>NC_140771.1:228766494-230074707 GCF_044657685.1 Stegodyphus dumicola
TGAATCTTTGTCTTCACGAAACCTTTTATATTGCTTGGAACATGACTTTTTTAAAATTCGTTATCTGCATATGCTTGATTAATCATGTTGAAGGTTTTCCTAAGGGTGTTCCGAGCATAACGAAGAACTTAATTTTCACTCTTTGCTAACAATCAGCATCTATTGTGTCACCTTAACGAATGCGACAACAATCCGAACAGTGCGTTGCAAAGTACAGCCCTGCCTTTTGGCAGCTTGCGTGGAAACATGGCCAAGGTCATGGCAAGTAAGAATACATACCAGGCAACAAAGAAATAACATTTGTTACAGTTTAGTACTGCAAACACAGAAATAAAAAAAATTCCTGGAATGCTTCTGACAAAGCATACCCTCCAAACCATTGATGGCTTGTTGTTAATGATTCTGGTGATATTTTGCTTTAAGGTGCCTTTAGAATCACAAAGACTGTCCGTGCCTTAGTTTGAATTACTAAAAGGCTTACTGGCGAACTATTTTGCATTCATTTGTCAACATATATTGCCAATAATTTCTTCATTTCATGAATGAGACCTTTTCACTGCCTAATTTTTATGAATCAAATGAATTTACCACTCCTTTCACTCTAAAGTTATTCTTTCAAATAAAAGAAATTGTCGAATTTGCCATTTTCAAATCTTTTATTTCGTTAATGATTGCACCCAATTCGAACTCTAATATCATTTTTATTTTCATTTCAAGGACTATAAGCATTTTTTCGTTTCTTAATAATATCTTCTCATGAGGCCATATTGTTTTCTCTTCGTCGACATCTGTACTCCTTTGTGATTTATATTATGTAAATAATAATGTGGTTAAGCAGTGACTGCTTGTCGGAGTGAAACTGACTAAAAAAAACAGTAGCAATTCTAAAGTACACTTATGTCATCAGATCATGCGAGTGTCCCCATTGACCACTGGGCCGAACCTTCAAGTTCAAGCTGAGAAAGGGAATTCTCCGAATTACATGTCGAAATTCGATTGGTCATGAAGCAGATGGGTTGTAAATTGGAAAATTTTAACAATAAACTGAGTTCGAGATTAATTTTTCTTTCTCAACCTGATGCTAACCTGTATGTATTATAGTTTTTTTATACCTAATTTTGTTAACTTCGTTATTATCGTGAAAACTAGATACGTTTTAAGACATAAAAGAGCTGAAATATTATAAGGCTTGATCAATACATCAAAATCAGTGCACATATTATTTTTTTTTTAATTTTCCCTCAACAAAATTCTAAATCAGTCGACCTGAGGGCATTGGAGCATTGGGTAAAAGTGAGCAACCTAATATCTAATGCATATATCCTGCAAGTTAAAGTTAAGTATTGAATTATTCAAAAGGTTCACAATAACTTGTTATATTAAGCTTTTGACATAAAAATCGATTATGTAGATTGTATCTCCTTCTTCTACACTGAAAGTTTCGAAGGGGTTTCCTTTGTCATTAATGTCAAAAAACTGAACAAAGGCTTCTGTTATCATTTCTTGACAGGACAAAAGTACCCATCAAAACCGATATGATTTTCAAATGTTGCTTTCTGTTGCATTTAAATCATAAGATTATAGAAATTCTTGTAACTAGTATGGAAAAGATGGAAATTTTTATTTAAGAAAACATTGCATTTTAACACAAATATATATATACTTACTTGTAAATTTTCTTGCAAGTAATGGGATTCTGTATTGAGCTATTCTTTTGAAAGTAAGTAAAATGATTTCTTGAGACAAAGTTTTTTTTTTTTTTTTTTTTTTTTTTTTTTTTTTTTTTTGTAAAGCTCCACACATTTTGGTGTAATTTGACAATGGTTCCTCTACTTCAAAGAACTTGGATAGTCTATGCATTTCCCAAATATATTCAAATTTATTTATTTTTCATTTTAAATGCCAAATAAATGTATTTGTGTAATAGATTCAAATACCACTGAAATGTATTTAGATATTTATTATACTTAAATATATTCATTAGTGGAATTAAGTATTCGTTAAACACAATAGCGGAGAATTCTCTTTTCTTTGATAAATAAACATTTTGCCTGGTTTTGAGTTCAAATTTTCCTACTCTTACATTTCTCAGATGTGTTGTTTATTCACCTACGAAATGTTTTAACAGGCATTTTCCTACCTTAATACATGTATAATCTTTCAACATTTTTCTGACTTCCTTTCAGATAACCTAACAGAAAATATAAAAATATATTTGAATTGTTTGCTGCATATTTGTATTTGGTTCATGTACTTAGCATAAGTGAATAAATAAATAAATAGGTAATACAGTACAACTTCAGTTATCCGAACTCCGACTATCCGAATCGTTGATTATCCGAATCCTTTTCAGAATTTTTCAGAATACACTGAAGAAGAGGAGGAAAAGAGGAAAGAAGCTCAAGAAAAGGAAAGGGAAGGGAGAGGAGATGATGAAGATGACGTGTCACTTGAAGAATTAAGAAACATTCCTTTCAAAATTCCTGGATGTTCAGATGATGGGAGCTGAGAGGATATAGTAGAATGACGGGTGTGATTCGTCAGACCCTGGGTCTCAAATTCTAAATATGATGAACTTATTGAAAGTGCGACAGAAGAAAGTTTCGAGGAAGAAGATGACCTTTATGCCGAAGTTGAAGCAGACTCGGGATCATAAGCTAGTGAAGCGTTTGCCCCCCCTTAAAACTGCGTTGAAGGGGATGGAGCGTCAGCAGAGTTGAGTTGTATGTTGCAAAGAGAAGTTGCATGTGAGTGTGACCACATGCAACTTCTCTTTGTTAAGAGGACGTGCGATTTGGCTGTCCGAAAACGAATAAGACAGTCAAACAGCTTGCTTTGACCGAGATGTTCATTAAGCAATGACTTTCAGCACTTGTAAAGTACTGTACACTACGCTGTATAACATGTAAAAGTACAGCCTTTTCATTTCATTTCATTTTAATGAATTAAAATCTCTTTTTCTTTAAAAACAGTTTTTCTCCTTCCATTTTCACCATACAGTACATACAGTAATTAAGTAAAGTGTACGTAGACCCTTTCTTTGGAAAAAGTCCAATTATCCAAATTTTTTATTAACCGAATGGGATCCGGACCCAATTGATTCAGATAAATGGAGTTCTACTGTAACGAAAATTTTAATTTCCTCCAGGTATAGAAAATTCCAGTTATCTGCATCATTCCTAATCCTTAAATTTCAAGGAGCTAAAATGTGTATATCACTTAGGTTTGCTGTACACAATGTAACGTCTAGTATATAAATATTTATGAAAAACCGTACAGCGGTGTAAAAGCTGATTGTGTTTCGCTAAGTTTCAGAAATTACGCAATTACAAATTTTTAGTCATTTTTACACATTCGTGAGATTTGTTCTTAAAAATTAAATAAATGTTTGCAGTGGAATATTAAAATATATATAAGTATCCATGTTAATAACCTATTAAACTTGAAATTTTCTTATTAGAGTCTTAACAGCAAAATTAATCTAAAAGATTTTATAAACAAGAGCTAAAATGAAATTTTTCTAAGAGTGTATGAGATTTTATTTTATTTTACTAAGAGTTAAATTTATTTTGGAAACAATCTTTCCTTTAAACTCTCATTTTTAACCCACGCAAGGAAGCCAGAATGAAATTTCAGTTTCGCCCTTTTTGGAAATTAGGGCAGGAAGCTACTATTTAAGCTGTGGTCTGAGTTACTTCAGACACGCACACCCCAGACAATGATATGTCATTGCTTGGCCTGTGATGTCTCGCAGTCCTCTTCTGTCACTTTCATCGCCTCTCTCTGCGAGAATCACGGATCAGGAATCAATAGTGTCCTACCACCTCGCAGCTCTATCCCATACGAGCCGGAGCAAGTTGTACCAACCGTACGATATTCGCGGACAACCAGCGTAACTTGGAACTTCAGAAACGACGTGTTCTGTCTTTCGGCCACGTTGTTTTTCTACTAGTTAAATCTTGCTATTTTACAGATTAATTTCCGGTTAATCTACGTAGGTAATATTAACCAAGAGTTATCCTTGTGTTATATTATCTACGCGTTAAATTATCTCTGTGTAGCTTCGACTGATTATTAAACTTAGCTTTAATTTTTCGTTCTGTCCTGAGTAACCACCAAAGGTGTTGGTATGATATTGTACCCACGAGAAGTGCCACCTGGGAAATTGTTCTTGAGTGAATAAAAGGGTCTTTTTACGCTTCTTCTTGTGTTTTCTCTGACACATAGAACTTAGCGAATAGTGGCTTCGCAGTTCAAATAAGATCTAGCCTACAAAATTAACTTAGACTTACCTAGAACCTTATAAGTATATTCTGTTCAGCTTCATTTAGATGTTTAATTCTTTGAAGATCATAAAGCTTCGTTCAGACGGGGGAGTAAAGGACATAAGTGGTTAAAGCCGAGCTCCGTTGCTAAGGCCACCAGTCTGTGCTACGTCACAAAAACTGGTTTAGGGCTCGTGGCATAGGGTTCATAGTTTTCAACTTTACGCTGAGTTTGGTATAAGCGTCGACCAATCAGAGCGGATCAAGGATCAAGGAAGTTCGTGTTACGGAGTTCTTAGGCATAAACGCCTTTACCTCCACATCATCTGAAGAATAAAATGTCATCATCAAAAGAGGGAATTTTCTAATACGGTAAAAATTTTGTTAAGCCGAAAAAAGCTTTTAAGAATAAGTGCCTTCACACTGAAAACAAATATAAAATCTCAGAAGGTCTAATTTTGCGCCAAAATAAGAGACAGAATAAATTAGATAGGGGCAGTCAGTCATCTTAGACAAAATTTTTGCTAAAGACTAGAAAATAAAAGCAGGTGTTTCCTTGATACTTGATCTTTCTTTGCGAACGTCAACTTCGCGGAGGGGAAAGAACGGGGGGACGCTCTTACGCGTCGAAAAAGTTGCTGTGTCAGTTGGACGGAGGGAGCAGTTTCGTTTCCGCCCGCTATTCAGTGGGGTCTTTAAGGCCAAATGATTGACACCTCTTAAGGAGGTGCTAAAAGCAAGTAAAAGCCCTTTTAGAAGGGCTGAAAGAGCTATTTTGAAGTAGAGAAATAGTCAATTGACTTTAGATTTAAAAATTAGGTTCGGTCACCTGCGACTGTAAAGCTTCTTCTTAAAGAAGCAGGAGGGGTTCCTCCGGTCAATGACTTAAGCATTCAAGACTCGAGAGGCGGGAAGGGGAAGGAACGAGAAGTAATTATTCCCATGCATGTCAGTGTGAGCATACCTTGCCCGTTTAAATGGGTTTGCAGCATAATCCGGGTTGAGAACCGATCATAGCGAAGCTAAAATTAAGCGGCGTTCCACAGAAGATTTCGCTGTCCCAATGCCAGCAGAGCGAACGCGGGAAGTCAATCGAGCAGGAGAACAGCGCGGGAAAGTTGTAGACACATTAACGCATGCGCAAATTTAGCTTCTCCCATTGGCCACGGCTTACATCCCGTTCTCGCAAGTGTGAACGGAATTCCCGTATTTTATGCCCTTAGAACTACGCCTCTACGCCCTTTACGCCGCCGTCTGAACGTAGCCTAACGGCGCCGACTGACTTTCATTCAAATGACCACAACTGCCCCAAACGGCCGAAATTCCGACGTTATTTTCTTCCCTCCCCTAAGGTATGCAGTAGCAGGTGCAGTTTCTCCAAATGCATTATATTAGTTTATTGCAGAGAGCTTAACTTAAAAAAAAATATTTGTGGTTTCTTTTGTTAGAAATAGAAAGGATGTCATTTGGAATCTTCACTCTTCTTTGTACGTTAATGGATGGGGAGGAAAGAAAATTGCTGTGACTCTAGAAACCCACTTCGAGCGGTTCGGTGCTTTAACCTACTGGTTAGCAAAGGCGTTTATTTTCAGAGAGTTTAAACACACTTCGAAAAATGAGTCAGGAACAGGTAAATACTACACCTCCTTTTGAGGCTTCGTGTTTTAAATGTGTTGTGATTTAACCATAAAATCCTAATTAGTTTTCATAGAACTAGAGTTTTTTCTTGTATTAGAACTAAGAACGTTGTATGCCTGTTCGTCTTCATTAAACTTCATGCTGATGATATAATAGTTATTAAGTAACTGATTTCTGGAATTACTTTAGAATAATTTCTATTTAAATTTGTTAACAGTAATACTAAGCTGAACGCTGGAATTCAACTGATGAAACGAAATTGGCCTTTCTTTTGGCCATTGAAGTTAGCCAAAATATATATTACCACAAGAATTTCAACAATTTTAATATTTTTTTAGAGTTGTAGGATTTATCTATGTTAATAACGAGTAATTTTATGTTTGATTGTACTGTCACTTCTCTCTTTCCGCTTTTCTGCCAAATTAGCTCACGCGTATGTAAGTGAGGTTTTTAGACTTTTTCGACAGAGAGTTTTCTGCCTGCTGAAGGCCAAGTTACTAGTTTGCTATTCTAAGATAAGCATCCGGTCTTCGACAATGCTTTATTCTTGGTGATACTACATTCACGGCAGTGTAAGCTTAACTGTTAATTCGCTAACAATGTTTAAAATTATCTCCGTAGACTTTGACTAATGGAACTAATATATACTTAGTTTTGTCTTTAATATTCTAGTTTGAGTTCTCGCTGTAAATTCTACTTCTTTTGTAAGCACCAGGTGTTTTCAATGTACTTAGGTTTTATTTTAAAAGGGTTTTTCACACCTTTCTCAGTTTCTCTTTCATCTTAGACATAGCGATAAGTCAATTACAATCTTATTGAGAAATTGCCACAAGTTATATTTACAAAAATCCTTATTATTTACAGAGCAACCATAAAATGAATGAAACAACAGCCTTGAGTTTGGCTTAGATTCATGTCAAGATCAAAGCGACCATAGATTTATGTCATGCAAGCTTGTCGTTTTATTAATTTGATGTTTCGCTTGACGTGTTTCTCTTCCATTTTTATTTAGTACCCATTATGCTAAAAACATGCAATTCAAACTCGTTTCCTATTCCATGGCTTTTTCCCATTACATTTGATATGCAGATCTTAAAAGTTACGTCATACATGTGGCTCGCGTTGTAATTTGACAGTGAACAGGGAATTCTCATCTCGCAGAATTTATATGTATTTTAAAACATAAATTTCTTTAAGAAACTCCTCCAAAAAAGTTCAACTGTTATTCAAAGCAAAAATGATTATTAATGCCATTTGTTATTTTGTTCTTTCGAATTTCTTATTTTAATACACACAGTGTTTCAGATAATACATTATAAATAGCCCACGCTAAAAATTTATCAACGTTTTTCATTACAAAAAGAAGTAATGATAATTTTTCTTTTCTGACATAATCTAATTTGTCATAATTACGTCCCTCGAAGATTAATCTTCAGTTTTTGATATTTAGATGATAAATATTCATTCTTTTTTTTCATAAATTCACTAGAGTGGTAAATCGGTGCTATCCATGAGTAGAAAAAATACTCGATCATATTTACTGCGTGTTTAAACACAAAAGAAAAAAACATGACAGCTAGAAACATTTGTCTTGCATTTTGCTCAAAATGAGAAATCATAAAATATTATAAACTCGTAAACAATTATTTTCTCGTTATACTTCATACTTTTTATCTAATAATAATGTCGTACGACTATCTAGTTTTCTCTGAGAGTTATTATGATACTGACAATAATAAGATAAATCCTACGTTTGATTTGACAATTTAATATGGTTACAGATACTTAAGTATGCATTTTCGTAAAGAAAATTAAAGTGTAGAAAAAATTTTACATACAAGATCTACTTTTATATTTCATGTACACGGCTGTTATAGTTAATTAAGATTTATTGAAACTTATTTGAGATAATTAAAAGCTGCATTAATTTGGTTTATTTGTTTAAAAGAATGCCTTAAGTTCCATGGTAAAATCATTTATAATTTAAAGGAATCGGTTTGTAAGTATTTTAAAATTAATGAAATACTCTTTTTCTATTCTAAACATTTACTTTTAAATATCATTCAATTGTGCCGTCATGAATAATTTACTGCCGACTTAGCACTTCATTTTTTAGATCATTTTTTGAATTATTTTTTTCACAATTTCATATTCTTCATCTAAAAATCAATACAAGTTTTCTTGAAACATTATTTAGCGTAATCGCATTCACTCTGTTCAGTGCTTCTCTCACGTATTCGAATACATACGCTAAGGAGAAAAAAAATATGCATTCGCCTATTCAATTAAAAGGATGATCAATATTGTTACGACTATTCTATTTAGATAGCTAATTTTTCTATAATTATAATTAAATTTGCTTTATTTCCCCGTACAACGCAGCGCCAGACAAATTTTAAGAAACAGGTATGCCGGAAAAGTAAAAATACAGGAGCACGTGCATTTACCATTAAATAAATAGATATATCAATAATTTGTATTGAAACTGAATAAATGTAATTGACTACCATGTTAGCTGTAACCGTAATTCTACTCTTTTTGCTTTTCAGAAATCTCGAGAAGCATAAAATGCTAGGACTAGCACCCGCGGCCGGTTGAAAATTATTTAAACCCGGAGAGAGACATCTCAAGTCACTCGATGAGATGTCATAGCCATGTCCACGTGATAAGCTGGTCTCGCCCCTTCGTTGTCTTCTATCCTGTCCTTTTGGACTCACTGCGCCGCACTTATTCTGCTTGAAGAGGCTTTCTTAGGCATACAAAGTTCTGACAGCCGGAACACAGCATAAGCTTCTCATGCTAATCTCGACATACAACGAAAGTTGAAGTATTCTCAAGTCAGTTGCTTAGTTATTGTTATTGCGAGTTGTAGTTCTGCTTGAACTGAGATAAATCCGATTCGCTTTCTCCTTAAATGCGCTGTGCATTGCAATCTAATTAAGGTTTTTAGTAGTAGTTAAGGTTTTTAGTAGTTTTTATTAGTAGTTTGAAGTATAACTACTGATTTTTACCGCGTTATATTGTCAACATTTGTACGAATATATCTGCGAAAATTCCAGAGCTTTGATATATTTCATTTGATAAGAAAAACATTCATTAACCTATTAGCGGACTTTTGCATTCAATCTATTAGGAACACGTATGCACGTACTAATATTATCATTCAAGTATTTTTTCTTTAAACTTTGTTTAATATTTTAATTAATTTCAGGGTAGTTTAGTTTTATAATCATATCATAAATTACAGGCAAATGTATACGTATCAGGCAGTCGCCTTTTCCAGTGCTGTACCTAGGTTATTTTTAAGTAAGGTCCATTTGTACAGGCGTCCGTCATTCTTCGCAAAGATTCCGACACCATTTATGTATACGCCACAACCTGTACGTTTTGTAGTGCGAGATTAAAATGTTTAAGAAGATGAAGCAATCTGTCCTCTCTGAAATACAGTCAGTAATTAGGGCCTGAACACAAGAATCAGAATTGTTGCAGATATTCATTGTCGAATAAGTGAAGTGTGATGTGACAACGTAGCGAGTAACAGCAAAGTGCGAGACTAGATGAGATTGTTCAAGTTAGGAATACTGATGAAGAAGTTGTAGTGAAGTCATCAGGAAATTTTGAAGCAGAAGACATGAAAAATAACCAATGCCCTCACCGGAACTCGAACCCTGGACCTCTCGAATACGCGCCGAGTGTGTTGACCGTTACAAAGCGAAGCGTGCCGAAATAAAGGAGAAAATACCTTATATACTCCCCCTTTTAAAGGCCAACTGGGAATTAGTGTTACCAATCGTCAAATCCTGGTGGTGGACAATTATTATCCACCACTTTTTTTTTAGTTCAGGCGCCACTGTTGAATCATTCAAAAATTTTTATGTCAGGAAACTGAAGAAATAAGCAATGCCCTCGACAGGACTCCAAACATGGACCTCTTGAATACGTGCCGAGTGTGCTGACCATTACACAACGAAGGCATGCCGCAAAACGGGAAAAAATACCTGATAGAGTGAAAATGAAAAGCATATGGACACACTTAATGTTCGCTATGAGGTCAACTAACGAGGTCATTATGTGAGAAAAAACAGAGTTTTGTGTAAGTTAAGAAATTAAATATTTTTAAAACTTTATTTTTTTCACTTTTATATTGCAAATCGTAACTTACTTTAAAAAATAACCCGCATTTATTATTTCTATACCTCAAACTGGTTATTTACTTGATTTTATAAGCAGATTCAAAAATAAATTAACATTACGTAATGCGATTTTCCTAATGTAGAATATTATCAGAGATCAGAAATACTTTCAGAGGTTCAATTTATGTTTTTATTTAGTTTTCTATAATTTAATTAATCTGTCATCATATATTTAAATTTCAGATTTGCCACAGGATCAGACTTATTGACATTTTAAGACATCTACGTTGTATAAAAAATCAATATGAACTGTGGTTTCTTTCACAGAGAATATTTATTATTCTCTGTTATTATGAGAATATGAATACTTATTATTTAATATTATGAGACAGAGGATCAGCTTTATTTTATACTATTCAAATGCCGGTTGTGTCTGAATTTTTAGATGTTAGTGACACATTTTCATAATGAACTGCAATAAATTACTATCTGACCAAGGCTGGAAATATTCTTGAATCCATTGCTATTATTAAAAAAACAGCTGTTGTCGTCAGTAGATCATAACACTATTCCCGAGCTATTCACCGTCATAGCACATATACCGAAAAAACTATATTGTTTGTGTGATAACAATTACCTTCACAAATGACACCTAAACTGAATTTCACAACTTGAAGTTGTGCATAAACTGAAACAGTTTTCTTGTACAGGAATAATTAAACCATTTATGTATTTAAAACAACTCTGATATTTCCTCTTGGCGCATTCTTTTGCTTTCCTTTTATCAACATTTTACTTGATTTTGCAATTTGTTTTAGTTTGTCTGTTATATAAACTTCTTCCGCGATAGATCAGCAGCAACAACTTCGTAAATTTTGACCTAGTTATCAAAGTTTTATGCTTTTACCTTTTAGTTTGTAAGAATATAAAGGGAAAAAGCACTAATAAATTTTACTTTTAGTATATTAAAATTTAAACTCAAAAATATGTACAGGCATTCCAGTAACTCCGAAATAGAACTAAATTGTTTTAGAAATGTTTGCATAAACTTTCTAGCACGGGAATGGACAAGAGCTGATAAATTCAGTACTACACAGTGATAAGTTAGTTAAGGAAGCACAGTATCACAGATTCCTACTTTTACTTACATGAAATGTACCGCTCACCCGACATAGTGGTTTTGTGACCCTGACTGGGATGGACCCAGCTCCAGTCCTGGAGATGGCAGTTTCGTTTATTCTGTTTCTTCAAAGGAGGCAACAGAGGCCATCTATTAGGAGCTTCCATAATGAAAAAACCACTAATTTCAGCCCTCGTAGTGGCGCAAGGCCAATGGCTATTAAATAAAGTAACCGGTAGTTGAAAAACACAGGCGATGAAATAGGAAAAACACGCGCAATGAAATGGTATATCAGACTGTAAAATGATAAAATTTAGGATTCCGGAATGTACTCAAAAACATAACTTTGCTGTAATTATTAAACTAAAGACAGTGGCTAAATAATGAGTGCCTGATACCATTCTTAGAATTTCATTACTTCAATAGGTTCATATTAAAAACAGTTCCAAAATTTCTTGCCCAATTTGTTATTGCAAAGAAAGCTAGAAACATTGAAGTGTTTATACAGTTTTTTTTTTGTAATGGTTTAATTTCTCAAATATACATGGTAATTTTTATTATAGGATATATTTGGTTTAATGTTTCAATATCCAGGCTTTCTATATGTCTCTGTTTCTGAAGTCATCTAGTACTTAATTGAAGAAAAAATACTTCTAGTATCTTTAAATAAATGCATTAATATTAACTGGTTTAAACTTCGGCATAAATGTGCTAATGTATAAATGTATTTGGAAGCCATAAAATCGCTGTTCTTTGGACAAAAATGTATCTATAATGTCACCTGTTAATTTTAAAATTACTCTTCAATTTGAATCTAGAAGACGATTTCAGAGATAGTTTTCTATATCACAACACAATTTTAATGCATACATGAAGTTCTGCTACAATTAAAATTCGAGCTACATTTTAAAATGGATAATTGCAGTATACATTATACCCGTGCAAAACAAAAATGAGTACATTTCTTTCTGTTATTCTAAATTTCCACAATTTATTTTAGATCATTAGGAAAGATTTTTAATGTTAAAGTTTCATAAATAAGAAATTTTAAAAAGGGCTTAAATACCCGAAAAAGTATGGAAGCTACCGTTCACATTTCAACTCATCATTAATTGCCAAAATTTCCAGAAAATTTCATATGAAAATTTTAATTTTCCCTAGAGAAATAGCATTCACCTATTAAACCTGCCTATGTCGCCAACATTTGGAGTAACGATTACAAGAATCCAGACCATATTTCAGTTAAAATATGAAAGCATTCTCGAAATTGAAAAAGGAGAATTCAGTAAATGTATATATTTTCTCGATGCATCATTTCTCTCTCTGACAAGGATACTTGTCATTTTTTCCCATTTATTCGACGTTTTTCAGTTTTATGGTCTTGTACGGTTTTAGGAAGAGTACCCAGTCGAATGAAAAGAAACTACCATTAAGTTTTTAGAATGTGCATATATATATAGAAAACATTTTAAGTGAATTGGATTTTAGGAACGTAATTTAATCTAATAAATCCATTGACCTGAAATTAAATTATATTTCCTAATATTTTTCATTTTTATTCTGTGCATTTTATCATTTTTAGTGCATACATTTTTTTAAAATTGTAAAACTGAATCGACCTTGGAATAGGGATAGCGAATTTTTACAACACTATTTGAGAGCAAGTACGTGTATGCTCGCCTGTGCCTGTATGTTTAAAAATATACTTTTGTTGTTTATTATTGAATTGTTTATGAATGTGTTTATATGACAAAGGAGGAGTCCATAACTTGATAGATTCAGGATTAACAAGCCACTTTGTTGTACGATCCAAAGTAACATCTGAAATTCGGAAGAATTGCAAATTTAAATATATTTTTCAGGTTTTGTTGCATATGTGAGAGAAATATTTTACAGCAATCACTTCTCTAAACCAGCCGCTAATTCAAATCAAATCGTTGAGTATTTTTAAGGACATAGGTAAATTAAGCTATTGAATATCAATAGGAATCATATTATCTAAGGTGACAGCTTTACCAAAATTTCTAATCTGTCTGGAAACGTGGGTGCTCGTATTAGAGAAATTTCTCTATAAGCGACAAAATGTTTGTTAATCATTTGTCATCCTATGATCATTCCATGTTTTTATAGGATGTTAGAAAACTCAGCATGCATAAAATAATAATAGTTTCCTTTTATTGTCTCTAATTAACTAAGTTTGGTATACCCTTAATAACTCACTAAGTGACTTTATGCACATTTCCATACATACAATAACGGCTCTTTTGTTTGCTTTACAGAGTTAAGTCTTGTTGAACATAATAATGACTTCTGCACGTGAATTTTTTCTACTCTGTGGAATAAATATATCAATTTTAATCAGTTTCGAATGCTTATTAATACAAACGTCATGTCAGCGTAAAATATTAATATAAAACTAAATTCCACATAGTGTTTTTAATGACATTATTTTTGAGGTGGAATCAATTATATCAAAAATATTTAACAGTTCGATTCTACAAAATTGTTCTTTCTTATTGCAGTTTTTTAATTATTAGACAAATGTCAGACTATTGACGACCATGTCATTAGGCGACGAGCTTTCCAATAGTTTCTACCAAATCCTTTACCCAAATCAGGAAAGAGATCAGCAAATCACTCACCCAGATCAGCAACAATCATGTCTTGTCCCGAGTCATACAAAACAAATTCAAGTGAGTTGGTTCCTTGAAAACGAAACAAATAGGCACTCACATAATCGCCCTCGGTAAAAGTCTAGTTGGCCCCAACGGCAGTATGGGATGAGTCTGGGACATTGAGTACCATAAAGCACACTCCAGGGCTTATCTCCAGCAGCGTGGGAAGCCATATGACGAAACAATTACTTGAAAATTATCTTTACTTCTAATTTAGCGGAGTGGAGCTGAAGGCCACTATAAAACGTTTGGAGAATATCAGTTCCCTTTTTTATTAAAAGGTCTGTCATCTGGTTTCCATAGAGACCACAATATATCCTGAGCAAAAAGAGACCCTTTAGTGTGGATGTGAAGCTAATCGTTAGTTTTAATTTTAATAATTTAAGTATTAATAATTTCTGTGGCATTAGCACAGAGAGCAATCGGACTGAAGCCAAATTTTCTAACATTCAGAATTAAGTTTATTTCGACATCAAGTACCATGCATTGCTATTAACTCATAAAAGATAGTAGTATATACGGCACAACATTGACTTCGTTATAGTAACGTCATAATAAAGTTAGAATTTGCTCTTTCTTACAATTTTCTAGGATAATACTTTATACAAGTTTCAGAAATTTTGTAACAAGTTAAAGAAAGCCATTAACCCTTTTACATTGGCAGCCAATCTTTCTTTTTAAAGTTCAAAAGAAAATCTTCAGTTTTACACACTTTTTAATGCATTTGCAAATGACATTTGTTATATCAAACTTGAAATTTTATTTTGTAACTAGAGGGGCAAGTATTAGATATAACAATATTTCAAAAATACGCCACTTGAGAATGAAACTTCATAAAGGTTTTAAAAACAGCTAATTATCTTTCAAAGTAAAGAAGCAACTGTAAACAACTTGAAAGTGTTAAAAGTAATTACAACTCTTCAAATACTAAATAGTTAAATTTGAGATATCAGTAATAAAATGTGTACAATTATCTGCCTGGTGAAAAGGCAGCTAATATTGTAATTCTGATATTGCTCTCTCGGTCTTAATATTACGTTCATTTATCTTTAAATAATTTACACTTATTCAAAAAATGAGATCATCAGCACTTGGCAAACACTGGATGGCGAGTGTAGCAGAGCGGGCTAGGTGAAATTGCTGCCAACATAAACATTGCGTTGATTCAGAACTTACACTTAAGGTTTCAACCTTTATTTTTAGGCACCTAAGCTCGGTAACCTTAAGACGTTCGTGTATATTTCCGTGCACTGGGATATTTCTCGACGATAATTAAGAGCATTTATGTTAGTTCAAATACAGCAGTACTGAGATCGTGAATAAAGGTTTTTGGGTCTGCTGTGACTGACTGACCACTTATGATGATTTAAGGCATCTTATAAGGTATTCCTCCTTCCTTCTTAGCTTACCTTCATGGTGTAGTGGTCAGCACATTTGGTGCGTATTCGAGAGGTCCGTGGTTCGAGTCCCGGAGAAGGCATTGTTCATTTTTTATCACTTCTGCTTCCCTCTGACAGAGCACCTTCGACAGCAGTTCATTCCTTCCCACTACATCACATATCCTGTGAATAGACTGTTCACGGACTATAACTGCGACAAAGGCATCTTAGAGATAATGAAGCAAGTGAATGAAAATAATTATATCCAAGAAACTACAGAAATGTAAAATGTAGAAAGGCGGCCTAACCGTCAGATTGCCTGCAATGACAGGATGACTTCCTAACCCTGTAGTGCCATTAACTTAGTTTGACGAAGCAGATTAAGTAATGTGACTATATCACTCCTTTCAAAAATACCTAATGTCTCTACACTGGCGTCGGAAGTAGAAACGATAATGGAGGATGATTCTTCAGCACTAGGATTTTACGACTGGATCCCCTAATTCCCAATCTCCCTTTAAGCGGAGAAGTATATAAGGTATTTCTGCCGCATTCTTAGCATGTCGTCGCAGTGTAGTGGTCAGCACACTTGGTGCTTATTCGACAGTTCCGTGGTTCGAGTTCCGGAGAGGGCATTACTAATTTTTCATCACTCCTGCTTTCAAAAATACCTAATCTCCTTACCTTACCTTTGAATAATTCATAGCCTGAAGGAAATGATAAACTACGAGGGTTCTGATTCGTCTGTGGACACTATCAGATGGATTAATATTTATTTTTTTTTTGTCCGTTGAGTTTAATGTTATCTCTTGATCCCGTTATGTGATGATTTAATTGCAAACATGTATTTAGATTTTACTTTTGTCAGCAATTATTGGTGGAATATTACACTTCCGATTAATAGAAAATGGTGGCTACGTTTAAGTGCTTGGCTGAGAGGTAATAACTCTTTCTTCCATCTAAATTTCACCTTGTTTAACTTTTAAGTTTAAATATTGAAATTCCATGAAATATTTTCTAGGTGTTTGGAGGTTTTCTTAAATGGGGTACTGAATTTTCATTAAGGAGTTTTATTGGGCATTTTTGAAGTTATTAGCCATAAAGTCTTCCAGCCGGATGTATTCATAATATATAAAACTTAATTGGAAATCATGATGACAAAACTGAGGAAAAATTCTCTTTCGAAGTTAAGCTGAGAACGAGTTTGATCTTATTATAACTAATCATAACAAGATGAACCTTATTCCTAAATTTATTTGCACAATAGTCATTCATTAGGTCAGTTCATGTAATAGTAATCCGTTGGTCAGTTATTTTTAAGCAGCTTTTAATATAAATAGTTACAAATGAATTTTTGAGTAGTAGTTGCTGCCAATCAACTTTTAGAAATTTAATATTAAAAGTATTCGATTGAAATTTGATAAAAGTGCATACTTGTATGTTTGTTTTATATTTTTATCAATTCAATTAATTGATTAGTAGGTGAAAAATATTTCTCTTTGTTTAATATATCATTCGGGTTAGTTACTGAAATATAAGAAAATAATAGTCACAGAATAAGGCGCCTGGCATTATTTCTTTTCCACTTACCATGCCCACGTTATTTAGATTAACTTTTTTGTGACTTGTCTGCTTTTTTCATATAAGCGTTCAAAATATCGAGATAAAATAGATAAAGTGCATTCAGAAGAACAAAATGCAAATTCTTCTTCAAATACGGAATTTTCCATATCGTTTGGCTTATTTCGTTCGCCTCCTAAATGTTAGAAACTAATATATCTAAACTTTCAATGTTACCTTGCAAAATAAAATTTCTATGTGTAATCAATATTACTTTTTGAGTTATTTTTCTAGTATTAACAATTCACCTCTGACTATATCTTCATCGCTCCCCACATGTTTAAAATTCACAAATAAGAACATAAGTATATAAAAGGTTTAAATAAGAAACACGTGCATTTTCCCTCAAGAAATAAGTCATTTTTAAACAAATACTTTACAATTTATGGAAAGAGAAATAAAATGCTGTTTTATATTTTTACTTCAGTAAAATAAGGAATAAATATCTTATTATTCTGCCGAAAAACATCTTCAGCTACGTTGTTTATTTAATTAAATTCTGAAAAGTATGTTTTCTTTCTGCTGGATAATGTAAACAATCTGTTAAGATCTCTGTATACTTGCAAGGTGAAAAGTCCTCAAAAGAATGTAAATTAGATCAGAAAGATGGTAGAATAGTTATCATTCATTGAAAAAAGTGGTTTTTCAACTATAAGTACAAGAATGTTCATTATTTGGTAAACATTTGCAAAAACTGATTTGCAAAACCTTTGATCTTAGAAGATATGAAATATCAGTAGTTATCTCAACAAAGAACCAGCTGATTTTTATACTTTTTATGCTATTTAAATAAAATAATTCTATCTGTGTGAACGAAATTTTTTAATTACAGTTTTGTAAAGAATTTCTCAGAGATACCTTTGCAATCCTCATTAGCAACATTTAATGAAATAATAATAATAATAATAAACATGTGAAAACTGTTCCTCCGATAAACATTTAGTCTCGAAGACATAATTATTTAAGCTGGAATAAACTACATCAGAAATTAGTTTTTAGATTCGGTTATACATAATAATAAGAAAACGAAAAAAGATTTAGCTGATATTTTACGATTATAATGTCTTCTCACTTAAAAACATGACTGATGAAGCTGTTGAAATTATTACCTTTATTTATATCGCATTAAGATTAGGAAGTTTTAAACTACCATTGCTTTACTTTGGTATCGAAAATGTATACATGCACACAAATAAAATTACCATTACTACATTAATCAATTTATTTCATAGCATTATGCTTTGAAATGAATATACAAACTATAACGCTAATATTTAACATTTGATGCTGATTCATTGTAAATGGAGCACTTCATTAGTTATGATTCGGCAACTACTTTAAATTAATGAAATTCCACTCCTGCCATAGGACCTGCATATTCGCATCAATTATGAATTGCAAAAGAACGGAATACACAAAGGGTACGCAAATCCCCCTTCAGTAAGAGCAACTCCCGTAGTAGAAATCAGAAAATTTCAAGAATGGCAAATATATTTTCGAACAGCTGCAACTAGTTCCTTCCATCAGTTTAAAACTAACAAAAGCTTTTTTTTTAAAGAAAGAAATAATGGAATTAAATTAATTAGATTACCATGTTTCATAATTAATGTTATAAGGCATTTCTCCCGCATTTTTAGCATATCTTCGTGGTGTAATGTTCAGCACATTCGGTTCGTATTAAGAGGACCGAGGTTAGAGTCCCGCCGAGGGAATTACATAGTTTTCACATCTTCTGCTTCAAAATATACTAATGTCTCTACTGAACTAAAAACAAAGTTCATGGATGATGATTCTGCATTACCAGAATTTGGCGACTGGGTCTCCTAATCCTCAGTCGTCCTTTAAAAGGGTGGGTATATAAGGTACTTCTCTGGACTTCTTATCATGCCTTCGTGGTGCAATGGTCAGCACGCTCGGTGTGTATTCGAGAGGCCTGAGGTTCGGGTCCTGGCGAAGGTATTGCCCATGTTTCATCTCTCCTGCTTTGAAAAAATATCTAACGTCTCTATAATGCCACCATCTAAAAGAATAAAATAATAATTCTTTTTGCGAATTAAAAAAGACGATATATAATGTGTAAAATATTTCACTATGTACCACATGCATTTTTTCAAATAAAAAAAATCTGATGTGTACACCCCATGACTTCCTTGTACGGAATATTAAATTATACGCATTTTTTCTTGCATTTTATTTAAACTTATTAGATTGAATTAAACTTACTTCGCCGACAACGCATAAACCACAATAGAATAAATGCATTCTTTAAAATTCACTTTGTTTACCATAGCGACACTCTGGCGCTAGGTTCACTTAACAGTATTATATTTCGTTCATATTATAACTCAGAATGCACAAAATTAATATCATTTAAAGAATTATCTAATCGTTGCCACATGTTCTATTCAAATACTATAATAAAGCTAGAACTATGTATAAAAGAAATTAAGCAAACAAAACAAAAAAGAAACAGTTTTTCACAAACGATTGAGTATTTCTCATTCAATTAATCCAGTTTTCACTTCGCGACAAGGCAAAAATACTTAAAAACTCAAAATATCTGTATTAAAAATTACGAAGTAAACCTTAAACGCTTATTTCCTCGAAAAAATTCCAGAAAGGATTAAGCATGATTTAAATAATAAATGAAGGCATTATCTTTATTGTTGCGAAGCTAAGTTTCTCTAGATTGGCAACAAATCCGCTACTCAGCTGTTTCAAATGTAAAAAAGAGCAATGGCCGCCATCAAATTCGGCTTAGCGGCACTTAAACAATTTTAAAATTGTTGATCATTCTAAAAATATTGCATACAGATTTACTAAAGGCATAAAACCCTTAACCGGAAGATAAAAACAACATAATTCAATCATTTTTAAAGCAAAAAATGTAAAATTTACAAACATATAAGAGTAAAGAGACTGAGAACACTGAGCCGGGTAACAGAGTGGATAAATTTTAAATATATTTATATACGTTTGGCGCGGTCGATTGAAACCAAAATACGAGGTGCACATCTACATGTTATAGTAGGCTTATATACAAAACTTCAACGTTCTGAGGCTACTCGTTTTCGAGTTATGCGAGATACGTACGTACGCACGTACGTACATACGTTCGTACAGACGCCACGAAAAATTTTCAATTATTTGCTGTATTATTTTTAGTATGTTATTTTATTGAGGCATTTAGTTTTAATTTAAATTTTTATGTATGTTCTTCCTGTTAGACTGTTAACCACCAATTTTGATTTATTATATTATATTATTATATCTTAATTATGCGCACATATTATATATATATGCAGGTGCTTGGAAAAGATATATGTACACATACTTAGAAATTTATTCAGCGTATTATAAATTTTTCTGTATTGAATATTATTATATATAATCACTTGTATTTTTTCTTCATCTTCAAACTTGGATGTTACAAATAATACATGACAAAAAATTGCTTATTAATTTCACAAACATTGAAAACATTCATTAAAAATGATATATCACGTAAAAATTACCTTAACAGAAAAACATCCAGCAATTCTGCAATTCTTTAAAAAGATATATCAGAAACGCCCTGATGATGTTAATTACATTGAGAAAAATTGGTAAGCGAAATGCACAATATCTTTTGGTTATATCTAATTTGAATAACTCCATTTCCATAGATCCACAAAGCAGGAGTCATTATGGCAATTTTTTTATCCTTAACTTTAAATGAGCATGAAATTTTAATTATTACTCCACTATTTTAAGTTGTGCCTTTAAAAATAATATTTCGTATGGAAAGTTCAACTTTTGTTCAATATTCGTTGAACCTTTTTAATTTTAAATAATTTATTAAAATATACGTCTTTTGCCTCGTTTAGAAAATTGACTCATTATTTGAGAAATTTCCTTTTTGATATAAACATTGTATCTCTAAAGTTATGGCAAAATTTTTTCTTCGTATTTTTTAATTCTTACGTACGTACTAATATAGAGAGAACTCCTTTTTATGCAGCTTTTATTAGATTTGTTGAAAAATAACATTTTGATTTTACCTCGTATTCAACAAGCATGGACTTCGCTTTCTTGATCAAACAATGTCAATAAAATTGAAACCACCCAAGAAATCGATATAGATCTGATTGGAAACACTGATTATTTATTAATGCCCCATGTAACGCATGAAGCAACTGTGCATTATCAAGAAATATATTGTTATGTCTACCACGCGATAAGATATCTTCAAACCAAAGCAGGTTTTAGGGATGCCAGAAAATGGAGAGAGAAGGCAGGGTTATCGTATTTGGCGCGAAATCGCCCGTTTGGCGACAAAATTAGGTATATGACATAAAGATGGAGAACGTTCTAGAACGAATTCTTACCGCTTTGGCCCAGAATGTTCTCGAAAGCATGCCAGAAGCTATATAAGCCCTCTGGTACGCGGAATAGAGAGTATCTCGTAGTCTATCGAGTGTATCGCGAGTTGGTGCATCGAGAATGTGCATCGTTGAGGTTATGGAGTGCATCGCGAGTTGTGGCGTAGAGAGTCTCGAGAGTACATTGAGTTTCGAGTCGGGAGCTGTACTCCAGTGCTTTGCTGTGAAGAAGTCTTCACCGTTACAGCCTGATAACATGAAGGCTGTGTTGCTGACTGTTTCAGCGCGTTTGTCTTAGTTTTTCAACAACTGTAAACGATATTTTATATCTGTATTGACTAATACTGGCTAATAAATTGTGTTTTCCTTCTTCATCAAGTGTTGTCGTCCTACACTTCAAATTCACGTACCCGCAGAAACGCAACTATATGCTTACAATAAAGCAACATTTATTTTAGCTGCAGATATGAAAATATGATTTATGCCCATATATGTTAGGCAAAAGCTGTAATTTCGTAAGGCAGCGTAAAAAAATATATTTGGCAGGAAATTTTAATAGAAATAATATTAAGATTTTATAAAAATAAAATTAGAGCAAAAAATTCACACTCTGTCTTTTAAGTTCTCATAACTAATGAATCATGCTATTCTCCGTCATTAGAAAAAGCACGAAGAAGTTATCCCGGTCCTTGCTTAGAGAACTAAAACTAAAGTAAATTAACTAGAGTACAATGCGGTCTTTCTTATATTCTCTCGGCCGCCATCAGTTTTTTCCAGATTCTTCAAGCATTTATGTTTCAGTTTAAAAATTATTCAAATCACTATTTAGAAAGGTATCTATTTATAGCTTAATTGTAAACAGTGGCACTGTACACAACGCTATAATTCCTAAGCATAATTTTAAAGATATATTTATGTGTGATTAAAAATATGCTCTTAAAACGTATATTTATTTTTAAAAAGTATCCGGAAAGTATTTGAAACAAAATTCCGCATCTGCCATAAGTAATTGCTTTATACTTTTTGTTTTTGCCCGTCATTCCCTACCTATTCGAGTGTTAAAATATTGCTGGAATACATTGTTACACGACATCATTTTCCAGGAGCTGTTAGATTTTAAAGTATCTTTTGTAATATATAGAGAGAAGGAGAGAAATATGAAGGATACTGCTTTATGGACAGTCACGTGATAAAGTATCTTCAACCAAATGTTCCGAGAATCTCCTTTGTGCTTGCCAGTGTTCAAGGAATATGTATGTGTGAAAAATACTCCACACGTCGAGGGTGCCGGCAAATGTCAAAGATCTTGCCATCATTTTTCATGATGACAGACGCAAGAAATACCATGTATACTCTTTTTCTTTCTACCATCAGATTCGTGTATGTGGGGCAGATGCGGTATTTTGAGAAGGATTTATTTCTCACCCTCTGTGATCGACATCTCATAAGGAATGACTCTAAAATCTGCCAAAAGAAGGAGTTTCTCATTCTTTCTGGCCTAGTCGAAGTGTCAGATAGGCTATTTCGTTGATAAATACGCTATTTCGGAAATGTGGAGCATGATTTAGAATTCAAAATCACAACCACGAATCGATCAGTCCTCTTTAAAGTATCTTTCACTAATAGACCATTTCTCATTGAGGCTTAAAATAAACGTTTGTACGGAAAAGTGTGCAAAATCTTCATTTGCATGTAAGAAACTTTATGAGAAATTTAAAATCTTCCTTATTTTCTTAATTTTTGCTAAGGGGTGATTTTTTCTTTCCTAGTATAAGTCAAATTAATTCCAATGTAGTTTATCTAGTTATGATATTTTATTATACTTTTATGCTTAAAATGTATGATTGTAAAGCCTATGTAATGTGCATATTACTTTTTAATTGTTTTCCTTTTCTAAAAGCTCTTTTCGCTTTACTTGAAATCTGAGATTTGTTTTTTTTTTTTTTTTGTAAATTTCTGCTGTTTTATTTGAGCTATTGCGTCATTTTAAGTGTCCTGCATGCGGCTCATATGATAACATATGTTAAATACTTCTAGATAAATAACTAGCCAACTTTCTACATAACCTATAATGTATAACAATGATTTCATCTAAAAAAATCATATGAGACAGACAATGGAATTGAAATTAGTGTGAAATTTCACTTTTCGTTTTTGACTTCTAGCCAAACGACAACGAGGATGCAAAGATTATAAGGTTTCCGGAGTGCGACAGATCCTCTTGCCGGGATTTGAATTTTGGATTATTGGGGAATGTAGTTCCAGTTACACCATGACGCCATGCGTTGCATTCTTCCCACTAAAAGGGCGACTGGACGAGAAGGATAATTTTCACTTTCATATTTTTTATTAACTAATAAATTTAAAGAAAACAAACAGAGCAAGAAATTTAAGCAAAATAAGAAATAATTTTGACTACAAGAATATCACATTAATAAAAGTGAAGAAAATAACCTCATAATTAACTTAGCAATTTTTTATAGATAGGGTCATGCAGTTACTAATCTTCCTTTTTCTATTCTTTTTCAGATTATACTTTTCATGAAAAATTACCAGTAAAACGTTATAAAAAATAATTTATTAATGTTTTGTTAGTTAACTATGTCAGTTAAAAATTCTATTAAGTGCCTTAAGTTGTATTGATTTTATATGCTTAAATTTCCATATTACATTTTCAGAAAATATGTATTAGTTAATAAAAATATGAAAGTAAAAATTATCCTTCTTTAGATCCTGCTTTCTCAAATCATAATGCGAGTAACCTTTTAGAATTTTTAAAGCATGTCTTAAAAACGTATGTCTGCGATGTTATCGTCATGCGATGATTTGTAGGTACTTCATTTTTTACCACGATATTTTCGACGACGATCTTTTTAAAGTTTTTGAACCGCTTTATTTTCGACGACGATATTTTGTACCACGATGTTTTCTCTTTGCTTTATTTTCTTCCGCGGTATTTTGTTATGCTAACTGCAAAAAATGGTAATGGAGCAACTGGGAGCATAAGGAGAGACTGGGCGTTGGGTTTCGGCTTTCGATGCGAGAGGCTCATTTCGCCCCAGTTTACCATTCATGGGGTTTGCTCTAAGTAACGGTGGACGTGGTGCCGTACAGATTAGCAATAATGGTAAAGACATAGTGCCAAGTCCTCCATCACTCATTCACTCACTCTATACTTTACGCAAAATTTCCAACCTTAGAATGGCAATAATGTATACAAATTTTTAATTATTAAAAGGGCTTACTTTTATGTCGATATGTACGATCAGTTTATGTGAGATAAACTTAGCATTACTACATACACACTTGAATGAATAGTATAAAAATGATTTTTAGCGCATTTATTTTCACGTATCATCAGTTGCTGCATAAAAGTGCAGGTTACATGTAAAAGTTCTGAAATTTGGTCTTATAGGATGTAACATTTAATTCTTGCATCTCCATTCTTAAAGGTATGTTTTCTGCATCTTATAGAATTTAACCATCAAACCTCATGTAATAATTTGGACCTGAAAATAAATTGAGTCATATTTTGCAATATTCTCAAGAAAATATATGAAAATATTTCAAGTTTAATTATCTAATTTACCAATTATTACCTTAAATCACAGAAAATTATAAGAACGAAATATGCTCTTAATTTTGAAATACTCGAAGGCTAAATTTATTAAAAAAAGAAATGACTATTAATTTCCAAAGGTGTTGACACTTGGGATATATCACAAAAACATCAAGGCACTTGAAACATTTCGTGCGTTACTACTGTCTGTTTTATTGTAGAAGAAATAGGAACCACTGTTGTGAGGTTTTCCTTTTGATTGCGCAAGCTGATAATGGGAGTCATTTGCAAAGATATTCTGCAATTTTTTACTCAGTAATTAATACTATTGTCCGTAAATATAGTTTAGCTGAAAATGGAAGGTAATGAATTGTTAGCTATCTAAATGCAACACTATAAAAGAAACCTCTAAACAGTATGAAACTTGCATCATGTGTATACCGCCTATGAAATATGTAAATAATTACAATTTCAAGTGCACTCGCGCATCATGGGAGACTGGGGCGCTTATTATAATTCATATACGAAGAAACGATTGTAGTTTTGAAAAAAAAAATGAGTATGGACTGTTTCTTAATAAAAAAAGAAGGTTATACCTATGCATCATACAAGGCCAATTTTATGTTACGCATCTGCGGCCTGGGAGTCAGTTTCAAAGGCAGATTTCCACAAATTTCAGATAGCACAGAATAAGGTTCTCAGAAAAAGTGCATATTCTCATTACCTAATTAGAAACAGACTGATCCATGACGAACTGAAATTCGACCCTGCAGTGGACCACATTACTAGACTTAAACGTTTCTTCAAAACCGGACTTAATTGTTATGCTGTAAATTTTTCAGAAGTTATAAAAACATTTCAAAACATAATTTGATCAGATCATTTGTTACTCATGTGCTTAGTGATCGCAACTTCGAAACCTAGCTTTGGCTGCCAACGTTTACTTGCTTTGTTGCGCAGCATGGCTTTTATCTCTCGTGGCTTTCCTTTAGACTGGCATACATGCAGTCCAGAAAACAATGGTCTTCCGAATTTTACCTCACTTTCTCGACCGTTATGGACTTTCTCCAGTTTTCTCTTCAAATTCATTCAATTCTCAGAGGCTTAAGTTCCATTCAATTCTCTGAGTTCTCAGAGGCTTAAGTTCCATTCAATTCTCTGAGTTCTCAGAGGCTTAATTTCCTTACCTAGTTTCTTAAGACCGTTTCTAGGTCCGAGTAACTTCATAATCTGTACCCGTTTTGAATAACATGAACTGTTCTCTCATGATATTTTTTGTATGTGCAGCTTCAGTATGTTTCGTAGAAAGGCAAGAGGAAATTTCGAGCACGTTTCTGAGTTCGAGTTTGGCGAAATGATTGAATACAAAGATTGTGAGTTATCCTCTCCGGAAATCTGTCATCCAGTCGGACGCAGCCAAGCAAAAGTCATACGTATATGGAATCGGTTGATGTATCAGGGAAAGGCTGGCAGGCACGATCAATTGCAATCATCTCTTCGCACAACTCAGGAAGAATAAAGCCTTATTGTGCATATGGCACTGATGGGCACACTGCCACATCCGTAACCATATCAGAACGAATGCAAACTGTAACACAACAATCAGTCAATTCGACGTCCTTTAGAATATAATGGACTGTCCGTTAGGTGTCCATTGCTTCGCCTAACTTTAAACCACAGGCATTTGCGTTTGCAACGGTTGGCTAAATGAAGGATATTAACATTCGAATGCCTAACATTGTGTTTACGGACGATTAACGCTTCCACCTGCAGTACCGTGATGGTCGGGTTAGAGACACCGTGGAGGAAAGCTATTCGATACTTGTGTGCAGTAATGATTAGTCTTTGTGTTATGCCCATGTTACCATATGCCGTTATGTTGTGTTATGCACTGACCGTTGTGTTATGCACTGGTCTTGTACCCAGTATTATTGCCTGGGATGATATGGAATTTCACTCCCACAATACTAGGTTCCACTCTAGTACGCAGTATCTGTACACTTACCACACAGCACCATATATCTATGGTTCTGCAGTCCGTTCTGCTTCATTACATTCAGGGCTTGCCTGCGGCAGCATTTCAACAGCACATTGCTCAATCACACATTGCAAGCCCTCTTAGCCCTCCATTATTGCATTGTTACCCTGTCCTGCTCTTTCTGCACATCTATCGCCCATCGAACATGTCTGGTCAATGACTGGAGAACGCATGCTACATTTGCTGGTACGCCAGATGAACTTTGGTGTGGAAGCAGCATGGAGGGCCATTTCAAAACAGCCCAATCAAAGCCTGTTTTACTAAATGCTGGGAATTTACGACGGTTACGTAGAAGCAGGACTCATTACTGATTTTTTTGTCTTTCTAGCTTCAAAGAAACCTGTCGAATTTAATAGCCAATCTCTTACGAGTTAAAAGAAATATTTAACACAGTCTGAGTGAATACATTTCTATCTTCCAAGCGGCAGTGCGTTGTCGTTCCGCAAGGTTTAATATATTTAATGTTTCTCTTTAATTTATTCGCTATTATTCAACATAAGCGGTTTAAAAGCAATAAGATTACGTAAGTAATCGTCAGCAGACTTATTACAATTATTATTAATTATTAGATTCATTAAAAACATCTCTCTCTCTCTCTCTCTATATATATATATATATATAAAGAAGAGTGTTTGTTTATATGTGAGTGTAGCTCATAGAAATCTGCTGTTTTATTCCGATCTTGATGACATTTTGCACACTTGACATCAAAAACAAGAGACTGAAGTAACTAACTGAACTCCGTAGGGAACTATTTTTGAAATATTATGTAAGTCACTCCTTACAGGATATTTCAAAAATAGTTCGCACTTTGTGGGCATTTATGGTAGAACATTGTGTTCAGTCCATCAGTCTTGGGTACCCATCGCCCATCGCCCATTTTATGCTTACGTCACTGTCTCTCTAACTATAGAGACCATAGATCTTTCTTTGTATTCCCTCTATCGATGGAATTATGTTTATTAAGAAAAGCATTTATAATTCATTTTCCACAAACAGTAAAAATTAATTTTCTACATAGTTTTAATTTTTAAATCATGTCATCATTCTTCCGTTTGATGACGCCGGCTTCTTTTACATTTTAGAGTAAGGTAGATATTCCGAGAATTGAGAATCATTAAGGCAAAATTTAAGAGCTCTTTCTATTAATTTTTCGCATATTTTTCAGAAATGGCGAAGAAATCGACCAGCATGGATAGTGATTTTCCGAAAGCCTCTTTCCGAAAAAAAGATATAACCGAAAACAAATCAAATATCATCCCTTACTAAAGCCTTTACATGTTAATTCTATACTGTTCTACATTTATTTTCGGGTTTGCAAAATTTTACCTTCAAATAAAGTAAGAGAAAAATCACTATCTAGCTGAGTGTTTGAAAAAAGCTACACGTACCACCCCTAAATGAAACCTCCTCGTTCTGCGTAAAATCGTGGCTACGTGATCACTTCTGTTAACTGAAATTAAAACAATTAATAACTATATTTTTTATAAAACATACATTTTCAAGCCTGTCTTCAAGCTTGAAATTCGTTTGAGCTGAATTTCAATTTAATACAGGATTAAATATTTATTTCTATAAATTCATAAAAAAGCATATTGTGTTTATATAAAAAGGGGATTATTATTATTATTTTATTTAAATTTTCAATTAAAGTTACAGTTATTATTTTAATTAAATGATATTTGATGATTTTTTATTTATTTAGTTTTGAAAATGTCATTTGTTGTGTGTAAAACCCGAACAAATTTTCGGTTACCAAAATTCTGATTTTGTTAACGTACCTAGAAGATTGTGCATATATTTATAAAACACCTACAGCATAAGGTTTCATTAATTTGTTGATGGCATTCTTTTAAATCTGCTTTATCACATTCTACATTCTCTGCATCACATATGTATTTTATTTTCTGAAGGTTGCGTTTTTCAGACTACTTTATGAGAATATAATATCTTGTATTTCTACTACCAGCATTCTTAAAACTGAGATCAATACCGCCAGCAGATATTTCTTCTATGACGCTCTTTTACATAATGTTTGGACTGAAACAAACATTTGTCCATTCATGCAAAACTTTCCTTTAAGCAGTATAACTGCAGCTGGATATAATTTCTTTTCTCGAGTTGTAAAATATTTTCTATTGTATGTTTAATACCGATTTTTTTTAAACTCCAAAAGAAGTTAACAGCATTTTCACGCTCTGTGAGTAATACGATATCTTGTAAAACAGCTATCAAAAGTTTGATGTAAAAATGGTAATAACGTTTTGGTTCGTTAGTTGTTATATGTAAGCTGTATTTTAATAAAATGTGGCAACTTATTTCCTGTCGCATGAAACCTAACACTGTTAAGACACTATGATGTTACAAATAGAAAAATGGTCAACTAATCCTCACTTTTCACTGCTATTATTTTACTTACTGTTTATAGTTATACACTCTTTTGCAAAAAAATCGAAGTACCATGAAGGAATTGTTTGTTTTTGATGAAATTGAATACGTGTATAGCTCATACACAAATAATAAAATAATTAAAAAATCAAGGTCATAGTACCCTTTCGCGGCTCACAATCACCCTTAGAGTGTTCAAATTAGTAGTTGGTCTAACCACACCTGGCGGCAGTGCATGCCTGAATTCGTTGAGGCAAGGAGTGGTAGAAGTTCCTAATGTTATACTGCGATTATCACAATTTCTTTTCATTTGTCCTGAAACTTTGATCATGTACATGTTCGATCAAGATCTTTTTGCATACCAAATTTCGTCACGATCGCAAAAGTCCCTTTTGGTGCTTCGATTTTTCGCAAAAGATTGTATGACTATAGTGGCAATCAAACAATCAGTCAACACAAATGCTAAACAATAAAAATAATTTATTTTAAATTTTAATTAGGGATTTAGAGCTGCATTAAACCTATAGATGTACTGATTATTGGACATACGTCTCAAGTGCATACATCTACGGCACAGAAGAAACTATTGTACTATTGAAGCTATCTTTACTGTATTTTTACATGAAAAGTTTACGATTTAAATTCAAGACTGATATTTTCTCATTACCTTCTGAAAATAACATCTAAATATATATTTTGCTTAAACTAGTAAAGTTTTAATTATTTTTAACTAACTAGTTATTTAATGTTCAATAGCTTTTCTCTTTTTCTCGCTTTCCGTTTTCTTACCTGAATCCAAATTTTAGCTCGCGCGTATTCAAGTAAGATAGATAGAGATAGTATTTAAAGAAAGGTTTTAGATTGTTAAATCAAAGAGCGATCCGCCTGCTGAAGACTGCGTTCCTAGTTCAATCTCTTAGCTAGCAGTCTGTCTGCGGCGTTGCTTCATTCTAGTCATTAGTGTTGTCACGCCAGTATTGGGTTTGAGCCAACTTGCGCGTTAATTATTCTGTGCAGCCTTTGGTTACTTATGACATAACTTAGCTTTAGTTTGAATTCCTTACTTTTAAGTTATGCCATAAATGCTGGCTGTATTGTAAACACAAGAAGTGCTTTCTGTAACTTTTTTCTGAGTTAAAGTTCTTTTATAGCCTTCCTACGTCTCTGTTTGTTTACTGAATATAACGATGTGTCGCTTACGTTCAGATTGGGTCTCATGTTTAATTTACATTTAATTGTGCTAGCAAACAGCAGAGAACACTATTTTTTTTTTCAAGATGACCTGTAGAACAGCAAACATGTTTCAAGTTGCAACCTTGAAAGTTACGTTAAATTTAAATAAATGATTCTTTTTAAAAGCCCAACTTTATACAGTACTGGCTTTAAAATTACATAAAACAACGAGACAAGTATTGTGCCAGTTTTCAAAGATAAATTCAAACACGTATCTCGATTTTATAACCAACTAAGCTTTTTACGTTTATTTTCTACATTCTTATAATTTCTTGGATTCCAAATTCAATAAATAACGTAACCTTTTGCGGCACGTTATGCCCAGTCTGGGCCCATCAAAAATGTTCCTCTATACACACAGAAATGTTTAATGAAAAAGGATTTATAGGTTTGTATAGGTTACTCTGAACCTTCTATATTTATATTATAAGAATAAATAATGTTTTACGTCATGCTCTTTTCTTCGTGTTTTGTATAAATGTTCTAATTTGAGCATTTTGAAGAGCTAGTTCAGTTTTACTCATTTTGAAAATTCGATATTTGCTTCAGGTTTCCTCTTGAATTATTATGTATATTACGAGACTAAGTTGCATTTTTGTTTGTTCGGCAGTTTCACCGATCATGTTAAAGCCTGATAGACATATTTTACGCAACTGGTAAGGTTTCCAAACTTCCTTTTCGGTAGATATAAATGTTGCATTATACATTTTTAGTAATTTGCATTTTGACCACCCTCCCGAAAAAATGTAACGTTCAGAGAATAAATTCATTCATATACGCACTATTCTAGTAAATTCAGACCTTTCATTTCAGATTTAGTCTTAATTTCTTTAATATCTTAAAAATTAGCAAAATTTTAACTGTGCTTAGTTTTCTTTTCAGACAAAACACTTTATGACTTTCTTCTGTGTAACGATCAAGTCACTAGTCATAAAGTGGCTAAGCCAGCTACATACTGGAAATTCTATTAATGTCCAATCCCAGCCCAACGGATTTGCTGCATGGGGGTATCTTGCGGTTTTATCCATGTGTAACATCAAAATTAGCTGATATTTCTTAAAATGACCTCTACGAAAGCATCCCCCTAAGACAAAGAATCCTATATATTTTGCAATATTCAAATGACGTAACTTAACATCGTGTTTCATCTAAAGCGAAACACAAGGATTTACTATCTGTTGTAATCAATAGAAACAATGATGTTATCTATATTATAAATGCCTCCTTCGTTTTCATTTGTAACATAGTTAATCATAAGATTATAAGTCTCATCATGAAAGAGGAAAAAAAAGTGCAAAATCAATTATTTCGATGTTAGCGTTATTGCCAGATTTACAGCAGATACTTTTCGTGCTTCTGAAAGTTTAAGCAATTAGCGAAATTCTAATAGGTAATTGGCAGAAAAATAAACATTCTGCAATCTTCTTCGTAAATATCCCTCCCTCAACTGAAAGAACTGCATGACATATTTTAATATTATTTCCCCTTGATGGTGATTTACATAGTATACAGTGCTGAATCCCGACGTCACGCCATTGCACAAGATTTCGCCAACGTAATAACTCGTGATTAGCTTAGGAACATTTGCTCGGAGTACATTCTCCCACCAGGACGTGCATTAGAATGGCTGAATACTGTTCATTCGACTCGACGTTTAATCCAGAGGAAAAGGTTAGCTGCACAGAAATTTTAGCGATTTTCGTCTAGGTATCTCGAACATAGGCCCGTTTTTCTTACAAAGCAGGCCACGAAAGCATCCTTTCACTTATGCAGAAATCCTTGCTAACTTTGTCATAATTTAAACTATTAGTCTTCGTAGTGAATTTTAATATATAGTTTATTTGAAAAAAATGGAGATATGTGATCTGTGTTATTTGGTAATGAATAAAAGAGCTTGATGGTTGCATAAGCATAAAGAATTGGGCAATTATCCTGAAATACTAGCGAATAAATTTCATATGTTCTTATAATTTAATTGCACACATTAAAGACAGAATTCTGCTAATATGCCCTTGAAAATGGTTAATAAATTAATTTCGGGGCTTCATCGGGCTCAGTTCGTCAACATCTACTTAAAAAATTAAAATATTTGTATATCATCTTGATATATATTTATCTGTCTTGATCAGTTTTAAAATCAAAGGAAATAAATACAGGTCGATCTCTTCATTTCCGTTTTATTTTAATTTACTTACAACATATGTATTTTAAATTTGTGTCAGCAACACATAGCTTTAATTCAAAATATCAAAATATTACGTTTTCTTATTAATGTAAAAAAAAAAAAAAAAAAAAAAAAAAAAAAAAGCTTTTTATCTCCAGCGCGCGGAACTGATGTGTATTAGAAAGTCTTAAGATATGCTCATGTTAAAATTATTTTGCGACATTGCTGGTGACCTGAATTTTATGGTTTAAGTGGCAAAGAACATGATATTTAATAAAAAAAAAATTCTGAAACGTTTCAGATTTTAAATTACGTCCAAAGGGACGATTTTTTAACGTTTCGTGTGCTACCTTTATTTATTAAATATCACGTTCTTTTCACTTAAACCATAAAATTCAGTTTAATAGCAATGTCGCAAAATAATTTTAAAATGAACATATCTTTAGAATTTCCGATACACAGTCTCGCACTCTGGAGATAAAAATATTTTTTCTATACAACGTTACCATTGCTCGTTTTGAAATCCTTGAGTTTATTAATCAAAAATTCGTTAAAGTTTTACAAAATATGAAATCGATGATAAAACAGATTCCAAATTTCAAATTTGGTCTTCCACATTCCCATATTCGTAGGAGGATTACGTCATTCAAAATTCGATGGCTCTATGTACTGCTGTCTTACCACAATGCGAGAAATATACAGCTATTGATGCATATTTTTCATTATTTAATTTATTCAAATATAATGCAGGACTCTAAGATTTGGTGGCAACAGTCTGAAAAGTGAAACGGGCATTTACAGTTATTCAACGCAAAATCGCAAAACCAAAACAATAATCCTTCAGGGACAAAGGGCTTTGAACTAAAAATCTTGTTTTTGTAGACTGCGTTAAAATTTACAGATAATGATCTTATTTAAAGATAAACCACTTGCATTTTTTTCAGAACGAATCTGTGAATAAAATCTTTGAAATGCCTTTGTGTATTCCAAGGATGAATGTGTATGAAAGAATTATTTCAGGATTTTCATTGTCATAAAGGATGAATATAGTTCGGAATCAAAATGCATGTTTTTTAATGCGGATATTCATTCGCTCGTGTCTTGTTGCAACAAAACTTCTCAAATAATTTGAAATTCTAAGTATTCTAAGTGATATATAAATTCTAAGGATTCTAAGTGATATATAAATTTCTTTGAATGAAGTACGTATATAGTATACGTTCGAGCTTTATTTGAAAATCATGTACATATGCAAGCACAGAAATACATATACTGCATTTCTAACCTAAAATTTGTTTAAAAAAGGTTGATGTGTACACCCCCTGTTGAGAAACGCCTATAGAGGGCGCTGTACCCCGCCTGGTTTTTCAGTGTAGAATTGCTTAACCATGAGTAAGAATGCATGTAAGGGAGTCGCCGGCCCTAATAATTAACAGCACAATTAATACTACACTTTATTTCACTAATCATGTAAATAAATATCTTTGTTGTTGTGTTCAAAACTGAGCCTTTCATCGCCTATTACGTACAAACTGAACCACCAAGATAGTTACAAGTTTTGGATTAGTAAAACTGCCACACCCCCTGACTTCCTGGTACGGAATATTAAATTATACGCTATTTTCCCTGCATTTCATTTAAACTCAATTCGGCGAATTTAGAGATACATCACTCATTCAATTAATTCATTTCTTACTTTACGGCAAGGCAAAAGTACATAAAACTTCAAAATATCTTCATAATATATGAAAGATATATAAAAAAATTAAACACCAAACACACTTAAGCAATTAAAAAAGCAATTTTTGCAATTAAAATTACAGTTTCTACGCAAAAACTGATGGCAAGAAGGCATATTTATCGGTGCAAAAAACTATGATTCCTTTTAGTCCCGTGGGCAAGAAAGGTACTGAAGGTACAAAAAATCTTACTTCACTATTCTGCTAAATCTCAAATATCAACAAATACGGCTGCTATAAAAAAAATAGGCTTAGCCGCACATAAACAAATTTTAAACTGTTGATAATTCTAAAACTATTGCATGAAGATTAACTAAAGACATAAAAATCTTAACCGAAAGAGGAAAACAATATAACTCAATCACTTTTAAAGCAAAATATGCACAATTTACCAACATATAGAAATAAAAAAAAAAAAAACTGAACTCACGGAGCCGAGTGACAGAGTGGGAATATACTATATATATATAATATATATACATATATATATATATATATACATTTGGTGAGGCCGATTTCAACAAAAAAGGGATGTGCACAACTACATGTTATAGTACTACTTTATACGAAATTCCAGCGTTCTGAGGCTGCTCGTTGTTGAGTTATGCGAGATATATATATACGAACGTACAGACATCAAGAAAAACTCTCTTTTGATTCCTTAAATCAGTTTTTTAATTCGTTTGATTAAAAAGAGTCCTTTATTCTGTCCTTATTTACAGATGTCACGCAAAAACATCGTTAAATTCCATTCGACAGAGGTCAAAATGGATAGTTTCTTTACATATTTTACCCGTAAGTTTTCGTGATTACAGTAGTTCTTTCGTACATGGAAGCAGAAATAAATTTAACTTCTCTATCTTTGTCTTCTTGCATCAGCAATTGAAATTTACTTTGTTAAGATATCTTTTGTAAAATACATTTGTTGTATTCTTTACAGCTTTCATATTTATCATTTAATAAAAATAACTTCAATTTTAACTACTCGAGATCGTAATTGGCTATAGAGTAATTCAATTTTTTCTATTACAATAATAATTAGAAAGAAAAGACCGGCACACAGAAATTTAGTACTACGAGTTTTGTACCTGTCAAAACTGACGTAAAATTACGCATATTATGATTACAAATTTTAGTCATATAATTTTCCTCTTGAAAGGATTGCAATATTCTCGTTTAACTGACCGAAAAGTAATTTCCAATAAAAACATCATTTCATAATATATACCCAGATATTGAAATAATACCAATAAAACCGCCACATTACAAATTTGTGCCATGTGTTCCTAACATATAGAAATCGATTTACTGTAGCTGTCCGATAAATTCGCGTACATAAGAAGAAATACAAGTTATCGTGAACCGTATGGATTAAGACATCAATATTGGGTATTAATATATTTTGATTGATGTAGATGAAATTTGGGTGTTATTACCATATATATGACTGCATTTAAATATGCTTTATGATATTAAACACTCTATGTGCTGCAAGATTTCACAGTTTCTAAGTATTTATCCTCAAATTTTAATGTAGTAGAAAAGTACGTTTATTACAGTCTTTTGCTGTTAAAAACCCCGCAACATTATTTTAGAATTCTAAGAATATATATTACAAATGATAATATACTGTATTCTTAGAATAACATTTCCGCATATATATACAGGATATTCTGCGTAAGTTACGACGATTTGAGAGTTATCTTTTTTCTTTTTTTTTTTTTTTAACTACAGCATTTGTCTAGTATTGTAAGAGAATTTCATACAATTGGGAATCAAATATTCTGAGCAGAATATTTTGATTCTTTGTTAAGCACTGCTTAAGCGACCAAATGCATTGAAGAGAGTAACATTCTATATACAGTCTCTATCTCTATAGTATATTATTTACTCCCAGTTTTGTTTAAGGGGACTCATACACCTTAAAACCCATAGGATGTTCGAATAGGTCACTATTGCAAGAATTGGGATAACTTATTTATTTTAAAAGCAATTACTACCAACTTATTACAGCTGACTACATAATATAGCTGCTTTCGGAAATAGCTATCAGAAAGTTTGTGTTGCCACAAATATTTTTATAATTTAATCCGTTTTGTGACAACATTTTTCGTCATGTTTCCAAATTGCGCGCACAGTTTAAAACATTCTGTTTCATAATTTAATTCCATATTTAATATATAACTTTTATAACATTTGGAAACTACTGTGAACCTAAAATTCTAAAAATTTCATGTTAAATTTTTATTTTATTTTGAGTTGAGTTTATAAAATGTATTTTATTAACAAAATTTTTAATTTTTCGTCCATAAAATTTTTCGATATTAAAATATTCATCAGATTGTTGGTTCAGTTAGAAAGTATTGCCCATATAAAGAATTCCGTCCAATTTCAAATACGTACCATTAGACATTTTTAAAATATCATGCGCGCAAGGTGGAAACATGGCGAAGTATTTTGTCACAAAGAGGATTAAATTACAAAAATATTTGTGGCAACACAAACTTTCTGGTTACTGTTTTCCAAAGCAGCTATACTATGTAGTCAGCTGTAAAAAGTTGGAAGTAATTGCTTTTAAAATAAATAAAATATACCAGTTCTTGCAACAGTCACATATTCGAAGATCATGAGGGGTTTAAGGTGTATGAGTCCCTTTAACAAGAATAAAAATTCACTTAAATTTCATTCAATTAATATGTAATCTTTTTCTTTCACTAAAAAATAAAAATAAATTTTCATTGAAATATTTAAATATTTTTCTCTATGGTTTCAAAATTACATATTACGTACAAGATTTTATCTGTTTAAATGTAAGCATTTTGATTTACAATTTTTCACTGAGGTATTTTGTTTTTTCACTTTCGTTTCCAATACATTTAAAGAGCAGAATTATCTTTATTTAAGATTAGTCTAATTATTGTAATTAGAATTTACTTTTGTTTTTTCCTTGCTTTCGGGAAAGGGCAGAATTTTCGGGTGAAGTATTATAATCGTAAATAAAATACACTAATATGTTTCATCGGCTAATTCCAGATACAGAAAAGCAAGGATATTTGTAGAAAAGAGATTTCAATTAATAGTGACATTGAGGTTGATCGAATTCCTATTCTGTTTTTCCTCACTTTAATTTAAATGTCATTAATTTTTTAAGCGGAGTTTTGCTTGTTTGAAATGTTTTGGTTTTAAAAATTTTAAATTCTTTGTTGCATTTATATGATTATTTGGAATTTATTACTTAAGAATTTCAATTTCTCGTGTTTGTGATATATTAGTTCTAAATTTCATACTTTATGTCTTCAAAAGTATTGTTTTGAGTATATGTGTGATATAATATTATATATATTGTATATAATATTATATATATTGTATATAATATTATATATATTGTAGAGTCATTAAGTTATTTTTGAAGCAGGAGACGTGAAAATGCGAAATGTCCACGGCGAGACTCCATCATGGAACTCTCGATTTCATGCCGAATGTACTACCATTACTCCACGAAGATATGCTGAAAGGAGCGAGGAAAAAGCTTATATACAACCCTTTTAAAGGATGACTAGGCATTAGGGGACCTCGTTGCCAAACGCTGGTGGTGACTAATTATTCTCCAGAACCTTATAGTTTGGACACCATTTTTAGGGTCATTGGGTTTTTTTGAAGCAGTAGGTGTGAAAAATGTGCGATGCTTTCACCGGGACTCGAACCTGCCCCTCTCGAATACACGTCGAGTGTGCTATCGTTACACCACGAAGGCATGCTGCAAGGAGGGAGAAAATAACGCGTAAAAGAAAAAGAGAAAGATAGTCATATCTTATTCTATGCATGGTCTTTACTTGTATAGTATGCATGTATGGGAATAGTGAGCCGCAAATGAATTAAAAATTTAAATTCATCTTGAATTTCTTGTTAACATTATAAAAGGTAAAATCACATGATGGTATTCTAAAGATGTAATAGTTTTTGAGTTTATCGTCTATGAAATCACGTTATTGAAAGCGGTAAGCGGTATTTATTTTTTTTTTAAATGCATTCAGTGATCGCTCGTAGGTGATGAAGCTTGGACATGTAAACCTAAATGGAATAAACTTGGAATAAACTTGATACCTGGAACCGGAGGTGTATAATTTGTGTTTATGGTAATGCATCATCTCCACAACTGATATATATATATAAAAGAAAGTTTAAACAATTCAGACTAAATTAATAAGATTTGAAGCCACCCATAATGCTGCGAATTTAATTACACAATCATGGGATAATAATTAAATGAAGAAAGGGGTCAACTTATCAGGTTCTGTGTTCCTCCTTACTTGCTTTGGGAACATTAACTGTCCTGACTCGGAACAGGGAGTTTACTAAAGCTATGTTCAATAAATTTGGGAAGTAGACAATACACACAGAAAGGGTATACAAAACCCTTTATTTTTCTTTCATTACAATGATTTCCGGACTTCGGAATACAGAGACCAACCACTTGTGGTCTGAACGTAAGAATATAAAAATATTAACTAAACTAACTTTGGATTAATCAAACAAGTGCCTAACTCCAAGATTGGCCGTATATTAACAAAAAGCCGTATGTAGTACAGAGAACTGCTAACACTACGATACGTTTAAAGTTATCAAGAGGATTAAACCTCTGGCCTTGAAGGCAACCAGCATCCGAGTAAAAAACTATGGCAAGCGGCCTGCTTCTAATAGCTCCTTCTTCTCTCTTGCTTGGCAAAAAGCCACAACTTAAGTACTTGGCGTTAGCAAGAGAAATTTGCATAAATAAGTTAAAAGCTTTTAATTCTGGCCGGAAGTAGAAAATAAGAAGTGATAGTAAAGATTTAAAATAAAATAAACGTTAGTAAAACTTAGGATCCTTACAAACTGTCTAACCGGAAATACGCACAACAAAATTGAAACAAAAATCTATTCAATAAAAGTGAAACAAAAAGAATTCGATAAAATAGCATAATAAAATATATGCAATTAATGTAACGTAATAAAACTAATGTAGAATACGTTGTTAAAATTTCGTTTTTGTTTTGAAGTAGCAACCGAATAATTTTTAATACAGGCTAGTTTCTGAATTTTATTTAGATGATTGTGAATTCATTCTTCACTTAGAAGAATTTTTATAAGAATAGAAAGAAGAATTTCACTTACAACAGTTTTTCTTTTAGATGTAAATACACTGTTGTTAACAGCATAAATATTACTCAAAACCTGCCCTTTTTACAGATGTGTCAACAGTTCAACATACACAATCTGAAAGGTATCAATTTTGCTTAATTGAATTGTCAAGCATGAAGACTTTCATAAATGTATCCTTTGCTTTAATTTTGAGGCTAGCCAGTCAAAAGAAATTATCATGTAAATTTTTTACAGAACATGGAACGCTGGAGGCAAACATTTAATTAGTCACAAAAAGAAGTGAAAGCTATTTTCCACTCTTGGATATGAAAATATTGGGAATACGTGCGGTTTGTTGATTAAACGTGAATGTATTAGTAAAGGTAGGGTGACGTTATGACGTTAAAATATCTGCTCGATATTTTTATCTCAAATGCTGATCTATGAGGAAGGAGGGATATGCTGTTTAAGAGATGAAGAGACTTTGCAGTTTGAAGAGATTTGATTGGCTTGGACATATAAGACAAAAAAAAAATTAGTAAGACAAATGCTAATTTTTTAATACTCGCTTAACCCTGTATTTTATTTTAGATATTTTCCCTTTCCATCCAAAAAAATAGAAACTGCTAATAATAAATCTTTCTAAATGTAGTCATGAATCCATATGATATAACCTTTAAATAACGCTACTAATGCAGATAACTAAGACAAACTCTTCATGGTTTAAGATGTCAATTGCAACTGAAACATTTTATTAACATCCTGTCCAGATAAAAGAAAAACTTTTGAAAACCGTAATTTTTCACATGAGATTAACTTTCTTCTGGTTTAATGGCATTCCTGTTGTAGTTACCTGTCCAGCAAGAATGCCGCCACTCACCTCTCTGTTTCATCAGCCTTTTTGTTATAAGATGCAAAGAGAAATATCGCCTTTTGTAATTCTCAGTGAGAATTCTGAAGATAATTAGGTTCAGAAATAAAATGTGCTATGTCGGCCTGGATAATAACATTAAAAATAAGACTGAAATGTTTTATTGTGCAAAATCTATATTTTATTGAATTTGGCTATGCTAAACGATCCCAAATGGATTATGCATAAGATACCTCAAAGATATAGCTGTGTAATATTTACTACAGGAAGCTGATTTTGTTGGTTAGCTTTTAAATTTTGGAAATAATTGTATATCTCCCGCCTTCTTAACATGCCTTCGTCGTGTAATGGTCAGCACGTTCGGAACGTATTCGAGAGGTCAATAGTTGGCGGCACGACGAGGCCATTGCTCAGTTTCACGACTCCTGCTTCAAAAAAAAAAAAAAAAAAAAAGCTAATGTCTGTACAGAGGCGCCCGAACTAAAGAAAGATGGTGGAACATGATTCTGCACCACCAGGATTTGGCAGTTGGATCCCCGAATCCCCGGTTGCCCTTTAAAAGTGGAGTATATAAGGTATTTCTCCCGCCTTCTTAACATGCCTTAGTGGTGTAATGGTCAGCACGCTCGGCGTGTATTCGAGATGTCCGTGGTTTGAGTCGCGGGGGGGCACTGCTCATTTTTCACTACTTATGCTTCAGAAAAACCTAATGACTGAACAACTCTAATGACTCAACAATTGTAATGATTTCCATAATTTAAGGAATATGTATGAAATGTATGCATAGTTTTATAACAGCGATTCAGAAAACTTGCATTAAAATAAATGTAATTAAACTAAAATCAATATGGCATGGACGTCTGAATATGATGTTCATTGGTTCATAATACTTTGAAACGCATTAAATGGTTTATTAGCATTTGAAGTATAAAATGTTGTTTCGCGGTTCTAACATAAAGGAAAACAGAAAAAAATGGGTGTCTGCAACTTTAGACAAAGCCGTAACACAACAATAAGTATCCTCAATTCAGCATCAATAACAAAAAATCCGTAGTGCTTAGGAATTATCTGCATATTGGCAAGAACAAAGGGCATTGAACATCAAAGAAATCTTTAAATTACTGTATGGTCGAACGTGAAAAACAAAAGCGCCTAATGCATTAAGTATCGAACGGGAAGCACTTTACTTACGGTGGCGTTTTTTAAATTGTAAAGCTTCATGGCAACATTTTTCAGGGCTGTGGCAAATAGGAAACGTAAATTTCTTTCAATTGTTAAAATATTAATGTGACTAATAATTAACATTTTACAAAATGTCATCATTGGTAAGCATTTGATAATCATAGTTTTTTACGGATTAATAAATTAAAGTTGCAGACTGGAATGCACTGCCTGAAATGGTAAAGAAATGGTTTTGCATGTAAATAGCCTTGGACTAACCAAAATCTGTAAATAGCTATTTATTGTTCTTATGAATAAACAAATTAAATAAGCAAATTTTCTCAGACTAAATGTACGGTCAGCTGCATCGTGATAGCTCACCATACATTTAGACTGAAAAAAATTGTTTATTTAATTTTCATAATTTTTTTAGAAATATTATTGCTTTCTTTTGTACTTCCTTGTAAGAAGTAAATGAAGGATTGTAATCGTAAACAATTTTGGGCATCATATTTGAACGAAAATGTCCGTTTCAACCATGTTTTACCGTAACATCTGTACGTACGGATAGAATAAAGGACTGTATTTGCCGAAAAGGATTGCAAAATAGATTTAAAATGGATTCAGAAGATATTTTTTCCTTGACGTCTGTACTTACGCACGTACGTACATACGTACCTCGCATAACTCAAAAACAAGTAGCAATATAACGTTGGAATTTTGTATATGGAACAGCTATAACATGTAGCTAAATACCCTCCCTTATACTTACATGTTGGTAAATAGTGCAGTTTTGCCTCTAAAAGTGATTGAATTATGTAATTATTATGTTACGGTTAAGAATTTTATGCTTTAAGTTATCTGCATGCAATAGGTATAGAATTAACACGAATTTAAAACATTAAGCGGCAAGTTAAGCCTAACGAACCGTCATTTGTTCACATTTAAAATGCTGAAGAATAGGGAATTAAGTCAATTTCTGCACCTTCAATGCCTTTTTGCCGAGTGGGACGAAAACTAAACTTTCAGTTTCGAGCACCAAAAAACTGATTTTTTGCCCACTGGCGGAATTGCTTGTTTTTGCGTAGAGAATCTAATTTCAGTTTCAATTTTTTTTTCTTTTTTTTATCTGTCTTAACTGTATTTGGTAATTTCTGTTTTTCTGTATTTTACAATTTTTTATGAAAGTGTTTGGAGTTTTTATGTAATTTCGCTTTTCCGCGAAGTGAGAACATATTTAATTAAATGAGAAATATATCTCTAATTAAATTCATCAAAAATGGGTATAATTTAATGGGCCATAGAAAGAAGTCATATGGTGCCCACATTAGATTTTTAGTGTAGGACAGTTACTTTGATAAAAAAAAATGCTTTTGAAAATTTCTTTTGAAATTTAAAGTAATAAATCTGGAAGAACTTCTTTCGAGTGTCGAAGATCCTAGTGGCTTAATTTGTGTATACTATTTAAATGCAAGCCAATGTTTGGAGCATAGGAATTTTTTTCCGATCGAATGTTACATCAGACATATCCTGTTAATAATTATGGTTGTAGTGCTTTGGCAGTTGTCCATCACATTTTGCCACGGGATCTCACAGAATAATGCTCGCAAAATTTGTTACTTTTCTTTAGATACAGAAATAAATTTCCAAATTTCTTATGATTTTCTTCTATTGCATTTAAACTTGCAACATATCGTCAAATGATAAATTTTTACAGGACCTATTACAATTTTTATTATTTTTATTACAATACACATTGAAGCTATTGTCTCTCAAAACAAATAGAAAACAATTCAAATCTTAAATTTTTCAGTGAAAGAAAATACGAAGTGTACAAAAAGAGGATCAATATATACATAGCCTCAAAATATCTAAGTTTAACCAAACTTTTTCTATCTGAGCAGCATCCCTTATTCAAAAACCTATTTTCTTTGGATAAATTTCTTATTTTGAAAGCGTAAAATATCCATAGGGCTGTTTTTAAACATAAAATATACATGGTAACAAAGAACCTCTAGCATCAATCGCTATATTTATATGGCAAGTTATTTTGCACATATAGCATTTTCATAGACAAAGAAAGATTAAGAATAGTTATTGAGCATTTACAATATTTTAAGATTAAGAATGACAATGGTTATTGAGCATTTACTATATTTTATGTCTTCTGAAACATAATTATTTATACTGCTTTTAATGCAGTTTATTCTTTTTACTTCCTTGTACGAAGTAAAAAAGAAGTATTGTAATCGCGAAAAGTTTCAAGCAGCATATTTTAAAAATAATATCCATTTTGACCGCTATCGAATGCAATTTAACGATGTTTTTGCGTGATATCTGTACGTAAATACAGAATAAAATACTCGTTTCCTCCAAAAAAATTATAAAACTGCTTCAAAATTAATTCTGAAGAGAATTTTTCGTGGTGTCTGTACGTACGTTCGTACAAACACCACGAACGTATGTACGTACGTACGTTCGTGCGTGCGTACGTACGTATCTCGCATAACTCGAAAACGAGTAGCCTCAGAACGCTGAAATTTTGTATATAGGACTGCTATAACATGTAGATATGCGCATCTCGTATTTTGGTTGCAATCGGCCGCACCAAACATATATAAATATATTTATATATATATCCACTCTGTTACCCGGCTCAGTGATCTCAGTTTCTTTACTCTTATATGCTTGTAAATTGTACATTTTTTGCTTTAAAAATGATTGAATTATGTTGTTTTTATCTTCCGGTTAAGGATTTTATGCCTTTAGTAAATCTGTGTGCAATATTTTTAAAATTATCAGCAATTTTAAAGTTGTTTAATTGCCGCTAAGCCTGTTTTTAATGGCGGCCATTGATGTTTACATTTGAAACAGCAGAATTATAGATTTGTTGCCAATCTAGAGAGAATTAGCTTCGCAACAACAAAAATAACGCCTTCATTTATTATTGCGAATTAAATCATGCTTAATCCTTTCTGGAATTTTTTCGAGGAAATAAGTGTTTTAGATTTACTTCGTAATTTCTAATACGGATATTTTGAGTTTTTATGTATTTTTGCCTTGTCGTGAAGTGAGAACTGAATTAATTGAATGAGAAATACTAAATCGTCTGTGAAAATTTGTTACTTTTCTGTTTTGTTTGCCTAATTTCTTTCATACATCGTTCTAGCTTTATTATAGTATTTGAATAGAACATGCGGCAACGATAAGATAATTCTTCAAATGATATAAATTTTGTGCATTCAGAGTGTCGTTATAGTAAACAAATTTAGTGAATTTTAAAGAGTGCATTTATTCTATTGTGGTTTATGCGCTGTTGACGAAGTAGATTTTATTCAATCCAATCAATATAAATGAAATTCAACAAAAAATTCGTATAATTTAATATTCCGTACAAGGAAGTCATGTGGTGTCCACATCAGATTTTTTTAAATTTAATTACGTGTATTATATTATGAATTTAGTATTTGAACCAAAAATTATGACAACACAGTAATGCAAAGAAATTGCTTGACAGGTAGAGAGTACTAAAAGCGGGTAGGTAGACTTGGTGTAACGCATGCTCTAGTTTTGCATATATATGAATATGAACATATATATATGCATGCATATGAATATGACACACACACATATATATATATATATGAATTTTAGCTTAATGCTTATGTGAAAATAGGCAGAAACATTTGATTGAAAGAAAGGTATGCAATCAAGTATGTAGATTTCATACATATAAATAAAACATAGCATTAAAACAATAATACTGGATGGAACGAAGTAACTTCAATGCCGGTACCTTCTTAAAACTTCACAAACTCGCTTAAGACTCAATAATTTTCATTTCTCTCATATCACGTAAAATTTCTTTACAGCAAGGAAACATGTATTTTATTTCTTATCTTATAACTAGCTTCCCTTTTTAGAGATTTTGTTCTCCAGAATGTGCAACTCTCTGTTTTGTTTGTTACTTATGCAAAGCGATTGATAGTAAAATCAGATCAGATCTCTGATAACAGAGCAATCCCACGAAATTCATGATGGCAAGGAGTCAAGATTGCTCCTGTTGTTGGTAACAGCCTTGGGAACCATACGGGGGAGAGTACGACTTTATTCAGCTCCTAATCGGAAGGAGAACACCCCGGGGGTTCTCCAAATCTGAAGGTGAAGGGGTCTGAGAGTCTCCCCTCCTTCCCTAATGTGAAGGCAAGCCTCCACATTTATTCAACATCAAGTGTGTTCACTGCGACCGCTGAATGACAAGGCGAAATTGACGTCTACAACCGGTTTCTCATCCTTCTGCTGTTGGGCTCCGAAGGTGTAGGAAGGCCTTCTGGCTGTCCTTCCCCCGGCTGACGTGTGCGCCATTTTTTGTTCTTTTTCGTTCCTTTTTTGTCTGCCATTTCCGTTGCTGGATGTAGAGTCATGGTATTCCTTCTAGTAAAGAAATTGGAAATGAAGTCACAACTGAAAGGATCTATATACCTAACAACTTCTGATAATTGAAAAGGTTCTACAATCTAAAAATCTTTGAAAAGATTTCATGTGCACGTGCTCCTCTTTCCGGATGATTTAAAACTTCGCCTTATGCTTCGTCAAAAATATATTCGGATAACCAGCTAACTCAATTTCCGCCGTTAAAAAAATTGGATTTTTTTCTCACGAAACTTTGCTTTACGTTTATGGAATGAGATCTACTTTGATTAGAATATTACGCACATCTCGTACGAGAGGTTGGGATTCAAAATTGTAGGACTATATTCTTCTGTCTGGCGATATTTGCTTAATTTATGCTGGTACTGATTCAAAATTTAATGATGTCAAGATATAATAAATATTAATTGATTTGTATTATTTGAATTGTCATCCTTTGGAGGTAAGTTACTTTAATTTTATATTTCTTTAATATCACACATCTCATTTTCTGCTACACCTACCACCAACCTCTTGAGAAGGCTTTCGGCTAGCCACACCTTTTGTATGTTCTCCTTGCCGTACAGATAATATACATTTACAAACATCCAAGATTTCGCCGGGATTCGAACCGAGGCCTTTTGGTATGGTAGTCAACGTAGCTAAAAATTAGTTCGGTGTGGCCGCTGTAGAATTTTTTTCAGTTGAACATATAGATCTTCCTTCAAGCATACAGTTGTTGTATGCTTTTCGCATAATTGTCGTATACAAAATTACTATGCACTTTCACATAAGGCGTACCAGAGATATTATTATTCTAGGTCTGAAGTGTTGGCTTTCTCAGTATCGATTTGCTTACGCATCATTATAAGCTCATGGATGGTGAGATGTCTGCAATATGAGTCCTGCAGTTCGCTGATTTTATCACTATCAACTTCGAAGTTCAATTACCTTTCAAAACTAGGAATCGCTTCTAATAGATAAGAAATTTGATCAATTTCTGGAGTTATTAAACTCGCTTTTAAAAACGAATGGACAAATTTTCTTCCAGGCATCAGACATAGATTTAAAACAATTTACTTCAAGAATATACAACAGATTTTACGGTATCGAAACATAATAAATTGTGTAAAAGATAGTTAATGTTTTGTCTCATAGACTCGTTCAGTTATGCAAATGACCGTATCTTGTAAGAAGCGTTCAATATTTTGTGATTTTATTGTCAATTGGTTGAAACAAGGTGTTTGTATTAGAGGCAAACTAAAGAGCAAAGCACTTTCGTATGTGAGTCAAAATCAGTTAATGTAGCAAGGATGCGAACGAGTGCATTATCGAAAAGAAACAGGATTTTAAATGGAATTAGTTGAGGCTGTCGAAACATTCGAATTCGGATTTGAAATGACGAGCGAACCAAACATGTCGTTGAAAACAGAAGCTATCACTCAAACTTTAGAGATTAATTTCAAAATCACTGTAAAGCCAGTTTTAGACTGAAGGGTCTTGGGTTTCCAGTTGATAATTTAAAGAAAGTACAAAATAGTTCAGAATAGCAGATGGCTTTGAGATCATTCAGTAATCGTAAGTATACTCTCTTCACGTTTCGGAAGAACTGCAGTAGTTCAGATTTGTCGTAAAAGAGTAATTACACCCCTGGGGATTGGCGTACTTACGGAACGGAAAAACAAGCTTTGAAACATACTCATACAAAAGTCCTACCTTTTCTTCGACAGATAAATGACAGATGTGATAATTTGAACACATGCTTTCAATCAGTTGTTTCTTTCTAACAAAGCGTCTTGCACGGCTAGCAGGATCCTAGCAAAGTCTTGTAATAGTCTCTTGTTTTAAATACCATATTTATGCGAATCTAATGCGCAATCGAATCTAATGCGCATCCCCATTTTAAAACTTTAAATAATAAAAAAATTGTTTGTCGGCGAATGTAATACTCATCAATGATATGAGTAATTTATTGAATCTTATTTTATAAAACAATGGATTTGTATATCAATACTTTAAACCACTGATATTTCAGCATAAAGAATTACTTTACGTTTGAAAGTAGCGTCATATGACATTCTTCTCTGTTTGCCCTCCATTTCGTGACTACGTATTCTGCAGTTTGTATCCTCTATGCAGTAATGTGTCAACGATAAATGTAACGGTAAATATAGTCGAGAAATTTGGTTGACGTCATCGGCGAACTTTGCACTCGAATCTAATGCGCCATCGAATCTAATGCGCACCCCAATTTTGAATACTACATTTGGCAAAAAACGATGCGCATTAGATTCGCAAAAATACGGTATGCTGTGTTCGAACTCAAATTCAAAGACAGGCATTCAAAGATTTTATTAGTGTTTTTTTTTTACATTCGACGATTCAATATTTGTTAAAAAAATAAACTTGCATAGCAGATCAAAATTATGTTGCGTTATAACAGCATAACTAAATAAACCGATTTCGAAATATGGATGATATTGCATCCATTATTTTTAATCTGAAACAATATCAAGTTGTTATTACTAGATAATATGGCTTAAAATAAGCTGACACATTATGAAAAAATTTTTAAAAATGAAAATTGGGTCCACTTTCTTTCACATAATTTCTGACCAGTTCTTCCAAAATATTTTAAAACTTACTTTACTACATAATAGAAATGTCTCCACGTTCGTTGTTTTTATTTAGTAATTTTAATTGGGGCTGTTATATAAGAAGGCTATTTATCGTAGTTGTTGTGTTACAGTACTTATTTTATTGTATAATGCAAATTTTGATCAATTGGTTAATATTATAATGTATAGAGGAACTTCAAAAAGAACAAAAATAATTTCCACCGTTATAATATGTCTTTCAATGGTTCCCAATAAAAACATAGTTAACTAAGTAGTATACTACATTATATTAATTAATTTACTAATCAAATAGCAAAAACATTTCCAATTCGAAATCCATCTTTTTACTAAGTACTTTTTGCAAAGTAACAAAAATTCTAACCCCTTTGTTGTTTAAATGAAAAATAAACAAAAAATGTGTTTTTTTCCTCCATGAAATGCTAATTTTATGTTATTTGATAAAAACTGGGAAGTGCAAAATCAAAATCCTGGCGAATTGCGTAATTGAAAGGTCCATGGTTCGCTTCCCGGCGTTGCTTATTTTTAATTTTTTCTGCTACCAAAATACCTAATGTGTCTACAACATAAAAAATAACAAAAATTGTGTTTATGATTTCTCATTCATGAATAAGTGTTTTGATAAAATTATTCAAGCTAATTTGTTTCAAGGGCATTCTGCACTCTGATTTATCCCAGTTTGTAAAGTATGTCTAGAAGCAAAATATTGTTTGCATTTTATTCTCCTTCGAAAAACGTTTCAACATTTCAATTGTATTTACTGCCTATTTTTATGTCATACTTTCTCTGTGTATGTATATCGTACTTCCTCAGAACGATATATGTATATAGAGCACTGTCGTACTTCCTCGGTCCTACTTTTACATCGCACGGAATGCTCATCATCGGAAGCTCATTTGATTTAACTGTAAGCGATGAAAAATACTAAGGTTATCTGCCTAAAGTGCATAATGCTTTCGTGAAGGATTCAGTAAGGAAATCTACCTCACATTTGTACTCCCTATGGAGAAATCCACAAATGCAGCCAGGCATTTGCCATGATTCTGGCCCAGGTCGAAAAATCAAATTCTTTGGGCTTATCCAATCGGCCATCAGAAGGCCCAGTTTTATAGAAAATTATTTGAATCGAGTCATTGAGAATTTAATAATTTGCTGTTACATAGTATCTGCTAAATAACTTAAAGATCACATAGATTTAAAATTCTAACATAGTACAGCGATAATATCTCTGAACATTAGTACTTCGAGCCAGTGTCTAGTTCTGGCGAACAGGCTGACTCCATGGAGGCTTTCATGGATTTCCTTATGTGTTAACATTAGTGCCAGCCACTTTTCCTTAGGCAGTTCTCCACGAAAGCATACCTTCATTAGGCAGATAATACTTACGAATACGTGTTTTGCCGCAATTAAATAAATAAAACTAAACCTAACACACTTATGTGTTTTTGCCACCTTTTAAAGAACATTTTACACACAACATCCTCCTGTAACATCAATGACATAATTTTACTTGATCGCATATTTCATATTGATATATTTTACCCGTTCCAATATTCAAAAGGATAATTTTAACACTATTTTGGTTGATTATAGTGTTAGAAATAGATTATAGAACAGATGGAAATAGATGATAGAAATCGATCTATACACAGAGCTTGTATAATTGTTAAATTGTGGTTGAACTGACTGCTTATATTATATACAGGTAGGTAACATAAATTTAAGCGTACCAAATTTATGAGTAAAAATATTACTTTAGAATGAATATTACACAGATATTTTTCAGAAAAACAATTTAAGGTGGAAATATTGGGGGATATTCATTCTAAAACAATACATTCCTCCTTAAATTGTCTCTCTGAAAACCATAACTGGTTTTATATGTAATATTTTATGAAAGGATTTAAAGAAAATTTAATCAGTTATTCTTTAAAATTTCAACTTTCCTTGAAAAGACAATGTATTTATAGTGGTTCTTCTCAAGGTATGCTATTTAGATTATTTCTTGTCTTCTTTGTAGAATATTTACGAACAAATAAAGCTGATATATTTGGGATCATTTGATATTCAAACCATATATTTATTCGTTTTGAAACATCTTAAAAAATCTGATGCGGACACCACATGACTTCCTTGTACGACAAATAAATTAAACGCAAATTTTGCTAAACTTCATTTAAACCTATTTCGTTTGAAAATCAGATATGATCTTCCATTTCAAAATGCCCCTTTGGCACTGTCGATTACAATAAAAAAGGGAGGTGCACAATTAGATGTTATACAGATGCCCCATACAGAAACTTTGAACATTCTACGGTTAACCGTTTTTGAGTTATGCCATATACATGCATACATACGTACGGACATACGTCGCGCTAAAACTAGTCATAAGTCTGCAATATAAAATTCCAATATTTTATGTTAAGTTATGCGACATACGTACGTGTGAACGTCATGATGGAACTATTCAAAATGGAAATTTCCTTTGAAATATGAAAATCGAAATGTTTCGCAATTACAATATTTATTTCTCACAAGTCAAAACGGTGTCATAAATGACTAACTACTAATAAATTTATGATGCAATCTAAAGAATTATTTAAGTCTAATACTTTAAACTGGAATAAACTTATAATATTTGAAAATTAAATATAAACATAATATTAAAATCCCAGGTAATAATTTTTATTCGAAAAATTGGAACACAAGAAAAAAAAATTATCACAAATTCCCTTTGTATATTAAAAAGTATTTCCTCAGAAAATAAGGATAAAAAAAATGCAAGATTAATTTTTCACCATTATCGAAGTAATTCCTTAAAGAAACTGGAAATTTAAAGCATTTTACGTAGTTTCTCTTACTGATGTATATCAATTAACATTTTGTATTCGGCACATATCTTGATTTAAGGTACGAGTAATATACAGCGCATGTGTTAGTGTGCAAATTATAAAGTAGCCAAATAGGAGATAAAATACTATTTTAGCAACCAGTCTTGTGACGATGATACCGGAAGGGGGAAAAACTAATTTCACTCGCTAAATTCAACTGAGGGGAGAATTAGCTTAATTATATTCACATGGTAAGGGGGCCCGCTTTTGAAGTAGTTTGAGTAAAAATGCTTGCCGTTTTTGCGACAGACCTGGTAAGAAAACACGATTATTTTTACGTCGTTTCCTGAAAAAAGCCGTAACGCTCGGGGAGTTAAAAGAGTTTTTGGTTTGCAATCCCTAGCCACATTTGATTTATCCTGATCTTTGCTATATCTTAAACTATTCGAAGGATTTTATCCAAGAGCAAAACTAAACTCATTTAAGCATTCTTCCGAGATCATGCCAATCTCATCCACGACATGCAATATGGGGCCGCTTCCTCTATCATAGCAATAAGTGCCTGGGTAAAAGTAGATGCAGTCTATATTTTCGGACATCTCGGCTCTTCACGAATTTCAAGAAAGAATGATTTAACCTCATTAAAATTCGTTGTAATGTGCCAGTTACAACGAATTTTAATGAGGTTAAATCATTCTTAGTTACAGGTGATAGATGACGGAGGACGGGGACACCTGATGTCTAACAAAGGTAAGAAGTATATGCCCCACGCCCTCCACTATCTTGAACTGCCAGCTCCCGAGTCCCAGGAGGCTTGCCTTGGGAATGCATTTGCTTCTCTGTGAAGTCACATGAACGAACAGGGACCTGGATGATGTTACATGAACATAGATGTTAGAATGCGTTGGTGGTGCTCTTGGGCGCACGTTGCCATAATTTCAACTACTATCATGCAACTAAGAATTACAGGCCTACTCAGCTACTACCTGTAACTAAGAATTATAGGCACGTCTGTAATTCTTAGTTACAGTTGATAGTTGATAGTTGAGAGCAGAATCTAGACACCCGTGCGGCTTACTTAGACTATTCTGGCCTAGTTCAGGTTCCGCAACTATCCTGCGCAACACATGATGGGCCCATAAGGGCATACAGAGATAAGTAACGAAGACGGATGGATTCGTGCAAATGACCTATTATTTATTTGGCCGCGTATTACTATGCTAGTAATACACGGCTAATTATTACTATACTAGTAATACACGGCCTAATAAATAAAAAGTATTAAAAGTCTTGTCTGTCATAATATGTCTGTCGTGTACTACTATACTAGTAATACACGATATACATATTATGACAGCCAAGACTTTTAATGTCCAAACAGACCTGTAATAACAGGATCGTGTATTACATTATTAAAAATGAGTATAACGTAATTGTAAAGAACTAGAGAAGGCTACTCTGAATATTACTTTTCGCACTTTTAACGTAGTAGTCATATGTCAAAATTAAAAAACTTGAAACCTATATTTAACATATTATTTGAGCACATGAAAAACAGCATGTATTTTACTCTTAATCTCCCCTTTTTTATGCATGGACATTTTTATAGTTGTAGCGTTAACGTGAAAAATTCATCTTTCGCTGAAAGTATTCACTCCGCATATTCTGTTCCTGAAAACTAACCACGCGTAGCAGTGCTTGAAAAGTCATATGTCCAGGAGTAGCAACGTGACTTGCTTGATAATCGTAATTTGCACTCAAGCAGTAGACTTCAGCAGTAATGGCCGAGTACCTGATTTTGGAGCTGTAACTATTTTTTCTACGCTTGGCTGCCTCTTTGCGGATGGATATGATGTGTGATTGGGATAGAGGGGCGTGGTATCGGTGACTAGTAGATAAATGAAGGTTTTGAATATTAATAACTTTCCCCCCTCTTCTATCGTCTACAAATTTCATTTCATGGAAATAGTTTGAAGAGAATATTCCTAAGAGACATAAATTTGTAGCGACCCAAACTGATGTTGCCAGAGATCATAGTAAATCAAAGAACATATTTATTTAATTTAAGCATTTATTTTGATGATGTACGGATTGCTTATGCAGCATATAACACATATGATCAACATGAATTTGGTGCAAAGAAATCGGTGATATTTAAAAGATTAAAAGATCTCATTATTAAAAATATCATCACAATTTTTTATATATTTATCAGATGTATAAGAAATTTCTTTATTTTTTTCCCTTCCCAATGACAGATTGTGAGCAATTACAAATGTAACCTAGTCCATTAATCTATACAAGACCGGATGTGATGGTCTCTTTATTATGGAGGCACCTAACGGTCTCTTTATTATGGAGGCACCTAACGGTCTCTTTATTATGGAGGCACCTAACGGTCTCTTTATTATGGAGGCACCTAACGGTCTCTTTATTATGGAGGCACCTAATGGTCTCTTATGGGGCACCATCGCCTTTCCTATGAAGGGACAGACAGTTAATGGTTGTAACTGTCTTCTCCGGGGTTCAAAACCAGTTCGGCAACTCAGTCAGCTTCCCTGACCACTATACCGACTGGGCGGCAGAAGTTTCTTTATTATTTCATACGTTTTTGAAATAAGGATGGTTCTTGTATGGGCAGTTTTGAGTTGAAAAGTGTCCATGTTGTGCTAACTGTTATCTTGGCAAGATTTGTGGAACAATGCTCCACAGGGAAGACGCACATATAACTTGATCCCCAATGTAAGCTTCGCATCTCTGTACTCGAATCTTTCACTAAATTACTTTATAACAGGACATGGACACATCCCCACATATTTCTACGCAAGAAATTTGGCAAATTCTGATATCTGTATATGTGGGGAACAGGGAACTCCTGATCATTACACTTTCTCATGCCCCTTAACTGACGATATTCACATAAAATCCCCAAGAACTGATCTCCTGGCATTCCAAAGGTTTTTAATTAAAGATAAACGTTTCAGATATCCAACATTTCAGAAAATTATGCAACGACTCTCTTCCTACGGCCTAGATCTCTGTCAACTGTAAGTCCACTTACTGCTTAGTAAACTTTTACATGCGGTGATTATGGATAAAATGGCTTCCCTCGTGAACTTTATAAACTGCAATAAACCAATATATCTGAAATAACCCATGGATACCCACCTCTTTAGCATTATTATTACAATTCATTTTAACATTGTGTTGCCAGTACTAATTATAATTATCTCATTATGTTTATCTGTTTATTAATTATGTTTATCTCCTATTTTTGTTGCACCAAATCAGATGTTCAATTTATCTTGTGAATCTCAAATTGTATTCCGACTAGTATTTTGTAATCTACTTATGCCCTACATCATTATTTTAATTAAATACTGGATGCAGGGCGTACTGTGGGATTGCACGATGTACCAAAATAGGCAAACGCTAGACTTTTTGGAAAGCTTCAGTCTATGTAAATTCCTATAAAACTTGCAAATACCCTCCTTTTTTTAAGAGTTGGTATGGGAAGGCATTACCAGTTGACCTATGGTACATCGCTGGTGTCCTTCCATACTTTTACCTTTACTTATGCTAACTGTTATAATCATTTGCGGAAAAAACAGCCAAATATTCCGGTAATCGCTTTGATTCCTGCTGTTTCAATAACTGATTGTTAATGAAGATTTAACGAAAACCTTCTCAAATGCTTATTGACAATTTTCACATCTATGTCACTATGATGAGGATACTTATAAACTAAGCATGTAAGGTGTTATTTATGGCTGAAAGGAAGGCGTTTTATTTCTTTGCCCGAAGTAAAGAAAGTACTGCAATTGCGAAAGGTATCATACTTCAACAAGAAGATCCATTATGCCCGCTACTGAATGCAATTTAAAGATGTATTTAAGTGACATCTGTAATTAAGGACAGAATAAAACGCTCTTTTTCCCAAAACGGACTGTAAAATTGATTTAAAATGTATTCCGAAAAAACTTTTTCGTGAAGTCTGTAGGTACATATGTATATATCTCGCATAACTCAAAAACGAGTAGCCTCAGAACGTTGAAATTTTGCATAAGTCTGCTGTATCTCTAGTACATGTAAAATCTCTAGTACCTTCCATTTCTCAAAATTACTGAAAGGGATATAAGATTAAATTTACGCATGAGGGCCAGATACGGTTACAGTTACATATAGGGATCAGTTACAATTCTTTAATTAGAGTACCAATTACAGTTATATAGGAACTGGACCAAAATGTTGCCACTTTTGGCAGCTTTTGGCGATTTCACGCCAAATTTGTGAAGAAAAATTAGTCTTTAAAACGATCTCGAGCTCGGCGATATCTCGCTAATGTAGAGAGACAGCCATTTATCTCAATGTCAAATACATTTACCCCTATAACCTATTTTCCGACAGATTTTCGTATTCAAGCATTTCATGTTACATAACATAGTATAATTTAACATATAATCTCACTAAAACTATTCACATATACACAAAATTCGTAACAGTATTTTTAACATTATAGGGATAAAATTTGATTTTTATAGTTTGCATATGGAACGTGAAACAGAATGTAAGAACTACAGTTTAGTAGTTGATAATAAATGACTTTTATGCCGGAAAGTATAGGTTTTTTTTATGTGTTTAAATGTTTTCCGAAACGGCGATTTATTTATTTATTTATTTATTTTATTTTATTTATTTATTTATTTATTTTTTTTTTTTTTTTTGCATGTGCCTGATTACGTAGGTAAGCTAAGATTCTTATCACTATGGAGACATTCTTTTTCTCATTATTAAGGTTAACAAAAGTTAGTTACATTTACAGATTTAATTATCTGTTAATACTGTTCTGCATTTTCTACTTTATCCTACCTTTCTTGATCAGATTTTAATTTACGTCGAGTTGAAATAATGGGAGGCAAGCAGCTTTTTGGAGAGCATGGTTTGGCTATGTTGTGTAGGTTTGAAGGTGGTATTTGTATTAAATTATCAGAGTATGCCACTTTAAGTCGATTCGTTATCAAACGCTGTGCCATAGCAATTTGATGAGTCTATCTTTCTTTTAAGGACTGCTCACTGTTGACTTTTGATAGACAGCGATCCAATCTAGCACTCATCAGGTTAATCGGTTTTGCTCATATTTACCACTATCAAAATGGAGAACGTCTTGCATGTAGCCAAGCATCTCCAATAAGAGCGCGAAATCCAATCTCTTTAGTATTATCTTAGGCTTTGTATATCTGCAATTTTTCCACATTATTCATCTCCGTAGATTACCTACTTAAGACTGACTGATTGTATGATTTTATGTGTAATAATATACAGTATGGCAAAGTAAAGTAAACATATAGTAGGATTGATATAGCAGAATATACTACTTTAAGTATGTTAAATAATAAACAAATTTGATATATAGATGTATAAGTAAATTACTAAATATTTTCTTGATATGCGTAAGCTATGAATGGCATTGAATCTTAAGTAACGGGATGGTGGTGGTGTATTGAGAATACGGCAAAGCACATTAGGGCTATCTGCCTAAGGTGAGGGATGCCTTCGTGGAGGACTTTCGTGGAGGAAACTGGCTCGTATACAAGTTAGACATGGGTAAAACCACGAAAACACCCATGCAGCCAGCCCGTTCGCGGGATTCGAACCTCGAACCGAACTATCAGTGTTCAGCGATTTTACCGCTCAGCCGCTGGTGGGCAAGTAACGGGATGGTGCTAATAATAATGATAAATTCCTAGGGATAAATGTATGTGCAGTTAGTAGGTGGCAAATGTTCAAATAATCATATAAACGATATGATGCATCATTTGGCATGTCCGTGAGTCCTAGTAACATCTGCCATTTTATGCTATATAAATACTATATATAAAATGTCCATTAACATATTATCCACTTAGGAAGCAATATTATGTTACAAAATAGAGCTGTAATCTGTTGTGGAAATAGATGTTGTAATATGATGTGGGCTGAGTTATATTGCTACGCAACATAACACACTTCTTGTCTTCGCTGGTGTATCGCATCCATTATATCGCAGATTTTCTGCATTATCTGCTGTTCCTTAATGAACTGTCTACTAAAGGCTTGCGTATTGTTGCTCGGAGCTGTATACTGAGTAAGGATTAACTAGAGAAACTCAGAGTCCAGACTTGATAGACAAAAATCTTAATAGTATATTATCACTTCTGCTTATTTGAACACCAAATAGGTAGTGATGAATAAATTATTAATTTTGCGTTTTATTATAGCAGGCCACAGATGGTAACAAATAAGTCTTTGCTTTAAGTTTATTGAAACTCCGTTTAAGTATGAATGAATTTGCTGCATAAAATTTCGTTTGAGATAGATCCGTTAATTAAAGTTAACTACGTTAACCGCAGCATGAAGTTAAAAATTAGCACGAAAGTTTTCTGCTTTCATTTAATTCAATGAAGTTGAATAAAATCTTTCTCTATCGCTTCCCTGCTTTTCGGAACAAATGAATTACTTTATTAAAGCAAATAATTACCTCCCAAAATATATATCTCTTAGCATGAAATATCTTTCATATATAAATGTATAATTAGAACTCGTGGACATGTGTAAATGTGCATAAATGATGTGTTTCTCATTCTCTCCTTTTATAAATGATGATTTATGTCATCCGCTAGTCACTGAACCTGAGCATTCTTAAATTTCCAAATTCCAGTCATGCATCAGAGGATTTAGCATAAGCTGATTAACACAGAAGATTAAAGTTTGTACAGTGAAAATTTGCATCTGTGGTTTAAATTAAGTCGCAATGAGAGCTATGAATTTGGAATGACATGCATGTAATACTAATCTTTATCTATGTTTAGACTGCATCTATCACCTAGAAATTACACGTATTGTTTTATCCCTTTAATTACATGGTATCACGAACAGAATTTTCAAATGAATATGCAAAGCGTTTATTTCCAATATTGTAATTTTAACAATGAGCTCTTGCGTGACTTACAGATTTTTGAATTAAATAACAGTGAAACATGAATATTCAAAAGAATACATACTTTTGTTATTTACTTAGTTGCCATATATTGCTGCTTAAAGTTTTATTGATTTTCGTCTTTTCAAGCTGAATGTCTAGGTGGCTGGCTATAAACCGCCCACTCTTAGCGAAATTTGATTGCGTCTGCACAATGGATGGAGTTAGGAATGGGTATAGACTCTCATGTACCTTTACAGACTGAAAGTTATGTATGCCTAAATGCACACTAAGCACACATGATAAAATCTGACAATTCTGCTCCTTACTTCGAGATTCCACTAACAGGGTTAAAGAACATCGGACTTTTTTTTAGTCCAAAGGGATTTCAGTCCCGAAGGACTATTGCTTTCGTTTTGGCATTTTGCGTCGGACTCATAAACGTCGGTTCACTTTTCAAACTGTTGCCACAAAATGTTAGAGTCCTGCATTATATTTGAAGAAATTAAATAATGAAAAATCTGCATAAATGATTGTCTATTTCTCGCATTGTGATAAAACAATGGTACATAGAGCCATCGAATTTTGAATGACGAAATCCTACTGCGAATGTGGGCATCTGAAATCCCAAATTTGGAATTTGTTTTATTATAGATTTTATATTTTGTAAAACTTTAACGAATTTTTGATTTACAAACTCAATGCTTTAAAAGCGAGAAATGGCAACGTTATATATAAAAAAAAAAATACTTTTATCTCCAGCTCGCGAGACTGAGACTATATCGGAAATTCTAAAGATATGATTAATTTAACATTATTTTGCGATATTGCTCTTGAACTGAATTTTATGGTTTAAGTGCAAAGAACATGATATTTAATAAATAAAGGTAACACTCAAAATGTTAAAAAAACGCTAATTTGGACGTAATTTAAAATCTGAAAAAATTTCAGACTTTTTTTTTTTTTTTTTTTTTTTTTTTTTTTTAAAATACTGAGCTTGCCCTCTTACCATTCTCGTGTGAACCTCTGTTGGAGATGGTTAGTATAAATTATTTTTACACTACTTACGTACATATACACAGAATGTTCATAAAAATTTAAGGATCTTCAAAGGTTAACAATATTTATAGATTAAGCTCCTTTCTCTTTTTTTAAATATGCATGCGTAAGTAAAGGTTACGTAGACAAGATAACCTTTGAACAGCCAACTGACTGCATCCATAAAAAATAACTGGTGGTGATTATATTTAATTATTTTCAGCTCACATGATTTGTGATATCAGTACATTATTAATTGATTAACAGAAACTTCAAAGTTTTTGTAACTTCTAAACTGAAACTATACAGTTCATGTTTAAATATAATTTAAATTAATTTAAGCTTGTTCAGTGGCTTGCGAAATCATCAATTAGCTTGTAAGTCACTATTATTTTGAATTAAAAAGTTATTTATAATTTCAGCATTTACTATAACTTATTATTTCCTTTTCTTCTCAAGAAATGTAAAGGATTTAGAGACAATTTAAGTTGAGGTTATTGGATTATTATGCAAAACGTGTTTCTGCCTCTCGAGGCTATGTTAGTTACTTCTTATGCCAGCTTTGATAAGATTGCAATTATTTCATTTTGCTTTATAGCTACCGTCATTTAAATTGTTACATTATTAAAGAGTTTAAATGTTTAGCCAACTAAGTGCTAGATTTGAGTTGTGTAGTCTTGACTACTAACTTATATTTTAAATTTCGAATTTGACTACCACTTTCAGTTGCATCACCACGAGTGATGGCTGAATACGTGAACATGAAGTGTGAATTTTACGTTCAAGTTCTGACTTAAATAAAATGATATAATTTAAACCTTTTCAAGAATCTGTAGTTCATTTCAGAGATAGCGATAATTTGCTTAGCGTCTATTAGGAGTTTGATGTTAGGAATGTTATAATATCCAGTTGTAAATATAAATATACAAATATAGATTCCTCATTCCATTGCACAGTTGTATAAAATGATTGCTGCCCAAAAGGTATAGTGGTGGTTAGCGTCGCTGACTGCCGTGCAAAAGGGCCCGGGTTCCAATCTGATAGAATTCATGGATGTTTGTAAATGTCTAGAGTCCGCGCGGCATAAGTGCACTCTAACTATGCGGCAAGCCGAAAGAGGTAAGTGGGGTGAGAGACCCTCAACCAGTCCTTCTGGGGTGTTCTCCATTTAATGGGGACGGAACTGAGCTAAATCGCACTGCCAACTGTATGGTACTCAAGACTGTTGCGAACGACATGCGTAAATTTGCGCTTCTTGCCACTAGGAATTTCGTGAACTTGGGCTGACTGTAGGTCAGACAAGTGAGCATAGCAACATAAAATTTAGCTTGAGTTAAGTCTGAATAATATCCTAAATGATACATGTCCCCGAATACGACAGAATGTACTTGAAAATACCCAGGCATAGTAATTAACCCTTTGCACTCGAGCGGTGCCTCTAAGGCGCCACTGCATGTGATGCGATAACTCGAGCGGTGCCTGAGGCGGCACCATTCAAATAGATGTGTTTATTTGTGTTTGACCTAAGGAATATCGCTTGAGAGATCTACTTGGCCATTTGTAGATCATATTTCGAGGTGTCTGAATAGCTATAAGGATGTCTTATCTCAAATAAAGGTTGTCTTTGCAATGCTTATGAGATTAAATGTCTTATCTAAAAAATACTTGCGACCGCGAGTAGGACTCTGTCTTCGACATCATTTCGAACTCAAACTTCTTGCCGATCGCAGTATTTCTTTCGAAGTTACTGAGCCCAATAAGTATGGTACACGACGAAGAAGTTACTTCTAGCGAAGATGAGTTTAATTTTTCGGCAATAACGAACGAAATTACATGACTACATAGGCAGCTTGGCCATGAGAACGAAGACGGAAATGATAAAGATATTGACGACGTTAAAGGAGCAAGAAGACGAAAAATCCGAATAATCGATAGTGAATCTGGAAGCCAAAGTGATTGTACAGAAGAGACTGAACCTTCAGAATGGACAATGTGCACAGAAAAGCGCCTCGAGGGCAAAGGGTTAATAGTATATGAAGTTTACACATTGTACAAAATATAGACTACTGTAAAATATGGAAACTTTGAATGGAATGAAGTGGAACTTAAATTTTAAAACAAAGTTTCACTTAGTTGAATTTCCGCTTCTTCTAATAAAAATATTAATTTCATTTTACAATTCTCTTACTATATATATATATATATATATATATATATATGTATACATATAAAACATGTTTCATATGATTGTCCACATTAGAAATCCTACATGAGATATAATTTATCTTAAATTAAGTCATTACAGCTAAGAAGTGGAGTTGCATCAATAAAAGTCGGGGTTTTACTAGCTTTTTAATTTTATTGCCTAAAGAGAATGCTGCAGTAGTAAAGGTCTAAAAGGAATATCCTAATGCGTTAGTGAAATTAAATGTGTTAAAGGTAACCAAACGCAGTGAGGTCATCAATCACATGGAGTGACGTTTATTCTGTTGTGATTAAAGTGGTACTTTTTAACGCAATCGTTCTGAAAGGATATACAGTTTGAATGCAGAAATCACATAGATAGTTCAGAATTCCTGACGAACAAAATTCATTCTGATAGTAAAAAAAGCACTTCTATGAATACTTTTTTACGCATTTAATAAATGCTCTTGTTTTCTTCAGATAAAACATAGCATGTTTGATAGCAGGAAGTTCTTTTAACAAAAATTTGATTCACGTAAATATTTGGGTTATATGGAGCATAATAGGAAGATAAATATGCATCATAAACTTTTACGTTGAACATAGTTTGTTGATACACATTTTACTTCACAACTCATGAGTTTTTTCCTCCTTAAATGATTCACATAACTTACTTATATTCTTAGTACTATTTATTAAGACAATCTTCAAATCGTTGCAGTATGGGCGGCAATTGTGGCATAAAAGTTATTGTAAAATGAAACCTTCAGGTAAAATACTGTAATTAATCTTTTTCAGAAAAAGACATGATTTTTAATCGATGCTATTAATCGACATTGAGTGAAGCACACATGTTTTTGAGATCGACAATTTACTCTTAAAAGTGATATTCATGCACATTTCTAGAATAATATAATCCTGTTGTTCCTATATTAGTAGTGATAGCTTTTGGTATAGATACTATTTTTTAATTGAAATATGCAGATTAAAAAGCGACCAATCATTTGAAATCAGATGAGTATTTGGACAATGTTATATTAATATACATATTTTTCTGCCATAGGTTAAATAATTTTTTGTCATCTTAAGCTTGGCAAACAAGTAAATTATTTAAAAATGGTAGTTTTTTTATTATTTATTTAGATGCTGAAGCATACAATACTCAAGTAAAAACCATTATGAGTCAGAAAATATAAAATAATATTTTGCATTTCCGTAATAACCGTTCGCAGTTCTGTACTAAACAGTAGCACTTAAACAAAATCTTCACTTTTAGCGATGCTTCATAAGAAATAGGACACACTGTCACTTAAATAGAGATTACCTTCACATTTTAGCAGGTAACAGTTTCAGTTACTGCTAAATACAGATAAATGACAATGTGCTTTCGATGTTGCAATCGGATAAGAAACAATCATAGAATCAATTTATCTTCTAACAAAAATGAAAAAAGTGATTAAGAATGAAAATTATGACTTGGTTTTGTATTTTACTATTTATTTTACAAGTAACTTCTAATATATGCGCAACTTGTTTTTTATAATTATTGAGATATTTCATTGGAACATTTTACTTTGAGGTATATTAAAAGTTTTGTAAGGATCTTAAGTTTTACTAACGTTTATTTTATTTTAAATCTTTACTATCACTTCCTATTTTCTACTTCCGGCAGAATTAAAAGCTTTAAGTTATTTATGCAAATTTGTCTGGCGAAAGCCAAGTACTTAAGTTGTGGCTTTTTGCCAACAAGAGAGAAGAAGGAGTTAGTAGAAGCAGGCCGCTTGCCTTAGCAGTTTTACTCGGTTGCTGGTTGCCTTCCAGGCCAGAGGTTTAATCCTCTTGATAATTTTAAACGTATTGTAGTGTTAACAGTTCCCTGTACTACATACGGCTTCCTGTTAATATACGGCCAATCTTCTCGGAGGCCCTTGTTTGTTATTCCAAAGTTAAGTTAGAGTTTAGTTAATATTTTTATATTCTTACGTTCATATCACAAGTGGTTGGTCTCTGTATTCCGAAGTCCGGAAATCATTGTAAAGAGTGAAAAATAAAGGGTTTCGTATATCCTTCTTGTGTATCTTGTCTACTTCCCACATTTATTGAACATAGCTTTAGTAAGCTCCCTGTTCCGAGTCAGGTCTTTGAATGTTCCCAAAGCAAGTAAGGCGGAACACTGAACCTAATAGTTTAATCTTAAAAAAAGGCAAAATCTGAAAAAGTTTGAATGTATGACATTTGAAACAAGGCTAACCAATGCAAAGGAATACATTTGGATACAATTTTTAACGAACGAAACGAACGAAATACATCACTACACGACGAATTTTCTAACTAGCTTCGCGTAATGTTTCTTTATCTCCATGAGTCCGAACTAATCCAAAGTACAGATATAAAAATAATATATTTCCTCATCAAGGGATGAAGTATTAATTGACACTGATTTCTCAATCCTTCCAGCATGTTTTTATGAAGTAACGATAGAACACTCGGCACGTATTCGACAGTTCCAGGCTCGAGTCTCAGAGAGGGCATGGGACATTTTTCACGTCTCCTGCTTCAGAATAACCTAAGGACTTTACAGTGGCTATCAGAAATAAAAGGTGGTGGACAATAATATGTCATCAACACGATTTGGCGACTGAGTCCTCTAATCTTCAGTCACTCTTTAAAAGTGGGAGTTTAGGGTATTTTCTCCCTCCTTTCAGCATACCTTCGTAGTGCAACGATAGCACACTCGACGTGTATTCGAGACGTCTAGGTTAGAGTCCTGGCGAGAGCATTGCACATGTTTTAAGTCTTATGGTTCAAAAATACCTATTGACTCTACACTATTTATTGCATTGCAAGAGGAAGAGCATTTTAAGAATAATAAGCCTATGTTTCCATATATCTTAAGGGACAATAAGGAATTAATACATCAAATTATCAATATGCATCTACCTCAAAATTTAAAAGTTCAGTTAAAGAAACATGACCGTGTTGTAATTAGCATCATTCTTCACTGATTTTTTTGGCATTAAAAGTGATTTTTGGTTGATCTCGTGTGAGCTCCATACTTATTGTTGAAGAATGTATTTGCTGTTTTTGTATAATATAAACTATTTTATATGCATTTAAAAATTTATTTAAGTAATAAAGCCAAACAGTTTGAAATGAAATGAAATTTCCACAATTTTTTGTTATTTCACATTAATAAAACTGAGCTCGTGAAATTATTGCAAATGAATTAGTGCTTTTATATATTCGTTTAAAATGTTTTACATTAAATGGAACGTAAATGTAATGTTTGCTTTTTCAGTTCGTTTTTGAAATTAGGCCATACTTTTATTTGAGCCTTAAACGTCGCAGTTTAAAAACTTCAAACCAACACAAGTTCCGGAAATAATCCTATTTCTTCATTCATCATCGTCTTCCGTACCATTCTTACACCAGTTACGAAAAATAAAAATGAAGAAAATAGATAAATAATAATTTTTTTTAATTTTGTTCAGTCCAAGTGGAAAATGGAAATTGTGCACTCACTATACGCTAGCTAAATAACTCTCCAAAATAAAACCGGAAAATAAAAAAAAAAAAAAAAAAAAAAAAATATTCAATCAATTTTGCATTTCGCAAAATCTCTTCCCAGATTACACAAGCTTTTTCTGCCATTGCATAATACTTCATTTTATTGGAAGTCATTTATTTAGGGATTTTTCTCCTTCGTAATGCAACTAAAGCTAAGCATGGAAATGGCAAAAGAACAAACGTTGTGTTGAATTATTTCCGAACCTTTTACTTTCCTATTATTATTACGCAGATCAGGAATAATTTTAAATTTAGGGGGCAATCTAATTTCAAAAGTTTTATATTCAGGTTACTAAGCAATTTTAGAAGGTAAATTTTCATTTAAAGAATGTTTTTAACTTTTTTAGATGAGTTCTCAGAAAACATTTAATTCATCTAAACGGGTCAACTTTAGATTATAAAAAATATCATTTATTTCAACTATCCAGGTTGAAAAAGTTTATTATACGGCATTTGATGCACTAAGAAGAAATACTTAGTTTGCTAGCAAATTTCCTTATTTTTTGCTTTCTTTTAAATACAGGGGGGTCATAAAATACCTTCCCCTACTATGAGTTCCTGGCAGTCTATCCACTCAGACAGTCCAAATTACATAGATTGTTATTTGAAAGTAAGGGCACAATATTGTCATGATTTAAAACAATAGAGCTCTAACATTTACGGTTATAGTAAAAACATTTCGAAAGTTGTGAATGGCAGTACCATATTTTTTCCTGTGCAAATTGATCAGTGCGTTGAAAACCATTAACGTATTTGGAAAGATACATGCATTGCAAAAATTACCGGCTTAAAACATTTGCAATGAAGAGCATTATAAAGGACAAATGACAACACAAAAGAGAAGAGGGGAAAAACTCATGTCCCATAATTTTTCAATTTCATGGCCACTACGATCTCCCGATCTCAATCCAATCGATTTCTGGTTCTGGTTTATCTGAAATCTAAGGTATACACGTCAAATCCACGAGACTGTAGAACTGAAAGACGCCATAAAAGTGAAGACGCCGTGAAGTTATACTGATTCCTCCTCAGTGTTATGTTCGTCATTGTTATCATCAATGCAGTGCGTTATCATATGCGACGTTATGCACTTCAAAAATAAATTTGTAATTAAAAAAAAAAAAAAAAAAAAAATTGTTCTTCTTCCTTGTGTTGTGACTGAACTTTTACAATACCCCTCTTTGTAAACATTTTACTCGAATTTTCGTCATACATGTATTGTTCCAAAGCTTTATATAGTGTTTCAATTCCTCAATCAATCTCCGCAGGAACAATGGTGATGCATTCGAAAGTTTCGGAATTGTTTCATTGGAACCGTAAGTGTGAGAGCTCTATTGTTTTAAATCATCGCAACCTCAAGCGCATGGCTTCCAATAACAATGTCTGAAATTTCCTTCCGATTGGTTGAGAGGGTATGCCACTAATGGTTCATATATCGGGAAGTTTTTTATGATCGCAATGAATTATGATAGAATATGTACGTTTTGTTTTGTAGCTGATATTTTGACGAAAATTGTTTCGTAATGTAAGTGATGGAATTTGAAACCTGTTGTTGAAATCAAAGGTAAATTTGTCCTTGTTTTGAATTTAAATTTTATAAAAGAATGTGCACTAATCATTTCGAGGGAAACTCATATGCATCTCTGCTCATCGTAGAGAAAAACATATTTTGCAGAATATGTGTGCAAATACTGTGGTTAGGTTATTCAATTACTGCAAAGCCTCGAGGGGTATCTGCCTAAGGGAAAATACTGTGAAAGGCCCACCAGTGGCCGAGCGGTAAAACCCGCTGAACACTGGTAGTTCAGTCCGGGTTTCGAGTCCCGGCGAACGGGCTGACTGCATGGGCGTTTCCACGGTTTTTACCATGTGCGATGTGGATACGAGCCAGTTTCCCTTAAAAAGACCTCCAAGGGACATCCCTCCCTTTCCGAGTAGTGCCTAAGGGTGAAGCAAGTACTAAGCAAAAAAAAGAAAATACTGTGAAACCAAAACCTTTTTTTTCAAATGATAGTGTCTCTCATTATTATATTACATGTTATATAATTATATTACATATTGTAAAACAAAACGCTGTGATTTCATTTGGATAAGATGAATTTGAAAAACTTTATTTTCAAAAGAAACCATTAAAACCCGAACTGAACTATGAGTGTTCAGCGGGTTTTACCGCTCGGCCACTGGTGGGCCTTTCACAGTATTTTCCTTTAGGCAGATACCCCTCGAGGCTTTGCCGTAATTGAATAACCTAACCACAGTATTCTGCAAAATATGTTTTTATTGAAAATATTATGTATTTATTAAACAAGCTTAATAACATACTTTGTTTGAAAAATGTAGAAGAAAAGAAAACAAAATTATTTTTTTTGTAATTCATTAGATTTAATGAATAAAGTTTGGAAAGGATTTGTTTGCGTGAATTCTATTCTTTAAAAAAAATATTTCTGTTAAATTAAATTGGTGTTATATTGCAAATTGTTTATTCAAAGTAAGAAAATATATTTGATAGTTATGGCTATAGTTATGATTGATAAATTCTGGACAAATTATTTGTTTCGTGAGGTGCAAACAAAAGAATACTAAGACAATTAAGCATTTATTTAGGTATTGCGGCGTTTTTGTATCGGTTTGTGGATTAGGAGTTATTGACACTTGACGAAGAATGAAAACACAGTTTATTAGTCAGTATTATTGGGGAAAGTTCCAAAACACGTTTACAGTGGTCGAAAATTACGATAAGAGCGCTGAAACAATCAGCGACACAGCCTTCACGCTATTAGGCATAACGCTAGGGACAGCTTCACGGCAAAGCAACAAAATAGAGCTCCCGCGTCGTTTCAGTCATTCTCAGAACTCTACGTACTTTCGAGACTCTCCACCCTACAACATGCTGCACTCGACTGTTACTATGAAAGAACGAAATTGGAAGGTGTCGACATTCTGCAAATATATCGGTGAAAGACCGAATATTTGGTTACACTCTTATACATTCGGACCATCACTAGTTGTTGTTGCAATGAATAACGCAGTATAATTAAATAAGTTTATTACTCGTGTTATTTTCGTTTTCCATTCAGAATGTGTTGTTCGTGTTACATTGAACACTTTATTTGCATGTGCTGCTACTTAAGCTTTCTCATATTTCGACATATTCCAAAATATACTTTAATAATAATGTATGATTAAAAAGTATTATAAGCTATTTAAAACAGTATCAAAATATTTTAAATCAACATTCACCATCATTGCGTGATGAATGTCGACAATTGACGGCATAAGTGTGGTATGAAGATATTTAGCAAACATTTCTGACCTAAACCAAACGAATGTTGACATTCATCGGAGAATGCTGATTTCTTCCAGATTTAGGTCTTTAATACTAATTGATACATTATAATACTATAATTAATGACTTACAGCATAGTAAGATAGAGTATTTATTGCTCATAAAGTGAAACAATACGTTTTGTTTACCGTTCTTCTTCTCAATTCGAATATCGTGAAAAAATAATTGTCACAAGCATTTGATAATTATGTATATTGTTATGACACTCCTCGGAAGTGTAATAAATAGCTTATAATTAAATAGCAATTTATACACTGAAGTCTCAGACCTTATCCATGTGGAACAATTGGTTATTTTTTTTTTGAGGCAAGAAAATCGCATGACAGGACAATTAACTACCGGTTGTACAAACTTCTTCGAGGTGTAGATTACTCAAAGACGAATCGGAATCACATAGAAAAACAGAGTGAATAAAGACCATCATCAGCTAGAAATATGAAGGTTACAAGAGAAACAAAAGAGAAATACTTAGAGCATCATTTTATTTGTTAAGATGTAATAGTTATGCCTTGATGATAGTCACGAATAATGTTCCATAAATGTCGAAATCTCAAACACCACCTATCACATAAGCATTACATCAGTGACCCAAGTAAGCCATGGAATCAAGTAGTTTTGAAATATTCTGGGCATATCTCGAACAACCATGGTAGCTATTCAGATCAGTGCGACAAAATCCTTCTCACTGGTCATTATATCTGCTTATATATCTATGTTTATATCGCACACTAAACGCTTCATCTGATTCCAGAAAAACCACCGAGGGAAACAAGTTATGGCAATTTGACAAGCCAATGTATTAATTGGCCCACCACATCAGATCCACTGCTGCCCAAATGTCGCATTCAAGTGCTTCCAACTAACACAGCTGAAATGGGCTGGAGTGAGCTTATATTTTGAAACACTACTTTAAACTGATAATATTGACTGCTCGGGTTCATTAACATGATATGCATATTGACTGCTGTGAAATAGGATATTGGAAGTTATACAATAAGTAATAATATGATCTCTTCTTACATAAAAATATTTGATTGCAATCATGGCTAAACAAATTAACTTCTAAGGACTAACAATAACAAGCATTACTATTTTAACTATTCTGATACAATCTAAATCTGCAAAAACTGCATTTTCCTCAATAGTTTCAAAACATCTTGATTTTAATTCTGTCTCAACACCAGCTTCAACACAATTATAATCTTTGACTGAAAACACCTCATTTGTTTTGAGAACCTTTAAGAGCTGCCAATTCCAAAGACAAGCTCAGTCAGGTAGACCTCAGTATCCTGATAAGACTTCAATAAAATTTACCCTGGAAACAGTTAGTGAACTAGAAATATTCTAGCAAAGCAACAAAGCCAGTAGAATCGTTAGCTTAAAATTATAACATACTGCATAAATCGGAAACTTTGTTTTCATTGTCTGACCCAGGAGGCGCTTTTTTGACGTACTACTGGGCTAGGCATCTTAACAAAAACAGGTTGCAGTTGCACGTTAACTGATTTAATATGGAATGCTTGTATGATTGTTTTAAATTTATAGATCTATAGTATATGAAGGAAATTTAAGTTATAATATACATTGACCAAACGACTGAAAGCATTGAATGAATGATTTAAAATTTATAACTGTAACTAAGATGAACAAAAGAATTCTTTGACTCAAAAACGGTTTTGATCATTGGTAAAATGTATGTTTTTCTTGCAATATGGATGGAAATCTGAATTCGAGTTTTTTTGTAGTAATCCAAGGTAAAGTGTAACAAAAATATTTGGTAGAGTGGTATATAGAGAGATCTTGAATATAAGGTCGTATAAGTGTTTGCTTAGTTAAACGAATATGAAATTGACAGGTATAAAGAATTAAATTAAGGATTTTGAGAGCATTAGTGAAATCACGAGGTGTGTTCAGAAAGGATTACAGTAACTTTCGAAGCTGAAACATAGTTGAGTGGTAGATTTCAAAAAGAGTAATTCTTTTTGATCAAAAAGAGTAATTCTTTTTGATCAAAAAGAGTAATTCTTTTTGATAGGGCTTGAATTAATGTCCGATTTTTGCACTTTTTATTTTTCATTATCAATTACATTTAAATGCAAATTATATTATTAATTATATCATATCTATAATTATTTTGAAGATTTAAAGATTTTTAGAGTGACTTTCAAGTTTTGCGCGCATATAAAATAAACGTATTGTGTGCTATATCTTACAAGCCACTGATGACAGTTGAAGATGAATCTTTAATATCGTACCTAATACAAGGTTCTTTTATTATCAGACGTTCATTGTATGTTTGGTTTATAAATCAATCATAAAAGCTGAACTTTGTTCAACTCAAGCTGGCCAATAATTTTGAAAGAGTTAATATCATAAGCACTTTAAAATACAATTTCTCGCAGTAAATGATAACGATTGGTTAGAGTCAGAATTCCTTTGGAAATATCAGATGGGTGGCAAAAATTTAATTTTGCTAATTTTAAGAAAAATTAAATTTATAACGTTATTGTATGGGAGTTGATCATGCCTAGATTATCACCGAGAATTCAATTTTGTTGAAAGCGGAATACAGGTATATTTTGGAGGAATTCTTTGAGTTTGCAATACTATATAAAAGGCGTTAATAGACTACGGGGTGTAAAGGAGTTTCTTGGAGAGAGGTTACCCTAAAACGTTTTCTGAACTATAGACTGTTTAAAATTTGAGGTGCAAAGATGTAATAGCATAAAATCAATATTATAAGAGCACAGGCCTGTAAGTGCACAGGTAGTGTAACGTTAAGAGTCCAAGTGCAGAACAAAAAGCATAGAATTTCATTTTATGATATTCAAAAGTTCCTTCTAATGTGGTGGAGGGTGTTTTGAGGGTAAAATCGATTCTCCTTATAAATCAGCACTCTTTCGGCAAATAGGCGATAATTTATTTCCTTTTCTATAACATATGCATTATTTTACTTTATTTTTATGTATGTGCTAATCTTATTTTCCTTTTGTTTCACTTTGAAATGCAGGCATACGATTATGAGGCATACCAAAAAATATTAATCTCCTTTTAATTTGTTACAAGCTTTTAAAAGAGTTTCATCACAGCCTTCTTAAGTTTTTAGACTTCCTAATTTCAGGTGGGAATGGATTTCCACTTCCACTCCTAGGATATAATTATAAATTGGAAATTAGTAATATATATATATATATATATATATATATATATATTGTTTTATGTGTGTGTACATATATGTACCACTTACTTGTTTCTCTCTATCTATGCATGTGCATGTAAATGTGAAACAACAACATGCAATCTATAATTATAATTTTAACATTCAGTAGTCCCTTAACTCTTCATTTTGATTCTGTAGATAAAATTATCGTTCGATTTCGTCTTCCTGCACATTAATCCTGTCTACTGAAAAGTATAATAAGAAATAAGTTCTTTACATCGAAATGCATAAAAGTTCTAGCAATACTTGAGGCCTACTGAATATTTATTGGTTTCTTGACACATGAAGCAACAAATAATTTGATGTAAAAACGTACTTGCTCCTGAATAATTTTACATTTTTTAGGTGCTATGGTAAGAAAAGGATTGATAGAAGCTAATAGTTTTAGAGTTGAAACCGAAATAATCAAGCTAAAGTAGAGATTAAGGGACTAATGCAGATGAAAATTATTTTAAATTATGAAAAATTACTTGCGTTCAAATAAAAGATTATGATTGCTGCGAACTAATTTACACTAACATTTAAATTCAGAATGCATATGTAAATAATGCAGATGAAAATTATTTTAAATCATGAAAAATTACTTGCGTTCAAATAAAAGATTATGATTGCTGCGAACTAATTTACAATAACATTTAAATTCAAAATGCATATGTAAATTAGTGCAACTAGCTAAAACCATGAAAAAATATTTAATAATTCAAAATATTAATCCTAAAACGTTTTAAGAGTTTTTTTTAAAATTAAATTAATTTGCATAAAGTGAATAATTGTTGAGCAGGCAGGACACAGATCTTTTCAAGGGGAAGTTGCCTCCAAACCTAACTCATTACTCAATTCGTGTGTCGTGATCCACATAAGAATGTGTATAGTAATATGCAATACCAAAAGTAAAACGGAATGTAGCGAACTGCTTAAAAAAGAAATTTTAACTATAAAAGAATTTTGAGAAATTCAGTAAGCAAATCGATTAGGAAAACAAAATTATTAATTAAAATTAAATTGCTAAAGTAGTTAAGATTTGAATTCCAAAGTAATTTAGAAACCCTTACCTATTTGAAACTTCTCCGACACGAATTATGCATGTAAACCAAAGTAAACTAAATACAAACTATACATGTGTGTGTTGTTATGTTATATATATATATATATATATATATATATATGATTACATTGAACACTCAAACGAATAGCATTTTAACTATATAAATGCTACATGTTCAAATCCCTTCAGCTTTCGTTTGAACATGTTAATAAAGTGTGGTTATGCCGTGAGAAAATCATTTAAACGATAGAAATGAAATTTCCAAAAGAGAAATAATTCAAGAATTTTTAAGACACATCATTTAGTTTGTCAATTTATTTCCAGTACTTCAACTTCAGATCTGATATTTTTCTATGCATATTTGTCAAAGAAGGAATTCCATTAGGGTAGTTTGAAATAAGGAATAATGCATGATAATGACCGAAAATCTATCTTCGAAAACACCTGTTTGAAGCATTTAAAGATCTCCTTTTTCCCCTTCTATAAAGATATCTTAAAGAAAGATTTCAAATCATTTTAAGCATTCCTTAATGTCTTTGAAATAAGAAAATCTCTATGGGAAACAAGATTTTGGTATTTGAAAAACGGAAGACTTGTAGAATTCCGCTGCGGATTGCACAGTAATGGATTTCTGGAAATTTAAATTGCCAGTTTTAAGATAAAAATATAAGAGAATTCGCTATCCAATTTGTCTTTTCTATTTACTGAGATTAAAATCATAAGAAATTTTTTTTGTTAATAGGAACGTTTTATAAATGAGGATATTATTCAAATATGATAGCTTTTGAAGTAAACATACTTGCAATAATATGTAGATTTCAAAAATCAACTTTTTGCAAGTAATGAACAGAGCAAGAAAAAATAACCATTAGAAATATTTAATGGTTTTAATAGAGTAAAATATGAAAGCGATATATTAATGTCTTAAAAACCAGTGAATGCTGAAACGTAAGCGTTTCTGCACTTAAAAATGTATATATTGTGTTACAGTTTTTTTTCCCTTTTGTCATTTTAGTGTTCCTTCTGTACTTAATGAAAGCGATATTTCGGAGTCTTTTTGGTGATGATCTAAAAATATAAAATTTTTCTGAGAATACTGAATTAGTTAAAAAGTAAAATGAAATTTGTTCTTAAAATGCTTTCCTCAGAAGCATTTTCATCTTATCCAGTAATCCCCCAGTAAGGCAACCCCCAATAAGGCCCAACATTTAAAAATATATATAAAGGCATTTATCATTTATACCATAACTTAAATGTTAAAAAGGAACCTAATTTTTCTCAAAATATTTATAATTTTACCTCAAAATGTGTTTATAGTTTTAGTTAAAAGCATCGTTTTTAAGCTATTAATGCATTTTCCTTGTAGAAACCGAGCTCACTTGTTGCTTGAATCTGACTTAAATTTCCTTGTAGAAACGGAAAAGAAAAATGGTAAAAAAGTGTAAGAAACTTTCTCATTCCTTACCACTTGCTTTTGTGATGCGTTTGGAAGCACATGTCCGCCTAGCTATCGGTAGTCTCGAATTCGAATCCCGGCTAAGGTATCGTAGATTCTTCATGTTTCTTGCTTCGATTATTCTAAAGTGCTTGCTTCGAAGTAAAGTTTGTTGCTTTTATTATTCTAAAGTGCTTGCTTCGATTATTCTAAAGTGCTTGCTTCAAAGTAAAGTTTCTTGCTCCTATTATTCTAAAGTGCTTGCTTCGAAGTAAAATTTCTTGCTTCGATTATTCTAAAGTGCTTGCTTCGAAGTAAAGTTTCTTGCTTCTTTTATTCTAAAGTGCTTGCTTCGAAGTAAAATTTCTTGCTTCTATTATTCTAAAGTGCTTGCTTCGATTATTCTAAAATGCTTGCTTCGATTATTCTTAAGTGCTTGCTTCGATTATTCTAAAGTGCTTGCTTCGAAGTAAAGTTTGTTGCTTTTATTATTCTAAAGTGCTTGCTTCGATTATTCTAAAGTGCTTGCTTCAAAGTAAAGTTTCTTGCTCCTATTATTCTAAAGTGCTTGCTTCGAAGTAAAATTTCTTGCTTCGATTATTCTAAAGTGCTTGCTTCGAAGTAAAGTTTCTTGCTTCTTTTATTCTAAAGTGCTTGCTTCGAAGTAAAATTTCTTGCTTCTATTATTCTAAAGTGCTTGCTTCGATTATTCTAAAATGCTTGCTTCGATTATTCTAAAGCGCTTGCTTCGAAGTAAAGTCTCTAGCATATAGGAAATGTTGCTTACTTTTACAACAATACTGACACATACTTTCATGAAGAAAGAAAACTAAGAATTTGTAAATTTTAATTGAAATAAGTTTTAAATAATGAAATTACCAATAATAATTATAAATTAATTGATTAATTATAAATTTATTATACAAATAATTAAATATACTTATTTTTGGTTATAAATTATGATTATTATTAACTATAAATTACTAATAATAATTATAAATAGTTGATTACTAACAATTATAAATTATTAAATTAATTATAATTTTTATAGCAGTATAAAAATGAATAGCAAATGAGAATTTATAAAATTTAAGCATTTCGTTGAAACATTAGTATAATGTGTAAGTTTTGATCATGCGACTCGAATAAAAATCATAATTTGAACTTCTGACATATTTTACAAATTGGTAAATTTTTACTGTGCGTGTCTTAAAGCTTAGTTTTTCAATGTTTATTTTAAATACTTTAAAGATAAGACAGTGGCAAAATACTCGTAAAATAACTACTCTGATTCATTTAGCTGCAACGGAATGATTTTCAAATAATTTAGATGTATTGGTTACATAATGGTATAAAGAACATAAACGATTTTGCAGCTAGCCCGCTTGGATGATCTAAACCTCATTCGAAAGGCCAGTATTAAGCAGTATTATTCACTTAGTCAGTGGTGGGCTGTAAAAACGATTTAGAGAATTGCATTCAATTCGTTTTTTACAATAGCTTACAAGAGTTTTTTTTAATAATTTATTTTTTATAAGATGACGCTGATCACTTTGAAGTGAAATTACGCAGCATTATTGAAAACGTCAGTCAGCTCGGTGACTGATTGAGTTCAATTATAAAACGATCAAGTTTTAATATTCAGTTTATATAATTTTAAATTGTGATTCTAGCCATCATTTGTTATAACTTCTCCTTTTAAGAGCATAGTTTCACACGTTAAACGTCTGTCAACCGTAAATACAATTCGCAGTCGAAAACGCAATGTATAATTGAGAATTCCACCCGATATTCAATTGAAATGCATTAGTTTTCTCATTATTACCCTATTAAACCATTATGAACAGCCTCAAATTTTCCTTACTTTTGACGTTTTCAGATATATAGCTCGCATTACTATTATTCATTTATACACTATTAGACAAAAAAAGAAAAAAAAATCAAAGATGCACCAAGAAGGAATTATCCGAATGGGACGAAAATCGGTAGAAGTGATTCACATGTTATCAGGTTCAATGTTCCGTCTTACTTTCTTTGGGAACATGCAAGGACCTGACTCGGAACAGGGAGCTTACTAAAGCTATGTTCAATAAATGTGGGAAGTAGACAGGATACACAGGAAGAGTATACAAAACCCTTTATTTTTCGCTCTTTACAATAATTTCCGTACTTCGGAATACAGAGACCAACGACTTGTGGTCTGAACGTAAGAATATAAAAATATAAATAAACTCTAACTTAAATTTAGAATAATACACGTGGAAGATTAGCCTTATATTAACAGGAAGCCGTATGTAGTACAGAGAACTGTTAATACTACAATACGTTTAAAATTATTACGAGGATTAAACCTCTGGCCTCGAAGGCAACCAGCAACCGAGTAAAACTTCTAAGGCAAGCGGCCTGCTTCGACTAACTCCTTCCTCTCTCTCGCTTGGCAAAAAGCCAGAACTTAAGTACTTGGCGTTCGCCAGACAAATTTTGCATAAATAAGTTAACGCTTTTAATTCTGGCCGGAAGTAGAAAATAAGAAGTGATAGTAAAGATTTAAAATAAAATAAACGTTAGTAAAACTTAAGATCCTTACAATGTATATAAAAAACAAATGATTACAGTTTGAGAACAATTGGGTGATTTATTGAAGTGATAGAGCTTCACAAAATAAAAAAGTCAGTAACGCGTTTGTCCACCTCTGTCCCTTATGTAAGTAGTTATTCGGCTTCACATCGATTGATAGAGGTTGCGGATGTCCGCCTGAGGGATATCGTGCAAAATTCTGTCCAACTAGAACATTAGATCGTCAACTTCCCGAGCTGGTTGGAGGGCCCTGCCCATAATGCTCCAAACGTGCTCAATACGAGAGAGATCCGGCGAACTTGCTGGCCAAGGTAATGTTCAGCAAGCACTAAGGGAAGCAGAAGAAACATGTGCAGTGGGGAGGGGCGGGCATTAGCGTGCTGAAATGTAAGCCCAGGGTGGCGTGACATGAAGGGCAACTCAACGGGCCTTAGCACTTCGTCGACTTACCGCTGTGCTGTAAGGTTACGACGGATGACAACCAAAGGGGTCCTGCTATGAAATGAAATGGAACCCCAGACCATCACTCCTGGTTGCCGGCCTGTCTGCAGGAAGAAAGTCAGGTTGGTTTCACACCGCTGTCCGGGGCGTCTCCGGTCTCGCCTATTCTGGTCATCGGGGCTCAGTTCAAAGCGGGACCCATTACTGAAGACTATTCTACTCCAGTCAGTGACATTCCAGTGCGAATGAGCCCGACACCACTGTAAACGGGCTTGGCGTTGTATAGATGTCAATGCTAATTGGCGCAAAGGGCGTAGGACCTCAGCGCCCTTTCTGTGAGCCGTCCACGAATGGTCCTTGCTGTCACTGAAGCACTAGTTGCACGTACAATCGATGATAATGATGCATCTAGGTCTGTGAGTGCCGCTCTAACGATTACTCAGTCTTCACGTTCTGTCGTTCCTCGAGGCCCACCGCTTCCTTCTTGACGCTGTGTGAGGCCATGGTTCACTCATTCCTGCCAGCATCGTCTAATAGTGGCATCGCTTCTGCTCAAATGTCGAGCTATTTGCCGATAAGACCAACCGGCTTCTGTAAGTCCAACTACACGACTTTTCTCAAATACTGACATCTGCGCATATCGTTCGCGCACTACTATGTGAAGCATAGTTACTGTCTGCCAGAGTACACGGAATGAAATTCGTGAAGAATTTATGAACTGGAATTGTAATTTCTCCTTTAAATATCCTGCCAATTGCGCAGATCAGAAGCGCTGTAGGGACAACGTTCATTCATTGGCAGCCAAAATGTAAAATTTTGCATTTTCCGCCGAAACCTGTATGCATATCAGTTTGTGTCCAATTTACTTTATATTTTCTCGGTGCGTCGTTTTTTTTTTTTTTTTTTTTTTTTTTTTCTAAGAGTGTACAATGTATTCTCCAGAGTAAAGTTTCATCTGTAATTACTATATCATCTAATAACAAAATTTAATATTCAACAGTGTGCCTGCATGCTTTATGTATGTTTATATGCGCATTTTACATGTGATCATGTGATATGTGATCTAAATGTGTCTTTAGTGTAAGTGTATACTATATATTAGCTTAAATATGTTTCATTATAAGTATGTGTTTTACTTGTATAAGTGTGTGCAAACTAGTATCTAATTTCTATTTTTATATAATGTGCTTACATGTTTTATATGTGTTATATATGTGCTTTTATATGTGTTTTGCAAGTATTTTGTATGTATCTTTATATGTGCAAGTGTATGTACTTGTATGTGCATGTATATGCTGTAATTAGTGTTTAACAGTGTCTAACAAACCAAGATGTAACAAATCATCCGCCTATCGATCAAAACTAATGTATTCCTAAGACGCCTCTGTATGACCATGTAAAATTACGTAAAATTCTTCAATAAACTCCTGAGGTGGCCTCATGAGGCTTCTGGGAGTTGCTTCCACTAAATAGGGGAGGGCGCGGGACATATGCCTGTTTACCTCTGTTAAACATCAGGCGTCCCCGTCCTCCGTCACCTGTCACCTGTCTAAGAGCGTATTTTTACCTTTTTATTTCATCCATTTTGAATGCACATCTGTACGGAAGGACAAAATAAAGGATTCTTTTTCCACAAATGGATTATAAAACTAATTTAAAATGAATTCAGAAAAGTTTTTTTTCGTGGTGTCTGTACGTACGTACATCCGCATATATTTCGCATAATTCAAAAATCAGTAGCCGCAGAACATTGAAATTTTGTATATAGGACTGCTATAACATGTAGTTGTGCATCTTCCGTTTTGGTAGCAATCCGGCGCGCCAAATATATATATATATATATATATATATAAACTCTATTTCTTGGCTTACTGAGCTCAGTATTTTCCTTATTTTTATACGTTGGTAAATTATGTATTTTTTGATTTAAAAATGATTGAATTATGTAGTTCTTATCTTCCTTTTAAAGTTCTTATGCTTTTTGTTAATCTGCATGCAATAGTTTTAAAATTATCAATAATTTAAAAGTTGCTTAAGTGCGGCTAAGTCTATTTTTTTTTAACCATAGGAGCTATATTTGTTTACTTTTGAAACTTAGCACGATGGCGAATAAACTGTTCCTGCAACTGCAGTGTCTTTACGCCGAGTGGGACCAAAAGGAAACTCTTACTTTTGTGCACGCAAAAATCTATCTTCGTACCCGTTGGTCGAATTGCTTTTTTTAGTCCAAAGGGATTTGAATCCCGAAGGACTATTAGTTTCGTTTTGGCAGTTTGCGTCGGACGGATAAATGTCGATTCACTTTTCAAACTGTTGCCATAAAATGTTAGAGTCCTGCATTATATTTGAAGAAATTAAATAATGAAAATCTGCGTAAATGTATGTATATTTCTCACATTGTCATAAAATAACGGTACATAGAGTCATCGAATTTTGAATAACGTAATCCTCCAACGAATATGAGCATGTGGAAGACCAAATTTGAAATTTGAAATTTGTTTTATGATCGATTTCCTATTTTTTAAAACTTTGACGAATTTTTGATTAACAAACTCAAGGATTTCAAAGCGAGCAATGGCAACGTTGTGCAGAAAAAACATTTTTATCTCCAGCGCGTGAGTCTCTGTATCGGAAATTCTAAAGATATGCTCGTTTTAAAACTATTTTGCGATATTGCTGTTGCACTGGATCTTATGGTTTAAGTGCGAGGAACATAATATTTAATAAAGAAAGGTAACACACAAAATGTTAAAAAACGCCCCTTTGGACGTAATTTAAAATCTGAAACATTTCAGATTTTTTTTTTTTTTTTTTTGTTTTGTTTTGTTTGGAAACGGTAGTCTTAATTGCAAAAAAATGTTTTTGTAATTATTTTACTTGTATTTGGTGTTTTATGTTTAGATATATCTTTCAATTTTTAATGAAAATATTTTGAGCTTTAATGTATTTAAGACTAGAATTAATTGAAATAAAAATATATCTCTAATGAAATTCAAGGTAATAAGTTTAAATAAAATACAGGAAAAAATGCGTATAATTTTATATTCCATACAAAGAAGTCATGTGGTGTACACATCAGATTTTTTACATTAAATTTTTGTGCGACATTGTTTGCATTTAACTGTCATGTGAAAATGCGAATGTGTCTGTACTTTTCTGTTTACACTTATAACATTAAATTACACTAGACTGAAACTTTGGTAGAAGTAAATTGCATTGATACTATTAACCCGGCGGAAGTCGCACCAAGAAAAGTTACTAGAGTGGGCGTATGGGGTATCACATACCCCAATATTTAAATTACGGAAAAAATAGTTTTATTTAGTTTTAAAGCTGTTTTTCTTGTTCTCGTGTATTATAAACACGTGAATAATAATTGGGTTTCAAAAACGTAATTTCCAAAATAATCTAAGAGTTAAGATTAATGAAAAAATAAACATCATGCCTCTAAGTTTCATTGCATCTCTAATACACAATGCTTATTTTATTTCTTCACACTTTGAACGAAATACATTCATGTGTTCTTGGCGCAGAATGTTTTCACATTTTAAACATTGCATTCACGTTCTTCTGTCCTTGGCGCGAGGGCAATTTATTACATCTTTCATACTTAGTTATTTCGAATTTCATGTTTTCGTTTTAATTCTTCGTCGAAAGTTCTGCTTTTGTTTTGCATGCAGTACGTCAGTTTCTTCGTAAAGTATTAATCTCTGATTCTTTGTTTAATACTTTTTTCATTAACTGTAATGCTAAGTCCTTCAAAAACAGACTTCTGTTTCTGGTTGGTGGATTAGCGGTTGAATGTAATATAATTCAAGCATTTATTACAGCAACATCCAGTGAAGGAAAGAAAATTACCATTGGCCACCTTCTCGTTATTCTGGCAATTGAATAATTGGCTGACATTTCATCCCCCATATCCACTGCTCCTTTAGTCATATTATAAAAATATATAATTCCTGACGTTTTATTTTCTCCAATAGTATCATCTATAGTATGATCGTTATATAATGTTATATAATCGTTATATAAGCATAATAACAGTTTTTCCTTTTTTTAGAAACATTAGGAATTAATGTTTTATCTTATCGAAACCAAAACAGTGTAGAAAATATTCCTAGTTTCATCTCCAGTTTCCGAAATGCAATCTTCATCGCTTTCAAATATATGTAGTAAATCTCACAGGCGTCGCATCTCCAATTCATAGAGAGTCATTCTTTTTATCATAATGCGGTTAGAAATTTTTAAGTATTTAATGCCAAGTACTTTAAAATCACCTGCGAGTAGAAATATTTACTGTTACACTCTAGAAATAAATTTCTGAACTAATTATTCAGTCAGAAAAACACTTACGGGAACAGGTGCATGGGGTGTGTCATACCCCAGGTTCAAACAAAATACCGATAAATCTTTTTCTGAAACACGCAGGCAAAGAAAAAGCGGTTCTAAACGTCAACCACAACTAGAAACTCAGTTACTGAATACAGCACAGAATTTCAGTTTCACAAGTTAGGAATATTCCACTTTTATGTAAGGTTGGGGTATGATACACCCCACGCGCTTTCCCGCGGGTTAATGAGTAACATTAAATAAACTAAATTTCTTGATTTTTAAAAGTATTTCTATTACCTTCCTGTTCGGGACATCTAGTTCAAAAATAATTCTGTATTAAATTTCATGTTTAAATTGCTAAGCTCGTCTCGCTTTTCTACTTCAAATACGAACAGTTCGGTTAAGACACATAATTCGCAAACAAACAGGAAAATGCTCATTTTCATGCAAAAAATTTTTCTCTCTTACGTTGTTAAATAACTATGTATCGAAATGAGAGAATATGCATAAAAAATCTTTCTACTATAATATTTTGCACAACGAAATAGCTATAAAATAAAATTTAATCATTTCCTTTGTCAATGACATCAAGCGTATTGCGTTAAACATAGATATATTTTCCTTGATACACCTATCAGATATTAAAAATAGCTTGAAATTTAATATTGGCAACTCATGTTTAGCTATGCGATTCATTTCCATTAACTTCAACACACATAAATTTTAAACAACAGTGACATTAAAAATCTTTTCACTAACAACTTGTTTATTTTCACCATGCATTTATCATCTTTCTGCGTCAGAAAGGGGAAAAAAGGCATAAATTTCATGAAATATTGCCTAGCCATAAGAAGATATCAATGTAAGCAAGAAAAAATACTGAAGTACAAGCGTTGGGAACGAAGAAGATACAATACATCGGGGACTTCCAGACGCACTAGGCTCATTATCTTTAAAGATAAGTCGTTAATGGATCTATGGGATCTGGTTTATAGGCACTCTAGGCATTAGTCTTTCACCCCGAAGATTTATAGGATTACTGATATAAGCTGCTGCTAGGATTAGAAATACTATCTCGCGGGAATTCCCGTACTTTTTGCCCACCTGATTAATTTGTTTACGCATTCTCTTCTGTCAAGCTAGAATGTTCATTATTTGGGGCTTCCAAACTTCTTCTGTTGCGAAGAATTATAACTGATTTTAATTGCTTTTAATGAACCATCCAAAGAAGTAATTGAAAATGAGACCTAAGCTCTATCCCGAAAGAGCAATAAATTTAGTTTTAACTCTTATGTGTCACTAAATTACAATTTAGGCCAGTTTCGCTTTAATTTGTTATAATGGCTTGAGATGCTTTGAGGACAAATGCAAAAATGAAACGTGCTATATTATGTCCTTCGAATGTGTAATTTTTTTCAACAATTACTATGCATTAAGGCTAATGAATAAGTTGTTTATTTCACAAACTTTAAACTTTTAAATCAGGAAGCAGGAATGTTTTGAAAATAGATTTCAACCAACTACAGTTTAAAATGGAAAATTTCACTTAACCGTCCTTGAGTGATATTAAAACCAAAATTATTCCAACTCTTGGGATGAGAAAAATATTTCTAAACTGAAGACAAACATTCTGCTTAGATAGAAATTACTTTTACATGATTCTAACTGACCGTTGGTTGCAAAATGTAACAAATTCAGCCCTGCCCGTTTTTGGAATCAGTGACTCATCGAAGGCATAGTCAACTACCGTAATGAGTAAGGACGGCCCGGACCACCAATACTCGAGATGATTGCGCAATTAGAAGAGATGCAACGTCCACACCAACAGTTACGCTATTATCGATTCAGTGCCATTTGACAACACGCGAGGATCTCGGGGTATTCAGGCATACGTTTCGCAGAAGACAAGGTGATGCTGGACTCAGATCTCGACGTCCATTAAGACACTTGCCATTGACACTCCACCATAAGGAGTGTCGTCTTGCATGATGACGATTGGAAAAAATACTGATCTTCAGCAACGGATCACGCTTTTCTTTCAAAGCTGATAACCGCCACATACATGTCTGGAGACGGAGAGGTGAGCAGTCCACTGTATTATTCATTACTGAACGGCAGACAGCCAGAACGCAGGGTGTCACGATCTAGAGAGCAATCAGCTGAGACAGCCATTCATCATCAGTCGTGCTAGGAGGCACTCTGGCTGCTCGCAGGTACGTTGCCGATTTTTTGCACCTGATTATACTGCCTATTCTAGCAAGCCATCCAGGTTCCTGTTTCCAGCAGTAAATCGCTTGATGTCATACAGCAGGACTTTTCCAATAACGGAAAGTTTTGAAAATAAAGGCCGTGGAAGAAATTTTATGGCCACGATGTGTATTGACGTCGAAGATCATTACAATCTTTCGTCCATCTTTGTTCACTTTTAATGAAGGCGTATCATGTGTGAAGTCTGCGTGTCGTTTAAGCCTTAACGATTAAAAACCTGTGTGCTAAAATACGATATTGTTACGTGCGTACGGGTTCGTAATAGGTTGAATTCACTCAGGTCCGATGAGAGGTTAGTACAGTTTACTTTTATCAAAATAAGCGCTTCAGTGCTTTGGAATTTTTTCACAGAAATATTCGCACAAGATTTCACAATCTCACACAGTACAATTAGCAGTTACACTCTCAACTACTAATAACGTCAAGCACAACGCGATACGAAGCGCATCTAAAGACAAATCTAGTCGGATATATCTCAATTCATGTGGAACTAACAACTCGCAACAACAATATCTAAGCAACGAGAGCAGATGCTCTCTCTCCGGCCTTAAATGGTTTTCAACTGGCCGCCGAGATATATTAGTAATTTCTTATCTCGAAATTACTCGAAAGCAATACGAGGGTGGAATTACGGTTGCAGCTAACATAGTGGTCAATTACATTTATTCAATTTCAATCCATATTACGATGATAGAGGGATCAGACCAAAATGTCATCAAATGCTCGCTAAATTTGGCGATTTTTGGTGATTTCTGTAAAGACTGGCGACAAAATAAATCGCCAAAACTGTTGTCAACTTACCAAGGTACCATTTACTCAATGCTAAATGCACTTACACCTGTATTCTTACTTTTCCGGCATATCTTATCTTTAGATTTTTCATGTTACAAAAGAAATACAAAATTTTACTTATAATGTTACTAAAATTACCTACTAAATTTACTTAAAATTCTACTAAAAGTACAAAATTCGTAACAACATGTTGTGATTTCAATCGAAGTATTAAATTTAGATAAGAAAAATAAGCGTTTTATTTTATAATTTTGATCATTAAAAGTATCGTATTAAGACAAACAAGTAAGCTCATACTTAAATATTAGTGGGCGAATAATTCTTTGGTCCAAAAAGGGTTAGAAAAACTTTCAAATATGCTTCTTTATAACATATTTCTGTACAAAATTTGTGTAATGCAACTGAACAATGCCTACATATGTACTTTGGAAATTTTTGCCTAAAATAGAAGTATCCGTATTAACGTTTAAAAGGGAAGTAGATTTAGGTCTTCTAACCACATAAGGAGTTTTCATAATTGGCTCCAGTTTGTTTCGGTTGATTCTCTTTTAGCACTTTTGATACTAAAAACAAAATCTGCATAGTTATAATAAACTACTTTAAAAGAGATCTTACATTTTATAGCGTAAATATTAATTTTGTTCTTCATAATGAGCCGGTATATTTGAAATCCCTTCATTTATAGTACAGTTTAACAAACTGAAAACGAAAATCTATAATTTTGGGATTTTAAATGAATGGTAACTATCTGATCCGCAATACTTGCTCTTTGCATTGCCATTTATTAATGGTATAAGGTATTTCTCCCGCCTTCCTAGCGTGGCTTCGTGATATGGTAGACTGCACGCTGGGCCGGTATTCCAGAGGTCCATGGTTCGATTTCCGGCGAAGGCGATTGCTAATTTTTCAATTCTCCGGCTTCCAAAAAATTCTATTTTATCTACACTGGCGCCCGAACTAAAAGGGTGTTGGAGGATGACTCTCCACACCTAGGATTTGGCGACTAAAGTTCCCTAAAAAACGTCAGTCGCCCTTTAAAATGGGGAGGATATAAGGTATTTCTCCCGCCTTCTAAGCGTACCTTCGTGGTGTGGTAGTCTGCATGCTGGGCCGGTATTCCAAAGGTCCATGGTTCGATTTCCGGCGAAGGCGATTGCTAATTTTTCAATTCTGCTGCTTCCAAAAAATCCTAATGTCTCTACAAAAGTTTTATTTGTTGTTAATAATTAATTATTATAATTATGTTATAAATAGTTGTTATTAATTGAATTAAAATGCATTTCTCGTAGCATTGATAAATTAAAAAAAAAAAAAAAGTTGTTGCGCAGCGCAAGTACACAATTATGCAGCTTCTTTCGAGTCTTTATTTCAAACCTAATTTTAGCAAGTACTTACTTTTCTATAACAAAATATCTAACAGTGCATAATGAGAAGCTCATATACCAGATTAAAACTAATATAATTTCTCAGTTATAAAGTTACGACGAGAGATTTATGCAGAAATCGCGAGTTATCAGACAATATAAATGATTCAATAAGGATGCCAATGTAACACAAAATGTACTACTTTATTTCCTGCTAAGTATCCGGTCGTTTATAGCATAAGAAATGTATTCCTTAAGATCATTATCGTATATGTAAAACAAGTTTTGGCTATTATGTTGATGGAATTTACAATAGCGTCTTGAAATAAATAAGTTTCTTCTGCTATCATTTCACTTCAGATATATACTTTTCCAGTTTTCTAAAAATATTTTGCAGATCATTTGAAAACTGTGTTTCTTCTTTTTTTTTACAATCCTTTCAAGTAATAAGATATTTCTTCAAATCTCCTTACAAAATATAACTGTAAAAGAAGGACAGCATTCATTTCTACTGAACATTTTATCTATAAAATTTCGCAAACTACCGTCTTATTAATAAGGCAAATACTTTTAGCTTTTCTATATAAATACCTCTTCGTTATGTATTTTTACCTCAGCAGTTTTCTTCTATTTCTGTTAGGAGAAATATGATTTTTATATGATACTGCGTGCAAAACATCCTTTAAAAGCATGAAAACTTTCTTCCCAATATTATATTTATATTCAGGGAAACTTTTTACTTATTATAAAACATTATAGACTACAGAAGTTTTGATTCCCATATCAAACAAATCGACTGATTTGTCATATAAAAGTTAGTTTCCGTAATTATACATCACTGACTTCTTTAAAAAGTCGAAAACATGAATATTTGCATCTTTTTAAACATTTTTGTAACTACTGGGAGTTAGTATGTGTCTATGGCGAGTAGTTGCAAATATAAAGGCTTAGAAAGGAATTTTGTGGACCGTGTGCGTATGTGTAAGTACATACACATACACACACACACACATATATATATATAAATACATGAGAAATTCATATCTATATGCACAAACATACATAGACACACACACACACACACACACATATATATATATATATATATATATATATATATATAACATACATACGTACGTACGTACATAGATACATACTCAGGTTGGTATCTCAGGTTGTAAACATGTAAAGTTTGCATGTAAGTTTACTTTTAATCAATATGTAGGTTTATTTTAATTCATTTCTGGCATTTATAATGTGTATTATTATATTTAAAATTCTCTACGCAATTATTTTAGCAGTATTTTTTTTTTCAGTATTTATTTTTCACGTATTTATGTTAGCATAACTTTTACTTCAGTACTTATTGCAAAACTATTTAAAATTAGTCTTTAATATTCTTAATTTTTACATTTTTAGAATGATTTTGTTCTTTTTATGTTTATATAGTTTGTTAATTGAACGACAGCGATTATGTCAGGGAATGGTCTTTTTAGGCAAAAATCCTTTAATCTTTACTTCAATAATTTGTTAAAGCATTGTACTTGAGTATAACTTGAATCGTATTGACCCAAATGCTCAATGGTTTATTATCCTTCCTCTTAAGACTTTGCTTATACCTGCCATCAATTCTGCCTCAATATTTTCATGATTTGAAATTTTAAAATTGGTTCTTGCATATAAACTATGAAACATAATTGCGTCCTTTAATTATTGTTAATTGATCAGAAATTGAATTATTCAAAATTCTCTTTGCAAAGTGAATAAATTTCCATTTAACGACATTAATTTAATTAGAATTATAATAATTTAATTTAATTAAAATTTTCTTATTGTAAATGCACAATGCTTAATGTTGTACTTATGATTAGATAAATGTACTCCGACCTGAGTTCCCTACGTGAATATTATTCGTATCTTTTTCTGTAACTCCGCTCCAAGTTTGAACCACGAATTTGGAATCACCCTGTAAATTGATCGTGCAGAATTTCTCAACTTATTATACTCGGCAGATGGAGAGTTTAGAATTCTTGTAACAGCGCGCGATAATTTTTTATTTCTTACAGCTTGTAGAGTTTATATTTATTTGAACTAACATTTATTTTAAGCTATCTTTCCTGTCAAGCCTTTCCCCTGGAATTGCCAATGCCAGAGTATGTACATTTTAGTAGAGGGCGCAGAGTTTTCAAATTTTTAGCAGAAGTATTTTAAGTTAAATAGAAGGGAAACGAGTTTGTAGGTGTGCTTTCTTGATTCACGAAAGTGAAGGTTGCTAGGTAGAAATTTAAGAACCGCGCGTTTCGGCCTGTGTGCCTACTTCGGCAGTTAGTGGAATCTTCCAACTTCTTATTCTGAAAGTTTGCTGAAATCTCAGCTGTATCTTAGAACGCGGTTAAGTTAGTCACGTTTATAGAGCCTCGTAGGTAGTGACCTCGTTATTTAGTCATCCTGTTATCTATTTTTAGTTGTACTTTTCTATTTTTTTTTGTTTGTTTGTTTTTTTTTTTGTTACACCGCCGGGTCGGCGTAGTTTGTGAGCGTCAAGTGAACGCATCTGTAACTTCTAAAGTGGAATAAAAAGGGAGTAAAAAACCCTTCTTAAGAGTTTGTGTAATTTCCAGTTCATAGCAGTCACTACTACTGTTGCGGGCAAGTTGGGTCCACGCAACACCACAAGCTAATAACAAATATGTCTCTAAATTCTCATTGTGTTTCTCGTGTTATCAGTTTGTATTATTCCTTAATGACGTAAAAAACTTTGATTATACTTGATTATCATGAGTTAACTGAGTTTATATGACAAACAGAGGTACTGCACATTCCTTCAATATTTCCTCTATCACTAGCCTTTGAAGAGAACTAGTGGCTAGCCGTTTAGTTTGGGTTTCCCCTCTCCGCACAGACACTATATTCTTACAAATATACATACCTTCTCAAAGATTCGAAACCAGGTCCATGCGAAGGGCAGTCAACGTCGCTAACCATTACACTTGCCGGGCTACACACAAATAATAATAATAAAAAATTTAACAAACAGGTACACCTATAAACGGAATTGCGTAAACAACAACAAAAATGAATAGTGTCATGCTGTAAATGCTATGGCCAAAAAATATTCTTACTTCACATCTACAAGAAGACGCATTAAGATGATGGGAGCAAAAATGGACTGTGATACAAAAATGTAGGCCGAATTTCAAAATTTTAACAAAATGGGTGCAGATAGACTTATAGCACTCCATAAATAGCCAGGTTTTTTTCAGGCATACATACATGGCCTGTCTCAAAGGATTTCATCAACAGTTAGTATCTGCATTTGCGAAGATTTACGAGATAGTCTACCCTTCAAATGTTCAATGGCAAAGAGCCGCCATATTTTTCATTCATTGCAGCTGTCTTTATATATACATTTCTTAAAATATGTCACAAAAGGAGAGGTCACAAGTAACATCATCAAAATATTAAACATATTAACAAACATACAACAGAGATTTAAGTCAGTTTTAAGAAAGAATGTTTTATGCTCAATCAAACAACACGCTGAAAAGTCTCCTCCTACATTTTCTTCTCAAATATGTTCTACACACTACATAAATAAAGCTTTAGCTTCTATTTCACTTATTCTCACAGCTTACATTCCAGGAAGTTTATAAACAGTCACATATATAGTGAGTGCTGAAAAATACTAACATCGCATATGCTAATTAGTGATTCTCACAAATCCGTCAAAAGCTAATGCTTAAGAAGTAAAGCCCCCTTAAAATATTATACATGCAGAATTACTATTTGAAGGAACTTTGAGGCAATTCTGAGCACTGTTGCTTCTCGTTCTTGTAAATAATTAACTGTGAACCCTCTACTTACTTAAATATTTTTCTAATAATTTATCAATATAAGTATATGTCTCGTAAATGGATGCTCGAAGACATGTGTTTATACACGGGTGAGTAAAATTAAAATAATTTGCAAATTATATCTATTTTTGGCAAAGGTATTGGACAAAACGGACTAGTTATGCCGTCGAAGAGTTGTGCAAATAAATTCAGAGTATGCAAGGGTACACGTGTGTGTCTGCAGAGCTATGAGTGTAGACTGGTTTATGGCAATTTTGTGCTCGTACTCATTCATGACATTCCCATGTTTCTGTAGTGGTGTGCACTACTAGGAGGCGTTGTAATGCGACAATCTATCCAAATATATATCTAAAAATCCTTAATTAATTTAGTGCCCAATATTTACTGGCTTGAATTCTTAGTGATCGTACGTTGCGAATTAAACCTTAGCATCAAGAATAATTAAATATTTCTCTTGCCCAATAACCCACATGCATGAGACTTGTGGAGACACATTTCTTATCTAATTTCACATTTATTGTATCAAGAACACATTTTCTGGATTAAATATGGAACACTTATCAAACACATATAAAATATCCAAATATCGTAACTTAGAACACAAAACGTGGGAACCTAAAATTGGAATAGTAGACGAATACTATACATGTTTCCGTTAGCTAACAAATCAACAGCTTACATCACAGATTTATGCAGTCGAAATTTTCTCATATTAATTTTGTGCTGTGCACGACCTATTATTATACACGTGAAAGCTCATTATTTTTTTTTCACTTTCACAATCTTTAGCACACATAAAATATCATCACGTAGCGAAACACCGCTGGTAACGCACATTCTGGAGTCGATCACCTATTGATAATCTGCTTGAGATGTTTTAGAACGTTAACGTCAAGCTGAGCATTTTCATTTAAATATATTGCAATCTTTTAGTTCTGCTTCTTTTCATGCAAAAATACGGCGACACTCCATGTGAAAATATCAGGAACGATAAAACTCCTTCAGCGCGATATGCAGGAACCAAAAACCGCATAACGTGGGGCGTCGCCGATTGGCAAACGACTGCTGGAAGGACACGGGCAAAGAACGGAAGAAACCAGTCTGACCGGTGCTTATATACACATGTGCAGTTCCGCTATTACGATTAAAATTTTGATGCTGGCAAACTGCGTGGTGTGAGAAGTTACTGTTCTCACAGTTTCTAAAGTCATTAAAATTTTTTAAGATAAAATGAGTAGCAATGAACCTATGGATGACGGAATAAAATACAAAATTGTCGGTAGATTAAAGGCAGGAGAAGAATAAGCGAAGGTGGATTGCAGACTTCGATACTGCACAGTATGCACTCAATGCTTCAGGACACTGGATCCATATCGTGTAAACTTGGAACAGATCGGGCAAGATCCGAAACCACGAATGAGCATCAGTATCAGCGTGATAACTACAGCTTCACAGCTGTTGTGTAAGCTGTATTCTTTCCCTGCAATCCGCGTTTCACCGTCTACAGTTACTTGAAGACTTCAGGAGTTAGAGCTGTACGCTGGAAGACACCATGGTGCAGTGATCATGCGCCTTGGACCAAATTTAACTGGAACACAGTACATTTTTCGGGTCATCCGAGATTCATCCTGGACGTTACTTTTAAACATACCTATATCTGGATAGAATGTGGAACGCAATGCCATCACTCCTTCATCAGTGAAAATGATCATATGATCATTACAGTGGCGGAGGTGTAATGGTTATGGCAAGCATTATGTTGGACGGCGGCACAGCCCTGCATGTGTCTGAAAAAAGCACCCTGACTGCTATGACATGTAGAAAGACGATTTTATAATTTTACAGTCCTACTTTCAAATTTTCAAGGGAGCAGCTGGTCCTGAGTTTCTGTTAATAGACAAGCGTGATCGTCCACATAGTGCTCAGCTGGTCAACCACTACCTGAGAAATGATGTAAATGATGTACCTGAGAAATGATGTACCTGAGAATGCTCTGCAATAATTCGACAGCTAGATCTCCTGAACTTTATAGAACATGTTGTGACTCTCCTTTGTGAGCACTGTCGTCTAGCCATTTCCTCCAGAGATGCACTAACTGCCACGCAAGATCTCCTCAGCATTTTCAGTTCCATATCACAAAGATAATTTTGGGTATTCCGGCTCTATCAGCTTTAATGATATTCATGCGTATATATAAATACTTTTGCATTTTACGTCTCCTGCCCTGATATAAATTTTTATCCATACTAAATCTCATTAAAATTGGCAGGTTAATTTTTTTAGAATTTCGACATGAGTTGCAAAGTCGCCTCATTTTGCAAATTAGTGTACTGAGACGAATAGCAATTTTTTACGTTTCAGCTATCGACATTATAGAAAAGAAAATAAGTACATAGTGTAAGGAATATATAAAATCACGTAAAACACGTTTTTCAGAAGAAAATTTCCCCATTACAATGATTTGAACATGAACCATTTCAACAGATTCTATTATTTTATAGAAATCGATACTTTTGCCCTCAGTTAATCTGTAATATAAAATATTTGGAGAAGATAATGAAGATTACTTGATCAGAATTCCAAACAAAGCTGAGAAATTTGCGGCTGACAGTGTAGACTAATGGAACTTTATGGCTTCTAACACATTTTTTGACATTGTCTTAATTCTTTAAGGGAAACTCAATTATTATTGCCCTCCATATTTTGAGATAAAGCATCGTGTGCAAGACTAACACAGAATTAATTTACCAACAGTTAACTTAATTTATTTTCGCCATATTTTAATAATAGCGCATCTGCGAAGTGTCGCATCTAGTCATTGTGCATGGTAATCAAGCATGACATTACCGCTCGAAATTATAATTCAGATCAGAAGATTATGCATACATCTAGAAAATATATCATTATCTTTTGGTAGATGTGTAGGTATATGCCTCAAGATAATAAAAGCGGACCATTTCGAATGAAGACATATTGTTTAACTTTTGTTTCTTGGTTTGTTTTACAAAATGCGGACGATATGCTTTTTCTTGAAACCAGTGCTTCAATAACGATTTATATTAATACGATTTTGTGCATAGTAAAAAAGAACCACAGGAAATGGAGGTGTAAATATTTCTCATATTTTTCAGAAGCACATATTACTAGTAAAATCAATTACATCTTTAACAAATTTCCTTCAGTTTACTGATGAATTTGCTCTATGCAAACGGAAGAATATTTCTAGCTACTATGTAACAATTAATAAGTAAATGAATATAAAGTAGTACTGTATATTTTATAATTAATACAATTGTGGAAGGTTTAAGTAACATGCTATTTTTATGAATGCTCTTTCTGTATCTCATTTTTCTTCCATTGGCAGTTATATGAAATTAGGTTGAATTTAGACTAGCAAGGTATTGGAATTGTTAGAAAGGTCCATGGAAATTCGTAAAGCGATTTACCCTGAGACGAACACTTGCGTGACCATTCGGCTGTTTGTGTGTGAGTTTGAGTTTGCGAACTTCTAGTAGCAGCATAATTTAATAATGGTTTTGCGATTTAAAGATTGCTGTGGCTACAAAAATTAAAAATTATTATTAGACAGTATCCCATTACTGTTGTTTCGATTCTGATTCTTCATCCAACGCCTATACTCGAAAGTCAATTATTTTACTGGCGCGAATCTCTACTTTCCAGTCTTGGCAGAGAGGGAACAAACTGGCAGATGGAGCAAACTTGGCAGAGAGGGAACGAACTGGTAGATGGAGCAAGCTTGGCAGAGAGGGAACGAACTGGCGGATGGAGCAAACTTGGCAGAGAGGGAACGAACTGGCAGAGGGAGCAAACCTGGCAGAGTGGGAGCGAACTCGCAGGTGGAGCAAACTTGGCACTGAGGGAACGAATTGGCAGATGGAGCAAACTTGACAGAGGGGGAACAGTCTTGGCAGAGTGGGAACTTTGAGACTGGCCGTTCCAAAGTCCAGGCTGGGACCTGTGTTCCCGCGTCCCTGCGTGGTTATTTACGGTGGTCCTGTATTAAACACATGACTGGCTTGCGCAGCACACCTAGACTTGTTGTGTAGTTTTGGTAGGCAAGTTTTTTGATGGTTAGTCAGCCTTCCAGTCGAATTGATCACACTCCACTAATTACACCGAGGACAGGGAGTGTTAACACTCAGACCCGGTTTAATGGTAGGGATTAGGATAACTTTTAAAGTCCGTAAGGATTTGGTGTGGGAACCTAATATCAGAAAAAAAATTGTATCATCTCTAACGGGCTTTTGGCTGGACTACCACTCCTTGCTTGATATGGAGATTCTCATCTGGGACTTTATTCCGTGTACTTGCGCTTAGTCGCAGGAACATCATAGATATATGTTGTTATTGTTGTTACTTCAACGACTAAAATTCTGGTGACCCTAACATGATGAACACGCAACCTTCTGATTAGGAGATTCGAAGCTGTGATTAAAGCCATGTATGTAATTTACTTAAAATTACCTTCGGTGTTATACTCCCTAAATCAGCATTACTCAAACTTTCCTCATTGAGGAACAAGTTTAAACTTCTGATATAATTAAAGACTACTAAGGTTAATTTAGTTTTTAGTTGTAATGCAAGAAAACACAGGTAAACAAGATAAACAATATAATAAGTGAGCGTTTATTATAATCTTTACATAACACACCTAAAAGAAACCTTTTTCAGTTTTAATGTTACAAAAATGACACAAAAGATTAATTAAGTTAACAAATAATGCAATTTTTATTAGTTTTCAATGACTTCAATATATATGAAACTTTGATTTTAATGTCTTTCTGCATGCAGAAAATTTATTATTAAAGAAAACGTTTTCAACTTTCAGTGTTACAAAAACATGACACATGAAATTAATTAAATCAAAAAAATAATATAAGTACTTTTTAAGCTTCTAATGTCTTCGATATATCAGAAGCTTAAATTTAAAGGAGTTTTGTGAGATAACGAAGTAACAAGTGAAATTTCACTTTCCTGTTTTAACTCCATATTAGCGGGAATCTAAAATATTCATTTCTAAAAACATGATACTTTCGATAATTAAAAATATTACACAGATAGTAAAATTTTCCTGTTTCCTTATCAGATTCAAAAAGAGGGTAAAATAATTCAGTAAACTATTCAAAGAAAAACTAACTCTTTTAAAATACAAAGGTGACGCTGAAATGTTTTTTACTTCGAAGCACAGAACAGAAACGCTGAACCAGAAATGCATTCTGCCGGTTTTGTTGATAATATGTCATCTGGTATCAAGCTACATTGCTAAGTTTATTACGTGCGCTATCTAAACCACTTTGCTTAATGATTTCTCTTTTCACGTTTTTAGAGTTGTTTTAAATTAAATTGAATACGTAAAAGCAGACAATATTTTGTTATTTTCGAAACTCATTTTTATAATTTTCAGCCGAACATTTGACTGTTTGTAGAATACCAGTGTTCCAAGGTACACAGTTTGGGGGACATAAATTTCGACTATTTTTTCATTACATCTGTATTGTGTTACGGAATGTAGAGTTTAAAAAGTTCAGCTAAATTGTGCTACAGTTTTACGTTTAACTGAACTATTTGAATTTAGCATTCTAGTGAATGTGGAAAAATAATCCATCTAAGTACAGGAATGGTACACATAAAGCAAAGCAAAAATGCTTTTAATGGTTAATTTGTTTTAACATTATAGTGTTAACTTGCAGAGTCATTAGATTTGTTTTATTTCTAGAGACATGTAAAATGTGCAGAGTCCTCGCCGGGATTCGAACATCGGAACTTTAGAATACTCGTTGAGGGTGCTTCCAGGTACAACACGAAGACATAGGGAAAGAAAGGAAAGAGGAAATACCTTATATACTTCCCATTATAAAGGGCGACTGGGATGAGAGGACCCAGTCGCCAAATTCTGTTGGAGAGGAATTATATTCCAGCATCTTTCAGTTCGAGAGCCACTTGTTTAGAGTTTTTTAGTGTGAGGAAACTGAAGAAATCCGCATTTCCTTAGCTGGGATTCGAACTCTGTTGAGTGTGCTTCAAGTTATGTGTGCCTAAGTGAACGCGTTGAATGTGCTAACCGAGAAGAAAAAGGAGAAGAAGAAAGAAGCCGAAAGAAGGGAGAAAATACCTATAAACTAAAGAAAAAATATGACATGAGTAATGAAATTTATTAGCTATGTTAGTGAATAAGTAGACTTAACATACAAGAAATAAGGAAAAAAGTGCTTAAATACATGCATTATTTACAATAATGGTTTAAAAAGCGTAAAAGAAATAGAAGTCACCGACATGCTTACATACTAGCAGAAAATAAAAATATGAAATATATGTTTCCAAATAAAAATATAAAGTTATGTGAAGATCGCTTAAAAGCAGTATGAAGGTATTTTTTGTGTGTACTTTATAGTATAAAAACGAGAACACTTGTAATTAGATAATTTGAAAAATGATAAGAATTTAAAAGAAGATAGCATCTGAGTTTCAAATGTTTTGAAGGAAATGCTCTTTTTTAAGATATAAAATTCTTCAAACCGAGTGTAAGGTTTCCGGAATGATAAATTTAAGCAAATTAAAAAATAAATTTATGCTTCACTAACATAATATTTTCTAGGATTCTGAGAAATGTATGCTTGTCTCATCCGATAGGCTGCCTTTTTTTAAAATTACACTGTGAATGTTTCATACTTAAGTTATGATGTAATTTGAATACTGCATACCTGAATTTTTATCTAACAAAATATCTGAAAGCAAAAGGAAAGCAAACGGTGTTCTTTTATTTTATTTGTCTCGTTTTGTAATTATTTTGCTGAATTCTAAAATAAACCCCCAAGTCTTTCTTTCTTCTAATGAATGTTTGTTCTGTATCAATTAGTATAAATAATTTTTAAGCTGAGATAAAAAATATTTATCATACCTGCAATTCCACAGCAGAAAAATTTTTAAGTTGATCGTTTTTTCGTGTTTTTGATGGAAACGGTTTGCCATCATAATCTATAGATAATATTTTAAATGCGTAGTAAGAATCCGGTACTTTAACTTCTGGCTGTAGACATGATTGGGGGGAAACGGCAGGAATAAAACGTTGACAAAATTGAATTGAAGAATCACCATCATTATTTTGACACATCACAAATCATCTTTTGGCAGACAAATTACTTTTCAGTCATCGTTGAACACAAAAATCTTTTATATGCGCAGGCAAAAAGATGCGACCTCATTTCAGGCGAAAAGCATAAGCGGCGCAGAGTTGTTTGCATATCAGAAGTCAGGAAAAAAGAGACGCAGTACCTCGCAAAGCCGTATGTATACTATGTAGGTGATTCCTGTAAAGTTAAGCCGTGACTAGTTAATTTTACTTTTAATTACCTGTTTCAAGCAGTGTTGTGTAATTTGGAAAGGTCTCGAATTTGAGAGAACAGATGAATTCAGGGGAAAGCAACAAATCTAGAATCGTTAATTTTGAGGTCGCCATTTATTTTTAAAGCAGCCATCGTATTTTGTTACATCTTACACATCAAAAAACTTCTTATTTTCTTTTCTCTTGAAATTTTTATGAAAGGAAGTTATGCAAAGAAAATTTGTATTTCTTATATATGATATATGCAGCGCAGACGGGAAAGTGGTTAGTGACTCTAACTGCCTCCAAGAAGGCGACGGGTTCGAATCCCCGAGAAGGCATAGATGTAATGTGTCCAACCCTTCAGGCGGGGAGTTGTTGTACTCGAAAGCAAATATCCGGAACCTATCGCTGGCGATAAGAGACCCGGTGTTTGATCTGAGGGTGCAACTTCCGAGGGATGAAAGCTTAGCCTCGTCTCGCTCAGTTCAGCATCGGCCTCCTCGTGGCCCCCCGCTGGAAACCAGGTCGGCTGCCCTGGCCTAGGCTAATGGTGCTGGACAAATATCGCTGTGGTCCGACTGGGCGGAATTTCCAAAACCGACCATTTATGAAGGAAACCCGGAGTTCTTCCAGACAATTGGCTAGATTTGTGTCTAGACAGTTTCGGCCTGCACAGTAAATAGTCTTCACAAGACTAGAGCCATCGTATATACGGTGGTTGGTTCAGGTTTGGCAGGGACCGTATTGTTATTGTTGTGTCTGTGACCTTGGTTGTGGGGACGTTTCATGTAGATTTATAAGGGTCGAAATGTAGTCTTATAAAACTTTTAAAAGGATACTAGGCGATGGATTATGGCAAAATGGAAAGTCCTTGTGGGTAGATTGGAGGGAGTGGCGCCTCTCCGAACAGCCTCCAGAGCCTCGATGATAAAACTATATAGGCAGGCTTAAAAGAGCTGCCGAGTAATAGAGTCCTTCCCTGTGGCTTCTGTCCATCCTTTCATAGGTGGCAACGGCGGCCCATCTACTAGGTACCTCACAACAAAGAGACCACTGCTTCCGGCCTTAGTAGCGGCCAATGCCTATAAACGGCTAAAGTCCGCCACTGAAAAAAAAAAAAAAAAAAAAAAAAAAAAAATCTGTAATTATTTTATAAGAGTCTCTCAAGAAAATACGAAATTTCGCATTTCTCTTTTTTTCAGAACATATTTGATTTTTCGAAGCGTGAGTGCAGAGCAAAAACAACAACATTTTCTAAGTAAAATATTCATAAAACATTTGTGGCGAATTAAAATCAATAACAGATAGTACAGTACAGCAAATTTTTATTATATTTCCTTTCCTTTGAAGTTTGAGGGGCCCTGCAATATGATATGTTACTTTACAATAGGCATTTCAAGGTCATTTTTCATTACTCAATTTGATTTGTAATTATGGTAACGATAACTACGACAGATAGTCTAGTCTCCTAAATATTTTTTTGTTCCTCTTTCATTTCCGTTTAGGTTTATCGTTTTGTGAAAAGCGCACAAACGAAGGCTGATTTGAATTATAATTTCAAATAATTCTAAATAATAATGTGGTTCCGTCGATAATGAGAAGTTAATTTTCATTTGTGCCTTTCGTATGCGTTACATATGCAGTTCTCCAACAAGCGAACAGATTAACTTTGATTAATTTCTTTTATACAATGAATGGAGATGAACCGCATGGAATTAAACCATGTTTATGTTCTATCTGTATTTCTGTAAAAACGTATAATGGTAACACAATAAGTGATAGGTTTCAAGGGAATATTTCATTTTTTTAAATTACTTGTTTCTAGATTTCCGAAATATAGACATTATAGTAAGAAATCTGCGTACTGGAGGCCAGAATGAGATGAAATTTATTAAAAAAGGATAGCTGCATCTGCATTGCTTGTTCGAATGGATAAGGATCATTCCTAAGAAATTGAAGGATGGAAGTAATAATTAAAGCGCATGAATTGTCATCATTGTATGAATTTCCCAGGTCTAGTTTTGTGACTTTTAAAGAGAGAACTTCTGGCTATCTTAGACTGCTCTATCAAATGAGATATGGCATTAGTAGAACTATTTTGAAGCAGGTAAAGTTTTAACAACCTGGTTCAGAAATTAAATTTGATAGCTTTTAATTAATTTATTTCATTAAAAAAAGGTTACATTTGTGGTTTTGTATTTGTATTTTTTAAGTATATCTATTTTTTAAATTTGCATATATTAACTAGCACACTTTTATTTTGAATATATATATATATATATATATATATATATATATATATATTTTTCCTCAAGTCAATCTCAGTTTAATCGAAAAGCCGCTATTTTGTTTTTGTATCAAATGTATTAGAAGCTAAGTAAGTATCGATAAGTTGTCATGAATTATTTTAATTGATGGCATATTAAAATATAATCGAAATATTTAGTTAAAGCCTTTAGTAAACTATGTAAATACAATTTCATAAGGCGAATAGAGGTGTTGGCCTATAAATATAGAGGTTGAATTTGGGACGTTTTCGCAACTCACGTTTGTCTTTTTTTCTACCCTCTATCTGCCGATGTTTCTTCTCTGTGTTCCAACTGATGTACGTTTATGTTTAACAATTTATTTATGTCATTATAGCTCTATATCTAATAATTTAACTATATTTATAATTTTATTTTTACTCACACTTTAAGAATTATTAATTTTTTGAGAATTATAACAAAATTTGAGACATATAACAAAATTTCAAGTCATACTGCCTATACGTATGGCTTCATTTTACTGTTAAATGAATATATATATATGTATGCTATGAATTTGGAATGTCCTCTTTATACCGCAGAGAAGCGATTTTTAAATCACTACGAAAATATCAGTTAAAATTTAACATGCACAGATGTAACTTAAAATTAAAAAAAGAACTGAAAGCCTTCAAATTTTATATTAGGCCCATAGGGCCTTTTTTTTATTTACACACACATGCACGTTTTGAAAGCATTTGGGCTAACGACACTTCAGCCTAAAAATATTGAAAAACAGTGTAGCTTTAAAATTGGCGGTAGACATCTTCCCGCTCTGGAGGTAAAATGTCCCCTCCCCCGAACAGTGGTGCCATTGCTGCCTTTGATTGTTGAGTTCGTTTCAAAAGTCCATTAAATATTTAAAAATATACCATAAAACAAATTCCGTATTTAAAATTCAGAGTTCCAGGCGTACATATTTGGGTGGAGGACTACGTTATTCAAAATTTGAAGATTCTTGGTATCCTTGAGTTTTCGACATTGCGATAAACATACATACATATATTCATGCAAATCCTTCAATATTGTATTTCTTTAAAGGGAAAAAATAAAATTATTGCTCTTTTATGTATTCCTGCTATAAGGTATTACTCTCGCCTTCTTAGCATGCCTTCGTAGTGTAATGGCCAGCACACTCGGCGAGAGGTATTCGAGATGTCTGTGGTTCAAGTCCCTGCGAGAGCATTGGTGACTTTTCATGACTTCTGCTTCGAAATAACCTAACGTCTTTACAATTATGACACCCAACATTTTTTGCGATTGCAGTATTTCTTTTACTTCGTAGAAGGAAGTAAAATGTATAACAAATCCATGATACAAAAGACTGACTATAATGTGTATTTGTAAATGATATGTTACATATTCCTACTATTATGTGCAAATTTCTTGAATACTAACGTTTTGTTTAGTTTTATGACAGAAGTTACACAATTTATTGAAATGAACGGATGTGCAATAACTTATGTAAATTCATTCTCATATTTTTATTTCGTTTTAATAAACTTAATTGAGAAGTAACTTTCGAACCTTTAAATAAAATACACAAATGTTTATAAACCTTTATAGTTTTAAATTTTATTAAAGCGTGCAAACATTTTGGTATTCTATACTAAATGTACAACAAGTTAATGAGAAAATTTTAGAGTAAAAACAAATTTTACATTGTTAATGCTTAAATAAGTTTTCCACTATATATTATTTACAGTCTTTAGTAATTTGCATTATGTCTGTTCTTTTTAAATTCTCAAAGAACTGCATTATAAACAGCTTTGAGTTATTTGAATCATTAAATCTGTTACTTTAATGTACGCCTAAGGATATTAAATTAAAATATCATGTTCTTCCTTATCTGTGTCTTTTCACTGAAGCAAAGATCTCTGATAAAGCAACGGAATTATCTTGCTTCTAAGTTCCAAGTAAGGCAATCTTTAGCAAAGTAATGCATAGTCTGCTGACTAGATCGATATGACATGATGCAAGCCATGATTAAATTCAAAATCTGCTGTAGCGTAATACATGAGATTAAGTTTAGATGACCATTAAAATTATACCTTGCTATACTTTAGCCGTCTTATCATCGTACTAGACTCGGTGATACACTTCGCTGGATTATAAAAGTTATTAAAGGAAATAAACTAGCACGTTTGAGATAAGTATTAAAGGCAACTGAAGTCATGCTTATGTATTATTACGCTTTCTAGAGATTTTAATTACCTAAAAGAATCTTGTATTCAACTCATTTCTCTTTTATCATTGTGTTGTATGTAGAGAATCTTAGAGGCACTTCACAGTTCTCATATTTTTTAGTATTTGAAGCTTCCTTACATTAGGAAGATAAATGGTGTAAAAAAATATAGTATAATGGGAGAGAAAAGTTTAAAATTGTGTTTTTTTAATGCAAAATAAATGTAATTACTAAGCAATTAAACAGTGTATTTGCAAACGCTGACAAAAGCTGAAACCATCAACAGTTGCTTTACATTTATTTAAATCGCACTTACGAAACATAGTATTGCTGCAATGCATTATAAAACAGTGGTAGAATGTTTATAATATACAGAGGTTGTTCAATAAAAAATATTACATAAAAAACATCGGCAGATCTCTTTATGTCAGAATGAAAAGCCATCAGAATCGAAAATATAATGCAACGTGACCCTTAGCACCATCTTAGTTAGCTTTAGAACATGTTCAACGTTTGTGTTTGTTTTTTCCTTTCTTTACAAAAACATGAAGTACAGAAACAAACCCTTCATTCAGCATATGCTGCAATTTAGGGATTTCATGTTTTCTGAGGGTTTAAATGTTTTAAAACTTGACATTATAATTCTGAGTGGAGCAGTGGACGCTGTGCTTCAATTCATTCTGTTATTTAAAATATTATACATACTAATTGCGCCATTACGGATGAGAAGGCCATACATCATGTTCCAAAATAGCGCCATTAACATGCGCGAAAATGTAAAGCAGCTTCACAAGAATGGGACAGAATTCGAGCAGATCATCAGAGCAGAATAATATGTAAACATACGGAGGGATGCATGTTAACATGAAACAATGGGCAGCATTCCAAAATGTATGGGCTAACACTGTTCATGTGCAAGATTATGGAAAATATGAATAAAATTAATTTATTAGTAATCTAAAGGATAGGGAGGAATATTACACAAAAGTTTATTCCGACCAGAGAATTAGTGTACTTTGGTCATTATCGATTGAAAGTTATATTTCCATGGTCATGAGGATTTCCATGTTCATGAGTCCATTCCTCTTCATATTTCATGAGAATGATAAACTAACAGTTGCAAATCGGAAACCGCTGCTGCGGTATGGTCACAAGCTTTGACTTTAGAGAAAAATCCCTCACGGTTTCTATTAGATTTGATCTATTAGATTCTATAGAAGATATTCATTCTGTGAACTACTCATTCAATTGGCATTCACTCCGTGATAAAGTATAGTGTAGTTGACCATGCAGAGAAAATTAGAGTCCAGCACAGCTTGGCGCGGTATTAGTGACTGAGCCTCCTTGAAAGATATGGCGCTCAGTACGACTGTAAAATATAACGCCACTTCAGTGAACTTTGGAGGCTGCAAACCATTGTGTTTTGAAGATGTCGGAATAATGACCACGTGTTCTTCGCTCTCTACAAACGTTTAAGTGTTTAGAACCACAAATGAAAATAAATCATCTCTTATCAGCCCCTTATTCCTCTTCTATCTATATTCTCTTGTGCTCTTGCGCGTCTTCCTTGTGCTCCCGTCACCACAGAAAATGCCGCATACAATAAATACTTATAAATCGTACTTGTTAACAAATAAACGATTTGACTAAAATATCCTGGCCTTGATCGAACTACGAAGCGTCCAGTAGTGCACCGCACGTGTTTTTCGATAACATTCACTATCTTCCATCTAGATGGTCTGGCCTATAGCACAAAGTTCACACCCAATCTTTTTCATACCTATCAGAGAAGGGTGGAGGATTTGGTGGATTTTAACTTGAGGAAGGTGTTGCTAATAAAGTTTCTGTGTGAGATAAAACCTAACGGGGAAATTGTTCAAAGAATATTGTCTAGGTTGCTGCCTGAAATTCAGGACTTTTTGAAGCTATGAAATCCTGGCACATTAGAACAATTATTTCAACTAGCCGTAAAAGTTGAAACTAGGTGATTTGCGATAAGTACACGTACAATAAGATAAGATTAAAATTTTAGCAGATATTTTCGCACACATGTAACAGAAGGAAGGCCAAAGTGCGATGGCAATAGAGGTTTGATAACTGGCAAAATCCTTTGTCCTATAACAGTGATCGCCAAAATAAATCTTAGAAGATAAAATAGAAAACCTTTAAACTAGGTGTGGGTGTTGCTATACGGAGAGTACAGTCATTGCCGGGTGAAAGAAACCCTCTCGTATCCAATTAAATGTGGTGTTAATTAAAAATTTTGCTTCTCAGTTTTCAAACTGTTTTAAATAGCATACCATCAAATGCCTTACTGGACATGGGGTCGTAAATACTTTTCGGAATCTAGGCTTTAATTTTTGTGTTTGTCTGCTGTAATTCTTCTGCTTTTCTCTTTATATCACATTTTGCTAGAAAGTAACCTGTACATAACATTCGATTCAGTCGTGTTTGATGAATAATAACTGACGAACCCACTAGAGACTCATCGCTTCACTACCTTCTCTTTCTGCCTTGTTATGCTGAACATTGAATAAACGAATCTTCTTTTTAGCTACATTTTTTTACAAAAAGTTAAAAAATAGTGCTTCAATATGAGCTTAACATGATATTGATTTTGATAAATTCGTATGCATCTCTATGTTTAGGATTGAGCCTCAGTATTCAAATATATACAGATAGAATTATAAATATTATATTTTTCATTCTTTGTAATGCAGACACAGCAAGGATATCTCAAAGAAATTATGGCAAAAAAGCATCAGAGGCTGATGAGCAGATCATAGATGCATGTGATACTTGCCCAGATCAATATTCTAACCTATATCCGATTGAGAATGTGTAACGTACTTTGCAGCCATTTTTTAAATTTCTTGAACTAAAAGAAGCTTTTAAATACTTTGAGAGATCAGTTTGCTTTTATATTACTTTGCCTTTCTTATGCATCTATATAAGACTTTACATACAAGGGGTGATCAAATGAAAAGGTACGAAACGACACGGTGAGTACAAATGTAGGCTTTATTCAGAATATACACCATAGGCCTGAGCACAACGATCCCACTGATGAACAAGCCGCAGGATTCCTTGTTCCCTGAATTCCTGTGGCCGTGACGAGATCCAGTCCTTCACGGCGTCCTTGAGTACGTCGTCCGAGTTGAAGCACTTCCCTTTCAAGTTTTTCTTCAGTAGACCAAACACATGGAAATCGCAGGGCGACATGTCCGGACTGAAGGGCTGATGGCCCAACGTCTCCTACCTGAACTTGGCCAGTTCCATGTGTGTGAATCTAGAGACGTGTGGACGCGCGTTACCATGTAGCAGAACCACACCCTCCGTGAGCAGCCCCGGTCTTTTGTTCTTGATGAACCTGCGTAGCGTCAGAGTGTCTCAAAGTTTACATCGGAGTTAACGGTTTTTCTGTACTCGAGGAATTCCACAAGTAGCGGACCTAGAACGTCGAAAAAGACGGTGAGCAACACCTTTCCTGCTGGCAGCACAGCTTTGAACGTTTTAGGCGGAGGTGACGACGCATGCTTCCACTGCATGCTGTCCCGTTTTGTCTCTGGCTCGTAGTGATGGCACCAGGTCTCATCGCCTGTGACGATCCGCTCCATGAAGGATGGTCTTCCTCAGCTTTCTCCTGCGCATGTGGGCGCCCGCGCATGCTCCGATCCCAGTCAGAGACTCCAATCGCATCCCGAGATGTCTCGCTACGTGCTCCCATGGCGGAATATGCAAATATTTAACTGTTAAAATTTTACTTCATTTCGTACCTTTTCATTTGATCACCCCTTGTACTTTAATTGGTGAACTTAGTTGCGGTTTTCCATATAGGACTATTTTAGTGACATATTTATTATAAATATTATGTTTTGGATACATTTTACTTCTTAATTTCCTTCCGAAAAACGTACTAGTTTTAATGTTGGTGTTGCTTTATATTTTATTATTAATGTATCCTTTGAGTTACAACAGTATTTGATAAATATCTAAATACATTTTGCGTTTCATTATAATATTTCTGTATTTTATTCAATAATAAGAAAACCAGAATTGTTTCATGTTTGATGATTCATGCTTTTGTGATGCTACATTTTTTAAACTAAACGTTTCTATGTAAATATCTATTAAATTCTACTAAATAAATTTTCATCTTAGACTGATAAATAATGGTGTCATATAGTAAAGTTTTAATATTAATTAATATTTTAAAATTAATAATATCCTTCTGTATTTTAAAATATTTCTTTAACTATATGCAATAAACCTACTGCTTATTTTCTTTCAACTTAGCTTGATTACTTATGGCAAATCTTAGAATAAAATGTTGCTTTTATTTCGTATAAAAAGGTTTCAGACATCTCAAAGAAAGTTTTCTATTTTGAAAGATAATTTGTATCAGATATATGTTTTCCAGTAGCCTATGGCGCAACTACATTTCTTAGGTAACTTTCATTGCGTTTCAAGAAATTCTGAAGAAATAGTTTACAGAGTTTTTACTCTTAATGGAATATCTTATCAAACAAGTCATCACAAACACCATTATTTCCACCTAAAGTAGAAATTCCCCTGAGGTATTTCATTTGGACTTCAGTATAGTATAAGGAAAGTCCTTTCAAGAAGTCTTATACTATCTTTTCTTCATTATAAGAGAAACTATCATGTTCAGATTTATTTAATTTGAAACTGCTTACTGTTAAGAGAACGCAATTTAAGTTTCTCTTTTATTTAATGGATGTGATAAATGTAAATACCATGAACAGTTTCATAGCACATTAAATTAAAATATTTCAATGGATTATAGGTTGACTTTGTAGATTTGTCACTCAGTTTGTAGAAGTCATTTTCGAGTGCCATTTTATGAAACGATTTTGAAATCAAATCTATGAATTTTTTAAACATTAACACTCGTATTAGTTAGCACAAGATATAATATCGTTATCATCTTGGTAAATATCTTTACCCTTATGCGATCAGGAGAATACAGAATTATTCTCTTATTCCTCCAAGTGTTACAATGTGTATATATTTTATGCGTAGAATTCATGGCCTTATCAAATTAAATTTTCGTTTTGATTCTAACTAGTGTATGTTCTACATTTTAGGAGTGCAGAATAACATGAAATTCTTCGTTAATTAAAGTCAGTTAACTGAATGTTGGAATCCAGTGTGCATAAAAATTAGGCAATTTGGCATAATCGTCTTGAACATATTTATTTATATTAAGCATTAATACCTTTCATTATTAAACAAATAGTTCTAACTGCATTACATAAAATCATTCAACACTAATTACTGCATATTTTAGAAAAATGACACTAAGTTTCTTCTAAAGAGCTAAAATTTGCTACGCAGCTGTTATGTTCTGCAGTTGGAATACTGACTCTACCTTTATTCTTAATATCAGAAATACCTTTATAAATTGCGTATGAATGCAGGCAAATTTGAAAGTTTCTTTGCAAATGATCACTAAAAATTTAAAATTTAATTAGTCCAAACTGGTTTTACCCCAGACACGCTACCAGTCTTTAAACGGCATTTTGCGTTGAATCCCTTTAAATGTCTTAATCCCTTTTCAAATTGCTACCACCAAATATTATCGCTCTGTATTACATTTAAAGAGACTAAATAATAAAGAACCGACATGAATGTAAGCATGTTTTTCCCACTATAAAAAAACATCAATACCTAGAGGCATCAAATTCTGAATAACATTGTCCTCCACGCGAACATTGGCACTTGGAAGGCTGAACTGGGAATCATGAATTTGGTTTATTGTCTGTTTCAAATTTTGCAAAACTTTAACAAATTTTTGATTAAAACCTTAACAGTTTCAAAGCAAGCAGTGGCAACACTGCACGAAAAATAATTATGTCCCGCGAGCGAGACTGCCTATCGGAAATTTTAAAAATATGGTTGTGGTGTTAACACAAATGCTCTCGAAGCATGTATATGTCTATTAATTAAAAAATGCCCGTTCGTGTGCAATATAAAACTTGAAAGCTTTCAGACCTTTTTTATCTCTTTTTCAGACTATTGTCTACTCACATTTTCATTTTCTTCTACTTTTCTGTGCGGCCGTTATTTTCAGTCAGTTCAAGATTTCAGACTTCTCTTAAGTGTAACTAAAAAAGCATATTTTCAAAAATTCTTATTTTGTACCTAAGATGTATAAAACCTTTCATATGAGAGTAAAATAGAGTCTTCAATAATATTTGTACCAAGCAGAGAAAGTGAAAATAGTAGCAACGTATTTACTGGGAGCAACGGAGCTGCCAGTTTTGGTAATAACTTAAAAGTTATGTGTACGGATATGTGTTGTAAAAATTATTGTGTATATATATATTTGCATCTTTTAGTGACATATTTATATATGTATATTTTCATACTAGGAAGTCCGGCGGTCATACGAAATGACCGCTGTTCTAGATATTATAAATTGTAATTAAAATTATTTGTGCAAAGATGTCTGCTAATTCAAACTGAATTACCCAGGGCAGGCGGTGAGGACGCCTCGTTGCTTACTTCCCCATTGGGTTTCCCCCTTCTACTTGCTTAATTGCTTAAAGTAGAGTGCAATGAAGGAAAGCACTGGCGGTACATTTCTTAAGAGCCACCGCTAGCTCAATAAATAAAGGTGATTTAAATAATAAAATGTTAATTCACATGCCAAAGATCTCTTTGTGCACAACATTTCTTGTGTAGATCCTTCTTGTGTATCTTTTTTAAACTCGTCATGCAGAGGATCATCCATTATTTTTAATTTTACTTCCGTTCTTTCACGAAGTCTTGAACAGGCAACGTAAAGTTGACCGTGTCCAAATGCAGGCTCTACCAACACGCTTAAGCGTTTGGCCCTGAGACGTATTGATGGTCATAGCAAAGACAGGTTTTACAGCAATTGTCTACGTCTCAATTGAAACGTCAACCCTGTGCCGTGGCAACTTCACCCCATTGGATAGTACAGTTACACAAGCAACCAATAAACTATCAGCGACAATCAGACACTTAAGCTACATATATATACGGTGGATGATCCAAAAAAGTTTACAAGGCAAATGAAAAAGTATTTATTAACAATAGAAACAAGATACAAATGGGAATTAAGGGACTCATCTGGCCTTCAGTTTTCCACATAGTCGCCAAACCTGTTTAGGCATTTGTCAGAACGTTCGACCGACTTGTTTATCCCGTCTTGGTAGTAATCAGGACCCTGCTCATTGAGCCATTTCTCCTCAGCTGTTTTCACTGGATCGTCTGAGGTGAACCGTGTTACGGATAAATATCGCTTCAACGTCAGAAAAATGAAATAGTCACTTGGAGCTAAAACGGGGCTGTATGAGGGGTGGTTCCAGACCTCCCACTTGAACCTTTGCAGCAATTCCTGAGTCTGGCGAGCTGTATGGGGCCTGGCATTGTCGTGCAGAAGAATGACGCCTTTGCTCAGTAATCCAGGCCGTTTGCGGATGGCTGTACGCTATTTCGTTAAGGTGGCACAATAACGATCGACCTTAATGGTATGGCCACGCTCCGAATACTCGATTAGGATAACACCAGTTGTATCCCAGAAAACGGTTGCCATCACTTTACCGGCAGAGGGTGTGATCTTAAACTTCTTCCTCGTCGGTGATCCAGCGTGTTTCCACTCCATCGTGGCTCTTTTGGATGTGGGGGTGAAGTGATGAAGCCATGTTTCATCACCAGTAATGATGCGATCAATGAAGTGTTGGCCGTCTGAATGGTTATCGCTGAAGAAACGTGAGGCTGCACATCATTCGAGTGTCCTTATGCTCCTCGGACAACGCGCTTGGAACCCAACGGGCACAAATTTTGGAATATCGCAACTCATCGGTTACGATACGCTGAACGTTACCATAATTCAGGTCCAACTCTGAGGCAATCTCACGCACGGTTACTCGTCGATCCCTTTGGATGGTTTTTTCAACACGTGCCGTGTTGATATCCATCCTTGAAAGAACTTGGACAGCCGCTCGCTTCCATATTGCGGTTTTAAACCTGCTCCCTGCACGCTTGATAAGAATGACACCATTTCGTTACCTGTTGTCTACTCATTGCTTTGTCCCCGTATACCTTCTCTGTGATTTTCGGATGCGGCCATATTCTTGGCCCATAAGAATTGAATTACGGCTCGCACCTCTATGCGAGACCACTTTTCTAGACTTCGCGCCATTACTGTCGCTGTTAGGTGTCTGTGTACTGACGCTACTTACTCGTAGAACCGCTTTAGGACACCTAGCGCCATCTGTCAACCACCTTGGGTGGAAATATTCGCTCCATAATTATTACGTTTGAAATGTTTCTGCTTGTAAACTTTTTTTTGGATCAACCTACGTATATACGGGGTGAAAGATCATTATCTTCTCCGAAAGGGCTGGCTCCCGGGCTTAGCGAAGCACACCGTTGGTATCCGCAGTTCCGTAGCACGCCATTTTGAACATTCGTGTCTTCGTGGGACTTTAATTAGCCGATATATTAATTAAAAACTAATTTTACCCTACGTTTTCCATACATTTTCCACTTTTTTCCTCGGGTTTTCCCTATTAGAGAGGGATTTGGCTATGTGCCAAATTATTTTTCTCGAATATCTACGGAACGGCGCCGTGTTGAAATTCAAGACGCGTATACTCGGATTCCAAAAAATTCTCCGAATTCATCGATACCGTTTTTATTATGGTACGACTTTGATCGGCCGAGATATTAGTTAAAAACTGCAGAAACGTTAATTTTCATTTTTCCAAGTGGAAACAATACACTATCGGCGACACACACTTTAGCCGCTTATATATGTAAAGATTTATGTTACAATACATTTGCTAATTTATTTATTTTATAACAACGCTATATTCTTTTTAAATTTCTCATCCATAGGCTACACGTAGCTAAGTCGCACCACAATTAATCTATTAATGTGAGCTGACCATTGTACTTTAGAAGGGCAAAACGTTATCCTCCTTCTTTTTTTTATTTTTTTCTCTTGTTTATTTCCTCCTGCGTCGGGGCATACTAATAGCTAAATATGCTAATGCAACGGAATGGAAAATACATGTTAAATGCGTTTATAAACATGTTTATATGAATTTTTAAAAATAATCAATCAATAATGAAGTAATGCTCAGCAAAGAACGACAGCTTGAATATATACATATTTTATTGCATTATAAACTTACTCAGATTTTGACCAGTCATGGGAAATTTGGAGTTTACTTGCTTCCTTTCAACATTGTTACTAGTTTACTCTATACTTGTAGCGATGCTGTGGAAGTGGTGTAACATATTTTATTGCATTGTAAGTTCCATGCGAATGCCAGAAGTGCATTTAAAGGGAGTTTAGGGCAGCTCTATATTTGCTGGCCTCCTGTTTCTTATGACCTTGTTAGGAGCTCTGAAACCTTCACATTACTACGCGATTTTATTTCCTGTTTGAACTTTTATTATTATTATTATTTATATGATTGGATTTTAATATTTTATGTTTCATTGTATAACTCTGTGCACTCTCTATGCATGAATACGTTATGTATTGATATATTGTACTGTTGATGTGTTATGTTTCCTTTGTATGAGTATTATTTTTAAGTGTAATTTAATATTTATTACTCCTCCTCAAGATGGCTTATTTTCTTTTCTAGGAGTATTAACATAGTTTGATTGGTCATGGTATATTTTAGTATTTTTATTACAAGAGTATTTGTGTTTTATATTTTTCATTGCTCTGTTCAGATTTAGATATAATGTCTTCACTGTTGGAATGTATCTCCTTGTATTATGAGTTATTTATTTACGTCTGTAAGCCTCGTGGAATACTTCATGGAACACGAGGAGTTTTGTTTTTGGTTTCTCAATTAAAAAAATATCTAATGTTTAGTTGCAACACATGACTTTCTAGTACGGAATATTCAATTATGCGCATTTTTGCTGCATTTCATTTAAATTTATTTCCTCGAATTTCATTAGAGATAGGTTTCTCATTCAATTAATTCTGGTCTAAACTCCTGGCATCGCAAAAATACATAAAACTTCAAAATATCTTCATTAAAAATGGAAAGGTATAGGAAAACTTTATTCACCAAATACAGATAAAAGAACAGTTTTTACAGTTAAAAATTAGTTTTCGAAAAAACAAACAATTCGGTTAAAAGTTTCGCTTTGGTCCCACTCGGCAAAAAGACACTGAAGGTGCAGAAACTGACTTAATTCACTCTTCTACTAAGTTCCGAATGTAAAAAACATGGCTGTTGTGGTTAAAAAGTATCACATTCGAAAAAACAAACAATTCGGTTAAAAGTTTCGCTTTGGTCCCACTCGGCAAAAAGACACTGAAGGTGCAGAAACTGACTTAATTCACTCTTCTACTAAGTTCCGAATGTAAAAAACATGGCTGTTGTGGTTAAAAAAATAGTCTTAGCCGCACTTAAATAAAATTTTAAATTGTTGTTAGACATTTAAATTGTTGATAATTCTGCAATTATATAGTGCAGATTAACTAAAGCCATTAAAATCTTAAATCGGAAGATAAGAATAGCATAATCTAATTATTTTTAAAGAAAAAAAAAACAATTTACCTACAGAAAAGAATAAAAGGAAACTGAGGTCACTGAGCAGAGTAACAGAGTCGGTATACCTATATATTTATTTGTATACCTTTGGTGCGACCGATTGCAACCAAAAAGTAAAGTGCACAACTACATGTTATAGCAGTCCTATATACAATATTTAAACATTTTGAGGTTACTCATTTTTGAACAATGGGATATATATACATACATACGTACGTACGTGCAGATGCCACGAGAAGGTCTTCTGAATCCATTATAAATCCTTTTTATAATTCTTTTGGGTAAAAATAGTCCTTTGTTCTGTCCTTGAGTACAGATGTCACGCAAAAACATCGTTAATTTGCATTCGATGGCGATCAAACCGGGTATTTTCGTTGAAATATGATACCCGAAATTTTTCGTGATTACAGCACTTCCTTTACTTCGTAGAAGGAAGTAAAAATATGAACATATGTTGATTTCAATGTCGTAAACTATGCTACCCCATATCCGTTTTATGATTACTAAAAAGAGAATGAAATAATATAAAAAAATAATGTAAAAGTAATTTGCTGAATAAAGCGTAGATTTTAATTTCGATATCAGTATTAAAACGAATAAATTTGACTAAAGTTTTAGATTTGCATGATTAATCTTTCTACCCCCTACTCATTAATCAGCGCAAAAAATATTTATTTTGTAAATGAAATAAGCAAAACAAAATAAATACATTGTTTTCTTCACTTTTACCAAGAGAAATATTGACCGAAAACAATTATTAACAATTTTATAAATATAAAACATCTTACGATAAGCAAATATTTTTAGATACTGTTTAATCAAATCTGATAAAAGGAAAAAATGTCATATTCTTCATACATCCAAATAATTTTCCAACGACATTAATTTATTAGAAGCATTTAGAAAAGTAAATATGATCTACAAAACATTTATGACAACATATCATATCACATTTGAAAAACTCATGCTCAAAAATTTCTCTTAAAACTTAAATTATTTCTTGTTTTCTTTTCTTTCTTTCTTTCTTTTTTTGAACAGAATGTAATAAGAACAAAGCCTAATCATTACACAAAATATATTATTATTTTAGTTGCTGGAAGAATCCAAGAAATTGCATTTCGCTGCAATTCCAGTTTTCTTTTTTATTAATTTTAAATTTTTTATTTATATCATATTTATACCTTACGGAATTACTTCAGGCCAAAACATAGGGTTATTTAATATTTTAACCCTTGGAATACCTAACAAAATGTGAAAGTTTTTATAATAAACAGTTATTATTGAATTTCGCATTGTCGTTTCAATACCTGCCGGCGCAGAAAAAAAAAACAAGTTTCGTAATGAAAAGAAATTTGATGAAAACATCTGTATTCTCTGGATAGTATTAAAAAATTCATAACTTTTTTCGAAATATTTTATTCCATTACAGGGATAACTGAAAAATGTTTCTTGAAACTTATGAAAAATCTTCAACTACTTGATTCATTTATTTAATTGTATCTTCCCGATTCAAAATATTTTTTTTTATGTGGGAATAAAAAAAATTGCTGTACTTCATATTCTGTAATAAATTTGATTAAAGCGCTTGCATATAAAAATTTAATGAGAAATTTTTATTATGAATTTATATGTGGATATTTTACTGCAGGATTCAAAAATCATTTTTAAAGGATGCTGGTATTTTATATTATGCATCTTTCCTCTCCATTTCTGGTGTAATTGTTCCCCAGAAAAGGGACTAAAGAAGGCATAGATGCTATTTATTATAGATAATTAGTTAACTGCTTTTTCTCCACATTAGTTTGCAAACGTAAATAAAACTGAAAGTTAAAATAAATAAGTAGGCATGAACTACCCATAAATACAGCAATTTTGTAAAAATATGGATGAACAAATTTAAAAGCAAAAGAACATCTTAAACTTGTTCATGTATTTCTGTGCAGGCAAGCTTCCATTTTATTTACGCATCGTTTTATTAACCTTTTACACGCCAATGTTCCATAAATGGAACATCGAATTTAAAATTTCATAATAAACACAATTTTATTAATATTGCTTTGTATAAATTATTACATGGAGAGTAAATATGGATTGCTGTTTTAGTAGCAATATAATTCTTCTAAAAGAAAAATTATCTTGATAAAAAAATTCATTATTTCACCTTTTTTCCTTCTTTTCTAAAAGCAAAATTCAGAAATTCATATAAAATTAAAAATTCAACAAATGTTTTTAAAACTCAATGAGGATATTTAAAAAGGATCATTTTATGCATACACAGTAAGTTATCATAGAAAGATGATTATTATTTTTTACTATGAGGTAAGAAATGCGGATGTTCCAGAAATGGAACATTGGCGTGTAAAGGTATATTTTTTAACATGATGAAATTACCTTGATTGCCGTGAATAGAGGCAGGGAGAAAGATTTTCCAAATGTGAAAATTTCCAGTAAGTGTGGAAAACAGATGTTTATGACTGTTAATCTGTTTTTGACTCCCGTATACCCCCTCCTCTCCTTTCACACATTCGCATAAGGGTTTGAAGTGAGTTACTCACAGTTGCTAGAGAAAAGCACGTGGCGTTTCTTGCTAGGCTAGACGCTAGAGGTTGTTTATGACTCAGTGAAAAAGGTGTATATTTTGGAGTGTGGATTTCATTATTTTCCCATTGTTTGGAATTTTTTTTTCAGTTCGTGAAGATACGCTACGCTGATAAGATGGCTCATTGAAAACCATTTCAGACTATTGAAGAAGTATTAGAATATTTATATACATTATCAGATGATGAAGAGTGTATTGAAATTTGTCAACTGCCTCCAGAAGAAACTAGATGTTTGACAGATGAGGAAGATGTAAATGAAGATATTTTTGAGCCTGTTCTGCCAGCGGAGGTATGTGGAAAAATCGAAATTTCTAATAAAATAGATGATGATGAAATATCTAAGGAAATTTCATTCGATCCTCAAGAACCTTCATCTTCAAAGGAAAGGAAGAATTTGAAGCGAAAACTAAATGCGAAAGAGAAAAACATTGAACATCGGTGGGGGAAAAATTTAAATTTTAACAAAATTCTAAAAACTGGCAGCATTGAAAATATTTTCGAAGTGTTTCCTGAACTAGTTACTTTATCTCCAATTGAGATTTTTCACAAGTTCCTAATTAGAGAATATTTGCTGCATATTGGACAGTTTTTTGGATTACTGTTGTTTAACGGGTATCATCGAGTACCCGCCGAATATTTATACTAGAGCACTCAAGAAGATTTATTTCTCCCAGTAGTTTATTCTGTAATGCCAAGAAATAGATTTTGAAAACTAAAAAAATATTTTCATACTATAAATAATACAAAGTTGGTATTAGAAGATAAGCAGGAAAAATTTCTCCTTTTTATGAAGAACTGGAAAAAACTTTCAATAGTTCGGTATCTTCAATTCCTGCAGTGTGAATTTTTGTATGGAGATTACGTGTTACTTATTTCTACAACTCTTTTCCTTGTTTCAGTATAAACTGTGAACAATTAATGTAATTTTTTTATAAATTCTTGCTTATCAACTATGTAATTTTTGTTTTAATTTATTAGGAAAGCTTTTTTTTTCTGTGGAAGCTTCATATCTTCTACTAAGAAATTTTGGTGGAGTAGCTTTGCGGTTATAAAGCTGTAAGCTTCCTATTTTTCTGCTTAATCTACGTTACTTCCGAATAACGTTGACAAATTCACTTGCTAATGCTGAAAAAGTGAGGACAAAAATGAAGTTTCGAATTAAATTGTCAATAATCATGTTTTACAAAAATCATGCAAGAAAACTAACTGTTTCTCGCCAATGTTCCATTTATGGAACATGTTATAAATCATTAAAAAAAATTTTTTTTCTTTTATCATAATTCTTATAGGTGAGTTTTAAATCGATTTTTCACAACAAAACTTTTTTTTTTTATTTACTTTCGCATCATAGTTTGGCGTGTAAAAGGTTAATCGTGACCGTACGAAGACAACTCTTGAAGGGATCGGACAACCGGTTTCTCCGCCTCTTTCTGCAGCTGGAGTTCGGCCTTCTGGCCCAGTTCCTTCCCTGCCGTCTTGCTATTATGTTATTGTTTCTTCGACTGCTACAGCGCTGAACGCCGTGAAGAATTTCGTGAACAACATAGAGAAAAGTGCATCGAGCTGGGAGATCTGTGAGATTTTCTGAAACTACGTATTCGTATTGATAAACTGATTCTTGATTCATTTACGCGATTGCAAAAGGAATGAGGTGTAAACACCATTAATTTTGAATCCGTCTGCTTCGGGTTTGTGAAACTACGTGCTTGCTGCGATGACGAGCTTCTGACATTTTTACAAATAATGAACCCTGTGTTCGCTTCATCTGGCATTCAGACTATGTTCTCCGTTCTGCCTTCTCAAGACATTTAGTCTGTGCAGATTAATTAAGATTGCCGCGTTCCTAAGTACTCTACGGCATTGTATGTGTATTTTGTCACGTCATGTGTAAGGAACTTGTTCAGTAAGTCTGGTAAACTGAAATCTGGCAAAATTTAATGCGTTCTCCATTTATATCTATTCAAGTAAAATAGTGATGGTTAGAAATAAGAATAAAATAATTACGCATGTGATTTTTTTGGGGGGGTTCTCATTCTGGGAAAGTTCTTAGTTATATGTTTCCTTTCTAGATCTCACATTTATATGTATTGTTACGAAATGTACAAGCGCGGTGAAATAGCTTCCCCGCAAAGCAAATTTAGGGTTGCCATAAAATGTCAAAGGAAGGCAAGGTTGCCACATTTGGCAAGAAATCACCCATTTGGCATCAAAATTGACGATAACCCATGGACGGATGGAGAACCTTCTGGAACGAATTCTTACCGGTTTAGCCCAGAATGTTCTCGAACACAAACCGAAAGCTATATAAAGCCTGCTGGTCCGCATTCAGGGAGTGTGTTTCATCGAGTTAGTGTTTCAGTGTGTGTGCCTCGTATAGAGTGCGAGAATGTCAGTATCGAGTTGGTGTCTCATCTAGCGAGTCAATCCCTGCGGAGTCGATCGAGTTGACACCCGAGCAGCGAGTGCCGTGTGGGTCGTCGAGTGCACCTGTTTCCTCCTACGCGGCAATATAAGTTATGTACAGCGCATTGTTTCTGCGCAATTTCAGTTAGTTAAGATTCGAACACCTAGCGTAGCATACATGTTTTGATCCCGTATGGTCGGGAATTTATCATTTTCGATTTAGATTTTTAGTTATGATACAGTCCACGAAATAAAATTAGTTGTTGTTGTTGTAAAGTTGTCTATAGTATACAGTCTAACCAGCGACCACAAAACATTGGTCACCGTCGAGCCGGAGCTAATTAGAATAAAAAATGGCTAATGAAAGCATAACTACGTTGAACAGAAAACGTGGCGGTATTAAAGCTCAAATAACGAAATTAAAGTCGTCTGTCAGTGGAAAAAGTGCTGATTTTGGTTTTGAACAAATATAAGTATTGCAAGAAAAAGTGCACAAGTTAAATAAACAAATTGATGAACTTCGCTTGAATTATTACAGAGTGTGCAAAGGTGAAGAAATATCAGACATCGAAGCTACTTTTGAAGAAATCGAGATGGATACTACCAATGTTGAGGTCTGAAATGTCTTTATACTTCATTATGTAATAAGAATGCAAATAATGAGTATGCAAATAATAGTATCACAGAAAAAAGAAGTAATTCATTGAATTTTAAATTGCCTGAAATAACATTACCTAAATTTTCTGGCAATTTCGAAGACTGGAATTTATTTAAAAACCAATTTGTAGCTTTAATTTCATCTAATAGACAATTAACAGATTCTCAGAAATTGTTTTATTTACAATCTTGTTTAATTGGTGATGCAAAGCAGATACAAACAATAGAGGATACATTTTCTCCCTTATTTAAGGCACTTGAAGAAAGATATGATAATAAGAGATTGGTTGTAAATTCTCATATCAATGAATTACTTTCTGTTGAAAAAATAGTTCATGAAAATCCTAAAGATTTACGCTCATTAACTGATAAAGTTCAGAAACATTTAAGAGCATTAAAAGTTACGGAATTAAATATGGATAAATTAAGCGAAGCTTTGCTGATTAATATTATTTTCAATAAAATAGATAAAGAATCGCGTAAGCAATTTGAAATGTCATTAAATAGTAATGATTTATGTGAATGGGATTCTTTCATGACCTTCAAAAGCGATGCCAGATGTTAGAAAATATGCAAAACAAAACTGTATTTGCAAAAACAAAACAAAACATTCCTCCAAATAAAGTTCGATCGCTAGTGACAAAATCGAATAATAATAATAAATTTATGTGTCCCCCCCCGGTTTGCAAAGATAATCACGCAATTTTTAAATGTGAAACATTTCTAGCATTAAATCCAATGGAACGATACGAAATGATTAAAAAGCTTTCTTTCTGCATTAATTGTTTACAGTCAAATCATAAAGTAGCTTCCTGTCTGTCTAGACACGTTCGCTCGGTTTGCAAATCAAAACTTAATTCACTTCATCGGAATGAAGCTTCCATGCCGTCTGCAAAAAGTGGGGGAAAGCAAAGTGAAACTACGCCCTCGCCAGAGAACCTCAAAAATGAGGCTGTTTTGAATAGCAATGAATCAACAGAAAAAGCCTTATCGGCGTGTCTTTTTTCGAAAAATAAAACTGTTCTCTTTTCAACTGCGATTGTTTGGGTTAGAAATATTCATGGCCAATTCGTTAAAGCAAGAGCTGTTCTGGATTCAGTATCAATGTCAAATTTTGCTACAAATGAATTCTGTGAACGTGCAAATTTAAAAAAGGAAAGAATAAATATTCCCGTTTCTAGTTTAACCCTTTGAAGCGCGGTGGTCGCGCCCTGAAACCACCAATTTTCAAATTTTTTTCTCCTCTTTCTTCGGAAATTTATGAGTGAAAATAAACTGATTACTGATCTTTGATCTCTAAATAACACAAAATGACTACAGAATCATACATGTTTTAGGTCTTAGTACTTCAAATCGGATGCGTTTTAAAATTCGTTTTCAATGAGACAAAATAACTTCCTTTTATTAATATAAACAACTTTAAATTTCAAAAGTTATTCATCGCACATCATTATTTCTATCATAAACAATAAAAAACAGCAATAATTAAACTGCATATATAAAAAAAAGATCTCTATATGTATGATATTTGCTTTGTGGTTTCAGGGGGCGACCCCTACCCCACTAGAGCATTGTGTCACAATGCTCTAGAGGCTTCGTGGTCGCGCCTTGAAACCACTGCTCCTTACAATGGCGTTTGCTTGCTTCTCAAATAGGAATGTTTATTTTTACCCGGATATAAATAAGGGGTTTTGAAATCACAGAATTATTTTATTACTAAACAATACACGCACCTGCCCAGCAAAAAGGTCTTTCTTTTCCAGAGTCTTTTATCTGACCTCAACACACTTGCTCCGCAAACTAGTATTGTGATTTTATAAATTATTTTCTGTGGTTTAAATTTAATGTAAATATACGTTGCTGTAATTAAAAATAGAAATCGCGTAAAGTTTTATTTAAACTAAAAATATTTTCTGAATATTTTGAGACGAAAAACGAATAAAATAAGTATGACTGAGAAACGAATGACGTACCAAAGCCAAAAAGACCAAGCCCTCCCCCTCATTAACATAAAAAAACCAGAAATGTCCCCTGCCAGATGAAAAGAAACTAAATAACGCTGGACATAAACCGGGGAAATTTAGATCCAATCAGTGTACATTTTGTATCACAAGGAGGAAACATCATGGAAGATACATGTGCGAAACATGCAATGTGGTCTATGCATGTACTAAAAAGACAAAACATGCTTTGAACTGTGTCACAAAAAATATTTATTCTTTAAAATTAAAAAAAAAAACCCGTCAAGTTAAGTAAAGTAAAATAAGGATAAAAAGTCTTTTTTTATCCTTATTTTACTGAGTTTTTTTAATCCATGTAGCCAAAAGTCCTTATTATGTAGATACTTATACTGTCACTGCTATAGAAAAATTACATAAATGTTTATTTTTAAATTTTTTCTGACGATTTAGTTTGTAATATATATATATTATGCAATTCTTACATGCATTTGTTTTAAAAAATTCGTAAATTTCGTCATTTATTGGAAATGCGCACTGAAAAAGGTAAGTTTTTTTTCTTACTACGTAGGTAAGTTTCAAAGTCCTAGACGCGCGGTGGTTTCAGAGTGCGACCACCACCCACAAAACAATGGGCAAGAGTAGATTTTTTAAAATTCATATATTATTTGTCTCTAGGATCATAATATTCAATTTCTAGAGTTTTTAGTTAAAAAAATTACAAAAATAATATCGCGCGCTTCAAAGGGTTAAATGGGCAAATTTGAAACATTAAATCTCGTACTTTTGCTTCTATTTTTAATGGAAATAATTCGTTCTCTGCTTCATTAAATTTTTTAGTTGTAAATAAAATCACAGATTTAGTACCTTCTACAGAATTAAATATTGAAAATATAGATATTCCTAATACATCAAGTTTGGCTGATCCAGAATTTGTAACTCCATCTAGCATAGATCTGCTTTTAGGAGCAGAAATATTTTATGACATTTTTATTAATGGAGAATTTAAATCTACGAAATCACTCGTTTTTAGAAATTCTGTGTTTGGTTATATAGCTACTGGTTCTTTGAAACCATCCTTTGAAAATTGTCAGAATTATTGTGGACTTCTCGGTAATGTTGATAATATTGATAGATTGGTAGAAAAATTTTGGTTAGTGGAAAATATTGGTGAAGAAAAGCCAATGCTCAGCCAAGAAAAATAATTCTGTGAACAACATTTCAAAGGCACTTACAGACGAAATGAAGATAGCAGATTTATCGTAAAAATGCCTATGAAAGACAAACAATTAGGAGATTCAAAGCACTTAGCCAACATTAGACTCAATCAATTAGTTAAACGTCTTAGCAAAAACGCTGCATTGCAACATTTATATCACGATTTCATAACAGAATATGAAAATTTGGACCATATGGAAAGGGTCGATGATAATTCAAAACCGAAACTTGAATATTACCTGCCCCATCATGGAGTATATAGACCAGAGAAGTCAAGTACAAAATTAAGAGTTGTGTTTAATGCTAATGCCCCAAGCTCAGATGGCTTAAGTTTGAATGATTTACTTTTAGCGGAAGCAGTCCAAGAATATACTTTTGGCATTTTTGTAAGATTTAGAAAACATTAATTTGCAGTTATTGTGGATATACAAAAAATGTACCGGCAAATTTTAGTTGATGAATCCCAAAGAGACTTACTTCGAATCTTATGGAAGAGAAACCTTAGCGACTCACCTGTGACATATAGACTCAAAACGGTAACTTATGGTACTAAAGGTGCTCCATTTTTAGCCATTAGATGCATAAAGCCAGTTGCATATGACGAAATGTATAAATATCCTAAAGCTGCCAAAGCTGTCTTGTCAGACTGTTATGTTGATGATGTCATCTCTGGTTCATCAAACTTAGCAAGGGAATTGAAAAGTCAGCTTATACAGCTTTTTCGTAGTTGTGGAATGACTTTGCACAAATGGAAGTCTAATTCTCCTGTACTGTTGGATAGCCCTTCTACAAGCTCTGAGCTTTCATTCTTCTCCAAAAGTGATAATGTGGTTAAAGCTTTAGGAATTACATGGAATTCTCAGAAGGATGAATTTAGCTTTAAAGTCTCAATCAAGGAGAAATCATCATATACCAAAAGATACATTTTATCAACAGTTGCCAGACGTTATGATCCTTTAGGACTGATTGGTCCGGTAATCACCAAAGCCAAGATATTTTTACAGAAATTATGTGTTCAAAAATTGAGTTGGGATGAACCACTTTTTGCTACTATTGCTCACGAATGGCAACAGATAGTTTCAAATTTAAAGGCTGTTGATAACGTAAAAATTAATCGTTGCATCCTCTCCAGTCATCCAAACAAGATTTCACTCATTGGATATGCAGATGCTTCGGAAGCCGCTTATGGTGCAGTTGTCTACTTAATTTGTGTCGATGAAGATCAAGGCTCGTCATCTCATCTACTAGCCAGCAAATCTCGTGTGGCTCCATTGAAAACTTCATCCAATCATTTATTCCAAGATTGGAATTTATTCCAAGATTGGAACTTTGTGCATGTTTCTTATTGGCTCATCTGATTTCGAAAGTTAGCAACTCATTGAAGATGCATTTAGATGACATCATTCTGTGCACTGATTCAAAAATAGCACTGTCATGGTTGAATACTTCTCCTCATCTTTCGAAGACCTATGTTGCAAATAGAGTCTCCGAAATCCAAAGACTAGTAGAGCCACGACAATGGAAGCATGTATCATCAGCAAATAATCCAGCAGATCTGATTTCTCGTGGTGCTTATCCTCATGAGCTTGTGACATCTTCTTTGTGGTGGAATGGTCCTGAACAGAAAGAACTTAGTCATGCTTCTTTATTTGAACTTGACAATTCTCTCATAGATTCTCCTGCTTATCAGAATGAACTTAAAAAACCTTTAGACGTTAATTTGAACTGCAATTTAAACTTGTTTTGGAATACCTTTTTTGAATTAACAAATAATTATATTAAACTAATTATAATTTTAAGTCTTATTTTCAGGTTTCTGTCTAATCTGAAAGGTCCAGTGAAGAAAACAGGCCCCATTAGTAGTACTGAATTTCAAGATGCGGAAATGCACTTGATAAAATGGTTCAGGTAATAGAATTTGCAGAGGAGATTAAATCACTTCAAGATCAGAGAGTAATCAAAAGTCAGGTAAAATTTTAAATCCATTTTTAGATGGAAAAGATATATTACGTGTGGGCTGTCGCTTAACTCATGCCACAATTAATTATGACTCTAAACATCAAATTTTATTGCCAAAAAATCATAAGCTTACCAAGCTAATATTTATTCATTATCATTTGAAAAATTTTCATGCGGGTCCTCAAGCATTGTTACATTATTTTAGGGAAAGGTTTTGGACCATTGGTGGCAAGGACGTAGCTAGAAAAACAGTTCATGAATGCTTAATTTATTTTCGTCATAAACCTATCATTTCAGATCAATTATTGGCCGATTTACCTCCTGAAAGTGTAAATCCACATCTAACCTTTCATAACACAGGGATAGACTTTGCAGGCCTTCTCTAATCAAATATAGAAATCAAAGGAAAGGTAGTTTACATAAAGTTTATATAGCAATCTTTGTTTGCTTAGTTACAAAGGCGATTCATTTAGAAATAGTATTTGACTTAACATCTGAAGCATTTATTGCATATTTAAAACGATTTTTCTGGCGTAGAGGTAAAAGCTCATGTCTGTTTAGTGACAATGCAACTAATTTTGTAGGAGCTCACAAAGAGTTAAAGAAACTCGCTTCTTTAGTTACTGTCCCTGATGAAATTTTGGGTAAGTATTTGGCATCTGAAAATATCTCTTGGAAATTTATTCCTCCTCCTGCCCCCAATTTTGGTGGAATTTGGAAGGCGGGAATCAAACCTTTAAAATTTCATCTTAAAAGTTTTCTGATGCTAAACTAACCTATGAAGAATTTTTAACCGTAATTGATCAAATTAAAGGAATACTAAATTCGAGACCTATTTTTCCTTTATCGTTTGAACCTTCAGATTACGAACCCTTGACGCCAGGTCACTTTTTAATAGGCAGACCTTTAAACTTAATTGTAGAACCCCCAATTTTAGACTTGTCAGAAATCAGATTGTCAAGATGGCAAAAATTGACTAAAATGATACGGATTATATGGAAACGATGGATAACTGACTATCTTAATCACTTGCAACAACGAAGGAAATGGTATTTTTCAAAGGACAATATAAAGAAAAATACAATGGTTATTATTAAAGATGATCAGTTACCTCCATTTAAATGGTTACTATGAAGAATTGATCAGACAATTCCTGGTAAAGATGGTAAGATACGAGTAGCAGTCATTAACACAAAGTTTGGTCCAATTAAAAGGACAATATTAAAAATTTTTTATTGCCTATTGAGGATAACTTCAAGGATTAATTTCTATTGTTAATAAAATATACATTGTTCTTTATTATACTTACATTTTGGTAATTTTGATGAAAAATGTCAATATTTTTTACTGTTTGAAATGTTGATATATATAACTACTGAAAAAATTTGCAAATATTCAAACTTTATCGAATTTTCTGAATTGTTTGTTTCATTCTGTAAATTATTTACTAACTTTAAGTCCTTTGCTAATGCTTAAAAAAACTGAATAGCTGAATAGTTAGCATCTGATATTGAATTGTATGCTTAGATTTAGTTTGCATGTCATAGATATTGCAACGTGGGGCGGTATGCGGCAATATAAGTTATGCACAGCGCATCATTTTCGATTTAGATTTTTAGTTATGATACAGTCCACGAAATAAAATTGGTTGTTGCTGTTGTTGTAAAGTTGTCTATAGCATACAGTCTAACCAGCGACCTCAAAACAGCACCGATGGAGTCTGTTAGTGTTTCGCGGTGAGTGCATCGTCGAGAGAGCGCGTTGAGTTCCGAGAACGACTGAACCGAAGAGTCGGGAGCTGTGCTCGTGTGTCATCGAGTGCATCGCGAGTTGTAACATGGAGAGTCTCGAGAGTACATGGAGTTCCGAGAACGACCAAGCAGAGTTGGGAGCTGTACTCCGGAAAGCAGAATCGGGTGCTTTGCAGGAAGCTGTCTCCACCGTGATAGCCTGATAACCTGAAGGCTGTGTCGCTGATCGTGTCAGCGTGCTTATAGTAGTTCATCGACGACTGTAAAACGTGTTTTGGAGCTGTCCTGACAATACTAATAAAGTGCGTTTCGATACTTCATCAAGTGTCGTCGTTATTTACTCCAAATCCACACGAACCACGTACGAACGTGAAGGAAGAAAATAACGTAACAACTGGTGTTAGAAGAAAAGAAAAACGCAACAGTATCTATGGGTTATTGCGGAGACAGCGTAATCTTAGTATTAATTGACGATTTAAGAACATAAATATTTTAACATTTAGCACACATAATTTTACTACATTTGGTTCCGTTAGCATCCACTTTACAACGATTTCCATATCTAGCTAAATCCTTTATTGGTAGTTCAAATGAATTTCGTTCTACAGTGACAAGCAGTCGCAGCAAAAAAGGTCAGAAATATTTTGTCGTCCATTTCAAATGTAGTTAGATTTCCTTCTTGATACTGCATTCCAAATCTGTGTCCTTCCTCTTGTAAAACCGTAATTCTATGGTTTCTATACCCAAACAACTTCTAAACCATCGTAAGCATCCGAAGAAGAGAGAACAGTTTTGTCATTCTGTAAAATTTCCTTAAATTGAAAACTACTGTGGTTATATTTTGCACCCTGCTTTGATGGGAGGGGGAGGAAAATATGCTTTGCAGTGAAAACTGGAGGAATTTACTTCTAGAGCTCACGTTATTCGTGTGTTATATGTTTGACAACAGCCAGTATACTCGGGCAAACTCCTGCGTTATGGTTTCATTATCCCGAGGTAACTCGAGCAAAGCAGAGAGAGAACTAATCTGTGAATCCATTCTATGTTCTTAGCGAATGGATAACAGTTTCTAAAAACAGTAAGCTCAAACATTTACATTTGAATTATACAAATAAATAATTAAATAAATAAAAATTTGAAAGGTTCCAGATTTTAAATTACGTCCAAAGGGGCGTTTTTTTTGACGTTTTGTGTGTTACCTTTACTTATTAAATATCATGTTCTTTGCATTTATACCATCAAATTTAGTTCAATAGTAATAGCAATTAAAATGAGAGTATCTTTAGAATTTCCGATACACAGTTCTGCGCACTCAAGATAAAAAGGTCGCCCCCGTAAAGTGTTGCTATTGCTCGCTTTGAAATCTTTGAGTTTGTTAATCAAAAATTCGTTAAAGTTTTGCAAAATAGATAATAAAACAAATTCCAAATTTAAATTTGGTCCAAATTTAAATAAAAAAAAATCCAGATTTAAATTTCAAATTTAAATTCAATTCAAAATTTGGTCAAAATTCTAAATTTAAATTTAGATAATAAAACCAATTCCAAATTTAAATTTGGTCTTCCACATACACATAATCAAATGACAATTACGTCATTCAAATTTCGATGGCTGTATGTACTGTTGTTTTATCACAATCCGAGAAATATACATACATTTATGCAGATTTCTTATTATTTAATTTCTTCAAATATAATGCAGGACTCTAACATTGGGTGGCAACAGTTTGAAAAGTGAAACGGACATTTATAGTGATTCAACGCAAAATCGCAAAACGGAAACAATTGTCCTTCGAGGATTACGCCCCTTTGGACTAAAAAGAAAAGGAAAGAAAAAGAAAACACTATCTCCACAGTTGATAAATATTCCTTTCTACTATAATAATGATAAATGATATTATACGATAGATAAATAATAAACGATACAATTAATACATTTTACAAATGGTGACTCAAGCTGGCCCATATCACTCAAGCTATTCTTAAAATAATTCGTATCATTAAAAATGCAAAACTATTTATTAATGAATGTTCACAGTTCTGAATATTTCAATTACATACATGTTAGGACCCATAACTTTTGTTCTGTTACGTACCGAAGTCCGAGCGAAGCTTTGTTAGGTATTCTAAGGGTTAAAACATTAAATAACTCTATGTTTTGGCCTGAAGTAATTCCATAAGGTATAAATATAATATAAATAAAAATTTTTAAATTAATAAAAAAGAAAAAATTGGAATTGCAGACAAATACAATTTCTTGGATTCTTCCAACAACTAAAACGTACGTACCGAAGTTGTTTCTTAATTAACAACAAGGGCATTAAAGTAGCTGCGCGGTGGTCAGTAAAAACCATTCCAAGAGCAGCGGCTGTTGGTTGAAAGGAATTTGATATGGTCAATATCCTTAATGGCTCTCAAAACTAAACATGTAACTTGAAGACATCAAATGCAATGTAACTTATAGACATAAAGACATATATGTAATATAATGTAACTTATAGACATGTAATATAATGTAACTTATAGACATGTAATATAATGTAACTTATAGACATGTAATATAATGTAACTTAATGACATGTATAGGTGCATCATCAATTGGTGCATTTGATTGAAAGTGGAAAAATAAGTGGATTTCAAGTGATAAACCAACTTCGTAACAATATTTCTAGCTTTCCATTATCCGTTTGATAATTTTGACTGCATAAAACCTGCTAAGACGTTAGATGTAGTGTAGAACCCTCATCTTGACAGGCTTTCTTACAAGGTGGGAATTCAGCCTCGGAACACTTGTATGAAACGAACCTTACGGATGATTCTCAAATTTTCTATCCATTAAGACTTATAGTTCCACTTGCGGCAAAGACAAATGTATTTTTTCAAAGCCTCTGGCTGCTTGTTTAACCCATTCCCTGCCATGGGCCCCATTTGGGGATCACGAAAATTTTTATCTTGTTCATCCCTAAATTTTAGGTTTTCATTTATTTTTAAAGTCATGTGTCTACATAATAGTCTACTCTTAATGTAGATAGCTAATTTATTAGTTTTATTTGCAAAATAAAATACATATATGACATTTTTTCGAAAAATTTCCTGTAAACAACGCTTTTTCACATATGTCTATTTTCTAAGTGAATATCTGTTAATTTATATTAAAATGAATTATTTTTTCTGACAGAGGTTGTTTGCACATGAGTTCTGAGTAATATAAAATAAAAATTGAGCACATTGTTTACTTCATGCCGTCAGCACCTGTAAAATACAATGATCCCCATTTGGGGCTCACGGTTATTGCAATGTAAAATTATTTATTTATGCTACAATTGAAATTTTCATTTGTTCAGTTATCTGGCGCAATATGTTTCCGGAATTTCCAAAAAGGCTGTTACCCACAAAAGTGTGGAATGCTTCCAATGACAAATATAGACTTGATACGGGGGGAAAGAAAGGGGGAGAGTTCCAGAAAGAATGTTTCTAACGAAAATGTTGAATTTGCCCACTAATAATAATAATAGAAACAAGATGTGGGGGTGGAAATAGCAGGTGTTGAGAGCAGGTGATTCTGAAACGCACCTGCTTCTAATTGGGGTGGGACGTCGCCAGTCCTTTTCGTCTATTGGGCAAGATATTTAAAATTTTAGAGCAGATGGACATGAACATTGTGCTGAGAAGTTGTGTCATTTAGAGAGTTTTATCCGCAAGATCAACATGGTTGGATTTTGATAAATGTCAGTATTATTATAATTTGTGTTTTTTAAATATTTTTTTCTTTCATTTGGATAATCATGATGTTGATGATGTATTTAATTATGGCAAAGCACACGAGGGCTATCTGCCTAAAGGGAGGGATGCCTTTCGTGGAGGACTTTCTAAGGGAAACTGGCTCGTATACACGTTACACATGGGGAAAACCACGAAAACGCCCATGCAGCCAGCCCGTTCGCGGGATTCGAACCTCAGACCGAACTACCAGTGTTCAGCGTCTTTACCGCTCGGCCGCTGGTGGGCCATGGATAATCATGAGTAGAAGAAACTTTTCAACGCTAAGAGAGCTTGAAGAATATTGGGACAATGATCTTGATTTGACAGATGATGATAACCCAGGAGGTACTATTGACATAGTTGAATTACCACCAGATAGAGCGGATGATGTGTCTGATTTAGAAGATATAGATGACAACATTCTGGAAGATACAATTCCTAACGATGTTCCAGGTTCATTAGAAATTCATGGCGGTAGGTGTAATGAAGAAGTTACTGTTCAAAGAAAAAAGAAACCTAAAAAAGAAAAACCCATATCAAGGTGGAAAAGAGAAAGAGCATCATTCAACATTTCTAGTCAGGGAGAAGAAGAGTGCGAGCAACGTAGAATGACCATGATAGAAAGAGTAAAAGATAAAAGACCAGTAGACATTTTTGAAATGTTCTTCACAGATGATCTTGTAAATCACATCGTACAGCAAAGTGTATTTTATGCAACTCAAAATAATCGTCACCAATTTACGCTCTCTTCAGACTGCTTCAAAAAATTTTTGGGATTTTTACTGTTAACTGGATATCACTCTTTGCCTCAAGAGCAGATGTATTGGTCAGAAGAAGAAGATATAGATATCGGAATTGTAAGGAAATGTATGTCGAAAAATCGTTATATTGAAATAAAAATAAATCTACATTTCAGTGACAATACAAATATACCACTAATAAATGGAAACAAAGACATATTATTTAAAATACGACCAATCTTGGATGAGCTGAATAAAGCATTTATGCAGTTCGGCGTATTTTCGTATAACATATGTATTGATGAACAAATGGTACGTTATTATGGTCATCATTTTCTAAAGCAGTTTATTAGAGGAAAGCCCATTCGCTTTGGGTTCAAGCAATGGGCAATGTGTTGTGGTGTGACCGGATATTGCTATAATGCTGACAACTATGAAGGTAAGCCAAGTAGAATTTCAGAAGAAGATAATTTAGAAGGAGATACTTATGGATTAGGTATTCAGTAATATTGAATCATTGGTATCAGTAATATTGAATCAGAATAGGTATCAGTAATATTGAATAAGATAGCAACCATAGACAAACCAGAGGAACACTGCTTTTATTTCGATAATTTTTTCACAAGTTTTGATTTGCTGAAAAATCTAAAAGAGAGAAATATACCTGCGACAGGAACGGTGAGATGTAATAGGATGAATAAGTGCCCTATAAAAACAGATAAGGAAATGAAGAAAGAATTTAGAGGGGCTTTTGATTATAGATATGATGAAATAAATGGAATATTTGGTCTTGTTTGGAAAGATAACAGCATTGTTAAAATGTTATCAAATCATTTGGAAGTTTTACCTTTGGGACGTGTGCCGAGATGGTCTAGGGCTGAGAAAAAAAAATATTAATTCCACAACCCAATGCCATTATAAATTAAAATAAGAACATGGGAGGTGTTGACAAGCTTGACTGGAATGTGCAAAAGTATAGGATAAAAATTAGAGGCAAAAAATGGTACTTTCCTATTTTCACTAATGCAGTGGATGTGGCTCTAGTTAATGCTCATACAATATATTATTGTATTGCTAATGGAAAAATGCCGCTATTAAATTTCAGACGAGAAGTTGCACGGTTCTATTTGAATTTACATTCCGTGTCTAAACCGGAAAATTGTGAACGACCATCGTACAGTGTGAGTTCACAGAAGCGCGTACCAGAAGACGTAAGAAAAAATCCTCAAGGACATTATTTAGAAAGAACATTGGACGGAAAACAAAAAAAAAATGTGCGGTTTGTAAAAAAAAATGTTCGGAAACAGTGCGTGAAGTGTGATGTAGGATTACACGTAGAATGTGTTATTCCATGGCACTCTTAAAAAAATTTACAGTTATTTACATGCAATGTACCGTGATCCCCAAATGGGGATTGATTTTTAAATCCATAAAAAAACATTTTCTTTTTGTATTGTAAAATTTAATGTACTACATTGGTTTACATGTAAATACGTAACTATATATTAAAAAATATTTAAAAAAAAATCTGGCAGTTAATGGGTTAAGTATAGGAAGCACCACTGCCGGATGCGTTTGAAAGAAAATTGACAACATTTTCTCTCAGATTCCAAGTATTGAAACTATTGTCATTCCAAGATATCCTCCCTATGATAACAGTGTAATTATATATGGACTTTTGGGTTCATAAAATTTAGGCTTTCGTACTAGTTTGAGCATTGTCAATTTCATCTAATGTACAATTACTACAGACCTTCTTGTAGCAAATCACAAGTAGCTCTCATTACGCACTTTACTATGACGAGGTTGGAATTTATGGCTGTATTAGTGCTGTCAGAACTCAAGGCTTTAGAAGTCAGAGACTTCACCACCGCTGTGCGGTCAAACGTAACTGTTTCGCTTCGACGGTTAAAAAAAACCTACGCACGATACGAGTTTGACTAAACTGCGAATAAATAAAGCGTTATCGAAACCTCGAAAGTTGCAGCTTCGTTAGCACTTGCACAGCTTTCAAGACGCAAGCAATTTTAGAGCGGCCGCAATCACACAATTTAGTCTAATATATTTCTATGTTGCGAATTTAGGGTTGCCCAAGTTCATGCATTCAATGGACCCAAGATTTCCCAAAACAATTACCCGTGGGAAAGGCACAGATCACAAAATTTAAAATACAAGGCTTAATACTCTACAACAATTTCATTAAATGTATTGATTAGATAGATGGTCAGTCTACAATTAAGAAAATATTTTACTAAGTCACTGCAATACACAGCATCCATATTTCAATTCAATATTAAATTATTATAAGATATTCCAGATTGGGAATTCAATTTTCTTAAAATATGTAAATTTTAAATTTTACTAAGTTCTTATCCGTTTAAAACTTATTAATCAGCATTCTGGTAAGCACTAAAAATGCCATTTCGCTCATCAGTTATTTTTTTAAAGTCTTTGTAAACCTCAAATACGATTTCTATTTATTATTAATTTAAAACACTTAAAGGGCTAAATTACGGTTACAAGCAAATATTAAAAAAGTAAACAATAACAGTAAAGTACCTCCTAGTTGAAATACTGGGCTTATACAACTCAAATAACTTTCGCGGAACAAATGACACTTGCACCAAAAGTTCAGGTTCAATCTATTCTCTAAGGCCAGCATATGCGTTCTTCCATTAAATTATGTTGTATAGTATATGAATCTCGTGAATGTCGTTGGATTGAATTATGTCGATACATATGATCATTTCAAAAGTCAATGATCGAATCTAGGAGCCCTGAGTCATGTAATTCTTCTTTATCGAGAAGGGAATGATCAAATTATACTTCTTTCTCTAACGAGAAAGGAAGATGTATAGTTTGCTAATGAACACATAGATTTTTCTCCAACTTAAGAACATTCTTTGAAATACTACCTTAGAAATCGGAGAGTGCCGTAGGTCACGCTTGTCTGAACCAAGCCCTGGAGAAGCTCACAGCCCTATCTTAGAGAAGTCGTCTATTCATTTGCATGCCAGGAAATGATTCCACAACACGAAGGACTGCAGGAGCCCAGGCATCGCGCATTTATACAGTTCAGGAAAATATCTAACAAAATGTATTTCACTAATCTCTCGACTAAACAAACTGTCTTGTCTTCTGAATCCTGACAGAAAAACCTCAGATATACATACCCCTTCGTTAATAGTGTTTCATTTATACAAATAAAGATTAACTTTATTAGCAAATTCACTGCGGTATATAGCCACACTCTTTCTTTGCTTCCAATATAAGAATTTTTATGTTTCCATCACGCCCATCATACTTCCAAAAACCTAAAAATCAACGCTTCTTTGGACAAAATAAAAAGAATCAAACCTTAAATTTATTTAGCCGGACATTAAACGCGGTTCCAGAATTCGACTTCTGTTCGACTGACCATTCACATAAACAACGCAGGCAAAAGGAATCCCCTTCGGCTTCTCGCAAACCAACTGCAATGAACCACCTTATTTTCCTTTTCTTGAAGCCCTTCTTGGGCTTTCGAACTCGCAAAAATGAAATTAAAAGATAAAAGATTAAAACCATTAAATCAGATTCTTAGATTTAAAGAGGTTAAAGGGAAAAGGAGTTAAAAGAGAAAATATTGAAGGAAATTAATAAAAACAGGAGACAAAAGATAAGTGATTCGTAAGAGGATATAACTAGGGTAAAGAGTTACAGATTTTAAAAAAAAATCAGTAAATTTACCTAATTTAAAATTTCGGTACCTAATTTCAAAAATTTTTTTAGATTTTATGCATAAAATCACTGGACAGATTTTTGAGCAACCTCATTCCTTATCAAACGATTTTAAATATTATAATATGCAAATCTGCGGAGTGATGAGCATTTTCTTTTCAATATTTTGATATTTTGAACATCAGTAATAAAATGATCAGTTTGCTTCTTAACAATATATTGGTACTTATCATTACCATTTACTTGCAAATAAAGCATCTTCTGTTTGATCTAAGGATTCCGTTCAGCATTTTAATTGTTATAATTACTACTAACATTATTAACCCTTTAACAGCTAAATCGCCTGACACGCTCAAGCATTCAGAAATCAGCAGGTCGCTCGCACACTTGAGTCAATTTTCTATTTGATGGTTTTCCCCATCACTTTAGTGCTTCGCTAATTGATTTCGGGTTAGATAATGACATGCCAGTCATTCTATTGAAGCGAGTGAAATTTGTTAGCTTTTGCTGCTCGCAGTGGCAATCCTTTCCTAAAGGGAAACTTCACACAGTCAGCGAAACTGCACAAAGATCCCCAAGAGAGAAGTAATAGCTTCACTTAAGTAAGTTATTTTTAATGTAGCATTCAACATGGGATGGGCGAAGGAAATCCATTTCAGCAAATGTTGGTATGTACGGACGTTTCAGATGTTTGAGAGAAACAGATTTTGGCCTCTTACCCATGCGAAATAATTAAGCATTTACAATGTAATTAATTATACTAAGCAAAAACACCCTAAAGAAACGAAGTCAGAGCTTGGAGGGTAGCAGATCTTTTGATAGGGATTTTTTGGAGGAATCGGAGTATAACACACTTTTGTGTAAATTTTATTCTTTTATTAGCAACTAAGAGTATTAATTAGTCTTGAATATTTATGGAATAGCGTGGATTAGTGTATTTTGATTAATGTTACACAGCCCCATTCATTTAAAATTAAAAACACATAAATTGGAAAGAATAAGTAAAACGTAAAACGAGATAGAAAGACATTAAAAGCAAAGAATCTGAATCAGATATTTCGTAATACAGTAACGTAACGCTAAGTCAAGTGCTGGTATTTTTCGGAGCAGAGATTAGAATATTAAGTAAACGCCTTCTAATAGCAATTTAAGTTTCTTACCTTAAACATATAAATAAAATATATAAAGTAGAACTGAGGTTTGGTTTACTAATATATGTAGAGATGATTCTACTTCTTATTCAATGCATCCGCGGATTTTTTTCCATTCTTTTTTATTTTTCTTTCCTTTTTTATTATAGGAACAAAAAAATTTAAAAGAAACCTAATGCAGGCGCTTTAGCCATTTCATGAACAAAATACACATTTTAACTGAGTTCGTTAAAGTGCGGATTATCGTTTATCATTTTTAAGTGTTTTTCAATATTGAAAAATGATCTCTTAAAATGTCCCATATTAAGCTATATGATCTCATGTTAAGCCCATTATACAGAGAGAATTATATGGATATTTCCTCCAACATAACGGGGAAACACTTGTAAATATTACAAATAGATGTTCCCATATTAAGCTATATGATCTCATGTTAAGCCCATTATACAGAGAGAATTATATGGATATTTCCTCCAACATAATGGGGAAACACTTGTAAATATTACAAATAGATGTTTCAATTTAAAGGATTACATTGACAGAATTTTGACTGTTCTTTATAAATACGTATTAATACTTTTAAATTTTAGTTCAGACTGTAGAGATAAATTAATTGAATTTATCTATACAGTCCGTTAGAATTATATGCTAAACCTTCAGTTAAAAGAAGCATTACCTGAAACATTTATTAGCCCCAACACAAATTTCAAATTACCATTTAATTGGAGAAACTGATTATGATAAATGTAGCTGAAAAATTACCTATAACTGGTGTATTATACAATGAAACTCATAACTGTCTTAAAATAAATGCATTTTATTTTTTAAATTTACGTTGCTAAATCATACTTTTTGTTTCTAAGATAATATAGTGAGTTGTAGGGAGAAGGGGGCATTAATGCATTGGAAGCTTACCAGAACAATTCCAACAGGACTTCGTTTAAACGTATGACTTGAATATTTTGCGGTAACTAAATTATTCTTTCGGGCTGGAAGGAGAAATAGATTTTGTTCTTTTTAACACAGAAAATAAATCTATTACTGGGTCCAAAAAAGTAGTAATAAAGTTACAAACTTTCTAGAAAGAAAAAAGTATATCCGCACTGTCAAACACACTGTCAACGCTTTTGGCAATAAACAGAGCCTACAAAGGTAAAGCAATTTTGTCTGAAGAGAATAGCTAGTCAATCAATTTTTTCTTTATAACCTTTCTTTAAGTTTGGAAAAAGTCTTTTTTAAGGCCATTCTTTGATGACTTTGAATGTTCAGTTTAATGCTCCGTGACATTCTTTTAAAGTTAATAGGAAATAGTGCAGCATTAAAATGTATGTATTTGTAAAAACGGGGACAGCCTTTCAATGATTTTGCTGCGTTTTCTGAGTACATCATAGAGACAAAGAAATAAAATTTAAACAAGTATTCCTTTAAAAACGAAAGGTTAAGCCACTGTAAAATACGCCATCTTTTAATGCTACTACATCCAAAGCAAGTTCCTTTAAAATGGCTTTTAAGAAAAGCGAAAATAAATAATAACGTTTTGTTTCTAAAAACATATCCTAAAAGAACAAAACTCCCAGAAAAATGTTAACAAAGAATTTGTTTACGAAAAATAAAGATTCGTTTATCGTATAAGCGAAATAAAAACGATGGATCGAGATAAGCAATTATTTGAATAGAAGCATCTTGTTTAATTCACCGCTATTCATTTCTCTGAGAAGCAATGAATCCTGGCAAAGCCCAATTAAAAATATATTGAAACATTTAAGACTTCGAATTCTGAGTCATTATTATCCGGTTGTAAAGTAAACTTTCCATCAAAAAAACTTCTTAATAAAGTTCAAAAAATTAAAGAAGTAGCTTTAGTGCGGATAGTAATCACCACACAGATCTATGATTTTCTGCCAATGTTTTGGCAGTTTTACAAAGTAATCGACATGAAACGTGGTGACTGCGTGTCCCAAAACGGATCACCCTAATTCCGGACGTCCTGCGCAGATTGAAAGGTAGCACCAGCAAGACGTAGCTGAAGGTGTGAAAAAAGGTAGAACTTCGAAGTAGCGATGTCGGGGTAATATGGTGTGTGCTGAAAAAGATCCCATTCTAGTTCGTACTCAGGGTCCAACCGGTGAATGCAGACACATGTGGTCTTGCATTGTCTTAATGGAACATTACCTTCTTGCGCTAGAACACAATTTGACGCTTTCCTGTGATAGAAGAGTCATCACGGACTAGCATCTTGCTGCAGAGCATACTGTCGAGGGTTTTAACTTTTTCCAGATACCCTTTGCGGGTAATACCACGGCAATCCCTCCAGATACAAAGCATCTTAGTATTAATCAAATTGAGCTTTGCGACACTGCCGACGAGCTCATCAGGCGCAGACGAATCCCCTTTCCGACCTGTGTTGTGGAAGTAAATCCCCTTTTCATCACAAGTGCCAATACGGTCCAGAAATTCGTCCTGGCATTGACATTCGATCAGAATGGCCCAGGCCCGAACACATTTGTCTTAGTCTGCTTAAGTCCCTTCATGCGGCACCCAGCGATTGAATTTGTACTTCAGGTTTCTGCAATGCTTAGGGCTGGTTCTAACGACTAACTCCATAGCATGGTCTCCACTGGTTGCATAATGCTCGTCTTCCTCAAGTTATCGCAGGCGGGCCTCATCCACATCAGTAGGCCGACCAGAGAGCTCTGCCTTCTTGAATGTCATAGTCCTTGTTTTTGAACTTTCGGCATTAAACCTTCACATTGTCATATGATGCAACATTAGTACCTAAAGCTGTACACAGGATTTTGTGACATTCTGTAGTTGACTTTTTGCAACAGAACTGGGAGTAACTGACGGTTTTAATCTGTTAGCGTAATAGTTTCATTTCAGACACCTCCTTTTTAATAATAACGATATATTTTTACACATTTCACGACAGAGTGTTCTGAAGCACGTCCCTTTATTTCAAATGCCTCAAATCATTTGACAAGATAGGGTTAAACACACAAACGCGAGCTGTTTGCGCAGACGTTATTTGCGGTGGCAGAATTCGTTAAAATTCGATATATAAGCAGTTGAAGAACACTAATTATTTAGACTGTACAAATACGTAATTCAAGCTATCACGCTTATTTTCTTTGCCTTCCGGGATCCTGATGCTAAACAAAAACGATTGCGGACAAAAAATTAATGTTATTGCTATCAGAATTTGAGACTTAAAATTGTTCTTGTAAAAAATGTTTAAAGTTGGTTATTAAAAATACAGATTGCATCACTGCGTTAATGATTCATTCAAACGTTAATGATTATATTATTAGCCTTAACTTGTAATGATATAATTATTGTTGATTATATATGTCACTTGATATGAAAATTGTATATGTTGAAATTTCTTTCCAGAATTTAACGTCTTCTACCATTTCTGATGCTGGAATTATCAGAGCATTTTACAAGATTGCGCCACTTAACCTGCTCCAGAATTTCGATTTAATATTATCGGTGCAGAAAAAAATGGTCTCATTAACAGAAGCAAATAAGAAGAAAAATGTGAATGCTGTCACCCAGATTTCGAATCTTCCCACTGCTAGCCGAACGTTTTTACGGTGCGGCACGAAGGAAAACAGTAAAGAAGACACCTTATGTTCTCTCTCCCTGAAATGCTAAGTGGGAAGAACGAGACTCTATCGATAAATCCTAGCGATGAATTATCTTTCATCAGGTTTTAGTTCGGGACCATTGTGTAGATTCATTAAGATTTTCTTCGAAACAGGGAACCGCAGAAATCCGGAAAGCTCATGGCGTGTTTCAAACTCATTACTTTCCGATGCTCTAACCACACGTGCTTCGAGTTACTGCACGACTACATGTGTTACAGAGGCAAAAACGCCTTATATTCTCCTTCGCATAAAGGTGACTGGGAGGCGGGACATAATCGCCAAATCTTGGTGATGATGAATTATTATCTACCGCCTTTTTGTTTATACACCATTCTAGAAGTTATTAAGCATCTTATTTTGGAGCAGGAGAAGTGAAATATAGTCTATGCCCTCGCCAGGATTCGAACTTCGTAATTTCCGATTGCTACCGTGACGTGCTTGCCTACCCGGACGTGCTCAATGTAACCTAACCTTAATGTGGCCTAGACCTTCTAGGCTCAGTGTGGCTTAGACTGCATTAAATATCTTAAAATTTTTATAATACCTAAATTTGAGCAATAATTAAAAAAAAATTGTAGAGACATTAGGTATTTTTGGAAGCAGGCAAGATGATAAATGAGCAACGCCTTCCCCGTGAATCGAACCACAGACCTCTGGAATACGCACCCAGCATGCAGACCACCACACCACGAAGGCACGCTAAGAAGGAGGAATATTATAAACTATATTTTACAATATTGGTAAAAATATATTTAAGGCGAGACCTTTGGCGAAAATCTGCGATTTATTGGCGCCATACCTATTTACCTCCAACACTCTCTCCAGCAAAATGGCGTCCAAAACATAATGCAATTAAAAATATATATCATCTCAAAAAACTGCATTTTAAATCAAACAATGAAATAACATAAAAAGGAAATACATGTTATCACATCTATGTACTATAGAAAGGAAATATCGACTACCTTATTTATAAATTTCGGTGTCTTCAGTCTGTGGCACCCAAAGTTCCTTAACAGCATCCAAAAATATTCTAAAATTATATCAACTAGAATCTGTGTACTGATGTCGCCCCATAAATTCACAAAAATAAGAATAAAAAATGTCTCCGTAGTGTCAGACAAACCTATTCAAAGCCATCTGAACGATCTTTACGTACGACCATACGCATTTATTTCGTACAAACAGCACACTGATAATGACTACTAGCTAAGCCTCCATACGCACAACAGTCAATTAATGCTTTCCCCCTTTCATTCCAAATCGTACAGAAACTTCAGATTAATCTTATCACATACAGGTATTTAAGTCGTAAAACACAAGATCTGTAACGTACTTCCAAACCAACGTCCAACACATAAATAAGCCCTTGCAAATATTTTCCTATCAGGCAAATTAACCGTAATCACGTCATAATAGGGTTTCGATAGCATTCAACTTTTCAGGTTACCATACATGAAACAACATGCCTATAAATGAAACAACTTGGCAATAATCCAAGGGGCACATTAAAATATAGACTAACCATATTATTTTATATATCGAGTATTTTCCTAAATATTGTTTTGAACATAATGTACGAACACACATTGCTCATGACTCGTTATGCAGGAGAAAGCAAAAGTATTAAAGTGTTTGAAGCAGTAAGTTTAAATGAATAACTGAATAAAAATGTCGCGATTTTGAGATATCAACACTTGTCAGCACTCATAATGAATGAATGCTCGTAACGGAAAATACCAGATTTTAACTGTGCAATTTTTTTTATTACTGCTATGTATGTCTTTAATTCTCAGAAAGATCTTATCGTGATCTTTTTAAGCTTTTGCTCATATAGTCTGCGCATATATCTAGTTGGTATTTCTAACTCCAAAAATGGCCAAAGTTCAATATTAGAGTTATGGTTTCTTCTAAAAATGTTATTGTTTTGTTTTTATTTTTGAGAGAAAATGTAATTTTAAACAAAATAAGAAAGGGGATTATGATATCCAGTTACATATTTATATATACATTATTAAAACTGTACTGAAAGTTTCTACAAATAAACAAAACTGACATTTAAATCAACGTGGAACAATTTGGGTCTGTACTTTGTTACAATGTTTAACCACTTGGCAACGATTTATTTGACGCGTGTAAGCATACCATTTAGATAGTATGTCACGTAAAATCACGCAAACCGCGTCAAAAATAATTCTCACCTATTGCGTAAAGCTTAGAATGGAAACGTATATGTTAAATTCATTCAACTTAAATATTTCAAGCACGAACAGAAAACTAGTAAATGACATTTATGCATGCAATCGTATACGTATGCACATACATGTATAAAATTTCCTTTAAGAGTACATTTTCAATTAAGATGGAGAAAATATCGCTTCTTTTTAAACAGCTGATGAAATATGGTAATTAATTTAGTATTCCTTTTTATTATAAATCTATATAGAAAAGAATTAATTTAAAATGCATATAAAACTATTAATGAGAGGAAAATTCATTTCTTTTAATCTCTTATTGTCAATAATCCTTTACGTTAAACTTTTTCATGGGTGAATATCACAATAATCTCTTTCTGAGAGTTTTATAAGTGATAAGAAAGAAGTGACAAATAAAATGAATACAATTTTAATTTGAAAATCTTATATGAATAAGAGGAAGAAGGAAAAGAGAAAATCGTAAGAAAAAGCAGCGAAGAAATTAGAAAATTATATTCATTAAATAACTTAAAGTATAATTTTCTATTTTTTAATCGTCTGTTTTTAATAGCTTTTTTTAAAATAAACAACGAACTCATAATATAAAGTGCTTACTTTTTTTCTAAATTTTAATGCTTATTTACAGTTAAATTGATAGGATAGCAGTACTGAATTTAACTTGAAATTAAGCCTAAAATTAGAGTGTGGTTTAAATTCAAAGCGAACACTTATAACCAATAACTGTCATTCCTTATGGATCGGCTCTTAAATAATTAATTTTGTAAAAATCAAAATGATTTTACAGTAAACATTTTTCAATAAATGTTATAATTTTTACTATCCCAAAGCGGCGTTAAACCCAAATGGTTATTAATCTCAAAACGGCGTTTTGTGTCGTTTCACTCCCTTTGTTGATTCACGTTTCAAACTGTTGCCACCTCAAATTTTAAATAATGTAGTCCACCAACCGAACATGGACACTTAAAAGCTCCACTTCGGAATTTTAAATTCCTTTTATCATCTTTTCGACCTGTTCGACCTTTTGAAATGATGATAAGAAACTCATAAATAATTCATTTATGACAAAGTCAGAAATAAATCATCATATAACTGAGCGAGAGATTGCAAAATAGTTTAACTGTATCCCACAAAATAATTGATAATCACGTAAGGTGTCTTCGATTTGTTGAAAAGCTTGATATTTGGGTTCCGCATGAATTGAAAGAAATTCACATAACGCAATGAATCAATATTTGTGATGGGGATTTCAAACGCAAAGCACCGATTTTGAAACGAATTATCACTGGTGATAAAAACATGGATTATCTAGCATAACATTAATGCAAAAAAGTCATGGTCCAAGCATATTGAATCAGCACAAATAATATCGAAAGCCAAATTGCATTAAAAAATGCTCATGCTGTCAATTTGGTGAGATACAAAGGTTTTGTGCATTTGAGCTGCTTCTGTTCAACCAAATAATTACTCAGATGTGTACTGCCAACAACTAATGAAATTGTAGGAAGCAATCGAAGAAAAGAGCCACAATTGGCAAATCGAAAAGGAACTCTGTTCCATTTTCCCAACCTTACAGATGCCAAGTTATGAAATATTTCCGATAAAAAGGCCACAAATGCGTTTGTGAATACCTGATTTGGATATACTAAACACCTAATCGCAAGTCACTTAAAAGCTAAGAGGATTGAACATTTCACGTGTTCAATTTTACGTGTAAAGTATTTTGAATTAAAGTAGCAATACTTTTGCACACGGAGACAACGTTTCTTTGATAACTTTACGTATTAAATATCGAATATTTCATAATATTAAATTAATGTATCTATTATTCATCCAGATTATATTAGCATTTATTCAACGTGTGTTTCGTGTAATTAAAACCACAAACTTCGCAAATCAGTTCCATAATTTACGAATCTCACAAGATTCCACTCTCATCTGACTGTGCCTTTAATTAATAAGCAATAGAAAGAACTTACTTATAATACTGTCGGTAAACTGAGAGTTTTAAGTAACTTACTGTTACGGAAATATATGTAGATATTATTATGAAAAGTTATATTTCGTTTTGCCTCATACTGTAACGCTCGTTTTATGACACTTCATAAAGAATGAATGTATATTGCAAAAAACAACCTTTCCTTCTGTCGTGGATTCTGAGTACAGTTCAGGGTTAGTTGCTCATATGACAGGTAACAATTATGTTCGCTAAATGGTTTTATAATTTAGAACAAATAGAAATTATCTCTAACAGTTAAAACATCTAAAATTCGGAGGTATTTTCTTTCTTTGTCTTAATTGTTTTGTCTTCAATAAGTCTCTATCTATAATTCATAAACCTGCATATCATTTTTAATTCTAATGTACTTAAATTAAAATTTTTATGTCTCTGTATGATGACGATCAAAGAAAGAAAATTAAATTTCCTTATTGGCACGGAAAAATGAGTTTAAGTTTCGAAGTATACACAAAGCATTTTTCAGAAATAAATTTTCTGCCTCCCCGTCCGTCCCTTTGAAACGTCCTATGAAAGAATATTTGAAAGTTTTTTTTGTCCAGGAGTAGAATTTAATAAATTTAATAAAACAAGAGATATTAATAAATATATATAAGATTAAATTAGCATGGCGTATCTAAAATCTTGAGATATAATTTGTTAAAAACTAATTGTGCGATTCTTACAAAACTTGGCAGTTTGGCATAATTTGAGTCGTAGAATCGAAATATGGAAAAACAATTGGCATGTCATTTCAGAAAAGTCTGATTCTGTGTCAAAATACAATACCTATATTAGAACAATGCTATATATAAATCTAATACATATCCTAAATCGCGCTTTCGAGACGTGAAAAACCCAAGTTGAATTTCATAAATTGACCCAGTAGAACGGGAGACACAGATTTGTCCCCTTTTTTTCGCAATGTACATTCACACTAAGTAAGAGTTGCGTAAATATATAAAAGCTGGTCATGAATATTCAGTATTCGAAAAATAATTTGACAATTAAACCATTACTAATCATGAATTATATCATATTCACCATCTTAGTATAACTTTCATATATTCGCAGTTTAAATCAATATTGCAATGAAAGGAAAAATTCCGTTTATTAGATATATTCAAATAGCAAATTATGTCATTTCCAATGATGATGGAATTTGGGAATGCTAAGTGAATGGAGCTGCAACGGTTGGCACTGCACAGTTTAAAAATGACCTGAATTTTAAATGTTTTTACACAGAACGGTAAAACAGTTCAACAGTCACCATTATTTGAATGCAAGTAAGTATAAGTGTTTCAAAGCGTTATATATGTAAGAAGCATAGGCAATGCTGAAATGAAATCTTATGCTCTCAGCTGCAGATCACGTTTGTTTATTTACACGGATGCTCAGAAGAATTTAATCGAAATTTCTGTTATCATCTAATAGTTTTGTATATTTATATTGTTACGGAATTTGTATTTTTTAGCCATTTTCAGTAGAATTGTAATTAAAATTGTTTCATTTCCCCGTACAATGCAGCGCGTGAAGAGTTTTAAGAGAAAGCTATGCCGAAAACGTAAAAATACAGGAGAACGTGCATTTAACATTTAATAAATAGATATCTCGTAATTGTACTTTCGAGAAACCTCGAGAACATACCAGAATGTTCTCGTGCATGATTAAAAAGCTTATGAAAACCGGAGCAAAACATCTCAGTTCGGTTGCTTACTTAGTTCTTGTTGTTGCTTGTAGGGAATCCGCGGTGAAATCGGATTAGCTTTCTCTGCGTTTGACTCGTGTTCTATTTAACGTTTTAGTAGTTTAAAATCTATATTATTAATTTAAAATTTAATTACAGTGTGATAGTGTACGAATTTCTCTGAGGAAAAATTTCAGCATTTTGCTTCATTTCTTGTGATAAGAATAAATTTTATTATTTTTTCATCAGACTACTGCATTCAAGCTATTACGAACCCGTACACACTCAACAATACATTAGCATACGTAAGTGAAATAATTAGTGATTCGGAATCACAGAAGTCTTTCTTAATCTAACGTTTCTTAAATCTAAGAATGATATCTCTTACTTTCTAAAGAAAATCTAAATTTGTTACTTTTCTTACAAATACTGTTTTAAAGCACATTTTATAATATACTTCGTAATGTTCTTAATGATGGTACTTATTAGAAGCATGTTTGTTTCTGTTTTGATAATTCAAATTAGATTTGCATTTAAACTGCTAAATAGATAGATAAAGAGATAACTGCTAAATGTCATTTGTTATGCCATTTCCTTTCACAGTATTTGCTGAGTCTTAAATAGTTATAAGATCTATCTCTACTTGTCCATATACACTGACTTAGATCCTACAATGAACCTGGCGAATTCTCGCATAGGCGTGAATTCAATACCAGCACAGAAGAAGGGTGCAAAATAACCCTTTATTGAATCAAACTATCACACGTTTAAATAGCACTTCACTTAATTTTAAAATTTACATCCTGGTGAGAGAATGTGAGGAGAAGTTTGAGAAGTTGAGAACAGGAAAACTTTAAATAAATTTGTTACGTAAATTAGGAAAAACCCTACATAGTGAGTGTTTAGTCTGTGATGCAAATTGATGTGTTAGTTATGGATGTTTCACCTGTAACCTTTGGTTTAAAATTTTAGACTAGAGTAAGCAACATTTTGCGGGGATTTACGAATAATGTCCTTAACATACAATACGGTCTGCTAGACAGATTCTCAATTAGTTTTAGTTTTGAATAACTATAGTATCCTAACTAGGGCATTCAAACTTCCAGTATTAGTCAAAAGATTCTTTGGTAAATTTATAAAACAAAATGCGGAAATGGGACGTTACAATAATCTTGTAAATGTAGAACAGGATTGCATAAAGTATTAACAAGGATTTTTCTACCTTTCTGAATTAGAATACCTTAGAAACTGCTAACAAATTCCCAAAGAATCGTCTTTTTATAAACAAGCCACATTTAAGGTCTGCGCTTATAGGTTAGGCTTGAGCAAAGAAGATTTTCCAAAGATGAAAGAAACAAATTTTAGATTTCACAGGTTAGGGAAACTGTAAATGAATTTTTAATAACTGTCTTATTTGTGACACTTATACTGTTATACTCGCTCATTTGAAAAATTATGGAATATTGGAAAATCTCCCATTTACTGCAATTGGAGTTGGTTTCACAGGTCCATTCCATCTTCGTTCGGTAAAAGATATAAAAATTTGTTTTAAATAAGGCAAAGATTCAAGCTTTTACGTTTATAAATTAAAAAATGCTAATTTATCATATAATACGAAATCAAAATTTTACACGTTACTTTGGTTCCTATACTTACATTTACGAAAATTTTGTAATCACTATAACAAATAAACACAAAATGTTTGGCTCACATATGACAAAAATTAGCCAAGATATTTAATTTCAAAATTTGCGACACTTGCTATCATTTTAAAATTGCAATGCAGTGCACGATCAGCGCTTGCTAAGATGAAACGCCTGGTAAGGACTTCTCTTAACACGGTGTGTGTGTGTGTGTCTGTATGTATAAGATATAACAAATTACATGGTCCCTTCATGACTTACCTGCATCGCTTCAGACGACGCGAAAACGAGCATTGCTCATGCGGGATGGTAGGAGATCCGGACCTTTATCTGTTCGCTTGCAGAGAGACCGCCAAATATCACCTTAGGCAACCAATAGCAAACCACATCCATGCATGGGCCGAAGCTACTTCAAGAAATCGCAATGCATTGAAACGCATATGCGATTGCATAAACATTGCACGCAAAATCTCAGACAGGCTGGAGTAATTCTCAGCCACCATCCTCGTCACCAGCACAGCCCCTGTATGTACCTGTAGTGACCTAATTTTATCTTAAGTTAGCTTATTCGGCTTTTCTTATTCCCTGTATATATTTATCTCCTTGAACTGTAAACCTTGAATTATGAACCTTGAACTATGTATTTTGCCTTGTTTTATGTATTGTTTCCACTGTTTTGCCTTTTTTTTTTTTAAATTTTATGTATTCTTTTACTTTCTAGTATTTTACTTCTTATTACTTTTAGTATTTGTAACCACCTATCCATAACTCTGTAAATATGTAACTGAAATTGTTCTTCTTACCGGCAATGCACCCTTCCTCCATCATGCACTATCGTCTTCGTCCAGCGTTTGTTTGCACTGCCCCCAGCAGTCGTCTTGAGCACAATATGTATTTATAAGTTTGTTATTTTTTTCAAGTTATTTCCGTCAGCGGGGCTACCTGGCCGATATGCTAACTACCCAGTGGACCGGCTGCCTCGCTGTCGGTGGAAAGAAAGAAAGAAAGATACCTGCTTTAAGAATAACTGGCAACATCAAAATTAATCCTAGATTTGGTGCTCTCCTCCTAGATTCATCTGTCCTCCCAGATTCGAGATCCTCCGATATTATATTACAACCTAAAATTTAGATTAGCTGTACTTATGACTTGGTATAAATACCGCTGGCGAGTTAAATTACGTCATTCTTTTCCTAGCTTCTGCCACGCTGTCAACTACATGCTTCTCTGCCTGTCTTTCTTCTTATTTTAAACTGACGTCGTATCCCTGTTAACCTGCTCATATGAGAACTTATTGCATTCAAATATTATTTAAAAATATCTTGCCTGCAAAAAGGATGATTTTTGTTATGTGTGGAAATAAAGATTGATGATTTGTATGAACTCAGTTTCTTCATCTTCGTGCCTATGCTTTCAACTCCGGCCATGATGACTGCAAGCTGATTCCTTCTACGCATTAAATTATAACATATATATATATATATATATATTAACTTAATTTAATAAACAGATATTTTAACTTAAGAACTTATTAAAGAGATATATTAACAAAGTGTAATAAAATTATGACCAAACCATTTAGTGATATATTTAAAGAACTGTATTATTATTAAAAAAGCGGATGGATGTTAATGCCGCATCTACAAATTTAAGGAGGACGTATTTGCGTAAATAATTTAATATGGCACATGTGATAATTTAATATGGCACATAAAAAAACCTTCTCACAGATGATTACTCCTTTTTATATCAGGATGAGATTTAGATACTTACAGTATTTTTTATGCAGGCGGATAATTTATTTTGAAGCAGTTGATTAAGGGTGGCATTTGTCACCAAGCATTTCTTTTATTAACCACAGAGATTAAACAGATCTTCCCCTTTTCCTGACATATGAAACGTTTTCCTGGCATTTTCCTGATGCAGAGTTAATGGGAAGTCAGAGAACTTTCCAATCGATTGCATAAACATCGTACTTTCTAAGCTAATAAATACAATTCAGGCTGACTGATCTAATAAATTAGCTCAGGCTAACTGCTTAGAAACTAAATTAAAATTAACTGTAACTGATGGGGTTTTTCCCTTTATGTCATTAAAAGCAGCATTTTCTAAATATTTCCAAAATTATTATCTGTGCTAAATAATTCGTTCACAATTCCTGCAAATTTCATGAGTTAAATTCCTTTTTGTCTCGTGATTATTAGCTTAATTTTATGTTTTCTTCACATCAAAAGGACTAAAGAAATATGAATAAAACAATTGAATTACTAAACTATTTCAACTATATATTTAGAAGTGAACGTCAAATCATTAGTTTAAATTTCGGCTATATGTCGCTCATTTTGACGCATATACAGTAAGAAACTAGAAAAAAATTGCCTAATTCTATGTTATTAAGTATATAATACATTGCAAACTTGGTCACCATGAAATGCTACTTTCATTACCATTCGAAAAGAAGATTACATATATGTGTAATATTAGAGGAATAGACTAGAAGAGAAACACGCTAATGTGACAATCAAAATCGTAAAAACAACCTTGTATTTAGCGTAAGTATATTGAAACACTCAATCGATTTCGAGGGCAGTTAAAGGTCCCTCCTCATCAGGAGAAAGAAATACCTAGAAAGAAGAAAAATACAGGGGAAGGAGTCTCAGAAACACGTGGTCCTTATTAGCACTGCACGTGGTTATAACCGGATTTTTAATCAGAGTTACACTGGCCGCCTACTTTTACTGAGCCAGGCTATCTGATCAAACATGTAACACAAAGGACAAAGAATTAGCGAAGTTAAAAATAGGAAGCGAGGGGCAACTGCACCTTCACGCTCAAAATCTGAACTTCGAATAATGGAAAGCAACCACTGAACGGATTTTTATATTATTACCAAACCCTCTCGTATTACCAAACGCGAGGAGGTAACGCCATCTATCGGCAAAAATAACTGAATTAAGATAGTAGGATTTTAAAGGCATTAGGAAGGACTGGATTGGACTTCAAATCATAACCTAAACCTGCTAAATCTTTGTGAATATGAAAAGCCTCAAGAAAATCCAATTCACCTATGGAAGAAGCCCTCAAAATCTGAACTTCGAATGATTATTAGCTTAATTACGCCGAAATTTGCACTAATGATTTGACGTTCATTTCTAAATATATAGTTGAAATAGTTTAGTAATACAATTGTTTTATTCATATTTCTTTAGTCATTTTGATGTGAAAAAAATATAAAATTAAACTAATAATCACGAACTTTCAAAGTTCAGATTTTGAGCGTGAAGGTGCAGTTTTCCGTCGCTCCCTATTTTTAACTTCGCTAATTCTTTGTCCTTTGTGTTACATGTTTAATCAGATAGCCTGGCTCAGTAAAAGTAGGCGGCCAGTGTAACTCTGATTAAAAATCCGGTTATAACCACGTGCAGTGCTAATAAGGACCACGTGTTTCTGAGACTCCTTCCCCTTTATTTTTCTTCTTTCTAGGTATTTCTTTCTCCTGATGAGGAGGGACCTTTAACTGCCCTCGAAATCGATTGTTTCAATATACTTACGCTAAATACAAGGTTGTTTTTACGATTTTGATTAGAGGAATATTAAGCTTTATAATATATATTGCAGAAAACTGCACTTATTACATATATATATATATATATATATATATATATATATATATATATATTTTAAAGGCTTTCTCTACAGAGTTAATAGGAAAATAGCGAATACATAACCGTGATATAATACTTTAAGAACTCATTCTGAGTACACCTTCAAAAAACAGGTAATGAAGATGATCGGATTATCAGGACTTGTATGTCTCTTAATCTGCTTTGGGAACATGACGTGTCCTGAATCGAGAGAGAGTTTGAGTACAAACTATGACCTGTGGAATACAGTAAGGATGACAAGATAAGAAAGGTTAAATTACCCTTTATTTTCCACGATATTACAGGTGCTGCCGAACTTCGGGATACAAAGACCTGAACGTAAAAATATAAAAACTATTGACTAACTAAAATTTAAATAAAAGCTAACTTTGATACTTTAATTAAATGATTTTCTGATAACATTTGCCGTTTTTCAAATTTTATATTACGCCCAAAGGGGCGTATATTTTTTTTTTTGAAGTTTTGTGTGTTACCTTTATTCATTAAATATCATGTTCTTCGCACTTAAACGATAAAATTAAATTCAACAGGAATACCACAAAATACGTAAAAGAGCATAACATTTAGAAATTTCGATACACAGTCTCTGGAAGAAAAAACTGTTTGTTGTCCGTACAATGTTGTTATGACTCACTGTGAAATTGTTGAGCATTTTAATCAAAATTTATTTCATATTTGAAATAATATGAAATAGAAAATAAAACAAATTTTAAATTTTGTCTTCCAGATACCCATATTCGAATGGAGGACTAAGTTATTCTAAAATTCATGTCTCTAGGTAACCGTTGTTTCTTCACAATGCGAGCAACATGCATACCTTCATGCGGATTCTTTATTATTTAACTTCTTTAAACATAATGCAACTGTCTAGTATCTGGTGCAACAATTTGAAAATGAACCGATGTTTTTAGAGAACCGACGCAAAAAGGCCAAAACGAAATTAATAACCCTTCTGGCCAATTGGACCTTTGGGCTGAAATTTATGAAATATATTCATTTACTCTTTCCTCCTATATTTACGTATATATATATAAAGGAATTTTATACTTTTCTTTAAAAAATAAGACAAAAACTGGCTGAGATATTTGATACTGAAATCGGGAATCATATTCAGGACATGTACAAAAATTAAAAGTCAAAATATTTGCACTTGTATATAAAAATATAATATCATTTAGACAAAGTTTTCTGTTATTGAGAGATTATGTGACAAACATTTCTAGACAGATTATTGTGAAACTTATTGATCAATACTTTTTTTTTTTCAAAATAAAGGTCTTGCTGACAAAATCGTGCAGAATCTTTATTATAGAAAACACCGGCAGGCTGAAGTGTTGGTTTTTAGATAACTCTTAATATTATTTGCATTATTTTAAAGATAAAAAAAAATATCTGGATTTTGTCCTCGATCGCCAGATTATGAATATAAATGAATAAAATTTCTAAAAAATATTATTAATGTGTTTTTAAAATTTGAAAACTTATGAATTACTTGTGTGAAAATTATTTATACCAAACGTAACAGAATTATCAAATAGTGTATTTTATAAGAATATTATCCAATGGCATTTGAATGGGAAAAAAATCAACATTGAATTATTTTAATACATTCATCCACCAAACCCTCAATGCAAATTCGAAATGATGTCAGATATTTGCAAATTTTGAAATTAGATATCTCGGTCAACTTGCAAAGAAGTATAAGAGTCCTAAGAATTAATTATCAAAAAATAAAAATATGTGTTGAATCTACTAATCCGTCTGAAGTTTTATTTCTCCTATTATTTATCCTGACGCTACCACCTTCCCAAGTTAATACAAGGAGATCTATGTACTAAAACCCATTATATTTATGTGCAATAAAGAATTATCAAATTATATACGGAATTTATCACACCTCGAGCCCGTTCAGACACGAGGCGGTTTCGTCGAGTTCTCACATATTCACCATAGTAGGAAAATAATCTGCATTTAGTCTTGAAATTTTATCCACAGATTTATTATACATAACGGTACGGTACACGATACACAATAAAGAAAAAAAACACTATTATCCATTCAAAAACATATATACATTATAAAGGCGCGCAAACCATGTTTAAGTTATCGCTTTTCCACACGGCATGGCTGCTGGTCCAACCACCAAAAGTTCCAAGTCCCGTATTCATCCCACCAGCCCAAAGAAAGTCTATGTACATATTCTTTGACCTAACAATACATATTCTTTGACCAGCCTACCTCGACAGGTTTTTCCGGGGTAGCTACGTCACTTCCCTTAAATGTCTCACCCTCGCGGATAAAAAAGTTCTGGATAAATCTTCGTTTAGGCAGGGAACTTCACAGAATTTATTACAATTTGCTTAGGACACACATTCTACTTATTTTGTTTTTGGATAACTTTAATTTACATTTATCTTATTATGTGTATGTAATAGAAATTATGTAATATGGAATAGAAATTATGTAATGTGTAATATAAGTTACAGTATATTAAGTAATATGTAATTGAAAATACTTCCTCTTTCACCAAGACTTTAAAGTAAAATAGGTTTTAATATTATAAACTTCTAGTACTTTAATTATTATTTACAAAATATGTTATAACTACCTTAAAATAAGTTACATTTAAGTAAGTTACATTTTCTGAAATGTAACGTACCATTAAGATTCGCAGAAGAGTTTAATGGTTACTACACTTTTAAATAAGAGTTTAAAGGAGTATTTAGGAGATGTCTATTTTTAAAATGTAATTTGAATGTTCACCATAGGTGAATAGGTTTGAATATTCTTAATTGGCACACTAGCGGCAGAGTGGTAAGGCCGCTGAATACTGGTAGTTTGGTCCGGAGTTAGAGTTAGGTGAACGGGCTGGCTGCATGAGCGTTTTTGTGGCTTTCCCCATGTGTAACGTGGATACGAGCCATTTTCCCTTAAAAAGACCTCCACGGGGCATTCTTCCCTTTCCGTGTAGTGCCTAAGGTTGGAGCACGTAATAAGTTTAAAAACAAACATTCTTAATGTAACAATAAACAGAGAGGGAATTATTTGTCTTAAATATTGTTTGAAGGCAATATTAGATTTGGAATTTACATCAATTGAGAAAAAATTATTTTTGCTTTCAGTCCCATAATTCTACAAAATATTTATTGTTATTTAAACAGTGAAGGAAAGTACAGAGTTAGATGGAAAGAAGAAACAAATCTGAAACTTATATAAAAGCTTCTTGTCTCAAACGTTTAGAAAGTTTTTCTGAAGATTGATAGATGGGTAGTCAAGATAAATTTAAACATGTCACATCTGTACTGGGAATTAGAGCTGTCCAACATGTCGCCAATTTATTTCAACAGCTTTATGAAAGGTGGGTAGAGATATATATGTTACATTCACTTTAATAACTTTGTTTTTTTGCCCTTTTAGCTTGTATTTCTAGTGAGAACTAGATAATAACTAGATAATAACTTCATGAAATGGCAATTCCTGTAAAAGAAAAAGAGAAATTTACTGAAGATTGAAATGCTCTACTGAGAGAATAGACGAAGTATACAAGAGAATGGCTGCTGAAATTAAAAAATAAATAAAAAAAATATAAAGGTTTAAAACATGTGCTATTTTACTGTATGAGATCAAATGGTTGTTTGAGCAATAAATCACTCTATGTCTTCATATATAAAAGCAAAGGGCGCGTTCTCACCAAGGAGTGCACGATATGAGTTACGCTTTTGGATGAAATATATCAGTAAACGTTTTAGTATGCATAAAAGGTTATATAATATGAATAAACACAAAACAAACATCGAAATAATTTATTATTCTTAAAACATGGTTATACAGTTGCATACTTTGAAATAAGATATTCGCAACTGAGACACACGTTACACTTAAGCATTACACAGAGTTCCTTAAAGTGCAGATGGACACTATGTAATATCATTCTGTTTCATTGTTTGGCTCAATTACTTAAAAACAGCTGTTTTAAAATTTTTCGTTCCCTCCACAGGCCGGTCTAAACTTTATAGCTATTCATAGGTTGGCATTGGCCGCGACCATTGCTTCTTTTGTCACCTAGTCACCAAGAACGTTTCCCAAGGGACACCGAAAGGCCTAGTCTAATACTAAACCCAGGTTGCACCACATAATGTAGACTGACTACATGAAAAAACAAGAAGAAAATAAATGTTAAGGTTTGGAAATAATTTGCGAACAGGATTCTGTTATAAATATTTATTTTTGCAAAACGATCTCCGAACGTGGTAAAAAAAAAAGAAATTATGATATAAATGTAAAATTTTAAATAGAAATTGCATTTTGTTGTAAAATAGATGTATACAAATTTATAACAAAATCGGAAAAGTTAATTATTTAAACAATTTCGCGGAATATCAATGCAACATTTCTCAACCTTTCAGTATCTGCGACACAATTTTCAATGATAATTTTCATCGAGCCCCCATCTCACAAAGTAACAACAGACAGTTTTTCCAAAATAACTTTTGTCCATAACTGTATCAAATTATACTGTTGCCGGTCGCATTAGTGATATACCTAAAGATGTGCATTATTAACTTTTCGGGAAGTTGCATGGAAATTTCACTATTCAATTTGATCTACAACAGATCATTTGCTGCTCACAATCAGGCAACAAGTTGCTCATTTCTTTGCGTATGTTCCATTTTGTGATGATATGTAAGAAGTAGAAGAATTGCTTTTCTGAAAACCAACAGAACTCAAAGCATCAGTACTCGTATTAATTGCTGTCTTAAAGGATTTTATAAACGAGGCAAACATAAAGTAAAGAAATTGCGTCGGAATATTCACCGATGGTGCTCATTCACTATCTGGAAGGTACTGAAATATGTACAAGCACTTGTGAAACCATATTATCCACAATGTTTCTGGACAGATTTTATGATCCTCAGAGAGGCTCTGGCTACCAAAGAGATGAGTCCTGGTCTGAATATTGTGCTAACGACGAATCAAATCCCTAAAATTAATAATCACTTATGCACTTTCTAAAGACATTGGTGCAGTACATTGAGCGTTTATGCATGTTTTTCGCATTGTGAAAAACCAACGGTACTTAGAGCCATCACACTATAAATAACGTAATCCTACACCCGAATATGAACACCTAGAAGCCTGAATTTTGAACTTCGAATTTGGTTTATTGTGTATTTCATATTTTGTTTAAAAAATTCAATTTTTGATTTGATTGAATTTTTGAAATTTCAAATAATAAATTTTCATATTTAACGAATTTTTGTTTAAAAAATTCAATGATTTCAAAGCGAGCATTGGCAATACTTCACAACAAAAACATTTTTATCTTCAGCGCTAGAGACTGTCTATCGGAAGTTCTAAAGATGTGCTCTTTATAAGTATTTTATTGTGTATTTCAAATTATGTAACACTTTGACGAGTTTTTGATTAACAAACTCAACGATTTTAAAGCCAGCAGTGGCAACATTGTATGGGAAAAAAATTATATCCATCGCGTGAGACTGTCCATCGAAAATTGTAAAGATAGGCTGTTCTAAATTTTATTGGCCCAAACGAACATTAGCCCATATGCTCTCAAAGCATGTATGTGTGTGTACATGAAAAACCGCCCTTTTCCGCATAATGTAAAATCTGAAAGCTTTCAGAATTTTTTAATTATTTTTTACATTTATTAATCTCTTGATGATATCATACGTAATAAATATTCAAACGAACGAAAATCTTTTATCTGAAATCAAAAGTTAATAATTAGAAGCAACTACTAAGGAATATGTACAAGTATTAAATTTTTATAATATTTACATGCATAAATGTTTAAATTAAAAATATTTTGTAAACTATTAATAAAACTAACAAAAATTCTATTAAAACGTCATACAATATATATATGCATTTCCCTAGATGTCAATTTAATGAAAATTAAATGCCGCCTTCAAAAGGTTTCGTCTTTAACATTTTGGGTTCCTATTCCCCAGTAGTTTATACATTATGAATTGACACTTTCCACGAGTTATACGATAATATTGCATAAGGTTTCGTCTTACGAACGTATATTAAATTAATAAACATTCTTTCTATAAAATGAAGCATTGTTTTTAACGATGTTAATTCACGAAACATTCATTATGTTTTAATTTACCATTAGCAACTATATCTAGGATTCACTATTTTTAATCTTAGCAGTTTAAAATTTTTAAATTAATCTAATGCATTCAGAAATTTCGTAACGACTAATACGGATGGAATTAACATTTTTCGAAATATAATTCCATTCGAGACATTTCAAATCTCTCTTCATTAAGAGTATTTAAAAGTTATCTTAATAAAGGCATTCCGCTTTGTATCCATAGTACTAATTCATCTTTCATAGAGTTTGCCATCATGAAATCAAAAAAAGGAGATACAATGGATATTCTTTAAATTCTGGAATCTTCTACATCCAGTTTTGTTGCATTTTTTTCTATTAAATTGAAATTCTTAAAATGTATTTTCCATGACGGAAAAGCTTTGTTTCCTAGTTTCAACTATTTAATGGCATACATTAAATTCTTTGACAAAAATTAACATTTTGCTAGGCTATATGAATTCTGCCAATATCTATTATTTGCAAATTTTCTTAACATTTTTACGAGTGATGAAGATGAAGCATATTAGGATCACTTCATTAGTTAATTCGGGCACTGCAGGCCTTGGCCCATTAGGGCGGTTACGCCACTGAGTTTAGTTTTAGGTTTAGTTAATTATGGTTTGGTTGATAGAAATTCCTCTGTAAATTCAGGAAGTAAAATTCCCTTTTAATGTAAAATCCGACATATATTGAAATCCCTATTTATATTTTGCAATACATGTTTTAAACTATGATTGAAAATTTAAAATAATTAAATTTCAATATGATGTAATTCAAAATCTGTACACTTCTTTACTGTTAAAATATTTACATTGTGACTTAAAAGACTGATTTGGTTTTCCATCTTAGCATATTACGATGGAAGTGAATTGTTACGTGAAATTAAGAAAGTATTTGTTTACTATGGCATGGGAGTTTTATTAGGTACTTCTTCAGAAATACTTCTTTTGATTTTATTAATTCAATGGATGTTTATTGCCATTCAGAAATTCAGAAATTAGAAGACGACAAAAATTAAGACTGGGAGTTACACTGGTGTGCAAAAATTAAGGACGAGAAGGTTTTTTCAATATAACTTTGTGCGAAAGCTTTCCAAATCAACACATTTAATACCGTAAGATCCCCAATACGTAAGGACATGAGTAATGTAAGCAAAACTAAAAGAGAAATCAGAGGGATAAAAAGAAGCTTTATTGAAAAAGTAGCATGGAGCGCAATGCGACTGAAGGCCGAAACATCCCTGTGATGGGTGTCCAGCAAGAAACATCCGGTCTTTAATAGGGGATATGATCTTCCCTGACTGCTAGGCAGGTTTCACAGCGTCTGTCCATGCTGAGAATGAGGGTGTCAATGAGTTGTTGAGGCATTGCTGCCCATTCGTCTTGCAGCGCCAATCGAAGCTCCGGAATCGTTACTGGGGATAAGGTACGAGCTGCCAAGCGTCTGCCTAGAAAATCCCATACATGCTCGATGGGATTGAGATCCGGAGATCGTGCCGGCCAATCCATACGTTCAATGTCCTCACTCTCTAAGAGCTGTTCGGTAGCTTCTGTGCGATGACATGGTGCATTGTCGTATATGAAAAGGAACTGCGGACCCATAGCGGCTCTAAAAAGACGCACATATGGAAGAAGAATCTCGTTACAATAACGGTTCCCGTTGACTGAACCTGCGTCGAAGACGAGAAGGTCTGTACGACTACCAAGCATGATGCCTCCCCAAACGAGAACACCGCCACCTCCATACCTGTCCCTTTCAATGATGTTCGAGGGATCATTGCGGCTTCCCCGCTCTCTCCAGATGAGTATGCGATGAGAATCGCTACTCAGACTGAATCTACTCTCATCTGTAAAGAGTACTCGTCCCCATTGTCTCTCCAATTCCGGTGTTCCCGGCACCACAGAGAACGCCTTCTCCGATGGGCAGGCGTTAGAGGTACACACCGTACAGGGCGTCGTGCAAACAGACCACCACCGTGCAGTCTTCTCGCCACGGTAAAACACGATATCGGTCGTCCAGTCGCCTGTGTCGTGTGTCTAGCGATTTCTCCCGCTGTCTGCCGCCTGTGTCTTCTGGCCTGTAAGGTAATATACCGGTCATCTGCGGGTGTGGTTCCTCGTGGACGACCACTACTAAACCCCCGGATAGCTGTTCCTGTAGTTTGAAATTGTCTCCAAAGTCGTGAAACGATGCTGTGAGCAATTCCGAACTCTGCAGCCACACTTGTCACACTGCGGCCTTCCTCCAACTTGCCAATGATTCGACCTCGGGTAAAAGCATCCAGATGTCGTCTAACAGATTGATTATTCGCCATTTCTCGCTGAGGCAGCAACTCGGTGTGATTTTAACTGCTATACGGCGTGCAATCTCTTTGCCAGAAATACTGATCTTACACCGACAACATGCTTTATACTACTCAGACACTTCCCTATTACGTCTACCTGCATATCTGCGCATGTGCTACCGTACATCACCTTACTTAATCTCCTGATTGGTCTTTCTGTCCGCTCTGCCTCTTCGTTCAGCTGATATAATAATTTTTCGACTTCGTCCTTAATTTTTGCACACCAGTGTATATTTCTTATATTCAGTTGCAATCGAGATAGGTTAGCTGAATATTTGTTTACTGCGAAGCTGACTCAATTTTATATAATTTCTATTATAAATTGACGGCAGAAATATTGTCGATTATAAAATCACTATACACTGATATAGTAAGCATATTCAGCAGTATTTGAGACCTGTTTAAAATAACTATTCATCGTTCTTAACTACTTTACCAAATTATTGATCGCCCAGAGCAGTGGTTCTCAACCTTTTGACTAACGCGTGCCACCTAAACAAAAATTGAAAAACTTTACTACCACCACTAAATTTTACAATTATTATTTTTCAGTTTCTGAATACAAATATTAAAAAAAAATATTTTGTCATTTGCACAACTTATTGGCTATTGTATTAAATATGCACACATAAAAAAATAGATTAAAAATTGCTTACCGTTGAGAGATCAGTTTATACATGTCTGGTTTTATATCACTTGGTTTTAACCGTAAACCAGTATCCACTTTTAATTTAATTCTGTACTTATTTTTCAAACATAACATGAAAGAATCCTTATTCACACAAATAGGTTGTGCAAAATGGCAACCAAAATTTAATAGCTATATTCGAAATGCTTTTAAATCAATTTTTTCGGTTCAGCTAAATGTCACCAAGTGTGTTATTTTTTAAATCTTCAGTTAGATTTCGATGACAGGAAATTTCTATCAATTTTTTTCTTTACGAGATTTGTGAATTTAATAGTTAAAACTACTTTGTTTCTAAGTACAACCTACTTTTTTTGTGCGTACCACCGGTTGAGAATTGCTGGCGTTAAGTCTAAAATATCTTGGTTATTAAGCATCTGGTGTAAGTGTACGGAAGGATAATCTTTCATATATGACCCGTGAAATGTCACCGTAATGAAACAACTACTTGCTTACGAATTAATTGCCTTGATCAATGTTGCAGCTCATTCAGTACCATGGAAAGAGAGACAGAAAGCCATTTGTCTTGAGGTAGGCTCATTGAATGTCCAATTTGTACTAAAATCTTTTGATTAAGTTGTTAAATAATTCACCTTTTGTGGCAATCACCTGCACGCGGGCTGGCTACAGCTGCTCATTGTGAAAGGAAGAAATCATACAACATCAAAACTGGAATCTTAGAGAACTTAAATTCTGTTTCAGATTAAATATTTGTGAAACGTTTTCAACACATGCATTTTCCTCTGTAACATCATAACTTAATTTCTTTTGATATTCGATAGTTTTCTATCAAAATAAAACTTAATTAACTGTGTGGAAATGTTATATTAATTCCATTTTTCATATACGAAATGTAAAGGCGCGGTAAGATAGCTTGTAAGGATCCTAAGATTTACTAACGTTTATTTTATTTTAAATCTTTTCTATCACTTCTTATTTTCTACTTCCGGCCAGAATTAACTTATTTATGCAAATTTGTCTTGCTAACGCCAAGTACTTAAGTTGAGGCTTTTTTGCCAAGCAAGAGAGAGGAAGGAGTTATTAGGAGCAGGCCGCTTGCCATAGTAGTTTTACTCGTTTGCTGGTTGCCTTCGAGGCCAGAGGTTTAATCCTCTTGATAATTTTAAACGTATCGTAGTTTTAGCAGCTCTCTGTACTACATACGTATTTTTGTTAAATAACGGCCAATCCTGAAGTTAGGCACTTGTATATTAATCCAAAGTTAGTTTTAGTTAGAGTTTTTAGTTAGTATTTTTATATTCTTATGGTCAGACCACAAGTGGTTGGTCTCTGTATTCCGAAGTCCGGAAATCTCTGTAAAGATAGAAAAATAAAGGGTTTCGTATACCCTTCCTGTGTGTATTGTCTACTTCACAATTTATTGAACGTAGCTTTAGTAAGCTCCCTGTTCCGAGTCAGGACAGTTCATGTTTCCAAAGCAAGTAAAGAGGAACACAAGTTCTGATAACCTTCCCCGCAAAGCAGTTTAGGGTTGCCATAAAATGACAAAGGAAGGCAGGGTTGCTACATTTGGCGACAATCGCCCATTTGGTGACAATTGGCGATAGACCATGGACGGTTAGAGAACCTTCTGGATCGAATTCTTATCGGTTTAGCGTGCGGTTTAGCCCAGAATGTCCTGGAACAGCAGTGAAAAGCTATACAAACCCTGCTGGTACGCGGAGAGTTAGTGTCTCGTCTAGCGTTTCAACCCCTGCGGAGTCGATCGAGTTGACATCTGGGCAGCAAGTGCCGAGTGGGTCGTCGAGTGCACCGAAGGAGTCCGTTAGTGTATCGCGGTTTGTGCATCGTCGAGAGAGCGTGTTGAGCTCCGGGAACGACTCGACTGAAGAGTCGGGAGCTGTGCTCGTGTGTCGTCGAGTGCATCGGGAGTTGTAGCGTGGAGAGTCTCGAGAGTAAGTGGAGTTCCGCGAACGACCAAGCAGAGTCGAGAGCTGTACTCTAGTGCTTTGCCGTGAAGCTGTCTCCACCGTGATAGCCTGATAACCTGGAGGCTGCGTCGCTGATCGTGTCAGCGTGTTTATAGTAGATCTTCGACGGCTGCAAAAACATGTTTTGAAGCTGTCCTGACAATACTGGCTAAATAAAGTGTGTTTCGATACTTCATCCAGTATCGTCGTTATTCACTCCAAATCCTGAACTGAAGGAAGAATAAAATCCGTAACAACTGGTGTCAAGCGTGCGGTAAAACGCAACAACTGGTGTCAGAAGTAAGTAAGAAATAACGTAACAACTGGTGTCAGAAGAAAAGAAAAACGCAACAATATGATCACTACTGAAACTATAAATCAGTAATTTAAAAACACTCTTGACTTTTATCCCGCAATTCAAAAGGCCGATTTTGTCTAAATATCTCATTTTTTTATTTCACATTTTTAAAGGCTAAGCTCTTAGCTATCGAAAACAACTTTCATTTTCTTGATAATTTTATGGCAAGGTGAGTGGTTGTGTATAAATGTTACGTAAATTTAATCTGAGAATTTTAAATGCGATTTTTGATAAATCATTTTTTATGATTTATATTCACAGCAACCATGATAGCTCTAATACTTCCTTATAGAATTACTTGAAATTTTGCACACGGAATTTGTATATTATTATGCATGATGTAGACTAAGTGTTAAAATTTAGCCTCACAGAATTTAAATCACAGTTTTTCGTCAATAATGTATGCAATTTTATTTTTATTTTTTGATATGTTTTCCAACATTTAACTTTACATTACTAGCGAATCCATATTTTTCAATTATTTTACTTCCTTATATGCTTGTAGTTAAAATACATAACATAATGTCAAAAGTATGTTTATATCATCATTATTTTCTTGTGGGTGATGGTTGACGTTTTTATTAATTTCTATGTAATATAGTTAGTTTTTACATGAATTTCACAAAATAATGAATTTTTATCACTTTAATATTGATTATATTGAAGTTTGAGGGAAATACAATAAAAAAAAAACCTAATAAAATATTACGAAGATTTTGAGAAAAGCCCTTTGAACCAGGTCGGTCAATCAAATGAAACGATGATCAATCAAATGAAAGTTGAATGAATGGTTTCTGAACCCCTGAAATAAACATGGTTTTCCTGCAAAGAATATAGTATTATACAAAAGCCGGTTTTACAGGTTAAGAAGTCCAAGAAAGATTTTTGACTATTTTTGAAAATATTTTTGTATTATTGGATGTTTACAAATTATTTTAAAGAATCAAACGCTATTTATTTAAGGTAATTTTACTATATCCAGGTTTTGAATAAAAATCGTATGCACCGATAACTTTGTTACAACATCGAACATTCCGAACTAAATGGAACTAACTTTCATAAGTTAAAAAACATTCTGAGGATCGGGCATTTAATGAAATCTTTTAATTAATTGTTTAAATTAAAAATTCATTTGGAGTTCGAAGCAATTGTTAGAAACTTAATTATTGAACTGATTACAGTAAATACGTTTCACAGGAGAAATGAAATAAATTTTCTTTAAATTAGGTGAACAATATAAAACCCAAAAGTTGAAGAACCATGTTTAAAAGATTAATGTAATTTAAATGTAAATTTTTAATACATCATAATCTCTCCTTATATGATATAATAAAATATATTTTGAAAACATATTCTTCAATATCTAATGTAGGAAATGGTTTCCTCATAATTTATTATAATCCTTTAAACAAACATAAACATAATTATTAGCGATTCTCACACCCCAAAAATTTATCCTGGTCCATATATGATTATATATGAGCCGGGAACTGTCTTTCTTCTTTACGCAACCAGGCTACAACAGTGACATCTGTTGCTGCTTTAGAAAATTAGTAATAGTTCAAAGTAAGCTCTTTTATTTACACGAATAAATGTTAATCATCATAATCATCTTTCCATCACCAGACCATGTAAAGATAATCATCATACTTCAGGTGATTATCTTTGCATGGTCTGGTGGTTTATAGAAAATTTATGCTTCGAGGTGGGTGAATTAATTGAAATAGTACAAATGAAATAAACTGAAAAATAATAATCTGAAAGGTTTTAGACTTTACCTGTCGCCCAAAAAGGTTTGTTAAGGTATCTTACCCTCTTGCTGAACTCGCAGTCTACCCATCTGCTTATGCTTAATGAACCACATTTCTGTTTTCATTTCTTGCTTATTATTAAGAATATTTTTTTCGCACTTATGCCATATACAATTAACAGTAAACTTGCAAAAAAAAAATATGAAGACAATGCAGTAGTGTACGTTTAGAATTCCCGGTGCAGCGTTAATTGCTGGCATACACTCTTCTCGATTTTTTTTTTTTTAGTCTTTTCTCAGTTTATAATATTAATATTCTAGCAAAATACTTTTATTCGAGCAAGTACACAAAGTACACAAATTTTACAATGTAAAGCTTAATTTTTATTTCCTTTTTATTCTTAACGTTTTGCGTGTTCTCTTTATTTATCAAAGCGCCATTTAAAAGCCGATTCAACAGCAAAATAAAAAAGTATTTAAAAACAGCATATCTTAGAAACAGCATTATCATAGAAAATCCGATAGGCTGGAGATATATTTTTTGTACAGCGTTACCATTGCACGCTTTGAAATCGTTTCGTTAACCAAAATTCGTTAAATGTTTACAAAGTATGAAATAATTAATAAAACAAATCCGAATTTTAAAATTCGGTCTTCCAGGTGCCCATGTTCTAGTGGAAGACTACGTCATTCAAAATTTGATGGGTCTATGCACCGTTGTTTTATCACACTGTGAGAAAAACATATTCATGCAGGTTCTTAATTATTTATTTTTTTTAATATAATATTTGTTGGCAAAAATTTTAAATATGTTATATGACCTTTATTCTGATTCATTGCAAAATGCCATTTTGAGACTAATATCCCATTTGGAATTAATGTTCCTTTGGGGATAATAATTGTTGATTGAAAAGAAATTAATACTAGAGCATAGTAAATTATTATACTATAATATTTATTGTACCAGAAACTCAAATTTCGCTTTTGTCTTGGAACGTATTTAACATTTTATGATGTAAATACATTTTCACAGCAACCGTCAACTTGGTTTTGAATCTAAAATTAATGCGCCAAACAAATAAATGCACTTATTTGTTAATACTTTTAATTAACAAAGTGAATCAATAAAAATTCAAAATAAATTTCACTAAATGCAAGCGAGAGATTGGCATTTCAATTAATGCTGTGTCATTACACTTAGAAATGCAAGCAAATTCACTTGGGAAGCACGGGGAAATTAACATATCCTCTAGGAAAAATGCTAATTTACCCGCACAAATTGCTTCTTACTCATACGTTCGATGGCACATTTTTCTTTGTGACAGCTTCGATGAAGTTAAACATGCTAATATTTGTTAGCTGAAAAAAATCTTTTCAGAATTCTTTCATCTGTACGTTTTCAAAAATGTATTCGCTCTCATTTACTCAAGTTTAATGTGTGGTTTGCAATATTAATCAAAGGAAATTTAAATATTCCTATAAATTATATTCTTTAGAACTACAAATAAGACACTGGAGGACATTTTTACAGTTGGAAACTGAAACAAATTGTGCAAAATAGAAAACATTAATTAAACTGAAAAAGAATGTGTTACTCTTATTTAAGCAAATGTTATTTTACATTCCCGCTTAGGAGGAAAATTATTTTGATGACTACCTAAGTAGAAATACTTCAGTAAAATGCCAAAAGTGTATAGCAGATAATAACAATTTCTCGGTTGTTTAATTAAGGAAATTGTAACTGTCAATTATGGCCGCATTTTTAAAAGCATACAGAATTATTAGGTAGACTATAATTTTCATAAAAAAATAAATTAATAAATAAACGAAAATTTGTTGCGAAGTGGCTTGAAAGGTATTACTGTGAACCCAAAAAGATTCTCAACGTACCGCGTTAGAAATGTCCCTTGTTTAATCATATTAATTGGAATACTGTTGCAAATGTTTATTAAAGTTATTATTTAGGTACATTATAATTTACATTAATTTGAATTATTATTTATTAGACCAATTATTATTATTAAAATGAAATAATAATATAAATTATGAAGAAGCATCTATATTGCTTTTAAACAGACTAATTAGTTTACAGGATTTAACTTTGGCCACGTTAACTAACCTATATCATACTAATAAACCTGTCGACTTCTCGCACGGGAGTGAAATAACACCAGCACAGAAGAAGGTAAAAATAACCATTTAAATTTGTTTCAACTATGAACAGAAAGGCACGTGCTTTAAAATAACTTCAACAACTTGCAGTGGAACTTAAAGTTTGTTATAAAAATCAATCCAAGTCTAAAATGAGTAGTGCTGGACTAGCACTTTAAGTTACGGCTAATTAGATTGACCCGACAAACCTAGCCGGTGTGTTAATTATTCAAATGGCCAAAAAGACGTATCAGCAACTCCGCGTAACAGCAAGGTCCGAAACGAAACGTCCGCTGGCTAGCAAAAACTCGCTCTGAATAAACTCCAAGATTCACCAATTTTAATACTCCCTTCATTTAACTTTAAATTATCCTGGAGAAGAAATGCGAGGGGAAGTTGAGGAGTTCAGGAAAAATAACGAAAACGTTAATAATTGGTTATACGAACTAAGGACAACCTTACAGTTTAAAAAACATGCTTTATTTTAAAAACAGGTTAAAACATTTACAAATTTAAGGATGCTTCCCATGAACAAATGAAAGATCTCATCCCCATTCCCAGCAGTAGAACTTCTGAAATAACGAAATCAAGTGGAAAGTAAATATAAAATTTAACGCGTTTTTGGTTAACATTAACGTGTTCAGTTATTGGAAGGCAACATCTGCCAAATTACGTAGATGATAAATAACTTTGAAGCATAAAATGGCATAATGTAATGCTCGAAAAACAGACAGACTGAGTTATAGATACTTCTGTTGTCAGTACAGAAATCTTAAATTAGTAAGATGTGCATATGAATCTACCTGATAAAGTTTCAATATCCACTTCATAAAGTATTAATATAGTCTTAATATGTGATTAGGTTTCTGTAAGGTATGTTTTAAATTAGAAAAAAAAAATCATCAGTGAAAGTTAACAATCATTTAACCAAACAAAAAGCAGAATAGCGAATATAATCCATATACTAATTAAAATAAATGAGATAATAATACTTATTTTATTTCATCAAAGCGTTCGTTAACAGAAAGCATAATTTTCAACAGAAAATTACTGTTCTACTTCACTTTTACCTTTTCAATTAGTGCAGTTCCTACTCAAGCCAATAAAAGAAGTTAAAAGTATATTTTCAATGGTAAATTATAATTAATTATTCTAGCAAAAAGTATCCAATGGTCAGAATTTGGCACGCTTGTTCTGATTGTAACATTTGGAACATTTGAAGTTAGAAAGTATTACTGGTAACTTAATTAACTAGTAATTAATCAGTGAATTAAAAATAAGATTGCATTTTTGCGCTGTGTTTCTCAGAACTTTCTTTTTCTGTTGATTTAATTCATTTGCAAGAAAGAATGGGTTTCGAATGACATGACTCCCATTTTTGAAATGATTGTTATTTTGTGATTTAATTTTAGTCATTACTCATTAGTTTACTTATTTATTTGAGAACAGAAAAAGGAATAATCATGCATATAAATTGCAGCTTTAATAACTTTTACTAATTAGGCGAAACGACATCAGGATCTATATAATTCTTCTCAAATAGATGTTAAACTACGTTATGCAGCTAATGCATTTATCATTCAGTCGGCCGAATACCTATTTTTATTCCATAAGTCGTAAGATATTTAATTAAGATTCATGACGCCTAGGAAACAGCCAGTGCTCGGAGAGTTCCATTCGATGGAATAATATGATGTTTACTCTGAACAACCATTAAGTTATGTTTCAAAATAGGAGACATGATAAATGACAGTACTTTCACCGGGACTGGAATCTCGGATCTCTCGAATACACGCCAAGTACACCCCGAATGTATGCTATGAAAACGGAATTTATACCTTATATACACCCCTCTTAATTGGCAACAGGGGATTAGGTGACCATGTCGTCAAATCCTGGTGGTGAAGAATCATCATCCACCACCTGTTCTAGTTCGAGCGCCACTGTAGAGACATTAGGTTATTTGGAAGCAGGAGATGTGGAAAAATGAGCAATTCCCTCACCGGGACTCGAACCACGGGCCGCTCGAATACGCGCCGAGTTTGCTGACAACTACACCACGAAGGTATGCTGAGAAGTACCTTTTAACTCCTCTTTTAAAATATAACTCTATTTTTTTAGCATTCTCAGTAAAGAATGTATATAACTGCTTGACAATTTATTTCTTTAATTTCTTTTTCATTAGTACATATGTAGTTTATATAAACTTTGATATATAAAGTTGACATAATTTAAAATGGATTTAAGTGGAAACGTTTATAACGTACAAATCTGGTAATTTAAAAAAAGCATTTTCATTCGCATTGAAATAATTAAAGCATGTTTTTACTAACAGTTAACGTCTCGTATCGTGATGCATAATCATATTTTGCATACTGCCGGAGGAAGAATTTTAAAATCACTTTTCTCCTAACTTAACAATTTTTACATGATTTTTGGAAAGACCGTTTTGAATAGACAGCATATCTCTGACATTTTAGAACGAAATAGCAAATAATATCAAGCAGATTAAACCGTACACCAAGAAGGAATTTAATGTATTATGCAACTGTATGTACGCGTTACTTCATCTAAGCCTGATTAGAGAGTTAAACATTGAAAGCAAAAGACGTAAAATAACATTCAGCATAGGAAGTACCTTATTACTATCATTTGAGTCATCAATAAAGTAATTATGATGCTGACAATTAAATTAGTATACATACTTAAAGCAAGCGAATTCGTAAGGTTTTGCGTCGTGATGATTTAAATTTCAAAAGGAAACTCGAATGCACTCTCTAAACTTTATTCAATGAAGTATAAATCTATTGTTATTAGCGAGCAAAACCAAAGGGCAGCATCAGTTCCTGTAAGATTGTTAACGGAAATCTAAATTTACATTTCTGTTCCTCAGAATAATAGATGTGTCATTTTTGTATGTCTTCCTTATAACAGCTATTTTTCAAATCATACACTTTAAATCATTTATACATTTATACACTATATGGTCATGATGAAAGAAAAATTTAAATCGGTCACATACATGCAATTTCTTTAAAATTTTCAAAAGTGTTTCTCTTTCAGAAATTTGTCGAAGTTAGTGAGATTTGCATCAAAAGTAGATTTCTAACGAACTGAATCAAAGGAAGTGAATGTGAGGAAGACTTTCAAATTATGGAAAAAGTAAGTATTGAAATATTGAAATTAAATGCAGTTCTCTGTAAGGAAAAGTGAATATTTGAATATTAAAAGAAAGAGCAATATCAGCGAAACTAAAATTAATATATTTTTAATTTTCTATTAGCATAATATGATGAATTTAGATTTTGATGCGGAATTTTCGGAAGTAAAATGTTAATTCTTATAAATATAATAGTAATTTAAATAAAACGTAAGGCAAAAAAAACAGATTTTCATTTGAAGCTTATATATTAGTTAATCCAAATCTTTGATTAGATGAAATGCTGCAAGTAGAAAATGATTATAATATTGATAATTAAAAATTTACAAAAAATATAAAAATTAAGAAAATAAACGTCTGAAAGTTTTCAGAGTTTTAAGATCGAGCAAAAGGATTTGTTAAGATTCTTTAAGGGGACTCATACACCTTAAACCCCTTATGATCTTCGAATATGTGACTGTTGCAAGAATTGGGATATTTTATTTATTTTAAAAGCAATTACTTCCAACTTTTTATATCTGATTACATAATATAGCTACTTTGGAAAATAGTAACCAGAAAGTTTGTGTTGCCACAAATATTTTTGTAATTTAATCCTCTTTGTGACAAAATATTTCGCCATGTTTCCACCTTGCGCGCATGATATTTTAAAAATGGCTAATGGTACATACTTGAAATTTGATGGAATTCTTTATATCGGCACTGTTTTCTAAATGAAACAACAATCTGTTGAATATTTTAATATTGAAAAATTTTATGGACGAAAACATTAAAAACATTTTTAATAAAATATATTTTATAAACTTAACTCAAAGTAAAATAAAACTTTAACATGAAATTTTTAGAATTTTATGTTCTCAGTAGTTTCCAAATGTTATAAAAGCTATATATTAAATATGGAATTAAATTATGAAACAGAATGTTTTAAACTGTGCGCGCAAGTTGGAAACACGACGAAAAATGTTGTCACAAAGGGGATTAAATTATAAAAATATTTGTGGCAACACAAACGTTCTGATGACTATTTCAGAAAGCAGCTATATTATGTAGTCAGCTGTAAAAAGTTGGTAGTAATTGCTTTGAAAATAAATAAGTTATTCCAATTCTTGCAACAGTCACCTATTCGAACATCTTATGGGTTTTAAGGTGTATGATTCCCCTTAAGCTGTCGCTGAGTTCGCGATCCGAAATTTTGCTATTGCACTACTACCAGCTCATATCTTGTTAGCTTTATTATTAAGCATCATTTGCTTCTCACTTAACTACAATTCAAAAGAAAAATTACAAAATATTTAACAGCAGCATATCAGCGTATGTTTAAAATTAATGCTGTAATGTTATGTGTTGGCATAACATTTTTCTTTTTTTTTTTCAGTCTTTTCTCAATGCATTCATCAATTTCCTCAATTTTTTCATCAATTCTCTCCCTTTGTTCATCGATTTCCTCAATTTCTTCTCATATCAATATTCCGTTTTCTTAGTAAAGGCGGTTTGCAAACATTTTTTTCTGTGCTTTATTATTAATATTTTTTGTGTTAACTTTATTTACTAAACATAATTTTCTTCGCATTTACGCCACATAAAATTCACTTCAACAGCAAAATCACAAAATACTTAAAATAGCATACTTTAGATCGTTAGATTCTTTAGATTCTTAGATTTGCGATATGTAGTCTAGTGAACTAGAGATAAAAGATTTTTATTCTGTACAGTGCTGCTTTCGTACAGTGCTTTTGATACTTGAGTTTTTCCTTAAAAAATTCATTCAAATTTTACAAAATATGAAATATAAAATTAGAAATTCCAGGTCCACATGTTCGGGTGGAGGACTACGTTATTCAAAATTTGATGGCACTAGATGCCGTCGCTTTTGCACAATGTGTGGAGCATACATACATACATGCATATTCTTAACTATTTTAATTTCTTTAAAAATAATACAGGGAGATAATATTTGGTGGCAAAAATTTAAAAAGTGATGCGCCGTTTATAATGGAGGCCGCAACATTCCGTTTCGAGACTTAATAGCCCATTCAAGATAAATCCCTTTTGGGTTTAAAAAGAAAAATATTTTAAACGTGCTGGAAATATACAAGAAGTTATCTCAATATTTTAAAACACTAATAATGTTAAGCAAAAGACGAAACATTAAGGTTCTAAATGTATTTCTTCGATCACCTCACAGCCATGCTCGTATTAAGCTTAAAATAAAACTATAAAATTTTGTCTTTAAAATTACTAATTCGGTTTCGAAGAAATTAGTGATTTGTTTATGTAATGCTCATTGTCTCACATTCGGGAAACATACTTCGTAAGATGAGCTATTTTGCCAGAACATTTTACTTGAAATGAATTAAAAGGTTATACAGGGATCTATAGCTTAGTAAAATAATAACTATTTCAAAATTTGACATTATGCTAATTATACTATTATTATGCTAATTATTATTATAATGACATTATGCTAATTAAATTATTCTCGATACATCTAATTGCATAATTAGAGATACTATGGGCGTTAATGCTGAAATGCGAGTAATTTGGAATGGTGAAAACAAAAACTGTGAAGTGTAAATGAGGGAAAAATATGTCCTCAATGGCTTCTCATAGTTAATTTGAAATGAACCATTATTAAGATATGCAAATTATTTGATCAGCAGTTAAAAAAAACTCTTCTATTGAATGCATTTTGAATATTACATTGCAAATATATGCTAAATATAAAATTAATGCAGTATTAATATAATAATTCTATTGGATAGTGAATATATATGCAAAATAAAATTGAATATATATGCATACATTCTATTGGATATATATTGATTTTATGTAATTAAACTATAATATAAAACTTTTGTTTTAATTAAAAGAACAGATGAAAACTAGATTAAAAATGCTTTATTTGGTATAAGAACAGGCCAAATAATTATGCTTCGGACAATCTGTATAATATATATCATGTGAGTGGGAGCTTGAAAACGAAAGACAGATTTCTATTCTTTAAACTGAAAATGTATTCAGTTTTATTGTGAATATTCAGTGAGTGATCAGAGTAAAAATTGAGGCCTTCGCGCATGTAGCTTTTGCTATCTGAAACATCTAACTGAAGTGAGGTTTGGCTTATCTGTTGTATGACGTGAACAACTAACTATGTTATTTCCGTACGACGAAAGCAAAAAGAAATTAATATTAAATTCAAATGCACAGTTGCGTCAATCTGGCATTTAATATAAAACAAAGTGAAGATTTACTTGCACCAAAACGTTATGTTTATCTTACAAGATAAAAATGGAACATGAGGATACTAAAGAAATTTAAGAAGAAATTTTATTCTGCCTCTAATATAAGTACCCCTTCTCTTATGTCAAAGTGAATAAACGGCCTAGTATTGTTATGCTAATATACCAACATGACAACTGTCAAATAACAAACTGAGCATTTGAAATCTGAGTAGATAAGTTGCTAATGTGTTAAGAAAATTCTTTATGTATGATTATTTTTTTCACTTCTAAAAATAATTGCAACACACTTGGTTTTCTGAAGTAAAGAAATCGTTACATTTCTATTACTTACTTGCACGAAGTAGAAAGAAAGTAGCGTATTGGCGAAAAATTTTGGATATTATATTTTAACAGAAATTTCCATTCTCACAGTTCCCGAATGCATTCGGATGATTTTTCTGCTTAATTTCCACAACCGCGGTATAACCACCGAAGTGACACGACGAGGCTGCGCCCAGTGTGAATGTTCGGGCTCTGTTCTTTGGAACATACCTTTTAATGCTACTTTAACTGGCAATTAGTCAGACTACGTATAGAGTATCGCATATGCAGACGTCGAGGCATTTCTCTTCAAAGGACACACTCGGAACAAACTCGAGTAAAGGAGCACCAACATGTGTAGTCAATTTCCACCCCTATGTTGCAATCTCAAAGTTCAGATTTCTGCAGTGAAGGCAACGGACCTGATAAGCACTAATCCGCGTACTAATCGCACATGGAAAGTCGTGCATCAAGCTTGAGGGAAAGAGCATGAAGATCGTCCCGGAATTAAAATTCCTGGATGTTATGTGGGATAAGGAACTGACATGGATTTCGCACCTACATTAGTTAAGAACCAAAACTAAAGCTGTAGCACGAAAGGATTGCCAATTACAAGGCGCGACTTGGGAACAGAACCCCCACATTCGCAAGCATTCTGTACACCACTGTTATTGAGAAGATCATGTTTTTTTGCAGCTGCCGTCTAGGCTCAGCCAATTAGGGGCCGAAGCAAGAACTATTGTTTACCAATCCAACCGCCGTTTTCTCTAAACCGATGAAAGACATACAGAACAACAGCCACCAACACCGCCATTATCCTCACAGGACAAATTTCCCTCCATATTCGAGCAGAACAAGAGGCTGCTTACGCAAGGATTATTCAGCTAAAATGAGATGTCAGTTTCCGTAATATAACAACAGCGCAGTTTAGTATAAAATATTCAACCCCGTGCTCAAACACCCAGTACTTGAAGGCTTGAGCACACATGTTGAGATAAACAGAAATCGACGCCATTAACACATACAAGGAGCAGACCTTACCATCTATACAGATGGTTTCAAGACCTCCAATTTATGAGGCAGCGCCTTTGCACTTTCCGTTGGCGCACGTACAATTCACACTTGAAAAGGTTATCGACAGAAAGCGTTTTCGAGGCAGAAGCACTAGCCATAACAGCAACTACTGAATATGATCTAGCATTTTCTTGTCCTTATATCACTATTTACTCAAAGAGCATGTTCATTCTTCTGGCAGTCTTAAGTCATAACCACTCTTTTCTTCTCATTACTAACATGCAGTATATTCTGCAAAGCAATGTCCATAAGCACATACAGCTGGTACAGGTCAGAGCACGCGCATGTCTGATAGGCAATGAAACGGCCGACAAACTTGCTAAAGAGGCAGTTAGCAATATAAACTCAGAAAAAATCAATATTTCTGCACCCCCTTCTTACTTGAAAGAGCTACTTCATAAGCTACTTCAAAAGGGCGCTCCGAAATTCCAACATTAATTAGACTTAAGACGACTCATACACCTTAAAGCCCATAAGATGTTCGAATAGGTGATTGTTGCAAGAATTGGGATAACTTATTTATTTTAAAAGCAATTACTACCAACGTTTTACAGCTGACTATATAATATGGCTGTATTCTGAAATAGTAATCAAAAAGTTTGTATTGCCACAAATATTTTTACAATTTAATCCGCTTTGTGACAACATTTTTCGTCATGTTTCCAACTTGCGGGCACAATTTAAAACATTCTGTTTCATAATTTAATTCCATATTTAATATATAGCTTTTATAACATTTGGAAACTACTGTGAACCTAAAATTTAAAAAATTTCATGTTAAATTTTTATTTTATTTTGAGTTGAGTTTATAAAATGTATTTTTTTAAAAAATTTTTTTATGTTTTCGCCCATAACATTTTTCAATATTAAAATATTCATCAGATTGTTGGTTCAGTTAGAAAATAAGGCCCATATAAAGAATTTCGTCAAATTTCAAGTATGTACCATTAGCCATTTTTTAAATATCCTGCGCGTAGGTGGAAACACGGCAAAATATTTTGTCACAAGGAGGATTAAATTACAAAAATATTTGTGGCAACACAAACTTTCTGGTTACTAGTTTCCAAAGCAGCTATATTATGTCGTCAGCTGTAAAAAGTTGGAAGTAATTGCTTTTAAAATAAATAAAATATCCCAATTCTTGCAACAGTCACATATTCGAAGATCATGAGGGGTTTAAGGTGCATGAGTCCCCTTAAGTGATACCGAGAGACGTACATACGAGTTCTTCCCGAAAGGTAACATTTAAACACACGTGTCCGTCCCACAAATCACCAATTTTGTCACGGATGACGGACAGTTTTCTGTTTATTTCTTTCGCTTTGGAATTTTTAAATTACAACCTGACTACGCGGAGAAGACGGCTCCTCAGACCGCTATGGTCTATTAATGTCCTTTCATAACGCCGCTCAACTACGTCAGCGCTTCATTAATGTGGACACTCATAGAGCTGTATTATTCAAAATCGTACGACTGTGGCTAACATATGTCAGACTATCATAAAGATTACAGCACTTAGGCAGGAAAGCCTCAAGGTCATATAAGTCTTTCTCTCGCTCAGCTACTGGATATTATATATTAATATATAGGATTCATTATATGGGACTGTAACATCTAGTACACAAAACTGCATTTATTCTGCAATGCAGAGCTGTTCCGCAATACGTCAGCAATCTAAACACTTAACGCGATATAATTTGATCATGCGAATCACAATGAACAGCGATCCACGAGCTTAAACAAATTCACTGTACGATGTATGAACTCCAAGGAGTGTTTGCTACCAGTCAGAGAAGGACATGGGACGTGTACCTGCTTACCTCCGTTAAAGGCCAGGTATCCTCGCCCTCTATCACCTATCCACTAAATGTACTTTTATATTGTACTGCTTCTTTCATTGTAGTACTTATTAATTTTACTATGTATATAATGCTTTCATATTGTACTACTTATATATTGTATTACCTTTATGCATTATGTTCTCTGTTTTACACTCGGACATAGCAATATGCTTCTTGCATCCTCTGTTCCCAAATTGGCAGCCATTTCACAGCAACCTAGCCTCTCTAATGCTGCTATGTGTCATGCCTAAATTATTAATTTCTTCCATAAACGTTGGATAGTGGAGGACGAAGGGCATGCGTCTGCTTACAACTGGTAGACGCCAGGTGCTCCCGTCCTCCTTGCTATGTTACCTGTAAGGTCGGACATAATAAAGGACACATTTTCCCCAAACATATTGTAAAATAGATTTGAAATGATTTCGAAAGGGATTTTTTCCATGACACCTCCAGTTACGTACTTACATATGTATGTATCTCGCATAGATCAAAGACTATTAGTCATAGGGAAATTTAACTTATGTATATGGGACTGTAACATCAAGTTGTACACTTCCTTTTTTTTTGGAATTGGCAGTACGAAGCGTGTATATATGCATACACACATACACACGCCTACTCTCTTAGCCAGCTTAAAAGTCCTTACCCGGGCTTTATTTTGTCAATCGTTATTTATAGTCATATACCTCCAATTACAGAATGTTCTAAATGACGAAATTGAACAAGCTATTTAATTTCAAAATTTGCAATTTTTGATAACACTTTTGATAACATAAAAATACAGAACCATTTTAAATGATGAAAATATATGAAATATAAAATGTTATTTTTAACTTGTGTTGAGGGACAGGTTACCTTGAAGTGTAACAAAAAATGTGTATAATTTAATAGTTCCTATCAGGAAGTTATGTGATATCCACATCAGAGTTTTTTAAATGTTTAAATTATGACGGATGAACTTGACTAGGAAAATAAAACAAATTTTGGGAACTATTCGTTGAATTTTCTAATTATGTTTTGAGTATAACAAAATAAAATAGGAAAATCACTTTACAAACTATTCAGTAAGATATGTATTTGTTTTATTATATAATGCCAGTGAAATTTAATTTGGGATTTAATGGATTTTTAGCTTAGTTGCATTTCACGTCCTTACTTCTTATGAAAACATATCTGCGGGAGCTAAAACTATGGTATTCATGTGAGAAAGAATATCTAAACACACGTCATGTGAAATCTGTAAGATATGGATCTATAAACATAGTAAATGTTGACATGATTAATCGATTTTTCATATAAATATTTCTGGCCTTCGGAAATCTTATTGGAAGAAATAGTTCTAAGTTTCATTACTTGAAATAAACCTGTATAGCGACTATGTTTTCACAGAAGTAGAAAACAGGTAAAATTGGCAAGCTCTCGCCGGAGTTTGAACATATTTTTCGATTGGTAGTTGTACATTCTCCCATTAAACTACGAAGGCGGCAGGTAAGGGAAAAACTCCTTACAAACATTTAATGAAATAAACGATATTAAATTTAAAAAGTCTGTCCTTTGTTCCTATAAGTATGTTTGGATTCAAGGAAGAAAATTCGAAGATACATTGCGTCAAATAAAACAAAAATATCATGGGGGTTAAGTAAAATCTGACATGTGTATGTTTTAATAATGACAAACACGGAAGAATCGTAAAATTATGAGTGAACTGTTACAATGACTCAATTATGTGAAGTGTGTTATTTCATTTCCGACAAATGTCTTGAAAATCCTCCTAGATTTCTTCGACCGGGATTATAAAACACGAAAATAAATCTATTGTCATCTTTGAAGAAAACTAGGAAAGTGTTTCCTTTAAGGTATATCTATTAATCGGAAAAATGAAATAAGAACACTGAGACAGTTCTAAAATCAGCTGAAGTTCAGAATAGGATAAAGAATGAAAGTTACATTTACAAGTATGATACAGAATCAAAACTGTGCAACTTTATAATAATAATTAGTAACGTCAACAATATATAAATTTTGAAGGTTCTGCAGTATTTGCATAAAATTAAGCATCCTGAATCAAATTAGTCTGCTCAAAGGGCATTAAATTCAGAATTCCAGATGCCACGTTTCCAACATTAGGTTTACTCCTTTTACAACGCAGAAGAAATTTTCCTTTAGAATGATTCGAATAATTTATCGTCTCATATTTTGTTCCTTTAGTGTCAGTGTTTAGGTTTGTAAGTTTTGCTGAATGTTCCATTTTTTCCTCTTGCATTGTTCAGAAAAATATCCTTTTATATCATAGTTGTTGCATGATCTTCAAGATACTACTCAAGGTATTCCCTAAAGTTTCTTTTCAGAGAAAGAATGAAAAATTTATAAGTTCGCATACATGATTGAAAGCAAAAAATGTACCTGAAGTAATATAATACTATGTAAAGAATATGAAAGTTTCTTCTCAACGTTCTTTAACATTACTCCGGCAATATAAAAAATAGGCGTTTCTGTAAATGACTAGTTCATACATATACAAAGAAGTATATCTAATCTCTGCTACACTTATCATTGTTGTTAATTAGTTCTTATTTATCATTAGAAAAAAACATGAGAATTCTTAGTATAATATATGGAAATGTAAACAAATGCATTTTTGCGATGCAAAATGTATTAACACTAGAAGCGCCGTTGCGGTCATTTTGACCTTTTTTCCCAATTTTACGCGTTTTTTTTTAACATACAGCTGATATTTTTTTACTTTTTCTAAAATGTTTCCAAGTATACTATGCCAATTTTTCATATTTCTACGTTAATTATTTAAACAAATAATCGCAGATAGACCTAAAACAGCCAACTGGGGTCATTTTGACCCTCATAAGAAAAACGACACTAGGAGCACTAGGCCATTCAAAACTTTGTGCAGATGATTTGTGGAACAAGAATTGAGGACCACCTGTGTTCAAAGAAACAATGTCACGCAATCAGTTCCGTGAAATAATGCGGTATCTCAGATTCGATGTCCGAAGCACCAGAGCTGATCGTCTCTCCACTAACAAATTTGCTCTCGCTTCTGTAACCTGGTACAAGCTAATGGAAAACTGTTATTTATGCTATAATCCTGGACCAGAAATAACCGTTGATTAACAATTGTTGCCTTGTAAATGAAGATGTAGATTTATTCAGTATATGGCGAATAAACCGGGCACGTTTGGTATCAAATTCTGGCTAGCAACTGATGTAAAATCCAAATATGTTTTGAATGGTTATCCTTGTCTGGGCAAGGATGAAGAACGACCAACTAATTTACAACTTGAAGAAAGTGTAGTTCTCAAATTACTGCAACCACAACTAAACTCCGGACTCAGTGTCACAACTGACAATTTTTTTTTACTTCTGTGAAACTTGCAGATGAACTTCCTGCGAAAAAAAACCACAATTGTCTGGACGATGCGTCTGAATAAGCGAGAATTACCCCCTATTGCTCGTGACACTTCTTTGGCACGATATTCATCTTTTGCACTGAAAAAGAGACAAAACACTCACAATATATAAGTGCAAGAGCAAAACGAATGTCGTGATTCTAAGCACGACGCACAGTAATGTGTTTGTTGACGACAGCATAAAGAAAAACCGAACACTGTCACTTACTACAACAATACAAAATGTGGCATTGATGTCGCAGATCAGATGCTGAGGAAATATTGTACAAGTAGTGGAAGTCGCAGGTGGCCTGTACATTTTTTTACAACGTCCTTGACATTGTTGAACTTAATGCTTGGATTATATTCAAAGAATCCTTGGGCACCTCTATTTCCCGTCGAGAATTTATTCTTGCACTCTGGAAGAACTACGAGTTGGTGCACTCCGTAACAGATGCCCCCCAATTGCTCAAATACAGACACTTAAAGGAAAGAAATGTGCATTTTAAAGTTACAAGGGACAAAACAAGACTGTTGTCAGCTGTGAGGGATGCCAGAAACCAATTTGTGGTAAATGTGTTGCTGTCACTGTCAAGCATTCATATTGTATCACGTGCGGTAATGTATAACAAACTTTGGAAAACTTTGCGTGTTTATTCCCAATTTATGTTTTTTGTAATTCTTTGCATATGTTCTATTTTTCTCTTTTTGCATTTGTATCTTTTGTTTGTTTTTCAAAGATTTTGTTTTTGTTTTTGTAATCTTACATTGAAAGATATGTGCTAATTCGCGCTAATTGCACGAAAAAAAATTTTCTAAAGTATATAAAATAAATAAAAACCTCTAAACCCTCTTTTACGTGGTCATTTCAGCATCATTTCAATCATTTGTGTTTCTACTTACATTTCTTATGAGGGTCAAATTGACCCCCAAAGGCGGTTTTCGGTTAGTCTGAAATTCGGCTGTTCTAGTGTTAATCTACACGCGTCTAAAAAATTTCTAATTTTTATACATAAATGAGAAATCATCATAAAATATTATTTCTCAAATTTTGCAGCAATTTCATGCTATGAATTTTCTTATACATATGTTGACATATGTTAGTATTACAGTGTATTACATATATTATAATTCAATACCGTAGACCAGAAATGGAGAGGGCAGAAAAGATCGATAAATCTGTTACCACTCTTCATTAACTATAAACTTTGTCTGTTTAGCACAATGAGATACTTAACTGTTAAGAGTGGTAATCAGAGTTTAAAGAACATGTCAACATATGTATAAGAAAATTACTGTACTGGAAAACTCCCTTATGGAAAAATCTTTTTCCTCTTCGTAAATTCACCTCTGTCTTAAATTCCTTCATATTTGTATTCATGTTTGTGGCCACAACCACTTGGCACTCTACCAATGCCTATTAAAGAACATTTACATTTTTGTAACTGTTGCGATAGGAAGTGAGCACACGTGAAATTACGTCCAAGCAGTGCACAGAGAGAAGCCGAAGTGAAAACAAGGACGCATTAAGTCAGAGGAAGAAGTCAACAGCTTCAGTTCAGAGTTAAAAAAGTTTTGGTTTACAATTATTTGATTGCGAAGTGGCACCTTAATTAAGCGTTACGTAAGATCTTATAATTAATTTGAATGACGCAGTTTAGACTTACCTATTTTGAAGATAGAGATATGAAGTTCCCAAATTAAATAAAAAATAAAAGAAGTTATAGCCAATTAAAACTAGAAGTTTGCTTTCGCACTTTTTATCTTATACATTCCCTCTTTTCAAAGAGAAAAAGACGGACCGATAGAGAAGCATTTTCGAAAGAAAAAGCATTAAAGCATCAACATATGAGAGATATAATTTGAATATACAAAATAAAAAATTAAAAAAAAATTATAGGCCGTAAAAGTTTGGATTCAATGATAATTTTAAGCACTATATTCATTTAAAATAATTTTACATTTTGCATATTTTTAGAGATTATGAGATTACTATATATCTTATTTATCTATATTCGAGCTTAGATACGTCTATTTTAGAGCTACGGTTTTTGATAAAAGTTTGACTGACAGGAAATCATTAAAGGATTTTGAGCAGGTAGTCAGCTCTTTTGAGAAATATTAATTTTTCTCGCTCAAACCTGTGTAATTTAAATATATGTACAATGTAAAGATATTTAATGTCTCATTTTTGACGCACAAAGCATGATAAAACTATTTTAAATCCAAATGTTACTCTAAAGAAACTTTCTCTTTATCACATGTTTTCATTCCTTTTCAGTAAATAGTCTAAATACTCATTGCATCATTATTTCAGTAAGATTACGACTAACTGATTCCTGAAGTGGAGAGACGCAACTTTTATCCATAGCGTAACCCTTTGTACCCTCTATGTATAAGAGGGTACAAAGGAGTACTCTCCCTTTGTACTCTATTTATATAAGGTACTCTATGGTACTATATAAGGTATTTATATAAGGTGTAATTTATTCATTTTTCGCGCACTGCATCTTACAAGTTTATAATCTCTAATTTTGAATCTACTCAGCTGCAAAGTTTTGTTACGAATTTTGTGTACGTGTAAATAGTTTTAGTGGACTTATATGCGAAATTATATTAATGCTTGTATAACATAATACGAAAGACCTAGAGAAGCGAAGCTCCTCCGGAAAAATAACCCTACAGGTGTAAGTCCATTTAGCACTGAGGTAAATGGCTGCTTCAAGCCAGCGATGGTTTTCGCTACATTTTGTTCCACATTTGGAGCGAAATCACCGAAAGTGATTGTGGACACCATTTGCCGACATTTTTATTCGGTCTCTGTGTAGCTGTCATTGGTCAAATTCCATATGTTATAGAAACTGTAACTGTATATGCCTTCCAGCAATTTAGAGAAATCGAAAGCACTGGAAATTTCTCAGAGGACAGGTAAAAACTATATAAGACCCCAAAGAGTATTAGTTTCTCAGTTTTTAGTTGCGACTTCGGAGTACTGAGATATCTCCGTGTGAGTTTCACTCTTTAGATGCGCTTTGCATCTCTTTGTGTGTAATGTCCTTAGCACTTTGAAGAAGGAATAATTGATTGTGCGCTGTGATACCGAGATGGCCTGCATGAGTTCCTTTATGAAACGTTCGAGAACTCCAAAGTATTTTTATTGGAAAGATAAAATTTTATCAATAAATAATCGGTAATGTGAGCGTTCAATCCATTACGAACTGAGTATGACTGAATTTTTCTGAAGTCATCTTTTCAGGCCATTTCATATACTTTCAGAAGACTGCGTATTCATGTTAAACGATTGTTACAAGAGCGGTTTTATTTTGATTCACATTTGTATTTATAAATTCAGTAGCTTTTCAAGTTTAGTCCTTTTTGCTTTTCCTGGGCTTTAAAGCGTGTCATTTACATGATATTTTACTTTAGCCTTTCTATATTTCTGCATGTAATAATTCTAATCTGTAAGACGTATTCTAACACTTGCTGTGGATTATAACCAACTTAGAGACTTCAACTGCCGTATAAATAAGGTGTTACGTTCAATCTGTGGGACGAATCACCTGACAATCAACCCCACAGACACAGACTTAAAATACTTTTAAGTACACTCTACCTCATAAGTTGAGAGTACTTAAAATATACAAACGCAAATTTATCAGCTAACCAATGATAGATTGCCTAGACGGCAAGAGAATATCTAATATACATTTACTAAACTTGATCTAATCTCTGTTTATAACAGTATTCTGTTATAAACAGAGTTATAACATTCCCAGTTATAACATTTATTCAGTTATAACATTCCCAGTAAGACCAGCATTAGCGTCGCCAAAACCCTGTTTTCTTCAACCGACATGACAACAGAACGCAGACCAAACGCTAGTACTCTTGTTTGTAAAACATTAAACTTAATAATGAAACTGTTTGCCACTCAAATCTGCATAAAATTCTGGAACGAGCAAATCTCATGGCAAAAAGGAACAGAAAGAATATAATTAAATAACATTTCGTTTCTAAAACTTAAACATTAATGCTGGTGCTGTTTTAAATCTACTACCTACATTACTTGCTTAAAACTTTTCTAACTCAATAATTGATAGCATATATCGTATTTTGGGGATTATTAATTCACATATATCTTAGTTTATTATTAATTTATAATCACATAGTACCTAACATGTTGTAGATGCAATTCCTTTTGCAAAGGGTCACTAAATGTTGAAACAATAACGGTCTTCAAATGTAATGTTCATATGCACTATTTTAAAAGTAAATATAAATTCCTGTAAATTCTATCAAGTACAAATATACTTTCAAAATTATTTATATGTATATTTTCTACACCACCGACAAATTTATCTCTAGGTGATTGCTCGAAATTCATCATAATGGATAATAACTACCCCTATCACACTTTAGGCTTAAATACTGAATTTCGTTGCACCTAGAACGATGTGACAGAAAAGTTGTTTGATACATAGCTTGTCAGAAATATGTTATAGTTTATCACGAGGTAATATTTCTGTAGTTACTATTTGGTTGACAAAAGAAGCTGGATTTTTGTTTCAAAAAATGTCATCTTTCTTCCTAACAGCACACCACGGCAGCAATAGTTAGCCATTTTCTCCTTCCTTGGAGATATTTGATATCCAGTACCCATTCGTATCACAGCAGCTTTTTTATTTTTACTTTCTGAAGATGTCTGTCTCGTTGGTGTGGCCAACAAATAAATCATCCAGTCAACGATTACGCCCCCAGAGGGCCATTAAGATCCCCTGAAGATCAGAAGACTCAGGATTCAGAGTCACTCGCGAATTTCTACCGGATCTATGTCGCATGGTATATTTATTTCCTGATTGCACTAAATAATATGTGCATAGCAGGTCAAAAAGAGTTTTGTTATAAGACATACTTGAAACATCTTTTCCAAGATTTTTGCTTACTTTGTTGAAAACAGTTACATGCTCCTATCATGAAGACTGTCAATGTTAGGAATCCTAAATTCTGAAATTAAATTTGGATTAATTTTGTCAGTAAATTATAAATATCTTACTTGATTTAAGACGTCTGCTTCCGTGCTATATAAATTTCATAATATTAAAGCGTTATTTCATAAAGTCTGTGTTAGTAATTCTTAAATGGTATAACGCAAAATGTAAAGATAACGAAAAATATATTTATTTGTTTGAAAGCATTTGGATTTTTCTGCTTCATACTGAAAATTACTAAATCACCATGAATGATTATTTAGAATCATGCCGAAGACAGATGCATATACCTGCGTTTAACATTTTGCGCTATTATGATCCACAGAATAGCGGCGGATAATCATTTCTTGGACAAAAAGGTTGTTTTACTAACTATGCTATAATGCATGAAATAATGACAGAGAATAGCTTGCTGAGCACAATGTTTTTACATTAATGGCCAAAATTATACTCTAATGGACAGAATAGGTACTTACAGGAGTTGGACAAAAATATGGAAACACCTTTAAAAAAACATCTTTCTTTGCTTAATATGGTGTAAGAAACCCGTTGGCATCCAAAACAGCTTGCAGTCTTCTCGGAATGGATAAATACAGTTCCTGTATGTTTGCCAAGGTAATATTATACCATTCTTCCTGCAAAACGGTGGCAAGTTCAGATAATGATATTGGCGGTGGATAACGAGAACGCACTTTCCGTTCCAATGTAGACCACAAAGGTTCGATAATATTCAGGTCTGGTGACTGTGGTGGCCAGGGGAGATGGGACAACTCATCCTCGTGCTCAGAAAACCAGTCCTGGACAATGGGAGCTGTGTGAACAAGGGCTTTGTCGTCTTGGAAGACACCATCACCATCGGGGAACAAGGTTTGTATGGTGGGATGAACTTGATCGGCCAAAATGTTCACATAAGTCTTGGCAGTCATGTGCCCTGACACAGTTATCATGGGGCTAGCAGAGAACCACGATATGGCTGCCAGAACCATAACAGAACCCCCGCCATGTTTCACTCTTGGCAACAAGCAGTCTGTATTATAGGCTTGAGATGGCGTTCTCCAGACGTAAACTCGGCCAGAAGTGGGAAACAATGTGAAAGAATACTCGTCAGACCATATTACTCGCTTCCACTGCTCTATAGTCCAGGCTTTATGACTTAAACACCACCTTTTCCTGTTACGGGCATTAGCATCGCTGATGAGTGGCTTCTCACTTGCAGCACGGCCAGCAATTTCCTGTTTATGAAGCTCGCTTCTAATTGTTTTGGTACTCACAGGGTTCGGTAACACAACATTCATTTCAGCAGTAACTTTTGCAGCTGTGGTCTTCTTATTTTTCGTCACTATTCCCCTTAATGATCGTCTGTCACAATCACTCAGGACACCCTTTCGTCCGCGCTGTGATTTAGCAGATGATGTTTTTCCGCTTTTCAAATGTGCGGAATAAATCTTCGATACAGTACCTCTTGAAACACTAAACACCTCGGCTACCTTGCTTACGGAAGCACCTACCATACGTGCTCCAACAATTTGCCCACGTTCGAAGTCTGTTAACTCTGACATAATGCAATGACAACCTCACAGAACAGTACTCCGACAACAACTGAACTGTTTAGCACATTTACGAAGTTGTATAGGTGGCGTCAGTAGTCGAAAACCCCAGCGCCACCTACATATTTCATTAAAATCAATCTTTCTTTTAAAACATGCATTTCACAATGTGTTTCCATATTTTTGTCCATCCACTGTATACTGTAATGGACAGTTTCCTAGCGTTAAGACTTGTTACACTAACGGCCAGAGCTTTACTGTAACGGACGAAATATAAACTGTCTCTGTCCAGTCGTCTCTTGGGAGCAACGATTGTTATACTGATGCAAAACTATGTTGTTATGCACGGAATAGTGATGAAGTGTTCTTTCTTGAGTTCAAAGTTTTGTTAGACTTCCAATGTTTCTAACTACTTTGTTTACGCGTAACTTAGTAGAAACCTTGTTGAGTTGTGTAGCGACTTATCGCTGAGTCCAAGTGTGTAAATAAAAAGTCCAGAGAAGAATTATTCATATTATATCAAACAAGGAAGAGAGATGGCTCCTTTTTTAGGCTTACAGAAAAGCCTCCAACAAAGAGTTGTAATAGTGATGACCAAAAGTATGATGCCATGCATGGAACAGCGATCAAAACTTTGCTGTCATGCACAGAATAACAGCCACAATGCGTTTCTTGAGAGCAAAGGCTTCTTATATTGATGGCCAAAGTTGCTCTGTAATGCACGGAATAACAGTTTAAACTTGGCCCTTGAGCACAAAGCAGATATAAGTTAACAGCCAAAACATAGTGGCAGAAGATTCTCTGTTTTTTTATAAAACTGAAACAAAAGAACGGTTTTTGAGTGATGGTATATTAATTGAAGAAAGCGGTTATATATTTTGCAAGTGAATATGAAAGATATAATGTTTCTAGCTATTATAAAATATAACTAGATTTATATAAGTGTTTAACCTTGTGAATTTCACACAAGCCTTGAAGATGAACACAACCAGGCGACTGATGTGAAAGACTCTTTTATTAAACATAGTATAATTTACAGACGGCACGGTCTTATGTGCTTACAAACCCCGACCATTCCCGATAAACACGAGTGGTGCTGTCTATTTTATTTTAGTCATATTTTTTTTTTAATTTTAGCCATAATTGTTTGCTTTTGTAAGTACGAGTGATGTTATCTGTTAATTTTTATTTGAGTCAAATAAAGAGGTCTTTAGACCATTTTCCTATCTCTGCCATATTTACAAAAAATTGCGATAATTCACTATTAAGTAATAACTACGTTTCGTAGACTTTATGCTTGCAGAGTCAAGAAGAAATTTTAGGTCAGAGCCAAATTGCGCGTTATTTGAGTTATGTGGCCCTTAGGATAACTTACTTACCTAGTTAAGTCAAATTTAATACATTCGATTTAATCCACTAACTGATGGTTGTATTTGTTGTAAGCACGAGTAGTGGCCTCTGTGAATTCTCATTTGAGTTAAATAAAGGGTGCTTTACAAACTTTTCAATCTCTGTTGTACCTTGCAAGACATAGTGATAATTCAAGCCTAGTCTTTGAAAGGATTTGCGCATTTCATGTTTCCAAAGGAAACGAAACTCTATTAATTCTTTGAGAATTTATATTTTATATTTATTATACCATTTTTATTTTTGGTTCCAGTTTCATTTCTTTTAAAATCGATGAATTAAAGGATATAAGCAATAATTTGGTAAATTTAATATATAAAATTTCTCATCTGTTCATTTTAAATTTATTTTCGTTTAAACGATTCTGAATTTCGCTCGCTATATCCTTAATAACTGGAAAAATTAAAAAAAAAAGATTAAAGAACTTAAGGGAATACGTATCAGAAGTGTTCCAGATAAAATAATGGATCACTTGCTGATAAAATACAAATTTCACACTAACTAATGATACATTAATTAATTTTTGTAAGTATTTAATTTTTGACCCGAAATCAGTGATTATATAGGATATTATGCATCGGTTTAATTAGTTACTTTGCCGTAATTTTTTAGTCATTTACTAATGAGAATTTAACCAAAATAAAATATACATATATGTATGAATGATTGTACCGATAGTAATATGCATGTATTAATTTGATTGTATCGATAGGGTAGTAATATTGAGGATTTGTGTAAACTAAACTAAAATTTGCTCAAGTGCAGGGTAAATTTCAACATTTATTTTAGCACTGATGGACTGAATTTCTACAAAAAATACAGCAGACGAAGATAACTTCAGCAAATTGAAATATGCCTATTTAGCACAATAACAATATTGAAGATACAATTCTTAAAGTGCAGAGTGACTGGAAAAAGAAAATTCCCAGCTTGAAATTCAGATGACATAACAGTACCATTACAGTGCTTTGCACTTCAGAAGCAGAAGCCTTACCACAAAATGTTTTTTTTAATTAAAATTTGGGGTTGAAGTAAATTCATATAAGTATGCTAAAATCCAAATTTAAGTAAATTATGTACTGTGAATGCACATTTTAATCGTCCTGTGATTTTTAAAGTATTATATATGCCTTCACCTTAAACATTCGTGCGTGCACTTTATCATTGCATGAAGTTTCATAGTTTCCAAAGATTCATGAATGGTCTTAATGCATAATCATTATTGTAATTCATTTTATTCAATAAAAAATAAAATATTGCATCAATGAAACTTAACGCCATAATATTCTACTTCGAAATTCATAATATGAGCCATACTATTTTTCTACAAACTTACACATCGAGGAAACCTTTTGCTTATTATGCATTTAAAAACATCTAAGCAGTCCAAAAGAGCCTAAACCAATTCTCCACTCGCTAATATAAAAAAAAAAAAAAAAAAAAAAAAAAAAAAAAAAAAACATAAAACGTCATTTTACGTAACCCCTTTGGTAGTTGTTTTAGAAAATTAAAACTGAAAATAAATGTCGGTATGTTCCATTTTCCGATTACGTCAAAACCTTCCCATGCACATTACACTTAAATTAATCACGCATGATTTGTGAAGTATTCATAAGTTAATAATCATGATATCAACGTGTGTAAGACTATTCCTTTAATAATAAGAACATTTCCTATTAAAGAATGGAAGTAAGAATATTTCTTATTGAATAGAAAATCCTTGAAAAATGATGCAATTCCTTTCATCTCTCAATTACGGTACAGCGGTAAAATATTTTTCATTTGTCCAAGGACACTGAGCATAAGTTTTTAGTTTCAAAATCCTATTTTGGGTACTTTCTAAATAATTGTTATTGATTGAGAAATTTTCGGAGGAAAGGATGACAATTTGCTCGGATATTCTACAAAATTATCCTTAATTTACAGAAACTGTATTATGATTAAATTGCCAAAAACAGGTTTGGCTTCCATTTCCGGAAATTTGCTAAATTCTAGGTGCTTGTTTTCACTTGATATGAGTTCCAATAACATGAGTCCTCAATTAAGGAGAAAAGTTTATTTCATATGCGACTACATCTGTACATAATATACTGAGATCATGTGTTTTAATTGTAAACTTATTACCTGCTTAAAAGAAATGGGAGCAAACTCCTTAAAAATGAGGAGATGAGCAGGTTTCGGATTTATTAGAATCTGCAACCATTTTGATTAAGTGGGTTCGTACATATATACCTAAATTAAAACTTGCCCAAGAAAATGACCCTGAAGTAAAAACCAGTAAGGAATTATTGGAAACCTCAAGTTATGATTTGATAGTCGTAACGGAAAGTATGCAAACTGAAATCATAAAAGATGCTCACGAGAAAAGGCACACCGGTATCGAGCAAACAGAGAAACACCTGGATGAATACTATTTCATTCCCAAACTTCGGCAGAACATAGAAACCGTTATCGCCTCATTGCATCTTAATGTATCGCAAAGTAGGGAAAAAGGAAGGATTTCTTACGTCCGCCATTCAAGGAGGACGGTTGCATATCTGTCACACAGATCACTTGGGTCCCCTGGAAAGTACCCATAAAAACTCTTAGAACATATTAGTAGTGGTCGACGCGTTTACTAAATTTACTTGAATTTATCCAACAAAATCTACGACCTCTTAGTGGTGATAGCGAAGTTAGAGAATCAAAAGGCCATTTTTGGAAGCCCTTGTCAGATCATTTCTGATAGAGAAACGGCTTTTATTTACAGTGAGTTTACTGACTACTGTGCTAAAGAAGATATTAAAAAAACCAACCGAATGGTATAAACAAACACATGAAGTTCAGAGAAAGCTCAACTCAACATATCAAAGAAGACTTAACACCACTCCGTTCGAATTACCCTTCGGTACTAAAATGTACAGTAAGGGGGCCGATCAGCTCAAAGAATTGATAGAAAGCGAGTTTAAATCTGAATTCGAGTCTCAAAGAGAAGAATTGCGAAAGCAAGCCAAGAAGCAAATTTTCCAACAGGAAAATAAAAAGACACATAATGCCAAAATAAGACAAGCACAGCCGTGCAAAATTGGTAACATAGTGGCAATCAAAAGGACTCAATTCGAACCTCATTTAACATTAAGAGCGAAGTATTTCGGACCTTATAAGATCACGAAAGTTAAGGGTGGCAACATCTATGACGTAATAAAGGAAGAGTGCCATGTGCAAAACCACATGTGCCGAATTCCTCAAGAAATGGACAGCGCTTTAAAATGTTTCACGAACACTTACTTCTATCATTGTATATCCTTGCTTGTTTTTCTTTTTTTTTTTTTTTTTTTTTTTTTTCTGTATTTTGCAGTATCCTAGAGGGCCAGTCTACCCTCGGATACGTGAGAGCAGAGACGCTGCTTCTGTTTAAAACGAACTTTGACGAATCATTACTTTTTAAGTCTTGTAAATGTTAAATTAATGTAATAATCGTTTGTCTAATTAAAATGTCTGTAAGGATTATGTTAATTTTATTAACAGTTAAATTTTAAGTTAAGTTCCTTTCCTGTCAAATTCTTAACTTCAACTTACTACTTCTGGCCAGAACGTAGTTTTGGAATTTGCTGAATATTTAATGAGGAGGAGCGGTATTTAAACCACGAAGTTACTTACAGAGTCAGAGAGAATCAGAGTTTCTGATTTACGCGCGTCTGCCTTTTTGGCCACTCTCTCTCTCAAAGCTGTTATTACGCTCGGCCGTACTCAGGCCCTTGCTAAGCTTCGTAGTAAAATAAGTTAAGGGGCAAACTGAAATTGAACCTTGATAGCTTTGGCTGTACTTCTTTAGTTAATCTTAGTTTTAGTTTAATTCCTTATCATTTTAGTTCAAGTCCAAGTGCGGGCTTTGCTTGTACACTCCCAGGCGGAGTTTTGTTAAATCTTATTAGAATAATAAAGGGTTAGTTACCCTTCTATCTTGTTGTTTCTTGTCACCGAACTCTAGCGATTATTCGCTTATCAGTTCTTAGATTCCTCACTTCCAACATTAACTTAGAATTCCAAAGTGAGGTACTCTACATGCCTTCTTTGTTCATCGTTTAATCCCCATACATATATAAATTAATTTACAAAAGTAATATTGAATATATATCACCTAATGTAATAATCGTCACTGATTAATTCACTCTTTGGTACACAGAAATTGAAGAGATAATAATTAAATCAAAGACCGATGGTGTTTAAGTTAAAGGCTGGTTAGGAGAAGGACTTTCGTAGGCAAAATGCATACGTACATACATCACCATTTTTCAAAAGTACAGGGGAACTTATCTTGTCCTCATAATGCATTACATTTAGCATACTTTATAGAATGAATCTTGAGACCATTTCATAGAACTGACAAAAAGAAAACATGTGAATCTTTTGTTGCTAGTTTCTTCATTAAATATACTCAAATAATACTACCATATTGTAGCGAGTTGAAACAAAGCAAAGAGATAGCGTATTGAATTTATTTAATAGTCTACGCTATTTGAAAACAATTTACACGATCATGTTCGTTCGTCAAGAAAATGGTGAAACAAAAAAGTAGAAGATGAACAAAGTCTCCTGAATTTTTTATCCGTTAGTCGGTTTAAAGTTCACAGAGGGTTTTACTTTTTGATACAGTGTGAAATTCATGTGCAAGGCAAACAGTCTTGCCTCTCCTGGCCGAAGCTGGCCCCTCCTAGCAAGTTGTCATTAAATTACCTGAAAATCCGACTACCGGTTACTGGATCTCTCCGCAGACATGAAAATGCTCATGAGAGAGAAAACAAAACAAATTGATGATTTGATGATTGAATGATGTTTTTGTATTCACTCTCTTCTGGAAAGGCATTCTCCATTTTTGCTTAAAATTTCCTGGGCTTCTCCGTAAGTCTTTCTGAATTCCCATTTGCCCAAAATTTTCAAAGCGCCTCTCGAATGGCTAGAGAGTCTGATATGATGCCAAGAGGTCTCGGACAATTTTCTTGAGAATTCTCAATCTTCGACTTTGAACATCATCTGGGATTCATCCGCATCTAGATATTCGGTGACGAACAGTCGATACATAGTAGTACACCTATAAAGAGATGCCCTTCAATTTTAAACCGAAAGACTCCATTTTACTAGTTTTCTCAAGAATGAAACAATACTCTCTTCCGGACCATCGTGAAAGAACTACAAAGACTTGAGAACGGTCCGTAATTATAGGTTACATTCAGCTTTCCAGAGAATTGCTAAGTGGTCGTTAGAAAATAACTTTCCCGATAATTTCGGCTTGATCGTTAGAAAATAGCTGAAGATGTTACGATGCAACATTTTCATTAATCATTTCAGCGCTTCTTTTCTATCTTCATGTTTTTCTGACATTTTGAATAACTATACAATGATATGCAATCGTAACTAGTTCGTTCGATACGTAATTCGTACTGACAAAACTTAGTACTCAAAACAGTCCTAATGGAAGAACTTCGTTCGTTAAAAGTAGAAACAATGAAAATATTAACTGCTGCAAAATTAGTATTAGTGTAAGGATCTTAAGTTTTTGTTTCAATTTTGTTGTGTGTATTTCCAGTTAGACAGTTTGTAAGGATCCTAAGATTTACTAACGTTTATTTTATTTTAAATCTTTACTATCACTTCTTAGTTTCTACTTCTGGCCAGAATTAAAATCTTTAACTTATTTATGCAAATTTGTCTTGCGAACCTCAAGTACTTAAGTTGTGGCTTTTTGCCAAGCAAGAGAGAGGAAGGAGTGATTAGGAGCAGGCCGCTTGCCATAGCAGTTTTACTCGGTTGCTGGTTGCCTTCAAGGCCAGAGGTTTAATCCTCTTGTTAATTTTAAACGAATCGTAGTGTTAACAGTTCTCTGTACTACATACGGCCTTTCTGTTAATATACGGCCGATCTTCAAGTAGACACTTGTTTATTAATCCAAAGTTAGTTTAGTTAGAATTTAGTTAATATTTTTATATTCTTACGTTCAGACCACAAGTGGTTGGTCTCTGTATTCCGAAGTCCGGAAATCATTGTAAAGAGAGAAAAAATAAAGGGTTTCGTATACCCTTCCTGTATATCTTGTCTACTTCCCACATTTATTGAACATAGCTTTAGTAAGCTCCCTGTTCCGAGTCAGGTCATTTAATGTTCCCCAAGCAAGTAAGGAGGAACACTGAACCTGATATTAGTAGTAAAGAAACATAGGATACGTCTTTATAAGGGAACATTACAAAGATTGGCATCCGATCCTGAACCCCTTTTTTCTCAAAGCTTCTTTTATTTGATCAAACTCCCCCCCAAATACACTATATCATCATTGTATCCAATATCAATAAGTACTACAAATATAATTCTTTTCTGAAGAATGGATGTTTTTCGAACCTTACATGTAAAGGTTATTTATGTGATAATGACCGAATGATTGAAAAGGATACTAATATAACTTATATATACTAATATAACTTATATATACTAATATAACTTATAACTCTAACAGTTAAAGCAGGATTCACAATGTGCATTAGACCATTTCTGAATTCCGCAGTTTTGACTTTTTGTTTTATAAAACACTCTTAAAAACCTTTTCACAACGAAAGCGACCTTACCGCTCGTGCATTTTGACATCTCCAGATCGCCCGAAAACCCCTGCGTCCATTTTCTATCAGGTTCCTTCCCCACCACGTTAGTGCATGGCTCATTGAGTTCGGGAGTTTTTAAATAACATGTTGGTTATTCTTTTGAGGCGACTAAAATAGCTCTCTTATTTAAATGCAATTTGTTTAGCGTCAACGTTTAGCTATTGATTCTTCCAGCTGTAGTTCTGTCCTAAAGGGAAACTGCACGCTGTGCTGCAAAATTAGTATTAGTGTAAGGATCTTAAGTTTTTGTTTCAATTTTGTTGTGTGTATTTCCGGTTAGACAGTTTGTAAGGATCCTAAGATTTACTAACGTTTATTTTATTTTAAATCTTTACTATCACTTCTTAGTTTCTACTTCTGGCCAGAATTAAAATCTTTAACTTATTTATGCAAATTTGTCTTGCGAACCTCAAGTACTTAAGTTGTGGCTTTTTGCCAAGCAAGAGAGAGGAAGGAGTGATTAGGAGCAGGCCGCTTGCCATAGCAGTTTTACTCGGTTGCTGGTTGCCTTCAAGGCCAGAGGTTTAATCCTCTTGTTAATTTTAAACGAATCGTAGTGTTAACAGTTCTCTGTACTACATACGGCCTTTCTGTTAATATACGGCCGATCTTCAAGTAGACACTTGTTTATTAATCCAAAGTTAGTTTAGTTAGAATTTAGTTAATATTTTTATATTCTTACGTTCAGACCACAAGTGGTTGGTCTCTGTATTCCGAAGTCCGGAAATCATTGTAAAGAGAGAAAAAATAAAGGGTTTCGTATACCCTTCCTGTATATCTTGTCTACTTCCCACATTTATTGAACATAGCTTTAGTAAGCTCCCTGTTCCGAGTCAGGTCATTTAATGTTCCCCAAGCAAGTAAGGAGGAACACTGAACCTGATATTAGTAGTAAAGAAACATAGGATACGTCTTTATAAGGGAACATTACAAAGATTGGCATCCGATCCTGAACCCCTTTTTTCTCAAAGCTTCTTTTATTTGATCAAACTCCCCCCAAATACACTATATCATCATTGTATCCAATATCAATAAGTACTACAAATATAATTCTTTTCTGAAGAATGGATGTTTTTCGAACCTTACATGTAAAGGTTATTTATGTGATAATGACCGAATGATTGAAAAGGATACTAATATAACTTATATATACTAATATAACTTATATATACTAATATAACTTATAACTCTAATATAATACTAATATAACTTATAACTCTAATATAATACTAATATAACTTATAACTCTAACAGTTAAAGCAGGATTCACAATGTGCATTAGACCATTTCTGAATTCCGCAGTTTTGACTTTTTGTTTTATAAAACACTCTTAAAAACCTTTTCACAACGAAAGCGACCTTACCGCTCGTGCATTTTGACATCTCCAGGTCGCCCGAAAACCCCTGCGTCCATTTTCTATCAGGTTCCTTCCCCACCACGTTAGTGCATGGCTCATTGAGTTCGGGAGTTTTTAAATAACATGTTAGTTATTCTTTTGAGGCGACTAAAATAGCTCTCTTATTTAAATGCAATTTGTTTAGCGTCAACGTTTAGCTATTGATTCTTCCAGCTGTAGTTCTGTCCTAAAGGGAAACTGCACGCTGTGGGTGAAACCCTATTAAGATCCCAAACAGAGAAGTAATCACTTCAGTTATTGTTAACTCTGTAGCTTCTCTTGGGAAGCGGGGAGGGAAATCCTTTCCAAATGAAATTCCTATACACAGGCGTTTCAGGTGCTTGATAAGTAGAGATTTTTGTCTCTATCGATGCGAAAGATTTAAACCTCACAGTCCAAAATGTGTAATTTGCATAGTATTATCATATCAAAATGTAATTATCAGCCTTTATGTTGGGAAAACCTCACATTACGTCTGTCTACAAATGTAGCTCAAATTATTTACCTTCTTCATTGTATTGTCATTCAACATTGTACTGTCATATGGTGATCTGAAATTGGTTCTGTGCGGATGGAAGCCTTGCTGTTCCACCAGCAATTTCTGATTTTTATTAAGAGAATCTTCCTAAATCCATATTTTGATTTGACTTTACAGGAAATAATTTCAAGGATGAAATCTTTGTTGCGCAGAAGCCATTCGATGCACATTTTGAAAATTTTTATCTCTGTGTATCTTTAAACATTTTTGGTTCTATGCGAAGCTAACAGTCTCATATGAATTAATTTCTAGGAACTATGTTTTTACATAAAAGCGTGAAGGTGTTAGAGTTAAAAATCTTGAAAAATGCAATGTACCCTCACTTTTAGTATAATATGAATTTCTAAATAAGAAGCACGTTACTTTGGATGATGCACAAAAATGTACTCTGGAAATGGATTTCGAACTTTGTAAGATATGTTAACAAAATTTAAAATCTGTTTATTTTAGAGCGCGAACACATTTATGCAGAAGTCTAATGTTAAAATTTTTAAACTGCATATGCTCATAACAGCATAAAAACTCAGAGCATAAGTTTGTCACTTATAATAAAGCCTTTTTATATGCTTAATAATAGCACCAAAAATACGGATGTTATTTAAAATCTTACATTTTATATTTCAGAAATTTCAATCAAATTTTGAAGTTAGCTATTAAGTTTAATTTAATATTTCCTTTTAAATATTTTTGATATATATTATTACAACTCATAAACCTTTAATATCAGACTCATTTATTCTCTAAAGGGGCTTTTAGCTTTATATCTAGCATTCAAAGTTGTAGTCTTTATTTATATGTTTTCTATCTTTTATCTTACATTGATAAATAAAGGAGTTCTTTTAGAAGTACTTTGATGTTATTAAATATAGCCTAACTTCTAATGTTGTAACACTTTTCACATTAATTTAGTACCTTTCACTGTAGAATTACAAAACACTGGTTTAAAAATAATCGAAGCCCATCTGAATATTTTCGAAAAACTAGGATAAGTATGATTTGTCTCCCCCACACATGATTTGCATAATGTTATTTGTTATTATAATTTTTAGAAATTTAGCATTTCTCAAAATATATACACGACTTTTGAGGTGAAACCTCCCAGAAACATCTCATAGTTGAAAACTGCCTTGTTGCCTGCCAGTATGGTAGCCATTGCTACATGAACTCCTGAACTAACTCCTCCCCTGTATATCATTACGCTGTGCAGTCTGTCTGACTGTGACAGCGGACCATACGTCATTTAAAATTCATGTCCAGTTTCATAGTACAACCTAGATTTTTAATTTACGTGCACTTTGAGTGTTCATACGTATATGAAACGGCTTATTAAAACGGTACATCTCTTTCTTGTTATAAATTCGTATGCATAACTAATTTTACTTAGATCTGTCCAATACAATTTACGAAATTTGGCATAATGTACAAAATCTTATCGCAAACCGAAATCAACAGCCATTTAAATTGGTAAGTATTAATTTAAACCAAGTACTTATGTAAATAAATTAAAACATGTTTTCTTTAATTGCAATTATCAGATAAAGGAAAGGCGATACAAATAACTGGAGTTCCAATAGTGGGTTCTAATAACTCACTCTCTATGAATATCAAATTCGAAGCGCTAATCCATACAGACAGATCCATTTATTCATTTAAAGGGTCATTGGAGAGAGAAGAAATTTATTCGCTAATTGTAAGCAAAAAATAACTAATTGTCATCTACCACACTTTTTTTCCGGGCTGCAAAATACAGCTCTTAAAAAATTTAAGGGTAATAAATGTGAGAAATCAGCAATGGCCTTGCCAGGAATCGAACTCCGCACGTTCTGAAGTTAGACAGGCAAGGATCTAGTTACACTGTGAAAGCGCGCGGGAAGAAAGGAGAAAATTCCACTTAACATGCATTAGTATCCCCTATAGCAATTCGAGGACAAAGACGTAAATGAATTACTTAGTGCCGTAAGTGTAGAAAACTGGTTAAAGTTTCATCGAGTTAGTATTTTATGATGTGGATTAAAAAAAAGAAATTGTTTCCTTAAAATTACTAATCAATTGGAGGTTATCACTAAGCACAGGTGGAAGGCATCGTCATTGAATACCCGGGAAAATAAAAGAGAAATTGATGCATAAGGTGTATAATTAATTTTTTTTCAGATTAATTACTTCCTATGTGAGTAGTACACATAATTAAACTGCGATTGTGCTGAAATTTTGCAATGAAGCCTGAGGAATAATTAGCAAAGTAACGGATCAAAACTTTAGAAATAACACTTATGCGCTCATATGCAATTTTTCATGTTTCCATGATAAAATTACCTTAAATTCAGAATCCTCAAGCTCATTAAACACCTAATTTAGATAAATTTTCGCACAATGTGAGCTACTGAAATTCATAGCGCTGAGTAGCCTAATGAGACCAAAATATGCAGCATTTAATTTGTGTAACAACATTACGCAAATTAATTACCTCACAAACCGTTTTGCAAAATGGTCTCATTCATCCATCGGCCTTTGAATAAAATTAAATAGGAGAGGCTGTGTCGATTATCACTTGGTGCTTGCTGGCTGTGCCAGTTGTTTGCAGGCTCAGTCGCCCACCTACGTCAACTCGAACGCTCCCGGCAAAACAAATTGCTCGAGCGATCTTTCGCGCCCCCCTGTGACATTTCTGCCGATAGATGGCGATATACGCAGCCCCCATAAATTGAGCCGCGAATCCGGCATACCGGACATTCAAAATCTGAGCAGCGGATGCTACGGAATTCAAAAGTGACTTCTCTGACTGTCTGTAAGAGGAATTTTTGTCGGGTGACTGCAAATTGAGCCTGGACTTAGAACTGTAATCGTTTCGCAATATATTGGATTTTCTTGCTGTGTGACTCGAAACTTAGCTTTCAGAGGCTATTAAGCATTTCTTGCTGAAAAACTTTTCATTTCCAATACCATCAACAATTCAAAGTTTTCAAACACGACCATGTGAGTAAGTAAAATTTGATTTCATTCCTGTATAATAAGTGATTGCATGTAACAAAAAAACATTTTTTGAAACTATTTTCTTGCCAAACCTAGACGAATTTTCCGTTAACTGGTTGATATTTATTTTTATAATGTGTAACATTATGTCGTGTCATTTTAATTAAAATGTATTAAGACTGTCAGTGTATAAAACATAAGTACGCGTAAGTGAGATAAAGTGAATTAATTATAAAAAACTTTAAAAAAATTGATGTGAATTTTTATATCCTATTATATTATGAAATATTTTCGGATGTAGTAAAACTCTATGGTATATAACTGATATTGATACGTGAGTTTTCTATGACAAATATAGCATTCATCATAAGAAAAGCGTTTATACAAAATAAAATGCCTAACGTTTTATTTAGCAATGTTTTACAAATTTATATCCTTAAAACAGGACTCTGAAGCTTGAATATACCTTAAATATCCCAGAGCAAATTTCTTTCGAATACTACGCTATATGTTATGAAGTATTTAAGGGTGCTCATACGCCTTAAACCCCTTATGCTCTTCGAATATATGACTGTTGCAAGAATTGGGATATTTTATTTATTTTAAAAGCAATTACTCCCAACTTTTTACAGATGACTGCATAATATAGCTGCTTTGGAAACCAGTAGCCAGAAAGTTCGTGTTGCCACAAATATTTTTGTAATTTAATCACCTTTGTGACAAAATATTTCGTCATGTTTCCACTTTGTGCGCATGATATTTTAAAAATGGCTAATGGTACATACTTGAAATTGGATGGAATTCTTTATATGGACACTATTTTCTAACTGAACCAAAAATCTGATGAATATTTTAATATTAAAAAATTTTAGACACGAAAATATTACAGATTTTTTAATAAAATACATTTTATAAACTCAACTCGAAATAAAATAAAAAATTAACATGAAATTCTTAAAATTTTTGGTTCAGAGTAGTTATGAAATGTTATTAAAGCTATATATTGAATGTGGAATTAAATTATGCACCAGAATGTTTTAAAATGTGCGCGCAAGGTGGAGACATGACGAAAATTTTCGTCTCAAAGTGCATTAAATTATAAAAATATTTGTGGCAACACAAACTGTCTGATTACTATTTCAGAAAGCAGCCATATTATATAGTCAGCTGTAAAAAGTTGGAAGTAATTGCATTTAAAATAAATAAGTTATTATAATTCTTGCAGCAGTCACCTATTCGAAGATCTTATGGGTTTTAAGGTGTACGAGTCCCCTTAAAAGTATCTTACCATGAATCTGTTCCATTACAGATGGTAATCCATTACCATCTCTAATGGAAAATTATTTAAATCATATGAATGATCTCATTCTAATAAAAGGTCTTTATGTAGTTATATTCCTTAATATTTCTATATCTATAATATTATGAATATTTACTGCTTAATACTCAATATTATTTAAAATATGAGATTAAATGGATGTTCAATAGGGTTTTTCCATACTGCAATAATGTTTTGCAACATATAATAGAGTTTTTGTATATGTTAATTAATGAATCAAAAGAAGCATCGGGACACAATTTTTAACCTTGTTAGAGTATATATTTCATGAAAATAAATTATTATTTTATCAAGAATATTTTTCAGTGACCAGTTTTATCTAAAAGCAATTGCTTTGTAAGATCATGTAAATCTTCAAATTGCTAGTTTATAATATTTATATTCAAATAGCGAAATTAATTTCTCACTTTTTAATTCCAAGCAATAACACTTTATGAAGATAAAAATTATTTCAGTGCCAGTTACCTCTGCATAATTATTTACGCTTTTGGTGGCTTTCCTAAAATACTGCTCCATCATTATGCAATGTGTAAAAAGAACAGGAAAGTTCATTTTATATATTTTTGTGCGCAATTTTACATGTCAAGTTTTACTGATTCGAGAAATCTAACGAGAAATGGTATTTTTTTGCAAAGAGGCAGGTTAATGGGATGAAGCAGGCATCTTGATCCACTTTCATATAAAATATTTTACGGCTTTTTACGCTTGCAGAAATTAAATTTTCGGACGAGTTATTAATTAGATTGAGTATAAAAAATGCAATGCAGTGAAGATTTTAAAGGGTGTGAGATGTAAAGTCATATGTTTATGTATACATTAAATATTCAACACCAGATTTGGAAATATAGTCTGCCAAATCGACATGAGACGAAGAGTGATTTTTGCCTTAATGAGACATTAAAACTCTATTTATATTTAGAATTTAAGAGCAGTCGATATTTTTATGCTTTAAATTTATATAATGTTTTATCTATTGTAACTGCTTTTTCAAATATTATCGATATCATAACATCATCGTATCTTTAAAATTTAACAGTCTCTCTCTCTCTCTCTTTCAATAATGCTTTTTAGTTAAATTGTTAAGTTAAATTGTTTATGTATCAGCATTGCACTCACAATTATCAATAGCTGCTAATTAGAAAAAAACTTTTGTGTTTGGCTGTGCATATTTATTTGTGCTTCATTCGTTGTTATTTGTGTGGATTGTTTTGAGAAAAACTGGTAAAAAAGGAAATGAACGTCAGCGAACACAACAATGTTCGAAACATTTAGCAGGCATTTCTTCTGCTATGTTCTATACTTCTTATTTCTGTTTGAGATTATATAAAAATATTTTTTACGCAATGAATTAATTGTGCATATAATTATTTTATTTAGACATATTTATTACTATTGCATATTTTAAAAATACACTATAAATGATTTCCAATTTATCATTCAAATTATTGTGCGAACATATACTTGATTAGCTGCTTAGGAACGAATAGCCAGCAAAGTAAAATTCAAAATTTATTTTATTTAACCATTCAGAAGATTGCAAAGCAATTGTTGCTCATTTATATGCAGAGAATATCGGCTTATTTTATTTAAGATAGTATACTAAGCCCTGAAGCTTTCTTGTTTTATATTATTATATCCTGTGGTTCACAAGCACATTTAAACTATATTGATTCACATGTTTAGCTTTCCTTACGTATACATTAAAGAAAGTAAATTTAAAAGTTAATACTCAGAAAGCCTTTATATGCCCCGTCGCTTGTTTGTGTTAAGTGCTAGTGAAAAGGGAATTATTCAGGACATCAGCTAACCATTACTTGCTTAAAAGTTCTCAGTTCAGTGCGGTTAGGCAGCAAAAATGCAATATAAAATAATATAGATTTTAACAATTTTGACTGGTAACCATACATTTTGTTACCGGATAGTTATATCTTCTCCCTGATCTCAGAAATGCCACTTGAGCTTTGCTGTCACATTATAATGAATTATTTGCCGGTACGTGCTGTCTTGGTGAAAATGGTTCGCACTTCCTACAAACAAGTAAGAGATCCCAGAATTCGATTTCCACTGACAGACTAGTTGTTTGTTTCGTTACATCGTAGTTTTAAATATCTAAATGAAGTAACAAGGGCGTCTAAACTGATTATATCGTGGCTGTCACTACTTGGATTTCATCCATTGAATCTTGGATTCTCCACAGCCATCTTTTAATTGTAGGAGTATGTAATAAATTATAACATTTCTGCTGTGCGTACTGTAACTGTGTACACGGTCAGCACATCCAGCTAGCAGTTGTTGATCCGTGATTCTAATTCTGTTGAAGGCAGAGTTATGTTTTCATGTATCTTTGTTCAAATGCGCGTGTTCTCTACTGTACTGTGAGTGCTATGTATTCTGAGTTAAAGTATATCGTTGGTATTATATGTTTATAGGTATCTGAGACTTTCTTACACTCTTCACTTTCTCATCGTTTAATTAATCATATTTAGAAACAAAACTGGAATTTTTGATAGCAAATATAATTCTTAGGATTTTCATTAAAGCACGCTGAAAGTATGAAATAAATTTATTAGTATTTGAGAACGTTTCCAATAAAAGCGCCGAAAACCTTTAACATTTAGAAATAACTTTTCACAAAAAAGTCTTTACTCATTTTCAAAAGGAGCAGAAAAAAAAGGAACATCATCCAGAAGCATTAGGCAAATAATTATCACTAATCCCAGTGAGTTGAATATCATCAAAGAACACTTACGGATTTTGCAAAATTATATCTTTCTGCGCTACATATTAAATTAAATCGAGCAAAGAAATTTGATCTTAGTACAAATGTACAAGAATCGCATACCCGAGAAGCCAATTTAGTAACATAAATTATAGAAAAATCAAGGAAGATATCTAATATCTTTGTGTTTTAATCATCTCCCAAATTCTTTTTAAGAAAGGCCCATTAATGGAAGCGTGGATAATACCGTTGACAGCTGGTTGTTTGACTCAGTTTCAAATCTCAGACAGAAGGCTGAATTCATAGGGCTCTCATATTTCTCATCTAAAGTAAAATTAAGTCAGTTTTCCCGTAAAATTTTCTTCTCACAAACAAATCTCTTCAAAATCTTTGCAAACTTCGTTCGCATTGTCTTGATCAATTAATCACTTGGGATATTTCCATGGCTTTGGCTTAAAATATTTGACGGAGATGTGCAGAGAAGAATGTTAATTACAAAATAGATGTGATAGTTAGAGGTGCAAAATGGCTATAAAAATTAATTTCTTTTTCAGATCATGTGGAATGTTTTCTTACTAATCTCGAAGAATTTAGCAATGACATGGTTAGAATATTCGTTAAAAAATGTCTGATATAGAGAAGCGATATCAGGATTACGGAAAACCCACGCATGATCCCTGACATCTCCTGTGTTCTTGAGGAAAAAAAAATGTTTTGATCCTAACGACAGATTATAGTAAATGGATGTTTTCCTTCCTCAACATAAAAATTCTTCTCGTAATAGAAAATGGCGAATTAGATTTCTTGAAAGAGATTCATTGGGTCGAAAATTTTTAGTTCTGCTTAACTCCGCATTTAATCTCTCATTAATGTCAAGCTTAGGAAAGACATTTTTAGCTGCGTTTTGTTTAATTTTCGATCAATAGATAGCTCTGTTCTCACATAGGCGCATTCTTGTTTTTCGTAGCATTCATTCCACAGCTGAGATTCTATTTAACTTTTCAAGCAACATTGTTGAAAATATAATTAATCACATTAAGCGAATTCGTCTAGCCTATTACATTAATCAACACTACGGAAACAAGTTAATTTTAGTAAACGATGGTACTTACCTATCATTCCGTCTATTTAGCCCCATAACCACTTCCTTTAGGATTCCCTAGTAACCACCAATGGTAGGTTATTCCGGAACTGGTGACTGGCTACCCTTGCTGAAATTTCCGGCAAAGGTTGACGAAAAGAAACGTAAGTTTCGAAACGACTCATGATGAGCACGAAGACGATGTTAAGCACGAGCTTATAAACTGAGCACGACGATAATGAAAAAAAAAAAAAAAAAAGTCTACATTTTTGCGCGACTGAAGGAAATAAGTTTTGGTAAAATAGATATAGATTTATTTTTCTTAAAATGTAATTCTAGTTATGTAACTATAACTTATATTCCACATAATATATTTATTTAGAACAGACAAAAACACGAAATATTATCAAGCAATATTGCTATTGAAAAGCTCGCCTTTTAACCTCATGATATGTTGAAAAACATGTGATTCGTCAGATATTTAGGAATAATTTATCATAGCAAACAACAAATAGGAAATACCGACCTGCATTATCAAAGCCAGCACAGCATTATTTGTGTATGATTATGTTACTGATGGTAACTAAAATATCTAAGTATATAGTATTCTGGAGACGAGATATATTCTTAATATTTTATTTTATCTTTGTCTTGTAGTGCGTGTTAATTTTTCTAACTGAAAACTGGCAGTAATCGTCCATGTTTCGGCCTCACATTATGAGGTTATTTCTTCCACTTTCCTGGCGTGCCTTCGTGGTGTAGTGGCTCTGCACGCTGGGCCGGTATTCCAGAGGTCCGTGGTTCGGTTCCCGGCGAAGGCGGTTGTTACTTAATCATCTTTCCTGCTTCTAAATTACCTAATGTCTCTACAGTGTTGCCCGAACTAAAAGGGTTGTGGATGATGACTCTCCACACTCAGGATTTGGCGATAGGGTTTCCTAAAAACACCAGTTAAGGTATTTCTCCCACCTTCTTAGCGTGCCTTCGTGGTGTAGTGGTTCTGCACGCTGGGCTGGTATTCCAGAGGCCCGTGTTTCGATTCCCGGCGAAGGCGGTTGGTAATTTTTCATCTCTTCGCCTCCAACAAAAATCCTAATGTCTCTACTACATATTCTGAATAACCACTGTCATAATTCACAAATCCTTAGTTCCCAAACTAAAAGTGCAAAAAGTGAACTTTGAGAAACATTCTGCATCCTAGATCGTGATAGCTAATCATGAGTTTTTGTGTCACTAATTTTCTGCCAAATCGCTCAATAAATCGAAAATACTTGCACTACTTCATTACCTACCAGGCCTTCAGTTTCTGCTTTTGTTTTCGAATTAGAAAGTCGGCTCATATTCCCTTTTCTTCCTTTTGAATGTCTTGGTTTGAAGAAATTATTTTTTCAGAAAACGCGAAATGTTCTCTATTCCTGTTTAAAGTAACAAATTGTTTATCAGACCAAATTTTATAATTTAGATGATAGCAATACGTTTTTTTAATTACTTAATGGTGGCCTTTCTATCTAATTTTATGCTGTATTTCTTTCTTATTTAACATTATGTTGTCTATGTGCAAGCAAGTCGTTCATAATATAGTGCGATATGATTACCGTACATTCTGAAAAGTTAACAATATAATTTTGTAAATATTCTTTGGGGATCTAATAGCATCGACAAGATCGTTTAGTCTACCAATTTGTAAACCTTATTTATTATATGAGTCACATCTAGAAACAGAGACAAACCTTTATATATTTCTTTACTAATTAATTATTATTTTCTCTAATTTCTAACGATTGCAGCTTGGTATTGATGGTTAAGTGTCCTCATTGTGAAGGAGTACTACTTTGATGATTAGCTTTTGCATCAAATTAAACTATACATCCATATGCAAGAAAGGTATTTGTTATGATATAATGATGCAAATATTTTTCACTCTCTTTCTAAAAAATTAATGTTTCGAGCTGCGACATAGTAACTTCTCTTCTTGCGTTTACATTCCACGAAATCCCGAACGATCGGAGTTAATATCCTGAAACAAGGATTTTTTGGGGGAAAATTTCAAGAGTTTACTTCTGTTGTTATGCTCTACAGCTTAAAGTCGGAGGATCAATGAGTCTTCTGAATTTGATTTTAAAGTAAACAAAACCGAGAATGATTCAATACGGTGTTTCTTGTTCCTGACGTAAGTAAACAAAACCGAGAATCATTCAATACGGTGTTTCTTGTTCCTGACGTAAGTAAACAAAACCGAGAATCATTCAATACGGTGTTTCTTGTTCCTGACGTAAGCAATTATATGAAAGTCAATGGCACTTCTGCATATGCTCGCTTTGAAATACTTCCAACTTAGTATACGTCCAGTTCGGAAGTGTATACAACACATTTTAGAATGCGACTCGAGCTCGATAAACCAAGATTGAGCGCTCTATACTAGTTCAGCTCTTCCAAAACAAAGCTACGACTGCTCATTAGCATTAGTATGCCTGTTGTTACTATTCGGTAAACGCCCCTGCCCTATAATAATTGTCAAGTAATTTTGGATTTGTCCGCGTAAAGGTTTTGTAAATTCATTAACAGTCAATTAGAAAAGTCAAGCAACGGAGAAAATTGTTAGCTTCGCAATGGAGGTGAGTTAGAGATAGCTGAAAATTATGAAGATGGCATATGTATCCGAGACTTGGCTGTTGCATAGTACATGCCAAGTACGATGGTGTCTACGACTGTGAAAAACAAAAGCACCATTAAATCGGCTTGTGTTGCGAGAAGCGTTGAGAATTGATTGCCAAATAAAGATAAGAGTCGTCAGGGTATGTTGAATAAATGCATTTGATCTGTATAGCAGGAAAATATTTATGTACAGAATTATGAGCAGTGCTCCATTTTTGTAGAGTATATATTTTACCCATTGCATTTGTACTTTAATATTAAATATTGCTACAATAACAATATGATTCCTTTAAAGGACGGATTAATTATTTTTCTTTTACATTTTATAAAAAAATGTGGTTTAGTAAACATCAAAGGATCTATAACGGAGGAATTATTTATAGCGAGGAAACACTGTATTTAATTTTCAATAGCAGTACTCCAGTGCGGAAAGGGTTTCTATGATTTACTATGTTTTTGTTGCTAATGCTCACTTCTCTGACCTATAGTCAGCCCAACCCCACGAAAATCCTCGTGGCAGGCAGTGCAAGTTTACGCCTGCCGCTGGCAACAGCCTTCAGCAAGTTACAGGTTACAGTGCGATTCAGTTCAATTCCGGCCCCAATTTTAATGGAGAGCACTGCGGAAGGACGAATCCGAGCGTCTCCCATCCCTCTTCCCCTACCACTAACCTCTGGAAAGGACTCGCCGTATATTTAGAGTGCCCCCATGCCGCACGGACACTATATGTTTAAAAACATCCGTGTCTTCTCCGTGATGATTTGCTATAAGATGCTGAGTTAAATTTTCATATCCATACTTTAACGCAAAAGCATCGACTCATAGAAGAAATCATGCAGCAAAAGCTTTATTAACTCCTATTAGTTGTATTCAAATTCAGTTGCATTGACTTATATTTCTGTCACATTTGTTACGTTCCTCTGAGACATATGAATTAAAAAACAGTTGTGTGATGTTCACATATTTTGATTTATATGATAAACAACAAGGGAAAATAGTAATTCTGAAGACAAACAACAAAAATCAGCGTTATATTTACAAAATTTCCACAGGACTAGTTTCGATGGTTTTACCGAAACACCATCCTCAGCTGCAAAACCGCAAATGAACAAAATAAGAAAAAATGATTAGATAAGATAAGAAAGCCTGGACAAGAATAAGCAAGTGGCGCCATCTGTTGGTGAAACCAGAACTAAAACATAATTTCTTTAAAGGCCGAAGGCAAATTTTGATTGGAATTAGGATCGTTAACTAGAACAGAAAGATTTTTTTTTTCTTTTTTTTGGTCCAGTCTTTCTTATCTTATCTAATCATTTTTTCCTATCTTGTTCATTTGCAGTTTTGCAGCTGAGGATGGTGGTTCGGTAAAACCATCGAAACTAGTCCTGTGGAAATTTTGTAAATATAACGCTGATTTTTGTTGTTTGTCTTCTGAATTAGTATTTATTCGGCGGGTTATTGTGTCTTAATTAAGGGAAAATATGTTTATCAATACTATAGACCAGCGTAATTTTTATTTATTACTTTGATATTTCAAAATTTAAAAATAAAATAAGCGAAAGATCATAAAATCGCCAGAATTTAAACCAAAATTGATGAAATTAAGTAATGCCTAATTTTATGCTAAAAAAGTAGCAGACATCTTGTTTTATACTTCGCTTTTATCAAAATGAAGAATTTATTCGCGTTAGCAGACGAAGTATTTTCAGAGGAAGAAGGTATATTATTTCACATAGCTAGACAGATAAGTCATTTAAATTCCTCATGCCATGCTAAGCTGCGAATTTTCTGCTTTTAATGAAACCATCGGAGGAGTTTTCGTGAGTACTTTTTTTTCTAAATGAAATTTAATTGATGCGAGAGCATAATTTTATTTCAAATACTTCAATATTTATGGCTATTTAAAATAACAGTTTTGAAAGTAATATGCTGGATTAAACTAAGTAAAATGTCAATTAAAATTATAAATTGAGCAGATCTTTTCTGTAGAACAATCAGTGTATTTTCATTTATTTCTTGTTAATTGGGGTAAGCATTTTGAAGTGTAACATAAATTACTTTTCATACTATTCTCCTTAAGTCTAAATTCATTATTTCATGATATTATGCTATGTTTTCTAGAATCTTTAATATTTTCAAAATGTTGTTCGTGCGTACGGGTTCATAATAGATTGAATGGACATAGGCCCGATGATAGGTTAATAAAAATTCTTTTTATCAGAATAAACACTTCAAAGTTCTATAATTTTTTACAGTATCACAGAAGTTCACAGTATCACAGAGTACAATTAATAGTTGTGCATCAAACTACTAAGAACATTAAACACAAGCACTGCAAAGCGCATTTAAATAGAAAGATAACTCCGATATCTCAGTTTACGGGGAGCTAACAACTCGCAACAACAATAGCTAAGCAACTGAAAGCAGATGCTCTCTTTTACGGCCTTAAATAGTTTTCAACCGGCCGCTGAGATATTTCTAGCACTTTCTGCTTCTTGAAATTACTGCAAAGCAATACGAGGATGGAATTGCGGTTACAGCTAACATAGTGGTCAATTACATTTATTAAATTTTAATACATATTTCGGTAATACAGGTACCGAACCAAAATAACAACAATAACAAGGTTTAAGAATTTTCTCAACCCGCGAGCGGGCTGACTGCATGGGCACACCTAAACGGGCTGGTTTATACGCTCCAGTTACCCTTAGAAAGTCCTCCAAGAAGGCATCCCTTAGGCAGATAGCGCTTGAGGCTTTGCCATAATTACATAAACGAAACCAAACCAGTTCGTTTAAGAGCTGGATGACGAATTTTATTTTAAAACAAGTTCTCTAATCGGAAGGAGTATTAATAAAACATGATTTTTTTTTTTAGATCTAAACCTGATTTCCAAAGTTTGATGAACCAGCAACCGCGGTTTGAGGACTTTTGAGGAAACCTTGTTTTTACCATATTTCGCAAATATAGAGCCATACTTCGCAATTATTGTGGTACAGCAGTTTTGCATTAGGCAAGTGTGGTTTTGGTAAATTGCTGTTATAGGTGGATTTATGCTTCTTAGCAATTGCGGCTAGATGACTCTCTCAGGAATAATGAAATTTTGCATTTGGCATCTAAGGACGGGCACTAGTTTACGTTCGTACGTCAGCTTATAGCTACAGCAAATTATTTTATTGGGACTAAATATTTGCCATGTTATAAAACTTGTGAAACACTGAGTGCACAATATTTACAAGTTTATAATTGTGCATGCAGGCTTCGTGAAATTATAGCGTTTTTCCTCAATTGATGTATTCTGCTACTAGGTTTTGCACGCATGGAATTAGTGCACTGTCAAAACTTAATGTTTGTGAATTATTTGTTAATTCTTTACGAATTGTTTATGAATTTCCTCTTACACCTAATTTCAGTGACTTACTCTGAGTCTATGTGTATCTCGACGAACAATGATCCAAATCTATATACTGCTGTGCAAAAATTAAGGACGAGACGGTTTTTCAATATAACTTTGTACAAACGCTTTCCAAATCAACACATTTAATACCGTAAGATCCTCAATACGTAAGGACATGAATAATGTAAGCAACACTTACTAAAAGAGAAATCAGAGGGATTAAAAAAAAGCTTTATTGAAAAAGTAGCATGGAGCGCAATGCGAATGAAGGCCGAAACATCCCTGTGATGGGTGTCCAGCAAGAAAAATCCGGTCTTTAATAGAGGATATGATCTCCCCTGACTGCTAGGCAGGTTTCGCACCATCTGCCCGTGCTGAGAATGAGGGTGTCAATGAGTTGTTGAGGCATTGCTGCCCATTCGTCTTGCAGCGCCAATCGAAGCTCCGGAATCGTTACTGGTGGTAAGGTAAGAGCAGCCAAGCGCCTGCCTAGAAAATCCCATACATGCTCGACGGGATTGAAATCCGGAGATCGTGCCGGCCAATCCATGCGTTCAATATCCTCACTCTCTAAGAGCTGTTCGGCAGCTACTGTGCGATGAGATGGTGCATTGTCGTCCATGAAAAGGAACTGCGGACACATAGCGCCTCTAAAAAGACGCACATATGGAAGAAGAATTTCGTTACAATAACGGGTCCCGTTGACTGAACCTGCTTCGAAGATGTGAAGGTCTGTACTACTACCAAGCATGATGCCTCCCGAAACGAGAACAGCGCCACCTCCATACCTGTCCCTTTCAATAATGTTCGAGGGATGATTGCGGCTTCCCCGCTCTCTCCAGATGAGTATGCGATCAGAATCGCTACTCAGACTGAATCTGCTCTCATCTGTAAAGAATACTCTTCCCCATTGTCTCTCCAATTCCGGTGTTCCCGGTACCACAGAGAACGCCTTCTCCGATGGGCAGGCGTTAGAGGTACACACCGTACTGGGCGTCGTGCAAACATACCACCACCGTGCAGTCTTCTCGCCACGGTAAAACGCGATATCGGTCGTCCAGTCGCCTGTGTCGTGTGTCTAGCGATTTCTCCCGCTGTCTGCCGCCTGTTCTTCTGGCCTGTAAGGCAATATACCGGTCATCTGCGGGTGTGGTTCCTCGTGGACGACCACTACTAAACCCCCGGATAGCAGTTCCTGTAGTATGAAATTGTCTCCAAAGTCGTGAAACGATGCTGTGAGTAATTCCGAACTCTGCAGCCACACTTGTCACACTGCGGCCTTCCTCCAAATTCCCAATGATTCCACCTCGGGTAAAAGCATCCAGATGTCGTCTAACAGATTGATTATTCGCCATTTCTCGCTGAGGCAGCAACTCGGTGTGATTTTAACTGCTATACGGCGTGCAATCTCTTTGCCAGAAATACTGATCTTACACCGACAACATGCTTTATACTACTCAGACACTCCCCCATTACGTCTACCTGCATATCTGCGCATGTGCTACCGTACATCACCTTACTTAATCTCCTGATTGGTCTTTCTGTCTGCTCTGCCTCTTCGTTCAGCTGATATGCTAATTTTTCGACTTCGTCCTTAATTTTTGCACTTCAGTGTATATAAAATGGTTCTACATCGGATACTAGGAAAAATTAATCTAACGAAAGAAATTCTGCAGTCAATTAGTGTAATATGTATAATTTTAATAAACTCCAATAAGATTATCTTTTAAATTCTTTTTGTGTGCGTGTTAATACTAAGGAATTTGATCTTCTTTAACTGACCATTAAAAAGTATTTTAGTAGTTTACACGGTTTTTCGAGACTTTAAGAATTAAAATACCGAGTGACCCAAAAGTCATTAACATTTGAAAGTTTAATAACTCACAAAATAATATAGGTAGAGAGGTAAAAATTGGCGCACATGCTTAAAATGACGTGAGGATTTATTGAAAGCAAAAAGAAATAAAATGCAAAAAAAGCCAGCATATGGCACTGGGGAGCAAAATGTAATGTGAGTGAGGCCGCATGAGAATCGAGTATGAAATGAGCTGTAGTGAGAGAGAGAATCAGTCCCTTCATGACTTTGTCACTTTTCTATCGTCGCCAGTCGGTTGTCGTTTTCTATCGGTTGTTGGAGTGATGTGGATTTGTTACAGTACTCGTGATCGGACCCTTTTTCTTCGAGGAAATGTAAGGTTCTACTATTCAAACTGTGTGTGTGTCAGTTACGAAATCCGCTGATATGCTACAGAATCTCATCATCCCTAGTCTGCTCATAAGCACCTGCTGATAGGTATGCCTTTTATGCAATTTAGCTCTCCATTCATTACCGCTACAAAGTGTGAAAGATGCTTTGAACACAACGTTGAGGATCGCGTGCTGAATTGCCACTTCCGCCATACTTGGCCCCTCAACTCCCCAATCCGTATGAATTATTGGTAGCGGGGTTACTTGAAAGTGCAAGGTCTACCATAATCGTCCAACCTCATTAGGAATGCTAAAAGAGCAATTTCTCCTCATACCTACGGATATGCTGTACAGTATTGTTCATAATATTGTTCCTCGCTTACAGGTATTGTTGATGAGGGACGGCCAACATGTTGAACACTTGCTATAGAGAACATATTCTTTAATAAAAATCCATTGCTACGGTAATTATTGCCTTTGTTATTATATGAGGCGCCCTCTGTTGGTCGTTTTAAGCACTTTTTTTTTGCTTTCAATAAAACCTCCATGACATTTGAAGCATGTGTGTCAGTTTCTACCTCTCTAGCTACATTATTCAGTGAATTATTGAATTTCGTTATGTTAAAGGACCTTATGGTCACTGTAAAAATCTGCTATAAATAATAGCGATCTAATAAAAATGTTAAAAGAACCTAGTTTTATACTAAATGCACGATTGTCTCCTACCTACTATAACAAGTATAGTAGATAAAACTGTAAACTCTTCGCTGTTATTATTTTTTAATTTGCTGCATTTTTTATCTTTCAAATTGAACATGCAGTGGTGACAGACAGACTTTATAAAACTGTCAAGAAAGTTGACGACACTTTTATTGCACGTTGTGCCTTAAATATATAAATAAATATATAAAGAATAACAGTTTAGTTAGAAGAATGAGGTACTAAATATACCAGCCTCCATTTTATAATTAACGTAGTTAGGCAACACATTTACGATGAATGCAGGAAGTAACTGAATACGAAAAAGTGTTTATCTTTTTTTCAGTACATTTTACAAGATAAAAGCGTTTCAGTTTAAATGTGCTTTTACATTTGATTTGTGAATCTGATCATGTGAACATGCACATATACCTGTTTATACGTAATAATGGTTTGAATATTTTTAACTATAGCATTGGAATTAAAGATAAAATCTAAAACTAATATTTGGAGAAGACATATTGTTTATTAGAGAGGTAAAATGATTTTTATAAATGTATAAACGAAATGTTTACTTTTCAGAAATCTGAGAACAAAAATATATTCACAGTAAGTCACTCACCAAAATATGTAATAGTTAAAAATGTTTTCTTGCGTGCTTGAAAACTGAATTACATTTTCAAAGTTGATAGTTTCTTACGGAATCGGGTAAACTTTTGCAACAGTTTCTAATTTGTAAGTACAGAATATACTTACAAGTAAGTACACATGTTTTATTTACTTTGTTTTGCTTTATACTTTTTTAATTAACATTTTTTCGCGTAGAGATAAAACGAATTTTATAAAATTATAAACGAAATGTTTACTTTTAAGAAATCTTAGAACAAAAATATAGTCACAGTCAGTCACTCACCAAAATTTGTATTAGTTAAAATTATTTTCTTGCCTGCCTGAAAACTGAGTTACTTTTTCAAAGTTGATAGTTTCTTACGGAATCGGGTTAACTTTTGCAACAGTTTCTAATTTGTAAGTACAGAATATACTTACAAGTAAGTACACATGTCTTATTTACTTTGTTTTGCTTTATACTTTTTTAATAAACTTTTTTTTCGCGTAAGGAAAACATTACTGCGGATTTGGAACCAGATTCTTTTCAAATAAAACTTCCATTAGATACCTAAAAATTTCTAATGCTATATCACAAAACAAACTGATCACCTTTAGTACTGCAATCTTACTGCATAACGCGGTTTTATTTCCTCTGTTATTTGCGTAACCTTAGCTGTTTAGTTAAAAACATATTTCATGTCATAAGGTATTTATAGACTTTCCTTGTGACTGATCTACATTTCAAAAATGCAATGTTCAAGCATTTCCTCAATCAACAGAAATATTGAAATTGGATATTTTTGGGGATAGATATGGTTAGATTTACTTTTCTTCTGAATATTCGAGGTAAACCGCTTTCAGTAGTTTCGATTAAAACGGATATTTTCGTTTCACTCCTATTCCTTGCACTCGTACTAACACGACCTGCTGATTTAAAAGTGAAAGCTGTGGCTATCTTTAAAACACGGTTTAATGGGTTTATAGAAAAAGTATAGCTAGATTTCCCGTCTAGTGGCAAGTATACAGAAAGATTTTATATTTTCCAATTTTAGCAATCCAGATTATCTTATGAGCTTCTTTGGGTTTTCATCCCTATCTCGTAAATTAATTATGCATCAGATGTTTGGACGTATTACGGTAAAGAAATTTTCCAGTACTGCCTTTTCACACGAAAATTTGGGAATCCATCATAAATTTTGCTTCATTCCATTTTCAAATAATAATATTAAAATACCAGCAAATGACAAATTCTCTGCATACTAGCAAATTGTAAATCGAACGCTTTTTTAGCGGAAACTAAATCAGACAATCAGTTTTCATCCTACCGCCAGTTTATTAAGAAAGAATGAAAACTTGCACATTTTGTAATTTGCCATACTTCAAATAGTATTAATCACGTACACTACGCAAAAAAGAGGACAGTTCTACATTTCCCGCTCTTCTGGACCGATTGAGGAAATTCTAATTGCGTTTTTCATGTCTCGAAAACATGACTTAGGATATGTATTAAATTTGTATGTAGCATTTTTCTGTTATAGAATCTGATGATTGACTTCTGATATCTGATGATTGACACAAAATCGGATTTTTTTCTGAAATGGCATGCCAATTGTTTTCTAGTTTTCGATCCTATGACTCAAATTATGACTAAATATTAAAGTTTGCAAAATTTGGGTCAAAATGTAAGGAGAAATTCAAAAATTTATCTTGGCGAATTTTTTCAGTTCGCCAAGATAAATTCACTTGGCGAACTTCTTAATGTCTTCATGGAATTTTTGTCTTACAATTTCCATGCTGTATTTCATGGAAGTTTTTTGTTACCATTTCCATGTCTACATTTCATGGAAGTTTTGTCTTACTATTTACATGTCTATATTTCATGGAAGTTTTGTTTTACAATTTTCATGTCTATATGTTATGGAAGTTTTATCTTACTATTTCAATGTCTATTTTCATGGAAGTTTTGTTTTACTATTTTTATGTCTATATTGCATGTGCTTTGTCTTTTTATTTCCATGTCTATATTGCATGTGCTTTGTCTTTTTATTTCCATGTCTATATTTCATGGACGTTTTGTCTTACTATTTCCATGTCTGTATTACATGTAACTTTTGTCTTACTACTTCCATGTCTGTATTACATGCAAGTTTTGTCTTACTATTTCCGCGTCTATATTTCATTGAAGTTTTGTCTTACTATTTCCAGGTCTATATTTCATGGAAGTTTTACCTTACTATTCCAATGCCTATTTTCATAGAAGTTATGTTTTACTATTTCTATGTTTATATTTCGCGTATTTTGCCTTTTTATTCCCATGTCTATATTTCATGTAAGTTTTGCCTTACTATTTCTATGTCTCTATTCCATGTAAATTTTGTTTTACCATTTCCGTGTCTATATTTCATGTAAAGTTTGTATTACTATTTCCACGTCTACATTTTATAGAAGTTTTGTCTAATTTTTGCATTTTGTCTACTAAGTCATGGAAGAAATTGATTCATACAACATACAATTCTGTGCAAGGTATGAAATCGAAAACTGTATATAAACGCCTACCGCGATCGAATAGTTCAATAATAATAAATGACGACTGTAATAATAACTATGCTTTAAGAAAATTTTTAGATTTATAGTGAAACAAATTTTGGCATTAAAATTTAGACCAACAGAGAATTCATGAAATGGAATTCTATTACACTTTAACTAAGTCTGCCGAGAAAATGGAATATTTTAGGAAAACATGCCCATTACCTTAGACTAACGTATATTTACAGCTTAACAATTTAAATGCAAAGATGGTTCCCATGATTCATTTAACTTGTACAACATTCGCATCTTTTACCTCCTGGGACAAATAAAGCCGTATTCCCCCATTTAGAATGAGTGATAGTTTTCAACACGTAAATTAGAAGATTTATGTTGCAAGACCCTAATTAAGTTTCCGAAATATTTCTCCCTCTAAGGATTCAGTTCGTTCAAGTTACATTTTAAAATCTCATTCTCATTTCAGCCGCAGACTGTAAAATTAAAACAACTGAAAATAGGTCTATATCTCAACTACGCATAATACTCTCCCACCATTATTTATGGCAAGTCTCTCATCATTAACGAAATATATACATTCTAACACTATATGGGAATACTTAAAATTTATTAGTCTCTTAGGTGCATTTAAAGTTAACTCTAAGTAACTTTATTAAGTTGACTTAAATTCTCGTTTAAAATATTGCCCCTGATGCGCGTTTACAAATCATTCAGTAATGCAGCTTTACATTGCAAATATATAAGATAAAATCATCAATTTCAACACCTAGATCTAAAAATGCTAATTTAAAGAGTTAAAAAGAAATGTTAACTTAATAGAAACTGGATGCAAAGACATATAGGTAGGCGAAAAGTATGCTGCGTTTTATTTCCAGAACGTGCCAATAACTCTCCACAGGAGCCGCTCTAATACGTTATGTTAAGATATCCAACGAATTCAGTGTCATATTTATTCAAAGCGGTAAATACTCAACCTAGTGTACTGGAAGAATTACGAATACCAGTTCTTTAAAACTTATGTTAGTGTCATATCATAAAGTGGTCATATCATAAATATTACAACGAAGACCTAACAAGATCGCAGAAGAAGTGAACAAATACAGAAGTAAGTAAAACAAACGCCTTCATATAGCCATTTAACCACCCTCTAAATATACCAGAGGATGATAATGCATTTTGAAAAATATAAAAAGTTTATCCTACTTCATGGAGTTTACTAAAGCGAACCGAATATATTTAGTTTCAAATGAGTAAAATAAGATGCATGTGAGTATTTTGATGCCCAAACGCAAAATCTAAGAAAATAAAAATAACTTGTCAAGCGAATGAAATTAGACTTTTGAGAATCTGAAGATAACTTGTGTATATCATACGTACATCATCATCACGAGTTATGGCGTTAACTGATTTCATTAAATTCAGTAATCTTATAAGGTATTTCTTCCGCCTTCATGGCATGCCTTCGCGGTGTAGTTGTCCTCATTTCTTCATCTATCCTGCTTTCAAAAAATACCTAATGTCCCTACAGTGGCGCCCGAACTAAAAAAGGTGGTGGGTAATGATTCTTCACCATAAGGATTTGGCGATTGTGTCCCCTAATCCCCAGTCGCTCCTTAAAGGGGGAGTATATAAGGTATTTCTCCCACCTTCTTAGCATGCCTTTGTAGTGTAGTGGTCAGCACACTTGGCGCATATTCGAGAGTTCCGTGGTTCGAGTCCTGGCTAGGGTCTTGCTCAATTTTCAACTCTCTTGCTTCAAAATAGCTTAATGTCTCTACAATCTGAAAGGAATTGTGATCTCTGTAAACTGTGGACCACGCAGTCACCGAAAATACTTCGATTATTAGATTAATCGAAACCGCAAACTTTAAAAATCAATAGTGTCATCGTCAGTACTTGAGTAAAGGATTTCAGAATTGCTGTTTGGACATCCTAACAGTTTACCTCCCAGCCCATAAGCGCGGAAAGGCGATAATTACTTAACACGAGGCACAAGATTCAGCCCACCAGATTTAGGTAGTAAAGAATTATTATCACTGCGTTTTAGTTTTGGCGCAGTGATAGTGATCATTAAGACTTTCGAAGACTGAAACGTGAAAAATCAATTGTACCCTAGCTAGTGTCTGAATCGCTAATCTCTTAATTGCTCGCTGGACATTCCACACGGAATCCACTGAAACTGCTAGAGCACGTATAGAAAAATCATATAATTCTTTACAAAATAGATAACGTCAAATAAACCAGGCTGTCATGTTGTGCAATCTAATTAATCAGTTTTTTTCGTGCCAGGTGAGAAGCTTCGATATTACATTTAATGGTAAGTAGTGTCTGACAGCTCCGAGAAGCAAGTTTTGAGTTTAGTTGTTAAAAGAATGTATGCTACCTTATCCGAAGATTTCGCAAATAATAAATATGTCATCAGCTCATTAGCAGGAAAAAAAACTGCATTTCTCTAACATGTTTTCTTAGTTCCAACTTCAGATTTAAGAGATCTGACACTAATTAATGAATTTTAAGGAGGCAAAATAAAATATAATAAAGGGAAAACTTTTCCCTGGAGCAAATATTTCCGATTCGTTTGGGATAAATCTAAACAGTTCCGTTTCGCAATCGATAAACGTAATTAGAGCTTCTCAAATATTTAGCTACTCTAATTGGATGTTAGTCATTTATATAAAGAAGAATGATAAACGTAGATTGCAGGTAAAATCCATTAGATTTATCGTGATCTAATGTGAAAATATTTGTAATTGCATGCCATTTTTTATGCAACCTATCGGCAATGATTTCTTAAAGCGTTGTCATTAATTCTATGACTTACTTAATCTATTTTGGATAAATGTAAACATTAGAGTGTCCAAGGTTGCATTACATTTTTGGCATTCTCTTTTACAGATAATACTATTTGATTAAAGGCCTTTTTAACCTTATATGTTGATATAAATTTATTTAATGAGGAAAGTGAATTTGATTTTTAGCGGTATATTTGTTGAAGAGTTGTCTAAAATATCAGAAGGTGATTCTCGCCTATGCATAAAAATTCAATGATAAATACGATTTAGTCTTCTCTATACTGAGAGACCTCATATTTATTATACAATTTAAAAGGGGTTTATTGAAAATGACCTATATGTTTATAAAAGATTTTTGGTAATAATTTTTGCTGCCATAAAAAATAGAAAATAAACCAGTAATGTTGGGGAATGGAGGATTTATGTATTTCGTTTTTTTCCTAACGTATGTTTCATGTTCTCCAATGCATAGAACTAATCGTTGTTAAGATTATCGTAGTTTAACCAATGTATAATAAATTTAATTGGCGAATAATACTGTATGTAGCCTAGCAATTCACATCCGGAATGGGATCTTTAAGGATGGAGCAACGAATTTGATTGATAGAAAAAAAAAAAAAAAGGATACAAAAATTCAAATTTAACATAAAGTTGAACGTATCCAAATGCAATCTCAGGTTAAAAAAATGCTAGCACGCTTGATGGTTTGGCCCTGAGACTTATGGATGGTCCAAAGGCAAGTTTTACAGTAAATTGTCTACGTCTCAATTAACAACGGCAAACCTGTGCCGCGGCAACTTCACCCCATTGGGTAGTACAGTTACGCAAGCAACCAATAAACTTTCGGCGACAAACAGGCACTTAGGCCGCATATATATATGTATGTATATATATTTGTTTCAAAAGAATAAATTGAAAAAATACATTGAATAAATACAATAATACTGTAGACAAGGGTTTCTAAAATGCATTGGTTTCAGAATTAATTTTTCTGGATAATTTAATTTTTTAAGAAGTTTAATTTAATACTAAACTTTACATTGCTTATTTCTCAAAATACCTCACTATTGGTATTTTCTTTTAGACCTTTAATTTTTAATTGCTAATTACTCAAGGTACCACTTAGTTGGTATTTCTATTTGGACTTTCTTCGCTACTTTTGGTTTTGACTTTTACCCTTGCTTGCATGAATGACGAAACACGAATTGAATTATTGAGGAGTTAGGTTTGGAGGCAACTTCCCCTTGATAAGTCTGTCTCCTGCCTGCTCAACAGTCATTCACTTATGCAGTTAAAAAAAAAAAAAAAAAAAAAAAAAAAAAAAATTAATTTTAATTTGCTAAATTGGTGAATTTATTTTCATGTTTTGGTTTTGCACTTGATTTACTTATGCTATCTGAATTTAAATGATATTGTAGATTAGTGCGAAAATTAATTCTTTTATATGTTTGCACATTATTTTAATTTTAAATTAGTTCGAAAATTAATTGTATATGTTTGCACATTATTTTAACTTTAAATTTGCTTTTTTACGTATATACAAGTTTGTTAACATTTATATGTATATATATATGTATATGGGGTGAAGTAACATCATCTCCTCCGTAAAGGCTGGCTCCCGGGCTTAGCTAAGCCCACTGTTGGATTCCGCATGTAAATGGCACGCCATTTAACTATTTGCGTCTTCGTGGGATTTTAATTAGCCGAGATATTAATTAAAAACTAATTTTTCCCCTATGTTTTCCATGCATTTTCCACTTCTTGGGTTTTACCTATTAGAGGGATTTGGCTACGTGCCAAATTATTTTTTCTCGAATATCTACGGAACGGCTCCGAGTTGAAATTCGAGACGCATATCCTCGGATTCCAAAACATTCTCCGAACCCATCGACACCATTCTCATCTTCACGACATTAATCGAGCATGATATTAATTAAAAACTGCGGAAACGTTAATTTCCGCGCTTATTTTTCGGAGTGGCATCAATAAAATATTGGCAACACATACTTAAGCCGCTTATATGTATAAAGATGTTAACAATTTTGGAGGCACTACATAAGGTAAATTAAATTTGAACTATTACCAAATTTGAGTTAGAACATTAGAGGTGTTATTGAAGGCGTTAATGTAGTTTCAAAAACGGAATTGCTTTTATATATTCTTAGGGAATCTGTCGTGTTAAACTACAAACTACAAACATTAACTACAAACACGTTAAACTACAAACATGAAAGGCTAATACGCCTCGAGGAATTGCTATGGGGGTTATGTTACACCAGTAAACAATAATTCATAAAGTATATCACCGAAAAAGGAAAATGGTAAAGTACATGTTTTAGTAAGAAATAACTGATCTTCTTTAAGAAAAGGATTAGCGCCTTAAGGAGAAAAGAAATTCTTCAGATACTTAACAACGCCTCTTTGTAAACTATCGCCAAATAGGTTTATTTTATACAAGCATTTATTTGTTACTATTCTTTAAAACACTACAATTTTTCTCGTCGTATTTGCGAACTACTTTCGATTATGTTCTGTGAAATCTCACTTTAATGAGTGCTTGTTTTAAAACATTTCTTAAATTTAGAAAACGTTCAGGAAGATATAAAAAAACCCACAACGCTCACCATTACAGAGCATCCAAACATCTATGAAAATGCCAAGAAACCTAAACTATTAGAAGATGTAAATCCAGAAGCTAAACTGTGATAATGTTGATTTGTCTTCAAATTTATCAATGCTATATTTAAAATAGATCCTTTTTACTTCCTTGTACGAAGTAAAAAAGAAGTATTGTAATCTCGAAAAGTTTCAGGCAGCTTATTTCAATGAAAATATCCATTTTGACCGCTATCGAATGCAATTTAACGATGTTTTCGCGTGATATCTGTACGTAAGGACAGAATAAAGTACTCCTTTCCTTCAAAAAAATATATGTATATATATATATATATATATAACTGCTTTAAAATTAATTCTGAAGATAATTTTTCGTGGCGTCTGTACGAACGTACGTACGTGCGTACGTGCACGAGGATGAGTTGTCCCATCTCCCCTGTCCACCACAGTCACCAGACCTGAATATTATCGAACCTTTGTGGTCTACATTGGAACGGAAAGTGCGTTCTCGTTATCCACCGCCAACATCTTTATCTGAACTTGCCACCGTTATGCAGAAAGAATGGTATAATATTCCCTTGGCAAACATACAGGAACTGTATTTATTCATTCCGAGAAGACTGCAAGCTGTTGTGGATGCCAACGGGTTTCCTACACCATATTAAGCAAAGAAACATGTTTTTTTAAAGGTGTTTCCACATTTTTGTCCAACCCCTGTATCTCGCATAACTCAAAAACGAGTAGCCTCAAAACGTCGAAATTTTGTATATAGGACTGCTATAACATGTAGATGTGCACCTCGTATTTTGGTTGCAATGGGCCGCACCAAACGTATATAAATATATTTATATATATATCCACTCTCTTATTACCTGGCTCAGTGATCTCAGTGTTTTTACTCTTATATGTTTGTAAATTGTACTTTTTTGCTTTAAAAATGATTGAATTGTGTTGTTTTTATCTTCCAATTAAGATTTTTATGCCTTTAGTAAATCTGTGTGCAATATTTTTAGAATTATCAGCAATTTTAGCCATTGATGTTTGAAACAGGAGACTAGTGGATTTGTTGCCAATGTTTGTTTGTACGTTTGAAACAGGAGACTAGTGGATTTGTTGCCAATCTAGAGAAACTTAGGTTCGCAACTAAAAAGAGAACGCATTCATTTATTATTGCCAATTAAATCATGCTTAATTCTTTCTGGAATTTTTCTGAGGAAATAAGAGTCTGAGATTTACTTCGTAAGTTTTAATATAGATATTTTGAGTTTTTATGTATTTTTGCTTTCTCGCGAAGTGAGAACTGAATTAATTAAATGAGAAATACTCAATCGTCTGTGAAAAACTGTTTCTCTTTTGTTTTGTTTGCTTAATTTCTTTTATACATAGTTCTAGCTTTATTATAGTATTTGAATAGAACATGTGGCAACGATTAGATAATTCTTTAAATGATATACATTTTGTGCATTCTGAGTTATAATATGAATGAAATGCAATACTGTTAAGTGAACCTAGCGCCAGAAAGTCGCTATGGTAAGCTAAATGAATTTTAAAGAATGCATTTATTCTATTGTGGTTTATGCGCTGTCGGCGAAGTAGGTTTAATTCAATCTAATAAGTTTAAATAAAACGCAAGAAAAAATGCGTATAATTTAATATTCCGTGATGTACACATCAGATTTTTTTTCTTACATTGTGGGAACACTTGGTATTTAAGCCTATTGTCATTATTTTAGTCCCAGCTAATAAATTAATCTTAACTTTTATTGATTATTTATGAGTTGTCGAGAAAGTGACCAAACTGCCTCCTATTACAGGTATATACTACTAGAATACAAGTTCAGCACGAATAGCTTCGCTTTTTTGTGACCTATTTAAAACGCAACAACATATACTGATATGAAAAATAAAATTTATTTACAAGATTCTACACTTCCCTTTGCACAATCTAAAGTCGTTACATTTAACGCAGATATTTTCTCTTTTCGTTATTTATGACTGATGATTGAGGATTGTTCTTCCTTCGTGATTCGTAATTCCAATTTAACTGGTAATACCTTTTCAACGCACTGCCTATTTTGCTTTCTCCTTTTTCAATGCAGTCCCTTTTTTTACTGCACTGCCCTTTTGAGCATATCTCGTTGTTCGTTCAAGAAAAGCCCACTAGCGGCCGAGCAGTAAAATGGTTGAATACTGATAGTTCGGTCCAAGGTTCGAATCCCGCAATAAGGCTAGTTGCATGGGCGTTTTCGCAGTTTTCTCCATGTGTAACGCGCATATGAACCACTTTCCCTTAGATAGTCCTCCCCGACGGCATCCCTTCCCTGAGGCAGGTAACCTTCGAGTGCTTTGCCATGATAAATTAAAACGAAACCATTTAGGGAAATTTGCAGTAATAGTATTTTTAGAGTATTCGTATTAACTTAGATCTAATGCTTTTATCTAATGGGTGGCGAAAAAAAAAACAAGATTATGTCTTTGTCATACAAAACGTTCAAGGCAAATAAAAGGAAAGAAATGTCGACAGTTGTAAATAATTTTGATTAATTTTTAGGTAAATGAAAGCATTAAGAACTACGATTGCTTTTAAGTTACAAAATTATACTTTTGACCAAAAAGCAAGTTTATATCATCAGAAGGCAATGCAGGAATTAACAAGCTTTTGAGGCTCTTTAATTTTGAACTCTATCCATCAAATCCATTACACATATAGTTCTAAATACACACATGCTAGTTTATACAGGTAGTAAATTACTAATTTTGCGAATCCTATATTTTTTTTAATTGAAAGATATGTCTTACTACCATTTTTTTATGTACACTGTTTGTCATTTTTAATTGAATTTTCCAATCTGTTTTCTTTTCAAAGCTTAATTGTGTACGTTTTGATAAAGCTTATTTACTGCTTTTACCTAAAGTAACAATAAAAGAAAAAATGAAAGAAATTCCTATAAAGAGTTTGCTTTTACTTGTTGTTGCCATTAATTTCAAACCTGAAACGTAAAAGTCTGCGAATTCTTAATATAACTTAAACTCTTCTGTTACGTTAAAATATATATTTCCATTAAATCTAGCTTATGCGTGAAATACCTAAAATCTAATAATATTTATGGCCTAAAACGACCGACTTGGAATTAAATAAGAAACTAGAATTTTAAAGAAGAAATAATAAGAAAGTAGCATGATAATTCTCTACATTTTCCAAGTACCTAATGACAGTAACTTATTACTCTTTGATATAAAAGACGGATATGTAATTGCATTGTTTATGTTAAAAGACAATCAATTTTGCATATAATAATTATAGATATCTTTTACATATAAATACATACTACGCATCCAGCAGTTCTTTTTACGCCTCGTTTGATACTTTACTGTAAGGTATTTGATCCCTCCTTTCCATATGCTTTCACGGTGCAACTGGAAGCACACCTTACGCGTCTTCAGGAGGTCCGGCGTTCTAATCCAGGCGAAGGCATTGCACATTTTTCATTATCTCCTGCTTGAAAGTAACCTAACTACTAGTGCCGCCCGATCTGAAAACGATGGTGGATGATAATTCTTCACCACCAGGGTTTAGCGACTGAGTCCACTCATCTCGGGTAGCCCTTTAAAAGGGAAATTGAACTCTAAACGTGATTCCCCGTCTTGGATCTATAAAAAGAACTACCTTTTGAGAGTTTAGATATCTATGATCCAGAGGCCCTCATCCACGAGGGCGCTATCCCCGCCCGGCTTTATACAAAACATTGGGCAAAGCAATAAAAATACGATGCAATTTTGAATACGCTAGTCACCTTTGCATCCGGGCACTACTCCATCGGCATCAGTGTTGTCAAATAGACGTTCTGTCCACTCTACAAGTCCCTGTCACGAGACCTGAATGGGGTGAAACCCCCGAGGTCTTGGTTGGTCATCTCCCATGTAGATCCGCAGCAGCCTAAGGAGCGGACACAGCAATACCAGTTCACTCCCTGCAAAGCCTGAGCCAATTTCCGAAAGGATGCAGGCTCTGGTATTGTGAAGACTGAATATATATCCCCGTGGTTGAGACTGCCTAAGTACAGATCCTAGCCGGTACTTCCCAGGATTTCTTCTGAGTGAACCCCCGCGGGAGTTGAAATGGGGAGTATATAAGTAATTTCTTCTCCCGTTCCGCGTGCCTAACTTGACACTTAACACTCGACGCACATTAAGGAGGTCCGGCGTTCGAATCCTGGCCAGGGCATTGCACGTTTTTCACATCTTCAGAATTAAATCACTATTTTCTCTATAACGTGACTGGCTAGTAATTTAATACTTTTAAATTATATCATATTTGGTAACACATGTAAGGACAAAGATATCTAAGCATCATTATCTCATTAATTAATTGTGATTAAGATTTGGATCATCATTTCACTAGTTCACGTTCAGTAGTACTAACAGCAGCTACATTTGTATGTGAAAATTTGTTTGCGACAAACCTTAAGTTGCATTTGCATAAATTGGACTGTATTAGAAGGTTCGCGTGTTCATACACTATTAGACCCTTGCACTTAGCGTGTTCGTGACAATTACGAAAACGGGAAACGTTGACCAAGCAATCCCCTGATATTTTCAGTGAGTTACAGTTATAGGTTTGGAATGTTTTGTATTTTAACTCGAGATATTTGTCACTCAGTGTTAACAAAGAGATCTGATAATGCTAACAAAAAGAAACTGAGCCGTGTTTATTTCAAGAAACACTGTGGAATAATAGAAGAGCAACAGCTTATTTGGCAGCTCTGTTTGTGTGAAACAAGCACGAAATGACACATATAAAAATAACGTTTCTTTATGTAATGCTTGCTATTACGCTAGTGCATTAGTTGTAGATTACGATAAGCTACCTTCAATTTTGCATTCTTAGATGTCTCTGTAAAGTTTATTTAGATATCAAAATAACTCATCACATATTGTGCATGTAATGGCGTGATTTCAAAATGTGGAAACAGGTCACACAAACTGCTCGAAAACATTGGTTATGTCATGCATTCAAGAATCAATATATTCAACAATCGATATCAATGCATTATTTATTTCTTAAAATATTCACCCTAAACAGATTTTTAAATGTTTCTTCAGTTAGAATGGTTTATTAAATCAGCTCGTTTTTGCATGTCTGAGAGCTATATAATATAAAACCGAATGTTATGTAATCTAGATATTATACAAATAATAAATAAATTAAGATATAAATAAATAAATAAGATAAATAAAAGATAAAAAGATAAATAAATAAAACGATTAAAGGTAATAAATAAATTAAGTCATCTTCATAAATAAATTAAAAAAGATAAATAAAGAAAGGATAAATAAATAAAAAGATTAAAGGTAATAAATAAATTAAGCCCTCTTCATAACTCGAATCAGTCTTTTAATTGTTAGCCAGACATGTTAATCACTTATAAGCAAAAACACGCATGGGCAGATGCTATAAATCATTTCATGCTTAGGACATAAATTTCAATAAGTGACATATTCGATTCATTTCAATCTCTTGTAAAGAAGTTAAATTTCTTCCCTTCTAAGAAATGTAAATCAATTTACTGCTTCATTAAGTAGTTTTAAATATCATGAATATACGTTAGAAGGAAGATATGATTTTAGTAAATAAATTTATTTTTGAATAACTCCGCAGATGTTCATATAAATCTACGAAATTTATGTTAAGTAATAACAGCACACTGAATCTGTAAAGTTTAGATATCTTTGTTGCTATGTCGAAAGTAACATCTGAAACTTGAAAAGAGCTTATTGCGATCTAAGAAGGGCAGGAGGCACATCTGGTGCTTACAATTCAGCCAACCACTTGCGGTGAGATCACTTAAAGTACAGTAAATTTAAATGTAAAATTTAAATTCAGTATCTAGTAGTTAGCAATAGTACCATTAAACTTGCAGCTGGATTTTACACAGATCAGTTAACGGGAAGTTGTCTCAAACTTAACCGGTATGGATATCAACTACCGGCAATTATAATGCAAGGCCCAAGACTAATAATCTTATCTAGCAATCTGGTAACGTGACCTCGACAAACAGACTCTATATTATAATCTAAAATCCTCTCCTTAAGCACACGCAAACTAAATTTGCATTCTTGCGAGAAAAGGGAATGGGCAAATGACAGTAAAGATCGAAAGCATAAAATAATTGACACATTTACATAAAGGAACCTTATAATGTGTTTACTAATCGGAATGCTTTCTTCTTGAAGATTGTGCGAAATGTAAGATTATTAGGTACTTACGTATTTTCCCGTTGAGTATACAAAAAAAAAAAAAAAAAAAAAAAAAAAAAAATACCATTGCAAGTACGAACTGTCACTAAACCGTACGATTTCACTCCAACAATAGCTAAGCGTGACGTCATACACACACTTAAGATCTTCGCTTTTATGTAATCTCAATTAATCCAAGATTAGACAGTTTTGATTTTGTAAAAAAGGGTACAAATTAACTGCTGTTTTCTGTTTTTCTCTAGCATTGTGAGAAAATGATTAAAAATTGGACTTATACAGAGCAGACGCGTATTTTCAGATCTTGCCATCGTACTCAAACATCGAGTGGAATTCAGCGAATGGCGCAATAAAGAACAGCTCAGTACAACTTAGATGCGTTCTGAAGTGAACTGAGGTGTGACACCGAGTTGACAAAGAAGATATCTATATTGCAGCTCTTTTAAATGCCATTAGGGATTTTTAGCCGCCGGAATGACTGGCGCGGGCTTTAAATGATTTTTTTGTTGTTGTTGTCAGATAATGAAAACATTTAAACTCATATTTATTTACATTCTTTTATATCTTATATTACTTATTTGGACTTATTATTTGGATGATTGTATAACTAAATAAAAAACGATTTGTAATGATCTAAGTAAATGAAGAAATAACCGTTCCTCAAAATATACGCCCGAATATTTGGTGCAGCTTTTTTTGGAAGTCCGCCATCTTTCTCTGTCGACAGGAGCAAACTATTATTATCGACGGGAAAGTTCTTGTAAATACTGATTATATTTATTACATTTTTAAAACTTTTCGCCGTAGTTTGATTCTGCTTTCACAAAACATTTATATAATTGCAATTAAAACTGTCAGAAGTAAACATCTGGGATCATAGTTTGAGAAGTAAAATGCTTAAGAGAATATTTTAATTTTTGAAGTTTTCATTAACATAACTTATCCGGCTTTTCTATTACTATGTAAATCTGTCTGAGTTTATTGAAATCGTTTCAAATCAGAAATCATCTTCTTTACAATTTGTTCTTTAGTTAATTGCAAACTAAATTTTTATTCAAGTAAATAATTTAAACTCATTCTGAAATGAAAAACACATCAAAAAACCGGACTGAGTAAAATTTTAAATTAAAGGAATTCACCACCTACACTAATGAATCCTAATATACGTTAAAAGGATAATTATACAATTTTTTTTTAGATGAACACCTAGTTGAACATATAAAGAACTTTTAATTAACATGCATGTTTCGCTATTAAAAGCAATAAGATCATTTTATGAAAGGAACTATTTTTGGAAATGTTAACGGACATTTGAAATACTAAATTGCATATGCAAAATGGTTATAGTTTGATGAAAAGCACTTTATTGAAAGCTATTTCATATACATATTCGGGCTTTAGGATGAAAAGGTTAGTCGACACAAGGAATTGACTCCGTTAGCTCAGCTAAATCCCAGTGTAAATGGCCCTTTAGAGAACGACAGGGGATGAGGGTACCCAGTCGTTTCTGGAGCTACTGTAGGAGACTTCGAATATTTCGAGAACATGAAATTGAAGCTACTCGCAATGCCCTTGCCAGGATTCGAACTCTGGGCTTCTTGAATACGCATCGAGCGCGCTTCTAGTTACAACATGAAAGCAAGCGGAAACAAAGTACACTGCGGAAAAAAAAAAAAGGGGGGGGCAGTTCTATATCTTTCATTCTTCTGGATCAATTGACAAAATTCAAATTGCATTTTTCATGCCTCGAAAGCGCGAAATAGGTTATATATATATATATATATATTTTTATATATATATAGCATTGTTCTAACATAGGTATTTTGACACAAAATTGAACTTTCCGGAAATAACATACCAATATTTATCCATATTTTGATTCTACGATTAAAATTATGCCTAGATATTAAATTAGTCATTTTTGATGAGAAATCTATAAAGAAATTAAAAATTAATTTTGGCCCATTTTTTCAGTTGGCGCCAAGAATAATTTCATTTAACGAAGTTGTTAATTTATAAGAACTTATTTCCCTTCTTTTTTTTCATTGTACACGAGAGGAAAAAAAGGCATCGTTCATTGTTTTCATATAATTCAAACAACGTCCGTAAACCGCATTTGACGTTATTTTCGCTTATAACAAGCATGCCAAATTTTAAAACGTGCCAATATGTAAATTCACGTATATCTTAGGAAATTTTGAATAAAAAACTCTTATTTTTTGCAGACATGCTTAGAAATATATCTACTTTAATATGATTGTAAAACTTTTATAGATTATGCATCAATATTTGTTCAAAAAATTTTTAAAAAATATTTAAAAATTAAAATTTTAAAAACAAAATATAAAGAATGGGCGGATTTTATTTGGAATGAACCCTAATTTTGAATTCTGGAAGAAGGAATCAAGTAAGTTTAATAAAAAAGAAATATTAATAAACATGTATCAAATTCAATTAATACAGGGAAGCTAAAATTTTGAGAGCTAAGTTTTTAAAAACTACTCGTGCGATTTTTTGCAAAACTTGCCAGTTTGTCATAATTTGAGTCTTGTAATCGAAATATGGAAAACGATTGGCATGCCATTTCAGAAAAAGTTCGATTTGTGTGAAAATACATATATTAATCAGAACAATGCTATATATAAATTTAATACATATCCTAAGTCGCGCTTTCGAGACATGAAAATCGCAAGTTGAAATTCGTCAAACAGCCCAGTAAAATGAGAGATATAGAACTTCCCCTTTCTCTTTTTTTTTTTTTTTTTTCTCTTTTTGCGCTCTTTTTTTTTTTTCTCTTTTTTTTCTCTTTTTTGACAATGTACTCCCCATTTAAAGAGAGACTGGGGATTAAAGAACCCAGTCTGTACAGGGCGACTGTACAGTCTTTTAGAATTTCTCGGTAACATGGAGCAGAATAAATCCTCAATGCCCTTGCCGGGATTCGAAGTCTGGACATCGAGAGTACGCGTCCAGCATGCTTTCAGTTACATTACGAAAGCGTGCGGCAAGAAGAGAGGAAGTACCTCGTTTCTAATTTGTTCATCAGTGAACTAACATATATTACTTCAAATACATTTTCAATAATAGTATAAATAAATATAAATATTAAAAACGTTAAAAAATGCTTAATTAGTTTTTTTCTCTTTCTAACTTTTAGTCTTTCAACGTTTTCTTTCATGCATTATTTTGTTACCTGCGAGATTTAAATATGTTGTAAGAGTTTAGTTTAGTTACAAGATTTAAATATGCTGTAATAGTTTAGTTTAGTTGCGAGATTTCAATATGTTGTAAGAGCCGTTAACGTTCAAGTACCATGAATCATAACCCAGATGCGTTGTTTGATTGAAAATGTTGGTTTTCGTTGATTTTCGACATGTAAGGAATCCATTCTAGAACTTTTCACAAATAGCACAATTGAATCTGTTCTCTCTTTCTAATTGTTACTCCATATACAGGGAAATTGTCCAGCAGGACAGTGAAAAGATAGCAGCAAAATAAAGGTGTAATTAAGAAAATCTGATGTGGACATTATATGACCTCTTTGTATGACATATTAAATTATGCACATTTTTTGCTGCATTTCATTTAAGCATATTTCCTCGAATTTCATTAGAGACATATATATTTCCCATTCAATTAATAAATTTCTCACTTCGCGGCAACGAAAATGTACATAAATATCAAAACATCTTTTTTAAAAATTGTAAAATGAAGAAAAACATGAAATACCATATACAGTTAAAAACAATTTTTACAACTAAAGTTAGAGTTTCAACTACGCAAAAAACAAGCATTTCGGGGAGTGGTTAAGAAGCACATTTTTCGTTGAGCAAAACTGAAAGCGTGCTTTAGATCGAACTCGGCAAAATGACACTGAAGGTGCAGAAAGTGATTTAAATCACTATTCTACTGGGTTTCAAATGTAAATAAATGGCGGTTCGTTAGGTTTAACTCGCCACTTAAACTTTTGAATTATTAATTATTCTACAACTATTGCATGCAGATTAATTAAAGGCATAAACACTAACTGTAACATAAAAACCTCAAAATTCAATTCCTTTCAAAGCAAAAAATGCAGAATTTAGCTGCATAAAAAAATAAAAAAAAGCTGAGCTCACCTAACCAGAGTGGAAATATATACATATACGATTTGCGCAGCCGATTCCAACGAAAACGGGAGATGCACAGCTACATGTTATAGAAGATGCATGCACAAAATCGAAACCATCTACGGCTTTACTTCATACAAGGTTGTAATAAATTATTCCTATTCCGCATCTAGCTCTTAACTAATCTTCAAAGCCATTGAAGGGATTAAAAAAATAAATAAAATTAAAACATTTATAGAAAAACGAAATACTGCCAAAACAGATTTTGATGATTTTAAATAAGAGTAATTTACATCTTAAGCCGGATAGATCGAGTCAGGATAGCTTGAGAATTACATCCAGTATATTTAAACAAAAGGCTTATTTGCTGCCCAGTTTTTAAATGTAATACATCTTCGAAAATTAAAATAATTTTAGTAATTAACTAACTAAATTTTATTCTAAAGATACGAAAAACTAATTTTTTGACGTATTGATCACTAAGCATATTACAAATGTTTTACAATATTAAGAAGTGTACGTTTTAGCTATGTGATATTTTTATTACAATTAAGGGCTCAATACCTAAAAAATATTTTTTCAATATTATGGTAGCAAAGAAAATATACAAAATAAATATTTATCACCTGCACAACGTGAAAATTTCCTGCTGCTGCAATTTCTGTGGAAAAATATACAGTTCTGTCTAAGCATTATAATGCCGAGAATAATATAACCATTCTATCATCTTTAGCACTGAAAAGTCAAATTTGATTAATCTAATTTTACGCATTATGGAAAAACCGCTCATAAATTTATTTCTGTTGCATTATTCGGCTACAATAGAAAAACTCACATTAAACGTGACACTTCTCATGACAAAGGATTTTAGTGAAGCTCTCACATTCTCTGGTATTAGATATACATACTATTATTCAGATACGATATCAGAAACATAATAAAAACGTTTAAACGTTTAAATTTATTTATATAAAACTAAGAATTCCAGACATATACATTTATATATTTAAAAGATTCCAAGCTCGTTTCTAAGATAGATATAAGAAATAAGATTCAGTCGAAACTTTTGAAAATTTCTTATTATTTTACTTCAAAAGAAGTTTTAACTTTTACACTTAACTTTACTATAAACTGACACACATATATTTTTCAGAAGTTACTTTCTACCAGAATTTAATCTATTCAATGAAGGAAGGGAATTCTTCGTGAAAGCTTTAATTCATGTAAAAATTCACTTCCATATTTTAGCATTCCCTTTCATTTCGAAGCTACATTGACTTTCACGAAAGAAGCATAAGCAGTAAAACCGGCAACGTAGCATTTTGCGCATCTAGCTTCGATGTCATTAAAGCGTCTGGCTAAAATGATGACAGAGCTTTTTTCTTCGAAAAAAGAATTTCCTACTTATTATTTCTATTCAAGTTTGTCGAAGTAAAAAGAGGTGGAAGGAAATGAAACGTAAGTCATACTGCTATGCAGATCTTGTCCTCAGTACTTAATAAACGGCATTTTTACTTTTAAATATATGTGCGAGATCTAAAAATGCCGATCCGAATTTTAGCTGTAATTTTAGCTTAGCTGTAATAATTTGATTTTGCGTCGCAGAATTATATCTGCGCTGCATGCGATTTGCCAAAGGACATTTTAAAATGTTGTTTACTACTTCAGTACGCATATTTTTATCCTTATGCTACCTACTGTATATTTTGCTTGAAAATCTCCAAAAATAAAAGATTAAAGAAAGTAATATTTTAGTTTTGAACTCTTTTATGTGCGTTTATCATATGGCATAACAGGTACAAAAATACCACCAATAATTAATAATTCTTCTAAAAAATGTATTAATTAAAGGACTATTGTAATATTCCATATCAACATAACTGTACGAGAATTTTTAGTCCAAAGGGGTTTTGTCCGTGAGAGACCATTGCTTTCGTTTTGCGATGTTGTGTCGAATCACTTTTAATATCAATTTCACTTTTCAAACTGTTGCCACCAATATTATCGTCATGTATTATATTTGAAGAAATTGAATAATGAAGATTCTGCATAAACGTATGTATGTTTCTCGCGTTGTTATAAAATGACGGTACCTAGAGCCATCCAATTTTAAATGAAGTAATCCTACTGCGAATAGGCCCACCAGCGGCCGAGCGGTAAAGTCGCTGAACACTGGTAGTTCGGTCCGAGGTTCGAATCCCGCGAACGGGCTGGCTGCATGGGCGTTTTCGTGGTTTTCCCCATGTGTAACGTGTATACGAGCCAGTTTCCCTTAGAACGTCCTCCACGAAGGCATAGCCCTCGAGGCTTTGCCATAATCACACACACACACCTACTACGAATATGGGCATCTAGAAGCCCAAATTTTAAATTTGATATTTGTTTTATTATTGATTTTTTATTTTGTAAAACTTTAACGAATTCTTGATTATCAAACGCAAGAATTTTAAAGCGAGCAGTGGTAACGTTGTACAGAAAAAAACATTTTAATCTTTATTTTATTTTTATTTTTATCTCGTTATGGCTATCCGAAATTCTATAGATATACTCAATTTAAAATTATTTTGCAATATTGTTCTTGAACTGAATTTTATGGTTTAAGTGCGAAGAACATGATATTTAATAAATAAAGGTAACACACAAAATGCTAAAAAAACGCCCCTTTGGGCGTAATTTAAAATCTGAAATCTTTCAGATTGTCTTTTATCTTTTCGTTTTTGCGTTTTTGTTTAGGTTTGTTTTGGCTACTTTATTTAGGTTTGTAGTCTTACTTAATCATGTTTGCAAGCAATACACTTCACTTTTTGGAACATGCTTTTAACAAGTTAAACACTTGTTGCCCACCCTTTAGCTTCTTGTTATTTTCACTACTCCTTTTGCACCAATTTTGACCTCACATATAGCTTTATTTGTTACCTACCTCTGTTAAATACATCAAAGTGAAATATAGTTTCTTCGGTGATTTCGAGTATTCCATTATTATACTGTAACTGTGTCAGTTTACATTGTTGAAATTACAAGTTCATCTGCTGAAAAATTTATTTGTCTGTGTCTGTTACTTGTACATATTCGTTGTTACCTGTACTTGTTTTCTGTTATATCTGTTACCTGCTATATCTGTTACGTATTGCATACTTGCTATAGTGGCAGTATATTATTTTTTTTCGTTGATGTTTCAAATTTAATTCTTTATATTGTCTAAGTCTTTCAATAAGCACACAATGAAATTTCAATAAGCACACAATTCAATTTCAATAAGCACACAATGCAATTTCAATAAGCACACAATGCAAGTCACAATCACAATTAGCACAGCTGCCTAATCTGCACTACCATCTAGATTGGTGCAATTGGTTAACGATGCTTGCTTCTGCATTGCTGAAGCTGTTTGGAATCTCGGATAAGACATACCAAGGATGTTTGTAACTGTATATTGTCTTTAGAATAGGGAGGCACTTAACATACTGGCGAAAGAAATCATTCTTGAATGATTTGGTTGTAAAGGAGTGGTAGACCCTTGGCTACTGTACTCTCCATTAAAATTCGAACAGTGTTGCAGAGTTTGAGCAGTGGAATCAATCACCTGCATGGCAAATGTGGGAATTCTGGTGCCCCGCACACTTCTACCTGCACCTGATCAGTCTGCATTGCACAATCCGAACCATAAAATGAAAGATCACTTACAGTATTTTAAATTAAAATGAATTTTATTCAGAATGTTTCCTAGATTTAGAAATGTTTCAAAAACCGAATGTATTTGAGGCGATTCTGTGCTAATTTGTAATATATTTGATGCTTTTTTTTTGTAAAAGTAATACTTTAAGGAAACTAGTTTTCTTTACTACTGAACATTTGATGGCCTCTTAATAATTTTAAAACAATTACTTATTTTAATAATATTACATCAGCACAAAGAAGCACCTTTTCAAGAGAGAACAAACACCTTGGTATCTGCAGACACATAAAGCAAGAAAAAAGATTTAGTTAAGTAATTCATACCATTTCAATCATGTTAAATTCTTTTAATCTATAACCCCCATTTTTAAAACAAATGTCACGAAACCTTTTGTATAGCTCAAAGTACGTATACTGTAAAATTTTGTACTGTGATTACATGTAGACGTGGTGCGCATGTTAAACATAAATGCCTTACACACATTAGTGGAAACCTAATTCTTTTTTATCATTAATTCTAGAACTTTCCCGCTCGACAAAGACAGTGAAAATGAAATTAGAGTACTATATTTTCGTATACTTTTTTTTAACAATAGCGCAATTCGGATGTAGTGATATTTCGGTTGTTGTTGACTAATGCTCACTTGTCTGACCTGCAGTCAGCCCAAACTCGCGGAATTCCTTGTGGCAGAGGCCCACCAGCGGCCGAGCGGTAAAGTCTCTTAACACTGGTAGTTCGGTCCGAGTTTCGAATCCCGCGAACGGGCTGGCTGCATGGGTGCTTTCATGGTTTTCCCCATGTGTAACGTGTATACGAGCCAGTTTCCCTTAGAAAGTCGTCCACGAAGGCATCTCTCCCTTTAGCAGATAACCCTAGTGTGCTTTGCCGTAATTAAATACACCACACCACCTTGTGGCAGAGAGCGCAAGCTACGCCTGTCATTGGAAACAGCCTTGGTCACCTTACAGACGATAGTGCAATTGAGCTCAGTTCCGCTCCCATATTTGATAAAGATAGCATTAAAATATTACCAATTTCAATAAGATTTTTTTGCCATTCTTCTCAACAGTATTCTTTTACGCAAAAAATAAACTCACGAGCTTAAAAGTTGGCTTTAAATTGTTGCATATTTACTGCTACAGATGGGCAACAGGAATGCTTGTTTTTAAATGCTAAATAAATGCATGCGCTAAAAATGGAAAATCTGTTATTTCTCCTAAAAAGTCACTAACGTCAATTTTATAGAAAGTTTCAATTACTTAAATTTTTAAATATTAATTGACTGTATTAATTTATTAAATATCTGGAAGGAATTTTTTTCTAAATTGTTTACGTTTTCATGAAACGAGCTTGATGTTCTGGCGAATGAAACATACAGCAACGCGAGGGAAATATATTCTCCCACAAGCGATTCACTGAAGTAAATGAGACGATGCATCTTGAAAAATGAAGTATTTTCTTTATTAAATAAGCGAGGAGATAATTTATTGTGAAATAATATCTCGTTATGTTTTCTCTCTCCCATTATTTGTTGTCATTCTTAATAAATGATTTTAAATATATGTTTTCATTTCTATAGCTTAAATTCGAAGAAGATCTACACTCAAACAAAATTAGTCGTATATATACAGGTTAATGTTTTGAATGTAAAAGTGGAATCAATACGCAGAGGTTAGATTGCAAAAGATAATGTTTTCATATTCCGAAATATATGTATGTATATTTTTAATTTTTTTTTGAGATTTTATTGTTAAGCTTTGCGAGATGTTTGACCATTCCGAGAATTGACCGTTCCAAGAAAATAAATTGCAATTTTCATATTGTAATTTATTTCTATTATTTTAATATTGCTACTTACTTAATATTACTAAAGAAATTTAGGCGAATCTATTTATTTTATATTTATATTATATTGTGTCGCTAGCGTAGTTATGAAACAGTTCCGCATGGAAATGACTCTGCAGGGATTTTTCATTGTCTGAAACACTTCAAAAAATCAAAATACGTGTCATATAATTAATATTTTGTAATATGTATCTTCTTTTTTTCAAGTCCCGGAGGCGCAGTGGCTAGCGCTTCGTGCAGCAGCACCGGGTTCGAACACCGGGCTGGGCAAGGTCGACTCACCCTTTCATCCCTTGATTTCCATCACTTGCGTCGATAAAATGAGTACCAAGTTCGCTTGGGAACTAAATACTGGGGATCCTGCGATAAGCTGGCTACTTGTTCAGGGCATATGTTTACGTACCCCGATGCCAACGGTCAAGAAAGCAGATTTTGGGGCACATCAGGCGTTGGCCCATTAGGGCTGTTTGCGCCACTGAGTTTAGTTCTTAGTTTATCTCCTTTTTCCTATTATATCTCAACTAATGACAAATGTAATAGGCTAATACAAGTGTTCGAACAAAATCTATCTCATCAAAACCACTACGGAAGTTTCATTATTACATCAAATAATGAAATAAATTAGTTCCATTACTAAAATAAAAGACACTGTAACGTGTGTGATTACGCCATTAAATTTATACAGGTAAAGCGATTTGTTCGAAGTAAAATCATCATTTATTGAGTAAAAAGTATAAAGAATTCTTGCATTTCATGTTAAATAAAAGCCCGTTTTAGTACACGTGCTTCTGTTAAATTATCTCAAATAACTTTCATAGAAAGTAATGAAATTAAATGTTTCATAAATTTACATTGAGAAATGAAATTATGATTTAAACTAAAATCTTACTTAAAGAATATTTTATTTTTATTTATTTACTTAATCACTGCTTCTTTGTTTCTAATCAATAAAAATTTTCTTTCAGAATTGTTCCTCTCTTCTTACATATTTTAAAGCAAAAATATTACATATATTAAACCACAAATATTACATATTTTAAAACACAAATATGCGCATTATATTCACTTTTCATGATTTTTATCGAAAGCATGGCAGACATAATTACAAAACCTGATTAATTCCTATGATGCGAATAAAATGCACTTGAAGAGCTGAAATTATACGTAGTTAATGATCAAAGCTTGAATAAAAAGCTTGGGGTGAAATTAATTTAAAAGCAGAATAGTTTTCATTACACTAGAACGCCTTAATAATGTACATAAATTGCAATGCTTTAAAGTTGACTAAAACAAATTAAAAAAGCTGAATAATGTTTCAGTGAATTACTGAAATATATTTTAGTGCATCTGGTTTTATCGGCTATGTGTAAGACGTAGTTACAAAGAATTAATTTGAAATATTAAGCATGGGTGAGTAAAATTTAATGTATGTAAATTCACTTATAAGAGCCGTAAAATTTATAATACTGCCTATTCCTTAAGTTTATGTGATGTATATTTTACAAATTAGCGGCGATGCATTACGCTTAGCTATTGAAGTAAGATAGAACTAAAATGCAATTTTTTTCTCTTTTGAGATTACTTTCCCTAAACTCTCATTATTTCGAAAATACGTTCCAAATTTTTTTTAAACCTCAGCTATTTGAATTTTTTAAAATGCTATTAATGTAAACAACATTAGTATAGTACAGTTTCCTGTTTTCTCTGCTTCTTTTTCTCTCTAGTTTCTAAATAACCGCTTTCTCGTTATTCTATATATTACTGCGTGATGCAATGCAGCCACGTTTTAAAAAGAAGAGGATGGACAATTAGTCAGCAGTGATAGCTACTCGATAATAAAAATGATGTGTAATTCAATTCAAGAATGCGCAGTCATGAAATATTACATTTTGAAAATCTGCAGTTCCAGCAAGATAGGACACCTCAGCTATTTGAATTTTCTGTCAAATAGCTGAGGTGTCAGAACTGTCAGAACATGCGTTTCTGATGGTTAGCAAGTATTTCCCCGGAATAGGATTTCTAAAGGGGGATATGTTCTGTGGCCAACAGGACAGAACAGGAACAAATACAGGGGGCCAACATGTTTCAACACTTTTGTTTTTTTAACTATGTATGATTTTTCTGTTGTTGTTGTTGCTAATGCTTACTTGTTTGACCTATACTTAGGCCAAGCCCACGAATTTCCTCGTGGCAAAGAGCGCAAGTTTACGCCTGTTATTGGCAACAGCCTCGAACACCATACAGGTGACAGAGCGATTTAGCTCAATTATGATTCCAATTTTGATGGAAAGCACCCCGGGAACAGGTCTGAGGGTCTCCCACCCTCGGACCTTTCCCTCCTCCTTCGGACCTTTCTCTCCTCCTCCTTACCAGCAACCTCTCGAGAGGACTTCGGCTCGCCGCATATGTTAGTGCCCCCATGCTTCATAGTCACAATACATTTCCAAACATCTATACCCTCTCCGGCATTCGAGCCCGGGCCATTCGGCACATCAGTCAGCGACGATAACTACTATTCCGATTGGGTAGAATTATTTTTTGGAGCGATTTTAAGTCTCAAATATGCATCAATAAAGGTAGCATATTAACGAACTCAGGATAACATTTCAGAAAGCAAGTGCAGTTATCTCTATCAACATGGTCCAAACAGGCATATAAAACCTGTATAACATACTCTACAGGTGTTTCATAAATAGCAGAGAATATTTAAAAAACGTGTTTAAAGTATATGCAAGAGAGAAATTGTAGATTATAAATAACGACTCATATACTTCTATTTTGAGGAATAAACAACTATTCGAATCAAATTTTAACCACATTGGTTCTATTGAATTAATTTACATCGTATTTCTTTCAATCTCAAACTTCTCAGATTCCTGTCATTAACCTTTTTCCTTAAGGTAAGAAATACAGATTTTAATAAAAAATTACTTTGGAATTATAAGAATTTAGTATAATTTCTGTTTTACTGCATTTTATATTCCTTATTCCTCTTAAGGGGGCTCATACACCTTAAACCCCTTATGAGCTTCGACTTATGTGACTGTTGCAAGAATTGAGATATTTTTTTTTTTTTTTTTTTATTTTAAAAGTAATTATCTCCAACATTTTACAGCTGACTACATAATATAGCTGCTTTGGAATTTAGTAACCAGAAAGTTTGTGTTGCCACAAATATTTTTTTTTTTTTTTATTTTTATTTAATCCGCTTTGTGAGAAAACTTTTCGTCATTCTTCCATCTTGCGCGCATGATATTTTAAAAATGGCTAATGGTACATACTTGAAATTGGATGGGATTTTTTATATGGGCACTATTTTCTAAATGAACCAAAAATCTGATGAATATTTTAATATTAAAAAATTTTATGCACGAGAACATTACAGATTTTTTTAATAAAATACATTTTATAAAATCAACTCCAAATAAAATAAAAATTTAACATGAAATTCTCAGTTTTTTTTTGGTTTACAGTAGTTTCCAAATGTTATAAAAGCTATACATGAACTATGGAATTAAATAATGCAATAGATAATTATAAACTGTGCGCGTAAGGTGGAAACATGACGAAAATTTTTGCCACAAAGTGAATTAAATTATAAAACTATTTGTGGCAACACAACCCTTCTGATTACGATTTCAGAAAGCAGCTATATTATGTAGTCAGCCATAAAAAGTTGGAAGTAATTGCTTTTAAAATAAATAAGTTATCTCAATTCTTGCAACAGCCACATATTCGAAGACCATAAGGGGTTTAAGGTGTATGAGTCCCCTTAAACATGAACGTTTTAATCATAAACCACTATAATATATATTTTTTATATTACAACACTAAAGAAACCAATAAAATAAATATCAGACAGTTGGAAGACTCACATGTGTGCTGCATAAGTTTCATTTAAATTTGTATATAACAAATTTTTATTTTGAAATGAATTATAAATTCAGTGCAGTACAGGGTGCGGCAGCGTTCATAGTAGGATATTAAAAACACACTATAAGGCAGTAACTGTAATTTATTTATTACCTCTTATGTCAATTAATAGTTAAAGGTATGCCATTTACTAATGTGTAAGTCCATTGCGTGAATTACGTTTTGAATATGATGCGTGTCAATTGATGCACAACGCATTCATCTAGGTGGCGTTAGAAGCTTGCCATAACTCGGCCTAACGTATTCTCTAGGACACTACCGACAGCAGTTCTTATGCGGTCCTTCAACTCAGGAATGGTGATACAACGTGTTCGGAAAGCTTCTTGCTTCAGGTGCCCCCAAAGGAAAAAGTCTGCACATGAAAGATCAGGTGAGCGGGCGGCCAGGAAATGTCACCAAAACGGAAAATTACTGTACCTGGAATGTCTATCGCAAAAAATCCATGCAAATTCTGGCTGCATGCGAGGTCGCTCTGTCTTGTTGAAACCATAATTTCCCACGGCTTCTGGTCTCCGCACAGTTCTTTCATTTCTTCTCGGTTTGCCATTGCAAACAGAACCTGTTGTTCGAAATGCACTTACCAACCTCACAATGGTCCGTCCATCTGGAACTTTCCCATGACTTCCCAAGTTGAAATGTTGCCAAAATAGACGCTGGGTAGCAATAACAGAGTAGTTATTCTTTAAATAACTTTCAGCAGCAAAGGCACGATGCTGGGCACTCCACCGATCCATATCCCTGTCACACTCGAAATGGCATCTCATTAGTACCTCGAATGCGGCACGAGCTGGCGCGCATTCATGCAGTACGTCATTGTACTACTTAAGTCAAATTACGCTATGAACGCTGCTGGAACCTGTACTAAAGAAAATGCTAATTAATTACAATGGGAGTATGTAAAATTCAAATGGATTCCCTATGCTATATGAGCTTTGGCAGGGAACACGACAGTTGTCTACTTAAAGGAGAGATACCTTCGTGTAGTATTTGCTAAAGGGGTTTAGCTCGTATTCATATTAGAGATGGGTGAAATAAATTAAAAATGGAAATTTTCGAGTAGTTTAATAATGTTGGAGCTTCGCCCCAGAACATAATGCTGTAATTAAACAAGGAGATGCAGTATAAAGCCATTTAATGAAAACTTCTGCGATGGAGAATTATATAATTAGATTAAGCAAGGAAGTTTATGTTCATTCTTTTATTTTTGTACTCTTCGGGTTATAAGTACTAATCAAATTGATAGAAATGTATATATTAATCTTTATTTATGTTTAAACTAATAGTTCTTTTAATTGCATCTATTGAACTATGAATTATCAAACAGTATATTTTAAAGAATTTCCTCATTTCCTTTCATGACCCTTCAATTTTATAGAGAATTACGCTATGCATTGTTATCAAATAACAACTTGATAAAGAAAGTAATATGCTAATTCAAGTCATTTTCTCTTGAATGAAGGGGTCCTGTGGCCTAATGGATAAGGCGTTGGCCTCCGGAGCCAACGACTGTGGGTTCAAGTCTCACCAGAGGGAAGCATTCTCTTGAATGTTCGTATGATAACGCATTATAGCTATGATAAATCAGAGGTGTAGTAGTTGCAAGAAAACTGTTACTTCATAGTTGAGTTGAATATTCTAAAATAATAAAAAAAGAACAAAAGAGAATAAATAATTTGATTACTGTTCTTCAATTTAAGAAGATAAACAAAATTAAGATAACCCTTATAAAAGGTACTCGTTGTATTTAACAAGTATGGGAATAATAAATAAATTTAATTATCAATAAATCTGGTGCATTTAAGCTTGCGGATTTGAAATTTTTTTAGCAATAACTGGAGTGATACCAAATTACCTCAAAAATATAGTTTACGCTTTGAATACATTTCTTTAGGTAATTTCGAATCAATAAATGGCAATCGATGGTAGCAGCGATGTCATCTATGCGCAGTCATCAACCAAAATAAAACCAAAATGCAAAATGACACCCAGGCGATGATTACTTCATCGATTCATTTCTCCCCACTTTTTTTTTTTCTTTCAACGTTTCTCTATTTCAAAGATATATTTTATTTTGGTTTACTTAAAGTTTTTTTTTTTTTTTTCTCTCCGCTTACTTAAATAGATCATTTGTTTGAGGAATGGTGACTATGCGAATGTAAGAAGAAAAATAATATTTTCTCGATAATTTGAAGCTTTATAATATTTTTTCCCTCTTCTACCTCTCTTTAATAAAGGCTGGCTGTTTCTTTCTTTGTGCTGATGATGGACTTCTGGTGTACTTTCTGACAAGATGAAGAAATCGATTTTAGTTGACAGCTTTATAGCAAAAAAAAAAAAAAAAAAAAAAAAAAACTTCCCTTCAGGTTAAAAGAAACCAAATCAACTTACCATGATGAATATCTGCATAAATAAAATATGATTGATGAATTGCGTAACAAAGAATTTTAGTATAACTTAGTAGTTAGACCTTTAATAATGCGTAACAAAGAACTTAGGATTACCACTGCTTAGAATCGATATTGTTCAGGATCGACACCATATCGAGATGGACAGGCATATAACCTATAACTACCACCATACAATAAAAACACATTTAATTCAACAGTTAGTAAAAAGATTAACGGTGACTTAGCATATGAAAACATACATTATAGACATCATGATTTCCTTTACATGGCTTAAAATCATACCAAGCATAGGACTCATTCTGAATAGAATCAACACTGGTCGTTCAACAAAGAAATGTTGTTGCTAATGCTCGCTTGTCTGACCCATAGTCAGCCCAAATTCACGAAAGACCTCGTGGCATGAAGCGCATGTTTACGCCTTCTATTGTCAACAGCCTTGAGCACCTTACAGGTGATAGTGCGATTGCAACCCCAAATTTGAGGAAGAGCATCTCCGGGGAGACGTCTACGAGGGTCTTCCGCCCTTCTTTCCCTACCACCAACGTCCCGAGGGCACTTTCGGCTTGCCGCATATTTAGAGTGTCCCCATGTCGCACGGACACTAAACATTTACAATTATCCATGCTTTCTCTGGGATGTGAACACTGACCCTTCTGCATGGTAGTCAGCGATTCCAATTATTGTCCCGGTTGGGCGGCCACAAACAAATGTCAATAAGTAAAATAATAAATGCATAGTTGAACATTCGCAGAGCAATCATAGCAACGTGATAATCATTTCGTAGGCGTCCCATTATTATACTACCGCCACGGTATAATATCTGCACAGGAGTAGGATTTACACGGTAGATAAAGAAAGTAATCTGCACAAGCAAAAGATCTTAAAAACAACACTGGCATACGAACGATAGCGGCATACGATCGAATTTGATTACCACTGAAAACGCTTATAATTGCAGGGAAAGTTAAGAGAGATAACTCAATTAATTAATATTTTTAGCGTAGGCCCAGTGTCGATGTGTGATCGATACCAAGTGATGAGCAGCTGTGTTGATAATGTGTTGGCAAAGAGGCTGCAGTGCCGATCAAGTATTGCATGTGACATTTTTAATAAAATGTATTGCAAAATGGATTTAAAATTGATTCATAAGATATTTTTATTGACGTCTGTACTTACATATGTATGTGTCTAGCATTATTCAATAAAGAATGTCCGTAGAATGTTGAGATTTTGTACAATGTATGTAGTTGTGCACCTTCCGTTTTCGTTGCAATCGGCTTCACCAGTCATATATAAATATATATAGTTCTACTCTGTTACCTGGCTCGGTAAGCTTAGATTTTTTATTCTTATATATTGGTATATTGGTCATGTTTTGCTTTAAAAGTGATTGATGTATGTAGTGTTCATGTTCCATTTGAGGTTTTTATGCCTTTAATTAATCTGCATGCAATATATTTGTAGAATTATCAACAATTTAAAAGTGACGAGTTAAGCCTAACGGACCGGCATTTGATTACTTTGAGTTAGAATAGTGATTTAACTCAGTTTCTATACCTTCAATGTCTTTTTGCGACTGGGACCAAACGTAAATTCTCAGTTTTGTGCACCGAAAAATCTGCCTTCTTGCACGCTGGTCGAATTGCTTGCTTTTGCGTAGAAATTCTAATTTTAATTGTAAAAATTATTTTTTTAAAATTTTTTTATTGTATTTTGTGTTATGTTTTTCTACTTTTTACAACTTTTAACGAGACGTTTTGAGTTTTTATGGATTTTTGCTTTGCCGCGAACTGTGACTTGATTTAATTGAATGGGAAATATATTTCTAATGAAATCCGAGAAAATACGTTTAAATCAATGCAGCAGAAATATATATAATTTAATAGGCCATACAAGGAAGTCATGTGGTGTCCACATAAGATTTTTTTTTTTACTTTATCAGTTATGCTGACTTAAGTTATGCTGTTGGTTGTAACTGAAAATCAGATTATCTGCATAGGATGTGGAATAAAGTTCCATTGAGTGTTCCTTCTACAAACGTAACTATACTCAATGAGATTTATAAAATGTCTCCAGTAAGTTCATTAAGGGCTGTGTGCACAGAATGTATACAGAAATTAATGGAATTAGAGACACTGTCATGTATTTTTTTTCCTATTAAAAAATACTCATACTCCATCTCTTCAATTTCTAAAACCACTTATCAGCCTTATAATGTAAATAATTTCCCAAACCTTTAATTATCAACACCGTCATCTGAGTTTTACGTATTTTTTCCCTTCTACAATATCAATGTGAGCCAGATTCTATTAGAATTTCCTTACGGTTGATTTCTCTTAAAAAAGCTAGTCCTCGCATGTTTTATTGTAATTCAATAAACTTAATCAACTAAGGTATATACTTTGCGGTGGATACTGACATTAGAGGCATCCTTCCTTTTCTGCGTTCTGCCATTTTTCCTGTACACTTCAGAATCTGGCGGTGTTAATATAGACGACATACTTATTAAAGCTTTCCGTAAATCCATTTAGTAGATTTTTTTTCCTTGGTGCCTTGATCTGATTTGAGTTGCTGGATGCTGTATCTTTCGATTCCGGGCTCGAATCTTGGAGAAGGTGTAGGATATTTGTAACTTTATTGTATCATTAAGGAATGGAATATCATTAAATACCTGAATAGCTTTAAGTCCTCTCGAGTTGTTTGATAACAGGGTAAGATGGGTGGGAGACCCTTGGAGTATCCCCCAGAAAATTCTCCTACAATTTGTGGCAGAATTGGACAAAGACATGTTGTCTTTTACAAGGTGACTAAACCAACGATAGAACAATCCTGCACTTTTCTTCACGATAAATTCGTAGACCTGTTAGTAGTAGTACCTGAAGTAGACCTAGTTTAAGGTTTTATTGTCCGAAAAATTAGATAAGTCACTACATAAATTATCATGCTCTTTTCCCTGTAGACTGAAATGAATGTGCATTAAAACATGAAGGAATAGCAGTTATATGAACCAATTAGATGGTTTATTATTCTTTCAAACACAATGGCATTCTGTTTTAAACAACACTATTGGCATTACAGATACAGGCTGCATATTTAATTTTATTTTTTTTTTCTAGCAGGAGAGATTCCTGTTTGCATAGACATCTGTAAAAATTATAAATTTATTTAAAGTAATACATGTTATTTTAAGCTCAGAACTGATTTTTAACTAACCAGTTTCCTCTTATATAAATAATTCAGAACATGATTTAAATTAAATTTTCCCTCACGTGAAGTATTCAAAAGATAAACAAAGATTTACATGAGATGTTAAAATACTAAGACATGATATAGAAAAACAAATGAGTATGTGGTTAAAGGGAACAAATTTGTGTGTGACTAACGGTATAATTACATCCAGTTTCAATTACAAACTAAGTTAATACATTTTATTTAAAACGGAAAAGTAAACCGGAAGATTTTTTTTTAAATTAAGTATTTATAATCTTGTTCAAAGACCCAAAATATAAGTAAAGGGCAGTTATATATAGAACAGTCGAAATTCTTAAGACAGGATGAATCACCGTTAATGCAGGCTCACGGAGATTAACTTTCGGATTTCACACACACACATCCCTCAGGATTACCATTATAATACATTCTACTATATATATTTGCATTTCAGGAAATAATTTGACACTTTGAAATGTTGCAGAATTTAACAACGCATATATCTGTAATGAATGGCTAGCTTAATTTTGCAATCAGTTATTGTTAAAGGAAGGAACGTTTCCTTCCTGTTCTTCTCTGGAAGTAAAACTTTTCCTGTTAATTATTTCCGCCATTATATTATAAAAATCTTCTTTTAGCACTCATGCAGAATCTGTGAAACACATAAAGCATAAATTATTTCCCGAACAGGGCGATATATGCAATGTATGTATATATATATATATATATATATATACTGTCTTATGTATGCAGTGCAAGTTTGTCACAGCGTAAGTTAAGTTGTCAAGATGACCGATGGTTTGAATATAAATTCCCTGTATTAGCAATTTATTTGAGCCTTTTGGGACTTTAATAAATCAGCGCGCGCCTCCCAACTGGAGCCCAGGGAGTTAAACAAGTGATGCAGTACAGCGAAATAAACACTCCGTTCAAATTTCGCTTATGGGCTATCCGTGAGGAGAAAGAGTAATTAATTTATACTTTATGGATGAATGACGCAAATATCCGGATTTAAAATTTAATTCCATATTTTTATGGCTTTCCGGCTAACATTTAGTTGTTAATGAGAAGAATTACGAAACTGTAACTACGCAAGGATTTAACGTGTAGAGTCATTAGGTTATTTTGAAGCAGGAGAGACGTCAAAAATGAACAGTGCCCTGCCAGGGACACGAACCTGAAACTCTCGAATACACGCCGAGTGGGCTACAGTTACACCATGAAGGCATGCAGAAGGGAGGGAGAAAATACCTTATAGACTCCCCCTTTTAAAGAGATATTGGAGATCAGGGGACCCAATCGCCAAATCCTGGTGGTGAAGAATCATCATCCACGACCTTTTTAGTTCGGGCGCCACTGTAGAGTCATCAGGTTATTTTGAAACAGGAGAGACTTCAAAAATGAGCAATGCAGTCGCCGGGACTGGAACTTGGACCTCTATAATACGCGCCGAGTGTGCTACCTTTACACCACGAAGGCAAGCAGAAATGAGAAAATGTATACATTATAAACGCTTTGACTAGACAATCAATATAAACGTTAACGTCCACACAGAGTACTTGAATTTAGTGGACGTGAATGTATTCACTACCTACTTTAACAGGCCCACCATCGGCCGAGCGGTAAAGCCCTGAGCAACGGTCTGAGGTTCGAATTCCGTGAAGGGGCTGGCTGTATGGACATTTTAGTAATTTTCTCCATGTGTAACATGTTAATATAAGCCAGTTTCATGAATGTTTTAACACCAACGAAATATACGTAATATATTTTATTAGCTTTAATTTAAAGAAAGAGACGGAAATGCAGCCGATCTCTTGAACTTTAATGTCGTCGAGTAAAATAGGCATACTTGAGCAACGACGAATAACTGCAAATTAGTAGAATAATGATTGAAGTGGACTTTTAATATCAGGTTACAGGATTCAACAATTTTACTTCTTGAAAGTTTTGAAAATTTGTGTTTTTTTCTCAATGGCTTTAAACTGTTTCATTTTCTGCAGTACTGTTGAGTAGCTTTTCTTCTAAACAGACCCAAAAGTCTGATGAATCACAGTTGGAGATTTCAGAACCATAAACCACGGTACCTGGAACGGGATAATGTTAGATACATAGTTCTTTGTCGTTGTTTAGTTGTCCTGTACCATAGCCAGGTATTGAAGAATCAGATCCAGCATCTCGAGCCCTATCCTCGACATGTCAATATGTGATTTCCAAGGACAAGTTTACTTTTATTTCCGTAATAATACTAAAAATTCGAGACCTGTTGAGGATTAAGCTTTGTCACTTACATTTTAATCCACTCACAGTAAGAAGGAAATCACTGAGTTAAAGAAAAAGCACTCGCTCTGGAGTCCACTCACTTGTTTCTAATCAAATATATCTTTTTGAATTCTAATCAAATATATGTCTATGAAATACGGATTAATGGAATCTTTTATTACTTTGCTATGATTTGAATAATAGCGTAAACTGAGACTTTCTTAAATATGCTTATTTAATTCAAAAAATAATAGTTGTAATTAATTTAAAATGAACATGCTCTAGATAGAATATAGTTTTCAAAAATTATAAAAAAAATAGAATTGAATTTCTTTTCTACATTAAATGGCTCAAATCCGATTTATACTCTGTGACATGATTAAAATTATTACGATCGTAATTTTCTTTGATAGTGTTTCTCTGAGGACAAAAAACATTTTATTTTGCACATAGTTGTAACATGTTTTAATGTTAAACGTTACATCTTATTAGATTAACGTAAGATACTCTTTGATCTGAAGCAAGTGTTCAGCTCTTAGACACATGACCATATTATTTGCAATGCATTTAAGATATACACATTTACTAAACTGAGAAACGGAACTGAAAGATAAGAAATAAATTATCATGTAAAATCAGCACTTGAATGAATAAATAATTAAATAAAAATTAAAATTATACAGAGAATCTATTTTTTTATTTTGAACTGATGCATTTCAAAAGACTTGAGGAAACATTTTTTTTTGTTTATATTTTATACCTTGATACCCTCCTTTCTGCATACCTTCGTGGTGTACGGGTCAGCACACTCGACGCGTATTTGAGAGGTCCAGTTTCGAGTCCCGGCGAAGGCATTGTTCACATTTCATGTCCCCTTGCTTCAAAATAACCTAATGACTCTACACCATAAAAAATCAACAAACTTGCATTCCAAGTAAGAAGACGATGATATTTTTGACAAAAATGCAATGATCTGGCCACACTGCAACTTATTTTCGTATTTGCATTATTCGTTAAACTGACTTCAATTATTATCAGTTGCTAAATGTTCATTTCATCCAGCAGTGGAGTCAAATATTATTAGCATAGTTTTCGTTAGCATTTACTTCTTAGATCATCATTTCATAAGATTTTTAAATATTTACATCATAATAATACGCATATCTAATTGTCGTCTGGTTATTTTAAGGCACTAGCGTCATGAGCAAATTTCTCAGAATATACGTTACTGCCAGAAATTACTTCTTTACAATCCTGACTGCAGTAGGCTCTGACATAGATAAAATTATGAAAAAATAAAATTGCCATTCTGGAATTTTTCAATATTTGATACAATTCTATTTACAAGTTATGCACGCCTGATATAATATAAAATCTCTAACCTATCTGCATGCCGCAAGTAAGCTTGAAGCGCTGTTCTTAGATATGTAAAGTTTTGGAACTCGAACATTGCGAACTCAAACACAAGGAACTTCATTTTCTGAACATAGCAAATTAAAATCCACCCTAACATACACAGCTGATTACATTTCGTATGCCATCTTCCAAACCAAAACTTACCTACCCACATCCCATGGGCAGAAACACTATCTCTCACCTCAGATACTCTCAACTCCCGACCTATTCAGGTGCGGATTGTGAGAGGCACAACAACTTGTGTTAAATAATTAAATGATTTTGATAAAATTACATCACAAGTGATATTACGTGGATAATTTGCAAAGTATATTTATTTCCTAAATTGTGCTAAGTCAGCCAGCTGCAGCACCAAGACGATGTCTACATCCAGTGCAGGACTTACGTATAAGCTACACAAGCTATAGCTTAGAGCCCTCACTTTCTTGGGGTTTCCCAAAAAATTAAAATATACTATAAATATAGTATTAAAAGATAGTATAAAAGATTTATAAAGGGACCCATATCTCAAATAGCTTAGAGCCTTAAAATCAAGTCTAAATCCGAAACTGTACACAGTGCAGGATTAACGTATAAACTACACAAGCTTATAGCTTACGGTCCCCACTTTCTTGGGGGCTCCTAAAATGTAAAATATAACATAAATATAGTATAGTATAACAGATTTATATAGGGTCTCATATCTCAAATATCTTAGAACCCCATCAAGTCTAAATTCGGCCCTGTTTATAGCGATAATATTTGTGAAAAAAGCATCTGTTTTCCGGTGTATTTTTATAATTTGTACCGCCTTTGGATTCCTTCTAGAAATGGTAGCTCTTTATCGAAAGCCGTTGCGAATATGTTTAGAAAAACAGGAATTGTTCTTCCATTAACGGAAACAAAAATCTGCCTGTGAAAAATATTACTGTGTATCTTGGTGGAATTTATGTGGCAGATGTTATTCAGAACTGCTGCTAAACTTCAGACATCGCCAAAACGCATTGTTTTTCAGCTTCTTCATCTCATTAACAAATTTATTCAGTCAAGTCCAGACAATCTGTGCCAGTTCCATTCAAGACAGCATAAGAGTTCGTGTAGCTTGTATGACATCACCATAATTTGTTACCGAAGCTTAGATAAGTACTTTCCGTTTGTCAGTCGTTAATACACTATTTGCTCTAAAAGACTGAGTTTTCCGCTTAAAGAATATACTTTAATATAAGAACTGAAATGAAATCCGTTGAACTAAGATGCGTTTTTTTTCTATTAAGTTTCACAGAAAGAAGGAACAGAATTCTCCTAGATCGTTGACAGAAAAATTTTTAATTTGTATTTTTTCGTAGTGAACGTCTTTTGGTTTTAAGTAAAACAAGCATTTTTGGTATGCACGTGAGGCTGTCGAATTTAGCCTAGCAATCCAATATTTATTTGCAAAAGCGTAACAATATATATTAGCGTTGCTTCATGGTAAAATTTCTGATGATTGCTTCACATGACGATAATTAGTGATTTCATTATCTGAACTTTAATTATAAATTGTGTTTTAAAGTAAGATATCAAGATCAAAAGGAGACATGTTGTTCATTGTTGTTGTTGAAGTTGTCTTGCCCATGCATTTCATGGAAGAATGGTCGCAAGAACCTCAAGGATGTTGGACTTCTATTTCAAACCCTGTTTTGAAGCAGAGCATCCCGAGGGTGGTTCGAGGGTCTCCCACCCCTCATCCCTATCAGCAATCGATACAAGAGGACTTCCGGGTTGCCATATATTTAGAAAGCCCCCATGCCACAAAGGCTACCATGGGCCTTTGTAGCATGAGGGGCTACATATCCATGCTTTCTGCGAGATTCGAGCCCGGCCCTTCAGTAGTAGGCTCTTCTAACCCTTATACCATCTCTTCGGCTATTGTTCATTATTTACTCAAAATTGTTTAATATAAGATGTACTAGAATTCAAACCGCTTGTAGTGTAGTCATAGTCACAGACAATACAACGTTACATGTTCTGGCTACTTGTACGTAGTGTACGTAATGCGCATTTGAAACAATTAAAGAAGAAAAGTAGAAGAAGAAGAAAAGAAAAGAGCATTATGAGAAATTTTTGAAAGAATGAAAAATTGGGTTGCCAAATTTTATTTTCGCTTTCCAAGCCGCAGCAAAAAAAAAGGAGAAATTTATTTATTTTGAAGATGTTAGTTTACTTAAAAGAAGAAACCAGCAAGCATTTATTTATTCAAAAGATGTTAGTAATCTAACAAAAAATACGCTTCATTAAAATATTCGTTAGACATTAATTATTCATCATTAATCTTTTATAACCTAAATACGAAGAAAACAAAAATATTTTAGACAACAATTTTGTTCCACGAAATTGAGCTTAAATTTAATGAACTGACCTTCAATCAAATTATTTATTTAATGTAAAACAATGCTGCGATATTTCAGATGTGCAGATTTTGTGCATGATGCAGCTTTAGAAAGTTTCCAGCAGTGCCGGTGTTCAACCATTTATATTTAATGAATCAGAAGAAACAGGCGAAAGTTTATCGTGCAAACTTCAGTTACTTTCCTTACGTCATTAGTAATTAATTTTTGTTTTGTTTTTAATATTACGTGATTCCTTTATTAAATTCTACTTTTATGAACAACATTTCATATTTTTTTAGTTATGATATTAAAAATGGAGAGAGAGTAGTGCAATTTAAATAGCTCTTATAAATAAATTAATTCATATACCAAACGTAAGTTTGCATTTAAGCGTAGTTTATTTTTTATATATGACTGAATAAATAAAATTTCTTCATTATGTCACAAGAAAAAGGAAATGGGATGCTAATGCGATCGAGTAAGAAAAGAGAATCCATCTAGCTATCGCAATTATTTCTAAAATTGGGTGCAATTAAGTATTTTTGACTTACGAATTTTTAATGCATCTTCTAGAATCGAAGTTTCTTCAACTAATTTATTCTCACATTTGCCTTTTGATGTTTCTAACGTGGCTCAATCTATTTGAAGCATGGAAGTCTTTCAAATTGCTTTCTATTTTGATTTTCATTTAAATACGTTTCGGAAAATAAAACGGAGAAATTTTAGCTTCTGGTTTGCGTTGAACTCATCAATATACGTACTTTTTCATCAATAACTGGATTTTTTTAAATTTATATTTTGATACTAATACGCGTAAAAAAAATGATATAGTTAACTATGATACAATTATGATATAGTTAACCTGGTAAACTTATAATATTTGTTAAAAAGGAATGCTTTGCATTCGAAGAAAATCGTTTAATAACTTAAAAGTTATATATATATATATATATATATGTGTGTGTGTGATATTTTAACTTCTGGTATTCGTCATGACTGAGGGTGAAGGTGTGATGATACAGCTAAAAAACTGAATTTTTATAGCCGCAATCTTTATTTTCACGCATATGAGATAATTTTTTTCTAGACAGGGTATTTATTCATAATTAAATACGATAACTTTTATGTACACGGGTTTTAAAACTATGACGTAAGCAGCTTAGACAGCATAACAGCGCAGTGGTTTGGCATGGCAGTGGAAGTTAAGAAAGTGAAGTGACGTAATTGCTCTCCACGTAGTATTTATACTGCGTCACTTAGCCGGTGCATATATACTGCTAAGATGCGATTAGTTAATTTTAGGTTTTAGTTATCTTTTTTTAAGCAGTGTTATGTAACATTCAAGCAGCGTTATGTAACATGGAAAGATCTCGAATTTGGGAGAACAGATGAGCTTAGGGGGAGAATATAAAAGTTAAAATAGTCAATTTTAAGGTCGGCAATCATTTCTTAGCACAGCCATCGTATTTTAGTATATCTTACATGTATATATATACTGGTAAAAAAAATTGATATAGTGTTTTAAATGGAAACATTCGTAAAAAAGTAAACTAACTTTCATATAGAAAATAAGTGAAAAGTTTACATTTTAATAATAATAGTTAAAGCAGAATGAATATGGTGATTACAGACATGTATCCATATAGTCGTGTAGAAGTACCTTTAATATCAAACTATATTTTTAATTTGTTTAGGTGTAAAAAATGTTTAATTTAGAAATTAGAAAATTGTTTTATTTTTGAACAATTAAAATATATTATATCAATCTCAACTCTAAACATAAACCTTTCATCTTCTGGCCATATTTAAATTTCGAAAGTTGCAAACTTTTGCCCAATACACTTCTTTCATTTTTGTTAGAAAGTCTTTCTCCCTCTCTTTTCCGAAGCTCGAAAGATATATATATAATTATCTAGATTTAGATATTTTTTCAACTTGTTTTATAAATTGAACTACAAAGAGTGTAAAAAATGTTGATAAATACCAACATTTGAATAAATGTAGTTTTTATATTCATAAACTAAAATTAAATATATAACAGATATATGCAACGCTGATCTTATTGGAATCCTGAAACTATGACAAGCTACCCCGCAGTCTGAGAAACCCTGCTCTATCCACTCTTTCTTTAATATTGAGGTGCGCATTGTTTAGACATGTAGTACAAGCAACTATCCAGATTTCCTCCGGGGACATTCGCAATAGACAGGTGACAGGAGACAGCAGGACAGGGCAGCCGTACTGCTCTCTATAACTACTCGGGTGTTACCCTGGCCCTGCAACCATCTAGAGACTTCACAGTTGTAAGACGCTTAACAGATGTGTGCTCAATACATGCCACGTTACATCTACAGTATTATATGTGCACTGTCCATTACTGTGCTAATAGCCTTGAACGGCACGTCGGCCTCGTGGATAACTAAAAACAGTTACATTTCCATACTACGGATACACATACCATTGCTGTCCTAGCTACTTTAGTAAGCTTTGAGAATCGTTATGCCATTTATGTTTATTGCATGTGCCCTGTTCCGGCCTGCAGAGGTCTATGCCCATTTTTTCTAGCTTGTCCATTATGCTTTTAAGCTTTTGCCGCGTGCCTCGATGTTTTACGAGGAGGCGTTTGAAAGGCAGAACATTGGTGGGTGGGAATTTAATGTGCCATTCTGCTATTAATAGGCACTCCGTGACATAATAGTCTGGGGAGCCCAAGTTGTCACAGACACACATATTAGTTGTTGCTAGACCCCTTTCTGCAAAGTACGTCGGAGTATATCGCGTGAGGTAGGACGCTGAGATGAGCCGGTCCACCTCTACCTTGGGCAGGAACTCATATGCTCTGCGGCCTTGCGGGATTTGGTCCCATTCTTTCTGCCAGTTTCCAATGGCGGTCTCCTCTATTTGCCTCTTTAGGCATGACCGGGGCAGGGGCACCTGAATTTGCTCCATTTCCTCATTTTGTGCAGCCTCCTTGGCAAGAGCGTCTACTGCTTCATTTCTCTGGATTTCGGTGTGCGCCTTCACCCAGGAAATTTAGATTCTCATTGACTTGTCTTGTAGACGGAGGACTTCTGGACTTCTTGCAGGTGCGAGATTAGTGCGGAGCGATGGAGAGGGTTTTTGATAGCATAAATGCTTGACAGGCTGTCGGTAAATATTGTAGCTCGACTCTATCGTGTGCCAATTGCACATTTCACTGCCTTTGTGAGGGCAACTACTTCCGCTTGGGACACTGAGTTCTGTGCGCGCAGACGGCCCTTCCATTCCTTTGCTATGTTTCCATCTATATAGGCTATATAGGCACTGCCTACAGCGTTATCAATTTTTGACCCGTCCGTATAAAGCACATTAGACATGTGCATTAGACAGTGAAAGGCAGTGGGATGTATCTTTCTCTCCCTCTGTCTCTCTCTATATATGTATAACTATCTATTTGTCGTTTGTGTTGTATTGGCTCCCACGTGGTCTTTCATTTATCTATAATCTTTAATCAATGTTAATTGTTTTCAATTAGATTTCTTTTTCTTCACAGAGATAATTTCAGACATGGTTGCTAACAAGTATTGCAATGACAATTTAAACTAGCAAATAAAAGCATGAATAACTATTAAACTATTATGTTCCAGCGAACGTGCGCAATAATATTTTTTCATTTAAATGTTTTCTATCCAAAATCAAAATGGTCCTTCCTTGAAATACTGCAATATGTTTATTCAAAAATTGTCTGATTTCTGTTGTTCGTAATTTTTAATTATTAGTGAGTAATAATGCTTACTTTTTGTTTGTGCTTGGGATGTTATTGACTAAAAAATAAATTGGAAATTAGTTTAGGTTATAGCCGTATCGTATGGGTTATGAAGTTTGAATTTTCTCACACTTTAATACCTAAAAGACACTAAATTTTAAAAAGCATAATATAAGATTCAGTTTTTAAAAATAGTGGAAATTGTGAGGATACTCATGGATACATACATATACACGTATACTTCCATACATTTTAACACAAGAATTATTTCCGTCAGTACTCAAGCATAAATATTGTTGTTAAATATAGATTGATGCAAAACCATTAAAATCACAGTTTTGAGCATACGTTTATAAAACACTTTTCCCATTTCTTCTTAAATGTGGCTGATTTGAGGTAATGAATGTAAGAAAAGAACTTCAAATGAATTTCCCAAAGTTTACCGTCTTCACAGATTGAAATTATTCTCACAAATAAAAAAATTAAACAACAATCTACCGAATAAAGCAATCAGCATAATTTTATTGTTTAAAGAATACATACCTCTTCCCATAATTTTTCAGAAACATTGAATAGATTTAACTGAGTTTCTGAAATAGTAGATTCATGTAAGCATTATCTTTATTAAATTGCGTATACTATTTTATGTAAACGAGCATTAAACATATAAGGCAAATATATGGATTAATGTTACTAATTGCTTCTCTAAAATTAATATATAATGTTATGTACTCTCAAAATATTTAAAAGGGAATTTTATGGATAATTTGAACCAAGTTTGATTGATAGCAGTATTAAAATTAATTAAACTTAATTTCTTCTAAACGCTTCAAAACGATTAAATTTTGATGCGTATTGCTGATCTATTTGACAAAATATTTGTTTGATCCACCAAAGCACATTTCATGAAAGTCCATTCAATTCTATCACAAATTCCTTAAAAGCAGTTAATGATCGAAAATCAAGCTTCTCTTAGATATTCAGGTTATTTGCTACTTTTATTAAGATACTTAGAAAGCAATCCAATTTAATTACGTAGAGGATTATGTTGGGTAATCTTATTTCCAGTCAAAAATAAAGGAATCATGAGCTAATAACGGATTCTCAATGGTTCATTTTTGCGAAATATTTAACAGTGTAATTGCATCACTTAGGCTTAGGTAGTTGCATACTTATATCAAACAACCATCAATATCGTATCGTAGCTACCCCATTAAGACATTTAATTTCGAAATATATTATTAAGCAATTTCCCGTTCAGCGTTCTGCTGTGCGTTTGACCAATTAATACATGAAATCCCCATCATCCTCGGAAGCAGCATAAAGTTTACGAATATAGATGTAAAGGAAACCAAAAACTCATTCATTAAGAATTTTATTTTCTGAAAGAGTGGATTTTCGTTTTTGAGAAAATGAGATTATCTTTTTCTTGAAATTAGAATTCTCAATCGTCTTCTTTTATTTATAACTAAGTACAGAATTATTATAAAATATTCCTAGAATAAAATATTATTAGATATATCCTTTATACACAAAACGAAGTTCCATAAACTTCAACTGTTTCAGGAAGGTAATTTATTCACGTTCCAAAACATCGAGTCTGTAGATTATTATGTTTCAGCGTATCCATCATCATTAAAGATACAAAGCATTATACGAGTTTGAAGCTCCACAAAATGTTCGTGCTTTAGGTTTGCTCTTATTGCATTAATCTTGCCAGTTACTCTATCTTTGTGTTTATCTACAGAAGGAATTTATAATAAACAAAAGTAGTTTCACGCGTTCTCGGTATGGTCTGGTACATAAAGGACCAAACTTAGAAAGATAATTTATGAAGACATAGAAAGGAAATTTAAATAAATTAAATTTTATTTTAAAAACAAATCTACTCAATGCTCTTTAGAAATTATTTCAGCCCTAATAGAGTGGACTCCTGTAAACAAGAATTTTTAAGTTCTTTACAATAATGGCAGTAATGATGGCAAGAAATTTTGAATTAGAGTGATCCGCATAAGAACGTGGATACTACCTTATAAATTTCTTCATATTAATTTGAATATCTGACTTGAAAAATTCATGCAGATTGATTGATTGATGTAGGCGTATTATGTATATCAATCATTCTTAATGAAATTATTCAGGGAAAAAGTATTTTACACAAAGCTTAAAGTCCAAGTTAATTCAATCTTACCGGAGAAAACTGAAATTTGAAGGATAAACAACAATATTCTGTTTTATTGGTGTAACTCATGCGTGAAGAGATGGATCATGTCATAAGTCAATTCGAACGTTTTCAGATATTTACGTCTATTTATTGCATTTTCTTTTTAAATTCTTACTTCAATTTACAGCTTTCTTTTATTGATAAATTTAAACTCCATAACAGAATACTTTCTCCAGTTATGATATAAATCCTAATTATTTCTCTCGAACGCAGATTTGAACATCTACACCAATTTAAATCTGAGTCTTTCATATTAGTCATACCCTTCATTTTATTTCAATGAACGCTTGTGAATGATTTTATATGATTTTAAATGAACCTTATGAGCAAATTACTATTTGGAGTCTATTGAACCAATAAAATTCGATTTTAAGAAATCCTCCCAGAGTGATTTTAATGTTTTCGTTTTAGTAAAATTTCCATTTATTTAAATAGTAATTTTTTTCAACGCGTGAAAATTCAATTTTACTTCGCAAGTTCTCATAGTAAATAACAATAAATAAAAAACTACAAAATAACAATAAATTTACCAGATTTTGGAATAAATTGAACAAAATGCTAACACTCTTTGTTTCCACAATAGATTTACTTTTCTGCGCACCTTTAGTTTCGAACAGATATATGACATGGAAATTTATTTCTGACTTGACTGTAATATTACAACAAAAATTTGTAAATTTGTAAGGTAATAGGTTTATTTTTCTTTCTATATGGTTATACAATTCTGTTTTCAAGAAATTCAAAGTTTCTTCTATTTTAAATTCAGTCAAGATAATATAATACAAAACACGAAATATGTCTTAATTCATTCTTTATATTTATTCAGTCAAGATAATACGAAACACGAAATATGTTTTAATTCATCCTTTAAATTTAATGATTATGGGACATTCAACACTAAATTGCGTATTGCATATGCTTTTGCATGTTATATTGCAGTAATTTTTGTACACGTATGTCTACAGGGCGTTTCTAGAAAGCAGCAACAGGATTTTGCTAACTTTAAAATAGATAATAAATCCCTAATTAGAGAGTGTGTGCTATACTACTCGATAAGGAAAATATGAAAAAGTATTTTCTTGTACTCGCTTGCGTTCAAGGAATGCAAGTATTCGCTTGCGTTATCTGATTATAAATTGATCGATTGCTGCTCAGCTAAAAGACATGGAATGGTCTTGATCTCTTGTACCAACAATGTCGATACTCATTAATTACTCTCGATCCCATCTCTTAGTGATAAGACGATAGCCATTGCTTAGTAATAGTGTATATACCAACTTTACGAAGTTACAAGGACTTCGATTGCCAAATTTTTCATGGCGAATTCCATGATTGCTGAGCATGTCGCACAAAGTTCAATCTTGCTTTAATGACTGGTAGTATTTGGAAGTTGCTTGTCTAGGATGTAGTGAACTTTCATTTCTACTGCAGCATGTGATGCTGAGAAATGACTTTCCGAAGGAAAAGTATTTCGGAGTATAGAAAAGGTGATGATTTCTAAATGAAATCAACTTAATGCTACAATACTTTATGTTATCATTTATAGTGAATATTTTATGACTAACTTCCTAAGACGAAAACACGGAATATCGATTTTTGAAAAATTTCAGTACTAGTACTTAATATCACGTCTATAAGATAATCATTTCTACAGAAGAACAAATTATATCTAAAAGAGAGGCCTTTTTGTTTATAGAGGATTGGCTGTGTGTCACTTTAGTTGACTAATAAATTCAAGTTTTTCAGCGATCCTTAATTATCTTAATAAATGTGCTAGATAACACAATTTGCGAGGTTTGCTTTTACATTTGAAAGATGATGTCTGTCCAAATTTTGCGATAGACGAATTAGTGCGGCGCTAGTAGCACTAACATAAATATGCAAAAAACACTTTTGCTTTAAATGCGTGATTGCGCACTTTATTTCCCAACCGAAGCGTAAGCGTGAGCGATTTGAATCAAGAGCTCCTCTAAGTAGACGAAGAAGATAGTATCAACACCTTTACTGAGTTTGAACGAAGCTGTGTAGTAGGACTACGAAAGGATGCATTTTTTCTATATTGCAGAATAGATTGGCAGGAATATATCGATTGTGTATGCATGTTGGCAGTAGTGGTCACTGATTGCACTATCTCAAGAAGACCATGATTCGGCTACACACGGGGAACCACTCAACTGCCGCAGCGACTTCGGTGATATCAGGCTAGAGCTCATTGGAAGACGGAGCGAAGGTCTGTTTTGTTATAACAGTGGACTTTACTCCGTAAACATAAAACCTATTGCCCATGAGCAGAACCTCTTCCATTTCCATACTTCTGTTTAAATCTCTTGTTTATATATTCCCAAACAGCGTCCTTAAGGATTCCATAGCATGTGTTAATATCTCCAGATAATAGAAAAGACGTAACTACCTGCTGATCCCTATTAACATCAGGTATTCCCGTCTTCCGTCACCTGCACATGTTCTCATATAACCTGTTCTGGGTTGATCTTTACAATATGGTAACTGGTAGTTTGGCGACATTTTGGAGGCGATAAAGGTTACTACCTGAGACTTTGGTAATAATGTGAGCAGTACTCAGTTCCGATTACGCATTATTTTGTGTGAGGGAAATGAGAGATCATGGGATATGTCATGTGATATTAATGGACGAATTACGGTCGGAAAAGGGGGGAAATCGGGAAAAAATCTGGAAATTTTGTATTTGGCTTTATTCTGTGTTGTGTGAAACAGTGTTCGTGAATTTTTGGATCCCATGGCCGTAAGTAAAGTGAATTCGAAATGGGTATTTATGTATGTATTAATTTAATGTATGTGCTCATTTATATTTTAAGTAGTGTTTTTGAATTTAATTATATTTTAATTAAATGATAGTTATTTTGTGAATTTTATGTTTGTAGGAATTTGGTATACGTTTTAGTTGAAGTAAACGTGCATGGAAATAATTTAAATATTTGATACTAAGTATTTGCAATGCTTGCGGTATGAATTCGTTGGTGACGTGTATAATGTAATAGATGATTTAGAGGTAAAAGTTTTTGGATATTTTATTTATTTTATATGTGGAAATGTTCATATTTGGAAAGGGTAAATACTTTTTCGCGATCAGGTAATTTCATATATGTTCTTTTTACCGGGTTTAAAGATTGAGAAAATTGTCATGTATTTTCGTGAAATTTTTCTAATTTATGAGAAAAAAGCAGTGTACATGGATATAGTGAAGAGTGTGCGCAATGTCATTTTTGTGCAATTCTGGGATGTTTTTTTAAGTAAAGATAAGTCGGCGTGTACATGGTTTATGTGTATGTGTTATTTTGAAAAACGCGTAAGGAGTATGGTATTGTGCACTTTTTCCCAATTTTGCAGTAAATATTTGTATGGAGCGCTGTTAAATGGGCGCGTTTGCTAGATTTGGCGCTTTTGCGCATACATTTTCGCTGCAATTTTTTACGGTCCTCGAAACGGAATAGTACCGGTATTTCAAACAAGACAAAAATCATCTATCGTGTGCTGTTTTATCGAGCATAAGGGGTGTGTGTGTGTGTGTGTATTTAATTATGGCAAAGCACACGAGGGCTATCTGCCTAAGAGGAGGGATGTCTTCGTGGAGGACTTTCTAAGGGAAACTGGCTCGTATACACGTTACACATGGGGAAAACCACGAAAACGCCTATGCAGCCAGCCCGTTCGCGGGATTCGAACCTCGGACCGAACTACCAGTGTTCAGCGACTTTATCGCTCGGCCGCTGGTGGGCGTGCATAAGGGGAAGGCATGACACATAAACACATGCGCGAATGGGAACATCGGGATTAGGATCAGGATTATTTAATTATGGCAAAGCACACGAGGGCTATCTGCCTAAAGGGAGGGATGCCTTCGTGGAGGACTTTCTAAGGGAAACTGGCTCGTATGCACGTTACACATGGGGAAAACCACAAAAAAGCCCATGCAGCGAGCCCGTTTGCGGGATTCGAACCTCAGACCGAACTACCAGTGTTCAGCGTCTTTACCGCTCGACCGCTGGTGGGCGGAACATCGAAAAATGTCACAATTTTGAGTGTACAGCATAAACCTTATGTCACTTCAAGATTTAAACATAAATATAGAGTAACGATCGTATAAGCTTAAAAACGATAAATCCCTCCTATTCAAACTGATAAAACTAAAATTGAAGTAGGATATGAAAATATTCATTAATATGAGTTGATAAATAATGACAAATGAATCTAGTAGGGTGGAAATATTAAATAGCTTTACCTTTCCTGATAAACTAAAAAAGAGTCAAAAAATGCGTATGTTAAGCAAAAAACAGAAGTAATTCATTCCAGCATTGTGAATAATATAATTAAAATGTGGCAATGGTTTATAACTCAGAAGCTTTAGAAAATATCTGATGAAGAAATAAGCGCAGCAGTGTCGCCATTCTGGTTACAGAACCTCAAAAAAATTCACAAAGCAAGTTAACAGTCTGGTGTTAATACCATTGATTGAATATAATGCTATGTACATGCTTCTACACTACATAAGCAAATAAATATGAAAACTTGAATAGTTCTAAAATGTGTAAAATACTTTAAGAAGTAAATGAGTAATGCAATTGAAAATATCTGAAAACAGGCAAAAATGTAATTTAAGAAAATTATAAAACTAATCAAACTGAAAGAAATTAGGCTAAGGCAAACTGTTGTTAATTTTTATTCTATATAGATATAACAAAGTATAATATATACGTTTACATTATTATATTCGACAACGTATCCGAGCAATATTTTCCAACAGATATATCGACCGATTATTGAACAAAAATACCCTGCGCGTGACTGTAATATCTCATATGATAACTCCGTTGAAGCCATTACATTTGTAACACCCGTTGATAGAAATAACGGTGCACAATAATAGTAAAACCGTTATTTCTGTCATATAGATAAAATATAGTGTCTCCATAATACCTGCAGAGTGATGGTAACTTAAATGTAATATTTTGGATTACTTAAGGCAATATTTTGGATTTTTTACTGAAGGTCTAACACATATGTTTGAGCAATTTTAAAATATATTAGAGTTAATATTTATTTCCTGTATTATACTGGAAAGCCTAGTGCTTTGTCGTCGCTTATATTAATTAATGTATTAGTTTCTTTGCTTTTTGAAATACAGTTGCTTGTAATGCAATAAATACATTATGGGTTGTCGTAGGCCTTTATGTTATTACATATCGCGATTAAAATTGGTCATATTACAAATTGTGAGTAATGTAAATGCAAAATTACTCATTTAAAATTTTATCGCGGATTTTTTATACATTTTTTTTAGAAATTTATTAAAGTGAAATATTAAAAAATGCGTTCTCCGAGATGCAAGAAATTAAAATAAAATATTTAAATACTTTTCGTGCGCAAATGGTGTATATAGAAACTACCCATTTTCAACCATTAGTTAAGAAAACAATTATCATCTTAGTTAAAAGCTTGAAAACGTTCCATTTACAATGCAATTTAACCCGCGGGAAAGCGCATGGGGTGTATCATACCCCAACCCTACATAAAAGTGCAATATTCCTAACTTATGAAACTGAAATTCTGTGCTGCTTTCAGTAGCTGAGTTTTTAGTTGTGGTTGACTTTCAGAACCGCTTTTTCTTTGCTTCTGTGTTTCAGAAAAAGATTTATCGGTATTTTGTTGGAACTGGGGTATGACACACCCCACGCGCCCGTCCGTGTAAGTGTTTTTCTGACTGAATATTTAGTTCAGAAATTTATTTCAAGAGTGTAACAGTAAATATTTCTACTCGCAAGTGATTTTAAAGTACTTGATATTAAATTCTTAAAGATTTCTAACTGCATTATAGTAAAAAGAATGAGTCCCTATGAATTAGAGATGCAACGCATGCGAGATTTATTAGAAATATTTGAAAGCGATGAAGATTGCATTTCGGAAACTGAAGATGAAACTAAGAATATTTTCTACAACGTTTTGGTTTCGAAAAAGATAAAACATTAATTCTTGATGTTCCTAAAAAAGGAAAGACTGTTCTTATGCTTTCAACATTATATAACGATCATACTATAGATGATACTATTGGAGAAAATATAACGTCAGGAATTATATGTTTTAATAATATGACTAAAGGAGTAGTGGATATGGGGGATGAAATGTCAGCCAATTATTCAATTGCCAGAATAACCAGGAGGTGGCCAATGTTAATTTTCTTTCCTTGCACTGAAGGTTGCTGTAATAAATGCTTGAATTATATTACATTCAACTGCTAATCCACCAACAAGAAACAGAAGTCTGTTTTTGAAGGACTTATCATTACAATTAATGAAAAAACGTATTGAGCGTAGATCGGAGATTAATACTTTTTCAAGAAAGTGACGTACTGCATGCAAAACAAAAGCAGAAGTTTCGATGAAGAATTAAAACGAATACATGAAATTCGAAACAACTAAGTATGAAAGACGTGTTAAATTTTTTGCCCTCGCACAAAGGACAGAAGAACGTGAATGCAATGTTTAAAATTTGAAAACATTCTGCGCCAAGAACACATGAATGTATTTCGTTCAAAGTGTGAAGAAATAAAATAAGCATGGTGTATTAGAGATGCAATGAAACTTAGAGGCATGATGTTTATTATTTTCATTTATCTTAATTTTAACTCTAAGATTATTTCGGAAATTAATTTTTTGAAACCCAATTATTATTCACTTATTTATAATAGACGGGAACAAAAAAAAAAAAAAAACAGTTTTAAAACTAAATAATACTATTTTTATTTTATTTTAATTATTGGGGTAGGTGATACCCCACGCGCCCACTCTAGTAACTTTTCTTGGTGCGACTTCCGCCGGGTTAAATTCTATCAGCAATCTTTAAGTTGAAAATAAAGAATTAATTAATGGCACAATAAGTTAATGTATTGCCATTTTTCCAGTTCTGAACTTTTGAAGACTGAAAATTATTTCTCTCAATTTAAAAATTTTACTGATTCTAGTCAGATGAAAGTTTATCCTTTTAGTCCAAATGGGAGTTAGCCCAGAAGGGCTCCTAATTTCATGTTGGCATTTTGCTTTGGTTCACTATACAAGCTGAATTACTTTTCAAATTGTTGCCACCAAATATTAGAGCCATGCATTATTTTAAAAGAAATTAGATAATGAAGAATCAGCATGAATATAGGTATGTTTCCCACACTGTGAAAAAGCAACGGTAGCTAGAAACGTCAAATTTTGAATAACGTAGTCCTCCCCTCGAATATAGGCATCTGGGAGCTTAAATTTGGAATTTGTTTTATTATCTATTTAATATTTTGTAAAATTTTAACGAATTTTAGATTAACAAAATGTTTTTAAAGCGTTCCATTAACAATATCATCGCGTCCATCCTCAAGCACAGATATTTTATGAGCGAAGTTTCTTTACATTTTTTACTGATTTTAGTTTGGCAGCGTATGCCTAACAGTATTTTGTGTTGAATGAATTTAAATATTTGTATCACTTTTTAAATCCCATTTTGAATCCCGTGAATCCCTTTGGGCGTATTAAAAAATATGGAATTTTCTTTAGATTTTTTTTTAAAAATTTTTTTGTATTAAAAGAATTTGTTAAAAAAACCCCTTATGGCAAAAACAAAACAAAACAAAAAAAAAAATCATTTGTAACGAAAATTTAAAAATCAAGTCACTCTCGTTTTGTGAATATATTTTTTAAATAAAAGCTACTTTTGCTATAAACATTTACTGAATTGTGTGTAAATTTCACCTTTATATATGCTGCAAATCAAAAGTGGAAACACTCATTAGGAGTCTGAATCCTAGGGGAGGAAAAATTTCTTATTATAACAATTACTAAATCTTATAAATGTGCAGCATAATAATGATTAATTTATGCTACCCAATTTAACGGAAATATCTAAGAAAAAATTTTTTATTATTCTGCTGCATATTTTACTGCATATTCTGCAAGCAAAATTTCAGACGATTAAATGTATTATACTTCTTTAGTGAAAGAATGGTACGTTTGTTTCTCTTATGATTAATTACTTTGAAGCTTTAATTTCTCAACCATCCTTAGCAATAATGTGGGAATTTCAATTTAATCTCTATAGCAAAATCTAAATATTTTGCAAATATTTTTTTTTCTGTAATTACTCACTGTAATAAATATTAACTTTTATCACTCATTATTCATAAACGTTCTATGGCATTCTTAAAGAAATTATTCCTAATTTAATTAATTGCAAAATCAGTTTTTTTAAGAAATACTTTTTATTTAGTGGTTTATATATCTTGTAAAATAAAATTTCAAATGCATTTAAATTAATTACAGATTTAATTAAAACCTCCTAAAATCACATTATTTAAACAACAGCTAATTTTGTTTGTAGCAATCATTTAGTTTTATCCTTGAAATGTATAAGTTAACTGGGAAAAAAAAAAAAAAAAAAAAAAAACTTAATTTTTGAAAAAGCCAAAGTTTTATTACCGCTTCTCATAATTAATGCATAATTATTCTTCACTAAACTCAAGATTTAATTATGAAATTACATCATATATCTTTTTGGTGGTAACAAGAGAATATAGAAAAAAGTAACTATGTTAATTTCTTCATTTGGTTATTTTTCATAATTCTCCTGTCTAAATATTTCGTTAACTTCAACATTTGCTTTTTTACCTTTTGATAAATTTACTAAATATTAACATTTTGAAGTCGAATCTTATTTTCTAAAAGAAATCATTCTTTTACAAGAAGATCAAAAATGATTTAGAGAAAACCCGATCAGCTCGGATGGCATTATTTTCAATTCGGATTAAGGATAAAAACGTTTTTAAGATTTTTTTTTTTTTAATTCTCATAGATGAACGTGATATATTAAAATAAAAAGAGGATGTTATTAGTGATAGTTTTATATGTAATTTTGTAGGAAACTAAATTCTAGATTTATCTTACTATAAAAAAAATCTTGTTCTTTTATATAAAACAAAAGATAAATAAGCTGATTTCCTTCGTTTGCTTATTTTTTATAGTTATTCTGTAGTTTGTTAATATAGTATCATAAAATGTGTACTTTTTTATATTGAGAATTTTTTTCTCAATTTTAATTTAGTGCTGTTTACTGATTCTATATAGTTTTAAACTGGTTACATTTACTGTGTTGTATTCTATATTAAAAAACTTGAGCTTGGAACTTTGGTGATGCTAATACAATTTTGGTTTTGGAAAATATGGCATTTCCTTTTAGCCTTTTCGCGTGTGCTGTGTTTTTGATATGTATGCTTGATTTTAAGTGGATAGGTGTTAATATATCTTAATTATTTAATTGTTTGATTTTAATGTTTGAAAATTTTCAACTCGCTCTATATAATCCCGTTCTAAACACAATTTTAAATTATTCATTTGAAGAGCTAGTTGAAAAACTAGGTTTTTTGAGAACATTTTAAAATTTTGATGTGATTCAAATTCTTTTACAATCATTTAATGCATGTATTACGCCATTTTAACATTATACGGAAATTATTTGGCACATATATTTATTTTCGTGAGAAAATTCAAGTTTGTTTAGCAGTTTAAAGGAATTCCAAATTTTATTTTAATAAAATCGAATATTTGATATTTTAAACTGCTATAAAACTTCTCTTGCTAAAAGCAGTAAAAGACTGTTCGGCGAGATTTTCGAAAAACGTCCACATCCAGTTTTTTTTATATAACGCAAACTCTCGTTATTAATAACCTGTCTTTTAACCAGAAATAATTAAATAATTTATGAGCTATTATTATTTTTTCAATCTATTATAGTTTCATAACTCTCGAATAATAATAATTTGCATTTATATAGCATTGCCTTTTCCACGTTTTCATCTTTGCTACAAAAGTAATAATCATAATTCTTCGCTCCTGTATTTCGCTCAGTAATACAAATACAAATATAAAAGAAAGAATGGTATTTGTTAACGGTATTCCTATTTTAAGTGAATAACGAGTACAAAAGTTCCATTCTCTAATTTAGGATTGCTTGAATGTCGTTAAAATTTAGTTTTCGAAATGTGTATTTTTCTTTTCTTTTTCTGATATTTGGGGAGACATTTTATTTACTCAAGAAGACCGCTAAAAAAAAAAAAAAAAAAAAAAAAAACAGTTGTTTATATATTTAAAATTACTCGTCTAAAACAATATTACAAAACAATTTTCTATTTAGTTTCAATAAATTAAATCTCTTGGGGAAAATGATAACGATTGATTAGCCACTAAAAACCTAGAATTAATTTTGTAATATCTATACAGTTTAAGTTTAAAAATATCCAGTACAACTGTTTACTATCAAATACATCGAAACATAAAATATAATCATATTTGCTAATACACAAATGATAATTTTTTAATGAAATACGTAATTACGACATTGGAAAACATCTAATATTTAGTGCAAATGTTTATACAAACTACTAATTAGGTCTAATTCAAAAGTCAAACAACAAAAATCAGCGTTATATTTTCAAATTTTCGCAGGTCTAGTTTCAATGGTTTTAACGAACCAGCATGTTCAGCTGCAAAAGCGCAAATGAACTAGATAATGATCAGATAAGGTAAGAAGCCTGGACGACGTAAGCTAGTGGCGTCATCTGTTGATGAAACAAGAACTAAAACATAATTTCTTTAAAGGTCGAAGGCAAAGATGGATTGGAATTAGGATCGTTAACTAGAACAGAAAAATTTTTTTGAATGTGAAATGCCTCTAGAAAATCCAGTTCTCCAATAGAAGATGTTTTTTGAATAATTTTAGCCGCATAGAAATTAAAAATGTGATTTTCGGAACAACAATGCTGGGCAGTAGAAGACTTCTGTGTTTCCTCTTTTCTAACATATGCCTCATGTTCCTTGACTCGAAATTTTAAGGCTCTCTTAGTATTTTAAGGCTCTCTTAGTATTTTAAGGCTCTTATATTGGCCAAACTAAGAGAGCCTTAAAATTTCGCGTCAAGAAACATGAGGCACATGTTAGAAAAAAGGAAACACAGAAGTCTTCTGTTGCCCAACATTGCTGGTCCGAAAATCACACTTTCAATTTTTCTGCTGCCAAAATTATTCAAAAAACATCCTCTATTGGAGAACTCGATTTTCTAGAGGCACTTCACATTCAAAAAAATTTTTCTGTTCTAGTTAACGATCCTAATTCCAATCCATCTTTGCCTTCGACCTTTAAAGAAATTATGTTTTAGTTCTTGTTTCATCAACAGATGGCGCCACTAGCTTATTTTCTGTCCATGCTTTCTTATCTTACCTGATCATTATCTCGTTCATTTGCGCTTTTGCAGCCGAAGATGGTGGTTCGGTAAAACCATCGAAACTAGTCCTGTGAAAATTTGAAAATATAACGCTCATTTTTGTTTTTTGACTTCTGAATTAGTATCTGTTCGGCGTGTTATTGTGTCTTAATTAATAATTAGGTATTTATGAATAATATAAGTATTTAGAAAAACTACTAATTAAGATTTCTGAGCCATTTAATTTCGTCTCTAAATTTGTGTTAAGCTAGAACAACAGTCTCCAGATCTTCCATACCCATGAATTCATTCATTTGTATTCATGGAGATGAACTTTCTTCCGATATATGTTATTAATATGTTCCACCTAAGTTATACGTCTGATGAACTGCATCAGTCATAAATATTACTGAAATATAAATTCAAGATTTTGCAAATTGGAAACATGAAAATGGTTTTTTATCACCCATTCAAAGCTGCAGTTTAGATCTCGGGAAAGAACTAAAACGACGTAATGCTACGTCAAACCGCAACGCTCCAAAGAATTAACAAATTATCCTGACGCGTAGATGACAAATTAAAGCTCTTATGCTTTGCGGAAAGGAAACTGTTGCTAAGACGGCCGCATTACTTAACGTAGCGGAATATGAAAATGAGAAAACTAAGTTAAAGAACTTCCAACATTGTTTTTGAAATACATTTTGGGTACACCTTCTAAAAACTCAAACTGCGTCCTAGTGTCCTTTATAACATTCTTAATTAGTGTACCTCTAAAATGCGTTATTTAGGCAAAGTGATTTGGCATTTCATATTGAGATAACTAAATGTACAGTGGCAATGTTAACATTCTTTCAATTTTGTTTCTATAAATAAGTAAATAAATAAATAAATAAACAAGATTAAAAAAAATTTAAAAAAAAAGAAAAAGAAAATCTGAAATGTTTCAGATTTTAAATTACGTCCAAAGGGGCGTTTTTTAACATTTTGTGTGTTACCTTTCTTTATTAAATATCATGTTCCTCGCACTTAAACCATAAGATCCAGTGCAACAGCAATATCGCAAAATAGTTTTAAAACGAGCATATCTTTAGAATTTCCGATACAGAGACTCACGCGCCGCAGATAAAAATGTTTTTTCTGAACAACATTGCCATTGCTCGCTTTGAAATCCTTGAGTTTGTTAATCAAAAATTCGTCAAAGTTTTAAAAAATAGGAAATCGATCATAAAACAAATTTCATATTTCAAATTTGGTCTTCCACATGCTCATATTCGTTGGAGGATTACGTTATTCAAAATTCGATTACTCTATGTACCGTTATTTTATGACAATGTGAGAAATATACATACATTTACGCAGATTTTCATTATTTAATTTCTTCAAATATAATGCAGGACTCTAACATTTTATGGCAACAGTTTGAAAAGTGAACCGACATTTATCCGTCCGACGCAAAATGCCAAAACGAAACTAATAGTCCTTCGGGATTCAAATCCCTTTGGACTAAAAATGTGACATGTTTATGATGTTAAATTTCATCCAAAGGGGCGTTTTTTAACGTTTTGTGTATTACATATATTAATTAAATATCATGTTTTACTATTCAAACTAGAAAATTCAATTTAACAGCAATATCGCAAATTCATTTTAAAATGAGCATATCCTTAGAATTTACGATACAGGGTCTCGCGAGTTGGAGATATTTTTTTTTTCGTACAGTGTTGCCATTGCTCGCTTTGAAATAATTTTTAATCAAAAATTTGTTATAGTGTTACAAAATCCGAAATCGATAATTAAACAAATTTCAAATTCAAATTAGGGCTTTCACATGCCCAGATTCTATGGAAGATTACGTTATTCGAATTTTGATGGCTCTAGGTACCATTGTTTTATCACAATGCGAGAAACATATATACATTTATTCAGATTCTTTATTATTTAAGTTCTTTAAATATAAGACACGGCGATAGCATTAATAGACAAAAAGGGGAGGAAATGGACAAAGAAGGTAATGAAAGGGGACGGGCTTTTCGGAATTTTAAGCATACATGTTAGCGAATGCTTCTGTTTTCTAAAGGTTAACATTAAGAATTATCCGACTGCTTTGACTGGTATGCTGTCTAGTGTTTCTCGCTGCATTATCTTTCGTTGGGCTGGGTTAGAACACAGGAGAAGGCGTGGATGTTTGCAAATTATGTCTGTGTCACTTTAGGCACTCAAAATACAGAACGAGACGAAAGTTCTGTGGAATTATTTTGTGGCAGGGGAAAATAGGCGGGAGATCTTCGGGTCGATGCCTCGCAGATTCTGTTTCAAAACTGGAAAGGAACACAACAAAGTCGTACTAGCAATCTGATAGTGCTCGAGGTCTACGTCAAGGACAGATACACTCTTGCGCTCCTTGCCACAATAAAATTCGTAGACTTTTCTGATTAAGTCAACCAAGTGAGATAAATGAAAACAGCAAAATTTAGCAGAGAAAGACAGGACATGCATTTTAGACTAAAACAGGAATATTTATCTCAGATTTGAAACATGACAGAAGTAGTATTAAAAAATTTATTATTTAGGGAATGACAAAATGTTCTGTAAATCGTTTAATTGCATATTTTTGAAACTATATCTATTTTTGTATGCTTAAGAGGACGATTGCATTCGTCAAGGATTTCCTAAAGGAAATTGGCTCGTATTCACGTTATATGAAGTTGTTCTCAAAAAGTGTACGACTTGGCATTACATTACGCCATATTTAATATTTATTCTAAAGCTGAATACACCGAATGTATACTGGATTAAATTGCTGTTTTTAACTTTTCCTTCAGTTTATTGAACTTCATGGATTTTCCATCACAGTCTACTTGATATATTAATAAAGATAGAAAACAGGTATTTCAAGAAAATTTATCTTCATTGAAATTATGATTTAAAATATTTTAGTAGTTTGTTCCTTGGTAAATATGGAAGTTTCAGAACTCCATTTAAAATCTCAATTATCCCTCACTATTATACAAAGTCACTGCAAAATTCAAAAAAAATTATCTTATTATATTTCTCATTAATTCATTTCATACCGAGATTTTCATCATCTTGCTGAATTTATATTTTTAATTTGAAACCCTAATGTAGAAATATAAAAATAATACGCGAAAATACATCCGACTCAGTAATGTAAAATATGTATTACTTCAAAAACATATATGCACTTTATTTCAACATTTCATTTACCTCTTCATTATTTCTATCAAAGAAAAGAAAAAAAAGTGAGCATCATTTAATTTGAAATTTAAAGGAATGAATTTTTTTAAATTTATTTATCTGAATTTTTTTTAAATTTATTTATCTGAAATGAATTTTTTTTTTAATCTCCATCAAAGAGATTTCTTCTAGAATGTTGTATCAGTTTAATGAAAAGCTTTGATCATCAATTTCTGCATCAGACAAAATTTGCAACTTTGGTTTAAAATAACAGCTCGTTAAAAGACGAATCCGTAAAAAAGCATATATAGAAATTTATGAGGAAAAAGTTGCATTTTGTGAAAGAAATAAATCATTTTTTTTTCTGATACACTTTAAAGCGGTCTCATATATATTTTGGGAATAAAACATCTGCGATAGAGGTTTTTGAAAAGTATAAGACGGATGATATATTTATTTCATTCTTTTCTTAACAATCATACAGACCATCTTTTATAAAAAAAGTAGAAAAGTCTTAAGACGCCGCTCAGTTATTTTTTTTAAGTTTTACTACTTTTAAAAGATACAAAATCTTTCAGTTTGTCTGCGGTAAAACAGAGATTTAAAGTTTTATATCAGTGGCGAATATTTTTTTAGATTTTGTGGAACATTCCCCACACATTTCATACCGAATGATGCTTTTAACTTCTTTCTGCAAATCCTTTCAAACATCCTAGAATTTCCTCTTTGTAACTGGAGGATTGGAAAAGAAGTTGTGAAATATTTACGATATTTTTGCTGGCATGTTGCATTTTTTTGTTATTTCTGGAATAAAAAATAACTTAAATTTTAGAATATACTGTCATGTTCAGATTCAGTTATTGACTGAGGCAATTTGACATAATAGCTAAAATTTCAAGCTTATTATTTGAATTATAATTTAATATTATTTGAATTATAATTAATTATTATTTGAATTATAATTAAATATTGAATTATAATTAAATATTATTTGAATTAAAATGATTTTTAGTTACATTTATTATTATTATTAGACCAAAGGCCGTTCGCTCACAAGGGCTAACTTCGTTTTGGCAGTTTACGTTGATTCACCATAAATGTCGGTTCAACTTTCACACTTCTGCAAATTTAGATCCCGCCCTGCACTATTTTTAAAGAAATTAAATAATGAAGATTCTGCGTGAATGTAAGTATGTTTCTCGCACTGTGAAAAAACTCCGGTACCTAGATAAATAAATTTTGAATAGCGTACTTCTCCATTCGAATATGCAAATCTGGAAGCCCAAATCTGGATTTTTTTTTTTCATTATCTGTTTCATATATGGTAGCATTTATGAGTTTTTGGCTAAGAAATTCAACGATTTTGATTCTGGCAATGGCAACACTGTACGGGGAAAAATATGTCTAGTGCGTGAGTCTATATATCGGAAATTCTACAAATATGCTCTTTTAAATATTATTTTGATATTGCTGTTAAATTGCATTTTATAGCTTGGATGCAAAAAACATGATATTAATTTTAAAAAGGTAGCACAAAACGTTAAAAAAAGTCCCCTTTTGGGTGTAATATATAATTTGAAATTTTCAGATTGTTTTTATTATTATTAAAATTATTTTATTTTTATTAAAATCTGAATTAACATTATTTTTATTTTTATTAAAATATGAATTGAATATTATTTTAATATATTATTTGAATTAAAAGTGCAAGCATATTATTTACATTTTATTTAAAACTTTAAAAGTAACTTACAATCACGTCTGAAACAGAATTAGTACCATATCTTCAATTAATAATGTCACCCTTTTTCGTAGTTTAAATTTATTTAATTATTTCAAATTTTTAATTAATATTTTCTATAGATTCCAATTTTTTATTTCATGAGAATAAAAAATATATCGTTTTCATAATTTTAAATTTAGCAACTTTTTATAGCTCTTTAATTTACAGTTCCCTTTCTGGAAAATTAAATGTCCGTGTTATCGAAATTACATTAGCATCACGTACCTTATGTCAACACTTCCAAATATTTTGTCATCTAATATCCAATGTCCCGCTTCCTGCTGTTGAGTTTTATTCACACCATAATCAGGTATTAAATTATGCTTTTTATTATTATATTCTTCTAGTCACAGGTGACAGGAGTCGTCCGGCTTACAAGCATCGCAATTTCTCAATAACTTTTAAACAATATTTCAAGTAATCCATATTCATTTTGAGCTTATAATAAAACAAGTTGGGTCAAGGTTTTGGATTACATAGTGCTTCACGCATATTTCTTCTTATAAAATTGTAGAGACATTAGGATTTTTTGATGCTGGAAAAGTGAAAAAAATGAGCAATGTCCTCACCGGTACTCGAACCTCGGATTTCTCGAATATGCGCCGAGTGTAATATTGTGAGTTTGGGGATCACAATATTGTCTGTTGAAGCCGTGAATAAGTTAAATAATTTAAACCATCTAAGCAGGCAAAACTTAAATAACCTAGAAATAAAAGTGCTAGCAACAAGAAATATTTCATTGTTTTCGTATATATTCAGAGACATCGTGTTGTGAGTAATGTCTTTTCCCGGGACCGAGCTGAGTAAGGATCGGATAAGAAAAAATGAAATGTACTTCATCAATACAAACATGACATAAATTTCAAATGAATCTTGGTTTATTAATTACACTCAGGTCAACAGGATAGAATTATTACAGAATCATCTTTATTATAAGTTTACATAGCTGTTGTCTACCCAGTAAATAACCAGTTATATTAACTTGATTTATAATTTTTGTAAATTTAGCAGATATGTTATAATTAACACTATTCAGATAAGACATAAGGCGGAAGATGAACTGTTACAGTTCTTTCTCGTTTCATCTTCAGGTGTTAAACATGCGTTTATGGCAGAACAAACAATTAATTCAGAAAAATTAAAAAAAAAATAATTCGGAAATATTCACATTTAAAAAAATTAAATTCACATTTTAAACTAGTAATCATTGAGGAATACAGCCTAGAGTTTAGTCTCTCCAGGACCAAGGCCGGAAGACGAATTTCTCAAAAGAATTTAAATTTTAAAATACAATTAAGCAAATATAGTCTATTAATGATATTAGAGCAGGAATCTAATCAATATCTTTCTCTTTCATAACTATGGAAGAATATAAAGAAAAATTAGAATATCTGTCTATAGAAGTGACTCCATCTAATGTCGTCGGAAAAAAAATCGAAAAAAATCTGTTGTAAAATAAGTATGGAAATAAAATTCTAATAAAAGTAATATCTGGCTAATAAGACATAATCTTTAGATCTTAATTCATAGATATACTTCGCTGCCCCTGTGCCGAAGGGCCCGAGTTGAAATTCCGCAGAACGCATGGATGTTTGTAAATGTATAGTGTCGTTGCAGCATGGCGTCACTCTAAACATGCGGCGAGCCAAAAGACCTGTCGTGTAATCTGGTTGAAGGGGAGAGGGGTGGACGTTTCCAAATGTAGGAGTTTAATGCTGCGAAATGAAGTATGTTGTGAAGCGTGAAATCATATGCAATAGATACTCGAAAGAAAAGGATATTACGTTATTAAACTATTTGTGTTCCTAAATAAACATGTCATTTACAAATGTTCATTTCCTTCAAGTGTTCAGGTAAAAAAATGCAGATCCAAGGAGCTGCTTCATATAATAAATTCGAAAGAAATTAACCGTTGTACCTTTCGAAAAAAAAAAAAAATAAAGCACCGCCTTTTTAGTAAAGAGGAAATACCCTATATAAAGGCATATAAAATAATTCAAGCATTCCAGAGGATTTATATTCAAGAAATAGAATGGACAACCAAAACAGAAGAATAGAAATCGAAAATTTATGTTCTTCGTATACCAATTATCATGCACCCTAAACACGTTTCTTTGAAGAAAATTTTTGCAGTTAAAATTCTTTTCGAGGAATTCTATGTTTATTCTAAAACTAGGATATCAAGATGTTGTACTCTAAGATCCCAGAAGTATCTCAAGCACTATATTTTGCAATATGTATAATCATACATCACAGGAAGAACCATTGTTTACAAATGTTGAGCTCTTCTTACTACACAACTAGATCTTACTTTTTTTACTGCACGAAAGCAGCCCGGTGCTTTCGTGCAACGTCACTCTACTGCCCCTTCCTCCAAAAAAGAATCTAAATTTTTAGCATCAGAAATTTCATGCATAATAATATGTAATATCTTCCTTTGTCAAATATAAATTACAAATTGCTTTCTGTGGGACATAAGAACTGATTCAGAAATGTCGGCGGTATTATGATTTAACGAGCATTGGCAAAAAAGTATCATTGAAGATTATTCTAAATTTTAGAAATTTATTTTTCTCTCTTTGATTAAAGTCTGCAGTGTTAACAGTTGTTGTACAATATATTAAATGCAACAACGGAAAATTTTCTAGAATTTTCATTAATTACTTACTCTTGCCGAGTTGTGATTTGTTGTTAAAGATAAGTAATAAATAAGTTAAATCTTAAAAAGTGTTTGATTGCATTGGTGAATTACGGCAAACCATACTAAGGATATCCGTTTATACATAAGGATAAAAAACGTTTTTAAAGTGAAACTATCCCTGCTTTTATAAACACGAAGAAATCCCCTCATACACAGCTGCACTTTCAAGCCCGAGAATAGAGTCCTGACTGCTTCTAGGTGTGAGACTATTGGTCGTCGTTGTGTCATCAATTTTAAAATGATAACAAAAGCTCCACAGAAAAAATGTTTAAAAGAATATTCATCCCACTTTCAGATAATATACAAAACCCCTTTGGTAGTGTATTCAGTTTGAAGAACACGAGTTGTGACTTCTACATACAGTTAGTGACTTCTATATATACATCAATTATGACTTCCATATCCATGCATATGCAATTCAGAGAATACTGTTGCGTGCATACGTGTTCGTAGATTGAATGCACACAGATCCAATTATAGATTATTAAAATTTATTTTTATTGAAAGAAATATTTCAGAACTCTGGAATTTTCCACAGAAATATTCTTACAATTGGTCACAACATCACACAGTACAATCAATAGTTACACATCAAACTACTAAGAACGTTAAACACAAGGTATTGCAGAGCGCTTCTAAAGAAAAAGCTAATGCGATCTTACGCTGAACTAACAACTCGCAACAATAGCAACAACAACTACAATTTAGGGAAGATGCGTTCTCCGGCCTTGTATAGCTTTCAACCGGCCGATATGATATTTCCAGTACTTTCTCTTCCTCGAAATGACTAGAAAGCAATATGAGGATTGCAGCTAACAACTCGCAGCAATAACAACTACGGCTGAAGACAGATGCATTCTCTGGCCTTATATAGTTTTCAACAGGCCGCCGAGATATTTCCAGTACTTTCTCCTTCTCGAAATGACTGGGAAGCAATGAGGTATGAAGCTAATGTAGTGATGACGGTTGCAGCTAATATAGTGATCAATAACATTTAACCATTTACAGTATTTATTACGGTAATATAGGGACCTGACGAAAATGTCGCCAAATTTGGCCACAAAATAAGGCGCCAGATTTGGGCAAAATGCTCTATTAAATAAGTCGCAAAAACTGTTGTCAGCTTGGCGATATCTCGCCAAATTACCAAGATACCCATTTACCCAGTGTTAAATGTGCTTGCCTCTGTATTCTTACTTTTCCGGCATAGCTTATCTCTTTATACATTTTTCTTATGTTACATTACATAGAAACATAAAACAATTTCACATATATTTCACATATACTTGCACTAAAATAACCTCTCTATAAGAAATTCGTAACAATATGTAGCGTTTCGCTTTAGGAGAGATAAAAGAAACTACAAAGAAATTGCATAAATATCAAAGCAATAAAAAAACAGAGATTCTTGGTTTCGGCATAATGCCGATGCTATCTTGTAAATCAATCTATTTTTCTTTTCTCCTTATTTTTGTGCACATTTGTCGTTCGGTTGAATCTCAGTTACTGCAAGCGTCAAGCTAGGATTATTTTATAGCTTTTTGCAAATCCTATATTTATTACTACGAAAACCGAATCATTATTTTCTGGCGATTATATAAATTAATCTCCTGATATTTAGATTTTTAAACGTGACTAATACCTGTGTAACATGTGTTTTGGGACTGAGAAAAGTTCATAGCTGAATTCAGGGTAAAATAATTTCAGGATCTTGGTATATTATTGTCACGACAATAAAATACAAAAAATAAATAAATAATAAATAAATAAATAAAATAAAATAATAATTGTTTCGTAAGGATTCTTGCGGATAATGCATTCGATGAAAAGACACATTGCATTTCTCGATGTTCGCACTTACGAATACTTCATTTGAAAATATTCGTATTCTGAAGCTAGTAGAATATAAATATATATAAGGCTATTGTGCTGCTACATAAAGTAAAAATACTCCTTTGACATTTGAAATTACGTTTCAGTAATTATTGAAGTCCCTCTTTTTTTCTACGTGTTAAAGACAAAAAAGTTAAAATGTACCTTTCTTTCTCTCTCATATATTAATTTCCATCCTTGCATAACCTTTTGCTACTGTTGAAAATGTTCTGCGCTTTATAATAAACTATACAGACTGAACTATAAAGGACTAATATATTTTAAAAAAGTATTACGACAGATATCCTCACCATATTCAGTCATTTTAATCACAAAGCTTTGCGTTCCTTTATGATGACTTACATATTTGCATTTATTATTTGCGACCTCCCCCACTCCTACATTTTTATTGAATTTTATTTGTCTTTTCATTTTGTATCCACATGCCTTCCTGTTCCCGAACCCCCTAAAAATAATTGGTTTTAGTACAGTGGTTAGATGCATATGTATCTCGCTGGTTTTCAAATATGTAATAGGAATGTGTGGCGCATTTTTTAAATGGCGGGGACTAGCCATTTTAGGCCATGTCAAAAATGATGGCATTTTATTATGACCCCTAATAGGCGGCCACCGTTACCTCCTTTGAGGAGAAAGACAATTTACATCCATGCATTCTCGGAGGTATGAAACCGAGATGGTATCGCAGTTGGCTCCCCAAACAACTATACCGCCTAGGCGGCTTTTAGAAATATCTATATATGGCAGTAATATACATATGGCATATACATATTTGTGCCTGTCTTTAGCATACCATTTCTTACAAAATCTGCAGAAAACAAAGCCTTACGTTTATTTATACCTGTACTAGGAGAACGCCTCTGTTTACGTCTATGCGAGTTCTGCTATGCAGCATTTCGGTAGATGAAATTCTGAGCACCTCTTCCATCTACTTGTTCACCATTAAATTTTAAAGAATTCTTATATCTAATCTAAGTGCCCGGGTAATTAGCATTATATTACAAGAACAATATGCAATGCATTAAATTTGAAATGACGCAGTTAAAGCGATTTATAATAAGCAATATCTATTTTTAACACAGAAAAGGGGAATCCACAGACTAAAACATAGAGTTAAAGCAATATTGTAAATAAAATCTAATATTTTGGTTTACGTTTCTTTATAGCATATATGTATGATATCACTGCTACATTCACTGCTGTTTTACGTTTTCTCCGCCCCCTTTGCTGTTTCCGTGCTTGGGACATTTTAACTGAATCACCCTTTTTTCATAAAGCTGGCTAACATTCTCTTTAACTTTTTGAGGCCGGGGCTTTGGTAGCAGCATCTTGAACCGAATGCTTTCCTCCTTTAAGAAATCACCTCCTATTTGCAACAAAGATTCTTGTGTGTAGTTTAATGGATTCTCAGAGGGGTGCATCTATGTCGCAAAAGAAAGACCTTTGGAAGAGATAAGTGGTTAAAACCACAGGAATGTCAAATTTGACATTTCACCCCACTTTTCAGCCTGGAAAATGGGGGAAAAAGACATGGCCACTAAAGTGGACAACCCCGTCTTTTCAAAGAGAGGACTCTATGGCCACTATAATGGCCCTCCTGTCTTCAAAAGTCTCTATGGGCACTATAATGGCAAACCCGTCTTAACCCTCTGTTCTTCGAATGTATAACAAATTTACGAACATTCATACTAACTGCATAATTCAACCTAAATCAAAGGGATTGGTAGCACATGCACCATTCCGCTAAGCACTGGGCATCCAATAGAAAGATTTATGCAAATAATTCATAAAATAAGCACTCTTGTCAGAGAACGTTTTTATATTCCTTGAGTCATAGAAAAGTGAAAAGTCTCAGTTCAAAATTTTAATTATGTCACACGCCAAAAAGTTGTATGCATTTACGTGAAACTTTTCCTGTATTCATATAAGCTCATATTACGTTCTTGAGAAGTGTTAATCAAATTGAGAATCACTCTAATTAATTGCGATGGAAAAATACTTATTTAGCATATCTCCGCGAAACATTTTTCTAGTCCCACTTTTTTTTATATACCCTGCTTTTCCTGTGAAGAACTCATTAACTGCAATTCTGTCAGCAGCGCTAAATCCTTTTCTGAAGTGTAATTATTTGCGCACGGTCGAGTAAAAACTTTTATTTTTATTAAAATCTGTCTCGAATACTTTTATTTTATTTTTAAGGCATGATTTAATGATGTGATAAAAGTTCGACATATGGCAGACCTGCTTGTTATATTTAGAAACATTCTTTTTTTTTTCCCTTGAAAATTTCCTAGCTTTACGTAAAGTTTAAATGTTTTTAATGAATTTCTTTAGAAATTCTTCGTCCAGTCTTTAATGCACATTTTTATCTAAAATTTCCTTACACATGTGGAAAAAGGAATATTTCCTCAACTTTAAGTGGATTTCAACTTAAAGCCATAAATATTTTCTACCTAGAGCAAATTTTTAAATAGAATTTGTAAGCATCGTTGGGAGAGTTTTATACATTTTAGGATATTTCTCAAGTATGTAACACAATTGGTTAGAGGAGAAGTAAATAGTTTAGCAATTTTATTAATCATTTAATATGACGCTTTTGTTATTTTTAGAAATTATTACTGCTAATGTTTTCTGTTGCGCCATTTTTTTTCTTTTTTTTTTTTAAATTTCTGTCACTACGTTTTTCAAATTTTTATATTAAAGACACAAATTATTTATCATAGCGAATTTGCATCAATTAATGCTGTTATTGTTATTTCAGTTTATCTTATAAAATAATCAACTCAATTACAGAGTTATATGACTTAAATTATTAGTATATAACTAAAGGATGTTCAAGTAATATTAATAAAAGGTTGTTCGTTGAAATACAATGAGATCATTTATACTTATTAACAATGTCGCATTATCAACGTATATATATATCATTATATATATGTTGCATAATATAATAATGTATAATGCATAATGTTGCATTATCAACGTATCAATTATTCGTATTAACAATGTTGCATTATCAAGGTTTTTTTATATGGGGATGTAAAGAAAATCTCTTCTGAAAAAAAGTTTATATTTTCTGAAAACATTATTTGTGTAAATAAGAAAACGTAATAAAATATAGTAAAATGAGGCAACTCATTACTACTAAAGAACTGTCGTAAGTTAGTGGTCTAAAACTGATGGTCCAAAGTAATGTTACTTTGTCAGTTTATATATTTCAGTTGTGAATTTCAGTTATGTTTTGAATATAAGCAAATTACAGCTTCATTAGGCGTGATGCCACCTAAACGTTTAATTTCGTGCTAATTCTACAACTACTCTGGGCAGATTAACTAAAAGCATAAAAAACTTAAGCGGAATTTAAATACAACATAACTGAATCCCTATTAAAGCATAAAGTTAAAACTTACCACCATACAAGAACAAAAATACTGAGCTGACCGGGCGACAAGGCCAATTGCAATGAAAACGAGAGGTGCATAACTAGATGTTATATTAGTCCCATATACAAAATTTCAAAGGTCCGCGGCTATTCGCTTTTGCGTTATGCGATAAACATGCACACGCATGTAGGTATGTAACCAAAATGTATATTCTGAATCCATTTTACATCCCGTTTTGGATAAAAGAGTCTTTTATTCTGCCGGATATATACAGATGACAGACAAGAAAATCATTCAAATGTCAACAGCGGTCAAATTTCAGCGTTCAACAGAGGTCAGAAAAGTATTTTCGTTGAAATAAGATTCCAGAACGTTTTCGTAATTACAATACAACCTTTACTTCAGGCAAAGAAGTACAACAGTATTTCATATCAGTATGTCCTGATACTGCATGTGAATAAAGTCCTCGCTTGCAAACATTTACATAAATTAATCCGTTTATCAATATATATATATATAACTAGGTAATAAGAACAAATCTTATATTAATGATGTCGAAAAACTTTTTGAATGCTCTGTCATAAATATATGGAAGTTCTCTTTTGTTTAAAAGTATAACGCGTCAAGTAATTTCTACTCTTAAATTAATAATGCTTTTATGCTAATTTACTTTTAAAAAGGAAATTTATACAGCTAAATGTGCATGAATGAGCGAAGAAGAACTTTCTTCTTTTGAGAAAAAATAATTAAGCAACGCATTATTTAAATATTCCCCTCCCGAGGATGAATTTTTACCTCATCTCCTTTAAAATTATTTTAATATCATTTCCTAGGCAGCCATTGTAAGCATAAAAACTTGTAAATTGTAAACATAACTTTTTCCTATTTAGGCTGCGTATTCTATGAGTAATAATAACGAAATAGTTACGAAACTTTTAACTCTTGCATTCATTATGGAATATACGATAAATAATTCATTTAGTCATAGAGATCGAAAATTACCTTTTCAGAAGAATGGTGCAAGAATGTTGATAAGGAAGAGTGTTGAATGTTAATTTTCCTGACTTCATTGTATAATCAACAAAATACCTTAATATGGTGTTTGCTGCGCCTAAAAGCATATGAAGAAGGAGGTTTGTTTTCGAGGATACAAGGCTTAAGAATGTAATGTTGTTCAAATTTTCACCTGTTCGTGCTGCTAAAGTAACACATTGCAAGGAATTAAGAAAATGTAGCTTTTATTTGTTTGGAATTATATTACACTACTAAAATAATATTTCATCATGAGTCACAAATTTTATTTTAAAGAAGTTATTTTTATTTTTATTTGAGATAAATGCAGCACCATGCATTCTATCAGTTAAAATCTGAGCTAGAATGAAATTCAAAGAAGAAAATCATTTTCTGTGATAGGTATGTGATACATGATTCAGTATTGTTTTATATAGCACCGTTAAACATTTACAGTTGGTCTCTCGCCCCCCCCCAAAATGACTATTTTCTTACTTTTCCATTTATGGAAAATTTTATGTTTATATTATTAAAGCTACTACATTTTGCTCTAGGAGAGCCACTAGTAAAATTAAATTTTTGCCAGAAAATTGCAAGGAAAGGCAGGGTTCGCAGATTTGGTGCAAAATCGCCCATTAGGCGATAAAATTAGCGATATGCTAGACGAATGAAGAACCTTTTAGAACGAATTCTTACCGGTCCGGGCCCAGAGCATTCTCGATGGCAGGCAGGCTGAAAGCTATATAAACCCTGCCTGCATGTGGAATAGCGTCTAGTGTCGAGTTGGTCGCCGAAATGCATCGAGGGAATCGTTAGTCTAACCGTGAAGGGTATCTTGAGGGTCTTCAGCTCCAAGAACGATCGAACCGAGTCGGGAGCTGTATTTTAATGCTTTGCTATGAAGCTGTCTTCACCGTTATAAGCTGATAGGCTGAAGGCTGCGTTGTTGATTGTTTCAGTTTGTTTATAGTTGTTTTTCGACGAACGTCAAATGGGATTTACTCGCTTTGTTAAAATTATTTGAAAGTATGAACGATGACCTTTTTCTGCTTATGTACAATAAAAAATCTGATGTGTACACCACATGACTTCCTTGTACGGAATAATAAATTATACGCATTTTTTCTTGCATTTCATTTAAACTTATTCGACTGAATTAAATCTACTTCCCCGACAGCGCATAAACCACAATAGAATAAATGCATTCTTTAAAATTCACTCTATTTGTTTACCATAGCGACACTTTGGCGCTGGATTCACTTAACAGTATTATATTACGTTCATATTTTAACTCAGATTGCACAAAATTTTTATCATTTAAAGAGTAGAATTATCTAATCGTTGCCACATGTTCTATTCAAATACTATAATAAAGCTAGAACTATGTGTAAAAGAAATTAAGCAAACAAAACAAAAAAGGAACAGTTTTTCACAGACGATTGAGTATTTCTCATTCAATTAATTCCGTTCTCACTTCGCAAGAAGGCAGAAATACATGAAAACTCAAACTATCTATATTAAAAATTACGAAGTAAATCTTAAACACTTATTTCCTCGAAAAAATTCCAGAAAGAATTAAGCATGATTTAATTGGCAATAATAAATGAATGCGTTATCTTTGTTGTTGCGAAGCTAAGTTTCTCTAGATTGGCAACAAATCCACTACTCTCCTGTTTCAAATGTAAGCATCAATGGCCGCCATAGAAAAAAGGCTTAGCGGCACTTAGACAACTTTAAAATTGTTGATAATTCTAAACATATTGCATACAGATTTACGAAAGGCATAAAAACCTTAACCGGAAGATAAAAACAACATAATTCAATCATTTTTAAAGCAACAAATGTACAATTTACAAACATAGAAGAGTAAAGAAACTGTGATCACTGAGCCGGGTGACAGAGTGGATATATATATAAATATATTTATAAACGTTTGGTGCGGCCGATCGCAGCCAAAATACGAGGTGCACATCTACATGTTACAGCAGTCCTATGTACGAAAGTCCAACGTTCTGAGGCTAATCGTTTTGGAGTTATGCGAGATACGTACGTACATACGTACGCACATACGCAGGTACGTACATAAGTTCGTACAGACCCCACGAAAAATTCTCTTCAGAATTAATTTTTAAGCAGTTTTATAATTTTTTCGGAGGAAACGAGTCTTTTATTCTGTCCTTACGTATAGATATCACGCAAAAACATCGTTAAATTGCATTCGATAGCGGTCAAAACGGATATTTTCGTTGAAATATGCTGCCTGAAACTTTTCGCGATTAAAATACTTCCTTTTTAATTCGTACAAGCAAGTAAAAAGGGAAAGGAATATATGTTGCTATAAATTAAGAAAATAGCTAAGTGAATTTTTATTTTCGTAAACTGAAAAAATGCGCAAAGATAAATTTTTAAATTTCTCTATAAATTTCTCAGTAAAAATTACAACATTTGACATCGATGGATAATTTGAGTCGTAGAATCGAAATATAGAAAAACAATCAGTATGCGTTTCCAAAAGCACGTCCGATTTTGTGTCAAAATGCCTTTGAAAGAACAATGCTATTAATTGTATCCTAAGCCGCGCTTTCGAGACAGGGAAAATATCTCTTTGGGATAAAAATATTCAAAAACAGCATATCTTTAGAATTTCCAAAAGACAGTTTCGCGATAAAAATGTTTCTTTTTTCGTACAGTGTTTCCATTTCTTGCTTTGAAATCGTTGAGTATGTTAATAAAAAATTAGTTAAAATCATACAAAATATGAAATAGACAATAAAATAAATACCAAATTTGGGCTTCCAGGTGCACATATTCAGGTGGCAGGCTACGTTATTCAAAATGTGATGGCTTTAGGTCCGTTTGTTTTTTCACAATGAGAGAAACATACCTATAGCATTCAGATACTTCATGACTTAATTTCCTTAAATATAATTCAGAGCGATAATATTTGGTGGGCGATATATTATTATTCAGGGAGATATATTATTATATTAATATACAATACTTATTTTTTTCTCTCAGACTGACTCGGTCTTTTATCTTGCACATTAAAAGTTATTACCTTCTGAAGAACTATAGAAGTATTCTATATTAAATAGAGTAGATGAAAATGAAATTTTGAAACTTAATTGCAAAGAATGGAAGCTTTTTACAGGCAAGATAAATATCCTAAAGAAGAGATGAGAAAACGAAGAAGATATAAAGCGAAATTTTCTGAACTTCTGAAAAATATTACAAATGCCCTGAACTACTTAAATTTGAATGTGTTATGATTACTGAACGAATTGCTGAGAAGCAAAATCTTCTCACATCTCACAGGCCTGAAGTGATTGATTTCTTCGCTCCACATTTCAATGGAACATCACATACGTAGCTATACTCAAAAGGGGACACTTCTAGAAATTGTGGAGGGAGTAGATACTTCTACGACGGCTAGGCTTCGAACATGCGCTCTCCAGATACACTCACAATAGCGAGATATCGTAGAGTATAGAAGTGGGTTTGTAGGCACGGGAGGTTTTCGCCCATATGTTGGTTTCTGCTTGAACTGTCTCTATAATTCCATTGTCAGTCAACTTAGATGTGGAAAACTAAACAAAAAACAGGAAATAAATACATACAAATACAGCATGTGAGCATTAACGTGAAATAAGATATAATAAATCATAAATAACAATAAAAGCAAAATAGAAATTCATCAAATATAAATAAAAAAGTAAATAAAAACAATATACAATGCGTACAAAATATATATAAACAGAACTGAAGACAAATACATTATACATATTTACAAAAATATACCAGTATTATTAATAAATGTCATATCGGACATAAAAAAATATATTAAACCAACTATAGACATTCATTTTTATTTTTATATTTGAAAAAAATCTAAAAAGTTTCAGATTTTAACGATCAGCTATAAGGGTCTGTTAAAGTTTTTCACTCTCTTGCTGAGATCGCAGTCTACCATTCTGCTGATGTACTAATTCTTGTTAACCATTTTTCCTTTGTTCTTTTAGCTTTGTTATGGAGCATCGTTTTCTTCGATATACAATTTAACAACAAAATTAATAAAATTTTAAAAGCAGTATAGCGGTATACGTATTGCTGCGAAATGCCCAGCTGCGGTAAAATAGCTTTCCTGAAAAGCGGGCTTAGGGTTGCCAAAAAGCGCAAAGAAATAAAGAGTTGCCCGATTTGGTGTGAAATCGTCCATTTGGCGACAAAATTGCCGATATTTCATAGCAACTTCATAATGGTCTTCCCGAGAATGCTGTCGAAGGCAGGTAAAATGTAATATAAATCCAGCTTGTACGCGGAGTACGTGTATCTTGAGAAAGTACTTTGGCTAATCTTTGGAATATGGTAGCAGGTAGTTTAGCGACATTTTGGTAAGGCGATAAAGGTTACTAGCTGGGACTTTAGCAGTGTACATGGATAAAGTCAAGAGTGTGCGCAATGCCCTTTTTATGCAATTCTGGGATTTTTTTTTTTTTTTTTAAGTGGAAATAGGTCGACGTGTACATGGATGATACCGTGTATGTGCAATTCTTAAAAACGCGGCAAGCAGTGGGCGATTCTGCACTTTCTCCCAATTTCGCACCTAATCTTCGTCATGATTAAGCACTTTTGTTCCATAAAAGTTCTAGCATAAGCGTAATTCGGCTAGCAGATTGTTGGAAAAAAATGCTGAGTAAAAAAAAGAAAAAAAGTCTTTACTTCGGGAAAACAAAATGGCGTCCACCCCCCCAAAAAAAACTAGCAGGTTGCTGTAGCAGTGTTGGTCACCAAATTTTCGCCAAAAAATCGCCAAGTTACCATAATCCAAAGATTAACCAGTATTTTGAGTTAGTAGTAGTGAGCTTAGTTCATAGATTTACTCGAGAGCAATCAACCGAATCGGGAGCTGTACTTTAGTGCCTTGCCGTGAAGCTGTGTTAACCGTTATAGTCTGAAGACTCTGTTGTTGATCGTTTCAACGTGTTTATTGTAGTTTGTCGACGGATGTAACGCGTCTTTGAAACTGCCCTGTGTAATACTGACGAATAAATTGCGTTTCGATTCTTCATCAAGTGTTGTCATCAGTCACACCAAATCCAACAACCTGTAGAACGCAATCATATAGAATTTCTGATGCAGGTTAAGTGTTAGTATGGATTTTTCTGTTTTTCAATTCATTTCCCTCAGTTTATCATATCAATGTTCCGTTTTCTTACTAAGATTGCTTTACATTTGTTTTTCGTCTTTTTTGTTATTAATATCTTATGCGCTTACTTTTATTGATTAAATATCACGTTCTTGTCATTTATGCATCATAAAATTCAATTCAACCACAAATCACAAACTATTTAAAAACTGCATGTCTTTACAGCGTTTTATAGACCATCCCCTCCCGAATAAAAAAGTTTTATTCCGTAGAGTGTTGCGAATTCGCGTTGAGCTTGTTAATCAAGAAGTCGTTAAAAGTTTACAAAATATGAAACAGGTAAGAAATCCAATTCGAAATTTTAGTGCTAGTGCTCAAGTGGAGTACTACGTTATTCAAATTCGATGGCTGTAGGTATCGTTGTCTTTTCACAAGGCGGTGTTGGTTGGTGTTGGTGTATTTAATTATGGCAAAGCACACGAGAGCTATCTGCCTAAGGGATGCCTTCGTGGAGAACCTTCTAAGGTAAACTGGCTTGTATACACGTTACACATGGGGAAAACCATTTTTTTTCACAATGCGAGAAACCTGAGTAATTTCATGCAGCTTCTCCTCATTTAATTTCTTTAAAAGTAGTATAGTGCGATAATATTTGATGGCAACAATTTGAAAAGTCATACAACGCATTCAGGTGTTTCGAGGAAAAATCCCGTTTCCAGACTAACATACTGTTCGAGACTAACGTTCGTTTTGGGATAAAACGCGAGTACTTTAGCTGGAGATCCTAAAAGGGGGGAGACAACCGACTGCATTATTTTTTACCAAGTTTCCTTTTATCTAGTTTACAGGAAAATAAAATATACTTCCTCATTAAAACAAAATTTGTTGTTGGTTAAAATAAAAGAATTCATGTTCGAAAATAAGTATTTCATGTTGAAAAGAAATCTTTTTAACTTTCAAAATCAATTATACGGACTCACATTTGTTCCACTCAGTTTCGATAATAAGCTCTGTTGTTTAGCATTTGCTATTGTAACTGTAGCTGCTACTCCAGAACAAAAATCCTGTTTTTATAAAGGGCGCGAACATCTTTAATAAAATGCAACGAATGTTCTTAAAATATAGCGAATTTCTTAATACCCTTAAAGGCTGTTAAATTTTATTATTTATTGAACAAAATATTATGTTAAAAAATTCCTTTGAATAACGATTAAGTGTTAAATCATAAATCAGTATTTTTACTTAAAATAAAGTTTTTGACTTTGAAATTTATTATGCTAGCATAAAACAACAAAAAAAAAAAAAAAAATCATGAGCAATTACTCGTCATAATTAACTCCTTTGAGGCTTTTAATCCTCAAGTGCTCTTTATTCGTAACCATAAAATTCTTGCAATAAAATGCATAAAATAAACTTGAAATCTCCTTTGATGTATTTCTTTGTAAACTAGAGAAAGATAAGAAATTTATGAAGAATATAAAATTAAAAACTATAAGAGAATATTATACTCTTTGAAAATAATTTCTCCAACAATTGTATTATGCACATTTTTTGCTTTCATATTAATATTTAAAATCTTTGATATTAGTTTAAAAAGTCAAAGAATTTAAAACATGCATTCTTTGCTTAAAATGCAGGTACGAGACTGAGCAAAAATGTCGTTGTTTAATGCTTACCGAGTCACTCGAAAATTACAAGCATTAAAAAAACTTTTCATTTGAAATGTAATCATGTATGGTTACAAAGGCTCAAAAATTAGAAAAATGTGGATTAGGTAATTTTCACTATCCTTTGAATTCAGTTTTAATTAAAATTAAATTCACTTCAGACATGAGGTTCATGTATAAATAAATTGCTTTATTTATCCTTTATTATTATACATTTCATAAAATTATATCATACTAAAGCTTTCAAAGTTGTGACATATACATTTTCTTTGTTCAGATATGTATTATTGATAAATACATATTTTAAAAATCAACAATTTAAAATGCATGCTTTGCTGACTAAGCAAAATCTTTATATTAAAAAATATTAGTTTTTTCCACGCTATAGCAAAACTAGGCATACTAACTAAAGTTAATTATTAGTTACTAACACTGTAGAGACATTAGGTATTTTTTGGAAGCAAGCAAGATAAAAAATATGCAACGCTTTCGCCGGGAATCGAACCGCGGACCTCTAAATTACGCGCTGAGCTGCAGTCCACTACACCACAAAGGCTTGCTAAGAAGGCGGGAGAAATACCTTATGCACTTCCCCTTTTGAAGGGCGACTGGTGTTTTTAGCGGACTCAATCCCCAAATCCTGGGTGTGGAGTGTGGAGAATCATCATTCACGACTCTTTTAGTTCGAGCGCCACTGTAGAGACATTTTGTATTTTTTGGAAGCAGGCAAGATGAAAAATATGCAAGGCCTTAGCCGGGAATCGAACCGTGAATCTCTCAATCACTCGCTGAGCGTACAGATCACTACACCACGAAGGCTCGCTAAGAAGGCGGAAGAAATAATCTATAGCCCAAACGGGCAATTTGTCCAAAGAGCTGTTAACTTTGTTTTGACATTTTGCGTTGGTTCACGATAAAAGTCTGAATCACTTTTCAAAAGGTTGACACCAAATATTAGAGCCCAGCATAATATTTAATAAAATTAAATAATGAAGAATCTGCATGAATGTACGTATGATTCTCGCACTGTGAAAAAAAAAAAAACTGTACCTAGAGACACCGAATTTTGTATCACGTAGTCCTCCACTCGAATATCGGCATCTGAAAGCCCAAATTTGGAACCTGGAATTTGTTTTATTATCTGCTAGCAGCTACGCTGCCAGCCTTCGTCTGGCTGTTAAATTTACCGGAAACATGTCTGAAGGGAACACCAAACGTTAAATTAAAAAACTGCGCAAAATTTTAAACTCCAGAACAACTTCATAAAAGAAAAATCTGAAAGGTTTCATATTTTAAATTACGTCCAAAGGGACATTTTTAACGTTTTGTGCGTTACCTTTATTTGTTAAATATCATGTTCTTTGTTTTTAGATCATAAAATTCAGTTCAGAGGCAAAGTCGCAAAATAATGTTAAAATTAGCATACACTGACTACCAATAAGTATTTGTACACCTGTGGTAGAAAAGAAAAACTAACTTTATTCAAAATCAATAGTTGGTAGAGCCTCCACGAGAGGTAATTACAGCGTGGACCCTCCGGGGCATACTTTCCACAAGTCTTTGTATGACAGCTATTGGTATTTTCTTCCACTCGGCTTGGAGAAGACATAAAAGTTCCTTCACCGATTTTGCACGGGTTGTGCACCCCTGACTTCAGAGATGCAACTCGTCCCAGAGGCTCTCGATAGGGTTCAGGTCTGGACTGTGGGCAGGCCAGTCCATTCGATGAACTCCATTGGCACCATACCAAGCCTTGGTTAACGTCGAAACATGACAACTGGCATTGTCGTCCTGAAAGTAACAGGGGTCCAACCCGTAAAACTGCCACAACGTAGGAAGCACATTGTTATTCAAAATAGTGCAGCAGGCATCGGAGTGTAGCTTACCATGAATGGGGACCAAGGGTCATAGCCCATACCAGGAGAAATACCCCCAGACCATAATTCCACTTCCGCCGAATTTGACTGTTGGCACAATGCATTCTGGCAGGAGACGTTCTCCAGGTAGACGCAAGACCCAGACCCAGCCATCCGAGCGGTAAAGGGTGAACCTTGATTCGTCACTCCAAAGAACCCGTTTCCACTGATCTACGGTCCAATTTCGATGTGCTTTGCACCACATTAACCGAGCAGCGCGGTTGGACTTTGTGCTTATGGGCAGCAGCACGACCATGAAACTAAGCAGATGTGCTTCCTTACGGATGGTATTCATTGAAACAATACTCCCGGATGCCTGTTGAAACTCGTCGCGGATGAGGGCCATCGGTTGGGTGCGGTTCTTCCGAATTTCTCTGGACAGCACTCGTCTCCCAGTTTACTCGTCTCCTCTATCTCCTAGTTTCGTTGGTCTGCCGACTCGGGGCACATTCCGACAATCACCGCTCATCTTCCACTTCTTAATCACATAAGCCACTGTCGATTTTGTGTTCTTCAGATCGCTAGATATTTCCCTTAAGGATCGGCCACATTTGTGATACCCGATAATTATACCTTTCTGGAAATCAGAGAGCTCCGAACTGCGAGGCATCTTGCATGCGACTTAGGCCGATGCTGTTTCCTACACGATATATACCAGGGGAATCCGTGACGTAGTTTAGGACCGCAGATATCGTCATTTGCATAGGTGTCCAAATACTTATTGGTAGTTAGTGTATCTTTAGAATTTCCGATACACAGTTCCGCGCCCACTGGTGATAAAAAGTTCCCCCCCCCTCCCGCCGTAGAGTGTTGCCATTGCTTGCTTTTAAATGGTTCAGTTTGTTACTCATGAATTCGTTTTTACAAAATATGAACTCGATAATAAAACAAATTCCAAATTTCAAACTTAGTCTTCCACATGCTCATATTCGTAGGAGGATTACGTCATTCAAAATTCGATGGCTCTTTGTACCGTTGTACCTTGGCTCTTATCGATGGCTCTTTGTACTTTGTACCTTGTTTTATCACAATGCGAGAAATATACATTACATACATTTATGCAGGTTTTTCATTATTTCATTTCTTCAAATACAATGCAGGACTGTAACATTTGGTGACAACAGTTTGAAAAGTGAAACGGGCATTTATAGTGATTCAAGGCAAAATTCGCAAACGAAAACAATAGTCCTTCATAGACAAAGCACCTTTGGACTTACCAAAAGAAAAAAATTAAACAAATTTATTAACAAAATTACAATGAAATAGACAATATCACTTCATACAAATATTAATTATCCTAATAAAAAACTAACCATCTTCCCATTGCCTTCACTCAACAAACATCCAGTATCCAAGGGACACATTGAATTTAAAAACTGCACGGAATTATCGCCCTTATTTTTCCAAGTGGCAACACTGCTGATTTACAACAGTCAGCAGTCCAGTATACAATTGAATGAAAACCTGTAGCCAAAACTCCATTTCTAAAAGAATGAAACTATTCATAGTGATGCGATAAATCGAAAAGATAAAATAAAAATAATTTGATTCGACTTTTGAAAAAATCGCTTCGAGGTGCACTGTTTCTTGTCTAGATGCATTTATATACCAAATTTCGTAGCCCTGGGTCTATTAGCGCAACATGAACGAAAGACACACAGACTTTTTCTTTCGCTATGTGTAGAGATTTTAATGAAAAACGTTCATGAAATTTTGATTAACAAAATCAATGATTTCAAAGCGTTTTATTAACATTAACATTGTCTGTATCTTCAAGCACGGATATTTTATGCGCGAGATCTCTTTACATTTCTTACTGGTATTATGCTGATAGCGTAGCAACGCTACAAGACGTAACAATGTCTAATGGTATTTTGCGTCGAATGACTTTGAATGTCTGTATGATTTTTCAAATCTGATTTGATTCTCCGGAGAAAAAACGCCTCTTTGGATGTAATATAAAATCTGAAGGCTTTAGAATTTTATATTTAATTACTTTTTATTTCATACATGTTGTATAGAACGATGAATTCGTATCAGTATTCTGTTTTCAGCATTTATGCATTAATTTTCACTGATGCAAATAACTTCCTGTATTGAACAACAATCGTGAAACCTCAGCTAGTAATGACGATATTTGAAATATACTGACTGGGCATGTTCCATGTTAAAAATATGTCTTTATATTTTACATAAGTTTCCTTTTTTTAATAAAAATAAATCATATTTTACATCGCTCTCCGGTATACACACTTTTTTCTGTTAAAATTGTGATATTTTTCTCAGCTTTATTTATGTATAAAGTCAATTGAAGAACATAAATAAATCTAATATTTACAAATGTTATTGCTATTTAAAACTTAATCTTCAAACTGTTTATTTAAAACTTTCAATTTTTCATTATTTTTCAACTCAATAACGCACATTGATTAAACACAGTTGCACAGTTAATCATCCGTTTGGTTTGGTTTCGTTTATTTGGTCATGGCAAAGCTCTCTAGGGCTATTTGCTTAAGAATAGAGATGCCTTCGAGGAGGATTTACTAAAAGAAACTGGTTCGTGTTTTTGTTACACATAGAGAAAACCACGACAACTCCATGCGGCCAGCCCAATCGGGGGGATCCGAACACTGGACCGAACTAGCAATGTTCAGGGACACCGTTCGGTAGCGGTGAGACAATTAATCGTCAGTAATTGGATTAAATTTTCTTTACTTGCAAATTTAATGGCATAATTCAAACCTAACTGTCTTAGAAATCATATTTTAATTGTAATTTAAAGCCACCTCACATAAATATGAATCTCAAACCCCTCGACCTCTAATGACAGAAATAAAACTCAATCTGCCGTTTGAGCGATAAATATCTTACTAACAATATTATTGCCACCGACAAGAATGGAAGATTCTTCTTTACACTGATAAAAAGTGACACATTGTTAGGAAAGATATGCATTGCGTGATAAAATTGCAATACGCTTAGCAACAATTTATCGATTTCCAGCATCAACTTTTGTCTACCTTTGCAGAAAATCTAACGTGACAGTTTTAGGATAACTATTTTATCTGCTGCAATAGAACATATATTTTAATTCCTTGTAATTCAAAAAAATCATTTTAATATATTTTCGATTTTAAACACATACCTATTAATTTGAAACAAGTGCGAATATGCACATCTTTCTCTTACAGGAAGAAAAATTGTCGATATTTTCACTTGCACTGCAATAAATTTTCAAATTTTTCATAGTGAACAATAATTATTATTCAGAATCCTTTAGGTTGACTAAATACCTTCATTCTATTTTTCAGAATATGAGGATCTCTTTAAATTAGTCACAAATCTTATCATCTTTGTATTTCACTTACAAAGTTAGATGTTTCAAACACAAAATAGCTTAACAAGTTTGTAAGTTTTAAAGAAATCATATCTTCTTAATTCTTCTTCAAATAATGAAACATTTTGAGAAATGATTGAACGTTATGTAATGTTGTTCCAAGTAAAAAGCGTACGAGCGGAAATAATTGCACGAAACTTGTGCTTCAAAAACACCATTAAATCTTTCATTAAAACACGCAACATAAGAGTAAATAATTCTACTGGATTTCTTTATAAAGTTAATAAAAGTGTGTATAAACAATGATATATAAGATATAAAAGAATGAATATGGATTCATATTTTTATTTGATTGATTGCATTGAGGTTTCTGAATTCAAATATTTTCTTTAACTGAAAGAAGTTTCGAAACTCTTCAAAACAGTAATTATTCTGATGTTTGAATATGAAAAATGCAGTGTAAAAAGCAATTGAAAAGGATTACTTGAAGATTAGTTTTTGGTTTACTAGATTACGGCAAAGCACTCGAGGGCTACCTCGCCTTAAGTAAGGGATGCCTTCGTGGAGGACTTTTTAAGGGAGATTGGCTCGTATACACGTGACACACGAGGAAAAGCACGAAAACACCCATGCAGCCAGCCCGTTCGCGGGATTCGAACCTCGAACCGAACTACCAGTGTTCAGTGACGTTACCGCTCGGCCGCTGGTGGAACTTGAAGATTAATTGAACTTGAAGGTTCCGCTGGTGGAACTTGAAGAACTTGAAGAAGGGCCACTTGAAGATTAATTTTGAAAGTTGTTATCTTAATACATACTTATCTCTCTCTCTCTCTCTCTCTCTATAATATATATATATATATATATATATATATAAATCAAAGTTTAGTTAACTTATTTTTAATGCATTTAAATTTTAACTTGGATAAAAAAATTATCTGCAGAATTTGAAAAAAAAAATTCATTCTGCAATTATAGGATTTTCAAAGTAAAAATAAATGCCTCCCCCCCCCCAAAAAAAATCCGAAAGCTTTCAGATCTGATATGACAATTAAAGGGGCGTTTTTCAACGTTTTGTCTGTTACATTTATTTATTAAATATCACGTTCTTCGCACTTAAACCATAAAATTCAATTCAATAGCAGTATCACAGAATAATTTAAGAAGAGCATATCTTTAGAATTTCCGATTAGTTTCTTGCGCTGTAGATAAAAATCTTTTGTTTGGAGGGGGTACAGTTTTGCCATTGCTCGCGTTGAAATTGTGGAGTTTGTTAATCAAAAATTCGTTAAAGTTTTGCAACATATGAAGTAGATAATAAAACCAATTTCATATTCTAAATTTGTGTTTCCATATTCCCATATTACAGTGGAGGACTATGTTAGTCGAAATTTGATGTCTCTAGTTACCGTTGTACATAGCAGTGAAAGAAACATTTATACAATAATGCAGATTCCTCATTATTTAATTTGTTAAATAAAATTTAGGACTTTAATACATGATGACAACAATTTGAAAAGTAAAACGTCGTTTATAGTGAACAAACGTAAAATGCCAAAAGTCAATTAATAGCCCTTCTGGGCAAATTGCGCCTTTGGGCTGAAAAAAGCGAGGGTAGAGTAACAATTACATTTTCGCATACAAAGCAGTTTTTGAAATAATTATTAATACATAATGTCATTAGGTAGTCTCTGTGTAAGTACTTAGTCGTAGTCCAGTTTAAAATGTGTGGAATGAAGAAAATCTGTAGGCTTTGACTTTTTTCTTTTTAATTAGATAGCAGTGATTCTGATAATATCAGCATCTAAACTATTAAGTAAGGTATATTCTTAAAGTAGCAATAATACTTCTATTGAACGTTTTAACAATCTCAATATTAAATATAACCCTTAAAGTATCAGCAAATAAAATAAAATTACTCTAGTTAAAACAGCAAGTAAAGGGAAGTTGGCGAAAAACTTTTAAAGACCTTTTAACAAAAGTAAGAGCTTCGTAATTCGGGCTCTCACCTTTCATCTTAATTTTCGTAGTAGCCGGAGGCCATAGGCATCCTCCTCAGCAAGTATTTCTACAATAAATGGTGAAGGGTGATACTGTCAGCGACGAAGCCAGTTCGCGCCTCATATGAGAGAGACAATTTAAAGTTTATCTAACTTGTGTTTAAATCCGTACCATTCGTAAGATGTAATAAACATTTATACATACACATATGTATGTATTATGGTACAATTTGAGGATATTTTTTTTCCTTTTTAAATCGCCATATTCACTGGTGGAAAAGGATAAAAAAAATTAACTAAAATAAACAATTTCGTTTCGAATATAAAAAATAATCTTAAATTACTTTGTCGTAAAATATTGTTATTCATTTCAGAAGGTTTAACCAGTCATTTACTAAAACAAGAGAACGGAATGATGAGAGTATAAAAGATTTTATCTTGCTATTTATAGTTTGTAAGAAAATATTTTAAAACGTTTAAACTTTCATTCATGTAAAAGCTTGCTGAATAAACTGAATTTTTAAAACTTCGGAATACGGGCTAACATCTCGAGAGCTTTGCCTTAAAATCTTCCATTAAAAAAATGCACTGAAGTATTAAAAATTTAAGCTATGAAGCTACTTTTGTTCTTGCAGGAGTTCCGCCTATTGATTTTGAAATTGCACATAAGAATAATATTTTTGAGTCATTTGCAACTCATGCTTCGGAAGAGTGTATTAATGGAATTGTCCCCTTCACTGATCTTCCTCATCCCGCTTCTTTAGAACCCATAAATTTCTGCGATTATAAACGGACTGCTGAAATAAGTTTTCATATGGTTTTCTTTACAGATGGCAGCAAGATGAACAACAAGGTTGGCCTTGCAATTGTTCTTTCTGAAGGCCATTCCGAGATTTGTTTTCTTAGACACTGTATACGGAATGAATGTACAGTTTTTCAAGCAAAACTTCGGTGCATTTATCTTGCCGTCAAATGGATCCAGGATCATGGGACAACATCCTCAAAGTACCTTATTTGTTCTGATTCTCTTTTTTCTCTTCAACCTTTGAACAGTATTACCAGCTGCGACAAATTAGTTATCGAAACCCTAATAACTGTTAGTTCACTTAGAATTAGAGGTATTGATATCTGCTTTGCTTATGTGCGTGCTCATCATGGTTTCTACGGAAATGAAAGAGCTGATTTCTTAGCTAAATATGCCTTAAATTTACCCATTGATATCAACATTAGCATTCCAAAGAGTTATTGGAAGTTCTTTCATTATAAAAAGCTTTTAGCTATGTGGAATGAGGAATACATTTCATCTTGTAATGCTGAAGTCACCAAAAAGTTCCTTCCTTCTATTTACCATAGACTGAATTCTGAGTCTTTCCTCTCGTTAAATTTTAAAGTGTCTCAGTTTTTATCTGGTCACTGTAAATTTGCAAGTTACCTTTTTCGTTTTAAGCTAAGATCTAACAAGTTATGTGAATGTTAAAAAAGAGTACCTCAGGATGTGGAACAGTTGATTTTCTCATGCCTTACATTTGATGGCCCTAGATTATACTTTCAGAACGATTTGAAAATGTTTGGAATGACTTGGCCAGTGAACTTATCTGTTTTCTTGAAGTCCAGACTGCTGTTCTCTGCTTTTGTTCGCTTTATTTATGCATGTAATTTTTAATGTTTATTAATACATGTAACATTGAATGTTCTAGTTAACTTACTTCTGTAAACCCATGTTGTACATATGTGATGCACGGGGAGTCTGTATGTTCTCAAAGGGAAAAAAAATATTAAAAATGCAAAATTCTTGCGATTAAGAAAGAACAAAAATCAGGATTTGTGTCCAGATTTCAGCTCGGTATATGAATTTACTAAGTTAAACGGTTATGATAAGCCTATTAATTTAAGAACTGCCGCTGTGTCCCGAAATTAGGGTAATAAAACTTTTTTTTTTTTTAATTTAGAAATAGTTGCTGAAAGGGCAGAATAAAAAGGGAGCAGAAAGATATTATACAAATGTAAATTAACATTAGATGGGAACTTTTGCAATATTTAATAAAGAAAACACATAATTATGTCATACATATATGATAAATATTTTACATTTTGCCGAATTGCAATAAACGCGAACGTAAAATGGAATAATACCCTTATAGTATTTTGACATAAAATCGTCCCTTTCGGCTTTACAGTAGCATAGCAATATAAAACTGCACGAAAAACAAATAGCGAATGATGTTTAAACGCATTGACAACATCATGAATTCAACAGTATCTGCATTAACACAAGTGCTTAATTTATAAATGTCTGAAATTTTTAATGTACATTGCGAAAACAGAATGGGAGAGTTCTATATATCCCGTTCTACTTGGCCGGTTGACGAAATTTAACCTAGTTTTTCTATGTTTCAAACTTAGGATATGTATTAGATTTATATATAACATTGTTCTAGTATAGGTATTTTGACACAAAATCGGACGTTTTATGAAATGACATCCAATTTGTATCTATATTCCGATTCTTAAGCCAAACTGCCGAATTTTGTAAAATTCGCATGTGTAGTTTTTAAAAAATTAGCTCTGAAAATTTTAGCTCCTCAATGTTAATTAAATTTAATATATATTTATTAATATATCTTTTTTTATTAAACTTATTTGACTCTTACTTTCACATTTCGAAATTTAGCTTCATTCCAAATAAAATTCCCCCACGTTTTATGATTTATTTTTAAAATTTGTATTTCTAAATAATTTTTATAAATTTTTCGAAATATTTTGAATTATAACCTATAACATTTTTACCATCATCTTAAAGTAGATGTATTTCGAATAAATACTGCACAAAATTAAAGTTTTTTATTCAAAATTTCCTAAGATATACGTGTATTTATATATTGGCACGTTTTGAAAGTTGGCGTAATTGTTACAGGCGATAATAACGCCAAATGTGGTTTAGGCACTCTGTTAAAATTATTTGAAAGTATGAACGAAGCCTTTTTATCCGCTCGTGTACAATGAAGAAAAGGAAAGGAAAATAAATAACTGTAAAGATATGCGCCAAGATAAATTTTTAAATTTATCGGTAAATTTCTCATCAAAGGTTACAAAATTTACTATCTATCAAACTTTACTGTTGGAGTCGCAGAATCGAAATGTGGAAAAGAATTGCTATGCCATTTCAGGAAACGATTTTGTGTCCAAATACTTATATTAGAACAATGCTATATATAAATCTAATATATATCTCAACTCGGGCTTTCTAGACGTGAAAAAGGAAATTTGAATTTTGTCACTCAGCCGAGTAAAACGGGAGATATAGAAATGTTTTTTTTTCTCAGTTTACATGTGTCTTAAGTTCCTGAAAAACACTCTTTTAATATTAAATTAAATTAATTGTTTTTTTCCAAACATCTTTATATTTATAAGTTCTCTAAACAATATTTTATGATTTTTCTGCCTTTCAGAATAGAAGCCTGTCTAGATGGAAGCAGGTACGTCAGGAAGGTAAACTTCTGAAACCATAAATTAATTTGCATTTAAGGGGAATCATACACCTTAAACCCCTTTATGATCTTCGAATATGTGACTGTTGCAAGAATTGGGATATTTTATTTATTTTAAAAGCAATTACTTCCAACTTTTTACAGCTGACTACATAATATAGCTGCTTTGGAAACTAGTAACCAGAATGTTTGTGTTGCCACAAATGTTTTTGTAATTTAATCCTCTTTGTGACAAAATATTTCGCCATGTTTTCACCTTGCGCGCATGATATTTTAAAAATGGCTAACGGTACATACTTGAAATTTCATGGAATTCTTTATATGGGCACTATTTTCTAACTGAACCAACAATCTGATGAATATTTTAATATTGAGAAATTTTATGGATGAAACCATTATAAATTTTGTTAATAAAATACATTTTATAAATTCAACTCAAAATAAAATAAAAATTTAACATGAAATTTTTAAAATTTTAGGTTCACAGTAGTTTCCAAATGTTATAAAAGCTAATGGAATTAAATTATGAAACAGAATATTTTAAACTGTGCGCGCAAGTTGGAAACATGACGAAAAATGTTGTCACAAAGCGGATTAAATTATAAAAACATTTGTGGCAACACAAACTTTCTGATTACTATTTTAGAAAGCAGCTATATTATGTAGTCAGCTGTAAAAAGTTGGCAGTAATTGCTTTTGAAATAAATAAGTTATCCCAATTCTTGCAACAGTCACATATTCGAACATCTAATGGGTTTTGAGGTGTATAAATCCCCTTAATAAATTCCTTAATTTTGGTTAATGGTCAATTTGTGAGAATGCCTCTTTAGTTCGAAGTATAGAAAATAAAATAAAAGTACCTAATTTCAGAAAATACTTAAAACTTTATACGTTACAGTTTCCAGGAAATATCATAAATTAAAATTTTGGCATTCTTACGTAGACGTACCCATTTCATATTATGTTAAATTACAAACGAAGGACATTCAACTGGAACTCTCTGCTACATCACGAGAAACCTTGGAATCGAATACATCGAATCGCTATCAACTCAAATGTAGGAAACATACGATAGAAAAATTTTGCAGCTACTACTACTCGCAGCAGTCGGTACATCTCATAAATTTCTTGGAAGAGCACCAAGCGCTTCGAGGCTCTACTTCATGCGTGGTTATACCGCTTAAATGTTCCATTCGGAATTTATTATTGCGGTGGAAGTTCGTGAGTGAAATTAAAATACCTAGGCAGCTGGCTTGTATACAGGGGAAACATGTACCCGTATATTTCGCTAACCGGAAGAGATTTTGCGAACAAAGTAATGAATCCATCGTGGAAGCTTTCAATAAATAATTAGGCAACGTTATAATTATGCTCAGAGATCATCATTTATATCTCATAACGAAGCCAGTGTCTGTTTTTTGTTGTTGTTGTTAGGTATCTTGAGTTAAGAGGTAGGTAAGCATATTTTTGTTTAGCATGTAGCTATTTATCTTAAACAGAAAATTCAGAAAAAAAATACAGAAAATTCAGAAAATTTCAAATTTAACCCGAAACATCTAAGTCTTGCCGTTATTAAGTCTTGCCGGCGTATGTATTCACTTACGGTAGAAAGGTAAATGCACGTCTTTATATACAATTAAATGAATTCTATCTGTATATTTATATATTCAACAAAACGTGCATGCTACGCTGTATCATACTATGCATTTTTTTTAACATTTGTAACCATACATTTACGTACTTAGAAAATTAACACTTTTACTAATTAATGATGAAAACATTAAAAAGTAACTTTCTGATAAACAACAAATAACATCAAACTAATATAAAAAAAAAATTTTTTTTTTTTTTTTTTTTTTTTTTTTTTTTTTTTTTTTAGTTCAATTTTTCTTGCTTTTAATGAAGTAAAACTGGCAATGATTGTTTCAAAATTTACTCGATCATTTAATTTACAATCTGTAGAGCAAATAGTAATATTTGAAAGTCTTTTTTCAGACCAAAAGCTGTCCCAGAGAAGATTATACACTTTTGTATTGTTATTTTAAGTTTCTTTGAGATTAAGAATACAAATTACCAAATTTAAAAACATTTTGAAGACAGTTTCCGAATTCAGATTTCTGAAATTTCTATAAAAGAACCGATTTTGGACTAGAATTATTGAAATACGGAATTTTCTAAAATTAAACATTTGTGATGGATTCTTTTAAGTATTTATGTGAATTAGATATTTAAATGCTAAGCTGGCCCTTTTCAAAACATACAAACAGCCTTCTCCGTGGCCTTAGTGAGCTCAGTCTAGTATATAACAGTTATACATAAGAACTAAAGTAACTTTAAAACTTTTAGCCCTAACATTTAACTCTATATACTACTACATATCTACTAAAATATACCTTTATATCTTAATCCAATAACATTAATATTTCACCCGTGAAAAAGCTTGTGTAAAGAGAGATGCCATTGTGGATGACGTTCTAGTGGAAATAAGGTCGTACTTAGTTAGGTCTGGCCATCCTATTGCATAAACCCTGTTCAAAGTTGGTTGAGAATCAATTAAAAGTGATGGCATTACAAGTGATGGTTTCTTCTACTTAAGTTAAAACGTACAAATATATTTATAAAAAATCTGATGTGGACTCCAAATGACTTCCTTGTACGGCTTATTAAATTTTACACAATTTTTGCTGCATTTCATTTAAACTTATTTCCTCGAATTTCATGAGAGATATATTTCTCGTTCAATCAATGTGAGTTCTTACTTCGCAGTAAGGCAAACACATACAAAAACTCAAAACATCTTCATTAAAACACGTAAAATAGAGAAAAATATGAAAATTAGACGTAAAATAGAGAAAAATATAAAAATTAGAGTTCCTACGAAAAATCAAGCCACGAGCAGGAAGACAGATATTTTTGGTGCAAAAAAAATGAACGTTTATGTTTGGTCTATACTATATATAATACTTGACGCTATATCTATTTATATATTTTCGACGCATCTGATTCCAACTAAAAATAGAGATGATAGCAGTCCCATGCACAAAACTTCGACGGTTTGAGGATACTCGTGTTTGAAGTCTACTGGGCCGATTGACGAAATTCAACTTGCATTCTTTATTTCTCGAAAGCACGACTTAGAATATGTATTATATTTATATATAGCATTGTTCTAATATATGTACTTTGACACAAAATTTGAATTCTTCCGAAATGACATGCCAATGCGTTTTCCATATTTCTATTATAAGACTCAAATTATGTCAAAATACCAAGTTTTGTAAAAATTGCACGAGTAGTTTTTAAAAAATTAGCATTATATACAATATCCATGCACTCTATAGAATGTCGGCGTTTCATATTTTTCTAGTAACATATACTCTAGTTCGAGATGAAATCAGTGACATCAAATTTAATAACTGCATGGAAATATGAAACTTTGCTTAATTAAAATGCTATTAAATAAGTTTTCTGGATTTTCTTCTGAATGTAACTTAATATAATTAACAATACTAATAAAAATAGCACTTTCAGTAGTAAAAAATAGTACACATTCTCGACTCTTTGTTATATTGTTATTTTTTGAATCGCAGACTAAATTAGAAAAACGTCCTGTTATTTAATTATTAAAGTGTAGGCAAAGTAGTCTGAATCAACTGAAAAGAAAAGTAACAAATGGAGCTTTAGTAATTCATTGCTGTATCTGTTTCGTTAATAATGCAATTATTTCATAAAAATAAATTTAAACTCTTAAAACAAATAGCTGTAATGCATTTTATCATCGAACGAAAAACGTAAATTCACTTAAAGATGGAATTAAAATGTTAACTTGCATTGTGCGAAGAGAAGTTCACGGATAATTCGCTTCATGTTTAATCTTAGGATTTAATTAAAAAATGAATTAGTTACCTGCGCAAATAGTACTTTTTACATTATTAATTAATATGCACAAATTGGGTTTCTAGAGTTCATTGAGAGAATTGTTGCAATGATATTTGACTTTATATTCAGCAAAGAGTTTCTTTCACGAATAAAAAATATTTCTATTACTGTTAAGTGTGCATTCAGATTCAAATTGCATTAATAATGTAAAACAAATTCATCAAAACTCTTTCATGGAGCTTCTATTTTAATACGTCTTATCAAAAAATTTAAGCGTACTTTTTACATTAATTCTTTGTCTTTAATATTAGCAATATAAATTTTTAAACGACAATGTTCCATTAGATTAACAGAAGTACGTTTCACTATATTAATTTTAATTATTTAATGCTTGAAAACAACATTTATGAGTTATTAAAAAGTAATCAATAACTAAAATAATCTAATTGAATAAGTATATAAATTATTAAATGCATTTAAAAGGTAATAGTTGCATGTTTAAAACTAATACTCAGAAAATATTAAAAACCAATTTCAGAGATAAAATATGGAACGTATAGTTAGTTTGATTTGGCAATAATTCTGAATATGCAACTGGGATTAGCTTTCCGCTTGCTTCTAAATTCGCAGTATCTGTACTAGTTTTTGTATGTAGTACTAGTATGCGTATTGTACTCGTATCTAATTTTCATGTTATTAGATACTTTCACCCGGAAAGTCTACTCATTTTTTTTCGGAATTTGCAAGATGTACCAATTAATCAACGATTACTTGAGTATTCCTGAAACCGGCATTGTATATGCTAGGTCTGTGAGACCAGGCAAATGCGTTTTTTATTATTTCAGACAAAGGGCAGCAACTGAATTGCTGATGTTCCATGTACCTTCCTATCTTTAGTACATCATTTAACATAAGCATTGCCAACAAAGAATGTTCTTTCAGGCGAGAGTTATTTCACCGTATTAATGGTCTTGGGTCTGTGAGACCTAACCTGTCCAAATATGTAAGTTTTTCAAAATTCCATTTTATTTTATTTTTCTAAATTTTGGAATTTAGACAACTCTGGGGCACTCAATTTCTGTTTTATGTATTTGTAGGACTTCAGTAAAATTTAAATCTCCATAATCTTGATGATTCGGCCGCATCACTACATTTGTTTTAAGAGTTTCAAATAAAATGGGCCTGATAAGGCTGATGCCAAAAAAAGAAGACAATTTTTAAGAAACTCATGTTCGATTTGACAGAATACTTTATTAAAGAGCAGTCTCAAAAACACTCCAAGGAACATAAGCATTGCTGAACAAAAATTGGCAGGGATAGATGTAGAGTTGGAACATCGAAATTAAACAGGAAAACTTCGCGATGTGCCGTTTTCCTCTATTGTAAGGTCGGAAAAACTCAATACATGTATGAGCAGTGGAAACATACCTTTGTTTAGAGCAGCCTGCGTTTTTTTTTAATGAAAGTAAAAAAAAATATGAAACATAATTTTGAGTCAGCCATTTATCAACAATACAAAATACCTTACTTAAATGCTTACTTTATATTAACTATTTTGTCTTGTGCTAGAGATACCTTTGTTGGAAAAAAGTTCACAAGAATATAAACATTTATTGTTTTGATCTGTTTTAAGGTTTTAGTGTTGTAGAGACATTAGGTACTTTATGGAAGCAGACACAATGAAAAATATGCAACACCTTCTCCGGGAATCGAACTGCGAACCTTTCAATTACGCGCTGAGCGGTGCAGACCACTACACAACGGAGGATCGCTAAGAAGGCGGGAGAAATACCTTATATATTATTCCTTTTAAAGGGCGACTGGGGAATTTAGGGTATCCAATCGCCAAATCATGCGTGAGGAAAATCATTATCCAACACCTTTTTAGTTCGGGCGCCACTTGTAGTGACATTAGGTATTTATTGGACGCAGGCAAGATGAAAAATATGCAACGCCTTCGCCGGGAATCGAACTGCGGACCCCTCAATTACGCGTTGAGCGTGCAGACTACTGTACGACGAAGGTTCGCTAAGAAATACCTTATAGTGTAATAAATTTTTTTAACCCTTTGACGCGCGCGATATTATTTTTATAATTTTTTTAACTAAAAACTCTAGAAATTGAATATTATGATCCTAGAGACAAATAATATATGAATTAAAAAATATCTACTCTTGCCCATTGTTCTGTGGGTGGTGGTCGCACTGTGAAACCACCGCGCGTCTAGGACTTTGAAACTTACAGAGGTAAGTAGGGGAAAAAAACTTACCTTTCTCCGTGCGCGTTTCCAATAAATGACGAAATTTACGAATTTAAAACAAAATGCATGTAGGAATTGCATAATATATAATATATATATTTTTTACATTATTTTAAAGTAAATCGTCAAAAAAAATAAAAAATAAACATTTATGCAATTTTTATATAGCAGTGAAAGTACCAAGGATCTTTATTTTACTGGATTAAAAAACCTCAGTAAAATAAAGATTTAAAAAAAAAAAAAAAGACTCGGTGGTTTTTTTTATTTATTTATTTATTTATTTATTTATTATTTCAAAGAACAAATATTTTTTATGACACTGTTCAAAGAATGTTTTGTCTTTTTGGTACATGCATACCCACATTGCACGTTTCGCCACATGTATCTTCTTCCATGAGGTTTCTTCCTTTCACTGATATATGTCTAGCGTTATTTAGTTTCTTTTCATCTGGCATATGAAATTTGTGATGTTTTTATGTTAATGAGGAGGGGCTTGGTCGTTCTGGCTTTGATACGGATCATTCGTTTTCCATTCATACTTATTTTATCCGTATTTCGTCCCAAAATATTCAGAAAATATTTTTAATTTAAATAAATCTTTACGCGATTTCTATTTTTAATTACAGCAGGTATATTTACATTAAATTTAAACCACAGGAAATAATTTATAAAATCACAATACTAGCTTGGGGAGAAAGTGTGTTGAGGACAGAGAAGAGTCTCTGGAAAAGAAAGACCTTTTTACCGGGCAGGTGCATGTATTGTTCAGTAATAAAATAACTCTGTGATTTCAAAAACCCTTATCTATATCCGGGTAAAAATACACATTCCTATTTGAGAAGCAAGCAAACGCCATTGTGAAGAACAGTGGTTTCAAGGTGCGACTACCGAGCCTCTAGAGCATTGTGACACAATGCAAATGCCATACATATAGAGGTTTTTTTTATATATGCAGTTTAATTATTGCTATTTTTATTGTTTATGATATAAATCATGATGGGCGATGAATAACTTTTGAAATTTAAAATCGTTTATACTCGTATTAATAAAAGGAAGTTATTTTGTCTCATTGAAAACAAATTTTAAAAGGCATCCGATTTGAAGTATTAAGACCTAAAACATGTATGATTCTGCAGTCATTTTGTGTTATTTAGAGGTAAAAGATCTGTAATCAATTGATTTTCACTCAAAAATTTCGGAAGGAAGAGGAGAAAAAAATTCGAAAATTGGTGGTTTCAGGGCGCGACCACCGCGCGTCAAAGGGTTAACTAAAAGAAGATAAAATCATTTTAATTTTAAAATGATGCGAGTATGACGTATATGAAGTAAAATAGGGATAACACGCCCAACCCCTGCATTCATGGCAATTTTTTTCACCCGAGATCTCACTGGCTAATCAATAATGATTAACATAGTCACATGACATCTAACGTTAGAAACGCTCTTCGCTCAACTCGACAATTAAGCCTGTATCTTTATGCAGCTACATAATAGGCATAAAAGTAAATATGTTAACAGTGGGAAAAATCACTCTTTTATGGAATCTGAACTTTCACTACCGCACCAGGAAAGCGTTTCCGACCACGCAATTGCTATGTGATTTCCCATCGTCTTTCACATCATTTCTCTCTCCTGCACGTTTGTCACCGCTGTACTGATACACTTTCAGAATGAAGAGTTGAAAGTCGCATGAACTTTCTTCAAAATAGAACCAGAACTATAAACCTGAACAAACTATGTCTTTCTAGAAATTGAGAAAAAAATGTGGCTACAGAAATTCACTTTAAAAGTAAAGATAAAATGGAAGATCACTTATGCAGTCAAGAGAGGGATCCGAAATTAGTGTATTGTTCGAGAAAGAAATACCTCTGAACGTTTATGTAGGCAGGAGAAAAATTTTCGTTTAGATCAGAAAGGATTTCGTGAAATCTGAAAATTTCAGATTTTTTTTTTTTTAAATGATTTTTTTATGTTTTAAGTATAATTTAGAAGATGTGTACATTATTTAATGCAATACTCGCTTTTATTTGCAATACGTTATGATAATTTAACATTTTGGAATACAGTATACCGTATTTATGCGAATCTAATGCGTCATCGAATCTAATGCACATCCCCATTTTAAAACTTTAAATAATAAAAAAATTGTTTGTCGGCGAATGTAATGCGCATCAATGATATGAGGAATTTATTGAATCTTATTTTATACAACAATGGATTTGTATATAAACTATCAATTAATGGTATGATAATTTTATTTAAATTTAGATACCATATTTTATACAACAATGGATTTATACATAAAGTAGTAGAACATAGAATTAACCTATTAGTGGGCAATTGTTATGTGAAGCAATCACTGTTAACTACCACTACCGTATATACAGTATCTATCGTAAAATATGAACATGAAATAAATCGTAACATTTCTATCTAGCTAACAGTTTCTACAATTAGTGATTAATAGTAAACGTCTTTATTCACTGTTTTCATCACTGGAATCCTCGCAGCTCTTTTCGTCAGACGCAGATTCATTTCTTCTTTCCTCATCATCATCATCAGCATCGTCATCCTCGGCGTTCTAGAGCTCGTCATCTTTACTGCCATTCAATGAATTTGAAATGCAGCATTTCTTGAAAGATTTCACAATCTTTGGTGCTTCGATGCTTTTCCAGGCAGCAGAAACTCAGTGCAACAATGTGCGGTGCAGCACGCTTAATTTTACCTGTCGGGGTCAATTCACGGTCATCGGCGAACTTTGCACTCGAATCTAATGCGCACCCCAATTTTGAATACTACATTTGGCCAAAAACGATGCGCATTAGATTCGCGTAAATACGGTATTTCTAAAATCCCTGTAGCTATATAACTATAGCAAGGGCAAATGGATATGCGTGAGTGTATGTGTCTTGGTATATGTATATAATGTATGCAGTTAGGTAGGTAATTAGGTACGTATGTATAGTACATACGCATATAAATTGAGTTTAATTTCTTTTTTGCTAGTAACGTGAGGTAGGATATATCAATCATAAATTTTTACTGCATTAGTTACCTTAATACTGGATCTTTTTGATTCAATTAGTCTTTATTGAAAAGAGAGGAATTCCTTTCATCCGAGGAAACTAATTTCATTTCATCTTCTGATCTTTCTGTGAGTAATTAAAAGACAGATGCTCGAAAAGAAAAATTCTTCTGAGGTTCAAGAAACTTTAATCTCGAGGAATCTCTCCTATTTTATTAGCTCATTAATCATTTTTCATTTGGCTTTGAGAAGTCTTCAAAACACAATCTTGACTGCAAGATCAAATTCCCTTTCCTCCTTTACAGTTTTTTTCCTGACGTCAAAGTACTGCAATTCGCATTATATTAAAAAGCTTATATTATTACTTTGATTAAAACTGAAATGAATTTAAATCTGTGAAACCTATAATACTCTTAGTTTGTCTGAAGTTAGTTTGACTAGTTCCTGAAAATGTCTGCCCGAGATTTAGCCCTTTAAGCATAAATTAGAGGAACTAATTAGTATTTATTGTCTAGAAAAACAATAAGTAGAGGCAACATCATTACATCTTCGATCATAAATGCATCAAAGATCCTAATTTCTTTCTACATTACTGCCACCGAATCACAATTAAAATATTAGTGTCAAATAGCAATACTGGATTTTTGAAAACTGCGATGTAAATGCTCTATATTTCTTATGTTCGTCTCTTCAAATGTTTGCGATTTTTAAATCACAAAGAAGTATACCGGTATTATAGCGTTTTGAGTTTATTTTAACTGCAAATAAAAATTACGTTTTGGTTTCAAAACTGAGTTATGTGAAAATATTGAATAAAACTTTAGTGAAAAACATCGCTTTATCATCAGTAGTCAGAAGAAAAACGTAAGAATTACAGTCGTACATTAATGCAAAATGATGTGTATGGCTATTGTTGAACATAATGGTGGCGCGTAAAATTTGCATATCTAAAAACAAACCGAAAATATTAGTGACTTATAGTGATGTCAATAAAGCAAACGGTTAAATTTACAGTCAGCTATGAATTTTTAAACGATTTCAGTTTGCTTTTATAGGAATTAGTATTAATTACGTTTAGTGCTACTTATATGTTATCGCAGCCATCATAGCAGAAGTCGTTAGATTCTTAAAATGGGCTAAACTCTGGCAGTAGCGCACATAATTATTTTTCAGACACCTATTCTTATAACAGTTTTTCAGAAAAGAAACGTCGCTATTTACGTACACATTCCTTTTGCCGTATTCCAGCAACTTTTACAGGCAAATCGTGGTAATTTTTGCCTTAAACTCAATCTTAAAATAAGTACTTGTGGAACTTGCCAACAATGAAGATATAGAGCTAACATTTCTGTATTTGCTGCAAAATCTTTAAAGGGTATAATTATGTGATGTGTTTGATGGATAGCCACTGCACAATGCTGAGACTGAGAAATTCTCTGATTTTATTCAAGTGAAAACAGATTGATATGTATACGGAAAGAGAACAGAGAGAAACAAAATATCACAGGAAAAGATTTCGAAAACTATAAGTATTATTTTTTTTCATTTATCGTATAATGCCTAATTAATGTATAAATTTGCTTGTTTTTAAATTGCTAAACTGTGTTTTCTTTTGATACATTGATAATGTTTGCCCAGTTACAATAATCATCGAAAGTTTGGCAATCTTTTTTAAATCACTGAAATTACCACATTGAGCCAGGTGGTTGCGTTAATAAGTAAATACACAGTTAGCGATCGCGTAATCAAAACTATGTGTATATCACAATCAAGTAATAAAAGCTATGAATATATATGCATAGGTAGTTTCGAGCATCCTTCTAACCCACATTTATTTACTGTTTTTATCAGGGAACACAGTAGATCTCACATTAACTGTGGTTACATTTTAATACTTCACTAAACGTTGGTAGTGTATTTGTTAACTGAGTTTTATTGAGCAATAATGCATGTGTAGGTGCTTTTTCCTAACTAAGAATTAGTTTAAATAACTGGTAATATTCCATTTTAGTCTTAACCCCTTAACTGCCGCGGGCGTATATATACGCCTTGCTCAGCCGATGCGTTAACTGCCCCAGGCGTATATATACGTCCTTCCAAACTGCTATCATTTGCTTTGCGCTGCTACACCAAAAATTATTCGCAAAGTTAACGCATCGGCTGCGCATCTGGGGCAGTTAACGCATTGGCTGAGCAAGGCGTATATATACGCCCGCGGCAGTTAAGGGGTTAAGTTAAATCTTTCTTGTTAAGAGAGCGGACGAACCAATGAATCTGGAAGGTATTTTATCCCTTCTTACCGCGTTCTTTCGTGGTGTAATTGGAAGCGTACCTACTTAGTAAGTGGGAGGTTCGCAGTTCGAATCTTCGCGACTTCATTGCTGTGTTTTTATATTTTCTTCTTTGATGATTCTACATTATTCTAATGATTCTACATTCGCCCCAAACTAAACTGCAATTTAGAGATAATTCTTCAGTAGCAGAATATAAGTGAATGGGTACCCTCCTCCTTAATTGTCCTGAACGTTGAGTAGAATTTAAGGTATTTTACGTCTTCCTACTGCATGTCTTTGGAGTGAAAATGGAAGTACGTCCGGATGACAAGCCAAAGGTCTGAAGATTGAGTCCTGGAGAGGACATTGCCAGTTTTATGTTTCCTGTTTCGATAAACCTAACGATTTTATAAATTTATGTAATTTAATCTAAGATAAACAGACCACACACACACAAATACGCGCTGTAAATAAAAAGTAAAATGTAAAATTTAAAAAAAAAATCTGAAATTTTTCAAATTTTATATTATGCCCAAAGAGGAGTTTTTTTTTTAGGTTTTGTGTGTTAGCTTTATTTATTAAATGTCATGTTCTTCGCACGTAAACTATAAAATTCAATTGAACAACAATATAGCGAAAAACGAAACCCGTGCGCATAAAATATCCCTGCTTGGAAGATGCACGCAAAGTTAATTTTAATGGAATGCTTTTCGATTGCTCACTTTGTTAATCAAAAATTCCTTAAAGTTTGGCAAACTATGAAATAGATCACAAAAAAGAACAAATTCCAAATTCATTCTTCCAGACACCCATATTCGAGTGGAGGACAACTTTATTCAGAATTTTATGTCTCTAGGTACTGCTGTTTTTTCACAATGCGAGAAACATACTTACATTCCTGGTGATTACTCATTATTTAATTTCTTTAAATATAATGCAGGACGATAATATTTGTTGGCAACAGTTTGAAAAGTGATTCAGACTTCCATAGTGAACCAACGCAAAATGCCAAAACGAAATCAACAGAACTCTTGAGCTAACGCTCCTTTGGGCAGATAAGTGCATAAGAAAATGCAGTCTGACTCACTCGACAGTGTAGAGAAATATTTATTTTTCTTGCTTTGTTATCGCAGAATCCTAAAGATAACCTACTCAAGATAAATCACCTCAAGCATTCTGCTTATTACGTTGGTTCTTTACACAGACATATCGATATAGGATTACATAAATACCACTTTGGGAAAAATAAAAGTATTGTTGGTTTTGACCGTTAATATGCATAAATAGATAACTTTATAAATTAACACATGATGTATAACAAACATATTTTAAAACTAATAACTCAAGTTAAATTTGATATTATTGACAAAACCAAAGCAAGAATTAAAATAAAAAATATTTTGATTATTTTGATAAGAACTATTTTGATAAGAGTATTTGATTTAGAACTTGAACATTTATGCCCAATAAACACGAAATTATAAACAAGGTTGTTTTTTATCAGTGCACGTTCACATTGCAAAATGCATGAACACAACATAAGTTAAGAAAGTAGCACAGTTGAAAGCATGTATAAGAAAACGAGGACACCTATATCCTTCCTTTCATACTGATCATTAATTCATAATTGTAAAACATTTCATTTAATCTTTATTACAAATTTCCACACATACTACATGAGTTATTTTGGGTGGCTGTTGAAATTATGACTTTTCTGGAAATCAATAAATGGTGTAAGTTGTAAAGTTGCATTAAAATGTTTCGTCATTTTTAAAGTTATTCGTGTAAAAGCACTTTTTCCTTAAAGTCAAGAAAATATTTTTGATAAAATGAGCGCTTCAAAATGAGCTAAAAGTAGTTTTTTTGAAATTTTCTCCCTTTTGCCATGTCACGCAATGTACGTTTTTTTTTTGCTTTAAGATCACTGAAACAATTATGTTTACTCACATCAACGAATTCTGAATTTTCGGAAGTTTCCTAAGTACTACTTAACCTTTCCGGAAAAAAATACTTTCTAACAGTTTTCTTCCCTTTACCATTTTCCTCTTGATCACAAAACTGGTATTATGTTCCTTATACCTTTTTTTATCATCATAGCAGAAAATTGGATTTGACATGAAATATCCCCATAAATTTGATCGTTTTTTGTTTCACATGCTCTAAAGAAATGTTGTAAGTGGATATATGCAGTATCTCAGAGTTATAAAAAAGCAAAATAAACCATAGGGAAAAAGTACTTTTCGTTAGGGAAATCATAACTTTACTCTCTTGATAAAATGTTTGGTGACAATACGGTTCTGGCGAATTACCATTGATCCTGCGAATGAAAATCTATACTAAATGAATTACAAAAGTGCGAATTCAGAAGATGAGACACTGAATATTTCGACTTGTGTTTTATCTGAAAATAAACCGTTCTGTTTTCAAGTAACGAAGTGTACCTATTGAGAAATAATTCAGGATGGAGCCATATATAGTACGATAAAGCAATCATTATTTCAATACCAATGAAATGTAGCTATTACCTAAATCAAGTTAATGTTAAAAACTGAAGAATTTGTTACAATCTAATTTAATGTGTTTATTATGAAAAGTTTTATTTAAAATTGATATACCCTGGTTTTTTAATCGAACGAGTATAAGAATTTTATTTCAAATGACGATAGAAGTACAATAGAAGTTTTTGCGTAAACAAAAAATGTCTTTAGTTAATTTAAAGCCACGGTAGAACCTGAAGTTCTGTCTTTTTGTTGCCCACTTGTTCGTAAAAAAAAAAAAAAAAAAAAAAAAAAAAAAAAAAAAAAAATCTGAAAGAATTTCCAGGTTTTATTTTTAAAGCTTTTAATGACATTTTCTAGCATACTGTTGGTTTTATGCTTCTGAATTTAAATAAATAAACACTGCTATATTCCATCATAGCCATTAAGGAGTTTCTCGATATATTATGTCTCTTCTATTATCGATAATTATACATTTGCATGCCACAATAATTGCTATTTTTTTTTTTTATTTTTTATTTTTAAACAGTGTAGTGCCATTTATTAGAGCAAATATATTCCATTTAGCAAAGCAATCGCTTTAGGTGTTCTATGTCTGTGAGCATTTGCTTTGAAAAATACGATTGACTGTTATTTTCAGTATACTAAAGAAAATTAGTTTTCAGGTTAATGCTTAATGGTACCTGTTGTGAATGGTTCATGCGATACATTTTGTACAAATGCATTTATAGGTCACGATATGTATATTACTATAAAAATCTTTAAGAGGTAATATGCTTTAGATAATTTTGCGAAACTCAACGAGTCTTAACATCGAGGAACCGACCAAAAGTACGTTCAACAAATGAGAACCAGAATTATAGCTGTATTAGTTATAAAATTGATACTTGTGCACGGATTCGTAATGGATTCAAGGCAGACAGAACCGATGATAATATCATAAAATTTATTTTCGAAAAGAAAATGTCCGAAAGCTTTCATATTTTATATTACGTCCAAAGGGGCGATTTTTCACGGGGCATTCAAAACGGAATTTGAAAAATGATATAGACATTCAGAGTCATTCAACGCAAAATGCCGTTAGGCATTGTAACATTGTCTTTGCGTTGCTACAGTACCAACATAATACCAGTAAGAAAAGTAAAGAACTCTGACATATAAAATATTGGTGTTTGACGATGAATGCAATGTTAATATTAATAGAACACTTTGAAATCGTTGAGTTTGCAAATCAAAAATTCGTTACATTTTTACAAACTATAAAATAGATAAAAAAATAATAATAAACTCGAATATGGGCAACTGGTAGCCCGAATTCGGGCTACCAGTTGCCCATATTCGAGTAAAGGACTACGTTATTCAAAATTTGATGTCTCTAGGTACCGTTTTCTTTCCACTATGCGAGAAACATACGTACATTCATGCAGATCCTTCATTATTTAATCTCTTTAATTATAATGCAGAGCTCTAATATTAGATGGCAACAATTTGAAAGGAGATTCAGATTTTTATAGTAACCAACGTAAAATCCTAAAGAGAAAGAACCTTTTTATAGTAGAACTTTTCATATAGGTACTCGTACAACTCTGCTCATTATGATAGAGCACAATCAGTAGTTACGCATTCAAACAATTAAGAATGTTAAACACAAAATAAATATAAAGTGCCAAGTACGTAAATTACCACAGTCATCTCTCAGTACTCACAATATTCTGATCTAAACTAGGAACTGTTGCTGTCTCCTGTACTATATAATTTGCCCGCTTCCGCTGAGAAGTTTCTAGTACCTTCGGCTTCTCGAAACTGCGGGAAGACGTATGCGGCTGCAGTTATATAGGGGCGGATAAAGTTACAGCTATTTAAGGGTTGGGCTGGTTACAGTAAACCCACCAGAGTCAGAGCGGTTAGGTCATTAAACAATGGTAGTTCCCACCTGGGTTTTGTTCCAGGCAAACGGGCTGGTGCATGGACGTTTTCATGGTTTTTCCGTGTGTTACGTGTGTACGACTCAATATCCTTTAAAACATTCTCCACGACGGCATCCCTATGCTTAGGCGGATCTAGTGTATTTTGCAGTAATCAAAATAACCAAACTAAGCCTTAAAAATTGCTAAATATTACCGAACATATCTAAGAACTCAAATTAGTAGGAGGTAAATAACAGCAAAATAAACATACTATATATAATAAGTATGTATGTATACTATATATACATATATACTACTATATATGAGAAATAGCGTACATACTATACAGGTGTCATCAGAAAGCTGGAAAGAGGAAACAAGTGTAGTGGTGTGTATAAAAATATCGCATGGCGTCGTCAGAAATTCGATTTTGGAAATGCAAGACCTACGAAATAAAATGAAAGAAATCATCTGTTAATTTATCATATACCCTTTGTAAAATGAATTTCAGTGAAACGAAATTCGAAAAACTAAGTATGCCTGTATTTACTTTCATCAGTGCATGACTCTACACGAAGGACAGTAGCAATGCAAAATATAAACAGTAATTAACCTTAATTGTTCAAGTAAAATATTTAGCCAAAAGGAGCAAATTCTCCAGAAAGGCTATTAATTTCGCTTTAGCATTTTACATCATCCACTATGAAACAACGTTTCAAATTAATGCCACCAAATATTAGAGTCCTACATTATATTTAAAGACATAAATAATAAATAATCTGCATGAATGTATGTATATTTCTCGCATTGTGAAAAAAACAACAGTACCTAGAGGCATCCCGTTTTGAGTAACGTAGTCATCCACTCGAATATGGGCACCTGGAAGTCCAAATTTGGAGTCTGGAATTTACTTTAATATCTATATCACATTTGATAAAACTTTAACGAATTATTAATTAACAAACTCAACAATTTCAAAAGGGATCAGAGGCAACACTGTACGGAAATAAAAACATTTTAATCTCCAGCCCGCGAGACTGTGTATCGGAAATTCTAAAGATATGTTCTGTTTAGATATTTCCCGATTTGAAATATTGAAATACTGAATTGAAATTGAATTTAACGGTTTAAGTGCAAAGCACAGGACATTTAATAAATAAAGGTAACACATAAAATGTTAAAAAAAACGCCCTTTTGGGGGTTATATAATATTTGAAAGTTTTCGGATTTTTTAAATCTTAATTTATGATGTCTTCTTCCCGAAAATGTGTAAGTATATGATAGAATTTTTTATTAGAATTATAAGTGATTAAGGAGGTTAGTTAAAACTGTGATGAAAAAAATATTGTAAACTGAGCATGAAATGACTGATTTGTGGAACTAGTTTCTGAAAACATCCAACTGTTTCTAAAATGAATCTTGATAGTAAATTAATATATGTTTCTCGTCAACTAATACCTACCAGTTTGTAGTTTTCTTTAAGTAACTGATTTGCATTTCCCCCAGATATTTTCTTAATTTCCTGTGGAATTTCTATCAGTACATACTCTCGGTGAAATTAAGCTTAATGCGCCACTGATTTTGTAAAATTAAGCGTATTCTCTTTTCCAGAATATGCGGAAGACGCTTCATCAGCTATGGAAATTCAAACTCGCCGGCTGGTGCAATTTTCTCTCATCACCGTTCCGTTCTTGCAATCGACAAAAGCAACGCTACATCATAGCACAAATTGCACCCGAAGGCGTTTCCATTTAAAGCGCCTGAAAGCGAAAGTCTCCGTAATTAACGCTCTGTAAAATTTTCCCCCTCTCTCAAACTGCAAAACGAACTGGGGGTAATATCTTCCCGTTGTGGTCGCCTCATTAATCATCGCTCTGTGCTCCATCTTCAAATGTTTATGAGGCAGGTATTTCCACACCGCTCGTTGAACAATGGGCTAAAATAGTGGTTATAATGCCCGTTTCGGAATTCATTGTGATGTTTTAGACGAGTCATAATACTTCTGGGCAGAGATCTGAATTCTTAATTTTGCGTAAATTGGAAAATGGAAATTTCTTATCACATATATTTAATACCAGCTGATTAAATAATGCTGGTAAAAATTTCTTTTGAGATGAGAAATATTTAAATGAAATATAATTTTGTTCCGTTATTTGATATCAAGTAGACTAGCCGTCGAATATTTTAATGAGATTCGGAGAAATTTTGGAGGCTCTCATCAACATTATTATTAACACCAGAGAAACAGCCCCTGCCCTGGAAAGCTCTTGGCTCTCCTTTCAAGGTTTAATGAGCTGCAACTCCAGGGCCGATCTGGTACGGCGCCACCCCTCACGATCGCTGCAGAGGGTTAATTTCCCTCACAGTTTGGGTCGTCAGTGCTTTGCAACGACTAGCTACGCAAGTTAAAGAAAAATCCAAAGTTCAAATTTCCCCCGAACGGGTCACCACTCCGTCGAGGTACTACTCTCAAGTTCAAGCCAAAATAGAGTTCATACGTCTCTCCACACCGACCATGAGGAATCATATCCTCCCAGACCAGCAACTACCATCCACTATGTAGCTCCCCACAGCTTTGGTCGCATACAAGACAATACCAACAGTCCCTGTGAAGCCTGAACGACCATCGAATAATCAATGGCTCTAGTCTTTCGCTGTGAAGAATGTTACTTTACACTGTATTTCGGAGCTGTCTAGACACATAAGTCTAGCCAGTGATCTAAAAGAACCCCGTGTCTCCTCCCATAAATGGTCGGCTCCGGAAATCCCATTCAGCCGAGCCACAGAGATCTTTGTTCAGCATCCGTTAGCCTATACCAACCAGCTTTATAGCCTAAAATTGTCCGAGGACAACCAGCTTTATAGCCTGAGTGTTGGCATAGTTTCCAGCGGTTCAGCATCGGCTTCCTCGTGGCACTCTCATCAACAATAAATTTCCTAGATATCTTCTGATGTGTAATCTTTCTGGTTACAGGGTGAAACATTGCGGCAAAACCACCGTACCCAAAACCGTGGCAGAAAAACCAATGCAAGGCAAAAACGTCGCCATGTGAAATATCGTGGGAGAAAAGAAAGCAAGACGAAAATATAGTAGTTCTTAACCATCGTAATACAAAACATCGTGGTTGAATGTAAATCAGTTCAAAAACATCGCAGTTTTAAAACATGGTCGTAAAAAATATCATGATGAAAAATAAAGCACCTACAAACTATTGTATGACCTATTCTAAACCTGAAAATTAATAGAAAATTAATGCTGCTCATAGCAGTTGAGAGAATTTCAAAATCTGATAACTAATTAAACAATTTTAATAGATGTAACCGCAAGCAGTTATTTATCTCTCTTTTTCTAATCATTTTTGGACCATACTTTCCACGAAAAATTGCCAGTAAAACTTTATGAAAGAGGTTAATTAATTAATAAGATTTTTTAGTCAGCTGAATAAATTTTAATTCCTATTAACTGCCAGACGTAGAAATATTTTTATACTCATTTTCAGATTTTGAATGCTGAAATTTTTGTCTTATTTTTCATCAAATAGTTAATAATTAATTCAGAAATATGAAACACAGAAGTAAAAGAATTCCTCATTTTTTCTTGCATTTACAAATCATTAAGTTAATATCCGAATTTTTCTTAGACACCGTATACGGAATGAATGTACAGTTTTTCAATCAGAACTTCTGTGCATTTATCTTGCCGTCAAATGGATCCAGGATCATGGGACAACATCCTCAAAGTACCTTATTTGTTCTGATCCTCTTTCTTCTCTTCAACTTTTGAACAGTATTACCAGCTGCGATAAATTAGTTATCGAAACCCTAGTAACTGTTAGTTCACTTAGAATTAGAGGTATTGATATCTGCTTTGCTTATGTGCGTGCTCATCATGGTTTCTACGGAAATGAAAGAGCTGATTCTTAGCTAAAGATGCCTTAAATTTACCCATTGATATCAACATTAGCATTCCAAAGAGTTATTGGAAGTCCTTTCATTATAAAAAGCTTTTAGCTATGTGGAATGAGGAATACATTTCATCTTGTAATGCAAAAAGTTCCTTCCTTCTATTTACCATAGACTGAATTCCGAGTCTTTCCTCTTGTTAAATTTTAAACTGTCTCAGTTTTTATCTGGTCACGGTAAATTTGCAAGTTATCTGTTTCGTTTTAATCTGCGATCAAACAATTTATGTGAATGTTCAAAAAGAGTTCCTCAGGATGTGGAACATTTGATTTTCTCGTGCCCTACATTTGATGGCCCTAGATTATGCTTACAGAACGATTTGAAAATGTTCGGAGTGACTTGGCGAGTGAACTCATCTGTTTTCGTGAAGTCCAGACTGCTGTTCTCTGCTTTTGTTCGCTTTATTTATGCATGTAATTTTTAATGTTTATTTATACATGTAACCTTTAATGTTCTAATTAACTTACTTCTGTAAGCCCCGTGTTGTACATATGTGGTGCACGGGGAGTCTGTATGTTCTCAAAGGAAAAAAAAAATATATCCGAATTTTCAAAGCCTGAAACGTATCTCTGCAATATTATCGTCATGTGATGCGGTTTGTTTTTTACCACGCTATTTTCGAAGACGATGTTTTAAAACTAAGATGTTTTCAAACTGCCTTATGTTCAATGACGATATTTTGTACCATGCTGTCTTAGAACTGCGATGTTTTCTCCTTATTTTCTTTTTTTCTCGCGATGTTTTGTGCGATGACGTTTTTGCCTTGTGCTATTTTCTCTGCGACGTTTTCGGTAGACACAACATTTTTAATTAATGGCGACCTTTTTACTCGTTTCATATATCAGTAATCGAAAATTAGCAACTAATAATGTTTCGCTAATTGATAGAAATTGCACTGTTTTTTGAAAAATTTTTTCTTTCATCAAAATTATCTTGCTCGAGTTAGAGACACTATTTTTTATGCAACACCACAAGCGTCTCTCATATTTAGCAAAATCCAAACCCTAGAAACTATGATCTCGAGCCTTAGGTATTTTTCCACATATTTAAGACAGCCTCAGAGGAAAAACAGCTACAAGTTAGAAAAACAGATTCTACGCCATCGGAGATCTATGGCCGATATGCTAACACCCTACCGGATCGACCTCTCTGTTGGCAATGCAGATATTTATGATTGATTTCAGAAAACTCTGTAGAGTTTATTTTAAGCAAGTAAAATTTTTTTTAAGTGTGACGTATAAATTCAGTTTGATGCAGAAGTACCGAAATAAGCGATAGTTTTATCATATACAGTAAAATCTCACTTAACGGAAATTGTTTAGGCATAAAAGGTACAATCGAAGCGGTACATGAGTATTAATACTGAATTAATAAAACCTAAACCAGTCGCCTTGTAAGGATCTTAAGTTTTACTAACGTTTATTTTATTGTAAAACTTTACTATCACTTCTTATTTTCTACTTCCGGCCAGAATTAAAAGCTTTAACTTAATTAAGACACAATAACACGCTGAATAAATACTAATTCAGAAGTCAAACAACAAAAATCAGCGTTATACCTACAAAATTTTCATAGGACTAGTTTCGATGGTTTTACCGAACCATCATCTTCAGCTGCAAAACCGCAAATGAACAAGATAGGAACATTCCTATCTTGTTCATTTGCGGTTTTGCAGCTGAAGATGATGGTTCGGTAAAACCATCGAAACTAGTATTCCTATCTTGTTCATTTGCGGTTTTGCAGCTGAAGATGATGGTTCGGTAAAACCATCGAAACTAGTCCTATGAAAATTTTGTAGGTATAACGCTGATTTTTGTTGTTTGACTTCTGAATTAGCTTTAACTTAGTTATGCAAATTTGTCTGGCGAACGCCAAGTACTTAAGTTGTGGCTTTTTGCCAAGCAAGAGAGAGGAAGGAGTTAGTAGAAGCAGGCTGCTTGCCATAGCAGTTTTTACTCGGTTGCTGGTTGCCTTCCAGGCCAGAGGTTTAATCCTCTTAATAATTTCAAACGTATTGTAGTGTTAACAGTCCTCTGTACTACATACGGCTTCCTGTTAATATACGGCCAATCTTCCACGTAGGCCCTTGTTTATTATTCCAAAGTTAAGTTAGAGTTTAGTTAATATTTTTATATTCTTACGTTCAGACCACAAGTGGTTGGTCTCTGTATTCCGAAGTTCGTAAAGTATTGTAAAGAGTGAAAAATAAAGGGTTTCGTATACCCTTCCTGTGTATCTTGTCTACTTCCCACATTTATTGAACATAGCTTTAGTAAGCTCCCTGTTCCGAGTCAGGTTCTTGAATGTTCCCAAAGCAAGTAAGGCGGAACACTGAACCTGATAGCCTGTATGTTTAAAATCTTTTTCCGGTTAATTCTCTAAAGGAAGGTAGTTATTTCATGATGGAAATAAGTAATACCAATGACGGTATTCAGTTATGTAGCATATTCATTTGAGAGTTCTTTCAGCTAAAAGATAACTTTAAATTTGATAATTTGAAATCCCAATCTGAGGAAAGCAGAAAAGTGAAACATTTTAATTAATTATGAAGATCTATGGACATCTTAAATGGATTTTTAACATTCTGTTAAAAATGTGTCAATTCCCAGTTCAGATCGAATCACTGCTCTGTACGGTATTCTGAAGAGGATTTCGTCGCCTGGCCATCACAATCATTCCTAACCCAAATTTCATATATAAGACAGTTAATGCCCCGGAAATAATAAAATTTCCAAAACGTGAGGGTAAGTTATCTCTTTATTAATTTATTATCAAATTTTAAGCTTACTGAGGTTATATTCCTTGTGAATGTTAGTTTAAAGAGCCCCTGGTGTTCATAGGATTACTAATATTTTACACCGCACACATATATTTTATTTATTTTGTTTTCTATTTATTACATTTTTTCATTCAAATTTCCCCTATGTAAAATTGAGTGATTATATGAGAAATAAGATACAAATTTTCAGCCGTCTGAGGCTACATTCCTTGTGAATGTTAAATCTATAAATTAATTTCCAAGTATACCTGGATAGTTACTTGGTACCATATTGAGAATCAAATGATGTTTCTTAAAATCAAATGCCTTTTTGTTTACTTTGGCGTCTGCGTTGAAATTACCATCATAATAATGGGAGCATCTGTAAGCCACTTGGCGAAATAAAATAAAATACAGCAAACACTACCCGAACACAATGACTGTCTACCAGACGACCTTGCCACTCATACGCGGTAACTCATGTGCACAGAGCTTGAACTCATGCGCAAGTTACCGAAATTTGGCTACTTTTGAAGCTTTATTATGCGTATACATATTTTCCAATTAATAAAATATGTTTGCTAATATGAGCTTTCGTTTATCTAATGATGTATTTAGACTGAGTGTAAGATTTGCAGTTTCAGATATAAGCATCCGCGAGCACATCAAATAGCGTCTTAGATTTTGCTTTTCCATCAGACCATTATGGAGGAACGTAATCCCAATTAAAAATGCAGTGTGGGGCTCAGAGATGGGAGATATTGAAAATGCTTTAATGCACAATAATATTACATATATTTTTATGTAAATCTGGAAAGAAGGAACAAGTACTGCATTCGCAAATGGACATTTCTCACAACTTTAGGCAGTACGTTCTCAGTAACTGATCAAATCTCTTCACATATCGCAGTTTTGAGTTTATCCACAAATTTTCAAGGAACTTTGGATCTTCATTACATTTGGCTAAAAATGTGTCAGCAAACGTTTTCCGATTTTTGAAACTTCTATCATGCAAAAACCTCTAGATGCAGTTCTAAATCTGCATGCAACACTTTGAAGTGCGCAGAAAGACTTGATGACTTGGCATCAAGATTGGTATGACCTATTATAACTTCGTTAAGCAGAACGTTGTGTATTTGCTCGATCTCTGCATTTCCTGCTTCGAGTCTCTTGAGTTGATACCATTTTTCTTGGTTATACTTGTTTCAAGTTGAAAATTGACCCCTTTTCCGTTTTTTTCAATATTTACATTAATGTCGTTCACAACTGTAATTGAACTGCATTTGCTACGTTATCATTGTCTAACAGTATTGCTATATTTAGCAATGACATTGTACTGGGTGATTACTGTGCGTCACCCTGTTCTTAATTGTTAAATAAAATAGACGTTATTCTGTTAAATTTATGTAAATATGTAGAGTCAGTGTGGATGATAGAAATTAAATTTGTGGGGCTTCTTGATTTACGAAGAAATTTTAATGAACCAGAAAACACACTAAATATAGATACGGCGCACAAAATACAAAATGCAAGACACTAATAGAAAACTGCTGACATTTTACATTTTGCTTTGTATTTTTACTCTTGTTGCCGACTCTAAGAATATATTAATAGTAACTCTAAATATGATTAAACTATATATTACTCTGATTTATTAGTTAGTCGATCATTTAATTTTTTTGTCCTACAAATACTTGTATTAATTAGTTTACACAAATTTTCTGTATTTTGTTTTTTATCTAATTTGTAATATTATGCATTTATGTTTAATTATTATAAAATATTTTTTTTTTTTTTTTTTTTTTTTTTGCATTCTGTTTTATTTTAACATTGGTATTATTTTTTGTGTTCCCCCACTTACTTTCTTTACGTGTATAAATAATGTTTAGAGCGTTTGATTAGTTTATCATTTAGTGTCCATAACTTTGTTTACGTATTTTTTGAATTTTTTAACGTAACATGAACAGAATCGAATATACTGGCCTCTAGAATTGTTGAGATTTAGCATTCAAAATTTCAGTTGTGTTGACGACATTTCGAGTTTGTCTGGCAAATAAGGTGAAATTTTGCGCGGTTGTATAAAACTCTTTTTTGTCAGCTTAAAGCAATTTAATACGAAATGTTTTCAGAATATTTTCTTCTTCGCTTCTTTTACCTGTGCCACTTACCTATACCACTTTGGCGAAAAGAGAAAAAATTTAAAAAGCCTATGGTTTGGCCAGTTCAGTGCTGGAGTCCTGCTTTGAATTCAACATATGGTAATTTATTTCGTAAAGATTCTGTAGTTTGAAGAGAGAATCCATTAAATTTAATTCTGTTTCAAGGATTAGAATGCTATATGTTGGTACATCTGGCTGTATTTTGTAGCATTATGCAGTCTGTATTAATGCTCGGTTACGCTGTTTTTATGCTGTATTAATGTATTTTGCTCTATAAATTTAATAACTGCTTTAAAGACTTAAAGTTTCACGTTTTTCAAATAAAAATTCAAATTTGCGTCTTAATTCACCTTTTTATTCAGAATAATTAAACGAGTACTTTATATGTGATGACACGTAATTAATGTAACACGGCTATATCAATGTATTTTAATTAATGATGTTGTTTTACAATGCTTTAAGTCTTTTTTTAACTTAAAGCATTGTAAAACAATAGCATCAAAAACAACAAGTCTTTTTTTAACTTGTGTGAGTTTTTCCAACATGAACAGCCCAATCAGATTCGTTTGAAAGATCACGGCTAAACGGGATTCTACTGAGATGACGGAAAAATTACAAAACCAGAAGCATATAAATGTATGATATTAACGAATTTTCTAAATTTCTCCTTAAAGAAGGCATTTTTTTAAATGCTGTTACAATTAATAAAGACAGCTAAACTTACATTTTCGAAGAAACTGTCAAAACTCAGTTCTGTACTCGAACACACCATTACAAGACTTTCTATTACTCATTTCAATAAAGTTGGGTAGCATTTATAGGGATTAAATATTTTTTCCATGACGTAAATGAGCATTAAATTAAAAAATGACAATAAATGAATGAGAAATTCCCGGTATTGTTTTGTATGATTTTGAGAGAAATCATTTGTTATTCTAGTAATCAATGCAAGTCAGAATTGCACCATTTTCTACGAATATGCTCTTGGAGAAAAAAAAAATATTTTACAACATGGTTTAAAATTCTAAAATCATTGCTTTCATGAAAGTACATTTCTAAAGTGTAAAAATAAATACTGTCTGTAAAATATAAATCTTTCAACATGAAAATGTCGGGTTAATATATTTAATTAGTTTATCATGAGTGTACATAATTCTAGATAAGTACTTGTCGGAATTTATACTTCTGATAACAAATATCTCATATATGAAATCTGTATTTAAAATCAGTAATATTCCCTTATACAAAATCCAATTCATTTCAAAATACTAGTAAAAATTTTTATTATTTTGTACAAAAAGAAAGTGATCCATTTGAAGGTCGTAAAAGTTCCTTTACGAAAAGGAAATGCAATATTTTTACTTTTGTTTATAAACATATGCTGCTCCATTACTCCTATGCAAATAAAAGGTAGCTGTCATAATTTATTCGAACATGTGGTTTATTCGACAGTATTCATGAGTTCTCTTTTTGAGAAAACTCAACAATTTGATCAAGTCACTTCGTCATCCATGAAAGTATCTCTGCCTATTTTAATTGTATGATTTCATATCTGCAGATTTATGATAAATATTTTATCCCGTAAGAATGCAGATGCTCATTTATTACGCTCTTTTGTGTTTTGTGAAAAGGTATTGAAACATGTTCCTGACTTTAATTACGTTTCACGGAATAGCAAAAATGTTTTTTGAATTTTGGGCATATTTTACATCTTTCCTTTGATCTGTGTATCTTATGCTATTTTTGGAAATAATCAATCTCATCTGTTACAAAACTATATTTGCATCGTACATTTTTCATTTAAAATTTTGAGCTGGGTAAACTGTTATCAAAGGAATAAATTTTAGAACTATATAAAATAGTGATACTAGGGATTTCTAAATAAAAATATTGAATTTGGAGGTAGATATTAGATTTCAAGGAAATTTTAAAGTATGTTGAATCATAATTTTGCTTAAAATCCTTGTTGATTTGTTCAATATTTTACAACTTTAAGACATTTGAACCTGCAAAATATCCCCTTCCAGCGTTCAAGTAAAATGGATCTTAACAAAAATCAGTACAATTTATAATTATTGTACTATGTACGCTTAACGATCTAATTATTAAGTACCACAAGTTTTTTTCTTACACGAGTTATCGTGATGTAAATGATAATTCCCAGTTCATGCAGACAAGAACACACTAAATTTTAATTTAACTGTAATTGGTCTTTATTTGAAAATTTTTGTAAGAATATAAATAACAAATCACTTGACTACTACTTCATAAACTTGATAAAATTCACATTTCAGTTTTACTCAAAGAGGAGCTACAGTTCTAATTTTAACGTGTTAAGCTTGCCATTTTGGCCAGGACTTCCCCTGAATCATCTACCCGGGCAAGGATTGAAATATCAAATAATCAGTAGCAACTATTTTCTAGCGGCTCCTTCCTCCAGCTTGCTTCTCCACACCTAGGCCCAGACTTGGTGGACGTTCTTCAGTTGGCAGCCAACTTCATACAGGCTTAGACATCACACAACACTCCGGTTCCGTTTATAACCTACTTATATTCTTCGCTCGTCTGAAAAAAATCTGCATAACATTCTGGAGGAAAGGAGCAGTGCGCTCAAGTCAGATGTGCTAGAAAAGATGCATATTAAAAGAAACAACTGGTTACTTAAAAATTAACTAATTTCTTGCAGATGTGGGTTAAGATTTTTGAAAGATATTGGAAAATATATTGTCCAATGTTTTGGAACTCAAATGTCAACCTACATGATTCAAGCTTCAAGCCGCAATGTGCAGTAGTAATACACAGCAAAATACAGAGCTTTCTACTCACTGGTTATGAACACGGTGTGATAGTATACGCGTGACACAAGAAGGAAGTCTGACATTTTGCTTATAGATGGCATTTATAACCGAATAATGCTTCCTTACTCTCCCATGGTAATTGGAAACGGAAGTTCTTTGGAATACCTTCCTTCAAGGTTAAATGATAAAATTCTTATTAATTGCAGGATTTCATATGAGCATCAAAGCGATTCGATTTCAGGTCAAGGACAACAAAAAAATAATTAAACTTCACGTAGAGCAATAGCTTTTTCCAGTACCAAAATTCTTTACTATATATGAAATGATATGAGCTACATGTTTGCTTAAGGCAATCAGTAAAAATGCTAATGTAAATACATCTTCTATATACCAGATTTCTCGCTTTATGCTATTCAGTTTAATAAATGTTATATCTTTGCATATTTTACATTTAAAATTATGCTGTAGAGCAAAGAACTTCGAAAGGTTGAAAAGTTGCAAAAAACGGTGCAATGCTTTTCTAAAGAATAAACAAAAGAATTAATAATTCATTAGCATTCGTGTACTCGTGAAACTTGACAACACTTTGTAACTATTTACGCTTTTGCGAAGCATACTTTCAGAAAAATGAGACTAATTAGTACTCTTACAGAACTCGAAGAAAAAGTTCGGAATGTGGATTTTGAGACTTCTCTTTTAGTTAAGTTAAGTGTCTCGGGTTAAATGCAAATTGAATATATTAACAGAGTAACTGTAGTGGCTGAAACATGACCTGTCTCATAATCCTGCGCTTCATTATGTTAGAAACCAGGACACAAAAATAAGAGTTAAGGACTTTCTGTATGCAGCTACCGAGTTAGCGGTAAATAGACGCTGAATATTCTTGCGTGTTTACAACTTAAGTTCAGATTTTATGAAAATGTGACATTTTTGTTAAGAGAATTTGGTCTTCAAACAAAGAATAAAATAGAAAGAAAAATTTAACATTTATCTCGCAGTATCAAGTCCTTCAGAACAACGCTTTATAAGAGCTGAGAAAGATTTTACAAGGTAATTATATAGCAACAATGAATAAAAATTAATACCTATACTTTGAAAATGGAAAAGAAATGACGGTAGATTCTCCCTCTTTTAGTGTAAGAGCCACTAGTGTTTAATACATAGGATTACTACTGGAAGCGTAAGGATGTTATAGAACAAATAAAACAAACAAAAGATTTTACACACACTTATATTTTATTTTATATTTGTTACATTTATTCCTTCAGAATGACCCTATGTAAAATCAATCGATTATATGAGAAATAATGTCTGCAGTTATATTCCTAGACAATGCTAAATCTAAAAATGAAGTGCCAAGTATATTTGAATAGTTATTTGGCACCATATTGAGATTAAAATGATGTTTCGCAAAATCAAATGCATTTTAATTTCGTTTGAAATCTACTATGAAATCTCCTATCATAATAATACGAACATCTGTATCTATAGTAAACTCTTCATCGATCAATAAAGTAGTCTCAGAATGTTTCATCGGTTCATTAAACAAAAACATCTTCAAACCTCCTGAATTGATTGTTGCAGGAATATATACGGATGTTAGAATAAATTTTGACTGCCCATTAACATTACATTAACCATACAAATATCGCCTGCATTCTCTTATGTTGTTTAATAGTAATTGTTGTTGGTACACAATCTGCTACACTCGACGAATTTCTGTAAATCGCAACACCACTAGCTTGGCGAAATAATATACAGAAAACACCACCTCAACAAACTGACTGTCAATGCGCAACTGCCTTCCAAACGACCTTGCCACTCGCACTACAGCCAACTGGATGAACATGAAGGTCACGCTCACACGAGGTTGCGCATGAACGCGAAGTTTTGACATACCAAAATTTGCAATTTTTGACCCGTTACTATGCGGAAACCCTTTTTCCGATTTAATTTTTTTTTTTTGTATGTTAGCTAATGTGCTCTTTCATCTCTCTAAGGATGTTTCAGATTCTTTGTATCATTTGTAGTTTCGAAAAATTAGCATTCGCGCCTACCTAGCGTCTGAATGTTTGCTTTCCCAACATATCGCAAATCATAACTTTTCTACTAATGAAAAACTTAAAAAATCATATTTAACATATTTCACTATCACATCATCTTAAATAAAAACAAATTAATATCAAGAATTTATAAAAAAATGTGATTTCATTACCTGTCAGCATTTCTTCTAACGTATGTATATCTAACTAGCAGCTTCGCTGGCAGCTTTCGTCTGGCCTTTAAATGTACCGAAAAAATGGCTGAAGGACACACCAATCTTTAAATTTAAAAACTGCGTAGAATTTTACTCTGCAGAACAACTTCATAAAAGAAAGTTATTACGTATAACAAAATTACAATGAATTAAGCAATGTCCCTTAATACAAATATTAATTATCCTAATAAATAAATTAACCAACTTCCCTTTGCAAAATCTTAAGAACTCAAATGGTATAAAGAAGGTTAAGAATTTTATTTCCTAAAAAAAATCACTCAAAACTTTTCAATATCTTAAAAACAGTGAAATGAGCAATAAATAACATCAAAGAATAAAAACAAAAAATTCTGAAAAGCAAAGTATAATTAATGATATTTTATCTTATATTTTCAAGAGAAAAAATTACAACGAAATAAGCTATATCCCTTAATACAAATATTAATTATCCTAATAAAAATTAACCAACTTTCCGTTGAAGGAAAAAAATCATGCAAAACTTTTCAATATCTTATAAACAGTGAAATAAGCAAAAAATTACATGAAAGCAACTCAAAAACAAAATTTCGCGCAGAATTTTACTCTACAGAGCAACTTTATAAAAAAAAATCAATAAAAATTTATTATATATATAAATGACAATGAAATATGCCAATCTTTTAAAAACAGTGACATGAGAAATACAATGAAAAATTGTTGCGAAACCCGTATTTCTAAAAGAATGAAAGAAACTGTTCAAAATGATGCGATTTCATCAAAAATCTATCAACAACAATAAGACAGGAAAATTGTTGCCAAAATCACATTTTTAAAGATGTGAGATCTGAGAAGTGTACTCGGAAGCTTCATTTAAAATGTTTTTTAAAAATTTAAAATATTATTATTTTTCCAAAATTCTTTTTATAAAAGCAGTCGCAAGGATGAAAGTTTAACGTGTCCAAAAATCAAAGAAAAATAAACTGTACATTTTTAAAAATAAACTTTTTTAGAAAAAATCCCGTTGAAAAGGTCTTAATCTCCCTTTGTTAAATAAATTCGTATTGAATCGATTTATTGAATCACGAAATTTATTTTAAGTTCGTAAAATAGCTAAGTGCCTACGTTTGATGATGATGTGAAAATGGAGTGTGGAGTAATATCACGCTTTCCTATAGCCCATTATGTCTCAAAATGACGCGACTTCGTCACAAAACATAAAATAAAAAAATTCAAATTCGAATTTCGAAAAAATCGCTTCGAGGTGCACTGGTTCTTGTCTAGATGCACCTATGTACCAAATTTCATAGCCGTGGGTCTATTAGCTTACGCGCAGCGCGAACGAAAGACACACACACACACACAGACAGACTCTTTCTTTTATTTATATGTAGAGATTTATAAAAATAAAATTATTCCTCTATTGTCTGTGTGTCTCTTAGATCGTTTGTTATTCTTATTCACTGTATCACAAAAAATGAATGAACGTGATTTAGTGAAAAATTTCATTTGTTCTCGTTATTTTACCTGTTTGTTCAGAAATAAAAGTATTTTCTTCTATTACTCTGATCTTGGTATTTAATAGTTTTTGCCATTTCATATAATTATATATGATGATTTGGATGGTATGTTTTGAAATATACCTAATTGCTCTTTCGTGCGAAAAGTAAATGAAAAGGAACAATATGTAACTTGTTCAAATAAGAATACGTTTATTTCTGAAGTAACTGTTATTTCGCATACCATCATATTAATCTATCCGAGTAAAATTTGTCTTAATATAAGAGTAAATTTTCTATACTTTTTGGAGACTTAAATGGGAACTAGTGATGAAAATTAACTTCAGATGAAAGGACCGATTTGTTTTTAATGAAAGTGTTTCTTTTTCCCTTTTGTATCAAGCATGCATCGAATTTAAGTATTTTCATTTATACGATTAATTTATGGATTGAATTAAAGTCATTAATAACTTAATGCATATATTTCAAACACTTCATGCTTCAGTCTTCAGCAAAATACTTAAAACAAAAAGAGGAATAAATCGTCCTTTAGCGAATGTAAAATGTACTCTTATATAAACCCACATCCCTTTCTAAATCATTCATTTCAGTGATTTTTTAAGGCAGAAAAATGTTAGTAAAATTTTAATTTACATGTAGTGCATTTTACATGAAGTAGATAGTTTAATTTACGTGTTGTTATACGACCACCATATCAGCATACATGACAAAAGATCTAGAATAGAAGAGAATGTGAATACCTGCCAAGAATTTGCATAAACTAGCATATTTTTTAATTTTATTTATTAAATAATTCATTGATCCATTCATTCCTTTATTTATTTGCTAATTTATTTATTCATTCTTAGAGGTCAATTAAGTAATTTTATTTTAAGATGCTGTAAAAATTTTGTGTTAATGCCTTTGTTTGCTTATTTCAGAAACATTTACATTGTTTACATTTGTCAAAAACCTGAGTAAGTCAAATTTTCAATTACATCAACATGTATTGGAAACATATGTACTTCTTCAACTGCTGAATCGATACATTCAAAAACACAAAAAAAATTAATCAATAGGAAAAAAAGACTAACAACAGTCTCTAAACTCAGAATATTCACAGAAATTGCTAACGTCACACATTACTGATCCAGTATTAACGCTGCGAATGTCAGTTTGACCTTAGTTCATTTTCCGGTGTCTGAAAAGCAAGTCATGTGACTCTATAACTTGGAGTGAATATTTTACACTGTATACAGAGCAAATAAATAATAATATTTCAATAACTCTTAGGCCGGTAAGAGAAGGCAAGGTAAATGAAGGCATAGTAGTATTAGAGTAGATAATAAATGCCCTAATATGTCTATTTACTGATTTATTTGTGGTTTGGTTTATTTAATTATGGCAAAGCAATGAGAGCTATCTTTCTAAGGAAAATAATGCTTTAATGGTGAATGTTATAAAGGAAACTTGCTTCTATTCATCTTGTATACAGGAAAAACGTGAAAATGCCCTTACGGCTAGCCTGCTCTCTGGGATTTGAAGGTAAGTTGAACTAGCATTGTTCAGAGATCTTAGCCATTCGGCCAGTAGGGGAACCAAAATTTATTTTTGGACAAGTAGTAAGTGCACTTATATGCTGAATTATGTCACTTGGTCATATCAGATTCAATTTATTAGTGACATGTTGAATGCATAATTATCAGTTTCATATTATTTCAAATTTAATATCACTATATAAATTTAGTAAATATATAGCGGCGTTATTTAAATGTCAACACTATAATAGAAATTTTGTATTTCAGATCTCGGAATATTAATCAGTATAGAAAAATATGTCATATAGGACTAAATACGAGTTGTTATATTTTCATATCGAGATCTTTCTTTTTCGCAGTAATAAAAGGCCACTGCGTGGAGATGATTGGTGTGTCATCAGTGAATAGCAAATGTTCAAGTCCCGTCTCTCTTTATCTGACCCAGACCCTTTCTCGTTCATCATTTCGCTCTCTGAATCCGTATATCTTTGTTCAGCTTAAGCGAGTTCACTTGGGGATGATTTCCTTCCCACATAGCTGCGATGCTGGAGAACAGAAATGTCATAAATGCCATCTCACTGTCACATTCATACATATAATTGGTAAACGCTTCTCCTACCTGTGCAAACAGAGAAGAGTCAACTAACTGTTTATGGAAGACCTTTGCTAAATGATTAGAGCCCAATTCTTGAGAGTTATGAATAAAGCAATGGACTTCAAGTAGAATGAATCCGATGCGATTTTGTGGAATTACATATTCAGTTGATTTGTGCGCGGATTTCATAGATAATTTATTTCACATATTTCAAGTATCTGTCTCATTGCATTTCAGATATGTGCTGTTAATGCGAAAACTGCATTTGAATGTGTTTAAACGTTTAGGAAAATTATATGCAAGTGAGCATATAAAGTATTCAAAAGAATTCAGGGCATACAGGTGGGTGAGGAGATGACATTATTTAAATAATCCATTGCCAAAATATAGTGTTATTTAAATAAATATTACTTTCAAGTAAAAATATTTGTAAATTAAAATTTGAAGAATAAAAAGTCAATTTTTAACTTAATTTTTATAGAATCCCACTTGTTTTGGTAACATACACTAAATCAAAACTCCTACATAGAGTTACAGGATTTATTGCTATGTCTAGATAAGCAAACAGAAACATACGAAGGGTGGAAAAGACCGTTTTATTAAGTACTTTTATTAGTAACTGAACGGAAAAATCATCCAGCATTTATGGTGTAAAATCAAAAGTATGATTTTAAATTAAAACTAAATTTAAGTCTTTATTAGACAAAGGCCACATATCAATATTTAAACGCTGAAATTGGCTCTTTGTCTACACCAGCGTGACAGCACTATCTGCAAGAATAAAAGCAACGCCGCAGACATAATTGTTTATCGCAGAAAAATTAATAATGTTGCCTTCAGCAGGCAGAAGATTCTCTAACGAAAAAATCTTAAACCCTCGCTTAAATACGTGCGAGCTAATTTGAATTCTGATAGGAAAACGAAAAAAAAAGAGACAGTTTTGATTCGTAAAGTAAAATAATTGGTTAATTACCATAAATACCTTACACCTTCATTGATATTTATATCCTACTATCAAGCAAAGCGACGATAGACTTTGCATGCTTGTCCGACATAAAGACACTGCAGTGGAAAATTTCTATCCCTTACCTGGGATTTGAAGCCAGATCCAAGGACGTGGTATATGATTCAGCTTATCGTTCATATAATAAAAAAGCGGTTCTTTTAGGGAACTCTGTTTATTGTAAGCAGTCTACCCTGTGGTAATGTGCTTTGGAAGGAGGTGCAGGTAGCAGGATCATTTTTTGAAACCAGCTTTAAGACATATTAAGAATGGTACCCTTCGGATGCCTATGATTAAATATGCAATTCTTATGAAAATTTTACAAACACTTTTTTTTTTTTTTTTTTTTTTTAACCAAGCATTTTTTTCTCTCGCTAAAGTTTCGAAAGGTACAGCAAAGTGAATGTTACGGATGTAATGTAAATTTTTCCTACAACAATTAATTTGATTCTTAGGTAACATGAAGAACTAATAAAATGATCACATGGTTACTATCTACAATAAATACTTTCATAATATAAAGGACCACGCTTTTCTTTCAATTAAACTCACCGGTGTCTCTCTTGCTATGGTTGAAAGAAACTGTCGCATTTGCTCTTGTGTGCTGTCGTTCTGTAAGTGATGCAAGACCCAAGTAGCAGTCGCTGAACCCGTGGTTCTCCAAAGACAAAACTGATTTTTGTCGCTTGCTGCTTCCATAAAACCTAATGTTTCTGCGTAATAGGGATGTAATTACCAAACGGAAATTTACAAAAGTAAATGCGCTTTAGTAAGGGAAAATGAAACGAAATTTAAGAGAGTGAATCGTATTTTTTCACCCTTTCTTAAGCGCTGATATTAAGAAAATTAAATATGGTGCCTAAAAAGGAAAGTAAAAAAAAAATACGTATCATAACCATTCCAAATCCAGCTAAGCATTTCTCTATACAAATGGAAACTAATTTAAAATACTCAAAACAAATCAACGGTTGAGTGATGGTTAGATACATAATGCAAGTAATTAAACCTCAGTTAATGTTTGATCTTCAGTTCCATTTAACTGATTACTTTAGCAAAAGTGCCACTGCGGAGAATTTTCTAAGGGATATATTAGAGTCGCATACGGGGAAAATGTTGCTTTAATACACTTACTGCCAGTAAGTACTTGGGCATCTGTGATAGGAAAGAAAAACAAAGTGTATTCATATTCAATAATTGGTAGAGCCTCCACGAGCGGCAGTTACAGCGTCAACCTTTCGCGGCATTCTTACCAGAAGTCTTTGCATGAAGGCAATTGGCACTTTCTTTCACTCAACATCATATCTCTTTCATTGCATCTTTAAAAAAAAAGACTTGTAAATTCCATCACCAATGATGCACGCTTTAATTCTGAATTCCAACTCGTCCAAGAGTCTCTCGATAGGGTTCAGGTCTGGACTCTGGGCAGGCTAGTCTATTCGGTTAAGCCCATTGTCACCATACCAGTCCTTGGCGAAGACATGAAGTCCGTGACGTCCCAACATGACAGCTCGCGTCGTAATCCTGAAAGTAACATGGTTCCGACCGTAAAACTACCGCAACGTAGGAAGCAGACTGACATCCAGAACAGTACAGTAAATGTCGGAGCTCAACATGAATTTCGACCAAGGGTCCTAGTCCATACCAGAAGAAACGCAGTAAGGTCATAATTCGCCTTCTTCCGAACTTTACTGTGGATTCCAGCAGATTTTCTCGAGGCAGACTCTATTAATACAACGCTAGAGGGTGAACCTTGATTCATTGGCCCAAAGAATCCGTTTCTACTGATCTACGGCCCACTGTTGACGTGCTTTGCATCACATTAATCGATCAGGGCAGTTGGACTTTGTGATCAAAGACCTATGGGCAGCAGCACAAACGTAAAAGCTAAGCGTATTAGCTTCTTTAAATATGATATTCATACTAACAACAGTCCGTAATGCATTTTGAAACTCCTGGACTATGTAAGCCATCGGTTGTGTGTGGTTTTCCGAGTTTCTCTGGAGAACACCCGTTGGTCTCTATCGTCCATCTTAGTGGGTTTGCCGGCTCGGAACAGATTTTGTTAATCATCGCTCTCCTTTCACTTTTGAATCACTCTCGATTTTGGATAATTTAGCTCGCTAGATATGCTCTTTAAGAATCGGCCATTTCTGTGACACCTGACGATTACACCTTTCGCAAACCAGATAACACTGCACCTCGTGGCATCTTGCAGGCGACTAATGCAAATGTGGTTTTCTACACGCTATTTAACATTGGAGGGCGTGGCATATATCAGGACTGCAGATATCGGCATTTGCATGGGTGTCCAAATACTTATTGGTACATAGTGTATAATGGAAATGGTTTATTTCATTGTTAATAAACGCAGGGAGTAAGTATTTGTTATGTGACAGATAAAGAAAGGAAGACGGAACAATAAAGCAAACGCGCTACTAATGTTTACCGATCTAGCAGTTTTATTCAATCATAGTGAACATAACATTACGTATATACAGCTGCTGTAGGACGAGTTTGTCAGCTATGTTAACAGGAAGAAGCAGAAAAACAAATCAATAGTGTATTATATTTCTTAACCCATACTAAAAAGTAAATTTTAAATCTTCATAATTTACTGATACTTCTTGAGAAACATTAAAGTAGTGAAGGTGTAGGATAGATATCTCCCTCCCCCTGGAAAAGGTTAAAATCAACATATTTTTATAATTCCCAATTAAGGTGTTAATTGGTGCCATATGTTCCTTTTTGCATTCGCTATATTATTTATATTTGCTATACTGGTTCTTTAAAAATAATAAGAAATTATAACATTCGGTGACTTCATTTTTTTACTTGAAAAGTCATTTGAACATAAGAATAATTGAGACTAATAAATATAAATGCTTCATAATGAGAGTTGATATTCCTAATGAACTTCTCCTTATAGATGCAATACATTTTTCTCAACCATATACGTACTTAGAAGTTTTGAATTATCTTATCGTATATTTTTCATGAAAATCTGTTCGAAGCGTCAAGTAAAGCATCACTTCGTTTTTATCAGTTTAAATCAAAACGTAGTATATTGTTCACATCGATATAAAAGTCTTACTGCAACATATTATGTGATTTAATATAACTTCCGTTTGGGCATTAAAAATGCTATGGGCATCATGAAAAAAAAAAAAAAAAAAACACTTTCGTTTGTTCAGGTTTGACACAAATTTAATCAACTTTTTACACGAATACAGTAAGCTTAAATGCAGGAAATGGTAAAATTTTGAGAGTTTCATATAAGACTTACCGTGGACAAAACAGTAGTGCATACAGCTAGACAGAAATTATTGTAAAAATAGTAAAAACGTGCTACAGTGCATGTAATTCCTGCTTACTCACTGAAAACTCACTAAAAAATTTTTAGTACAGTAAGCATTACGTCTATTAGCTGTGCATGTAGATTATCGGGAGATTAAAAAAGAAAATCACTGAACTCCCTCAGTTTAGAACTCTGAGTTGAGCAACCTTGCAAGTCAGCTGTTGACAGTATATGAACACCGCAATTTCGCTTCATGTGATGCTTATCAAACAGAAATAGAAAATTCGAGTTTCTTTCAAAAACCATGCGATCCCATATTGTTAATTCTTAATGTACCATATTCTACAGATTCAATTTACATATATAGGAAGACAAAAAGGAAATTTACCACTCTGTGCCAACAAAACGAAACGATATTTACCCATTTTCATACACGTGTGTTTGTGAGAGTCTATTGAACTTATATCAAGTTAAAAATTAAATTATCGTTCGAATTCTCATGAGAAGTAAAACTCTATGCCACTCGAAATTTAAAAAAACGATGATTTTTTTCGAAATAATAGAAGAAAGCTTGTAGAGTTCCTCACTTTGTAAATGCTAATTCACAGTTGAACGTGAGGAATCTTAAGAACTGATAAGCGAATAATCGCTTGAGTTCGTATGACAAGAACAACAAGATGGAAGGGTAAATAACCCTTTATTATTCAAATACGATTTAACAGAATTCCGTCTTGGAGTTTACAATAAAAACCGACACTTGGGCTTGAACTTAAGAAGCTAAGAATTAAATTAAAACTAATCTAAACTTAAGAGATGTAGCCGAAGCTATCAAGATTCTAACCGAGTTGGCCCCTTAACGCTAATTCACTGCGAAGCTATCAAGGGCCTAATTTACGGTTGAGCGTAAGAATAGCTTGCGAGACAGTACCCTAAAAAGGTGGAGCGTGCAGACAGAAATACTTGGTAACTCTCTCACTAAGACCGAAGAACTTGGCGATTAAATACCTCTCTTCCTCATTATGTATTCAGACGTAATTCTAGAACTAAGTTCTGGCCGGAAGTAGTAAGTTAAGAATTGACAGGAAAGGAACTTAAATTTTAACTGTTAATAAATTTAACATAATACTTACAAGCCGATGCGCTAATGTAATGCGCTTGATACCCGATGCGCTTGATACCTCTAAAAAAGAATTTTAATTTTCTCAACAAGCTTCTTGCTGACATAATGGCAATGGTAATTGGTTAGTGTCTTCTCATGCATACTTCATTATATATTCTTTTATAAATTTATATTTACAACTATGTAATGACTTGTAATCATAACGTATATTTGATACATAAAGTGCAGTAGATAACTCCTAATTTGAATTTTGTGCAAGTATACCAATGTTTTAGGATTTATTTTGCTTAAATGAAATGAAATTGCCATTAACCAAAATGAATTATTTTTCATCATTGATTACAAACAACATGAGTATAAAGATTTTCTCTAAAATTTTAGGGTGTCTATTATCTGTCTTTCTATACTTCTTAAAATAATAGCAGGACACGTAGCCATTATCAACACTGTCAGCCTCTCTATCGACTTTCTCGTAACGAAACTCAAATAGTAGGAGCACGAGTGGAGGAAAACCATTGTGTAAATCAAAAGAAACGTCCTTGCCTTATCATTGAAAAGAAGCCTCTGTCAGTAAATAGTGTCTAACCGATGAGTCCTTTTACACCCATCTCTTAGAAGAAAAGTGAAATAAGCTAATTCTTTCTGATGCAACATCATATTATGTAACAGAGTAGTATGTTAAACCGAAGAAGGTACTCTTTCATAACTTGTTTCATTTTATAGCAACAGAATTTTCATTTATACATGAAAGTTTCAAAACCGTACAAAATCGGAAGCGTTTCTAAATAATTTCTGACTCCAATATTTTCTTTAATGTTGCGCTGGTTAACGTCAAATATAATATTTTCAGCAATTCATTTTTAGTCCAAAGTGATTCGAATCCCGAAGGACAATTAGTTTCGTTTTGGCATTTTGCGTCGGACTCATAAATGTCGGTTCACTTTTCAAACTGTTGCCATAAAATGTTAGAGTCCTGCATTATATTTGAAGAAATTAAATAATGAAATTCTGCGTAAATGTATGTATATTTCTCACATTGTCATAAAATAACGGTACATAGAGTCATCGAATTTTGAATAACGTAATCCTCCAACGAATATGAGCATGTGGAAGACCAAATTTGAAATTTGAAATTTGTTTTATGATCGATTTCCTATTTTTTAAAACTTTGACGAATTTTTGATTAACAAACTCAAGGATTTCAAAGCGAGCAATGGCAACGTTGTGCAGAAAAAACATTTTTATCTCCAGCGCGTGAGTCTCTGTATCGGAAATCCTAAAGATATGCTCGTTTTAAAACTATTTTGCGATATTGCTGTTGCACTGGATCTTATGGTTTAAGTGCGAGGAACATGATATTTAATAAAGAAAGGTAACACACAAAATGTTAAAAAACGCCCCTTCGGACGTAATTTAAAATCTGAAACATTTCAGATTTTTTTTTATTTATTATTATTATTGTTATTATTATTATTATTATTATTATTATTATTATTATTATTATTATTATTATTATTACCATTATTATTATTATTATTATTATTTATTATTATTATTATTATTATTATTATTATTATTATTATTATTATTATTATTATTATTATTATTATTATTATTATTATTATTACTGTTATTATTTTGGGCATGCTAATTAATTGATGAACGATTGTTAACAGCAATACAAAATCATCCTGTAGGAAGTCTAGCTCTCGCGTTTCTTACTGAAAGAAATTTTTGAAGTAGCATTTAATGCGGCCTTTGATCCATAAAGGAAATATTAATAAAATAGTTTTGTATTATTCTTCTTTCTAACGTTAAATTTAAACTTATTAGTACCATTTCTAGTGTTAAAATGCCCTACCAACAAGCGCGAAACGCAAATGGCATTTTTTTCTAAAAATGCGTTCTGTCAAACCACTTAGAAACAATGTTTATGTCCGAAACATTTAAAAGGGGTCTCACGACCTTTAAATCTTCAAAAATATCGATTTTTTGAAAAACATATATGTTTTAGTTTGAACATTTCTGCGCACTTAAAAAAAAACCGTGTTAAAATATTCCGTGTAGTTTAGGAGATATCATTAAAAACGTAAAGGTCACTGACACGAGAATCCTTCATCACGTATGTAAATAAACATTTAAAGGGACACGTCATTTGCTCACAGCTGTCCTAGCCGTTATATAACTGAGTGTTGCTACATTCTAGCCTACAAGTCTTATTTTTATTTCGTCAGCAATCAGTAGCAATGATTCTACTCAACTTAATACTTATTCTGAATGTTTACATCGTGTTTCCGTAAGCTATTACTACGTTGTTTGATTCTGCAAAGTTGTATTGACGTTTGCAGCATTTATTTGGTGTATATTGAATTTTTGATGCGTTAGTCTTTTTGCTGCAATAATAAGTATATTTATATATTATATTTGTGATGGCAAATAATAAAAGAGCTTCTGGGAAGCGAGCTAAAAAACGTCGCTTCCACGGCAACCGCTACACGAATATCAGATCTGAACTTTCTGATAAAAGCTTGGTTTCATCAGGTGATGACCATAATACTCAAATTGAACATGTAGAAACTGCATCCGAGAAAAAGCTTAACAATGCATTATTTAATGAAAGTGATACTGACATAATGAATCGTTTTTATGGCTATATAATTATGGATAAAGACATATTGTTTGCATTTTTGAAAGAGAATGTAATGTGCAAATTGTGCTATAATTCTGTCAATATTTCTGAGAGAAAACCCTTTGGATTATTTTCAACAATTTCTGTGAAATGTGAAAAGTGTAGTTTTAAAACAGAATTCAATAATTCAAAGTTGATTGGTGAACACAAAAATGTTCCTGAATTAAACAGACGAATTGTTTATGCTATGCGATGCATTGGTCAAGGTCTGGAACCTCTGGAAACATTTTGTGGTGTAATGGATCTAGGTAAACCTGTGACACAGAATGCTTATGACAAAATCTGCAAACATATAAATGCAGCTTCAAAAACTGTCGCCATTCAAAGTATGAAAATTGCTGCAGAAGAAGAGGCATGCAAAACTGCATCAAATTATGTCACCGTAAGTGGTGATGGAACATGGAAAACGAGAGGACATACTTCACATATTGGAGTATGTTCTGTAATAGGTGCTGAAACAGGGAAGGTTTTAGATGTTGAAGTTCTCTCGTCCACTTGTAAAAGATGTGATCTATGGAAAGCAAAAAAATCTGGGAAAGCTTTCGAAGAGTGGCAAATGAAACATTTGCCAAATTGTCAGAAAAATCATATCGGTTCTTCAGGAAAAATGGAAGTCGATGGTATGATAAAAATTTTTCACAGATCAGAAGCTGAAAGAGGTCTCAAATATATTAATTATATTGGTGATGGTGATTCTAGAACATTCCCTGCTATACGTGACAGCAAACCATATGATGATGAAACTGTTTCAAAACTTGAATGTGTTGGTCACGTACAAAAAAGAATGGGAACTCGACTGAGAAAGCTAAAACAAGACTATAGATGTAAAAAGCTGGAGGACGGTAAACCTTTATCAGGCAAAGGACGACTGACAGACACCATGATAAATAGGCTGACTCAGTATTATGGAAATGCAATTCGCTCAAATGCTTTGTCAGTTGATGAAATGCGTAAGGGTATTTGGGCAGTTTATTTTCATACGAGATCAACTGATGCTGAACCGTTACATACATTTTGTCCTGCTGGTGCAGACTCATGGTGTAAATATCAACAAGCAGTTTCAAATGGCTCAGTGGGTAAATTTCATCATAAAGTTACTTTGCCATCTTCAGTCATGGATGTTATAAAACCTGTTTTTAAAGCTTTATCAAGTCCAGATCTTTTGAAACGATGCCTTGGTAGCTTCACTCAGAATCCAAATGAATCTTTTAATTCCCTCATATGGCAGATGTGTCCGAAAACTTCTGGATCTGGGAAACGAATTGCAGAAATTGCTGTATATGAAGCAGCAATTTTATTTAACATGGGCAAAAAGAGTAGGCTATCTGTCATGAGGCAAATGGGTATCCATCCAGGTATAAATGCAATAAAATCTCAACTTCGCAGTGATATGAAACGTGTAAATACTGCTAAGAAGAGAGCAATGCAAAACACTATAGAAGCACGAAAAGCAAGGAAAAGATCCAAAACAAGTTTAGAACATCAGCAAATTGATCAAGAAGGAATAATGTATGAACCTGGAGGTTTTTAATTTGTGTATATAAATATTATGAATAGTAACAGTATTTTGTGATAAGTTATGTGTGTCGAGAAAAATTTAAACATCTTGTTCAAGAAACTGATTATTAATTATATTTTTATTCTCAAAAATATTTATAGGTTTATAACACAGTTTGCACATTGCATTCTCTTTCATGTATATGAAAAATATATCTTTATCTGCAATAATGTATCCTTGATAACGGTTGACTGTGTCATCACTTTCATTAAACAATGCATTGTTAATTGTTTTTCAGATGCAGTTTCCTTATTATAAATATATATTCTGTCATTAACTTTATTCAAAACACAAACAAAAAGCATAAAATACAAATTAGGTACGAAATACTACGAGTTAAGTCACAATGTTACTCATTTTTATAGCGATGCAAACTTTACAGGTCTTTATCTCAAAACGTGTTTTTTTAATGCGTTGCGCATGATATTTCAAAAACTTTTTAATGTATCTTTATGAAATTTGTACCATAGTATTATCATGTTACACTAAATTAATTAAACTAAAATTTTGGTATTTTAATGAAATGTTTCAATTTTATAAGGTATGTAAAAATCAAAATATAGCAAAAAAATTATATTTAATATATATATCATAAAAAAATTAAAAATGCATGAATTGTGTAATATTTTTAGTTCAGTTATATTCTCAAACATTCTTCTGCATAAAAAAAGAAAAATTAAACATTTTGGTACAAAACATTTCTTGTACATGTGCGCGCAGTGTGCGTACAGATTAATTAGATGTGAAAAATGTCTTATAATTTAACATTTGTTTTTACAATTTTTATTATAATTTTCAAATTTCAAGTACATTTAATTAAAGAATAGACATTAAATTAATAATGAACAAAATATTGAGTATTTTTGATAAGAATTAAAAAAGTTGCACAAGATTGAAAAAAGGTAAAATTCATCTTTCGACTCATTCAAGGGTCGTGTGACCCCTTAATATCAATGAGGAAAAGAATTTCATTCGCCATTGTGTTGAACGTACGTTAACCATTAAAAAGGCCTAGCTACCTAATTTAATTGCAGGACTTTACAGTTAGAGATAGTTACAGTTTTTTATATGTTAAAATGAAACAATTATAAAATACATTTTGTCTGAATACTTTAGTAACATTTTTCAGTAGCTGATATTTTGTATCATGAGTATATATAGTAAAACGGAATACTGATAATCTATAACATACTAAATGCAAAATTTCTAACTATAATTCTTAAACGCAATATCAACTAAGCAAGAAATAAAATCCAAGAGGCATGTTGAAGTTTGTAAGGTATTTTCTTCCTTTATTTAGCGCGAATTCGTGGTGTAATTGGATAGTACGTCTAACTAGCTATCGTGAGGCTCAATGTTCGAATCACAGCGAAAGAACTGTACGGTTTTCATATCTCCTACTTAAAAAAAAACTCCTAATTCCACAAGTTTTATTGCTAGATGTGGAGAAGCAATCGTTTTCACACATTTTGTTTCTGAGTCTCCTAAAATTGAAATTCTTTTCGAAATAAGTTTAATTTTAATTAAAGAGAAAAAAAATATTTCTATGACATAGCAATATTAGATGTTTTTTCAAGAAAAAATGGAAAATATTTGCATAAAAGTAAGTTTTGTCCTTACATTTTCTGCTAAGTTTTAATTGTAACTCTTCGTCTAAGAAATATGCTGTGACTTAAAAGTTTCATATTGCTTTTTACTTCTTTATACGAAATAAAGGAAGTATTGTGATTGCGAAAAATATTCGTGGGGGTCTATTTCAACGAAAATACCCATTTCAACGTCTTTCGAAACCATTTAAACGATGTTTTTGCGTAACGTCTGTACATACTCACAGAATAAAGAACTGTTTCTGCCCAAAGGGGATTGTGCAATGAATTTAAAATGGGTTTGGAAGATATTTTTTTTCTTGACTTCTGTACTTGCGTACCTACTTATGTATCTAGCATAACTCAAGAACGAGTAGCCGCATAGCGTTGAAATTTTGTATTTGGGACTGCTATAACATATAGTTGTGCACCACCCTTTTTCGTTGCAATTGGCTGCACACTGCATACTTCCTCTCTCTCTATATATAGACAAAGTGTTTATCTCTCTCTCTCTCTCTCTCTCTATATATATATATACAGAAAATTCCATAGTCCAAAACACACTTAAAATTCTAACTGTATGTTCTTTTCTTTTTTTTTATGGCAACGGTCTCTTATTTGAAACTACGTGGAATTAAATCCACAGCCTCGTAGTCAAGTTGTTTTTCCCGCCTTTTCTACACGTAGAGTTATAGAATGTTCTGGAGATATTTAAAGCGAACTGGAATGGCTGACGAGGCTGACGTCATTTCTTGGAAGCTCCTCATTTCCAGAGGCTATAAAAGGACTTGCAAAGGAATATCGGGGTCTTTTGTTTAATGTAACGATGCAGTAAACTTCATACAAAAAGTTATTAGTAGTTCCTTATTATTTACTCTGAGGATTAGTAGTTCTTTATTATTTATTCTGAGGAGATCTGATTTTTGTAACTGCTATTTCTCCTGAATAATAATAAATGGATCATGTGTTTTAAACTTATCGTCTGATAATTTAAGCTACTACTACATTTATGATTCTTCACCAATCTATTTATTCCGGAGAAAAGCTGGTACATCATATATATATATATATATATATATACAGAGAGACTAATATAAGATTCTAATATAGGTATATATACAGTGAAATACATTTAACTCGAAAACGCTTAAGACGAAATATCAGTTAACACGAAATAATACAACGGTCCCTACAAACTACTTTATATTTTTCATGCATTTTGTTTCTCTTAATACGAAACAAAAATTGTTTAACACGAAAAGATATCCTCTCTGGGAATGAACAAAATATGAAAAACACCGGCCTCCCAGGCGAGATTTAAGATGGGTGTGAAATGAAAGAGAGGGGGTTTCACATGTTTCGTAGAAAGGAGGCTAACTTGGCTTTGAAATATGCTTGGAATAGCCTGTGACACGAACCCGTTTTGTTTATCTTAGCTACTTTTGCCTTCCACCCCTAAACGCGGCACACAGACATCTCATTTCTTATCAGTTGGCTTTGGAATTCAGTGACAAGTACATCGCAATGTGAGTAAAAATCTGTGTGTTTGGTTCGTACGTTGCACTCTGCAAGGAATTCAGTGACTCCAGAGACGAATGAAAATTGTTTTTGTCATACGCGATTCTGAAAAGTATCAGATTCTTTCGTGCCAAAAGAAATGGAGAAGGAGAATATTGAAATTGAGCTGACGCTTAATGAAATCTCTGAGAAAGTTTTTGTATTATTGGACTGCCCTACTGTATTATCGGAAGAATTCGTCGAAGTAGTTGATGATAATATTGTTGCGTACAGCCCCAATTAATGCAGACAAAGATATTTTGGATTTTCTACGAAACTAAAATATATCATTGATGCAGATTCCGACGACGAAAATGAAATGAATAATTCAGCTTCCGTTCCCACGTCATCCGAAATCAGGAGCATCAGGAAACGTATGCGCAGTTATTTAGACGCCCATTCCAATGGTTAAATAAATAACAAAATGGACAGCATTCAACAATTTGATGCTAAAAAAACAATGCAAATAAAAATATCAGATTATTTTCCGAAAACTCAATAAATGTTTTGTTTTTCAAAAAACTTGAATTTTTTTGTATTAATTTTCATTAATTGCTTGTGGATGTTTTTGTTTAATTGATTTTTATTAAATACATGCATATATACATATACTCTAACAATAATATATACTCTAATAAACTTAATTTTGTTGAATATATGTTATTTTTTTTTTCAATATCCTTTAACACGAAATTCTTTTAACACGAAAAAATATCCCTTCAGTTTCATGTTAAACGATTTTCATTGTATATAAATTATATATATATATATTTATTTTTTATTTGTAAATATTCTAGTGATAATATTGTTTGTTTAGTGTTTACACTTTTCATTGCACTTTATTTTACTTAAGTTAAAATTCACCGGAACCACAGTATCAAAGCAACTTTTTAGCGGAAGCACTAAGAATATTCTTTTTACCTTATATATATTTATTTATTTACTAAAAAAATATTGATTATATTATCTCCTAATATAAATTTAGTAGAAGTATCAAAAAATCATTCAATATTATATATACCGGGTGGCCATAATTAAACTGACAGTGCTCACAGTGTTCTGTAGCGCGATCTATTTGTGAGAATGACGCCACATTTTGTAGGAAACTTAAACAAGACGGGGGACCAAGGATCCCGCGAAAAAAAAAATAGTACCAAAAGTCACCGCTAGGGGAATATTTGGCGCTGTGTAATAGAAAATAGAGTGTTAACAAATGCAAATTAATACGGAATAAAATTACCTTATTATGAATATGCCTTATGGAATATGGGTATGCCTTACACTACGGTATGGAAAATCTTATGAAAGATTATCAACTTCTATCCGTACAAGATCAGCCGTGTACAGGAGTTACTGTACCCAGACCATGATAAGCGATTGACTTTTGCTCTCACCTTTCTTGCCAGAATGGAGGTGGATGATGCTTGGCCGTGGAAAATCTTATGGGGAGATGAGGCCCACTTTTACCTGAATGGAACTGTGAATACCCAGAACTGCCGAATTTGGGATAACAAATCACTACATGCAGTCACAGCAATTCCCTTACATTCACCAAAGGTAACTGTTTGGTGTGGGTTCACAGCGGAATTTATCGTAGATCCATTCCTCTATAAGAACTTTACCCCGACAGAACCGGAAACCTGTTCTGTTACCGGAGAGAAATATCGCCACATGTTGAACAGCTTTGTCATTCCGGCACTTCAGCAAAGATAATGCCTGGGGGAAATCATTTTCATGCACTCCACACGTTGCTGAACGGGTGCAACAGATGCTACGACAGAAGTTCACAACAGAAAGAGTCATTAGCCGCTACGTTCCAACGGCATAGCCACCTCGGTCGCCTGATCTTACCCCATGCGACTTCTGGCTATGAGGTTATCTTAAGTCCAAGGTCTATCAAGGAGTGGTCCAGGACCTGCTACGTCGAAGGATAACATATCACGGACTGTACGGGAGATTCCTGCAGACATGTTACTTTCTGCTGTTGTGCATACTGTGCACAGAATGCAATATGTGGTCCACAACAACGGCAGCCAAATTGAAACTCATTTGAATGCAAAATAAAAGGTAATGTCGGTATTGATTTGCATTTGTTAACACTCTATTTTCTATTACACAGCGCCAAATATTCCCCTAGCGGTGACTTTTGGATCTATGTTTTTTTCGCGGAATCCTTCGTACCCGTCTTGTTTAATCTTCCTACAAAATGTGGCGTCATTCTCGCAAATAGACCGTGCTACAGAACACTGTGAGCACTGTCAGTTTAATTATGGCCACCCGTTATATATATTTTCACTCTGCTGCTGGGTGAGCTTAGATATTTTATTCTTATACGTAGGTAAATTGGACATTTTTTGCTTTAAACGTTATTGAATTATATGGTTTCTATGTTACGGTTAAGGATTTTATACCTTTAATTATTCTTCTGGCAATACTTGTAGAATTATCAACAATTTAAAAGTAAAAATGATGAGTTAAACCTATCGAATCGCCGATTGTTGACATTTACTCAGTTTCTGCACCTACAGTGTCCTTTTGCCGAGTGGGACCAAAAGTAATCTTTCAGTTTCGTGCACTGAAAAAAAAAAATCTATCTTCTATCCCGTTGACCGAATTGCATGTTTCTCAGTAGAAATCCTAAATTTCATTGCGTTTTTTTAAACTGTTTTAGCTGTATTTAATGTTTTATGTTTTTCTATATTTTACAATTTTATAATGAAGATGTTTTGCGTTTTTATGTACGCCACGAAGTGAGAAGGGATTTAATCGAGTGAAAATGTATCTCTAATGAAGTTCGAGGAAATGTCTCAAAATGAAATTAACCAAAAAATTTTTATAATTTATTTGACTGCAGAGGAAAGGTATGTGGTGACCACATCAGAACTTTTTTTCTTTTTGAAATAGAGTTAAATGGAATGAATTTCCCTTATTTATTTGACCTTTGAATAGCATACTGATACATATTTACTTTGTGCAAAAATACATTATGCATTAATGTCACATGTGTTGAACAATTAATTTGCGAAGTGACAGGCATAATTATTTCGTATTTTATTCTACCTGAGTATCTAAAATAAGAGAATGTAATTAAGAGGATCTTCGGCTTATTACAGTCAGGGGGCTTTCAAAGTTGAACTGCGTTTTGATTACTAATTTCGCAGTAATGAATTCATATCAAGTTCGGATCAGCTCGGCAGTGCTCGACCAGGAGATTTTATATTAGATTACATGACTGGCATATACATTAATGGGTGTGGTGTACTATACCTAGCGACGCTGTCTGAGGGTAGTCTATTAATTACTTTGAAGTTTTATATAGGAATAAAATTGTAGCTTGAATAGGTTGAACAGCAAGTGTGACGGAAAACTTCACGAGTGATTTAAATTGATGATCTTGTAAAAATAACATTATTTCAAATGTGAAATCACTTGATGGATACAGTTGACGGTTTGTTATTCGCCCTTTGTTTTCTAGTTGAGATAAATAAGATATGTCAAAGATTTGTTTCCAAGAATTATTTATTAACGTTTAAGAAAGTGACTATTTTAACGATGATCAACTTAGTTAACTATCATACAGAGAGGATATTGTATCTTCAAGTACTGAAAGTGCAACAATGAAAATTTCAGCTCAGTTGAATTATGTAATTCCCACCTGTATCTGAGATTTAATTCTGCTTTACATTTTACGCTTTCCTGCTATAAATTTGTTTTACACTTTTTATAGTTTTGGTGCTTCGTAATCTTCTTATTATTTCATCTCCTTTACTATGCTTTTCTAACTTTCATATTTTAATTGAATATGTAGACGTAAAAAGTAGCTATGTGATTTTTTTCTCCAAAAAATGAAATTAATGGCGAGTTTGTATCACTAGAACAAGCTTCAGAAGCCATGCGAAAATTAGGCTCTCAGCTCAATGCCTAAGGGCACTGAAAGGTGGTCGATTTCCAGAATTTTTTAAAAGATAAAATCTGCACACTCACATGACCTGTCTTTACATTGTAGTCAGTGGTAATACTAAAGATGTTTGATTCCATGACTTTTATAATATCAAAATTTCGTTGCAATTGCCATATTTGAAATAGTAAATTTCGCATTCGGCAATTCTAAGTGTATATGTTTTTTTTTTTTTTTTTTTTTTTTCTTCGAATAAAAAATTCCTAACTTACCCAGCTAGAAATACGCCATGCTCTGGAAAATTTTTTTGTTCTTTTGGGGAAGGAAAAATCACTAATTTACGCATTTCCAGTTAGGACTATTTGGGGATCATTTTTTATTCCGAAGATTCCCTACAGCCGGCATATGTGCAGTTACAGATTAATACAGATTAAGGTTTGTTCTCTATAAATATTCGGTATGGGTATAACCGTAATTGAAGGCCTGTTTCAAAAGGCAGTCAATATAAACAAATATAAATTCTGAAAGGTTTCAGATTTTATATTACCCCACAAAGAGGCGTTTCTTTACCGTTCTGTGTGCTACTTTATTTATTAAATATCATGTTCTTCGCACTTAAACCATAAAATTCAATTCATCACAAATATCGCAAAATAATTTGAAAGAAACATATATTTTGCATGTCCGATACACAGTCTCGATCACTTGAGATACTTTTTTTTCGTACAGGGATGCCATTGTTCGCTTTAAAATCATTGAGGTTTTTAATCAAAAACTCATAAATACTTTACAAAATATGAAATAGATAACAAAACAAATTCCAGATTCCAAATCTCGGTTTTCAGATGCCCATATTCCGGTGGAGATGTACGTTATTCAAAATTTGATGGCTCTAGGTACCGTTGTTTTGTCACAGTGAGAGAAAAGTATATGTATTTAAGCAAATTCTTTATTATTTAATTTTATTAAATACAATACAGGACGATAATATTTGGTGGCAACAATTTGAAAAGTGAAACACCGCTTATAGTGAAACAGTACAAAATGCCAAAACGAAATGTATAGTTCTTTTGGGCTAATCACGTAAGAACTAAGTATGAGTTTGTTATCATTCTTTTATCTTCTTTTGTTTTCTATTATAAAGTGTATATTTTGTATATTTTTAAAATCTGCAATTACAAAATCCTACCTCAGGTGTCCCCTCTTAACCTGAAAATTCCCACGTGCTACTTATCCTGAGGGCTCCACGTCCTCGGGATCATTCTTTTCCCTCATGCAGTCGTAAGAAAAACCGGTCGGAATATGAAGTACGAGAAAATAGGACGACCTGATGAGGAAGTCAAGCAATAAAAAGGATTATTTTGTGTACTATGAATGGGCATGCATCAAGGCAAAGGAATTCAAAAAGTATGTGGGGGGGCGTATTTTTATAAAACGTCATGTGTATCTGATGAAAAATATAGCGAGCATATTAGAGAAGAAGATAAGTTGAAATTGAAGATATTTTTAATGAGGCATTTTATCATTCATGTAATTATATACGCGGTTTCAGACATGATACATTTACCACCAAGAAAGACTTGCAGTCTCTTAACTCTGCGGACCAAAATTTATCTAGCATAAAAAGGAAACGTACAAGCTCTGTAAAAACTTGTAATGCATTTATTTTATTTTATTTTTTTTTTTTTTCGAATGGCGAGCACTTGCTTATAACGGCATTTATCACAACTAAAGCCAGAATTGGTGGGCATTTCATTGTGGATGTACCTAATAGATGGCCACCGTTGCCTTATATGAAGAGGCAGACAATTTTACATTTATGCCTTCTCCGGGGTTCGAACCCGGAACCATTGGGTATCGCAGTCAGGTTGCCCTAACCAATATACCTTCTAGGTGGCGCTTTCAAATTTATTACATAGATACTGTCTCAGTTTACTGTTTTGATTCTTTAAATCTTTTACTAATAACGTACACTATATAAAAATTGTCATGTCAAAAACAATATACTTTACAAAAGCTATAATGTTGAAAATTATTGAAGGACATCTCTGTGGTTATGTAAAGTTTGCTGTATCTTAACGGCTTTATTTTGTAATTATCTTCACTACTGAAAATAAAAATAAAAATATATTTTTGTCTTTTCAGAATGAAGTGAGAACAGGAAATGGAATGTTCTGTTAATGTAAGTTTTATCTCCTGTATCATTAAATTTTAAATAAAAGGAATATATGTGTAAATAATATGTAAATCGAAAACATGGTAGCCATGCAATTACTAAGAGCAACGAGTTAGCTGAGAAATATAAGTTAAGAATTTTGTGTGTCATGAATTATTTCCAGCAAATTATTTAAAGCGCAAAATCAACCTCTTTCTAACACCATGAAGAATAATATTAACTGGAATCAACTTCAGAATCTTTTAACTGCATTAACCTTAAAATAAATTAACTTGCTTATATATATAAAATATTTCAATCATTTGAAGTGCTGTCCAATCTGCCATTTCTGGAGTTTCAAACATTTATTTGATTTTTCCTGTCACTAACGGGTTTCGAAAATTTAAAAAAAAAAAAAAAAAAAAAATAGTACCATTTTACTTGTTCAGTGCAGTGCATATTCCGCGGAAGCGAAATTTTGTTATAATGGCTGATACCGCAATTGTGAAATATGAATTTCGTATATCAGTTGTCAACATTCTCAGTACTTGAACCTTCTAGAAAACGTACAGTTTTCAGAAAGAATATCAATAGCTTTTCCGAAAATGAAAGAGTTACAGCTGAGAATGCTGAAACTCGTGGTGCAACAGCACTGTTCCAAACTCATGATCTCATACTGCTTTTGCGCCGATTCATGTCGTAAACAGAGCAGGTGCCGCACGCAAGGCTCTTGTCGATAGAACGCGTTCAATAAACTAAGTACACCGGTGACGTGCAGGTCGCTGAGTATAACCGATAAACGCATAAACTCGTAACTGAAAGTCCTGATTTCGATTTTCAGAGCGCTTTGTAGATGAGAATTACTTGACATGACAATAAATAAATACTCGGCTTTTGTCAATGTACGTGCTGTATAATTTTCGCTCAAGTAAATAAATATTAACGTAATAAAAAGGTTCAGTATAACATTTGTTTATTACCGTTTCCCTAAATAAACCTACTTGGTACTGGATAATTGGAATAATTTTGTGGTCTTTGTAAAATCTAAGAATTATTTTGAAACGAATGGCGTTCAGTAATTTAAATTGCTTCGAAGCTCGTATTTAATGTACTGCCGATTACGAAGCCACATATTTTCCAGACAGATTTCAGATACTTTTCAGCAGATACAATTCTTAAAAATGATAGATGATGTCATAAAAAGTGACTATGTAATACACATTCCACATTAAATTTCGAGCCTCGTGTTAACATCTGCTTTCAATAGCCACCAACTTGCAGAAATAATGTTACTGACATGTTTATCTGTGTAAAGCACTGGGCATCCAATGGAATGATGTGTTATCGTAAATCGAAATATATAATATCCGTACAATGCACGAATGTAGTGTATGCAACGAAATATGTAATTCATGCAACAGAAGCCCCTAATGAAAGTATGTACATTATGTATTATGGGAACTGAGCATATTTCCGCACAGCGCTACTGCTTTACGCACACCTTACTATGTCTCATATGTTTCTTCTGTGTGTAATATTTGCATTTATGTGCTCTACGTGTTTCCATATGTATTCTATGTGTCATGATATGTATTCTCGTGTGTGTTTTTATGTCTTTATGTTACGTAATTACGAGTGTGTTTTTATGCTTTTACGTTTAATTTTGTATATCTACGTGTTTCAGCTTATATGAGTAGTGTTTTAATGCTATCCTTTATATTCTTTTTAAGTTATTTTGTGTTATTAACAACGTCCTATGTAAAAACTACCCGACATCTAGCCCCTGTATGGCCGTGTAAACTCCTGGTGCAGCCTCACGGGGCTCCAGCGAGTTGCTTCTTCGAGATAGTGGAGGACGTGGGACATATGCCTGTTTACCTATGTTATACGCCAGGCGTCCCCGTTCTCCGTCACCTGTCACCTGTATTTAACTTATTTCTGCTAACTAATTTAGTGATATCATTCTTATCTGCTTTAAACATTTGAGTATGTACCAAGGAAACAAAGGTGTTCCATTCAAAAATCCTTTCTGAAATCGAGACCTCTTTCCCTTGCACAGGTAGTATTTCATAAGTTAAGTTTCACATTAAGTTAATTTGTGATTTTCCCCGTACTTTTATGTTCCAAAAAACATTTTACTTCCTGAAAATTAATTTCGGTAGTTTATGAGGTATTTTCTCCCCCCTTTCTGCATGCCTTCGTGGCGTAAATGTAACACAATCGGCGCGAACTCAAAAAGTTCGAGTCCTGGCGAGGACATTGCTCATTTTTAGTGTTTCATATAACACTGCTAATTCTTCAACATTCCTAATGACTCTACACTGGTGCCTGTTGATGATTCTTCACTACCCGGATTTGGCGATTGCGTGCCCTAATCCCCAGACCCCTTTAAGAGGGGTAAAGATAATGTTCATCTTTTTGCATATCTTCGTGATGTAACGGTAGCACATTGGGTGCATACTCGAGAGGTCCAGGTTCGAGTTCCGGCTAGAGCATTGCTCATTTTTCATATCTTCCTGCATCAGAATAACTTAGTGACTCAGCAAGTTTAATCAATGAACTATCTTTGCCTATAACACTCTAATCATGTCAAGCTCGTACATGCATACTCTATTCTGACTCTTATCAAAACCTTCTTAGAAAATATGGGAACATCTCTTATACGAAGCTATCATTCATTGGAGACGACATAGGAAGAAGGACGTTATAGGTTTAAAAACAAAAGCTTTATTATGTTTGTAAACAAAACTTCCCTGTTCTAATTCCTTAATTTCATTCTTTATATGTTTTTTTCTCATTTCAGTATTAAAAATGATTTTTGTGTACAGTTTGTCCCCCAACATTTATAAGACTCAAGTAATTCCATGTTAAATAAAAACAGAAATGTATAAAATTGCAGAATAAAATATGTTTATTTAAAGCATATGTGCATTGCATTCGAGTAACTATTTCAAATAAATATCAATTTGTCTTTTCAAGAACAATAAAAATACAAAACAAAATGTGTGTCCCAAAAGTTTATAGGCAAATATAATTTTATGCAAATTGCTAGCAACAATCATGATAAGGAACTTGAGCCTTTTATAGGATAATGCGCTCATTCAAACCTCGAATTAAAAATTAAAATAAAATATAAATAAAAATCTGAAAGTTTTCAGATTTTAAATTACGTCCAAACAGACGTTTTTCTAACATTTTATGTGTTACTTTTATTTATTAACTATCATGTACTTCGCACTTAAACCCTAAAAATCAGTTTAATAGCAATATCGCAAAATAATTTTGAAATGAGCATATCTTTAGAATTTCCGATATACAGTTCTGTGCGCTGGAGATGAAAAAGGTCCCCCCCGTAGAGTGTTGCCATTACTCGCTTTTAAATCGTTGGGTTTGTTAATCAAAAATTCGTTAAAGGTTTATATAATGTGAAGTAGATAATAAAATAAATTCCAAATTTTGACTTCCAGATGCCCATATTCGCAGAAGGGTTACGTTATTCAAAACTGGATGACTCTAGGTACCGTTGTTTTATCACAATGCGAGAAACATACATACATTTATGCTGATTCTTCATTATTTTATTTCTTCAAATATAATACAGGGCGATCATATTTGGTTCCAGCAGTTTGAAAAGTGAAACGGACATTCAGAGTGATTCGACGCAAAATCGCAAAACGAAAACAATAATCCCTCAGAGACAGAGCCCCTTTGGACTAAAAAAAAAAAGATCATTTGTATTCCCTTTACGTAATGCCTAAGGCTACGCAACTTTCTGCTTCTGAAGTTGTTACGATAATTTGATTCTGGAATTTAAATTGCGCAGTAGGTCTGTTAACGAAATTTCGAAATCGATTTGTTAGCATAATTTATCGTGTGTGTCTCGTAAGGCCCCATATCAGCCAAAACCACGTTCAGGACGACTGTGAGTGACAGACAACCGCAACCACATTACCGCTCTCAAAGGATCACAAACGAATGATATTGCCATGAGCCTGTAACCACACTGCATATGATAACAAATGGATCTCTTCAAATTTTAGCGATTAAAAATCCTCCCATTCATACCTCTGATGCTACAAAAACTTACTTAGGCATGTAAAATGTCACTGTGCTTGAGCAATAATCAATGAATTCCGATTTTAACTTCATAGAGAACGTAGGGGATATTACGTATCGGACAGTTTACGAAAATGAAAGGCAGTATTCTTCCGTGTATAATACAAAATGGGACCCTGAACAGGTCACAGAACCCTGAACTCCAAAGAACTCTCTATTACACTTCGCAGACAAGAGCCTCTTCAGATACACTGCTGGCCACCGTAAATGTAACGCCCTGAAAGAAGCATGCAAATAACATGAAATTTACAACATGCATTAGCGGAGGTGAGATATAAGTAATTAGAATTTCAGCGCAGACGCACATCACGCGCGTCTGTGGCGCCACATCAAAGCACTATTTAAGGCTTGGAATTTTCGACGATTTCAAGTTCGGCAATTGTGTTTTTCTTGTGGTTTTTTTCAAAAAAACGATCAATTATGCCTCGTAGTAAACAGCGATCATCGTTTGAACAAGTATCCGAGTTCGACAGAGGAAGGATAGTGGTCTACCGAAAGTGTAGATTATCTTTCAGGGAAATCAATAGTCGAAACCAAACAGCTGAAATGCGGATATGTGACCATTGGATGCAGGAGGGTACGACAGACCGACGTGTTTGATTGCATCCATTTCAGTGCACCACTTCACGTGACGACAGGAACATTGTGCGCATAGCAGTGATGGATCGCTCAGTTACATCACGAACCACAGTACAGCAAATTCAGTCTATAATGCATCATCCAGCGTCTTCATGTACCATTCGACGCCGTTTACAGAAGAGCGGTCTGTTCGCAAGACGTCTTCATCTACCTTTGACGCAGAACCAGCGTCAAGGGTGCGATGAAAGAAGATTGTGGACGGCAGAATGGAATGAAATTGTCTTTACAGACGAGACACGCTTCTGTTTGCAAAACCAAGATGGTCGAATTCGAGTTTGGAGACACTGTGGAGAGAGGATGCTGAACAGCTGTGTTATTCACCGCCACACTGGTTCTGCACCGGATATTATGGTATGGGGCGGTATTGGATATCACTTCTCGCACTCCTCCAGTACGCATTCCCGGTACTTTAAACAGCCAGCGCTACATCTCCGAGGTGTTGGATACAGTTGCCCTCTCTTACCTTCAGGGTTTGCCTACAGCCAGGATAATGCACGACCACAGGTGGCACGCATTGTCCAAGGGTTCTTCGTCAATCGCGAGATTGAATTGTTTCCCTCTCCGGCTCGCTTTCCGGATCTTTTGCCGATAGGAAAAATGTGGTCCATGATTGACCCAGATTACATCCCAAGCTACCACACCAGATCAACTTTGGCAACGTGTGGAAGCTGCTTGGTCTGCTGTACCCCAAGAACACATCCAAAGTCTGTTTGAAACGATGCCGAGGCATGTGACTCCGGTGATCTCCAACAATGGTGACTACTCTGGCTACTAATTCTGGAAGGAACCGCACTTCACAGAAGTCTATAAATTTAATCATTTGATACTTGTTCAATATGTTATCTACTAAATAAATTCTGTTGTGATGTCTCTTGTCTTTCTTGGTGTTGTAATTTGAGGTGTCCAGCAATGTACTTGCACATTTTAACAGTCGGAAGACAATATTCTAAATTTTTAACTAATTATCAATCCCGAACAATCTTTTTATAATATTTCCCAAACACAAAAACTTTGTCCATATTCAGTCAGGGACTTTTTCTCTTAGTCTTTTCTTAAGTGTCTGTAAAACTGTAACGCTTCCTTCGCGTAGGTCAGGCATATCTATCTGGCAGTTATTTCTTAAACGTCTATAAAATGGGGCAGTTTATCAGTGTAGGGAAGAAAATTTTATCTCTCAACAATTTTTTAACGTCTCTAACCTGGAATATCTAATCAGAGTATAGAAGGAACCTCTATCGCTCAACCATTTCTTAAACGGATGAAAAAATAAAACACTTCATCGGTGTAGAGCAGGAATCTTTATCGCTCAGTCATTTCTTAAAACTGAAGTTCTTCATCTATGTACGGTAGGAACATTTATCGTTCGGTCTTTTTCAATTACTTTCAATCAATGTTCTTTCGCCATCTCTAAAACTACACATCTTGTTACAAGTTATCATTCGCCAGACTTTTATTCCTTTATATTGCTAAATTCTGATCTCACTCAGAACAAAGCTAAAGATTAAAAAGACGACAAATCTACGAAAAAATCTTTCATATTTATCACCTGACCTAATTATTAATTATAAGCCATCATTTGACGCAAATACACCTCACTTGAACTTAATTGGTAAATTTTTGTCATCCAAAATGTTTTATCCATTAGCCACGTAGCAATTAAAATTAGGCGTCGCACATATTTTTATCCCCCAAAAAGATGTTACTGAGACGGATGTCATTTGCCTTACAGTGACATCAGGAGGCCCACAAAATTCATCGTGGCAAGTGCTTTGCATCGTGCAAGAGCGCAAGTTTGCGACTTTCGGTGGCAAGAGCCTTACGCAATATGCAAGTCACAGTACCACTTTGCTCAGTTTCGTCCCCAATTTTGATGGAGAGAACCCCGTGGCGACTGATCCGGCGATCTTCCGCCCCCTCTTTCCGTACCACGAACTTCACGAGAGGACTTTGGCTCGCCGCATATTTAGAGTGCGCCCATGCCGTACAAGCAGTATACATTTACAAAGTTCCATGATTCTGCTGGATTCAAACCCGGGTTTTCGTTACTATATTCAGCGGCGCTAACCACTATACCGGTCAGGTGGGAGTAGGGTATTTATGTCATATCTTTCACCATGATAATTTCCCGTCCCGTACAATCATCTCTCAATAAAGCAATACGTCTATTAGAAGTCAGAATGCACTTTGGTTTCCAGTACAGTTCAAGGACCATTTAAGCGGTCCATGATCCAATCAGATCTTTTCTCAAAGCTACCGCATCCGTTTAAATCCTTATAAATTTTAACCTTCCCTTCAGGCTTTCAGACAATCCACGCATAAAAGGTGTTCTTTCAGTACCTCCGTTCCCTAAGCGGGGTCTCCTGGACTCTCTTGTTATAACACGGGAAAAGAAAGCCTTCTCTCTTTCTCTGCGACAAGCACAGAAAGTGCAAAAGTCCCTCATTCCCCATTCTGACTATTTAGTTTTAGTGGTGCCTGACTCTACGGCTGATATCCCTAATTTCTCGACTCGCACAATATTTAGAATAGGCCCTGAAGCCAGAATCTCTACATAAAAAAATGCATTTAACTGAACTTCTACGTTTTTAATACTACTGGTCTACATTTAACACAAAGCAGTAAATTCTGAATTTACCATCTTGCAGCATAAAGGGTCTTATAATGAAAAAAATAAGCAACTGTTGCCACAGCATACTTTAAGGAAATACAATTTTCTTTCGAAGAAAAATAGTGTATCGTACTGCAATAACAAACGCTTAACAAAACTAAATCATCTGCACATTATGTGTTACATGATTTATTCGAGCTTTTATTTGATATCAATCATACGAAATTTATACGTGAAGACATAAGTATTTCATATTCTCTGAAAGGTAAAGAAATCACGATAATAAATACAAGCACATATATGAGTTACCTATTTGTGTTGAAACTTGTTTTTATCTTTTTGTACGGGTAGCTTTAATTAGTCGACATTCTTTGACTCCATAATTAGACTATCGCACATGATATTCATTGTGCCTGCTAGCGGAACACTTTAATGATGAGGACCATTATATCCTTATCAAAGTTTTCAGCATTTTAATAACAAGAAATTTTTCATTAAAACGCCTTCCTGAATAATTTTAATAAAGTGAATTCTTTTTGTGCCTATTCATCACCTAATGGCGGCAGTTCTTCTATTGTTAAATATAATTAAGCTCTGTCATGTAAAGCGTAGATATAAAAAATGAGAACTCAATAACTAAATACCGATAAGTTAAAAACACGCTTATCCTGTTAATTATTTCAGTTATCAGACATCAGTCTAAACTATTACACAGACATCAGTCTAAATTATTCTAGGAGATGCCTGTAATAAGTTATGTTATTATTAATGTACATCAGTCTGAAATATTACACTAAAAGACTATCTTGATATTTTTCTGTGGCCCTGGCTATGGTATCTACAAGTCAGAAAAAAACAAAAACTATTTAAATTAATTTAATACCGACAAAAATACTTTCCTACTAGTGTCTCAAAAAGGTTTTGAAAAGATACGAGTGTAGCATATAGAAGCTCATAGTTGTAAATTAAAAGCAGGCAAGAGGTTCCTTTGAATGCAACTTTTTGTGCAAACAACATTGATTTTAGAGTGCATTATACTTAACCATTTCCATTTGAGAAGATTTATTAAGTTGTAAGTGAAACCCTAGTATTTATGGCGGCGCAATCCTTCTAAGGAGTTATTTTCTGTATTACTTGCTTGGGGTAAAGAAGTAATTTACAAAATAAAAGCTAATGTAAATTATTAGTACAAGAATTCTAAGACAAGAGTGAAAACTTTTGGGCGTAACCTGATTTGATGTCAGATGAAGCATAGTTTTTTAAGCATGGCATAAATATGTGCCAATGTTTGTTACCATATTCATTGTTTGGATGTCATGCTTCTGTTCTCTTTCCTGCTTATAAGAAAAGACTATATTTTTGAGTTATTTGAGATGGATTGTAGAAAATTTACGTATTTTGGAAGCAGGAGACTTGAAAAATGAGCAATGCCTTCGCTGGGAATCGAACCACGGACCTCTGGATTACGCGCCCAGCGTGCAGACCACCACACCACGAAAGCACGCTAAAAAGGCGGCAGAAATACCTTATATACTCCCCCTTTTAAAGGGCGACTGGGGTTTGTAGGGAATCCAATCGCCAAATCCTAGAAGTCGAGATTCATCAACCACCACCCTTTTTACATTATATCTCAATACGTTATTTACTATTTATATAACGAGCTAAATACAAAACTGTAATTCCATTCACTGTGAAAGGGTACTTTCTTTACACTGTGTTCTAAATTGATTTAAAAAATTCCATGTAATTTTACGTCACCATTTCAAAAATGTTAATTTATTATAAAGATTTTTTTTTTTTTTTTTCCTTCTGTAAAATACAAAAAAATCTAAAAACATCTCTAAAATTGTAATGTAATTGAATTACAAATGTACGTTATTTTTAATATTAATAGTATATTATCAACTGGTATGAGTTATATTTATTAAGTGGAGTTTTTGCGCAAATATTTTATATAGATGCTTTCAAGCAATATTGTCAATTAAATCCCTTGCATACGTATTCTCCAAATTTAACTTTGCACTAGTAGAATCACAACTATCTGAATATATAATATGATTAGAAATTTTTGTGTACAAAATTTCTTACAAGTTTTTTCTTCAATTTATTTTCATTATTCTTCCAATCGTTCGCCAGAAAATTTTGTTCTAACACGTTAGAGGGCCAGTGCACTTCAGTAGTGACGTTCATAAATTACCTTGTGTTAGTTATGGCTTCCACTGTATCAGACACGTTAGATAAGTTCCTCGTCCACCAAGATTACCACATTTGTCATACCTGGATTTCCTTTCCTGATGGCCCATTAAAAGCATGATCAATGCATGCCCCTTCGAGTTCAACTACGATTTAGTAGTCAGAATGTAAGTTGCAACTTGAAATATTCTTAAAATACCTGAGATCTTTGCTAATGTACTTGAGTCCATTCGTCAACACTGAAATATTCTAGTACTTACTATAGACGCTTTTTGGAGCACCTATTTTGGAAAGGTGAATTAGTGAACGTAATTTCTATTTCTTTTACCTGCCCTTCTCTTACTTGCCCATTGTTCATACCCTCCATGCATATCAGAAATTGCATGCGGTAATTTTGTACCCAATTCCTATTACAAAATTTCTTGATATCGGTACCCTGTATTTTTTCCAGGTACTTTATAATAACCCTGCATATTATCAATGTCTGGAATGAACGAAAATATTGGAAAAAGGAAAATAATTTTCAGAGGTTTGGACCAAGGACCAAAGCGTGCTGGGTTCTGGAGTAACTGAGAGCTCTTTATCAAAATACGTATGAAAGTTAGTTCAAATTAATATCTGTATAACCAATAGAAAAAATTGAGTTAACATTTATAGCAGGGCTAAAGAAGAGAAGGCGATATGCTTTTCTCCTTTTGTACAATACATATTAAACCATGAGTTGAAATTTTGTAACTATGAGTAACTATGAGTTGAAACAGAGTAAACTATGAGTTGAAATTTTGTAAACGAAAATATTGGAAAAAGGAAAATAATTTTCAGAGGTTTGGACCAAGGACCAAAGCGTGCTGGGTTCTGGAGTAACTGAGAGCTCTTTATCCAAATACGTGTGAAAGTTAGTTCAAATTAATATCTGTACAACCAACAGAAAAAATTGAGTTAACGTTTATAGCAGGGCTAAAGAAGAGAAGGCGATATGCTTTTCTCCTTTTGTACAATACATGTTAAACCATGAGTTGAAGTTTTGTAACTATGAGTAACTATGAGTTGAAACTGAGTAAACTATGAGTTGAAATTTTGTAAACTATGAGTTAAAATTTTGTAAAATTTACTTATGTTAAAACATTATAATTTGTAGGATTTCATATACAAAATATCTAGCCTACATTCAAATTATTCCTACTGTGAAGCAGTTTTTATTATTCATGATATTTAAATGATATTTATCTGATTTCTTTCGACTTTGAAATTTAAATTAGGCATCAAGATTGCAAAAATTGAAAAAGAAAATTGCAAAAAATAGCATCAGGATAATTAAAGTAGAAAACATAGAAATTCCCATTGTGTACTTTTAGAAAACATTAAATTAAAGCAAAAATTGTGTAATTTGTTAAGAATTTACAGGGAATAAAAATACGAACAATATTTTTGTAAGATTTGTAATGTACCTAAAAACATTATTTAGATTTGCTATCTATTTCCTTTTCAATATGCATTTATGGAATACTTAATTATTTAGGAAGAGACAAAAACGCTTATGCACACCTTCAATGCCTTAATGATAAGAAGTTTTCCCAATGGAGTGCTTATATAAAAAAGTAATGTTATCTCTCGTCCGCTGTATTTTACATATGTTAATGTGCTCCTACTTCACCTTCTCTAATACTTCTTAAAATTGGCATATATGCGTAGAAATCATAAAAGAAATTTTGGCTAGTGAACTTTAAACGATTAAAAAAGTTGATTTCAAAAATCTTCATTTGCTTTAGATAGTATGTAAGAGTAACCTGTAAAGATTTCATTGCAAGAAGAAAAAATATTTTATTTCTCTTAAAGTAAGACGACATCTGTTACAAAGTGGCACTATCATCATGGGGGCAGGAATCTGCTGGCTACCATTGTTGCAGGCTACCTTTGGAAGTTCTAAGCTACGGAAAGATGATACAATATAAAAAATATAACTTTTTACGTATTTCTTTTAAAAATTAAAGATCTGTGTCTATCAAGAAACTAAAGGTTAAGAAATAGTAATATGATAAACGTAACTTACCTCTTTATAAAAACGGCAGCGATAAAGAGCCCAAAAAAGTCATTGGCAAAGAAAAAGGCGGGAAAGACGTTAGTACAAATGTCTCGTTTGACCCCAAAACGAATTATTGATGCGATTAGTTTTGGTACATGCGAGGATAAAAAAATACATTTAAGACGAAGGTACGAGAACGAGAAATATAAAGAAAATCTTTTGGGTGGAGCTCGCATTGATGTAAGACGTGGAATCGTCGGCGTATTTTTGAAGCACTGCCAATTCTTCCGAAAGTATTTCTCACAATTTTAGAAACACATTAGAAGAAAAAAGAATCGCATAAAATTATTTTTAAATAACTAATGTGTTGCTTTCTAAATATAATGTATAATACACTTAAAAAAATTCTAGTACCAGCATACTTTATTTTTTTTTTATTCGTACACTTTCCTCGTTATATTTAAAAGCAAAAAATGTGGATTACTTTGAATAAAAATGTAGTTCTTTACAGTTAAGTATTGAATTCAAAAGTCTGATGTAATGAGAATTTACAGAAAAAAAATAACAACTAAAAAACATTTGAAAGCTTTCAGATTTTACATTACCCCCAAAGGAGCGTTGTTTAACGTTTTGTGAATTAGCTTTATTTATTAAATATCGTGCTCTTTGCACTTAAAATATAAAAATCCAATTCTACAACAATATCACAAAATATTTAAGAGAGCATATCTTTAAAGTTTCCGATACAATGTTTCGCGAGCTGGAGATGAAAATGTTTTCTCTTCCGTACAATGTTGCCATTGCTCACTTTGAAATCGTTGAGTTTCTTAATCAAAAACTCATAAATGCTTTACAAAATATGAAACAGATAATAAAAGAAATTCCAGATGCCCATATTTTCAGGAGGACTACGTCATTCAAAATTTGATGACTCTAGGTACTTTTTTATCACAATACGAAACACATACATACATTTGTGCAGATTCTTAATTATTTAATTTCTTTAAATATATTACAGAGCTCTAATATTTGGTGGCAACAGTTTAAAAAGTGATTCGCCGGTTATAGTGAATCAGCGCAAAATGCCAAAAAAAATTAATAGCCTTTCTGGGCGAATTGCCCCTTTGGACTAGTAATCCTAGTATATGCTAATAAGATAAATAGCTATTGAAAATATAGCTAAATCTCTAGATAACTCAACATATTTAGCGTTTATTTTTACCTTTGAGTATATACTCGTATTTCGTGTCATGCTAATTTGAGAAATAATTATAAAAAAATCCCCCCTTTTCCAGGGCATTCTTTCCTGGTTAATTTGTCAGAACGCCAGGCTGATTATTAGAAGATCTGGACTTTGAATTCCGACCAGAGCATAATAAATAGCTTCTGGTTTTGAAAACGAAATAGCGTTGCTATGATAATGTCCATATGAAATGTTTCAGGATACTTAAATCATTAAGGCATCACATGCAAGAAACCTAACAACTCTGCAAAAGGCGCCTGAACAAGAACTCGAACCACGGATCTTCTGATTACTAGCTGAGTATGCTACTAGTAAGACCTCAGAGCACACGCAGAAAAATGCTTTATTAAAGATAAATATTATATAAAATACTTGTTTTTCTTCTTATGTTCTGAAGCAGATTTTCGGTCGAGGTTAGGTCAGTCATCTTGTGCCATCTTGACCCATCCAACGCTACAATCCTTCACAAATTGACATCAACGTTCTTTGAGCACTTTTCCACATTGTCTAGCCACCTCGTTCTTTGTCTTCCTCGCCTTCTCTTTCTTTGGGTTTTATAATTATTCTTCACTGGGTTTTTGTCTCCATATCTGTGCACATGGCCTAGCTATCTTAGTTGAGAGGCTTTAATAAATTGTATTATATTTGTTTCTCGAAATTTTTGTTTAGTTCAAATTTATATATTTTTCTCCGCACAGCACTCACTTCAATTCACTATTAACGTCTTACTAAGGTCTTATACAATTGTATTTTATTTTTACTTCTTAAGTATGTTTATTTAAACCGGTTTCTTAATCCATAGCAGCATATGTTAGCCGTGTTAGTTTGGTTCTTGAGTTCCATATTTATGCCATTATTAGCCCAAAGGGCGTTAGCCCAGAAGGACTATTAATTTCAAAACGGCACTTTGCGTAGATTCACTTTTCAAACTGGTGCCAAAAAATATTTTCGTCATGTATTATATTTAAAGAAACCATGAATGAAGAATCTGCATGAATGTTTTTCGCTTTGTGAAGAAACAACGGTACCTAGAGCCATCAAATTTTGAATAGCGTATTCCTCACCAAACATGGGCACTTGGAAGCACGAATTTTGAATTTCGAATTGGTTTTATTATCCATTTTGGTTAACAAATTCAGCGATTTGAAAGCGTGCAATGACAACACTGTACGGAAAGTAACATTTTTATCTAAAGTGCGTGAGACTGTGTATCGGAAATTTTAAAGATATGCTCTTTTTAAATATTTTGTGATATTGCTGTTGAATTGAATTTTATGTGTTTTAAGTGTGAAGGTCATGCTCTTTAATAAATAAAGATAACACACAAAACATTTAAACAACGTCCTTTTGGGCGTAATATAATATCTGAATGCTTTCAGATTTTTCGTTTTCTTTCTTTTTTATTACTTACAATTGTACTTAGATAAATAAATTGTTAAATTTTTTCAAGAACTCAGTCACTTATTTTCATCGGCATCAGGTTATGTCTTCTGTTTGGAACTGTCATGAACATAGTTTTTTTTTTCTTAATTGACGGTCAAACTAACACTTCTCGCTGCCGACTGAAGCACACAAAAACTTACTTGATTCCTTCTTCCCGAACTCGAAATTTAGGCTTAATATAGTTTCACTTGTTTTATTTTTAAGATTTTTTTAAAAATTTTTCAAAAAACATGTTGTATTATAAGCTATAAAATGTTTAACATCGTCTTAAAGTATATGTATTTCTAGGCACACCTGCAAAAAATTAGAGTTTTTTATTCAAAATTTTCTAAGATACATATGAGTTTACATATTGGAGCGTTTTGGAATTTGGAATTTTTTTCAGTCATAATAACGCCAAATGTAGTTTACGCACTTTGTTAAAATTATTTGAAAGTATGAACAATACTTTTTTTCTGCTCGTCTATAATGAAAAAATAAAGGAAAGGGAAATAGGTTGCTATAAATTAAGTAGTTCACCAAATAAATTATTCTTGGCGAAAACTGAAACTACACTAAGATATATTTTTAAATATCTCGTTAAATTTCGCACCATATTTTACAAAATTTAATATTTAGGCATAATTTGAGTCATAGAATCGAAATATAGAAAAACATGGCATGTCATTTCAGAAAATATCCGATTTTGAGTAAAAATACCTATGTTAGAGTGATGCTGTATATAAATGTAATATATATCCTAAGTCGCGCTTTCGAGACATGAGAAACGAAATTTAAATTTCGTCAATCAGGCCAGTAGAACGGGAGATATAAATAGCTGCCCCATTTTTTCTTTTTCGCAGTGTATTTACTTCATTTACATGCGTAAATGTATTCGGAGTTTTAATTTGAAACCAATGCTAAATATAGATGTTTTACCTATCATTAAAGTCGAAATCTATCAGCTGGATAAATACCTTAGAATCTAATTGTCGTTAAAACATTTCCATTTGAAACAGAGGTAAAAGACATAAGCAAAGTTTTCCTTGGATCATTTGACATGTGAAATGGAATTAGCGATTTTTTATAACACTGCAAAGTATAATAATAATATTTTAGGTAAATCTCAGAAGAGAAAAACTAGTTACATGCATCAAACATCAAAATAAACTGTAATTGATGTACTAAGAAGGTTGTACCAAAATCTTTGACGTTCACGACCTGAATTTTCAAAAGGTAAATAAAAGGTTATTTAAACTCTGCTAATGGCACTGAAGCATAGTCCAGCAAATTAACTTAATTAAGTAACATAAAAAGAATCATTACAGGTTTCTTAGAATAAGTCATGTGTACGCTAAGAAATGCAGCTTCACTGTCCTAATTGTTGTAAATTATTTAGTTTTGTGCATTTAGATTACATGTTATTAGGTTGAAAGCTAATTTTTAAGGACTGTCTGTAAATATCTTCTCGTGCATAAAATTAGCTTCGTAACAGCCTAATTTCTAGATTTTTTTTAAAAGAGCTTTAAAATACTTTCTTAGCTAAAACGGTTGTTAAATAAGAAGTGCCGAAGAAGCTTAAGCATTCGTCTGTGTATGTCTGTAACTCAGTTATGTTGCTATAAAATTCAATAAACGGGAAAAGCAACATAATGAAAATGATAAATTAACTTTTAGCGCTCGAATTTTTACTAAGAGTTTGACTGCCAGAATGGATCCGCCTCACCATTATAAAACCTAGAAAATTATGAATACAGTTTTTAAAAAGGGTGTAATATTGGTAACGGTGGTAACTAATAAATGATGTAAGATTGCTTGACGGTTTTTTTGCATGGACTTGATATCTGTTGGAGAGCTACTTTTGCGCCGAAGACAAACTTAGTAAACCTGCGAAGTTTTCAACAAAACTCAACCATTTTCAAGGGCGATCAAACAGAACGATGCCCTTTCTTCAGAGGCAAAAGTGGTTTTGCATAAAATGGGCGCAGTTCAACAATTTTACGTTGATAGCCATCAATAGAGTAAAACCCATTTCCTCTCAGAATTGACAGTGTTTTATTGCAAATCCGAGCCAAACTAATTGACCATTTTAAAACTAGTTTTCCTCGGTTACAATTAATTATTAGGTAGACGTTAAACGCATTTCAGATTTTTTACTTAGACTTTAACTACCAATACATTAATGCGATTGGCACTGTTACAAGAATCATCAAGATAATTATGACACTTTTTACTTTAAAAATTCAATATCTGTAAGTCTTTGTTTAAATACCTCCGGGATCCTAACCGGGCCGTTTGGCATGGCAATCAACGATGCTAACCAATATGCCGGTTGAGCGGTTTGGTTAATTGGTTCATTAAAATACTGCAAAGCAGTGGTTATCTGCCAAGGAAAAGGGGCTTTGTACAAGGCGTTTTAATAGAAACTTGTTCGTATCTGTATAGCACATCAGAAAATCTATGAAAATACTCTTCAGATAGCACATTACTTGATTTGAAATATAGTTAAATTACCAATACTAACCTGACGTACTCGCCCAGCCATCTCCTATGGTTGCATACACTGGCTTGATATTTTGCTTTTACAGTAGCGGCTCTGGTGTCACAATAGCAGACAGACAGACAGAAAGAAAGAAAGAAGTACAGGAGGCACCAAAACATCGCCATGGGCGAAACTGGTATCGCCCCACTGCACTAACCATCTAAAGAAGTGTACCCTGACCGGGCACGCTAACACCATACTCGGGAATTAGTTTACATTGCAGCAAGCAGCATTCATAATGCACTGTTATATATTAATGGTGCATAATTTGCATTGCAGACAATATTGTCTCAGATATACTTTACACGGGTACTTTGCAGCTGGATGGATAAGACACAATAATTACAATTGATAATTACAATAAGTTATTTACAGATGTATATACATATTTCTTTTGTGTTTCGGTTTGGAGCTTTGTTGGTGGGAGGGAGTGTTTATGGTATGTGGTTCGTTGATTGTTTGGTTTTTTGTTACACGGTTCACAGTTTATAAGTTATCATTTATAGTGCAGTTCATAATACAGCATACAGTTTATGAATTCATTTCATGGTACATAGTGTTGAGTACTTAGTACTGGTGCATCTGTCACACATTGCACGATATGAAGTAGTTCATAGTTCGTGGTATGAGAAAAGTTACGGTTGTCTCAATAAATGAATATATTTAAGTGTGTTTTCTAAAGGCACTCCTGTATAATATGAGGGTGAGAGTGTATATTCTTATTGTTGCGTTTTATGAACTTAGAGGATTATTTGGGGTTGTAAGCTATGGATAACACAGGTCCAGTCCTTGGCGGTGTAAGAAATCAATAATATTTTTGATGTTTTAGAAAACTTTACTGTGCTTAATAATGAATCTTCTAAATTCTATTCCAGTGTCGGTGGGATGGCGACTGTGATGGGCTGACGTTAGCGGACACTGAAACATGTAATGTTCAGGGTCTCCGCATTCCCCGCATATGCATCGATCCGACTTAGCCATATTGTGATCATAAAAATACTTGGGGAAGGGACCGTGACCCGAAATATACTGGGTGAGGAAGTAGGTTGAAATCGTGAGCATGGATCTGTTTCTACACCCAGAAAGGGCAGTGTCTGCTGTCCGTACGGTCTGGCTTAAGCCATCCGAATGAGCTAGCGTGATAGCCAGAAACACAGAGCTCATAGTTTTCCTTTCCCTTGGTGGTCTCCAAGACCCGAAATTTGATGAACTCACACAGCCTGGTTCGGTCTTGGAGGTTGACAGAGAGAGGTCTAAAAGGTCAGTGTTCCAGGCATGCAGACCCCGTAAGGTAGCAAGTGATTTTATGAAATTCCTCTTTTCAGGTTTTTCTATGGACATGGCACGGCGCTCCAATCTAATACGGATGCTGTTCACGGGGTGTCACCTTAAATGCATTCATGTGCAAGAAAATCTAAAAACTTAACTGACTACTTACCCCAGGCAGTGATGAACCGATCGCTCTGAGAGATTTCAATGCAGATGTAAATGTGCAATCCGACAGATACAGTAACACTTCGAAGATAAAAATAGTCTGTTCCTAAAGATATTTTGATGATTTTTTTAAATTCAGTAAAATATATGGATTTTAATGTGTAAGGTATTTTATGTAAATTAAACAATGATAATGATTTAAAGCTTTGCTATAGCTACTCCTTTCCGTATTCCTCGATATTAATTGGCTGAGCATTTAGGTCGAGCGTTTTGAATGCTTCAGTGACATGACTTTTGACAGACTAGCCTGCAGTTTGATACCTAACGCAAGCTATCCCAGAGATTATTACAGCTTTAGCCATTTTGCTAATTGACGATAAAAGGGATCTATATTTATTTATATGTATATATATAGGGAATATATTTGAGCTGTATTATATACAAGCATGGAGGCCAACAATTATTTACCCTAAGTAACCAGGTATTAGCTTTTTACACTTCTCATGAGTCCTGCTTTATATTTGTTAGTCGTATTTATTGCATTCTTGTGAAGTTCTCCACATCCATAGATTCTACCTGCATTTAACTGATTCCTTTCGCTGCTGTTGGAGAGCATCTTTGACAGCCAATTTGCGCTGCATAGCTTTTGATATCTGAAACCAAGAAGTCAACAAACTTCTCATCTGTATTCCTTAAAAGCTTTGTGTTATCACCGCCTACGTTATTTGAATTTGAATTCTAATTTATTTTTACTGAAATATCTGCACGTTATATAGGTTATTTGTATGCACAAATAGTGATTTTTGTTTAATTTAAATTTTAATAAAAGGGCTATTTTAACCTCCTCAGAATTTAATCATAATTGGCTTGTGAATCTAGTAGGGTCTGAAAAACATTGCTTTAAATGTCTACATGAATAGAACCTACGAGGCAAGTGAGTTGGCCAATACGCAACTTACACTGAATTATATTTGAAATACATGATTCTCACCTTTCCCATGAATGCGCCTATAAATGCTTACTGTATACATAAATAACTATAATAAGTTAATGTATAAATTTGGACATTTTAGCTAGTGTACCATTTGCGGTACATTTTGTATTTGGAAACTCGCGTATCGAATAATCGTGAACATCGCAACTTAAACGCATTACACAGAAAAATAATTGCCATCTTATGTGTTTTGATCTCTGTGAATTTGTTATTTTGCTTAATTCTTGCAATTACTCTGTTTTAATTATTTTTAACCACGTCGTTGAGTTTTCTAAACATACAATATGTAGTTATGATACCAAATTTTTAACTACTGAATATGTCTATTGGATCTATTTAATTTACAGTAAGATGGTTAGTTATAATATCATTGCCTTTTATTAACTGATATGTTAGACAAGACAAATGTTGAATTGTATAGCTGTTCATAGTCTATATAGTAAAGGTGTTTTTTACATGTTTATACTTGCACTCTTGCGCTATAAATATAACTGCATAATGTGCTTATCATCCAGCAGATTAAAATAAACTGTTGTTTAAGCAAGGTGTTATATATTGCATCAGCAATAAATTTTTAAATTTAGCATTTGTGAAAGTCTTGCACGTTAAAAAAATTCTCGGCGCAATAAATATAAATTGTAGCATGTTTCATTTCTCATCTAAAGAGCAAAAATTAAATAAAAACTTGCAGTGAAGGATGTACATAAATAAAATTTACAGCCGCCTTTCATCATTCTTTATTGCTTTGCATAAAAGCTGTAACATTACTGAAACGTCTGAAGTTGAAGCGCAAGTGTTGATAATGTTGATAGATAAGACAGCTGGAAGGTAAACTCTGAATTACTTATTCAAAACCTTAAATTTAACATGTATTTTGATTCAAAATATCCAGTACGACAAGGCTTATGGGAAATCAGACGAAACAAATATTATGTGTCAATGAGAAAAATTGAAGCGAAATAAAACAATGTAACTTAAAAATATTTCAAATAAATAACCATTTGATAGAAATTTTCGATATGAACGCTACAATATTCGCTTCAATCCTCTGTCACTGTAGAAGTTAGAAGTGGCATAATGATCTTTGCTAATAAAGCTACTAGTTTATTTCATTTACAAATATTCATGTGCAGAAAATTTGGGAGAAGACATGTACTAGCGTATTCTACCAGTACTAGTATATTGTTTCTTTAGTAAGATCTGTTTTCTTCATTACCTATGTAACAAAACTTGGTAATGTTAGCAGAGTATTCTTCTTTGTTAGTAACAACTATTGATTATATTTAATAAACGAAATGTCTAGTTTAGTAATTAAGAATGGGAAATTAAATATTAGACTAAGCAGTGTACGGATTGTTTGTTTCCAAATAAACGTATGTTGAATGCACATATCCCTTGCAAATGCACCATTGTGACAATGATGCACGCTTCTTTTTAGAGCATTAAACTTGAAAGAATAAACTTTTAATAACTCTATAGCGCCGAAACATTTGACTTTAAGAAAGTAAGTTGATTGTATTATTTCAGAAGGGAGATAAATGTATCAAAGATTCATCACTGCACAGATATAAACTGTAGATCAGTCTCGCAGTCTGCAGATTAATTGCTTCCAATATTATCGTTATTTGAACAATTTATCTTTAAGAAGGAAGGAATACCATTTCTTTACTTAACATCTGTTTAAGCCAGCAAACTTTAGCTTGAAGCGAAACTATTCAAATGCTCACTAAATTGCAAAATCACAAAATACATACATACATACATATAAAAAAACATAGGAACTGTAAGGCAATATTAGGGGGCATGTTGGACTTATGAGTGAGTTCGCAAGCAGCGACAGTTTCGTGTAATTCGAGATAGCCAAAACTGAAAGTATGAGCCGAAAACAGCATTGACACGATAAAATGCGTTGGAGGGCTGTCAGGATGAAACATGCTGGTACAACACAATCTGATGTTGCAAGACAGCTGAATGTGCATCTTAGTGTCATCTGTGGAATCGCAACCAAATGGATCAAACACCTTGTAGAAGAAGTGGGTCTTGGCGCGAGGATTAACAAAACATTAGAGGATAGCTTTCTATTCCTATGTGAAAGATGCCGTAGATCATTGATAGGACAACAACAAGCGTCGCATCTCTCTATTGCTGCAGAACAACTTACATCCCTCCAAATTTTGTCGCGTCGACCGAATGGACTGTACTCCCGACAACATGTGGGTTGTGTTCCTTTGTCCCCTTCACATGTCAGACGTGCTGTTGAAATGGGCAGATGGACATTGCAGTTGTACACCACAGCAGTGGGGAACGCACTCTTTAAGGATGAGTGTTGGTTTAACACACAGAACGATTCCCGAAGGGCAATGATATTGCGAGAGCCACCAACATGTTATCGGACACCGAACATCGTCGAAAGAGATCATTACAGAGGAGGATGCTTACTTGCATGAGGTGAGATAACAACGAAAGGCTACACCGACATCTACGTGATTACAAATGATTCTGTCACAGACGTCTGATATCGTGATGACATTCTACACTATATTGGGCTTTTTTATCCCTGCAGTGGATATCAACGCGATATTTACGGACGATAGAGCCCGCTCGCATGCAGCCCGAGTGGTGCGGAGTTATCTGAAGAGTGAAACCATTCCACGTCTTTCGTGGTCTGTTAGATCATTGGACCTGAATTCCTTAGACTATGTGGGAAGCATGTTGGGATAACAGGTAGCAGTGTGCCGCCAGGCACCCTCCACGAGATCCGAAATGCAGTACTACAGGAATGGGTGCTACTGCCAAACAGAAGATCAACGACACTATTCCTAACTTACCTCTCTGTTCTCAAGCATGTATTTTACCTAGAGGTTTTCGAAACTATTATTAGCGTGATGTTTCCATTGCACGTTCTTCCGAACCATCTGGTCTTTTGTCATATGAGATCGTAATACATGCGTTTCTGTATTTCTTTGTTTATTGTTTGCAATATCAACTAGTGACGCTATAAGGATTTTAAGTTTTACTAACTTTTGTTTTATTTTAAACTTTGCTGCTATCCTTTCTTATTTTTCATTTCCGGCAAAATAATTGCGAGTAGGATTATTTAGGTTAATGAGTTTGTAAACTGTATAGGTATTTAAAAAGTAGCTTTTAGCCAAAAGGGTGAAGAGCTATCCTGCTGCCCTGCTTTTCAGTCAGTTCGTCTCTGCCTTTAACACCAGAACGTAGTTTCTGCTGATATACTAGACGTATTGCAGTATTTGCATTTAGCTCACTACATACGTGGTGTCAAAAGGTCAGTCTCCGAATTAATAGGTTTTGTAAAGCATTTATGTTTAGTTCTTATTTATTTAGTTATTAAGTGAATATTTCTTATTTTCTACATTTTAGACCAAATGTGTTGGTCTCTGTATACTGAAGTGCGAAGCGCCTGTACGCTATGAGAAATAAAGTGTAAAGTTAACCCTTCTTAACTTGTGTTGTCTATTCCACACACACACGAACCTAGCTTAAGTCAGCTACCTGTTCCCACGCAGGATTGCGCTGATGTATCCCAAATCAGTTAGAAGGAAAAGTACTCCTGACAACTCCACATTAACATCTTGGAGCAGTTTCAAGCGTATGCATTAAATAGCTTTTCTGTGTTTTGCCTTTGTTGCTTATCTCTGTGTTTTGCCTTTGTTGTCAAAAATAGGAGTCTATTTTTGGGCCTGATTAAAATTTGCTCCATTTATTGATGTTATAAGCAGTCCTTTGTCGTCCTCTTGTCTTTCCCTCTTTATTAAAAGTATAATTAAGCAAAAGAGAAGCTCACATACATAGTTAAAACAAACATTTATTTTCTAGTTATTTAATCAGTTCAATGAAAGTACGTATAAATTTCCCTGTTACTATGTAGCCGCGAAATTTGTATCATATTTCTTCAGGAATACTTATTTACAATTCCTTCAATTTAAAAATGAAATTTTATGTGCACTATTTTGGACATTTCAATTGTATTAAAAATGATTTGTTACATAATACTTCCTCAACGGAAACATAATGTGTGGTAGCTCAGAATAATGCTTCTAATTCTTCTTCTTGTATTTTTTATGAAAGTTTTAAAGAATATTTTTCGATACTCTCTAATGTTCAGCTGAGGCAAAAGCCTTTCTTTCCATTATTCTGTTTGAAAATATTTTATCCTATAAATGCTCCAATTTATTAAATTAATTTGCAAAGGTTATTCACACCTCTACACCTTTTTTTACCTCAGTTGGCAGTCTATATGTTTTTAAGTGGCAGTGATTTTATTTTAACATATGAAACTATATATCATTTTAACATAAGATTTTATTTTAACATAAGAAAATCTACGTGAACACGTTAATTCCGTACAAGCTTATAATTTTTTATGAAAATTTGAAAGAAGATTTCTCTCTATTTCCTAATTTTCAACTGAGGCAAAGGTCTTTCTTTCCATTATTCTTTGAAAATATTTTATATCATAAATTTTCTAACTTTTTAAATGAATTTGCAGAGGTTATTCATACCTATACATGTTTTCATTTCAGTTGACGGTCCATACATTCTTAGGCGCCGGTGGTTTTATTTGAACCTATGCATAAGGGAATCTGCATCACCAAGTTAAATGCGTGCATTTAACCTAACAGATTAATGATGTCTATGCTCTTCCCAGAGCAAATGATATTTTTAAATGCTTATCGATATTTAACATTGTATATTTCACCGCCATAAGTTTTTGCAATTTGAAGAATATCTTAGAATCTATCAAGAGCATTATGTAATTTTTATCTGCAAATGCTATGCATAATATATTCGGAAAATTCAGCCTTACTCTTTTTTGATGCATCAGTTTTAAATTTTGATTCAAGCTGCCTCATTTTTTAAGCATAAAGACCTATATTTTGCAAAAATTATATTTTTATTTCCAATGGCAAAGAAAAAGCAAACATTGTACAAATAGAAGAAAGCTCTGTGAACATATATTATAAAAAGTTAACGCCTTATCATTTGACTTTAGCCCTCCAGTACCGACAGCTACTATTACCAATATAAAAACCAATAGCGATGCAAGGTCTTGTACTTAATATGTATAAAAATTGAGGCAGCTCTCTTGTTGTCCTTGGAAGTTGTTGTTCTAAATTGGAGAGGGCGTGTGACATACACTCGCTTACCTATGTTAGACATTAGGTGTCTCCGCCCTCCGTCACCAGTCACCACCACTTTCAGTACCTCTCTATCTCTGAGGTTCTATGTGGCGTCGAACACCTTCGGATGTGGGTACTGTCCATTTCTTCAATCAAGCCGCAAAGTGGGCAGTGTGGGCTTTTACAAATACCAATACGATAGACCTGGCTCGCGAAGCAGTCGTGTCCAACTTCAAGTGTTATGGCCAGAGTCACGGCACCAAAATTTTTTTTTTTTTTTTTTTTAATTTGATCTGAATAATTTTCCTTAGTTACCAAAATGGTACCCTACTAATTTACCATAACTCCAAAATACTCTTACCACAGAAAAATACTAGTAACAATAAAGTTGAAAAAAAAATTGCGTTGTGTTTATTCCGGATTAACTCTTAAAATTCATTTTGAGTAAAGACTGGTAAAAATCATGAACACACAAAATAAATTTAACCATTGAATGATCTAGAAAAACTTATTTATTTAACTATTAATGCTAATTATATATATATATATCCATTAGTTGAAAAAAATCAAAATATATTCAAAAAATTTTGAACTATTGTTTTACACATCCAACATTTCTGAGTAATTATTTTTTTTAACATCCTTGTAATTACTATTAAATTTAATATTGCAAATCTGGTAAAACATACCAAAATAAACTATAAATTTAAGAACACTACCTCCCCGGGGAGAAAATAATAAAAAAAATAAATTTAACAAGTTACACTTTCCACTTCACACAGAATTCATCAATACAACAAAAAATATTGCTTAATATTGCACTCAATACCATCATTTAAATACTATTATTGCACATAATAATTATTATTATTTAATTTTTTTTTTACTTTGATTAATTAAATATGGTTTAACCGGATAAAGATAAGTACTGACACATTTACACTTCTACAAACAAGATCGTCCTGAGAGAAGCAAGAATTCTCTAATACAAGCACTATTACAAATCATCCTCACTAATGAGTAATTCAAAAAAAAAAAAATCAATTAAATAATTTCCTGAAGAACTTAATTTTCTTAACCATTAAGTTAAGTTACAATAATTTTAATAAGGTTATAAATCTTTATTCAATTTAATGCTTTTACTTAATTGATACACCAAAGAAAAATGATTTCTATAGAGTTAGGATTAGTTATCAACTACAAAAAATTTAAGGTTCAACAAATTAAGTTAATTCAATCATTTTAACTGCAGAAATCTATAATATTTAACTAACCAAGAATTAACCAAAAAAAAGAAAAGAACTTATCTGTTCGCTGAGTAGAAGGAAAGTCAAACAAAAAAAAAAAAAAAAATCCATTGAAGCTCATGAGGAATGCTGGCAGCCTGTTGAATGGAAAAAAATGTTCGTCGAATTGGATGGAGTCATTACGGTAGCCTAGAAGTTCTAGTAGATTTTAGGATGAACAAATGAGGTTCTAATACGGTAAGATAAGTGAAATACAGTTCCGGATGTGGAGATACGAGAAGATTATGATGAACAATGAGGATCTTAACATGCCAAATAATTGAATACAGTCCCGGATTTGGAGATACGAGGAGATTAACAGGAAACAGGAACTAATTTTCAAACCAATTCCCGGACATCTTCAGCGGGAAATAACGAATCAAATTCTAACAGGTTCCAAAAGCAACGGTTGTAAATTAACGCTCCATTTCAGAGTATAACGACAAATCATATGGTTGAGCTGGGAGCACGCATCATTTTTCTAGAAATTTACTTCTGTATATTTTTCTTGAGATGCACAAACACACACAACAAAAAAAACTGATGAAAGAATTTCGAATTTTTGCGAAGACATAGATGTCCATACCTACGGCCCGCGCTCAAAGCGCTTAGCCAAGAGGCCCGTAGGTATATCGGGGCGAAGCTCCATTTTCTTCGTCGGAGTCAGCTGTCGCCTCGGCAGCATCGGAAAGCAATTCAAAGGGCAAAAGAAGTGTCAAAAAAGTGACCTCGTCCAACAAAACAACCCGTTAAAAGGGAGAGCGCCTGACTGCCAAGTTGGCACAACCCATTATTCGCCGAAAGTTAAAATAGTTGCAACCACAACATACCCTCATGTTATCAGACTCGCCAAATCCACTACTTTGAAACCTCAACGGAAAATCTATGTCGCCAAACCCTCGCCAAATAAACACCACCTGTGACAGGGGGAAAATTAGGAATTTCAACAACCCTGCAAGGGGTCCCAACGAAAGAACGCTGAAACTCGCAAAAAGTGACTTTTCAACCGGAAGGAAGGCATTTCATCCCCCTTTAACTAAATCACAAGCAAACGAAGAAAAATCTACTAATTAAAGCTCATAACTGAAATGCAATTAAAGATAGAAAAACGAAAGTTATGCCAAATTAAAGAGCTAATTTTTCTGCAACTAATGATATTAAATACTAAGAAATCAAATTAATTTTTGATATGAAAAACTGAGTTTATTACGTGAAAATTTCACTTATCCATTGTTTGCGTGTACAAGATTCAAGACGCAGTTCGCGTAAACTCGGAAAGCCAAAATATATTACACTAGAGTTAATAGTCCCAAAAAGAATATAACCAAACTTGTGTAGCTCAAATTTTGAATAATTACAAATTAAAATTTTGATTTTTATGAATCACTTAATTAAATTAAATTCGCTACACAACACAAGCCTAAATCTGGTTTTAGCTTTTCCCTGATGTTTGTTGAAACACGCGTTATAAGTTCACCTCTCGTTTTTTATTTCAAAAACCTTACGTTAATACAGTTTTGCGGAATGATAAACACAATTTATAGATATTTTTTGAACAATTTCTGTACCTTCGTTTGCCCGTCTGTCAGACTAATCTTTACCATACAGCCTACAACGCCCAGGAATCCATTGTAGTACAATCTCTTTACATCCTAGTCTCAGTTTTCCGAAAAGAATTTATCGTTTCTTCTGAGATTTGACAGAGCTTGATCCAATAACCTGTAGTACCGCCCTGTTTTTTGAGAGGATAAACAATATAAAAAGTTAACGCCTTATCATTTGGCCTTTAGCCCTCCAGTAGTGACAACTACTATTACCATTATAAAAACCAATAGCGATGCAAGAGCGGTGCAAGATCTTGTACTGAATATGTATAAAAATTGGGGCAGCTCTCTTGTTGTCCTTGGAAGTTGTTGTTCTAAATTGGAGAAAGCGTGAGACATACACTTGCTTTACCTACTATGTTAGACATTAGGTGTCTCCGCCCTCCGTCACCAGTCACCACCACCTTCAGTACCCCTCTATCTCTGAGGTTCTATGTAGTCTATGTAGTCCATTCTTTCATAGTTGAAATGTGGGACATTAATCTGTCTTAGAATCACACAAACAGCCATTACCTCGCGATCAAAAGCAGTTTTCCGAATACCCACGAGTATATACAATGCTAACTAGGCGTAAAAACATCCGTGTAGATGTGAAACATACGTATATATGTGAAAAGCAGACCATTTGTCATATACCACATAATACTCCTTTTTCCAGAAACATTTCTAGGTTACACTACGAAGACCGCACGCCGATTTTTTTCCTTTGTTCTTAATTTTGCATTTTGTGAAAGAAGTATCCAGGGTTTGTTAAAAAGCCATAATAAATTAATTCATAATAAATTAACTAACCACAATAAATTTTGTGCTTTTTTTCTTTGAAAATACATATTTTTTTCTGGATAAAAATATAATTCTTATTGTATTGTAAAATGCAAGTGTTCCACCTTTCTTTCTACAGTAAAGTATAAGGTTTACAACATTTTCCCCCTAAAATGCTTTTCGTTCCTGGTGTTTCAGGCTTTACATACATACATACATTGCATAATACCATACAATATTTTCTTAGATAATACACTGGCATTCCTTGTTTGCGTGAAAAGGGTTTTCAAGATCTGAAAAGAATGGTTCTATTTGGTTTGTCACTTTGAAACATCATCATTATGGTCCTTTCAATTTGTTGCATCATAAATAAGGAACATATTATCTTGAAAATGTTCTCTGAATGCGATTTACCACTCCATATTTTTTTGTACTTCAATTTGATATCAACGATATCTACACACTGTAAGTAGCCGTGAGATATTAATTACGAATACTATCATGAAGAAGCCGCAAAAACCTTTTTATCCTTTGGATATGTTTTTTAGTTTGGCACTTGTTTCTATTTTGCTGTGAGGAAACTCAACACATTTGATTTATTCTCTATATCCATATCGAATAAATTCTCTGAAAGTAGTGTCTCGTTACACTGTATTGCAAAGCTACTAACTAGTATTTTTTTAACTGTTAATGTTATTATTTAATGTTACTTATTTCTTTATTTATTTATATTCAGCGTCTTGCTTCTAATCAAGCAAGAATTAATCTTCATTTTCTGCAATTTTGTCTCTCTTTTCATCTTTAATAACGAAATTCCTTTGCAGCCTTTTGCTTGATTTTCTAGATATAAGATTTCATATCAAACATCTTTCACAGATCCATCAGAAAAAGATTTATTAATCGATATCATTTGATATAATGACACCACTGTGATGATTCTGATTTAAAATGTTTTTGCTCAATGGATTTCTGAAATGTTTGAATTATAATTAACGTAACTACAAAAGCTCAAACGACTATAATGGTCGAACATGTGAATGCTTCCAAATTTGCGTCTATAGCAGGGATGGGCAAACATTTTCGGTCGCGGGCTAAAAGTAAAAATTAGAACAGTTTGGCGGACCAAGAATAACTTTTTTTTTAATTTTAAAAATAATATACAAGTGATACAATTTAAATATGTTAATGATATGAATGAAATTGCGATTTCAATTTTAAAATTTCCTTACATTGAGGTTCGAAGTGATTCTAAGGAACGAGGCTAAATGCTCATTTGTTAGTCTACTTCTGAAATAATTCTAAGGTACATAGTCACAAAACACTTGTTCACATATATAAGATAAAGCAAACATTGCACTGATATTCTGGGAGTGATATATTAAATTTGGAAAACTTACTTTCGATAATGATTTGTAAAATTATAACTTTGGCATATTTAGAAACAACTGCTTGAGATGTTTGTCAGATTGCAATTCAATTAATTCGAGTTTCAAATCTGTCCTCACTGCTTCACACAAACGTTGCGCTGTGCAATAACTCGGTTATATTATCAGTCTTAAGTGTAAGGACATAAAACATCACAAACATATGGAGCATGCATTGATTAACGAACTCTCTATCACTGAGATCTTTATTATTCTTAGCTTTATTATTCTTTTATTACATTGTATGCTACAATGTAACTTACATGTGTAGCTGCTTATTGAATACAGTTTACCTTCCTGAAAAAAAAATTTGTCGGCCTGATAATTTTTTACAAAGACTTTCTGCATTCTGTTTTCTTTCACATTCGGATACTGCTTTGTAATTGGAATTCCTATGCTTAGATTTAAAATGACGCAAAATGTTACATTCTTTGAAGACTGCTATAGCTTCATTGCAGATGAGACACACTGGTTTATCTTTCAAAACTGTAAACAAATATTTCCAGGTCGATTTATCATTTAAAGCACGGCACTCTGAATCATCTTTACATTTTTTAGTAGCCATTTTGGGGTTGAAATAATTTACGAATAACCCAAACAAGCACTAGCTACGCTATACTCATAATAATTTCACCACTATTCACAATGATGCTATATGTTCGCAATTTTTCCATGCACTATCAATAATATTAAAACTCGCGCCAAAAGAAAAAGTTGCTTGCTGGAGCTTAAAATGCGAATGTCTGCCCCATGTGATGTCTAATTCACCTATATTGAATTCGTGTATGTCTGCTCCCTGAGAAAGAGGTAGCTCTTGTTGGCGCCAATCTATGGCTATAACTAACGAAGAACTTCCGCTTTTTAACACAATACCGATTGAAAGCTGTCTGTGCTTGCTATTTCCATCGATTTGTAGGAAAAAAGTAGAGAAAGTAAAAAGATCATCAGTCCTTTGAAAGAAAGGGAAAGCAAAAATAATATTTAAACAAAGTAGAAAAGGAGATGGATAGATAATATATAAATGTATATTTCTTTTAATTTGCTTCGGACCGGCAAATTAAAATTCTATCTGAGGGCCGGATAGAACCTTCCGTAGGGCCGGCGTTGGCCCGCGGGCCGTGGTTGGCCCATTCCTGGTCTATATAAATTGTATTAAGAATGGTGTAAAACTAGTGGTACATTAATAAAAGAATTAGTTTCACTTAGTCTAACAGATTTTGTTGCGGTACAGACTGGCAATTTTTTACACGTTTGAAGCATTCTGATGGTTGATGGAATGATCGAATGAATCATTTGCTAAGTGCTTTCTTGCTAACCATCTTAAATCACTACCGTTTTATAGAGATATCACTTTAAAAATGAATATGTGTCACATTTTACCATTCATGTCTATATATTGCGAAACGTTACAATTTAATACTATTTTGTGATAATTTAGAAAGTAAATGCGGTGTTCTTGAATCTCTAAGATGACAGTAGTTAAGAAAGATGGATATAAAATAAGTTGGAAAAGCAAAGCTGAACGCGTAATACTAATGCTTAAAATTTATTCAATAGGTATTGTAAGTTCGATGGCTGTAGCTAATGTTTTCTTATTTCATAATTTACAATTGTATAATTTGTTAACGCCAGTCATGATTATGGCCATCTTTATTAACGGCAAAAGCATTTGCTAGCTGAGGTAGGAAAGAAACTAATTCTGTCATATCTATGTTAATTATTATAAAACCTTTTCAAAAGCGTTCGGAGTTTGTTATTGATATACACTAAAAGGTTTCTTCCAAAAGTTGATTTACACTAAAACGTTTCTTCCAGTTCAGTGTTTTCATTCATTTCTTCCACTAAATAAAGTGCATTAAAGTTACTTTATTTTGTATATGAATAAATGTTATGATGCATGTTATGATGAAGAAATTTTATTATATTAAGCGTTAAAAGTAAAATATCTGTATCGCTGTTTATTAATGTTCTGTTATTAGCTTACCATTAATTAAAATCCCTCTATACAGGGTGAATCTGAACAAGTGGGCAAAACTTTAAGGGTTGATAGAAGGCAGCTATACGAGCAATATCCATCATAGAATGTATGATCGGAACGGAATGGCAAGCCGCCAGGTGGCATTGTAAATAAATCGTATGAAAAGGTTCGGTTCCAGCTATATTTTCTTTCGTGGGTTGCCGAAAGAATTGCTTGTTATGCGAACCACGAAATTTCCAGGGCGATGGATTGGTCGAGGTGGTCCAATAACCTGGCCACCAAGATAACTGGATCTCTCTTGTTTAGAATTTTTCCTTTGAGGCCGTATGAATAGCCTAATCTACGAGTGCTCCATTGAAACCAATATGGATCTAGTCGCCAGGATCGCCGTTGTTGCTGGAAATATTCGGGAAACGCTTAGTGTCTTAGCTAACGTGCGTCAGTCCCTATTCCGCAGGTGTGGAACCTGTATTACAGTTGACGGAAGCAAGTTTGAGCAATTTCTATGAGCATGTTCAGTTAATAAATTATTTTTTGAAGTATCTCCTTTCATTCTTGAGATAAAGATGACAGTGGAAAACTACCCTTCTCACCGCTTGCGTTCCGACCATACATTCCATGACGAATGTTCCTCGTATAGCTGCCTTCTATCAACCATCCTAAAATGTTACCCACTTATTCAGATTCAACCTATATTCTTAATCAGTTATAAGTTGCAAAACTGCCTACAACCAAAAACAATAATTTCAAAACTGGAATCCGCAAGGCGTAATGTATCTAATTGGAAAATCTGTAGTTAAATAACGCTTATTTCCCAGATTTATAAAATCGCTTAATTTACTCCTTGTTTTCATAGCCATCCATTCTTTAATATGATATTTAGATTATTAAAGAAAATAAAACTGTATTTTATGTAGCAAACAGGTCATAACAAATGGAAAACGTCTCATGACGGAAAGTAAAAGCCCCTCATAATAACCGTCCTACGATTAAAATGGAAAGTTTGCTACTAACCTAAGTAACTTTAAGTAAAAAGAATATATGAGGCCGTAGATTTCATTTTATTTCAAGATTTGCGTTATAAACAATTCGAGTTACAGTCTAGCAGGTCGAAAGATTTAAAATAGAAGTTTCAAAACTTTCAACAATGTTTAAAAATTAATAGGCATAAAAACGGTAATATGAAAACAATTACAGATTTTAGTTTCACATTTAAAGCACTTTGAAGCTAAGTTACAAAATGTCTACTTGTTTAAGAAATAGTCTTTCGGGAATTAAACACATAAAACATAAAATTTTATTTCCTAAAATGAGCTGTTTAAAATATCAGCGCAGCCAAGTAGTACTAAGCGATTGATATGATATCAGTTAATATCATGTGGAGACGTTCATTCGTTTCATTGAAAAGAAAAGAAACTTGATTAAAACTTGGAAATCATTAAGACATACAGTGGGTGGACAAAAATATGGAAACACCTTGTGAAATGCATGTTTGAAAAGAAAGATTGATTTTAATGAAATATGTAGGTGGCGCTAGCGTTTTTGACTACTGACGCCACCTATACAACTTCGTAAATGTGCTAAACAGTTCAGTTGTTGTCGGAGTACTGTTATGTGAGGTTGTCATTGCATTATGTCAGAGTTAACAGACTTCGAACGCGGGCAAATTTTTGGAGCACGTATGGTAGGTGCTTCCGTAAGCAAGATAGCCGAGGTGTTTAGTGTTTCAAGAGGTACTGTATCCAAGATTTATTCCGCATATTTGAAAAGCGGAAAAACACCATCTGCTAAATCACAGCGCGGACGAAAGTGTGTCCTGAGTGATCGTGACAGACGATCATTAAGGGCAATTGTGACGAAAAATAGGAAGACCACAGCTGCAAAAGTTGCTGCTGAAATAAATGTTGTGTTACCGAACCCTGTGAGTACCAAAACAATTAGAAGGGAACATCATAAACAGGGAATTGCTGGCCGTGCTGCAATTGAGAAGCCACTCATCAGTGATGCTAATGCCCGTAACAGGAAAAGGTGGTGTTTAAGTCATAAAGCCTGGACTATAGAGCAGTGGAAGCGAGTAATATGGTCTGACGAGTCTTCTTTCACATTGTTTCCCTCTTCTGGCCGAGTTTACGTCTGGAGAACGCCATCTCAAGCCTGTAATACAGACTGCTTGTTGCCAAGAGTGAAACATGGCGGGGGTTCTGTTATGGTTCTGGCAGCCATATCGTGGTTCTCTGCTAGCCCCATGATAACTGTGTCTGCCAAGACTTATGTGAACTTATGGCCGATCAAGTTCATGACTGCCAAGACTTATGTGAACATTTTGGCCGATCAAGTTCATCCCATGGTACAAACTTTGTTCTCCGATGGTGATGGTGTCTTCCAAGACGACAAAGCCCCTGATCACACAGCTCACATTGTCCAGGACTGGTTTTCTGAGCACGAGGATGAGTTGTCCCATCTCCCCTGGCCACCACAGTCACCAGACCTGAATATTATCGAACCTTTGTGGTCTACATTGGAACGGAAAGTGCGTTCTCGTTATCCACCGCCAACATCGTTATCTGAACTTGCCACCGTTTTGCAGGAAGAATGGTATAATATTCCCTTGGCAAACATACAGGAACTGTATTTATCCATTCCGAGAAGACTGCAAGCTGGTTTGGATGCCAACGGGTTTCCTACACCATATTAAGCAAAGAAACATGTTTTTTTTAAAGGTGTTTCCATATTTTTGTCCAACCCCTGTAGCTATGCATATATTTCATAAGACTGCTTGCTCACGAGGCTTACATCACATATTAACCTTAAGTGGTGGCATATTAAGTTTTCTCTGAACAAGTAATATTCTTATTAGAAATAGTAAATACCCTCTGAGATATTTAAACAAAAACTTCAGTAACAGAAATAATTTTTAAGGGCAAAGAATAGGTGAATAAATGAACAGAATTTTATTAACTGATAAAACGTAGCTTACTGAGACACTTTTTATTAGTTCATAAAATTATCTTCATCTCTTCTTTGAATTTAAGATCATCTATTTATTTGCACTTCTAAAAAATTCATTCTTCTTAAATACATGAATTTCGCAAGAAAAGTTATTAAATTAATTTGAATATAAGCATTTATTTTTTATTGCTTATTTGTTTATTTTGCTGATTTATAGATTTCATGAAACTCATTGTTTAATATCATACATAATAAATTTCCTCATGTTGAATTGTTAATAAATAACAATTCAACCTTCGTATTTTATCCGTTTACCTTCGTATTTTATCAGTGCATTTATTATTTTACATTTATAAATCTTATTTTGAATTTCGATATTATATAAGATAATAGTCTTTTCACTCAAGGTAACGAAATTTCCTTTGGTATAATTCTGAAATCTTAATATTAAATAAAGTATCACCATTAAATACATACAATTTTAAACATAAATATCATCGAACCATATTCAGACCATATGTATAAATATTATTCTGACTAAGACAATTATTGCCTCTCAGCGTGCCCTGGAAAGCGGCTACAGTAAAGTCTGTTACGCTATTGTTTACTGTTAATTATACTACTTAGGGGTAAGTATTTCTTCTTCTTTAGTTTTTATTTATACCTTTTTTGCTATTCTCCATATAAAGTTTCAAGTGAAATTACTTTCCTGGAAGGAAAACTAGCTACTTGAGATAAAATACTTCGTATAGGAACTCTCTCAAAAATGATTAGAAAACGGAAAACGCTTATCAACTTATAGGTGTAATTGTGTTATTTAAATTTAATATGCACACTGTGAAGCAAAGAAATCGTTTTGTTACACTACTTGTTTCATTGCGGCGGAGAAAATAAAATCATAATTTGTCTAGTCTAAGAGCATTCACAGTATGGTTTAATCCTCTGACGCATTTTGGGATAAATAAATTTCAACACGTAAAATGCACTGTATAGCAAAAACGAATACGTGCACCTCTAAAATTCATATCATGGTGAAGACAATGAGGAAAATACAAAAGTGTCATGAGAATCGCAACGTCATTTACTGCAACAAGAGTGGTTCACAGCTGCTACTGATGAATATGCCGTGCGATGTGGCATAGTTGCATAAAAGTTACTAATGTTGCTCTGGCGGATTCACTGCCGTATTTAGTTTAATTTATGTTTGTCAGATCAAATGCGATTTGCGATAGCTGTATCTGGTCGCCAACTGTGGCATAATGTTCATTGGGATATTGACCAAGTGGGCGGGATGGCTCTGCATTGCGAGAAACACGGCCGAGCATTTTATCTACGATTGCTGCTTGCGGATGGGCATTATTATCTTGTAAAATAGCCGCGACAGGACGACAGGATGGCTAATATAACTAGGCTACAGGATGGCATTGAGATAATCGTGCCAAACAGGATGAGGTCGGATATCACACGCAACAGCACTTCATATGGTATTGCCTGCCTCACTAGAAATATTATTCTGTATAGCGATTTAGGGTATGGCTGCTTGTCCAAAGCCCTGCCGTATGCCTGCCTCTACACATAGACGTGGACTACATAATTCTAAAGTGCATATCGGTATAACAATTAAGAAATGTGATTCGAGCATTGAGCAGTAGCACTAGTGTTTTTGTGATGTCGACTCTCAGAAAGTTGTTATTTAGATTTAATTTCTTTTATGTTCAGCACTGTTCAATATGTGTTTCCTGGTGTTCCTATCAAATGTTTTCAATCAGGTATTGAAATCTTCGAAACTACTTATATTTGACCTAATTTCGTACAGGAATTTCCACAAAAAATCCTCGTCGTTTTATTTTGTTTATTTATTTGGCAAAGGCAATTGGTCGACAGAATATTTTGAATCCTCATTAAGCATAGCAAAGTTCGAAGGCGAGGTGGGTCACGTTACATGATAGGAAATATCGCTGGAAACTGAATAATTTGCTCAATAAGCGTCTCCCTCAGTTGCAATACCCATGTGCACTAACGAATTACGCTTTTGGGCTAAGTAGGAACTTGGATTAATTAACGGAAGTCATACAACGTCAGTCCGTTCTATTCATTCTAGCACGGAAGAGTACAATAGCAAACTTTGTTGAATAACCGGTGTTAATATTAGATGTCGTGAAAGATGCTGACAATACAGCTCGCTCTCCGTCAGTGGTCTTCAATAGATTTATCAAAATACCGGGTTAATTTTAATTGGCTCGTCTCGAAATTAATTCGTGCCGGCCATATTTAAACATTTTTCTTCAAGAATAGTAATTTTAAAATTTGTTACAGTTTACTGAAAACAAAAACTTTAAATACTTCTTTTTGAATTTGAAAGACAATTCCCTATCTTTTTTTTTTTTTTTTTCTACTGGATCGATTGTCGAAATTCAGTAAGGTAAATTTTGTAATTTTTGGTGGGAAACGTATGGAGAAGTTAAGAAATTTATCTTCGCGCATTTTTTCACTTTGCGCCAAGAATAATTCAAATAGCGAATTTCTCCATTTATATCAAGCTAATTTTCTTTCGATTTTTCAGTGCACATGAGCGGAAAAAAGGTCATGATTCATACTTTCAAATAATTTTAACAAAGATTGCAAACCACATTTGTCGTTATTATCGCTTATAACAAATACGACAAATTTCAAAAAGAGCCAATATATAAATTCACGTATATCTTAGGAATTTTGAATAAAAATCTCTAAATTTTTGCGGGTATCCTTAGTAATGCATCTACTGTAAGATGATGGTAAAAATGTTACAGGTTACAATTAAAAATTTTTTTTGAAAAATGCATGGAAATTATTTTAAAATACAAATTAAAAAAATAAATAATAATGTATCTGCGAATTTTATTAAGAATGAACCTTAATTTCGAAATGTGAAAGAATTAGGTAAGTTTCATAGAAAATAAGATATATATATATAAATATATACTAAATTAAATTGACACGGAGGAGCTAAAATTTTGAGAGACAAAAAGAGAAAAATAAATTAGTTGCAATAAATAGTAAACTCAAGATAGTTTTCCACTGCATTTATTTAGACACATTTTGTGCTTTATAATCTAATAAAAAAATTAAGGTTGCAGGATTCCATTGTTTCAGGTGATATTCTATACAAAATGAAACATAATTACTTTTGTATAACCATAAACAATCTTTAGAGTGTCTGTCATACAAACAGTGATACACATCCAGAAGACTGTTATATTTGTTTTTCTAAATGGTTGTGGCAAACCATGTGTGGCGCTGTCTATGTGATACCTTTGCGGAGGATATTCTGAAAGAAACTAACTTGTATTAGATTTACATATAATAATATCCATAGGAAAAAACTCTCAGCGAGATGTGAACCCCAGTTAACCCCCTCTAACCGGCAAGACCGTATATATACGACCTATAATATTTTTGTGATATCTGTAAGAACGTATATTATAATATATGCATATTAAAATATGTCAAAGAAATTATGGCATTACAGTAAAAGTATAGAAATCCAGGTATAAACTACCAGGAGAATTTTTACATTAAAATAAAAAAAAAAAAATTCTCATAGTAGTTGTGGAAAATTTATGCTTTGTCAGCGAAAACCCCGGCTGGTTAAAGGGTCTTAAAGAAAAATCGTTCAGTGTACTTTCATTCAGCTACTTGTGGGCGAAGATTTAAAGGAATTTATCCAATTATAAAAAGCAATAGACAATTATAAAAAGAAACCAATTATGAAAAGCAATATTAAGCTTTTTATATTGGCTCAAAACATAACTTTGTGACGCATAAAATATAGTTAGAAGAATACAGAGGCTTTTGGCACACCGTTTTTTAGACGATTTTCATTTAATTTATAGAAATATTTTACCTAAACATATATATATATATATATATATTCCATTTAATAACCGTTATTCTTTACTTACTTTCTACTCTGCAATTTCAAAGCCAATAAAATCTTTTTTAGTATCGAAGCATGCATAATATCCCGTTCCTCTCGAACAAGTTTCCAAAGTCCAAGTAGGGTTGTAGGACGACGTATGGACAACCCTCATTTTAAAAGTCAAAAAGGGCAAGATTCGATGGGTGATGCATCAAGACATTTAGCAGGGATATAGGATTAGTATAGTTTGATACCAGTTTCTTGTACCATTTTTTTGTCAGGAAATTAACACTCAATTTTGACGTGCGATTGCTTATTTTGTCTTGATGCAGTTCCACTGCATCAAGACAAAATAACTGCAGCAGTGCTACTGATTGATGGAAATGTGGATAAAGACAAGTTACTTCATATTTGAAAATTCGGCACAAAATATATTGCTGATAATAAAGAGAGTTGATCTAACAGTTTTCTGCACTTTCTTCAATATAAAAAAAACCAGCAGCAATCATAAAACCGTTTGAAAAACTTTCTTTAGATACGTTGAACCATACTCTAAGGATTTTTTTCTTTCTTGTATAAGTGGATCTTTCTTGTTGCGGTTATTTAAATATATCTAAGATTAATCTATTGGGACAATATTTTTCCGTTTTTGTCCAAATAATTGTTTCTCAAAGAGAATTCTGAAGCGCTTTCTGCTTTCAGCGCTATGTAGTGGGAAAGACGATGCACATTACGTGTTTTAGCCCTTTTTTTTTTAGATTCAAATCAGTATAAATAGCTCTATTTACAATAGACACTGAACATTTTAATGATTATGCAGCTGTCCTTTGATTTCGCAGATTTTCGTTTAACATTCAAGTTCTTACCTTTACAACATTCAAAGTATTCTGCTTTTGGATACGAATTTTGAACAATGTTTCTCTTTGAAATCAAAATTTGCCGTTCATTTCCATTGTTATTGAAAATATTATATATCGTTGCTTTAGATACAGATACAGAAAAATGGCTTTCATGACATTTGTTAGTAACTATGCATATGAATAATTTTCTTCTGAAAGAATACAAACATAGCCTTCCGTCCACTGCATCTTTAAAAGCGCCATGTTGCATGACAACAAAATTCTCCTTTCAAAAATGTAGTTGCAGGTTAAAAATTTTCCAAGCAGGCCTTTTTTTAAATAGCAATAAACATTCGTCTAAAACGTGGCGAACAGATAATTCATGCAGCCTTAACGAAGAAATTTCAAAGGAAAGGTAACAAAATATTAATTTTTTATTAATTTTTGGAATTAAAAGTCACTAACAACCCAATTTCACTAAACAATTTACTTTAAAAGTACAAAGCCTTAATTTATATTATATGGGCCTTAAATATGTAATTATTCACTTTCAGGAAAATTTGCAGATAATTTTTCCAGCCTTCCGCAAAAGACTATAAAATATTTATATAAAGATTCGTTTAGAAGCGGAAGTTATGCTATTGAATTTTCTCGCGTTGAGTCAATTTATTTTATTAAACAATTAAAACAAAGTATTTTAAGATTTGAACATAACTAACTGATAGCAGCACTTTAGTTTATTGTGCATGAGAATGTAGCTCAAGTTTCAAGGCTTTGTTGTAAAATAAATTGTTAATGCTTTGTTGAACTTTTAAAAATGCCGCGCAAATAATACATTGCTTTCAACAACGAAATAATTTATTTAATTTCAGATTCTAAACTGCAGTGAACAACAATATTGCTCTTATTGGGTTTTGAAAACACTATTCTAAGATTTTTAATAAAATTAAACGTCTCAGAAATATTTAATAAAAGAATCATTAAAATTATAAGCTTTATTCCTGTTTATGTTGCTAATGTCTGTTCAATGCGAACTTTATTAGAACTTTCAGCTTATTGAAGTTGAGTAATGCATAACTACTACAAAGACAATTATTCACTATACAGAGTTTTAAGCTCTTGCATCAAGAGATTAAAAATGAAAGAATATTTTATATTGATATTATTTCTTTTTTGTTCAAATTATATGAATGCCAGCGTTCAAGCCATTGATTGAAATGCGGGAATTTTAATTAGAATTTACGAAATTTGAATGACGCAGTTTCTTTGTAAACACATCGTGGCGAATAAATTAATAAAAGTTTGTTAATGCTTTACCTATTCGTAAACGTCAACGAGTTTAAATCTTATTTCCATTTTTATTGAAAGGCTGATGAATATCCTACGAAGTGACTTGAGTAGAAAAGGATTTAGAACATAATGCTTGCTCAGCTAATGAAAGTAGCAGCTAGCGATTGTTCCGTATAAGTGTATGCAATAAGTATAGTTAAAACACCATTTATTTGTTAAAATAATGATGAAAATATTTTTAAAGTAGTTATTAGGTACTTTAAGGATTAAACCAATTATATGCATTATAAAGTAACTCAGTCATACAAATAATTAAATAGATAATATATGTATAGTACGTTATCTTCTAGTAGATTATTGAATATATTATCTCCTTTGGAAAAAAAAGTAGTTAGAATTCTATTGAAATGAATTTACTTATTAACATATATAAAATTTACTTATTAAAATGGTATAATTAAAATCGAAAGTGCAACCAACACACTAAGTAGTTATCGTCATTAATAAGAAATTAGTGGACTATTCAAGAGGAACAAACTAACTACAGATCAATTAACAATAATTAATAATAATAATTATTAGCTGCGAAAGTGTCTATTTCTCAAGTAAGAATCAAGTCTAAAAAAGCTGTTTAGTAAGACTGAGTTAAAGTTATTATTATTATTATTATTATTTAAATTGATAATTAGTAATCAGTAAGAAATTGGCAGTTCTGTCTAACTTGAAATGCAATCTTCTAATCGGAATATACGATTCTCATAAGAGTGAGTTTTATTTTCTTACTTTAGAATATTGCTTCCCGAAACTTTCGCCAACATATTAAAAAAATGCAAACTTTGTTTATACAATATATCTGTTACTCCAAAATGCAACACTTACCAAGTTGCCAACTGTCCTGATAAAGTAATTAACGTAACATAACACCCCAAAATTGCTACATCGATGCTATAGACGTTTCTTTTGTCAAAACTGAAATCTTTCCTTTGTTGCATGGGTTTCACATCCGTAGCCTAATTAAGTCAATATTATGTAAAATAATAATGTCTTACGATTAGTAAATTGTATGTTACATTTATATCCATCGTAGGCCGCCCAGACGGTAAAATGGTTAGAGAAACCTACGACTCTCCTTGCCATTTAATCAAGAACACAGTCAATTTCATAGGCAAAATGGTATGGATTCCAATTCGTCAGTTTGATCAGCTGATGGATCACACCATTGCCAACGACAGAAACATTCTTGCACTCCTGGCCACGATGAATTTCGTGCGCCTTTTCTTATGGTACTGTCAGATAAGTCATAACAATAATATTTGAAATATCATAGTAATAAATGCATCCATTTATAAATTTCCACCTAATAATATGCCGCAACTCATAAACAGAAAAAATCATTTGTAAGGACAAAATTTTATTTTTGATTTAAAAAAAAACATTGAAATGATTTCATTGATAATAAATGAAGGCAGAGTTCTAAATAATTTAAAACATATCAAAACGATTTTAATGGCGGAAGCATCGCAAAAATTCTGAAATATAACTGTTTCTGCAGTTCCGTTTTTAGGTTTTTGTCTGTTTCATTCCATTAACGTAAGAAAATATATTAATATAGTCTCTGATTTCATTTTCTAAAGACAATTATAGCGAAGATTAATTTTTAAATTGCGGCAAATTAAATTCGTGCGTAATGTTTTCCTTTCGAATTGATGCCATCTTGTAAGCTGAGAAATTTGCATGAAAATGGATATCAGGCGAAAACCAAAAACTTGAAAAATACAGACCGGAACGTTTTATTCCATTTTAATCATTAATTTAAGTTCCTTGATAAGGTTTTTATTCACGGAATATTCAGAACGACTCGCAATCTTTCCAGAATTTGCAAAGCAAACAATATACGCTAAAAAGATACAGTTAAACTTTTCTGTGATGGTACTCCATTGAAAGAGAAGATTAATCACTTGAGTGATGGTGGAAATAACGTTTCAAACACATTTCATTTATTAAATTTTTATAGCAAGAAGTTTAAGTAGTGATAAAATACAGTTGGTAATGGAAAAACTCCCAGAGAATTTTATCCATGTTCAGAGTTTAATGGGGTAGGTGTAAATTGAAGCGAGAGGGTTGAAATAAACTATTGAACAATTCCCAAGCTTCTCTTAAGTAGAAGGGAAGATTTTAGCTGTGCTAAAAATTCTAACACAATGACTGTATGAATTCGGGAAAAAGATTCAAGGAAAAAATTCCCCGATTAGGGTAAAATTTCACAGTATCCACTGAAATTATTTGTGACATTAAAATACGATAGATAGAATGTATTACAAAATTACATAAGCCTTGAGGTTTTGCGTTTCAGTACTTATTTCATTCTATAATTAATATGTGTAATTTTTTCGTATCCTGAGGGTTAGTGGATATATTTGATGTAAGAAATAGTTCAAAATTTAATTTCAGATGCTTCACGTAATTAAAAAAAGTCTTTACTGATGACAAGAATTTATTAAAATATTATTGAATATTCATCTGAACATTATTATCAGAAATTTGAAACAATGTTTCAAATTTATTTAACTTTCGATCTATTTTCTTAATTTAGCTTTGGTGAGATATCTTTAAAGTTTATTTTGTTTATACTGCACACAGAATGAAATTATTTACATAAATATTCACAGTATTATCTTCTAGAATTTCAATTTGAAATTCTTTATGTACACAAAACTTGTTCAAAACTTGTTCATGTGCACAAAATTTGTTTAAAAATATTGTTCATTACACAAAGTAAATGGCTAAATTAAAATGGAATGTTGACTGCAAATGATGTGAATATTTTCAGTGAGTTATTAAGCAAATATTTGTTATCATTTTGACATAAAATACTGATCAAAGTTTAAGAAAATGTTACTTCTATTCTGTGATGTTTATCATCCAAAATGCAATATTCATGCCGTGTTAGCAGAATTTTGGTTTTTACTTGACACCTTAAATAATGTCTTTTTACTTCCTTGTACGAAGTAAAAATTAAGCATTGTAATCGCGAAAAGTTTCAGGCAGCATATTTTAACGAAAATATCCATTTTGACCGCTACCGAATGCAATTTAACGATGTTTTTGAGTGATATCTGTACGTAAGGACAGAATGAAAGACTCGTCTCCTCCAAAAAAAATTATAAAACTGCTTTAAAATGAATTCTGAAGAGAATTTTTCGTGGCGTCTGTACGAACGTATGTACGTACTCGCATAACTCAAAAACGAGTATCCTCAGAACGTTGAAATTTTGTATAAAGGACTGCTATAACATGAAGATGTGCACCTCGTATTTTGGTTGCAATCGGCCTTAACAAACGTATATAAATATATTTATACATATATCCACTCTGTTACCCGGCTCAGTGACCCCAGTTTCTTTACTCGTATATGTTTGTAAATTGTACATTTTTTGCTTTAAAAATGATTGAATTATGTTGTTCTTATCTTCCGGTTAAGGTTTTTATGCGTTTAGTAAATCTATATGCAATATGTTTAGAATTATCAACAATTTTAAAGTTGTTTAAATGCCGCTAAACATTTTTTTTTATGGCGGACATTAATTGTTTACATTTGAAACGGCAGACTTGTGGATTTGTTGCCAATCTAGAGAAACTTAGCTTCGCAACAACAAAGATAACGCCTTCATTTATTATTGCCAATTAAATCATGCTTAATCCTTTCTGGAATTTTTTCGAGGAAATATATGTTTAAGATTTACTTAGTAATTTTTAGTAGATATTTTGAGTTTTTATGTATTTCTGCCTTCTCGCGAAGTGAGAACTGAATTAATGGAATGAGAAATACTCAATCGTCTGAGAAAAACTGTTCCTTTTTTTGTTTTGTTTGCTTAATTTCTTTTATACATCGTTCTAGCTTTATTATAGTATTTGAATAGAACATGTGGCAACAATTAGATAATTATATTTTTTAAATATATAAATTTTGTGTATTATGAGTTATAATATGAACGAAATATAATACTGTTAAGTGAATCTAGCGCCAGAGTGTCGCTATGGTAAACAAATACTAGAGTGAATTTTAAAGAATGCATTTATTCTATTGTGGTTTATGCGCTGTCGGCGAAGTCGATTTAATTGAATCCAATAAGCTTAAGTGAAATGCAAGAAAAAATGCGTATAATTTAATGTTTTAATAGCCTAAAGCGTTTTAAGCTAATTTGGTTTCTCATTGTCTATAGCACGCGACCGGCAGTAAAATGAAATGAAACAGAAACTTACTTTGCTAGTATAAAACAAAAGGAGTCAAATTTGACTGAATATATATATTTAAGCTTTTTCACGTTACATTTTTCGTTTAGTTTCAGGAATAATCTTACTTTTTTATTTTCCTAACAATCTTTCTGATCAATACGTGACGCGTAACTAATTAAGTATATTAAGAAGAATTACATTATATAACTGAAGCACAATCACAATTTTAAAATGTGACGCACACACTAACTTACACATATAAAGTAAATAGCCGTTAAGTTCACGTAATCTTAAAATGTACAAAATTTTACAAAATTACCTCCTACATTATTTACTCATTCAACTGAAATTTGTAAAATTTTATTTTGCAGCACTCTTCATCCAGATTAACTGCGGCGAAGTTATTTCAATGAACACTTATTTTATAAAATGTTGGACAATTATCTTCCATAAACAGTGATAATAACTCAAAATAGCATACAGTTTTTCATAAAATTTTTATTTTAGATATGTTTCGTATAATATACATAAACCTCAGAATTTTCTAAATAAATCTTTAATTTGTATGAAAATCGCATAAAGATAATTTAGGTACCTGCCTAAAAGGAGAGACATCTTCACGGAGTCTTCTTAAGGGAAACTGACATGAATTCGTTTTTTACAACCGGGAAAAACATGGAATCCACCCAGCAGTCAGCGCTTTCGCCCTGAGAAAAGCCGGGTGTAATTTCATGTATTTAGCGGTATATACCTCTGAGTAATCTGTGGGATAACATAAAAGAAATAACGTAGATAACTTATTAGAAACATACTTGTTCAGTATTTGATCACATTTATGCAGTTTAACTAATGTGTCACAGAGAATGATAGAAAAATTTAAATTAATCCTGCTGTTTTATAAGGCCCACGAGCGGCCGAGCGGTAAAGTCGCTGAACACTGGTAGTTTGGTCTGAGGATCGAATCTCGCGAACGGGCTGGTGGCATGGCGGTCTTCATGTTGTCTTCATGCTGTCTATTTAACGAGATGGCGAGACAGTTTCCCTTAGAAAGTCCTCCACTAAGGCATTCTTAGTCAGATAGACCTCGAGCCTTCGCCGTCATTTAATAAATCAATCTTACTAATCTATAAATGCTTAACTATTTATGACAAAAATGCAGCTTATAAAAAACATGAAATTGAAATATGAAATTCGGAGCGATTTTTAAATCGTAAGCTGTAATTTCTCATTTTAAGACATCCCTCCTCTAATTTTAATATTCAATATATCGAAGACCATCAGTGGGAAATTTCTTATAAGACAGACAAACTTTATTTTTATGCAATGTAAATTTTTTAAATTATTATTATTATTATTTTTATAATCAATTTATGTTCGCTGAATTCCTTTAGGTACAGGAATTAAGTCCTTAAGTACAGGAGTATTCCTTAAGTCAATTAGGTAATGTCCTAATTGACATTACCCATTAATGAAACCAGATATCGGAAAATCATCTTCTAGTTAAAATTTTTCACAGTCTCCTCTTTTTCCCCCTACTGACTTCACTTCGAAAGGGATAAAGCGCAGTGGCCTTATAACCGTGTTGAAACTACGTATTTATCTCTAAATAAAACCATAATGAAGATATATGATTTAATATAAAATGGATAACGACTGGATTTCGGAGTCACTGTTCAGCGTTATTATATTCCTACTAATAACTCCCAATCTCCAATAGTCAATCGTTAATTAAATACTTTTTATTCATCCACTCAAGTTCAAATACATTTTTTAAACTTTTAGTGGATGACACTTGATGATAATACATTTTTGTTTACATATTAAAGTTAATTTCTTCATGTGAAAATTCACATCTGTGAAATGTTAACAAAAATGGAATATTTGAAACAGTGCGTGTGCGTTTTTCCTGCAGCTATCGGAATTAGGCAGGGAAACGGATTTACAGGTGAAGAGTTCGAGCAAATTTCCGTTAGTGTGAACAAAAAGTAATTTTCCGCTATTGTTTTGAAGATACTGCTCATATTTTTTTCTAAATGGCTACTATTAGCTCAGAGTCTCCCTATATCTTGTTCAAATTTTTAATCGTTAATAAAATACTTATTATTCATCCACTCGAGTTCAAATTGCATTTTTTAAAATTTGTAGTGGATGGATTGGATTTGATTGGATTATTTAATTATGACAAAGCACACCAGGGCTATCTGCCTAAAAGGAGGGTTGCCTTCATGCAAGACTTTCTAAGGAAAACTGGCTCGTATACACGTTACACATGGGTGAAAACCACGAAAACGCTTATGCAGCCAACCCGTTCGCGAGATTCGAACCTCGGACCGAACTACCAGTGTTTAGCGTCTTTACCGCTCGGCCGCAGGTGGGCTTGTAGTGGATGACACTTCATATTAATACAGTTCTTTTACATATTACAGTCAATTCTTAATTATTTATTCCTGTTTATTGGAATTAAGAATATGCTGTTTTTACTTCCTTGTACGAAGAAAAAAGGAAATATTGTAATCACGAAAAAATCAGGAAACATATTTCAAATAAAATATCCATTTTGACAGCTATCGAATGCTTGCGTGACTTCTGTATCTAAAGCCAGAAAAAAGGACTCTTTCTCCCCCCCCCGAAAAAAGTATAAAATTGATTTGAAATGAATTCTGAAGAGAAATTTTCGTGTCGTCTGTGCGTACGTACGTATCTCGCATAAATCAAAAACGAGTAGCCTCAGAACTTTGAAATTGTGTATATAGGACTTTTATAACATGTAGAAGTGTATTTCGTATTTTAGTTGCAATCGGCCGTACCAAAATTGTATATATATATATATCCATTCTGTTATTTGGCTGTGTGATTTTAATTTCTTTATTCTTATATGTTTGTAAATTGTGCATGTTTTGCTTTAAAATTATTGAATTATGTTGCTCTGGTTAAGATTTTTATGCCTTTAGTTAGCCTGCATGCAGTAATTGTGGAATTAGCAACACTAGACAAGTTTCTTAAATGCAGTTAAGTCTGATTTTTGATTACCATGGCGATCATTTTTGTTTACATATGAAACATAGCAGAGTTGCGGATTTGTTGCCAATCTAGAGAAACTAAGCTTCGCAACAACAAAGATAACGCCTTCATTTATTATTGCTAATTAAACCATACTTAATCCACTCTGGAATTAATTCTAGGAAATAAGTGTTTAAGACTTACTTATTTTATACTTACGTAATTTTTAATATAGATATTTTGAGTTTTTATGAATTTTTGCCTTGTCGCGAAGTGAGAACTGAATTAATTGAATGAGAAATACTGAATCGTCTGTGAAAAACTGTTTCTTTTTTGTATGTTTGTTTAATTTATTTTATACACCAATTTAGATTTATTATAGTATTTGAATAGAACATGTGGCGCTATGAGCGCTATGAGCGCGAAGGAGATGTTTTTTTACACCGTATCATTACGCTGGATGAGACTTGGGCCCGATCGTACCAGCCAGAATTGAAACGCCAATCAAACGAATGGCGTCATCACGGATCACCACGACGTTCGAAATTTCGTCAGAACCCCAGCAATGTGTAAGTTATGGTGATTCTCGGGTACGACTGTGATGGTGTCATCCTAACGCATACCCTTCCCCCACAGCAGACCGTCACTGCGCAGTATTACTGCTCATTTTTGGAGCACAATCTCCGACCAGCTTTGAGAAAAAAAACGGTGACACTTTCTGCAGAACGCTCCTCTCATTTTGCATGACAATGCTCGGCCGCAAGCAGCGCAAGCTGTGACAGATTTGTTCAAGCGTTGGGGCTGGGAAGTGCTTTACCATCCACCATACTCTCCTGATCTAAGCCCTTGTGACTATGACTTAATTCCTAAGATGAAGGAACCACTTCGTGGCACTCGCTTCGAAACTGTTCCTGAGATTCTTGCGGCAGTAGACCGGTCCATTCAAACTATCAACAAAACAGGCGCTGCTACAGATATTCTGCGACTTCCACATCGTTGGAATCGGGTTGTACACAATGCTGGCGACTATATTGAAGGACCGTAAAACATGGTGACATGAATCACTCTTGTATTCCTTGTAAATAAATAGGTGCCACTATTAAAGGTCCAAACCTCGTATAAGTACACAATTACTTAGTCTTGATGCTGCTGCCATGCACCCCCATACAAGAACACCTCCACCGCCATGCTCAACTGTTCCAACTAAGTTCTAGAAAGAAATTCCTCATTTTTTCTTCTCCATACAGTTATTCGACTAGTGGAAGAAAAAAAATGTTAAAGCTGCTTTCTTCAGCAAATAGTACATTATTTCAGTACGCTTCGGATGTATTTATAATTGATTTTGCGAATGAAAAGCTTTCTATTTTTCACAATAAAAAAGATTTTTTTTGGCGGGCAGAACGCCCATGTAATCCAGCTTCTCTGAGAACTCTTCGTACAGTTTCAGGTGAAATTGAAGTAGACAACTTTGCATTAAATTCTGCAAAAACTTTCACAGCACTCAAACGTTTCACAAATTTTCTAATAATAAATCTCTCATCACATTTAGTTAACTTTTCGGTCTACCTTTTCTTGCCTTGTTTTCAATCCGATTTTGTTCTTTAAAGAGTTTTATCACATACTGCACTGTAGAATGGGATGAATTAACAAATCTAGCGATATTTCGAAATGATTTACCACTACTATGGTGAAAAATCATCAATTTTCGAATTCTATTTATAATTTCTTTCGACCCATTTTTTTATATAACAAATAGAATAATATAAAGTAAAGAATAAAAAATTCAAGCAAACGATTTTTTAAATGCCACCACAATGCAAATATAAAAAAAAATGACAAACGATAATTCTAATTCTAACTTTTGTGCGATCAAATGTTTGTCATTTTTTTTAATTTTTTATTTCTTAAAAATAAAGTTTCGTTATATTTTAAAAATATTTCATGTAATTTTGTTACGAATAGATTATAGATCTTATTATTAAAATCTCATTCAGAGAGTTTATTTTTAATTAATAGATAGGGCTCTATTTCAATGAAAATCATAAGTATACGAACACTTTTGGGTGTCACTATATAAAATGAATGAAAGTGAACCTAGCCTCAGAGTGTCACTATGGTAAACAAATGTAGTGAATTTTAAAGAGTGAATTATTTTTATTGTGGTTTATGAACTATCAACGAAGTAGATTTAATTCAATCCAATGTGGAATTGGTTCTAAATTTCGCCCTTTTTGTCTATATGTATATGTATCTCTCTTTCTCTTTGTATATATACATATATGCATATGTATGTGTATAATAAAGTTGTAAGTTGTAAAGAAGGCTTCCAAAACTAAGCTCTCAAAATGTTGAAATTAAAAAAATATATATATAAAGGGGGTGTTATTCTTTATATCTGAAAGCATACACAATTAAAATTAGTTGAAGTATATAAAGGAGTGAATTTCAGATATCGAGATTGATAGAAACGTTTAAAGGACTCCTGCGTGTTAGTTTAAGAGATAACTTCAGATAAATGCCCCCTGACAAATCTGATCTGAATTTGTTCACTTAGCTACTTCACTAAATGTTTAAATTTTTAATTTTTCAGTTGTTTCTTTTTAAAACATCATATTAAATCATTTTTAAAGAAACGATTTTAGCAGTTTTCAGAAACGTTTTCCGTCTTAATATTAGTAAATTTATAAGGTATTTTTCACTCTTTTCTTAACGCCTTGGATTTGGTGATTGGGATCCCTACTCCCCAATCGCCATTTAAACGGGTGAGACTTTAAAGCAATTTGTCTTCCCTTTCTACATGCCTTCGTGGTGTAATTGGAAGCACACTTGACGTGTACTCGAGAGTTTCGAGTTCGAGTCTCGGCGAGGGAACTGCACATTTTTCACTTCTCCTGCTTAAAAGAAAAAACTATGAACCGTTTACATTATTTCTTTTTCATATTTTATTATTAAACTTTCTGAAAGCATTATTTAATTTTTTAATTTGTTAAATTAATATAATATTATATATATATATATATATATATATATATATATAAACTTGTTTCCGAACTAAGTGAATTTTGAATTTTAGATCATTCAACATATATAATACATACATATATATATATATATATATAATTTATCAAGCAAAGCAGTAATAACAATTTTTGAAAAACCAATTTTGGTCTAGAAAACATCTTGCGCAATATGCTGCTAAATAAGTAAAATATAAAAATTGTAGAAAGCTCGCCTAAAAGTTACCAAGAGCTGCTGCTGCTTCAAATAAATGAAATTTCCCTTGAAAAGCCTGTTGGAAGTCGAATTGGGCTAATTTACCATTTTCCGCTTACTTTTTAACTTTTTCTCTTTTTTAATTTTATTTATGTTTTACATGTCTAATGATTTGCTTTTCATGTGTATTAATTTTTGAAAACGTCTTAAACCTTTTGGAGCAGCAGCTCTTGGTAACTTTTAGGCGAGCTTTCTACAATTTATATATATATATATATATATATAACTCAAGTGGGTTAGAAAAACACGCTCTCAAACGTGATTCTTATTTCATCATCAGAGTATTTCCACGAAATTTAAGGAATTTCCACGAAATATATATATATATATATATAGATATAGATATATATAAACATTTATATATATATATATAGATATAGATATATATAAACATATATATATATATATATATAGATATATGTAAACATTTATATATATATATATACATGGGAAATAAGAGAGCGACTTCTATACATTGTTGATAGTTTAAAAAAGGTTTCCTATTAATTTCAAATATACAAAACGTAAAGAAAACTTTCAGAATTTTCCCTACTTTAAAAAACGTGAATATCATTTTATTCAGATTTATCAAAGCCAATCAGTTATATATCGCAAAATATCTGAAAGAAGAATAAAAGCAAGGGCGAATTAAAAGATATGAAAATTCAATAACTCCATTTCTGAGACGTTTCTTAAATTCTTAATGAATGCGTTTCTAATGGATTCAATTGAAATATATCTTCCTTTCAGCTGTAAGAAGCAAAGGACTATTATTACATATTTTACCTTTTTCAATGCGAAAAACCATTTATAATTTAAAGACTTTTCTGAAGTTACTCACATAAATTAAAATTTTGCAAAAATATGACTGAGATCATATTGTTGTTTGTATGTTTCGTTATGCAATTAATTTATAATTACATACCAAGGTTTATTTAAATATCTTTAAAGAATAATTGGATCTGAACATTAAAGGAAATATACTGATTGCGATTGAAACATTTTCTAAATGTAGAATGTATTATCTTTCGACGGATTTCAGTAAAAAGAAAAATTAATTATGCCACATTTAATCCACCAAAAATTAACTGAACCATATTTATGCATTTTAGTTCAAATGCAAACTTTTATGTTTAAAAAACTGTTCAAAAGTTTACAGCTTTAAAATACAAAAATTTAACGTATATCTATCCACATGATTATTTGTTATGCCTTTAATATTTAAATCTGATGATACGATTTAGTCATTTTTATATCCATGCATTTCCAAGAAAAAAATATGATGAGGAAACCACATGACTTGCTTGTACGGCCTATTATACTTTGCTGCATTTCACATAAACTTGTTTCCCCGAATTTTGTTAAACATATATTTCTCAATCAATCAAACAATTTAGTCCTCTCTTCACGGCATGGAAATAAATACATAAAAGTTCAAAACATCTTCCGTAAAAATTATAAAATACAGTATTAAATATAAAATACAACAAATACAGTTAAAAAAAGTGTACAGTTAAAATTAAAATCAATTAAAATTAGGTAGAAAGACAGATTTTTCGGTGCAGAAAACGTGTGGCTTCATAAAACAAAAGGACACTGCAGAAACTGACTTAAATTCACTATTCCACTAAGTATCAAATATGAACATGTGGCTGCCCCATTAAAGAGTGGAACGTAAATTAGTGGAAATTAAAAAACTTGCAAGCTGTCGATAATTCTACAACTATTGCATATTGCATGGAGATTAATTAAATGCATAAAAACCTTAACCTTAACCAGAACATAAGAACAATAAAATTCAATTACTTTCCTAGTAATATAGTGGGTATATATATATATATATATATATATATATATATATATATATTCATATATATATATAGATATATATTCATATATTTATATACTTTTGGTTCGATTGCAGCCAATAAAGGGAGGTGCACATCTACGTGTTATAACAGACAAATAGAAAAATGTTAACCTTCTGACGCTAGTCATTTTTGAGTTATGCTAGATGTATACATACGTAAGTATGAACGTATGTACAGGCGTCACGAAAACACTCTTCGGAATCCATTTTAAATCCATTTCACAAGGGAAAAACAATCCTTTATTCTCTCCGTACATACATATGAAACGCAAAAACATCGTTCTAATTGAATCGAGAGTGTTAACAATTGATGTTTTCATTGAAATACGATACCGGAAATTTTTCTTGATTACAATACTTTAGTTCGTGCAAGATAGTAAAAAGGAAAAAGTCATGTTTCGTTGCATTTGGTGGTATTATGCTTAGTCTCGGGTTTTTGTTATTTCAATAATATGTGAGATTTACTAATACTGTTAGAAATACCTTATACGTCAATTACGAATTCTACCATTATGTTAAAACTGTATGTAATTATCTCAATTATATCATTGTTTGTGAAGTTATCGTGCAAATCACACCAAGCATTGTTTCTCCTCATGGCAGTGGTAATCTATTTGATGTCTTTTCGCTTCTAAATATGAGAGCTTTGCCAATTTATCTAATCTAGCATAAGCATAAAAACGCACTCACTGCAAATTGAGGACAAAATGGTTTGTTATTACATACACAAAGACAAATACATGTAAAATATAAAAAAATATGACGGCTTTGCTCTGCGCGAACAGGGAACCTGTAATTAACCTTTCGCAATTTCAGAATCTTTCCCCTAGACAAGTACTTTCCACAATATTCTGGCATGTTATATAACCGCTAGTATAAATACAGAGTACGCGCCATTTTTCGTCAGACTGCTTTGTTTTACCTCTGCTAGAAGTCCTTGCTGCTTCTCATCCCATCTTTGTTAGAACAGTTATGATGTAGAAAGTCTAAACTTAATCTTACGTAGTTTAGATCACTATTGAAAATATAATTTGGATAATTTCATCTAAAGGAAAAATGATTTGGGGTGAGAAATGAATAAAGATGTGGAATTTAAGAAGCTAAATTCTTCTTTGTTGTCATTTTACAGCCTTCTACTCAGCCACAACAACGTCCGGACTTTGATGTCTTTAGTCAGATCATCAATCTTTGCGATTCCTGTGCCTGCCTGCCAAAACATTACATATATGAAGCTGTTTCTTGATGCCTAAATGTTTCATTTATTGAAACAAATATGTCAGATTTATTTCATTAGGTTCTTTTAAAGCAGGAGAATAATGTGACAAATAAGCAATATCCTTGCCGGTACTCGCACGTGGATCTCTCAAATTCGCGTTGAGTGTACTACCATTACGCAACGAAAGCATGCAGAAAGAAAGGAAAGAAATACCTTATATGCTGATTACTAATTAGTTGCAGGAAAGGAATATTTTTAAAACTCAGGTTCATACACTGTAACAGCTTTAAATAGTATTAAAATCTTGTAGTTTAAATAATTTAAATAGATGAACATTAAGGTATTTGTGAATGGCAATATTTGAAACCAGATTCGAGTGCCACGTGCGACTCTCGCACGAAGAATGTAAATTATTTTTAAATGTGAGAATATGTTTTCTCTTCTTGTTTGTATGTCGCCATTTTTGAGTGTTAAATAAAAGTTATTGCTGTGTTCCATCATTGGAGTTGCTTCATATCGCCAAAGAAGTATTACAGTCTTAATTATTTTGGAGGCACCGACCGAGATCGAATAATCGTGCGTATTTTTATTTTATTAGTTCATCACTGAACATAATAATAGTGATACCAGATTATTACTTCCTGTTCATAAAGAATTGCTTTATTTTATTAGTTCATCACTGAACATAATATTAGTGATACCAGATTATTACTTCCTGTTAATATTGAATTGCTATAATCTATTAGTTCATCACTGAACGTAATATTAGTGATATCAGGTTATTACTTCCTGTTAACACTGAACTGCCTTATTTTATTATTTTATCACTTGAATGTAAACTTAGTGATACCATTTTATTGCCGTATCAACTAGAGCTCAAAGGAAAAGAAAAATAGCTGAAGAGCAGATCTTGGAACCGATGAAGGAAGAAAATAAAGCATCCAGAGATGTATTTGAAGAAGAAGTTAAATCACCAGAATTAAACGTGGAAGATGTTCAAGAAAATTTGAAAAACGATAAAGAAATTAATATTGAGAATCATTTTGCAATGCAGCGTTATCATCATCTTTCGGCTTTTGATTTAATATCAAAGCCGCTACTAATAGACGAAGAAAACAATTGTCGAAAGCAAATGACAATTGAATATTTTCCGAAAGGCACAGATGAACTGAGGAAAGGCTTTTATTGTGAATTATAGCCGAGGATCTGGTCCAACATGGAAGAGATCTAGGCGCCGTCAAGGAAAAAAAGGAAGACTAATTTGAACACTGTCCATTTTCTTCCTCTTTAAATGCGGTGTAAAAGTATTTGTTTAAAACTTTAAATTTTTGACCTGAAATTTGGAAACTTATGAGAGAAGTTACCTTTTCTCTTTAAGCAAATGAGCAAGAAGAGCTTATTAAACTGTCAAATTTTACAGAACTTTTCCCTTCGGAAAAAGTCTCTCCGTTGGGGGAGAGGTTGTAACAGCTTTAAATAGTATTAAAATCTTGTAGTTTAAATAATTTAAATAGATGAACATTAAGATATTTGTGAATGGCAATATTTGAAACCAGACTCGAGTGTGACGTGCGACTCTCGCACGAAGAATGTAATTTATATTTAAATGTTAGAATATGTTTTCTCTTCTTGTTTGTATGTCGCCATTTTTGAGTGTTAAATAAAAGTTATTGCTGTGTTCCATCATTGGAGTTGCTTCATATCGCCAAAGAAGTATTACAACACTTATTAAAACATTTTCAAGAGAATTATTTAGACATATTTTTTAGCTTTATTTCAAAATTAGATTAAAGGTTATTATGTATCGGGCTTGGAACTGTTACTTTGTTTTTCTTACTAACATTTATTTATTTTCAGCATTTATAATTGCCAATAAATAGCAGTTAGTTCTTACGAGAACATATGTGGCGATAAAAATTTAGATACATTTGCGGATAGACTGTTAGGGTAATTGGACTTGGAGAGATGCTTGTCACAAATTGTCATTTGCATGTCCTGCCTTTGATAATGCTTATGTCTTCTACATATCGTTGCTTAAATATGCCCTAAGGTTTGTTTATTGTAACACAGTAAACACGGTAACGGCAACTTATTTGCATTCCACCCATTTTCCCTTGTGACAGCAACTGCTATATAATTACTGGTTTGGTTCTGTTTCAACAGTCCTATATCATGCAAATAGCAACGAATGAGGAAAGGGGCTGGTTATACACGCCTGGTCTGTAGGACACGAACCCAATTACGGTATATTTAACTTCCTAAACAGGCATTCAGTGCTACTTGAATGCAACTGGTCATCTGCATGCTATATTGTTTAAGTTTCTCCAGCTGTAACTCAATAACAAGCACATTGTTGTTCTCAGAAACCTAATATTAAATACAATACTCATTGTTTGAGTTAAATCACTTTCTCATAGGATTTTCCATATAACCTCTATTATTGATATTTTCACTATCATTTAAAAAGAAGTAATTAAGAGCTTCTTTTTTAAAAATATCATGGAAATGTTCATTTATTAATCTATTAACTTACACAAAGATGTTTCGAAGATTATGATACATGTTTGTTTCATGCTATATTGGTATTAATAATTTAGTCTATGCATTTTTTAAAATTTATGATAATGTTTGACAAAGTCTGTTGTAGTGTATTATTATTAGTCTAAAGAGGCTTCGTACCTGACGGACTATTGTTTTCGTTTTGCGATTTTGCGCCGAATCGCTCTGAATGTCTGTTCCACTTTTCAAACTGTTGCCACCAAATATTATCTCCCTGTATTTTATTTAAAGAAATTAAATAATGAAGAATCTGCACAAATGTATGTACGTTTCTTGCATTGTGATAAAACAACGGTACCTAGAGCTATCTAGTTTTGAATGACATAATCCTACTGCGAATATGAGCCTCTGGAAGCACAAATTTTAAATTTGGAATTTGTTTTATTATCGATTTCATACTTTGTAAAACTGTAACGAATTTTTGATTAACAAACTCTAGGATTTCAAAGCGAGCAATGGCAACTTTGTACAGAAAATGTATTTTTATCTCCAGCTCGTGAGACTGTGTATCTTAAATTCTAAAGATATGCCCAATTTAAAGTCATTTTGCGATATTGCTCTTGAACTGAATTTTATGGTTTAAGTGCGAGGATGACATTTAATAAATAAAGGTAACACACAAAATGGTAATTTAAAAAAATTCCTTTTTTTAACTTTTTATTTCTAAAATCTCTAAAAATTAAAAGAATCAAGAATATTTGCGGATTTAATTAAAATATTAAGTTCAGTTTTAAGGATGCAATTTTAAATGAATCATGCTTGTATATTATGCCTCTCTGTAAACATCTAAATACAGGATACAAAATGGTTTCTTCTCGACGAAGCATTTATGACGTTGCCCTTTTCATGATAGCAAGAAATATCTAAAACCCGTTTCCAGCACAATACGCTCAGAACTGTACACTTTATCCAAGTTTCGAAACTTCTTTCATTTATGAATTTCTTTTACCCAAAGTCTAAGAAGAGAATCTTGATCTTCTATTAGTGCTTTTGGAGCAATTAAGGAGCCAAAATGGTTTGAGGAAAAACCATTACGGCTTTAGAAATTAGGAAAGGAACTAAGGGTCAGAGCACGTTTATTATAAGTTAATGGAAGTACATCATTTAGTGACTAAATCCACAGATTTAGTAACTAATTAGTTCAACTGTTTGACGCAGTTTCTGCATGTAAGCGCTGTGGTATCAAGTTCCTTTTCCAAGTACAAGCATTTTCCATAAATAAATGAACCAATCCATGTCAATTATATGACATTATTTATGAAATAATGAGTAATCAATAATTTCTGTTAAAATTTATCCCCGCCAGTGTTGATATCATTTCTACGAAATAAATTTTCCCAATAAAAGTAAACTAAATTTCATTTAGTATACATAGTGTAATAGATAGCCAACACACAGTACTAATGATGATGGAAAAAAGATGTTTTTCTTAAATTCAAGTTTTCAGTACAGCTTAATTATTTTAAACGGTAATGAGAGAGCTGTGAGTCAGTAATTGCTTTGCTTGGAAGAAAAAAATCTAATAATTATTTTTTCCTACGAGATTTTATTAATGATATAAAAGTTCGACATTATTTAAACTGCAGCAGATATTTGTCCGTAATTTCAAATAAGTTTTTTTTTCGAGTGGTAATGAAAAATGCTTCCTGATTTAAATTTGCAAGCTTTTAGTTTTTTTACAGAATGTACAATCTCACTCCAAATTTCGTGTAAATGAGTAGCGTTTATAATAATGCTGAAAATGAAATTATAATACAACTTGAAATTATGTAAAGTTATACTCGAATATTATAATTTATAACTTAGTTAATTTCAACATATGTGGAATGTAATATTGAATAGGAAAAGTTTATTGAAAGTTGTCTGATCTTTTTGAGTTAATGATCTTTTTCGACTATAACTTTATAAATGAAATGTCTTTGTGATAATTTTGCTATGAGAGTGCTACGTATTTAGAAGCAAGAGAAGACATGAATTAATTCTTTGAAAGCGAGATTTTATACGAATTGTTAACTTTCCAGCTTCGAAACGTTAAATGATATTGATGATCAGTTACATTATTTGAAACGAATGTTTTTCAGAAAGCTTTTATTCAGTGTACAGTACCACTAAATTTATAGAAAAATTACATTATGGATTACATCAACGACATTAAGAAGCAAATGGTATATCTATGATTCTTGGAATCTTGTTTTGCCTTTTTGACCCGTTAAAATGCAAAACGTATTCAAAATAAAATTTATATTCAATTTGAATAATAATCTCTAGTCCTGCATAAAAATGGATTGTACAATGTCTGATAGTTTTTTGTTTGCGTGTAATTTTAGAATTCAAACTTTCGGAGGTTATATTAGTACTAAATTGAAGGTAGCAAACCAAGAACATCTGAGAAATATACAAGCTCTCCCAAACATACGCCTTCTGTAAAAAATATGGTATACATTTTGGAAATTAGTTATGTACTAAGTTATGACATAAATTTACAACTGTACCTTATACGGAGTAAGTTTTAAGTATCTAAATTAAGTTCACTTGTTATAATTTAGGAATGTGATTATAATTTAATTTAATGAATTGATTTAAAGTATAATTACACACTTATATATATTATGCATACCAATACCTTAATGATAACTGCGATTGCACATACGTACATAGGGATAGGTGCCTTGTGTTTCTTCTTTTGGTAGGATCCTTGTGTTTGAAGCCTTATATTTTCTTGATTTTACTAAGTGTGAAATATGTGATTATATTTGTATAAATGTCCTTTAATTTCATAATGAGAGCTGAATATATGTACTCAGGCACGTGTACATACTGATCATTACGTAATACTACTTGTTATTATCTCATTCTGACTATTTAATTTTATGTAAAAGTTGTAAATGATTCTGAGTGAACTTACGCAGTTTCAGCAAATCGTGTCATTTTACTATTTTCACTGAAATCTTTAACCCAAATAATACTTAAAAACATAACTTAAGTAAACAGATTAAGCTGCAACCATCATATTATTCTGGGGAAGGTCGCTTGATTCTCAAACTGTGCCGTCACAATGTATTTAAAAACCAATTCTACGACCTGATCAGTTTTCTGAATGGATATTCAGCAAACAGTGAAATTGTTTTCAATGCTTTCATTATCACAAAAGTAGTCAAACTGAGTGTGTGAAATCTTCTGAATAACTGCAGTAAAATGTCACTTATCCTTCACTACACGTTCATGACGTTCAAATATTTCTTACAGCGTAGAGATACATTGGTATTTAACACACCTTCTCTAAAAAACCGGTCGAGATCATGCTGCAGTCTTAAGGAGGTTTAAAAGTTTATCAATCATCTTAAAACTATTAAAACAATTTTCTATTTCTTTTACTTCTGCTTTTATCGCCGAATTTTGAGTTTTTATGAGATTCGCACCTTCAGAATTATCTGTGTTTTGATATCATCTGTTCCAATTTTGGCAAAACTTGCCAAATGCTGCAAATACCTTAAACATGATTGAAAGTGCAACAGTTTGCTCATAGCGTCATGCTATATTATAGACAAGATCAGACATTATCAGCAAACACATTTATTTGCGTCTACCATGAAGGACAAACTCAAATTTGGAACTTTGGAAATGCGTACAAATTGCATAAATAAACTTATGATCTCGAAATTTATATTCATTATGCTGTTTCGACAGATTAGGATATGTAGGGTACTAAAAATTTCACAATACATTAGGAAAATAAAACATTAGCAAAGAACCACATTTGACGTTTTATTCTCAAGTCAATGAATAGTTACAATACGTCATTTATCAGTCAGTATTTGAATACAACCTCTGTCAAATGATGGCCCAACTACAGCGAAGATGAGGGTATGGCTGTCTGTAACTGCCACCTGCGAACATTATATAAGCATGCTGGAAGATATCTTTCTTCTTCATTTAAGAATGTTGAATGTCGATTGTAGATATGGCATATATATTGTACCAACAAAATCTAATGCATAGCTAGAATTTGAATGGATTTTTTTCCCATGCAGACTCTGAGATTAATTTCGAAATATGATGACATACTTCCAGCTCTCCGATCTAACATGCGCTGATTTTTTCTTATAAAAGTACTTTGAGATGGAATGTTTTCAAACACATTGGGTTACGACTTTGGATTTGAAAGACTGCATCAAAAATGCTATGATTATCATCCCTAACAATATATAGCAGCGAGTAATAGGCAGCATATTTCCTGCTTTTTGTTCATGTAGCGAAGCTGGGTTGTCATCTGAGAAAGATCATATTCGAATACTATCTGACAATTATCATTCCTATAACTATTATATGATATATATAATTGCAGAGTATTCTCTTATGATATGACTTTACTCTTCAGAAACTATATTTCCATGAACACAAACATAGCTGAAAAAATGAGTTTATTATTTTTGTCGTACATATTTTTCAAATTTATTATATTTCAATTTAATCTATGAACTTTTATTTTTCATTTATGTAAATTGCTTTATTTAATTATTTCTTTTCCGTTTCTATCATTAGTGATTATTCTATAGTCACTAGTGTGGATTTAGCCATTCCATATTGCTAACGATGTATCATTTGAAAGCTCCAAGTCAAGCTTTCTCATCAATCACAATCATTCATTCAGAGAATGCGTTATATGCTGCTATGCCCATATACCTTCTCCACAATTTATTTACTAGAGATTTGCTTAATGCGAAAGTCGAGATTATAAAGTATTCTTAAGCTCTTGTACTAAATTTAGATTTCACTGGCTACATTACACTGAGAATTAGATACTGAAATAATCAAATTAATTTATTCTAACTTCTTAATTAGGGCTGTTAACTGCAACACAATTTCTATGTTAATAAATATAACTTGCTTAAGATTAAGTCGATCTAACCCTTGTTCGTAAATGTTTACGAAAATTAGCTTACTTAATATTCTCTTTATACTTATTACGGGCTCCGCCCTCAAGCACTTATACGGAAGAAAGGGATGCCCTGTGGAGGTCTTTTTAAGGAAAACTAGCGAGTATCCACGTTACGCATGGAGAAAACTCCCTATGCACCCACCCCGGAGCGAACTACCGGGGTTCAGCGGTTTTTACAGTTCGGCCCTGGTGGACCTTACTTTGTATTAAAATTCAATTTTAAAGTCAAAATGTAAATTGTATTATTTGTATTAGATGATACGCAATCTGTTTTAATATTATAAACTATTATCCAAGTAATATACACCAGAAAATATTTTACTTTTATTCATCACACATGGCACAGTCAATTTTAAATAGAACTAGAAAGGAAGAAGAGCATTAGCAATTAAAATGATCAAATTGGTTTTTCCTAATTTCTTAACTAGAGATGTTAATTATAACACAAATCCTGTCTGTATTATATCTATAACATGCACTTTCATTTTAAGGAAAGCAAACTGTAAATACATTTCAGTATGAATTTTCGGATCATTTCCGATAAATAAATAGTTATTTCACATTAATAATGCTCGTAAAAGAGTAAAACTTCATATGTGATACAAACATTTCTTTAGAAAATATAAATTTCGTTGGTAAGTATAAATATTCAAAATTATATCACACCTCTTAATTTTAATGTCAATTTGCACATGTGTCTCAAATTTAATTTACTGCTTATTTAAATGTTACAGAACACGCAGTAATATCCCTGAATAAAATACTTATATTTCATTCGGTATATATAAAGTCTCAAGTAATTAGTTTGTATAATAAACTCCATTTAATATGAAGTTTTCTGATGATTTAAAAACTGCTATGAATTGAGATTCTCTGAACGTTAAACTCTACCCAATAAATCAAATTTCTGTCAAACTACTTCAGTCTTTCTTATTCTGAAAACTATTACGTACTTTCGAAATAGTCACATCTATGTGATTTTTTCGTATTTTGAGCCGAATAACTGGCGTCTCTTGATCGATGGCCAAAACTTTGTATTATTTTTTTATGTATTCCTGAAATTCCATAAAAATTCCACTTGCGACGAAATCATTGAGACAGAATTGAGGATATTTTCTGCAAACTAATATCCAATTTCGGTGAAATACTTTCGTGGTGGTATGAGAAATTTTCATTCCAGGATTTACTTTGAAAGTGTGCCAGTGTAACTAAAGCAAATGTGCAGCTTCCTAAAAAATAAATTTTGACGTCACAGTTTACGCAGTGAAGCTCTAACATACGCAAACATTTAAAATTACGTTTCAATCACTTATTTATCACGGCGGGTGTGAGAAGAAAATAGTAGAAAAAGGGAAATTAAACAATTAGGAGTTTACTTCTACATTTTTCCCCACACACAAGATGCTAAAAAGTAAAAATTTCTCAATTTAAGCTCTTTTTTATTTAAAAAGTGTAATTTTGCGTAGAATAAAAAAATACCAGAAAAATAAAGTGAGCTTAATCTAGTTAATAGTTTTGCTCCAAATTAGCTCGCAACAAAGGGAAGGAGTCAGACTGTAAAGTTTTATCTTAGCATTTTTATCCTTACTCTCATTTCTACTTTTGTCGGCTCCTACCAGGATGCGAATTAGTTAATGTGTAGCAAAATTCTTGAACTTAGAAGAGGGCTTTTGACTACAAATGCTGATATTTGTGCTATTTTATGCGTAGCTCTTGGATTACCTAAATTACCGTTAGCAATTTCCTAGCCGTGGTTACTCGAATATTGAGAAATACTGAGTCAAAGCTTGTAGAATGAATTTGTTATGTGAATTCCATATTTTATTGTTAAAATTTTACTGTACATATTTTTGCAGTCTGAAAATGAAGTGATGAGTCTCTGAGTGATGAATAATTTATGACACACGTGATGTTTAGTTATTTAACTGAAGTTCAATAAAAATACTTTTTTCAAAGCTTCCTCTGACTCTAAATTCTAGTTATTTTTCTAGAAATCTAAGCTGCAGCGATTGGTAAGTTGACGATCGACCTGAAGTCAGATTTATTTTTGCAATTCTTAGGAGGCGGTGTAGCGCCCAGACGTAAAAGTGGTTAGTGACTCTGATTGCCGTACCGAAGAGCCCGAGTTCGAATCCAAGGAATGGATTAAAATTGTTTGTCCCTATACAGGAGGCGGCTCACCCACTGAGTATCTTCATAATAAAGTGGCCTTGCTTGCGGCCTTGTAGTGGCCAATGCCTATAATGGCTAGTGCCTGCCACTGGGAAATGGTAAAAAATTATTCTGTACAAAATGAATATCTCTCAATAACGTGAATTTTATCCTTTTCTCAAACTTACTTACAAAAGCTCGCAGACAAGTTACGAATATAAAAAGCATAGCCTAAGATTACGAATTAAATGGTGCACTAAAGTCAAATCACCGTTTTAAAAAGTCCAGTAGATGGAAACTATTATTTAAATTAGCGATGTAAATATTTCCTACTGATAACTTGAAAGACAATACACGAAAGAGATTCTTTGACCTTGAGTTGTCCATCTTTGACCGAGATGCTTAACTGAAAGCATTTACGTTGGTGCATATCGTAGATCAAGGTCTAAAATTTTAAAATGTGTAGCATAATCGAAATATGTTTTTATCTAATGATTGACATAAATAAAAATATTGTTACAAGTCCAAAACAACAAAATACCTGATAATAATTTGGCATTTCCCAAACTAATACATTTTTCTCGGTATTTAAAATAAAGAAAATCTGCCTTCTTGCAATTCGAAATGCATTTATACACACTATAGGACTGAATAGTATTTGAATATGTGTTTTGTGCTTTATTGGATTGAATATAAAATATTTCTATCACCTTTTAGTTTGATAGTAGAAGCATCGTCAAAGCTTGAATAAAATGAAAGAAACGGATATTTATCGCACCCTAAGTTTTCTCCAAAATTTTTAGTTTCGTATATTTGCATAAAAATTCCATCATCTACAGTACATTAATCCAAAGTATCTTGTATACATACTCAGAGTACCTCGATCTCATACACAAATCAATGTTATTTACAACACTTCCTGAAAGGAATGAGGTGTTCATTCATCGTTAACATATCGTTGGCATAAAAGAATATTTTTAGTCCTTCAAAATTCTTCCCGGATGTAGCTAAAATTTGCAAGTTTATCTGAATTTTCTGTCAAGGATCTTGTTTGTTGGACATCAAAACGAAGTAATGAGCATGTTTTTCAAATATTTCTATACAAAATAAAACACAAAAATAAGAACAGAATTCAGTTCCGTTACATATCTCCCTTATTACAACGTAAAGATTCTTACTTTCTTTATTAGAAAGTATTTTATTATTTTCTTCTTACTTTCTTTAATGATATCATTTATAATAAAATGTATGAAAGCATCCTCGAGAGAAAAAGGTTTAGCAATTTTAGTAGGACTAGTATGAAAAGCTTAAAAAATGTAATGCTTCAAAATTTAAATTGCTCCTAAATTCTGGATTTTGTTCTCATTGTTCTAGATTTGTCTAGAATAAATCATTCTCGACTTGCCAAAATAGAGGATGCTTGCTTTCGTTAGAGCTTTTATACCATGAGGGCTGTATTCATTTTCAGTGGTCTTCGGTAAACTGAGACACAGTTGCTGTTATGTTTTTAATGTGCGAGATTTTGTTCTTGGATTTTCAGTGCTGGCAAATACTCGTATTCTCTGCAAATAAACGTATGTCCTGTTCTGTTAGGAATGCAATTTTTAGATTTTCATCACATTTCTCAACTGGAGAGATAGAAATATCCATTCAGGTATGCTAATTAAGTTTGTAGAATTAACGTTTAAAAATACTTTACAATTGAACGATCTTACAATAACCTAAAATCATCCTAAATTATTTTAAATGTATCTAATGATTTACATAAAATGTTTTCTATGGTGCTTGATCTTAAAATATTTTTAACATAGCACTGAAGTCGATACATAAGCTCATTTTCTCCGATGCTGTGCATTACAGCTGCATATAATGCATGATCATTTTCTTGAAAATAATATTACCTATAAAAAGCAAATTTATATATATATAATATTAAAAAAATATGAAAGCGAACTTCTAAATTTAATTCACTATAACCTCTCTTATTTTTATTTCATTTGGGAACTTCATCTCTCTGTCCTAAAAATAGCGCTGTAAGTCTAAACTGCGTCATTCAAATTAATCATGCGATCTTACGTAACGCTTAATGCAGATGTCTTTTGCCCAATCAAAATAATTGTAAACCAAAACTTAAACTCAAACTTTTTCCTCCCCCCCCTACTTCCTCTGCATTACTGCTGCGACGCTCACTCTGTCTTCGCTTAAGCTTTGATCCTGTTAAGTAATTTTGCTGCAATCATATATGTGCTGCTATGATAGCTTCTACCGGTATAGTATAAAATTGTGAATGTTCTGAAAGTGGGCACGATTGGAGTGCCAAGTTAATTGTGGCCACAAAATGTGAATTTAAGTAAATAAGCAATTTAATCTGGCTCAACTGTTTCTTCTTTAATATGGATGGACTCTCTAAGCATCAAGTATCTACGCCATTAGTATTTCTCCGTTTCCACGTCCTAGTGTTCCAATGCTTCCAAAATTGTGTTAATATTACATATATATTCAAAAGTATGTAATGAAGTATAAATATACCTTGGTGTTTTACATCTTAATGGTATTACATATACTTTTATTGCAGTGATTGATTAAACATCTCATTTAAATTTTTTCAAAGTGCTTTTAAATTATGCTACCGTACTTTATATGCCCGTACTGCAAACTCTAGTTTCTAGGAAGGAAAACATGTTACCATTTTGAGCTGGACGATTTTATATTTTGAATACTCTCTCAGACTATTTTATTGCCTTTTAAAACGCTGAAAAAGAAATATCGTTGGTTGCCAGAGAACATGCTGCGCGTATCAGATAATAGAGAAGCGAATCTAGATGGGCAATATAAAATTGGAAACGATGAAATAAATCATAATTTTGTGATGGTCCATTTCCTGTTCTTTCTCCATGCTTGTCACTATTGGGAAACACGTCTTGCAGTCCGCAGATAGGAAGACATTTAAAATCTGAGATTTTATCACAAGAAATGGTGAAAAGGAACACTTCACACCCTCCTATTCATAAAATTATATGAGGCATATCTTCGACATCCCGACTCGGTGCATTGAGAACATATCTTTCAGCGTGTTTTATGACTTGGAAACCCTAAATTTGTAGAAAATGTAACAAAAATTGTGCTTTTCAATGTATATTGTTATTTAAGATTATTCTATGCCTAGTTTCTTTTACCAGATATTCGTCTCTTGTAAATCTTAGCTGACAATTCTACATAACATAAAATATGAAAAGAGTACCAGAATGCTCAAGAAGTCGAAATTCCAAAAGATTTTGATTTCAGTATTGGACCTACCTAAGCCGTTTTATTACGCTGTCTTTTAACTTCTAACATTAAATTCTTATTTCCAGGCTTGGTAGAAATCTAAATTTTAATTTTTACTTGCAATTTGCTGCATTTGTACCATGTTGTTAAAACCAGATTACTATGATTTGTAATAAATTTGTTTCACATGCGTGATACGTGTTAACAAAACTACGCTAGTTTTATTTTTTACTGAGCATAATTTTGTTTTCTTCTAATCACATGCCTCTCAAGAAAGAAATGAAATAAATTTTGTAAGTGGTATTAATTGATCTGGAAGAATGGAATAATAAAAGGTTATTACTAATTGTTTCATTTGTTTCGGAATATTTCTTAAATTAGTTTCGATTCTTATCTTCATGTATTATCTTCAACTTATTTCAAAATTATTTTTAAATTATTAATCTTTTTGATCAGAAGGAACGGAATGATAGGTGCAGGTAGAGGTAAAAGTATGGGGAACACCAGCTATGTACCATGGATCAACTGATAATGCCTTACCATGCTAACTAAACATTGAAAAAAAAGTACAAGCAAGCTTTATAGGAGTTTACAAAGAAAAGAGGATAAGCAAATTATAAGAAGAAGGAATAACGCCCGTTGTACAGTGTAAACTGATTTCACATTAAAGAAGCATACCTTTGTATTTTAAGGGCACAAACAAAGGTGTATTTTTTCACATTATATGATGACCCCAGGGGAGGGTTAGATGGTATATTTGACGACAATAGTTGGTATCTCAGAGAAGACCAAGGATTTAACAAAAACGAGTTGTGTCTTGCGAATGTGAAATGCTTGAACGAAACAATAAATGAATCGTAATTGTACACTAAACTTGTTTGAATAAACGAAAATGGAAGGCATAGGAAATAGTGCATGCAAAATGAAGGTGCAGAACATAATATTTGCTGAACACTACAGTAGATAAGGAAGGCCTACCGAAAGCAAGAATGCAGGTTCGAACCTTGCGTGAGGTTTCTTTCTTTGTTGTATGCACCTCCTTCTTACATGTGTAATATCGGTTCATCTGCTGAATTGCATCCTGGACACCTATTCTACAATCACTGGGTCCATGTACTAGTTCCGCAAACAATTAATACTAGTTGCGATAATAAATACTATACAATAATTAAAATTGTGTAATTGAAACATGTACACTGAGGAATAAAAAGGCGGCAGTTCTATATCTCCTGTTCTACTGAGGTGATTGACGAAAATTCAGCTTGCGTTTTGCATATCTCGAAAGCGCGACTTAGGATATATGTTAGATTTATATATATATATAGCATTGTTTTAATATACATACTTTGACAGAAAAATCAGACTTTTTCTCAAATGATATGCCAATTTTTCCATATTTGGATTCGACCTTAAATTATGTCTAAATATTAAATTTTGTAAAATTTGGTGCGAATTTACGGATGTTAGTAAATATTCAAAGAAAGTTTCAAAAAAAGGTGATATATCAAATTCAATGAACACTGAGGAGCTAAAATTTTTAGAGCTAAATTTTTAAAAATCTACTCGCGCGATTTTTCCAAGTTTGGCATAATTTCAGTTGTAAAATCGAAATATGGAAATAAATTGGCATGTTATTTCAGTAAAAGTCCAATTTTGTGTTAAAAATACCTATATTATTAACACACTACCTATATTAGAACAATATAATACCTATATTAGAACAATGCTATATATAAATCTAATGCATTTCCTAAGCCGAGCTCTCGAGACATGAAAAACGCAAGTTGAATTTCGTTAATTTTCACAGTAGTACGAGAGGTATATTTCTTTTTCTGGCAGTGTACATATTTTGATTACACAACTTTAATTTTAAATATTTATAAATTTAAGTTACCATATTATGCAATCGTGTGCTGTACACAGTAGCAACTTCAAAGAGAATCACATATTACTACACATAACTATGCATGAAAGGTTTTTGACTAAAAATTTTATAGTAATTTTTTTTAGCATTTTACGTTAGCAATACCAAGCACAAGTAAGATTTGCATTTTGCACTAATAGAAATGGTATATAACCCCCCCCAAAAAAAACATTTTATGCTTTACTTTGCATGCTTTGCCAACTCTATATTTTCAAGTCTTTAAAAAAATATTCACTGAAACTAAAACTGGCTTAAATGCAGTAATATGAAAACTTTATTTCAGGGCCAATTTTGTACATTATTATCGCTAGTTGGAGTTTTAAGAAAATATTGTTCCGAAAGTTAAGAAATGATTTAACTGTTAAAAAAACTAGATAATGTATATGTAAATTTAAACTTAAGTGCTATATATAATGATATTATGTAGCCAAAATTGTCGTATAAAGGCAAACTATATATATATATTTTTTAAATAGAACTGTAAATCTAAGTTCAATCGTTTGAGAAATGTTCATTCATATAACGTATTTCAAAGCACAGTTTGTGTTAATGTTCGTATATATCCGTAAATTAAAGTATCTGCAGATATAAACAAAAATATATATGCGATGACTAGCATAAAGACAATTTTGGTACATATATATTGGGAATTTAGGTTACCTGTATTGCCCACGTATAAATAATTAGAATTAAAATGCTTGTAAATTAACTTCGAAATTTTCTATTCGAATAATGAATAAATTCCATAATGAATAAATTCCATAATGAATAAATTCATAAACATTTGTCCATTTAACTTATAAATCAGTAATAAACTGAAGCCCAGCATTTTTTCAGTTTAAAATTAAGAAACGCAAGCATGTAATCTTACGAAGGATCTTGTTGATGGAAATAAATTTATGGCATCGTAAATAGAAGTATTCTGAGTACATTTAGTAATCTTTGAAGCTGTTATAAATTGAGAATAAAGTATCCACGAGCGTGTTAGGAAAATCTCTACATTTGATGTATTACGTTATTAATCATATGTATGCTAAACGTTCATTTAAATAAGCGTAGGAACTGCTTATTTAAATGAAAATTAACAAGGTAAACTGTATTAACGAATTTTAAAACTAAGAGAAAGATTTCTAATCATTAAACCCTACACTTTGTAATAATAAATGACGTCTCAATAAAGACATCAGTATCTTTTAACTTCAAATCTGCTCAATTTAAATAAGAAATAATTAAAATTTTTTTGAAAGGCATATTTTTTTTATATTTGTCTTTCTATATACTCTGCAAGATTTTTCTTTTAGTTAGATTAGGTTTTTTTCATTTTAATTAATTTAACAACTAATGCCTGCTTTTCAAAACAGTACAACTTAAGGTATCTCATGTGTTTAATACGTACTTTTATGAACAAATCACTGTGTTCTTTTTTGCATTCTCTGGCTTGAAGTTTTGTTATTTTAATTTAACATAAATATATTCCACTCTTTTAAACTTCTCAGTTTTAAAATTAATTTTATATTCATTTTTTATATCTATTGCATTTAGAATCATTGAAGTAGTTATTTGTTCTTTTCGGTACTTTAAAGATTACAATTTGTACATCATTCTTCAGAAAACAAAATAGCTCACAACTCATAATGAAATGTTTCAGAATGCGCTGAACGGTGTTTTAATTATCCTTTTCATTTTCAGTGTTAGAAATTAATATTCTGAATTTGAATTTCTTGGATTATGATAGGACACATTAAGGCTATTTGCCTAAGAGAAGTAATGGCTTCAAGTATGTTTTCTTAGGGTAGGATTTCATTCAACTATCACACGGGAAAAGTACTGCAGCGCTAGTTACATTTATTGGTTAAAACGTAAAACCACATCAAGTTACCATGTTCAGTGATGTTGATGAAGCGCGTTGAAGAAGAAATTCCGCTTCTCTTTTCGCATAGAAAACGCTGATACACAAAGCGGTTTGGTGAAATGAGAAAACAACAAACCAAAGAGCATTAGTGAGCTACATAACGTAGGTAACTGAAAAGGTTTTGTTGCACCATCTGTCGATAACAAACACCAGACTATCTAACAGCTAACAGTCCTTGAGGTAGGATTTCTCATTCTTCAAACAGCATTTAGTGATGTTGTCTGCTATTTTCTCCAGACGGTAAGATCGTGCCGCCAGGCTTCTCTCTAAGTTATCTCACACATGTTCAAAGCGGTTTAAATCAGAACCGAATGAATGTTGACCAATCTCTTCTGTGATATCTTCACTTTTCAAGAGCTTCTTACTAATATTCTTGGTTATTAGTTAGGAGTTATTTTTGGTTGTGCATCGTCATCGAAGTTGAGACTAATTTCAAGCCGGAAACGACGCAGGTGGGAGAGATTATCTTGATTTCAGTAACTATTTACGGTAAATGAAATTCTGTCAAAAATGTAGAGCTCCGCCAGTCCGTTATAACGTCTTCCCCTGGAAATACGCCGGGAATATCCCAACGGTCTCGTTTCCTGATTGTTCGTGGTACGAAAGCAAGTCCCTTCCTTCTCCATATCAACCGCTCACTAGAATAGTTTATCAGACTGAAACGACTCTTATCGGTGAAGAGGACTTGAGTGCATTGATGAGGTGTTCTGTGTTTGTATTCTCTACACACCGGTAAATGGTGCCGCCGGATGACTGCTATTATTAATATATAGCATTTAGGACAGCGGGTGAATGGTGTCCGCGATAACATCGCGGCAAAAACATCGCGGACGAAAACGTCGAGGAGAAAACAACGCAAGGCGAAAACATCGTGCTACAAAACATCGTGGGAGAAATCATCGCAAAGAGAAAACATCGCAGTCCTAAAACATCGTGGTACAAAACATCGTCGTCGAAAATAAAGCGGTTCAAAAACTTCGCAGTTGAAAAACATCGTCGTCGAAAATATCGTGGTAAAAAATAAAGTATCTACAAATCATCGCATGACGATAACATCGCAGACATGCTTTTTCCATACATGCTTTAATAACTGTAAATGAATATTCCCATAAAGATTTGTGAGCGCAAAATGTAAAGAAGGATAATTTTTACTTTCACATTTTTTATTAACTAATAAATGTTTTCTGAAAAAGTAAGAAGGAAGCTTAAGCATAGAAAATTAAATGCAACATATAGATTACTTTTCACGAAAAATTACCAGTAAAAACTTTATAAAAAAATTTTTATTAATGGCCTTTGTTAGTTAACTATGTCGGTTTAAAATTCTATTAATTGCTATAAGTTGCATTAATTTGCTATGCTTAAGTTTCCTTCTTACTTTTTCAGAAAAAAATTATTAGTTAATAAAAAAATTTGAAATTAAAAATTATCCTTCTTTCCATTTTGCGCTCACAAATCATTATGGGAATATCCATTTACAGTTATTAACGCATATTTGCGAAAAGCATGTATGAAAAGAGCATGTCTGCGATGTTATCGTCAAGCGATGATTTGTAGATACTTTATTTTTTACCACGATATTTTCGATGACGATGTTTTTAAATTGCGAAGTTATTTAATTGCGTAATAATAGTTTAAATTGCGTCAAACTACGCCCTTCCTTATGTTTGTCAATAATTCTACCGCTTGTAAGAGGCATTCTGATGTTTTCTTATAGCCATACTGCAAGTACAATCTCACTTTCACCTGCAGAAGAATGCATGGAAATTGTGCATTCCTTTTTTCTATCTGAATTTGCCCTGCACTGCGTGCGCTATCTTCTCTCATTTTGAGTGCCCTGACTAACCCTCTGACGGTATGTTGTTGATAATTTCATATGCATCTCCTTCCTACTGAGTTGACGTTCCATTGTACTGACTGCATAAAGCCCTTTTCAAAAATTTCATAATTGTATGTTGAAAAATAAATTTGTTGCTTAAGATTTGCACAGTAGATTATATGTCCCGTATGTGTTAAACATTGATTGCACTGCTTTTTGTATGGTAAAGATGTGCTTTATATTTTAGAACACTTAAAATAAATTAAAATATACAAATATATCTAAGTTTTTTTAAAATAGAAACTGTATTTTAGAAAGCATAATCTTCATAGTTGTTATGTAAAGTAACATATCTTTAATAAATTAAAATTTTATCGATGAGGGCTTAGAAAAGTTACTCATTGAATGATATTCAAATTCATTTTAAGTGTTTCGTTTACAAAACGCTTACGTATTTTATTTATAAAGAACATTTACTTAATTAATTTAGTATATTAACAAGATACATAACGTATAAGATTATTACATAAACTGTTTTAAAATATTTTAATGTATCATTTGAATGATAGATATAAAAACAAATTTCAAGAATAACATTAAAAGTCGCTGTCCTCAAACTGTAAGGTTTGTGCAAAAGCGCTTTTAACATTCACATATATTTGAACACTAACAGAGCAGCTATTAATTTTATTTGATTCTAACAACAGCTTAAATATTAAAACAAATTCAGCGTGACATGAAATGGTAAAGTGAAGTTCCTTAGCTTTAAATTTTAGAAATATCGTCCATGAGTTAACATCTTACCATTCTTTTAAAAACTTGCTTCTGTCAAAAAATCAAATGGTGGACGTACCTTATTTCGGTTACCTCCCAGAAAGAAAAAAAATATGTTTCATACTGTTGGCAATGGTTTTTGTATATTCGACTAGCCTTCTAAGTATAAACTTTAAAACTCTTTTAATGTTTTTAACTCTTTTAATCTGAACTTGTATGAATTACTTCTCTTATTCGTATATCTTTCGTATTAGAACTTAGACAATGAACGTATTTATTGGAATATTTATTGTGTTGGTTCTTATATGAAGTACGTTTGAACATTTGAATATTATATGGAAATATAACTAAAAATATCTTTTTTTTTCTAATGTTGAGAGAGGATACACTTCATTTCACCTTTTAATTATTCTTTGAATTGTGAAATAATTTTTTGAATGTGTGTAAGATTTTCGTTTCATTTATTTCAGATATGGACAGGAAGAAACGATAGAACAGTCTTGTGAATATAGGGTAAGTACTCCCCTTTCATCAAAAAGATATATCATATTAACGTACTTGAAGCATGTGATTGATTTATATAAATTTATTTCGTAAGTTTTAAGCTTGCGTGTATGTTTATTAAGCTTTAAGAAGTGCTAGAATAATCACCACATATTAGAAATTAAATTATATTTGTCTTTAAATAAACCGTTTATTTTCAGGAGAAAAAAGTTAAAATAAATTTCCTTGGGTTTAGTTGACATGATGAAGAGAAATAATTATAAAATAATCACATAATTTAAAACATCTCAGAAATAATATTTTAAAAGTCTGCAAGGAATAATAAATATAGCATCAAGCTTTCTCTTTCGGACTGCCTGTAAGTAAAAAATAAGTGGTTGTAAATAGATTCATAATAGAAACAGACAGGAATAATAAATCTGAGTTAATACGAGGCATAACTTCTGCTAAATTCTAAATTAGATATTCATTTTACATCTGCAACTGAAAAAAAAAAGAATTATTTTTTAGCTTATTGGTGGAAAAAGAATTGATGATTGATCCTCTTTTTTACAATCATTAAAAAAAAATTAAAATTTCATGATTTTATGTTCTTGTTATATATACAGATTTTTAGTAGAAAGGAATAGAGTAATAAACCATTTACAAGATATAACGAAAGACTGAAAAAACTTTCAAAATTACTTTTTTAATGTCATTTGAAAACTGGTGTTTAATTTTCTCCAGACAACAGAATTAGAGACTAATATTTGTAGCCTGAACTATTTTTGTCTCCCTATCTTAGTTTTGTTCAGTTTCATGCTCCTTCTGATTTTTCGTATGTTCAGTCTTTGCATATTCGTTCTTCAGTTACCTTTTGATTCTGCGCATTTCTCAACATTATACTGCATGAAATTACCGGACAGTTTTAAATTGTTAATAACATTTTAGTATAATTTAAATTAAGCTGCATTAAATTTTAATAGAAGTTTAAAAAATAACTACAAAACTGATATTAAAGTGTCCTAGATACTATTTTCGTGAATATCCTGAAGACGGTTTATAGAAATCTGTGACGTCGTCATAAGTATCAAGAACAGGGTTCATAGAAAGGTTATGTACAAGAGCATAAATATATATTTATTTTTATTTTATTTATGTGTTTAATTAAATTTAAGTTGCATGCATGTTATCTCTTGCCAAATAATTCCCAATCTTCTTTATTAAAAGCATCGTTCACTCTTGCTTGCAAAAAGATCTAAAAACATTGTTTTTAAAATATTTTCGGTATTAATTGAAAATGAATGTACTACCTGAATTCAAGGAAAAACAAGTTGAGTACCTCTGTTGATTTTAAAAATGAAATCGTAAGCAATTGTGATGTAAAAGATGTTTCTTAAAGTAATTTAATTATCTTACGATAGCTTACTAACTTTAGTTTAATTAACTTCAATATATAGAAAAACTATTCTGCAAGTACGAGTATAGTTTCATAATCAAAGCTCTTACATTAGAATTAAATATGTAATATATTGTTATAAAATATACTTCAGAAGATTCTTAGATCTTAAGAACTTATTCATAGAACTTAAGATGTTTGAGTAGAAAAATAATTTATGGACTGCTAAGACACAAATTTTATTTCTGTCAATGACTGCAGTAATTCTATGTGGCATGCAAAATAATTTGGTTTCTTGGCGAAAATAAATATATAAAATACTGCGGCACATCTCTCAGCGAAACAATCCGCAGAATTAAAAAAAAATAGAGGGATAAATGTTTTAACATCAAACTAAGCATAAAGGTAACATCAATTAAATAAATTATAGTATACTCCATATAAGGTAAAATTAGGTTTGTTCCTGTATAGATAAAGTTAAACAGCTATTTAGCTAAAATAAAATGAAGCGACCTCCTACGATGAATGTACTAAGTAACTAAAATAAAATCAATTTTGTAATTTTAACATTTTCATTTAAGTAATAATTATTGGAGTTAATCATGGGAACCTTTTGGAATATAAACCCATATTCATGACATTGAAGAACACACACAGAAACACACACATATTATGTATTTTAATATATATAAATAAATTTATTTATATTCGAATTTATATCCAGTCACTGTACCACTTTGATTACTCACACTTCACTGCTTGTTTTTATTCACTTACTGTGCTTCACTGATAAGAAACTGACGATCGAACCCACGACGGATTATGTACCCTTATCAATGGGTAACCCCACCCATAAAAAAGCCTTCGAATGGTACACAATGTTCCAGAAGATTCCACAACGTTCAAGAGTGTCCTGAAATGTTCCACAATGATCTGGAATGTTCCCGAATGTTCCAGACTATTCCCTAACATTCCACAACATTCCAGAATGTTTCGGAATAGTCTGTAGTGTTATGGAATGCTCTGAAATGTTCTAGACTGTTCTAGAATTTTCTAGAGGAAGAAACATCCAGCAATTATATTTTCAAAACACGCCCTTCAGGTAGAAATGAGAACCTTCTTCATGGATGGGGCATAGAAGGCTACCACGCCATATAACTCCCTTAATAGTACCAGGACTCGTTTCTGAGTTTTAGCGGCATGCACACTGTGTACTTTCTTTTATAATATTTATTGATTATATATAGCCAAAGCCAAGGTGGTAAGCAAATGTTATACAATACAAAATTCGAAGCTTTAGAAAACATATCATGCAATATATGAAAGCTCCTAGCTTTGTGTAGTGTGCTTAACTTCGTGAGTTTACTAACTTTCCTGATACTGTGTTACGTACATGTTTCTTTAATTGTCACCAATTTTATTACTACTTCTGGTGTCTACACACGTTACATATGAAGACGGTTACTTTACACCAGTGGCTCGAAACGTGTTTTTAACATACATCCCTTTCACCACTGGTAAAAAATCATTCCCTCATTTCTTTATTATTAATTCTCGTAGGCTAGACACGTTACATATGAAGATGGTTACTTTTCACCAGTGGCCCTCAACGTTTTTTCACCATACATCCCTTTCACCACTGGTAAAAGATCATTCCCTTATTTCTTTCCGATACTCGAAAAATGCAGATACATTTATTTATATTTAGGTAATTTTTTACCAGTATAAGAGGATGCAGGTGGTGTCAGGCTAAAAGCTTTCCTCCCCTCAAGCTATAAAATTCTCCTCCGGTTGAGAACTCCTGCTTTAGACGAATCAAGTTGTTGGCAGATCTCGTAGAACCGAGACTAGGATCAGTGCAAACAGAACTGTATGTAACGTCTTTTATGTTCCACTGTCTGTGTTTGGGCTAGAACTATTTTCGAAACTGTAGAATATCGCTACAAATAGCGCAGTTTTCTTCCCCTAACATTTGTCCTTTTTAGAATTTTAAGCATATCCCTGTCACCATGACAGGATATTTAACTTGATTTTTGGGGATAAGTTAATATGTCAGGTTATCGAATTCGGTTGGCATTTGAACAGACTCCAATTTCCTGCATTTGGATGTTAATGAAATTCACTAATATTATTTCACATTCCATTAAAAATACAATATTCTCACATATTTCCAGAGCTTATATTACGCCTATATGAAAGTTAGTCATCGCTATCACTGACTTTCATGCTGTCTTTCAGTGCGTTTCAAGAAACAAAGATGTGTTTGGTTGCTTTATATACAATGCATATGTTCTCTAACTATTTGTGCTTTGCAGTGTGAACATTATGCTTCGAATAAGTCTGCTTTCATTTTCTGAATCTCTCCGCTTTTTGCTATTGCTTGTGACTCTTTTGCCAACATTTCTTTCTACACAACTATCTTGTAAATAATTTGCAAGATTTGCACTATGCTTAATATTTTTTATGATCAAAATAATATCTGAAATAGTATTAGTTTAACTTTTGTAAACACTTTTACAAAATTAGATCTCGAACTATAAATATTTGCACATTTTTAAAAAAAGTGTATTAGCTAAAACCGGCTATCAATTTCAAAACAGCATTTTGCGTCTATTCACTTTTTAAACTTTTGCCACCATGTGGAGTCATCAGGTAATTTTTGGAAGCAGGCAAGATGGAAAATATGCAACCGCCTTCGCCGGGAATCGAATCACGGACCTTTGAAATACCGGCCCAGCGTGCAGAACCACTACACCACGAAGGACGCTAGGAAAGTGGGAGAAATACCTTATATACTCCCCTTTGTAAAGGGCGACTAGGGTTTTAGGAAACCTAGTCGCCAGATCCTGGATGTGGAGATTCATCATCCACAAACCTTTTTAGTTTGGGCGCTACTTTAGAGACATTACGTATGTTTTGGAAGCAGGCAAGATGAAAAATATGCAACCGCTTTCGCCGGGAATCAAACCACGGACCTCTGGAATACCGGCCCAGCGTACAGAACCACTACACCACGAAAGACGCTAGGAAAGTGGGAGAAATATCTTATAACCAAATAGTATAACCATGCATTAAAAAAAAACCTAAATAATAAAGAATCTGCATGAATGCATGAATGTTTCTCGCATTCTGAAGAAATAACGGTAGCTGGAGCAATCAAATTTTGAATAACGTATTCCTGCAACCGAACATGAGCACTTGGAAGACGGAATTTTGAATTTCGAATTTGTTTGATTATTTTATTTCCATTTATTTATTATTTATTTTAAGATCAACATATTTTTAAAGCATTAAAAGCGTATTTACTGTTTCCTGCAGCAACTAACACTTTAAATAATTTCGTAATCATTATCACTGCCAATGCTTTTCACCATACCACTATATAATTTCAAGCACCTAATAACATGAAATTCAATTATAAAACACTCTTACAAAAAACGTTTACTCAGTGATGGATCATATTCTTTGTTGCACGATGTAATATAGATCACGAAATTAGGTTTACACTATAACCATAATTAAACCTTTAGAGGAATTGCCCTTAGCATATTACTATCATTACTGAAATCTGAAATTTGCTTTGTTGTATAATACCGATACATCTGTAACGTAAGAAACATTTAAAATTTTATATAAAATTTGCTTTTGTGCAGTGATTCATTACGATAAAACAGCAAAGGGAGAATTAAAACTATTACAACTTACATTTCTTTTAAAGCTGCAAAAACTTGGAATCACATTTTTAAAGATGCACGAATAAAAAAAATCGAAATTGAAATTGAATGAAATCGAAGATGATCTCGAAGGTCTCATCGCATTTTATTCTATCTCATTCCCCAGAGTGCATAGAAATTTTTGGCTTAGACTCTGTCAATAAATTCTTAAGGCACTGTGCTCTGCAACGCCATTACTTCGGGTTTTCTTCTACTGAAATCACCAGTCATAAAAGTGGAACCAGCAATTTTCGCCAGCGCAATTCGTATGTCGTTTGTTCTTGGTTTCGAAATGAATGGGAAAATGCGAAGTTTCTTGTATAAAAATAAACACACATGGTGGTTTCATTCCCGTGTATTTACGGCTTCTAAATCAAAAAAGTCTTTCTTTTTAGTTTTTATTTTACTTTTCCTTCATTCCTTGTTGTTGAAAAGAAGTAAATATTGAAAGAAGAGGGAAAAGAACATTCCGTGAGCTTTAGCTTTTCAATACATAATAACGTGAAAATCCTAAGCTTAAATGAAATCAAAATTGCATTGCATAAATGCAGGAAGCAGAAGATTTGAAAGAGAACCGAAACTAGTTTTAATCTCTGTCTTTGTATTCTAGTTTTTAATCTTTGTATTTAAAAACAAAACTATTACTTTGAATGGCTTTTATAATTAAATATATTGTTACGGATTTTTCATTTATTTATTTTGCTATTTTTAATGGATTTGTTACTAAATTGTTCATTTCCCCGTGCAATGATGCGCGCGACAAATGTTAAGAGACTACGCCAGAAAAGGAAAAATACATGAACAAGCGCATTTAAATTTTAATAAATAGATATCTCGTAATTGTGCGCTTTCTCTTTAAGAAAAAATTCAAGAAAATACGAGAAATTTCTCTTGTGTTTAAAAAGCTTATAAAAGCTGGAGGCAAACATCTCAATTCAGTTGTTAAGAAAACTGTTGTTGTTTACAGTAGCGAATTCGCGGTGAAATTGGACTAGCGGTGAAATCGGACATTCTATAATTTGAATTAAGCTCTGCTGGAATTTTTAGTAGTTTAAAATATAACTTCTGTGAGATATTGCGACACTGCACAAATATGTTTGAGGAAATTTAAGTACTTTGATTTTATTCGTTGTGCTAAGAATAATTTTATTCACTTTTCATCTAACTTGTCATTCTATTTATTACGAATCCGTCCGCACGCAACAATATTATTTTTATCTTTGAATTGTTAAATATTTTAATTTAATATTGCATCAGACCTATATGTGCCTGTTGTAGAGCATTTAAAATATTTTTTGTTTCAAATGGAATAATTTGCAAGGTTTTCGAGAAAGTATATATTGAGACATTTTAGTGTCATTCGCTTGTCTTATAATGTGTTTCCGATCAATTTAATATATATTTAAGGAACTACCATGCGCCTGCAAAATTTTTTTCTCATTTTCATATTTATAGGGAAAATGGAGTTATATTATATTTTAATCAGGAATATATTTATTCAAGGAAGATCACTATTATTTACTATTATTAATTGTTTTCACAAAATTTTAAATTTTTTGCTCTTAATTTTTCTCATTCTTTAATTTTCACTGCACAATATAGTGCATAATATTTCATATACTTGTTTTGTTACATTTTATGAAATCTTTTTGATCTTATGCCTAGTGAAAGACGAGGAAAATTGCTCTAATTTTTAATTTAATTTGTTTAAAAAAATAACAAGCGGTAAAATTTCTAATTCAATTCAAACAATTCCATGCACATTTTCTTCAAACCTCTAATGGTTATTAAGTGAACAAAATTTAAATCTAATTTCTATCTAAAAAAATTAACAGTTTGTATTTTAGTTGTAGAGGAATCGTTGCTTTTTGTAGATTGTTACTTGAAGCTGTTATTGTTACATATGGCTTTATTGGAAAGATCAGTCCAAATAAATAATACAGCTCAAGTATCAAGAACAGTGATATATAATAAAAAACAGTAAACATTTAAAGAAAGAATCAGAATAAATGAACACGGAAACAAAATTAAAAAGCTAAAAATTTAAACAACAAGGAAATGTACGTAGAAGATGTAGGCTTTGCAAGAAATTCATGAAAGCTCTGGCATTCCAGTATAGAATTTCAGCAGTGTTCCAGATTGAATCTTATAACTATAAAATTTTAGAGTACCATATCTAATTTGTTTTCAACATTTTTATGAAATTTTGACTTAATAAATAATATTAATTTTGAGGGATGCTCTAGAAGAAAGTAGTAGCTTATACGTGGTTTTGTTGCTTCCAAGTAAAAGAGATATATGCATAGGATTTTTGCGATTTTTCAACGTCTAACGCAAATATGGCAAAATTTTCAACGTTGGGGAAAAAGTTTTCCAGTCTGTTGCCTTTAAAATAATAAAGCCTAAAATATGTATAATTTTTATCTACTTGAAATAGCTGTCAAATAGAACACATTTATACATACAAATTGAGGAAGAAACTATTATTTTATGTTTTTGTTATAAAGAAATAATTATTCAAGTAGGAAATATATCATGAATTAAGCAAAAATGCTGCAAGTGCTAAACAACTTATGTTTATTACAGCATTAGTTAATAGCTAATCATATTAATTCAGATCCATATTACGAGTTCATTATTATGGATGGACTGCAATAATATAATATGAAAATCAGTAACACAAAATATTGCATATTATTTTACATTATTAAAACACATTTTGTTTGGTGCGCAAAGTATAGCAGGTATGAATGAGATTCACTCATTTTCGATTATAATGTTTATAGAGTCGTTAGGTTTTTTTTGATTCAGGAGATGCAAAAATGTGCAAAGCCCTCCCCGATAATCGAACCTGGACCTCTCTAATACGCTTCGAGTATGCATCCAATCGCACCACGAAGCCATGCGGAAAGGAGAGAGAAAACATCTCGCATGTTTTAGACTTTTAAGAAAGATATCAGGTACATTTAAAAACATACAATTGCTCGAGGTGAACAAGATTGAAAATAAATAAGCATTATTTTGCTACTATATAAGGTATTTCTCCCCTTCTTCGCATGTCTTCGTGGTGTGATGGTCTGTCCGCTGGGCGCGTATTCCAGAGGTCCCTGGTTCGATTCCCGGCGAAGGCGTTGCAAATTTTTCATCTTTCCTGCTTCCAAATTACCTGATCTCTCAACAGTGGCGCCCGAACTAAAAGGGTGTTGGATGATGATTCTCTCCACCCAGGATTTGGCGATTGAGTCCCCTAAATCCACAGGCGCCCTTTAAAAGGGGGAATATATAAAGTATTTTTCCCACCTTCTTCGCATGCCTTCGTGGTGTGGTGGTCTGCACGCTGGGTGCGTATTTCAGAGGACCGTGGTTCGATTCCCGGCGAAGGCGTTGCAAACTTTTTTATCTTTCCTGCTCCGAAATAAACCTAATGTCTTTACACTATAAATATTTTTATTCTGATTCAGTAAAAGATAGGCCTATTTTTCTAAAATTTTTCTGAAATGTCTAATACTAAGATAAATTTTAATACAACTTAACGATGATTATGCGTTTAGCATTGTTTATTGGGATTGCCTTTTAAGATTTTGTGATTTTTTGTCAAATTTATTTACAAGAAAAAAGAGCTTATAAGAAATTTATTTACAAGAAAGACTAGTTTAAATTTACTCAAAAAAAGACACTCAAATGTCAGATAAAATAGTTTTTCTTTGTATGAATCCGTAGAAACTGATAAAAATAAAGAACGTAGCAAGAAAAATATTCATTTCATATAAACTCTAGAAACGCATTTGAAATTGGACTTTCATCCTTTATTACAACGAAAATTACACTATGCACTTTGAGCTATGTGTTTGAGTAATAGCGTATACAACGAATCTGTTGATACTTTTTACGAAGAAATTCGTGGCAGAACTCGCATTTTAATAGATTCCTCTCAGGCTCTAAATGCTTAATATTCTGAAGGAAATAATGCAGAATTTAATTTGTTATTCCCACTTAATGAAATTACTTAAGAAGGAATTGCTTTAAACATATTTGAATTTTAAAACATTTTAGAGATACAAACCTTCAGACATTTCGAACAAGTCGATTCTAAATCATATATTTATGTGTCTCCTATAGCTAAATAACAAGGAGGAATTCCTTTAAATATATTTGTCTTTTAAACATTTTAGAGATACACACCTTCAGACATTCCGAACTATTGTTTCCAAATCATATATTTATTTGTCTTCTATAATTAATATCAAGAATTATGTTATGATATAACTAATTGTGTAAACGTTTTTAGAAATATCATTATTGTAATGATTTCTGTGCATCTGTACATGCATTTCAACTTGTTTTAAACCAAATTCTACTTTTTCTAATTTTATTCTAAAAATTTTCGAAAAATGCTTTAAGAAGTATTTAATTTTTGCTCTTTCTTTATGATAGCACATAAAACGAGGTTAAATTAATATAGATTTACTAGTTTTATTCTTTATTCTACTTAAACGTAAAACGTAGTAAAAAACGTAGTAAAAAATAAAACGTAGTAAAGGTTAGAAGCATGGGAAATTCCAGAGCAATTTCTAAAATTTTTATTTCGAGACTGATATTGTTGTCCTTAGCCTTACGAAACTAAATTTACCATGTACTGTTATTTGCGCTGAAAATTTGTCATCAAGATAAATAATGTAAATAATTAAATAATCATCGTGGTTTATTCAAAGCACGGGCAAAATAAAAATACCTGCAATAGAGCTTATGCTTTGTTTTCCTTAGGGGACATTGCAAATGTTCATCGATCTCCAAGGACTATTCCTTTTGAAAGATGTTCTTGTACTCAAGGGGAACAGGTTGAAAAACAACCTGATAGCACCCAAGAGGTTGACATTTATATTCTCTTAAAGCGCTTTGTTCTTCAGGGAAATCAATTTCTTTCCTTTCCTCGTTCTGCCACCGAATTCGTTCTTGTTCCGAAATGCATTTGCCTTGTTGGTCTGAATGTCTTGCATTCTTTTTGCTCTTAACAATGCTAAATGTTGATGACCCGCCATTTTGTGGCAGCTAAATGGCTATAAGAAACGATTATCTAGAATTTTAACAGCTGTGAACTGCATAAATTTCGTGAATGTCCGAAGCAAGTAAACTTTGTGCACAAGAAATTGCTGAGACTTTCAAGCACTTATTTCTGTCTGAATACTTTGAATCTAAGAGCTAGGAAAAAAAAACACTTTTGTAATTTAAAACTTATTTAGGACAATTTTTTTTAAAATTCTGCAATGTTTTTTTTAATTGCCAGTTCTTTTTTTTTTACTTTGATTTATATAATTTGTTGTTACTTTTGCTCGCTTGTCTGTCAGGCCAAGCCCACGAAATTCCTTGTGGGAAAGAGCGCTTAAGATACGGCTGTCGTGTGCAACAACCTTGAGCACCTTACAGGTGACAGTGCGATTTTGCTCAGTTCTGCCCCCAATTTTGATGGAGAGCAACCGGGAAGGGGATGGATCCGAGGGCCTCCCACCTATCTCCCCTTCCTCAAAACCACACCAGAGGACTTTCGGCTCGCGCATATTTAGAGTACCGACATGTCTTCTCCGGGATTTGAACCCGGGACCTTCGGCCCGGCAGTAAGCGACGCTAAATACTATACCGGTTGACTGGCATATAATTTACGGTTAATGAGAATATATCATTAGATTTTGCATTTAAAAGCATTATCGTATTGAGCTAGCAAAGCTTCTTACCTCTTAACAATACGCTGTAAATACGATAAAAGGTGCGCTTTAAATACCTACTACATTTTATATGTGATGAATATTTTAACATTGTATATTGAAACAGAACGGTTTTGAAACCAAGAAATTCAACATTATATTTACTTCTTTATTACTTTCATATTTTTGAAATACATTTAAAGGAAAATTTTCTAATTCTTATACGTAAATTTATCAAAGATATTGCAAAAAAATATATCGCCGATAAAGATCGATCTTCAGTACATATTTTCAAATGAAATGATATGATCTCCAAAACGTTTCTTTAGCTCAGGAATAAAGATAGCTTGACTTGGTAATAAATGAAATAGTGTTAGATAAATAGTGATAATTTTAAAATATGTGGTTTTAATAAAAAAAATTATTGCATTCATCTCTGAGAACTCTCGTAGTGATTGGCACTTCTAGTTTCTAGATGAAAGTTCTGGGTTTTTTTGCTGGTGGGGCTCAGTGAAATTTCATGTTTCCTAAACGGAAATGCCTAGGAATTTCGGTAGCTTTAAGTCGAGGAATTATTAAGGGGACTCATACACCTTAAAACCCATAAGATGTTCGAATAGGTGACTGTTGCAAGAATTGGGATAACTTACTTATTTTAAAAGCAATTACTAGCAAAGTTTTACAGCTGACTACATAATATAGGTGCTTTCTGAAATAGTAATCAGAAAGTTTGTGTTGCCACAGATATTTTTATAATATAATCCGCTTTTTGACGACAATTTTCGTCATGTTTCCAACTTGCGCGCACAGTTTAAAACATTCTGTTTCATAATTTAATTCCATATTTAATATATATACAGCTTTTATAACATATGGAAACTACTGTGAACCTAAAATTCTAAAAATTTCATGTTAAATTTTTATTTGATATTGAGTTGAGTTTATAAAATGTATTTTATTAAAAAAATTTTAATGTTTTCGTCCATAAAAATTTTCAATATTAAAATATTCTTCAGATTGTTGGTTCAGTTAGAAAATAGTGCCCATATAAAAAATTTCATCTAATTTCAAGTATGTACCATTAGCCATTTTTAAAATATCATGCGTGCAAGGTGGATACACGGCGAAATATTTTGTCACAAAGAAGATTACATTACAAAAATATTTGTGGCAACACAAACTTTCTGGTTACTAGTTTCCAAAGCAGCTATATTATGCAGTCAGCTGTAAAATGTGGGAAGTAATTGCTTTTAAAATCAATAAAATATTCCAATTCTTGCAACAGTCACATATTCGAAAAGCATGAGGGGTTTAAGGTGTATGAGTCCCCTTAATTGTTCCCATCTCTTTGAATTTTACACGTATACAATTTTTTTCAAACAGTTATAAATTTTATAATTAGACATTTTGTCTATGGCTGCCATGTAAAAAATTAAATTTTGTATTTTCAAAATCGTTTGTATCCTGTGATAAAACCTTTCACATATAATTCTCTGCCTTGTTTTGAGAAATTTTATGTAGGACCCCAGTACTTATCGGTAGCCACTTCTTTCGAATTATTGTATAACAAAGCTGATATTTCAGTAGACTGGACCACAATATTCCTCGTAGAATGTAACATATAAAAACATCTGTGTAACGGAAACATTCTGAAAGCAGAAATGGAAGGCAAGTTCAAAACATACAGTGTTTATGCGTTTTTGTGTAGTCAAACTTTCCCTTCATATATCACAACTGAAGGAACGACTAGATGATTTCATAAGTGACAACAAACACTAAAATGTCATGAGAGACATGATTGTTACGATGGACATATGCAAACTTGGAAACATTATCATTATCCAGAAAATGATGCTATCTTATTATCGTATGAAAACATAAATATTAACAATACCGAGCGTATTTGGCGTACGCATCATGGTCATAACGGAATAAATACTATTCGCGTCGGATTAACTGTCTTACGTTTCTTTTAAGCTCTGATGCAATATTTCGTTGTCATGCAGGAACTGCTCATTCAGGTCCAGTACCTCTACTTTAAAACTGTTTGGGTAGGACCAAAATGTTCAAACTAAAGTTTAAAGAAGTGTGTCATTATTTCGAAAGTGTCTTTGTTTAATATAATCAAGGCAAACGAGAGCTACATTATTCAGTTTCATACACGAGCTCCTCATACGAAAAAGGATCCGAGGGATAGATCACATATCCTGCCATAGATTCAAAATGTTCGTGTTCTAGTACCAACTTAACGTGCCTTGCTTTACCGCTAACATTTTCGGAGATTATTCATATCTATAGGTTTTCAATAATTACACTGCGAAATAAACAACCATGTTGCCTCCAACCTGGGCTCACTGTTGTCCACCAGGCCATCACGTCCAACCACGAGGAAAAGAACTTCAAAGTCTGAGATATCGTACCCAAATAAGATTTGGAAGTGGTTTTGAAATTGCTTCCGAAAAGACAGCAACAGCTTTTAGAATGATGACGTCGACTTTGTAGGAAATATACAGTAACAAACTCAACGATTTTAAGGCGAGCAATGGCAACATTCTACAAAAAATTGTCTACAACACGCGAGACTCTCTATCGGAAATTCTAAAGAAAGGCAGTTTTTAAATAGCTTTAGCCCAACAGTACGTTATCCCTAATGCTCTCGAAGCGTGTCTGTATATGTAAATGAAAAACGCCTCTTTATATTACGACTTTGGGCGTAATATAAAATCTAAAATCTTTCAAATCTAAAATCAAATATAAAATCTAAATCTTTTAATTTTCTTTTATTATTTTATTTTTAATTTATGACCTATATTTTATTTTGTAAAAGTTAGTCAATTTTTATCATGGTAGAAAATAAAATTTCCTTTTTTCAAAAAAAAAAAAAAAAAAAAAAAAAAAAAAAAAAAAAAAGAGATTTTTTTACATTTTGCTATATTATAAATTTAGCAAAATGTATTTCTCAGTGAAAATAATACATCTTTGTTTTTGTTTAAATAACAGAGTATTCGTATAACAGCCATAAGTACAATTAGTGAATTTTATTTTTAAATGTTTTAATATTTTTGTATTTTGCTTCTTTTCACAAGAGTTTTGCTACTGTTATTAGTATACCATTTTTTCCTAACTATCATTCCGCAATATAGCTATGAGAAATTACAACAACTCTTCACAATGCAACTGTATGGTACGTTCAAGTTATTTCCTTTCCTGAAGTCACAAATAGCTTTGCATACATTGATTCCATCTGAATGAACAACTAAATCTGTCTGTAACGAAACACACTGAAATTAATTTTTTTATTATTATTACAAATGAATATAATTACTATAAAATGATGTAATAAGTGCACTTATTTAGGTACTAGTTGTTTATTTTTACTTATTTATCTTGCTTTCCGGAATTTATGAGATTTCTGAAGTGCCTGTTCTGTAAATGCATTTGAATTAAAGATTGAGCTGTTGGACGAGAATAATGTTGAATTTCCAAATATAATCTTTAAACATAATTTTCGGAAAATTTTATATTTCGAAATACCCCTAGGGAGTATATTTAAAGTGAATGTCATTCATATTCGTTCAATGCTGCTATTATGTCCATTTACATATAGTTAAAAATAGTGAGTGCTCTTAGAACGTAATTTTCAACGTTCAATGCTGGCACACTTCGAAATATTTCCAGTATGTTATGTAAACTATATGTTACTCAGGTTACGCTACAAAAAAATATTTAGGTTTTGAATAAACGTAAAATTAATCACTTTTGGATAAATATCTTGGTATAAAATTTTATGTTTTACAGCCTATTTTTTATAGCAGGCAACTTCATTATAAATACATTTTTATTTGCGTAATAATTCATAAAATACTTATAATTGGTATAATAGTATTATAGTTTGATTTATGTGATGATAGCAAAGCCTCGAGGACTATCTACCTAAGGGAAGGGATGCCTTCGTGGAGAACATTTTAAGGGAACCTGGCTCGTGTACACGTTACACATGGGAAAAACCACGAAAACGCTCATGAAGCCAGCCCGTTCGCGGGATTGGAATCTCGGACCGAACTACTAGTATTCAGCAACTTTACCGCTTGGCCGCTGGTGGGCCATATTTGTATTTTAATGCTAATTTAAAGTTATATTATTTTAAATTGCTTATAATATATTTAGGATGTGATTGTACTTACGAACTATAGGAATAGTTTTATTGATGACAACTGTAGTAACATTTAGTAATTTAATAACGAAAATCCACGAACATAACAGACGTAATTAACACGAAGATTACACATAAAAATGAAAAGAAATGAGAATAGAAAGCCAGTCCATGGCATCATAAAAACGGAATAACATCATAAGAAGAATTCAGACTCCTTCGCTTTAGAACTTTATCGTTACTTCTGTCTGAAAATGGATCACGTGATCTTGTTGGTAAGCACGTTGCCATTCTTACTTATAAAAAGAAGCGTATCACCACATATATAACTGTCCTAATAAGGATTGCTTATGATTTTCCAAAACAACATTCAAATTTCTCAATTTTTTTAGACGAAATGGCATAAATGAATATTTTGAAATAATATGCAGGTGTTATTTCTGTATAATCATTTCAAAATTGAATGACTCATTCAAACATTGCTGAATATTTTCACAATAAGAATTTTACATTAACTCACTTTATTTTTTTACATCTTGTGGCAACTTAGTTTGTTTAACTAGCAATTTGTTTCAATGTGCGTTTTTCCTACCCTATCTTACTTCAGTTACGCAGCTCATTCTTTCCAGAGAATAGATTTTTATCTGATAAGCGCAGATGTACGAAAGTTTAATAGAAATTGTAGAAAAGAGCGAAGGAGCGAACGAGAAACAATGGAGCCGCTTTTGGAGTTGAATTAGCTGTTGACGAATGTCTGATAGTAAATCCATCGAAATGATTGTCCATCTGGTAAGCTGCAAATGAAAGTTTAATCGCGTTATTATCGGTTAGAACACACTGTAATTCCTAGTAGATGCAAATGAATTGTAATTCTTGGAGCGTAAACTTTTATTTTATAACTAATATCCAGTCCTTCGACTGCTAACTTATATTATATTTTAAGATTTCAAACAGAGAAATATTAAAGCTAATTTGGTTTCCTTCTGTATGGCTGGCTGAACTTTGCACTTCACTCTTTCACGGACATTTGTGAAATGAGAAATTTATTAGCCCCTGTTAGAATTCATATATGGATGTATTAATTTAGTTCCATCTAGTACCTCAGATTTTATACTAGTGCCTTAATGTTAGGCTATGATATGACTGCCCCATTATTCAAATTTTGATGGCTCTAGGTACCGTTGTTTTATCACAGTGCGAGAATATACATATATTTATTCAGATTTTTCATTATTAGTTTTCTTTAAATATAATACATATTTGGTGGCAACAATTTGAAAAGCGATTCAGACTTTTAAAGTTTTCGAAGCAAAATGACAAAACGAAATTAATAACCCTTTTGATTAACGTACTTTGGGTTAATTATAGTTACCTCATACCTATTTTAGACAAGTATTTTAGTGATTGCTATTTGTCGAGGACTTAGTTTGATGATAACGTTGCTTTACCCAAAACTCGTGAATAAAGTCAGATTTTGATATATTCGCACATAATGTTTGTCACATAGTTTTTATCATAAGTATCTGAGAATAAATGGATTCAATGTTAGAAATTTGATTAAAATTTCTGAGTGCTACATTAAAAATATATGCAGGTTTTTAATTCCAAGCGAAATTTGTTTCATTTTTTTCTAAAATTTCTTCATTCCGAATAAAAGCAAATGAACGAAATGAAACCTTTCTAAACAGTTGTAGCTTCAAACGCTCGTCAGCGGGATGTCTTGCGCTAATGAATTGTTTTTCATTTCAGATTCATACTCACTTAAAAGAAAGACATTTTCTTTAAAAAGCGGGAAAAGAAGTATATTCTGAAATATGTTCATGACGTAACTAGGGCTGCATCAGTTTTGTTTAAGCTGAAATGTTAAAATTAGAAAAAACTGCATAAACACTTTTATAGTAGCTAACATTTTTAATTCATTAAATAAACAATGAAAATTGCAAAGAATTAAGGGTTGTTGGAACCGAAATATCTTCAAAAAATAGTGATTTCAGAATTTTGCATTTTTAAATTCTCTACACTTTTATCTTTCTAAAAATACCATTCTTTAATTTCTATGAAAATTAGAACTGTAAAAAATATAGTTTTAATTTGTCATCGAATGCTTTGGCAAATGAGGATTTTTACATAAAAACGCGTTTTCCTCCAAACGAGATTTTTTTATACTCGATGTACCTTTTCTGAGGAAATAGTGCTCACAGGTATCTAATATGTTTATGGCTTACTTATTAAGTTTCCTAATACTTACTGAAATGAGCTTTTTGTGGTAAGCTATGAAAAAAAAATTAAAAAAAATTTGTATGAGAAAAGTGCTAAATTTTACTATGCCTAACAAATAGTCTGTAAATTACTCTAAAATTCAAAATGTTTCAAAAGCTCATTTCAGTATAATCAGATAGGTATACTTTAATTACACAAATTTCAAGCGTGTATCTACAGCAGATTTTAAGCAAAGGTACATCGAAAATGTCCAATTTAACATTGTCGGTGTAGGGGTTGCTGATACCCCTTAAGATAAGAATTATTAAAGATATCTTTTAAGAACAATAGCGAAGTTATGAGGCGTGGAAGAAATTTAAGAATATTAAAAGAGTTAAGAAAAGTAACAAAGTTAGTGAATAGGAGTACAAAGGAAGAATAAATATTCGTTGATAAAAGAATAGGAAGACAGAGAGATGTAAGAAAAGGATAGCAATGAATGTTCTGCTATCATACCATCTTCTTTAGACTGAAATATTTTATCCAGACGATTACTTTTAAAATACTGTTTTTATTGCAACTAAAACATTGTTGGCTATATTTATTTTAAAGTAAAATGATATATTTTTACATTTCTATTATAATTTTATTGGTCATAGGAAATTTATGTCAGACTGACATCAGCTATATGGAGTAAGGTGTGCAAATTAGCTTTATTCTAAAACATTAATTAATATTTAATTATAAAACTGAATGCTGAAATTGCAAACATGTCTTTTAAGTTTAACACCTAAAAGGTTTCAAAATTTTAGAGTATATATTTATGAAAAATATTTACTTCCTTATAGGAAGTAAATATTATCCGCATTCCTTATAGGAAGTAAAATTAATCCGCATTAATTCCTTTACTTCCTTATAGGAAGTAATGGACGTAGGGATTTCGCAAAATATTTCGGATGTCATATTTCAACTGAAATATCCATTTAGACCTTTGCGGAATCCGTATGAACTATTTTTTTATAGATTTCTCTACATACAAAAAGAATAAACGATATTTGTTTTCCAAAACGGATTTTAAAATGGCTTCAAAAGGAATATTTTCATGACGTCCCTATGTACATATGCATGAATGTATTTTGCATACCTTAAAAAGGATTAGCTGTAGAATGTTGAAGTTTTGTATACGGTCTGCTATAACGTCTAGTTGCCCACTTCCCATTTTTATTGCAATCGGTGAATATATATGTATGTGACATAAAAATAAGTAAATCAAAATTATAATTTAAAAAGCTTCTTAATTGCTCATTTTTAATTTGTGTAATTTCTCTCTAGCAGTTACATTCTCAAAACTGCATCATATCTGAAAACTAATCCGCATTATGTCATCTTAAACATCCGCATTGCTTATAAGTTTTAACCAATCAGATTAATGAAAAATTGCACTATAAATACCTTTGCAATTCAACCACCATTCATCTATCTCTATCTACACTTCCTAGCTAAAGGACGTCTTTTGCTTGATTGTTTCTGTTAAAAATATAATGCGTCACAATCAAAATTGTGGGATGCAGATTCGCTCCATGTGCTGTGTTATATGTCAATCAACAAGTAATAAAGATATATCTGTGTTATCAAGCGATTCTATTTTTATTCAAATGCTCTCTCATATTCTACTACGTAACTGATATTTTTAGTGATCCACTCGCGACTGCAAAATAATGTCTCCCATATTCCAGCACTAATATCATATCGAATTACTGCAAGGAACTAAATCTATCATCAGACGCGTACACACATGGTGTTGCAGGTTTTCCTCTCAACATGTAAGTTGTAACAAAATACGATAGCTGCTTTGAAAATAATTGGCGACCTCAAAATTATCTATTCTAGATTTGGTGTTGTCCCCTTAAATTCATCTGTTCTCCCAAATTCGAGATCCTTCCATGTTATATAGCAACCTATATTTAATCAATTACAGATTAGCCGTACTTATACATCACACTTAGTATAAATACTCTTGGCACAGTACCTACCTCATTCCGCCATGCAAACATCACTATGCTGCTATACCTTCATTGTTCTTATTTTAAGATGATATAATGTGCATATAAAAATATTGTAAATGCTTATGATCTATAAATATCATATCTACTAAGAAATGATTTAATATGTGCGAAAATAAAGATTGGTGATTTATAAAAATCCAGTTTTGTTATCTTCATCGGTATGCCTTAACAATCAGCCATGACGGATATCGAAATTTGTTAAAGTATCGGATTCCTTCTACGCATAGAATTATTATATATATATATATATATATATATATTAGATAATATAAAGGAAATTAACTCCTAAAATTATAACTGAAATTTAGAAAGCAAATGTGCACTTTGTGGTAATAAATCATTTAGAATTACGAAAGTAAATGTGCCGTATTTTAACGTTTTTTCCTGTTTACATACATGCATGTTTACATGTACCTTTATAAGTGCAATAACGCATAATCCATTAAGTATGATCCTGAATTTAGGAATATTTGAAAAATATGCAATTCAATGACCTTGCGATGCACAATGCTGCTATTAAAGAAGAAATAAATATTATTTAGAGCGAAATGTAAGTTATTCAAACTGAATGATGTCATTTGAGAATTGATTTAATTACAATAATACCCAGCCCGATGGCTCTTGATTTAAAATAGGAGCTTTAAGCTCAAGCCTGTTATTACTAAATTCGTAAAATTTATTTAAATTTGCTACAAGGGATAATGAATGATTAGTTTTAATATTGGATTCCCACTTCGAAATGAATATTGACAAGACTTTCCTTTTCATCTGTTGATGCGAACTGAAAACGCATTTCACTCTGAAAAGCAATGCATTTAAAAAAATATGTGAATGAATACAAGAGTGCTTATGTAGGCAGAATCGAAACCTGTTGGGAGAATTGTGTACCACGCTTTCATACAGGTGATCCCCGAGTTTTGCAAAACAAATGTTTTTATTCTTTTTCCATTTCACGCAGAGATGCATTTATGTATTTCTGCTTCAGAGATTATGTTTTATTCTCGTTTTACAGCAACACTGCAAAACGGTTTAAAAGCCAGTCAGAGACTTTGAATAACACTAACATAGCAATCGTTGAGTACCTAATTTAAATTTACCTATTTTAAAACTATTCTTAGAGTCCATTGCAGAAAACAGAGGAACTATTCATTTTAGGGATACAATGATTTTAATGCTTTAATTTATCGTAAGTTTTGTTATCCTTAAAAGTTTCATATTAAAAGCATAAAATAATGGAAAAATATTTCTTCAGTATTGTAAAAAATATCATATGTGTTTCTAGTTTAATTTGTATTTTACTACGGCAAGTCGTGCGAACATGTAATTTAAAAACATTTTCGAAGAACAAAGATATGTACTTTAAGTAATAGAAATAATCCTTTTATTTATAGTGATAAACGCACATAATATAACTGCTATATTTCATTTGTTAACTAATTACTAGATCCCATTACTAAATTAGCAAGACAGTAAATTCGTGGAAGAGATGATATAATTCATGCTGCACTGAAGAATTCAGAAACCGAAGGGAGAATGTAATAAAAGATTTCATTCGACTTCCATAATAATTCAATGTCATTAAATCAGTTGTATTGCATGCTACGAATTCGTAGAAATTTGCTTTAAAAACTAAGGCCTATTAACAGGAACACTTGAAATTTTATCTATTTCGAAATAAATGAATGCTCTTGCAGATAATGCTGTCAATTACAAATAACCCAAAGGGAAGCAGATATGAGCCGATATTCAAATTAACACATATGTTGCAGATTCCCAAAATCGCTGAAGCATACCCGAAATCGCATGTATCAACTGGAATACTAGTGTCCCGCGATTAATCAAAGTCTCCTTTATTTACTATTGTTTAAAGGGCGTAAAAAGCACGTAAGCAAACTTCCAATAATGTCGTTCCTAGAGCTTAGAAAATACCCTTTTGGGAAACTTCAGACTGTTGTTAAGTTCGTGCGAAATCACCATACTTTGTTAATTTGGTGACAAATAGTTTCTTTAGGTGTCAATAGGGTTGGTTTGGTTTATTGCGGTATAATTTTCTCTCGCCTTTCCGCATGCCTTCGTGGCGTAACTGGAAGCACGCTCGAAGCGTACTCTGGAGGTCTGGAGTTCGAATCTCTACGATGTCAAAGCACATTTTTCACGTTCCTGCATGAATGTAATCTAATCATTCTACAATAGCAAAGCGCTCAAATTTGCCTAAAAGGAGGGATACCTCCGTGGAAGACATTCTAATTAAAACAGTCTCGTATACACGATACATACGGGGAAACTCACGAAAACGCCCAAATAGTCAGCCCGAGATTCGAACCCCAGATCAAACTACAAGTGTTCAGCGACTTTATCGGTCGGCGGCTTGTGGGTAAGTGTCAATAGGGTGCTTCCATCGTAATCTGAGTCTATCTGTTTTTTTCTACAACTCTAGCATCAATCGACTAAACATTAACAGCTTTGAAATAACCATATAGAGATAAAATAAAAATCCTGACTTCAATTAGTGTAAAAAGGTAAGTAATACAAACAGAAAAAGATAAGCAATTACAAATTTCTTGTAATAGATAAATCAACAACCTATAATGCAAAAGAATGCAATAATACATAAAAACTTAAAATGGCAAAATTTTTTTGCATAGATATTTGCCCAAATTAAAAAAAATATATATATATAGTCAGTGTTGATGCAATGCAAGTAAAATTCTTTATTGTGATTTTATTTCCCAGAAAAACGTCTGAGCCGATGCTAATGGGTTAACAATAGGCTTTGATTCGAACATATTGTTGCGTGCTGCTGATTCGTTCAGATCTCTTCACCAACCAAGCTCGATGAACAGGAAGAAACTGAAACTTTATTGCTTTTAGAATTTTTATAACAAAATATAGCAGCTATAAAGAACTGAAGGTAAACGCGGGACCAACCAAATTACCTTCTCTAACGTAGGGAAAATATTTCTGATGATTACCGATATCCCTCCCAGCTTAAATTCCAAAAGGGATTTATGATCTGTACAATTGACTTTTTTTTTAAATTGTTGAAAATTTATTCTCAAATTTAACTGCAAGAACTTATAGGAACTGTAAAGTTTTCGGAGTGATAAATGTAAAAACGAAAACACAGTGTCTTCGCAAAATATTCGAATCATGGATCAATTTGCTGTTAATCTGATTTTCATACCATTTACTCTACAAAAGCACGCATGGAGGTATACTATAATTTCTTACAAGCTACCAAATATTTCCAAACGAATTTATCGGGTGATTCCTCATTAAAATTTCGATGTATTGCTTCATGTAAAATCTGATAAGGGATTATATAAAGAATAATACTTGGTCTTTGTACATTATTTGCAAGAGAAATTAAAGTTGATATTTGCGAAAGGGATATAATGCTCTATTTCGTGTGTATACAATGTTAATATTTTATTAAGTGCACTCTGACTTTTATTAAATGCATTTTAAGTTTTGAACACATAAATTCCCATAATCGTGAAGCCCACTAGCGGTCGAGTGGTAAAGTTGCTTAACACTGGTAGTTCGGTCCGAGATTCGAATCCCACAAACAGGCTCTATTTCGTGTGTATACAATGTTAATATTTTATTAAGTGCACTCTGACTTTTATTAAATGCATTTTAAATTTTGAACACATAAATTCCCATAATCGTGAAGCCCACTAGCGGTCGAGTGGTAAAGTTGCTTAACACTGGTAGTTCGGTCCGAGATTCGAATCCCACAAACAGGCTGACTGCATGGGTGCTTTCGTGGTTTCTCCCATGTGCATACGAGCCAGTTTCCCTTACAAAGGCTTCCACGAAGGCATTATTCCCTTTAGACAGATAGCCCTCGAGGCTTTGTTGTAGTCAACTGAAATAAACTCATAATCGTGTTTCAAAATTAGTAAACACATCATTAATATTTATATTAGTATCATAAGTATTTATTAATTAAAATTAGTATTTTTATTTCCAGTTTCATTTGGCATTCATCGATAACTAACTTTACAAAACAAAGTCTTAAAAAGAAATGCGACAAACTTAAGTCCCAATCTAATTTGCGAGCATGTAAGTATAAAACGCACAATGTATACATTGAAATAGAAGAAGCTTATTTGCAGAATGCTACGTTCTTTAGCTTATGGCCTTTCTTTATATGCATGCACTTTTTCTGAAACTTCATCTATTCAAAAATACGACACATTAAAAATAAAGCCCCTTTTATCCAAAGTAGCAAATGCAAACAAAATATTCCCTGAAATCCGTTGTTTATTTCACATGAAATTTTTTCTGAGTAATTTCTAAAGCGACGTCATTTTGAAAGTTCTGAGAAACCCAGTGTTGATAATAATGACCGAAAAATGCGGCTTTCATGAAAAGTTCGAATATTTATTGCCGTGCCTTCGAATCGATCCAAAATCCCTTGAGGGGTTATTCATATTTTCCTTTGTGTATTGCAAAAGCTTGATGGTGACTAACACGCACCACTCCCGCCCTCTGAAAAGAAGTTCTTGTGCAATACCTGTAGACTGTATTGATTTAAAGTCCTAGGAATTTGAAGAAGAAAGATATGAGTCACGTTACGATATGCGCCAGGAACAGTCCGGTACATATTTTTGGAGTGAGTTTGGAAGCTGCGCATATTTAATATTAAAGGATAAGCTTTTGTGTCCCACTAGTTGGTATAAGCCCTGACTACGTCATTAGCATTTGCATTTTTTACCGTTTAGAAATTAGATGCCAGAAGTCAATTACTGCATCAACCTTTTAAATGAATATGAAACAGCATTCATTCTTCCATGCTTGCATATTTTGGGGTTTATTATTGTTCTCTCAGTTTAAAAAATACATTTTGTTTCGCTACATTTCTCTTCTGAATAATTTATTCTATTATAAACAGATCTCATTTCAAATTATGTAATAAAACTACACAAAATTTGGCTAAGATTCCAAACGAAATATGTATTTCCTTTGCATAAAAAGCGAATGAGTGGTCCTAATGTGTGATGTGTACCTATGCATGAATTCTACAGTTGTTTTTCATATTACTTTTCTCCTGTAATTTAGAAAACTAAATTATGAATGCCAATATTCTTTGATCTAAATACATGCCTTCAACATCAGACACTTTTATTAGATAACATGAACTCAGATATATATATATATATATATATATATATATACATATTGGTCAATAAATTATTTATATTTTGATTGCCAGTTCCATGTACTTCTTGAGTCAGTCTTTTGTATATTTATAATTATGCTTTAAGTTAACTTTCTATTAAGGGATATTGTTTTAAAAAGATATAAAATTAAGAAAAACTTATATAAAAGGTACTGTAGAGATATTAGGTTATTTAGAAGCAGGAGTGATGAAAAATGAGCTATGCCCTCGCCGGGACTGAGACCTTTTGAATACGTGCCGAGAACACCACAAAGACATGCTAAGAAGTCGAAAGAAATACCTTATATAATCCCCCTTTTTAAAATCTGACTTGGGAGTAGGGGACCCAGTCGCCACTGGTAGATGACGATGGTGGACAATCGTCATCCACCATCGTTTCTAGTTCGGGCGCCGCTGAAGAGATATTAGGTTATTTCAAAGCAGGAGAGATGAAAAAGGAGCAATACCCTCTCCAGGACTCGAACCATGGACCTCTCGCTACGCGCCGAGCGTGCTGACCATTACACCACGAAGGCGAGAGAAATAAACTTATAGTACTTATGATGCATAAAATGGTTACCTAGTGCTACATCGTATCATTGCTCACCAGTAATTTAGTCATTCGTTCTTGCTTGCATGGCTTATCTTTGCTTATTTACATCGTTTAGTTTATTTGTGGAACAAGTTAAAAATTTCTTGGAAATGTTGAAACCTCTTTTCCTTCCTTCCCTGCACAAGTTTTAACTTGAGAAAGTTACCACTTATATTCACTTTTTAAATCGATGACAGCTTTTAGACTAAAGAAAATATCAATATTCCACTTGGCTTCAGAATATACCTCAAATAAGAGAAAGTTCAAAATACTTTTCTTTATTTTACTGTCGCTTTAATGCTGGTAGTTTCCTCTTGCTAATTTGAAAATGCGAGAAAAGTTTCACAGATTGAAGAATGACCAGTTGGTAGTTTTTTGTTTTCATTCTATTAAGCCATTCTAATGTTTATCCGTTACTCATTTCCCTGGAAATGAAGAAAATTAGAAAAATTGTGTTTCGGAAGTATATAATACATTCATTTTAGTATTGTTTTTTCTTAAATGATACATTTAAGACGTTAACTCTTATATGAATTAAAAAAAATATTTAGAACATAGCATACAGCAAACCTTAAATTCTCAATTTACTCCTAATATCTCAAATGAAATGAACTCGATTAGTATGTAAAATCAATATTACTTATTTTCATAGATACACTATTAAACCATAATTACTTTTCTAGCTTCTCTACTAGTGACTTAAAACTGAAATGATTGATAATGTATGGCGTAAACGTAGTATTGTTTTCCTTAGGAAGATATCCATAAAGTTGCATTACATTGTCAAGTTTTCTTACATTTAAATAACCCTATCTAATGCATTGGAAAAAATTCTAATCTGTGAGCACTTAAGTCATTATTTTTAAATGATTAATATTAGTTAGAAAGATTTCTCTAAATAATACTAGAGTTTTACTATAAAATGCAATCGTGTAACTTTTAAACTGATATCAGCGTTATACATTTAAGCAAAATAAATAAATAAATAAAAGGAGTGTTTTAAGTATTGATATCTTACGTTTTTTAAATAGTCACAAATATATAAAGAAGGAATGCACGGGATAAAATCCTGGAAATCAGGGATTTTGTTTCATAGTGAAACGTAACAGTTGTCTAAAATTTCTCTACAAGAATTTTATCAAGTGCAGTTGTTACACTATTTAAACCATCTTAGGAAGATACCCTATATTTTCACAGATAGAAAGATTTTCATTAAAACTATCCAAAAAATATTTTGACAAATGTAACCTAAATTAAATCACTTCCCGTACTAATTATAAAGTTTCGGCACCTGAAGAATGAATTTTCTCTAAATCAACAAATCTGCGAAAAGGTGTTTCCCAACTGTCATCCAAAACATTTATATTAGTTATGAAAGAAATTAAGAATAAGTATCTACCCTTTCTGTGTAAAATTCTGCAAAATGAATCTCATAAGGTTTTTGTTTTGTTGTTAGAGGTTGAGAATACTTTCCAATTTCCAGAATGACTTAACAAATTCTTCACATTTTATATTTATTTAATTTTTCTTGGCTTATTTAATTTGACAAAGCACTCGAGAGCTATCTGCCTAAGGTGAGGTATGCCTTCGTGGAGGACATTCTAAAGGAACTGGCTCGTTTATACGTTGCATACGGGGAAATCCATGAAAACACCATGCAGCCACCCCGTTTTCCGGGATTCGAACCCCAGACCAAACTATGAGATTTGAGCAAGTTTACCGATGGGCTGCTGGTGGGCATTTTATTGTTTACAGACACTGGATTAAACTGCTGGGACATTTTAGAAGCTACTAAACTTAAAGTTATTCGACCTATTTTTGAACTGAAAGTGAAAGGAAAGTGTGAATTACGTTTTATAATTTTTCCCCGATTATTAATGTTAGATGAAAGTAAATTTAGGTTTTATTTAAAAAACTGCGAATCAATCCTTAATTTATTCGCTGCTTAATTTAATCTCCACTATTGCCAGAATTAGCTGAAAGTAAAGAAACAGGAAAGTTAAGATAAAGTATTGTTAACCACGCAATGTTTAACCATAGGTAATGTGAGTTTAGTTGAGCTGCAGTAAAAAGGCCCCACAAAGAATATTCCAGTTCTTTCAAAAAATGCTTTGCAGTTGGTGCTTTTCGCACTTATAAAAATTACGCCATTTTGATTGAAATTGTGCCTTTAAAACTTCTAATGATTCAGAAATGTTGGCACGTTTTGAACTTATAAAAGCGTACTATTATAAATCTCCGATAACCCATGTGTAACTTAGATAAAATACTTATTCATCAAAAAGCATTTGTGCGTAATATATATTATTTATTACTTCGTCTATGCAAGGATTGTGAATTGAAAAATTATTTTATATAAAAACTCTTAATTTGCAAAGTTCTTTTATGATATATAAAGTTCTTAGCTACTTACAGTTCTTTTTTACAGAAGTTTTTTTGTGTAGAAATTATTTTGTTAAAATTTCGTTTATTCGAATTTCATTAATACTGTGTGAAGTTACCATACACAACGTGTCTTCGTACAAAGTTCGTTTTTGTAAAATTATTTTGTGCAAGATATGAATTACTTATTATATCGCTCATTGTTTAATAACGAAGAATCATAAATTTGTTTACTTTTTCCTGAATATATGCTATAGCTTTTTGTTTATCTTAGTGCACATATTTTCTCTCCTTTACTTGAGAGATAGCTGATGATCACCTCTCTTTCGTATTTCTTAATTGCCTGATTTTTATTCTTTAGCTAATGTGTTCGTAGATATTATTTTCTGCGAGCTTTGTATGATGCATGCTTTTTTAGCGAGCAATTGATAAGACAGTGATATGGCTAACTCCTTTCCTCATATATGCATGTAATCTGAGGATACAATATTCCTTTTCTGGAAGTATGTGAGGTACAAGCCATGGCTTGTTAAATACCAATTTATATGGACTATATAAGAATATGTAAGTTCTTTCAGTATTAACTGCAGGAATGCAATGAAAAATATGTATTCTAGTTTCTTCATTTTTTTTTCATTCTTTTCCCCATATTTTCTTTCGTAGATACTTACATTTTCAACTGAAATGCAATTTCAGCCAATAAGATGTAAAATTTTAAACTGGATAGACCAATGTCTTGAGAGACTCGACTTCTGGAGTAAATAATCTGCCTCCACAGGACTAAAACCATTGTTTATCCGATAGTAGGTTCAGGCTTGACATTGACCGTACTGGTACATTGTCAGATATCTTAGGTTGTCCGAGGGGGGATGGGCTTCGCTTGGTCAACACTTGGGCACGGACGGTGTTTGGCTTTGTGCGTGCGTTGACTTTGTTTCAAAGCGTTGATTTATTTACACAGTATTTGAGATATTTGAGGTCCCTCTGGGTGGACCGAGGGAAGTGGCGCCCTCTTGGATAGCCTATTCAGTTGGGGCATTTTTAACCATGCAAGGCGGTCTCGAGACAGCCAGGTCTGGAAGCCCCTCCTCCTATTCACTGTATTAATGGTTGATTTATATTTTCTGTTTTTCAGCACTAGTACTGCAGAAGACATTCTGCGTATATTTTCATATTTTTTAGATTATTTTCAGCGAAATATGTAAGAATCATTTTAATTGCAGAAAATTCAGCTTGAAATATGCATCACATAGTAAACGAAATTTTAGAAGAAATTTATATTAAGGAGATTTTTGAAAAACACAATCACATTGTACATCCGCTTCCTTTTAGATCCCTCTCTATAAGTACACATACTATATGATTCTTTATTCTCTGTATCTTGGAATGCATGATAGACTTTGTACATGTACCTGGATGTCCCTAATAATGCTTGTATAGTGGTTCATATTTGTTTCTTACTTATTCTTCTTTTACATTATAATTTTTGTGAGTCTTGAAATGATCTTTGCGCGCATTCAGTCAGAGCTATGATGGTGAAGGGGAAATAAACTAATACACAGATTGTTAATTTGGATATATTTCTGTAGCATCTTGTTAGTTGAAGGAAAACTGGGCGCAAAATTGCCTCTAGTTACATTCTTTTTTCTTTTACTGGTCATAGGTTGTGCACCTACTTCCTCGCCATATAATACTATATTTCCCCATTGCTGAGTTGAGTAGGCTGTTCTGAGTATGTACCGTATATACCCGCGTATAAGTCGACCCCCCCACTTCGACATAAAAAATTCGTTGAAAATAAGAAACCCACGTATAAGTCGACCCCTCCCCCACTTCCGAAATCGATCGAGAAACTTCGAAAAAATGTATTTAAATACTACATTTATAGAACTCTTCTGTCGTAATTGGCTCGTCATTATACATATTTTCAGTCTCGAACTCTGTATTGTTATAATCACTGTTAGAGCCTTCGTCGTCATTTTCCCTTTCAAAAACAGCATCATCTTCCGCGCCGTCTAGTTCGTTGCTAATACAACATTTTTTAAATGATTTTATAATCATTTCAGAGGGTATTTCGTTCCAAGCATCTTTAACACACTGAGCAATTAATGTAATATCAAGCTTTTTAATGTTGCCTTCCTTTGTAAATGTTGGTCTACCGGAACTAATCTCCTCTGCCCAATATTTTCTAACATTTACGTTGAAGGGCTTATAGAGGCAGACATCTAGGGGTTGAATGACGGATGTCAATCCTCCCGGACTTACGGCCACAGTCGTTTTTAGGTGTTTTGTCACTTCTTTAGAAAAGTGTCCACGAAAAGAATCGTATACTAAATCGTATACTGTTTGGTGCGTTGGCGTAAACACAAACCATGGCGATTCATAAATTTAGTGCACCAATGTGTTGATGCACGAAACGTGTTTGGAACACCATACTGATCGGTTGTTCGGGGGCCGATAATTCTTTGGTTTAATCGAAACTTACTCTAGTTAAAGTATGAAACTCTGTGATTAGTTCGTCACATAATTTAAGTCATGAAATTACTTCAAGTAATTGACTTATTTGATAGGTCGACCAGTTTGAGTGCTGGAAGAAAACAACTGCATTATATAAAGAAATTTTTGAACTTCCGATTCTTTTTATTTTTTATGGCCCCGCGTATAAGTCGACCCCCCACTTTGAAGTCTTTTTTTTTTGTCCAAAATATCTCGACTTATACGCGGGCATATACGGTAGATTAAGGACACAATTTATGTCCTAAATTGTTCTTATATTATTGGAAATTTTCGAAATTTCTGATTTCATGAGATAATGATGTTCCGGCTCAATAAAACTTTTGATGGATTTTTAATCCAAAGAACTTTACTTTGTCAGCAATTTTGCTTTTTGTTTACCTTCTGTTGTAAATTTAAGAAGTCTTGAAAGTAAAAACGCAAAAACAATGTTTATCATTAATTTTTTTTTATTTATAAAAATATAATAATAAAAGCAATAATGAAAACTCTATTATAAAAGTAGTAGCGACATTTTAAAAGCTACTTTTGGAAAATGAGCAAAGAAAACTAACTGTCCATTTTCTTGTAATATACAATTACCAGTATCCATTCGTATTTCACTAATTCTTCCTCTATATTGCGAGCCCTAATCACTGTACAACGGAATCAAATATGACAGTGCGTACTATTTGAAGCGCTCGGGCAGTCAATTCTAGATTTTGGTAATTCCTCTGAACTAATAGTTGTCACTGAACGCTTAGAAAATTTAGAAATAAATGGGGTGGCTTGTGAAGAAGGAAAAAGTATACATTCCGCTTTCTTTAACTTTTCATTGTGCAGCATGCTATAATGAATTTTTCCTCAGATATTATATTTATGTATGCAATGGTTCTCACGACCATATTGCTGTATTGAAATGACCTTGCTAAAAATTGAATTAATTCACATAATCTTTGAATTTAGCCCTTTTTCATTTGTTTGTCCTCAGAAATTAGTTAACGAAATTAATTTTTAAAACATTTTATATAACAAGACACGAATAATTTTATTCACTTTAAAAACTAAACTAAAAATTAAGGAAGGTCATTTTCGATTGAGTTTAATAATATCAATCTTCTAATATTTGCAAGTATTATATCGCCATTGTTAGAATAATTAATTTGTAAAAACTCTCATATTATGTTAGATGTACATATTATGTTATAATTGTTGTTCGATATTGCAAACAGTTGCACTATACGATAGGTGTCACCTTTTAATGAAGAGTTTTAATACTAAAATGCTGAGCATTTGGCAGATTGAGATTAATATGAGCGCACACTTTGAAAAGGTCATTAAAAATTACCCACTTCTGTGAATTTCCAGTAAATGTTTAATTTTGGGAGCTTAACACTTTTTAAGAATTTCCTTTAGCTTTTATATCAAATTTCATTCAAGCTCTAGGTTTTCTTGAGTATTAAACTGAGCTTCAGCAAATATTTCAGTATTTTTGCCATTAGATACTGCGCAAATCTGATGAAATACTGTTTCAATTAGTTCAGAATTCCATTTCATTTCATTCAGAAGGTTGCGTGTTCAAATCACGTCTGGGTCACTAATTGTGGCGATGGTTTAACGCAACAATACTGCAAACTTGTCAGAAGGTTCATCGAAAGGAAAGCCAGACTTCAGTAAACCAAAAAATTAACTTTATTTAAAATTCAAAGGCAAAACACAAAACTAAATACGTGATGATAAGCCGCCGCTAAATGTCGACCATGAAAAAGCAGGAATAGTGAAGAATAAATGCAAAGTGTGTCTTTCGGCGAAATGTTTATGTCTTAATGAGTGCTCAGTGACACATGCAAACAGCAAACATGGATGCTGCATGTAAACCTCAAAAAATGCAAATATCCCGCCAAAAGTCCATTATTGGCTGAATGACACGTTTTTCCAAATAATTCGCATGCATTTGAGTCCAGATTTTCTGAGCAAAAAGTCCTTCTTATATTTCGTTATTTGTGATTTTGCATGCTTCTTGTATTCTTTCTCTTCAATACATCTTTTGGATTCATTTTATGGTAAGTCAAAATGCAACTTACTGCATTATAATTTCCAAATTAATACTAAAGCTGAACTAAACTCAGCGGCACAAACAGCCCTTAGAGAGCCATGGCGGGCAGTGTCCTGTTATCTGCTTTCTAGACCGTGGGTGCTTAAAAGTCTTTGCCTGGACAGGTTGTCAGCTTGTCTTAGGACCCGACGGCGTTTAGTCGCCAGGTGTTTTGTTGGTACTCATTTTATCGACCCACGCAAGGGACGAAAAGGCTGAATCAGCCTTGCCCAGCCCGGGTTCGAACCCTGGACCTGTGGTGCTGTTGCGCGACGCGCTACCCACTGCGCCACCAGGCCTCAAACCAAAGCTAAGTTAATGGAATATTTGCGTACACTACCTCCTTCCTCGAAGATTCTAGCTCGAGGAATTATCTAGATGTAATAGCGTTATATCTGTGCTGGTATTCACAAGAACGCGTCAGCCAGGCAAGTGAACAGTAATATATTTTTATTCCAGCCATATTACATCAATTTACACAAGGGGGACGATAAACATGAGATATTACATTAATTTACACGTTATAGTATTTAATCAAAGTGGCATGTGCCTGCTACACTGTTACTTTTGGCATGCTTTCACTACTCTTACTAGCTCTTCGCTAGGATTTCTCTGCACTCTCTACCTGGCTTATCTCGTCCCTTCAATGCATATGCTAAAATACTGTGACGTTGCAAATCATATTAGCAATCGTTTATGTTTGGTATACATTATACATTCATTAGAAGTTCCGTCTTTAATATATACTGTATTATGAAGAGAAAAACTCTTTATTTAATCCGACATAATGAAAGTAATTATTAGGCTTGCGAAATTGATTATAAAATTAATATTAGATATATTAGAGTTAAATTAAAATGTGTTCGCATATTAAGACAATATATTAAAAGCTCAATAATCCAATGTTTACTCCCAGCCAGTTATCATATGTGTCAATACGACAATTATTCGTTACTTAGGTGTTGGAAATACAATATTTTTCCAAAAATTTATTTCCATTACATGAAGAATAAATAACGTATATAGGTAATGAATAATATATTTAATGAGCTCCTTATATAAATGACACATTATCAAGAAATGCTTAAAACGTTTTCGCGAATATAACTCAAAATGCAAATAGTTTCTCTTTTCCCATAATCATAAAATTTACATCACAGACAGGTTCATTATTGTCATTAAACATAATATCAGGCTCATAATTTCAAAGAATAGTTTTAAACAGAAATTTCCATTTGCGAATAGCTCATCTAAAGGTGTCAGAGTTCGTTTTGGTATTGCCATCGTCTCACGTTTGATCCATAATATAGTGCACAAAGTCGAGAAAAGTATTTACGTTTTCCAGAATATCGGTAAATATGCATTTTTAGTGCCACTAACTACATGTTCTGAGTCATTCTGTAAACCCCTGGTTTCAAAGTCTTGCATTTTTGAAGAACTCTAAGAATAAGCGAGAATGTATGCTAAGAATTCGCATCAACTCTATTAGAATATGCATATTAAATAGCAGTTCCACAAATATGGATGAGGTAGAAAATTATCATAAGAATGCACTCCAAAGGCATTATACGTTTGGTATGTATTTCATCCATAAAAATGAATCTTACAAATGATCTAAACTTCAAGAACAAAAGGCGAAGAGAAGTATTGATTAAATGAACCATAAACAAAGCATGAAAATACCTGAAACTGCTCTAACTATGGCATGCTTTTCACAAAATATACAGAAACATTTGCAGGGATTTTCTCTGATACATGATAAGAAGTCGTATATATAGAGAGCTAATATATAGAATACGTAGGACAGCTATTATCGGCGTTTTAACTCACATAAAAAATTCAAAGCATCGCATTGTGTGCTATTTTCTGCATTATTTTAGGGGTTTTTATCATATCCAAACCATATTTAAACGATATTTCACTTCAGTATTTCATGTTATGTATACAAACATAAGAGCTGCATGCGTAGCATTAAATCGTGAAGAAGATCATAATATTCTTTTTCATTATTTATACTCTAGGATAAATGACAAGTATATTTTTCGTTTAGAGTATATTTTTCGTATACGACAAGTATATTTTTGACAAGTATATTTTTCGTTTCGTCATGAGATGCAAGATTTTCTATTTTCAGAGTTAAAAATTAAATTAAATAATAGAAAAAGAGATTTTCGTATTTTTCAGTATGATATTAATACATACATATATAGAGAGCGAGCTACATAGATAGATAAGTAGGTAGACAGATAGATAGATAGACAGACAGATAGATAGATAGATAGATAGATAGATAGATAGATATATTTTGGTAGGCAGGGCAGGAATGTCAAAGTTTGACGAAATAATTGTGTCTTAGTCCGGGCGTTGTAAGGCGGCATTCAGAGACGACATAGAAGTTAGCTGTTTTGATTCCATATCTTTATTTAGTTCTCACCGCTGATCATTTTTACTTTAGATGAAATTCGTCAAAATTACCTATTCAATAGTGTATTAAGCTAAATACCTCATAACTGTTCGAACAAAGATAAATGAGAAAGAGCAGCAGAGAAGTGTTTTAGTAGCAAGCGGAGAAAGCAGTCTGACGAAAAATGGCGCGAAATTTGTATTTATACTACCTGTTACATAGCATGCCGGAATGTTCTCGAAAGTACTGGTCTAGGGGAAGATCCTAAAATTGCGGACAGTTAATTGTAGATTGCCTGATCGCGCAGAGCAAAGCCATCGTATTTGTTATACTTTACAGATGTACAGTGGACATTAGTACTTTTAGGTTTTGACCACAAATAAGGCCAGTGGTCGTTTTGTTATGGAGGCAACTAATGTGCGGCCAGCGTTATCTCCTGTGACGGAAGAAGCAATTTACATCCATGCCATCTCCGGGATTGGAAACCGGATCCCTCGGTGCAGATGTTAGTGTCACTAACCACTTTCCCGGATGGGCTGCTTCAGTTAGAGATGAACGATCCGCTTTGGAACAGATTGAAAGAACCCAATCACTTTACTGAACGAATAGTCAGGTCTCCGGCGAAAACGGAAGTTCAGTTCTTTAGCACTTCACATGTGTGTTATGTATGTATATATTGTTGCGTGCGTACGGGTGCGTTATGAATTGAATGCACCAGCCGATGAAAAATTAACAAAATTTATTATTATCACAACAAAAATGCTTAAATTTTCTCAGATATTCGCACAGTATTACAATATCTCACAGTACTTATATTTTAACTACTCAAACATTCAAGGGAACTTAACTCAAAATAGCTAGAGAAAGCTAATCCCCGAATTCGCTACAGTCGAAAAAAGCAGTTTTCTAAACAAACTCTTAAAACAACAACTAACTAAATAACAACGAATTGAGAGGTTTTCATGCCGCTTATGTAAGCCTTTTAAATTCGCAAGTATTTTCTGTTATTTTCTCGAAATCAGAAAGAGATATTTATTTATTTAAATGTTAAATGCACGCGCTCTTGTAATTTCTGGGGCTTAGTTTTCTACTAATATTCTTCACGCGCTGCACTGCACGGGGATTAAAAGAATTTAATTTAATAATTCTATCAATGTTAGCTATTTAAATGCCAAATCCGTAACAACATATATACTTTTGTTTTGCTTCTGTTCCTCCCGGTATTTTAAAAACAAAATATTAAATAAACCGACTCATCTCAGCGAAATTGACCACCCCTGTTTACAAATGGATGGAATTTTCCCTCCCATCTGGTAGTACGATGATTTCTTTAAGGTACATAAATTGCAGGAACTAGTTCCTTAGATTCTCAGCTGTCAGCGCGCCGCGCTAGTTGCAGATCTGGGCCCTTCGGAGTCATGATTATTCGCTCTTTCATTGCTCTAGCCGCGGAGCTCTGGCTCCCGCGGAGTCTTGATTATTTGCTCTTTTTGTTTCCTGTTCCTTTGAGTTTCATTTCGATTCTTTGAATACTGTGCCAAAGTTTAGCTATGCATATTAGGTAATACCTTTTTTTGTACAATATTACTGTAATACTTATGTAAAATAATAAATTATATTTTTGTTTATTTACTTATTTTACTAACGTCTTGTAATCAAAAGTTGTGAATTTCTCTTTGATCTTCTTTAGAATTAGTATATGTTTACGAACACTGATTTTTCCATCTAATGCGTTTTTTCAAGATTGCAGAATAAAATATGGACCCACCGAAGAGGAGAACCTCGAGCAATATTTGCTATCGCTTTCTCAAATTAGATAAGAAAAGAAAATGGCAGTATTGCCAGCAGACAATTTATTGTTCTTTGGTATCTGCCTCTAATCTCAAACATTTATTTTTCACGCTGTGCTTTGTGGTAGTAACAAAATATCAATTATTGTAATAAAATAATGCAATATTTAACAAAAGTGAGTTTAGTTTTATTTATTTTTTTAACATTTAGCATTATTTACACCAGAATTTTGTTGTTGTTCTATGTAGAAATGTTTTTCTTAGGGAATCTCAAAAGTACAATTGAAAGAAATCAGTTAATGGAGTGAGTGGTTTGGTTCATTTGGTTTCTGCAATCCCAACCCTTGTTCAGTTCTTTCTGCTTTTCACCATTTTTGCACACAGTTCTTGATTCACTTCAGTGAGCGAACGGTTATGGTCTGATCCCTTAAAGGAACGTTTCTTCCGTCTCTAGCTTCAGTATGAAATTAATAAACACACAATGTTAATTTTGCGTATTTGAGAAGCTTAACATTGGATTCTGATTAATTGCAAAAGCTCATTTTGTGGAATCATTTGCATCTCACTGTCGTTGTTTTGTTGAATTGTTTTGCATGAAGCTAATGCGTTCCATACATTTTCACGCTTTTCTGTTAAACACTTTAGATGCATATTGTTCAGTGATCATGATGCTCAGTGATCTCAGGTTTTTTAGTTTTATATGTTTGTAAATTGTACATTGTTTGCTTTAAAAATGATTGATTTATGTTGTTTTTATCTTCCGGTTAAGGTTTTTATGCCTTTAATAAATCTCTATGCAATATTTTTAGAATTATGAACAATTTTAAAGTTGTCTAAGTGCCGCTAAGCCTTTTTTTATGGCAGCCATTGATTGTTTACATTTGAAACAGCAGACTAGTGGATTTGTTGCCAATCTAGAGAAACTTAGCTTCGCAACAACAAAGATAACGCCTTCATTTATTATTGCCAATTAAATCATGCTTAATCCTTTCTGGAATTTTTTCGAGGAAATAAGTGTTTAAGATTTACTTTAATTTTTAATATAGATATTTTGAGTTTTTATGTATTTTGGCCTTCTCGTGAAGTGAGAACTGAATTAATTGAATGAGAAATACTCAATCGCCTGTGAAAAACGGTTCCTTTTTTTTTTTTTGTTTTATTTGTTTAATTTCTTTTATACATTATTCTAGCTTTATTATTTATTATAGTATTTGAATAGAACATGTGGCAACGATTAGATAATTCTATTCTTTAAATGATACAAATTTTGTACATTCTGAGTTATAATATGAACGAAATATAATACTGTTAAGTGAATCTAGCGAAGGAGTGTCACTATGGTAAACAAATACTAGAGTGAATTTTAAAGAATGCATTTATTCTATTGTGGCTTATGCGCTGTCGAGTTAATTCAATCCAATAAACTTAAATGAAATGCAAGAAAAAATGCGTATAATTTAATATTCCGTACAAGGAAGTTTTGTGGTGTACACATCAGATTTTTTTTATATAAGAATTGTTTGTAATGTATAATAGTTATATCAGTACATTATTTAAACCGTCGATCAAGTACTTATTCAAATTCAACTCTGATATGCACGCATTTGTTATCTCAAAAATATGTAAAAGGGATTTAATAAAATCTACTACAGGTCAGAAAATTAAAGACTATTTCAAGGAGACTTTCCCTTCAATGGTTTCCTCTTAGTTCTTAGTAGATGAAACTTTCTGGCAACATTATGATGCAACAAAATTCGTTTTGAAATTAAAACAGCTGTTAACTAAATATGTTACAATAAAAATTTCTATAAACATGTAGCAGTATGGTTTAGGTTACTTTCAGGCTTGTTTTAGAAGCAGTTGCAGGAATATCAAGCTGCAGGGGAGTGTGTGAGATGATTGCGCTTAATGTTTTTTTCTGGAGTTTATTATTAGAAATTTATATCTCATTAAAACTACTGCTGTTTCTTTAGAAATTCGTAGCAACTTGTTGCCTAAACGTGTCTTGTGTCGTTGTGACTAATCTAATTTTTTGATTATTTGAATAAGCCAAAGAAAGTCTAATAAGATTACGTCTGTCACTTTGGGCACCATATTGGTCACAGTACGATTACCCCCTCCCCCAATTTTCAGAGACAGCACCGCGGGGAATGACTGCGAAGATCTCTCACTCCTCTTCTCCTACCACTAAACCACACGACATGACATTCGGATCACCACATATTTAGAATGGCCCCATGCCGCAAAGACACGATACGTTTACAAACATACAAGCCTTCTCCGGGGTTCAAACACGAACCGTTCGGTGCAGTACAGCCAGTGTCAATAACAACTATCCCATTTGGGCAGCATCTAAAATCCTATTGTGTTTCTGTATACTTCTTTGTGTTATTAATTTAATAAGAGTATAATATGAAATGAAAAAAAAAAATAGTTAATGCCACGTGATTCAAATAAATCATAGGATACCAATTTATGATTCAAACTATAAATTTATTGTTAGAAACACTCTTCTCCATGCACTTAGTCTGAATAAAAAGGAAATTTATCCGGAAGAATATGTTGCATATAACCCTGTTAAATTCAGGTTTATGTGAAATGCTTTCAGTCAAATAAAACTTCTTCTTTCTTTATGCAAAAAGAATATTAGCTAAATGCTATTTTGGGTGAACGAGAGGGAAATATATAAATTTATGCAGAGCTAACTTTAAATCCTTGCGTGTGAAGAAAAATAAAACAGCTTTCCATGTTTAGTTTTGCTGTTAAAAGATTGAAGAAAATGTTTTTCTTAGAGCCACACACGTGTTGAATTTGGTAAATACTCAAATATCGCTGAGGGATTATACATTCTTAGAAAATGCAGTTTTAGAAAGTAACGAAAACGGAAAATCAGAGGAAGCCGCAATTGGTTTTTGAGAAGGTAAACCTACTTTTATTTTCACAGTGGTTTTAAAATTTTGCGTTTGAAAATTTTTATTACTACTTAGGTGATAGGTGTTGGAAGAACTTTTGTGTAGATAAGTAACTTGAATTTTTGTTTGAAATATTCTGCGTGCTTCCTTCCCTATTAATTTATTCCATTATATTCTTTTCAGAATAAATTTATATACGTTCGTCATTTACTTTAGCTAATGCAATAAATTAATATTTTGTTTTGTAAGGCATTTTACTGGAGATAAATACACAAAATAATAAAACTTTTTTTTTAAACGACGATTATTGCATTTTTATAATCACTGCATTCGTTCGGAACTCCAATACTCATTCTTAAATTATTTTCAGGTCGCACAGCCTTCCCGTTTATGGGTAAATTATCGTTAGCCCAAATGGGCTTTTAATCACGAAACGGGATATTGCGTTGGACCGTTATAAAGGTCTATAAATCATTTTTAAAATTTATGCCACCAAATATTATTTCTGTGTATTGCTTTTAAAGAAACTAAGTAATGAAGAATCTGCATGTATGTATGTATGTTCCTCGCATTGTAGGCTCTCCAGCAACCGAGCGGTAAAATCACTGAACACTGTTAGTTTGGTTCGGGGTTCGAATCCCGCGAACGGATTGGCTGCATGGCCGTTTCCGTGATTTTTCCATGTGTAACTTTTGTAAAAGCCAGTTTCCTTTAGAAAGTCCTCCACAAAGGCATTCCTCCCCTTAGGCAGATATTTCTCGTGTGCTTTGTCGCAATGAAATATACTATAATATTCTCGCATTATGAAAAAAAGCGGGTACCTAGAGACATTAGATTTTGAATAACGTAGTCCTCAACTCAAATATGTGCACCTGGAAGTCCGAATTTTGAATTTCGAATTTTGTTTCATATTTTAAAAAACTTTGATGAATTTTTATTAACAAGTTTAACATTTTAAAAGCGAGCAGTGGCAACACTATACGGAATAAAACGTGTCTGTCTCCAGAGCGAAAGACTGTATATCCGAAATTCTAAAGACAGACTGTTCTTAAATATTTTGTGACAATATCGCTCTGAGAATTCTAGGTCCCAATTTCCCTACAGAATATTATGATACAGGTATAGGTGTTCTTTGTATTGCCATCATGAAACACGTCTCTCAAAGCCCTTTTCTGGAAATTTGCTACTGTGAAAACAGTGGCAAATATCCAGTCATCCTGCTTAAAAGCGCATAATTAACTCTCTTGCCACGTTAATTTCTGACAGCATTCAAATTTAATGTCGCGGCCAGTATTAAGAAATTGACTATCTGAAAATTTCGGTCTCCAAAGTTTATTGTAATCCAGAATTTAATAACTTATTCAACATACTATCTTTCCTCCAAAGGATATTGTACTCACCTTCAGATGACATAACGCCGTATGCATTAAAAAAATTCTATACTTCGGCTTTTAGAATCAAAATGTTTTCTGTGTACTGCCAGTTTTTGAATACTCACATCAAAATTAAAACTATTTATTTAAGAAAATAAAAATATTAGATGGTTTACGTAACACCTTCACCATTTGATTATGCAGCTTATAGTCAAAACCAACATATTTATATTTGCGTCAAATTCAAAGTTAGCAGTAAATCATAAATTTAGAATTTATAAAATACCAGGTAAATTTCGAAAACATAAATATAAGGTATAAAACATTTGTTCTAAAAAATAAGGTACTTTATACTAGTCTCATATACCTTTAAATTTTGCTGGTAGTCTAACAGTTTTGCCACTTCTAATGGTTTTATTCTAATAGAAGATTCCTCTTGAATCTTCTTGAGTACGCTGTAGTTTGCTCTACATTTGTACTCACCAATATTACTATCGGCATTAAAGAGGAATCGATTCGCTTTGGTGGTCCGTTTATTATAATCGATCTCGCACGAAAGTATCTACTGAAATTTATGCTGGACGACCTCATTGAAAAGAAACCTACATAACGCGTTGTTACTCAAGGATCACGTCTGGGACCAACGCTATAGAACTCATTGCTTAAGTGGCATTCTAGCAATTCAGAGTCATGGAATGCGCTAAAGTGATAGTTTCTTGAACTTCGGGCGACTTGGACAGAAAAACGCACTATAATAAAGTTGCACAGCTTAGGACTGAAAGCGCTAATAATTACTGTGCTTCCACAGATGCCAATATTCTTTATCTTCAGAAAAAAAATTATGATATTTATGAATTTAATTTTATGAAATTTGTATCATTATTTTCTATTAAGTAATAATATGTACTTTGTTTTATGTAATGTTATGTATTTTATGCATTATGATACTTTGTGTATGTGTTGTGTACTTTGTGTTTTGTATGCATAGTGTATTATTATGTATTCATGTGTTATTACGAATGCATAGTGTATTATTATGTATTCATGTGTTATTACGAATGCATAGTGTATTATTATGTATCCGTGTGTTATTACGTATGCATAGTGTATTATTATGTATTCGTGTGTTATTACGTATGCATAGTGTATTATTATGTATTCATGTGTTATTACGTATGCATAGTGTATTATTACGTATTCATGTGTTATTAAGTATGCATAGTGTATTATTATGTATTCATGTGTTATTACGTATGCATAGTGTATTATTATGTATTCACGTGTTATTACATATTCATAGTGTATTATTATGTATGTATTGCGTATTATTATGTAAGTATTTGAAAGTTTAGTTTGCATTTTATTTTACGTGTTTATTATTGTGTGAGTTTGTGTGACTTTTGTCCTTTATACCGCATGTATTCTGTCATAATAGTTCCAAAGCGCGTTCATAGTTGTTCTTAAGTACTTTTTTATGTTAATTTCTAATATACTTTTGTATATATCTTGATGTAAGGTAAATATCTACAACAAGCATGATTATGTTCTACTTAAAAATATGCATAATGTTATGTGCCGGTACCGTACATGTGAACAATTTCGATAAGTGATACTGATAACGATGATTATGTTCAATTTGCAACATCGTTACTGCTAAACACTGCAAAAGCTCTACATGCAGGTTATATGCTCTTTTATGTATATGTTTTATTATTTTTCGCGTTATGTTAATTTTTCTTTCTGCTCCCACCCCGATAAAATGTTCCGCATGGTTCCGCTGATGTAATGTCCAAGTCCGCATGGCTCGATCTCAGACGGATGTCATCTTGGCTATGTACTTTTAATGCAACTAACTGCATATAGAATTATTGTTTACTTGTACATTGATATTATTTAAATAATGCGTTATATATGTATGAAACTTAATGCTTTAAAAAATATCAATGTTTCAGACACAAACACGTATCTTCAATTAATAAACTTCGAATGATAAGGAATTAGAGCGTGTCCAAAATTGATATGGGTCATATTGATTTTTCCTGTCACTTTTATCAAAAAATACAAAATAGGATAAAATATGAGCGAATAATGCCACTAACCCTCCCAGTTTCAGAAACTTTCATCCTCAATAAAAGATCAACAAAACAAAAAGTCGTCGCTTTCAGCCAAACTATCTTTGTATTCTTCGCCCAACAATAAAAATGAATTCCCTGCGGTTTGAAATGGGTATTTTTTTTTCATCTCTGTTCCCATTCTCCTGCCGGGGAGATTCCTGAAAACTGCGCCTGATGCAAAACTGATAAACTATGAATAGGTTATACCATTCGCAACAAAGGGAGATTTAATGTATTGATTTTATTTCTTTATTTTTTAATTTTGAATGCGATATTTAGATCTTAAATAAAGTAACTTATCTACTTCTTTGTGTATTTTGTGTGAGGTATGGATATCGAAATATACTATTATCTAAATGTATTTTAAGAGAAAGCTTAGTCCAACAAGATGGCTTTACACTTTTCCCTAAAATATGCAATGGGAGTTTTATTTTGATATTTATGTCAGCATAATGTCGATTTTTTTGCTATTGCTTCAGTTATACCATATCGAAAAACTGTGCCTTGTTGCTGTTGATATCTCTATTATTTATATGGATGGATCGTTGTATTTTACTGCATAACTAATTGTAGTATAAGCGTAATTACTTTCTTTTTGCAGTAACTTCGAGATAATTTGTAAAGAATAATAAGTGAAACTTATTGGAAAAATGCTTGATTTTGCATTACTAGGCAGTTTCCTTCTATTTGTTTTAATAGCACTTGTCTACTTGTATTTTGATAACTGAATATTTAATGTTCTTCCTAATGTATATTTATATGCCTTAGTCAAAAATGTAATTAGCTTCATCCTGCCGAAGCAAATTTCTTAAATAGTACATTTTTAACAGTTCTAGAAAATTAGCTGTATGTACTTGGCAATTAGACGGCGCCATTATAGCTATATTAAACTGGCTGATATTGAGTGAAACGGACTGTTATTCATTACTCTTACAATCTATTCTCTCATAAAAAACTGAACAAAAAAATTTAAAATTCTATAGGGTCTGACTCTTTTTGACCACATAAATTACTCTAGATCCTACTAATGAAACTCGCGATGTCTCGTACAAGCGTGAAATAATACCAGCACAGAAGAAGTGTGAAAATAATCCTTCATTATTTTCAACTATTCAATAGAAAGGCAGGTACTTGGTACTTTACGATAACATCGACAACTTGCGATGGAACTTAAGCGTTGTTATAGAAATCAATCCAAGTTTAAAAAGAGTAGTGTTGGACTAGCACTTTTAATATACCGCTCACTAGGTATACTCTTCAAAGGTATACTTCTTCTTACCCGGTGTGTTAATTATTCAGATGCCCAAAAAGGTTGCAGAGACATTAGAATTTTTTTAAAGCAGGAGTGATGAAAAATTAGCAACGCTTTCGCCGGGAATCGGACTACGGACCTCTGGATACCGGCCCAGTGTACAGAACCACTACACCACGAAGGCACGCTAGGAAAGTGAGAGATATACCATATAAGGTGTATCAGCAACTTCGCGTAACGGCAAGGTCAGAAACGAAACGTACGCTGGCTAGCGAAAACACACTCTGAATAAACTCCAAGATTCCCCCGTATAAATACTCAAACTTTCAATTTACATCCTGACGATGAAATGCGAGGGAAAGTTGAGGAGCTCAGAAAAGATAACAAAAATTTGGATACTAAGTTAATTGAACTAAGGAAAATCCTACATGTCATGTTTATATTATCTTGAAATGCAACAATTTAATATGAACTCTGTAATGTAATTGTATATTCATCACTGAAAGTTCGCCTTCATCAACAATGACCTGATTGAATTCACACCTAAAATTGAAATGTAAAGTTAGTGAATCCAGGGCATTCTAGTACTACTGAAAGCTCATTTGAAATTTCTCATCGTTTACCGACTTAATGATTTATAATTGTATGCGCGTTTCATATCATGACTTTGTCAGCCGAATTGTTCACCTTCGGGTGATGGTACAAGTGCACTTTACTTTACATCATCGCAATTGCCATACGGCGTAAACCGAAGGTACTGGCTAAAATTCTATGTATTTGTATACCTAGCAATAAAGAAATGATCCGTAATCTGTGAGTGAAATTTCAGTCTCTGCTTAGTCTTGATGAGCATGTCACTGACTAGAAGAAATTCTGTTTCCATTTTCCTGAGGTGGTCAATGTTTTGTCAAAAATGGATTTTTGTCAATGAGAAAATGTATTGATATATTAAATTTGTATCTGCAAGAGCTGTTATACCTTATAATGAGTGAAGAATATTAAGTGCTTCGTTAAAAATGAAGCATATTTCAATGAGTGGAAAACGAGGACAAAAGTGAAAAAAGCGTATTCACAAAGCATGCTATTTACACCGTTGAATCTTTCTAATTTAAGAGGAGAATAAAATAATTCTAGTGAATATTTCTTATTTCAATGGCTTTTGAGGGAAAAAAACGAATTATTCTGGTAACTGGCATGTCTTCATCACAAGTATAAGTGATTAAGCTTTTAAAAGACTTAAGACATATTTTGACCAATATATCAAACTCACCAAGATATTGTGGCTGTAAGAAAAATGTTTCTACTCAGTCGTCCTCTGTTCTGCAGAAACTAAACTGCTAAAAACGTGAACAGAATTAGGTAAAAAATGTGCATAAAGTCTTGAAATAAACCACATTATACCTGTATTATTTAAGCAACGAGAACTAAATGATTTACTTTAAATAATTAAACAGAGTTGAATTTGCTGAACGAAAGCGTTGAATTTATTTTGGTTCGTGACTAAAATGTAAAATAAAAAAAAGAAAAAAATGTACCGAGTACCGTTAAAAACTCAGCTTTCTTAACCCAAAGCACCAGGAATAGCAGCTGGATTTAATGTTTTTCTAAAGACCCGAAATTTATTTATTTCAACAGTATAAACGAAGTAATGAAAAACTTAATATGTTATTATAATTAATACACTTGTAATATTTCAAAATTTAACATATTCTCAATGCTACTTTTGATTAGCGTAAAAGAAGTTTGAAAGCCTTTTTAAGTTGTTACAATGAAATTGAATGCGCGTCTATACACTTAGAAGAACCGAAGGATAATTTTTCTTTAGTGTTTAATGAAATAAATATAACGAATAGGATAGCTTTGGGGCAGTAACATAAAAATCGTTGCAATGACATTAAGACAGAAATTGGAATGTACAAAATTCCTATTTTTCATGTAAATGACACAAAGGGAACACAGGAAGAATTAATATATTTAAATCTGTGCTTGTCCGTCTGTTTGTTTGTTTGTCGTATTATCTCCTCCGGAACGACGGAGAGTTGAGTTTCGAAAGAGGTAACTTCGGTTACCAAAACTTCGTGGAAAGCCATTTTGGCTATTCTCATCTTTGTATGACTTTAATTACCCGAGATATTAATTAAAAACTCTGAAAACGCTAATTATCACCTTTATTTTTCCGAAAGGCAACAGTCTGTCACGCTTGAGATAAAAATATGATTTAAATCGAACAGTGTTGCCACTGTTCGATTTAAATCATATTTTTATCTCAAGCGTAAATCACAAATCGTGATCACAAATCGTGATCACGTTTGTGATCACGTTTTATCACAAATCGTAGAGTTTCGTAATAAAAAATGTGTCAAGTTTTACAAAATATGAAATAATAATAAGCAGGGACAAGCATTACACGTATTATTATTACATAGGGTGGGCCAAATAAGACAAACCAATGTTAAGCACAAATAACGTTTTTATTGTTTGATATAATTATTTTTTTTTTCTTTTTGTAGGTTATAATTGAATTCTTGGAAATTTATTCCCAAGTAGCACATGACGTAGCAAAGACGTTACCACGACCACTTTGCAACCTCTCGGAACAGTTTGCAGCGTTTTTGCTACATCATGTGCTGTTTCGGTTATTGAGCCATACAGTGCAAAACAACGCGTTAAAATTATCGAGTTTTTCTATTCTTGTCAACGATCAATTGTTATGACTCAGTGTAAATATCGGAAGTATTTTAATTCTAGTGTACTGTTTGGTGCGGTGTTATGGCGAATAGAGATACCGGCTCATATTTCTTGGAGATTGAGAATGGAACGCCGGAAACGATTTTCGGAGCTTCTGACAGCACAATGATTGAAACCTTTTTGCTGCCAATGACAGGAGCAGAATCCTTTTTTATGGGGATATTTAAAAGACAAAGAGTATGTTAATAAACCAGAGACTATTAGACAGCTGAAGCAGAGTATTCGAAACCAAATACTAAGCCTTCAAACAGAAACATTGCGTGGTGTAATGGAAAACGAGTGAAAAAGAGCCAATCTCTGTATCGAAGAAAATGGTGGTCATTTGTCTGATGTGATATTTCATACATGATTTCCATAAAATATATTTAATGTATAAAACAATTAATCAAAATAAATGATTATTACATGATTTATCCGTGTTTTACGTTAGTGGGTCTTATTTGGTCCATCCTAAAGGTGACATTCTTACGTTGAAGAGAGCACACGATTGCATATGCGTCATTGCATGTCGAAAATCTTTCTTTAATATTAGCATTTTAAATAAATAGCTGTTGTTGGCACCTTCCTTGCTTCAGGTTAGTGTATGGGGCACTATATGTTAATGCCAAGTTCATTCTTTTATTGATACTGAGAAAATGTTATATTACATTAAATTTAAATCATAATGTCAAACGTATTAACATGAGATGTCAAAAGTTTCTGTTTCCTGGTTTGGCAATAAAAAATATTGTTTACGGATTCATTGTTGCTTGGAACGGATAAACTGAATACATTCATACTGAAATGTTTTTATGCATTTGCTTTTCAGGGGTATATAGAACTTATAAATTTTCCTTTGGTTGCAGGCCACTCATCTAGCGGGCTTGCTCACCAGTCACTTTTAAAATTTGTCATCCCAGATAAGTTTATTACTTGGATTAAAAAATATTCAAAATAATCAATTAGTAGATTGCAAAAATATTCTAGTACACCCCCTTCACACTAGTGTTGTATTAATTTTCAAACATGCGTTTCTTTCTGTAACTGATGCAAAAATTAAGAAAGGAATATTTTCTTTTCCAGATTCGAAAACTGATAAGACAGAGAGATACGGCTTGAAAAGATGTTCAATAACAATTTTTTCTCTAACTTGTTTGGTAGGTACGATCAGAGTTTTATTGGGCCACATGCCAATCTTTTTTGTATTTTTCCATGTGCAAAAGTTGTTATAAACTAGTTACCTTAGAAAGCCATCCAAGAAGACACATCTCTCTTTAGACAGAAAGCACATATATGCTTTTTTTCCCCCTTAAATGAAATAATCCAGTCCAAGTTTCTTTTAAATACCAGCATGAGTAATACATTTTAAGACGGATTTTATTTGTAGAATTACCAAAAAATCATTCAGTTTTAAATCTTGAATTTAATTAAGTTCATGTATTTAACAATTACAAAACATTTAGGAATATGTAAACGCTAATTATACATTTACATGTCCAATTAGCGCGTCTAATCATACATTTACATGTCCAATTAGCGCGTCTAATCATAGCAGAAAATGATCTTATATTTTTACTACTTGTGCGCGAATAGATTTTTAAAATTATGCACATTAAACTAAACATAATTGTTTTTCAGATAAAATAAAATTATGCTGAGTGCAAAAAAATTATTTAAATTTACTCTATCTTGCCCATACAGCACTTTAAAGTTCCATCTTATTATTTGTAAGTATTTCTTGAAATAAGTCTTAAATTTTCTATATTTGTTATTTGAAATATTAATTTTACGGATTATATATATTGGTGCAAAATGCTCAGCTGCGGTGAGATAGCTTCCCCGCAAAGAGGGATTAGGTTTGCCATAAAATGACAAGGAAATGCAGTGATGCCTGAATTTGGCGCGAAATCGTCTGTTTGGCGAGAACATTAACGCTATGCCACATATTGTACGAGAACATTCTAGAGTGAATTCTTACCGGTTTTCCCGAGTATATAAATACGAATATACTGAGTAACAATATATATATATATATATGTGTGTATATATATTTGTGTACGTGTGTGTGTATGTTTAATATTCCTGTATAAATGTTAAAAAAATTGAAATGAATTTATAATGCATTCTTTGTTATAGAAGTAATTAATTCAATACGTGAAGGAAACTGTTTTGCATAACAGAGCTAATATGAATTATTTGCATTTTGTAGACTAATGGACCCGCACTTTATTTCCAAAATTAAGTGTAGAATAAATTATATACATATAAAATGGACATCTGTCAAAAACATTTCGATTAAAATCAGCCTATATTTGGTAAATACGCGAAAGTGCAATGCATTTTATAAATTCACATTAATATTGAAATTTACACTTACGTGGACTGATGATTTAGTGGTAATGTAAACGTTGTGGAATTTAATACCAGTATGAATGATTAATGTTTTATACGCCATAGCCCAAATGGCGCATTTATTTACAAAGGGAGATTAAACTGATTATACCTGTAACATATATTAAAAGCTTAATATTCAGTTGTATAGAAACACTAATGTACGTTTTAATAGCTACTTAGTAATTCGGTACTCATGATATTACATAGGAATTTTCTTCAAGTTCTAACAATCTTAAAGAACTCCAGATCGGATTTTATGAATGAAAATGAAGTAATCTTCCAGGTAAACGCACAAAGGAATAAAAATGACGTATATATATATATATATATATATAAAATTTCCAAGACACTTTGTCTAAATTAAAAAAAAAAAAAAAAAAAAAATAGCGAAAAATTTTCAATTGTCTGTTTCGGCGAAACGCGTAATGGGGTTAGCTTGATTCGACGTTCAAATAAATGAAATTTCCCTTGAAAAGCCTGTTTGGAAGTCGAATTGGGCTAATTTACCATTTTCCGCTTACTTTTTAGCTTTTTCTGTTTTTAATTTTATTAATGTTTTACATGTCTAATGATTTGATTTTCATGTGTATTAATTTTTTGAAAACGTGTTAAACCTTTTGGAGCAGCAGCTCTTGGTAACTTTTAGGCGAGCTTACTACAATTTTTATATTTTACTTATTTTGCAGCATATTGCGCAAGATGTTTTCTAGACCAAAATTGGTTTTTTTTAAAATTGTTTTTACTGTTTTTACTGCTTTGCTTGATAAATTATATATATATATATATATATATATATATATATATATATTAAGGTTTGTAATATTATTCATATTAAAATACAAATCTTCAAAACGATGCAGTTGTAGCTATTATAGCTGCTCCATATGTTTACTACTCTGGAAATGATGTAAAATATTAATTCAGTTTGTGGACATACATAATATACAGAGAATATACTGTAAGTATGAAATGTAAGAGTACGCAAAAATCAGCCTTATGTTATAAGATATTTCTCTCGCCAACCTAGCGTGCCTTCGTGGTGTAGTGGTTTTGCACGCTGGGCGGGTATTCCAGACGTCCGTGGTTCGATTCCCGGCGAAGGCGTTGTTAATTTTTCATCTCTCCGGCTTCCAAAAAAATACCTAATATCTCTATAGTGGCGCCCGAACTAAAAGGGTGTTGGATGGTGATTCTCCTCACCCAGGATTTGGCGATTGGGTTCCCTAAGAAAAACCCCAGTCGCCCTTTAAAAGGTGGAGTATATAAGGTATTTCTCCCGCGTTCCTAGCGTGCTTTCATGGTGTAGTAGTTCTGCACGCTGGGCCGGTATTCCAGAGGTCCGTGGTTCGATACCCGGCGAAGGCGTTGCTAATTTTTCATTTCTCTGGTGTCCAAAAAATACCAAATGTTTCTACAATGTGAACGCGCGTATCCTAGAATATCCAATAAAACTCGAAGAATTCAGAAATGAGAAAGTGAGATAGAAAGGATCTGTAAATAAGGGATATCATTTCCACAAACTTTAGCTACGTATTTCGCAATACAAAAAATAAAGATTAAGCTAAACCTGATATATTAGAATTTTAAAAGCTTTGGGGAAAATTGGATTGTTAATAACGTCTTAACGGAATAAAGTAAATTTTGGGGAAGCTTTAGTGTTTAGAGCCCTGTAATGTAATATGTAAAGAAGCTATTTGGATAATATAGCGAAATTTAAATTAAAAATATGGCTAAAATGGCAACAGTACTTAGCAATGGAAGATTTATTTTTTCCCCATTTCTGACAGATAATACATGTTTCGTTTACAGTGATTTTCTGGTCTGGCTGATGTATGTTAACATTGATAAGAGGTTTGCAATAAATTCTCTGAAATTAAAATCTTGAAAAGATATCCTTAAAGAGTTGATGAAGGAGGGCTATTAATAAGAGAGAAAATAACTTGCAGTTTAAACTTCCGTCATTTCTGAACGATGTTGTACAGCTAACGAAGCTATTTTTTTAAACGATTACTTATAATAACTAGCAAAAGGAAAAAGGAATACCCAAAATAGTAACCGATATCAAATACCTGAGGTTCGGAGTAAGTATTTGCGATGGAAAAACTTCCACAGCACGAAAACTTTAAGGGGGGAAAATAAAGCTATTTTTTGTGCGACAGAGATCTGGAAATTAGGATTAGGGTTGCCAGAAAGGTGGCAGATGAAGGCAGGGTTGCGAAATTTGGCGAGAAATCGCCAAAGTTGACGATATACCATAGACGAAGCGAGAACATTCTAGAGCGCATTCTTGTTCGTTTTCCTCGCGAATGTTCTAGGAGGTATGGCAAAACTATAAATACCCTGTATATATGCAGAGAAGAGTATCTTGAGCAGTAGTAGAGTATTTTGATTTTAGTAGCCGAGTAGTAGTGTTCAGAGGTTAGCCTGAGAACGATCGACCAAGTCAGGAGCTACAATTTAATGCTTTGCAGTGACGCTGTCTTCACAGTTATTGCTTGAAGGCTGTCTTGTTGTTTCCTTCAGCGTATTTAACGTAGATTTTCGACGACTGTAAACGTGTCTTTGGAACTATCCTGTGTAATACTGGATAATAAATTTTTTTAATTATTCGTGAAAAGTTGCCATCAGTTACTCCAAAATTCACGAAACCGTAAAACTTAAATTCAATTTTTTTCTCTAATTTCACATTGGAGAAATTACATTTGTGATTATAGGCATAAAACTCTCTTAATATATACTGTACTAAAATAAATTAGAAAGAAATTTCTGGGATACTTTTGAAACAAAATCATGCAATTTCCTAAAGCTTTTTGTTTGGTTAACAAATTATGTAAAACTAATGATTTCTCTGATTAACCTGTGATTGATTAACTTTAAAAGCATGTAATAAAGTGATACATTCTATTGATTTAAACTCAGGTTTGGGACTGTACTGAAGAAACTCTGGGTAATGACAACGTTTCTTTATTAGTTACATACATTTCTTATCTAATTCAATTTCCATCATGGATTCTGTAATAGATTTTGATATCGGATTCACTATTTTTAATTACGAATTACTAATTTGACAAACATAAATCTAAAAACATACTACATTTTTAGTTCTCTTCTTTTGTACTCATTTTAATATTAAGACAATTTATTAATAAAGAATTTTGTTCTTTGCCTTTCATAAGCTATTCTGAGGCAAGGTTTACTGTGATTTATCACCGCTTATATGAATAAAGAAAACAATTTCTCCGCTTCGAAGGCTTTGGCAAATCTCCATTAAGTATCTGTAAATTGTATACTATTAAATTTCAGACATTATCTTGGAAATAAATGGGCCTGAATGTATTCTACATAGCAAAATTTAATTCATACTTAGCCTTAAAACTATATGATAATTTAATTCCAAAATTAAAGTAGAATAAAAATTCCACTTAATAGTTTCTGAAATATTCGTAGAAGCTTATGTGGTTATTACTATCAAAATAAAGCAAAAAAAAAAAAAATGACAAAAAGATACATTAATTTAATTAAGAAAAATTTAGGATGGAATGTAATAATCGTTCTTTACTTAAGTTTAGTAGGTTGCACATCACTCAGAAATTAAAGTTACCTTTCTACACTTAATTTTTTTTAAATATTTAGTATCTAAGGTTTGTGTTATGGAGACGAAAAAAAGATTCCACGCTAATTAAAATCTTAAAGCGTTGTCGATATTTGAAGAAAATTATTAAAAGTTTATGCCTGACTGTGTTACAATTTTGTAATGCCTTTAATTAAATTAATTTTATCATCTTCCTTTTATTAACAAAGACTTAAACATCAGTCAAATCCTTCAAAACAAATGCAAAACACTAAACGTTTATTAAGCATTAACGAATAATATATTAAGGCATTCTTGGCAGCTTAGTTTAAGCAGCAAAAAAATGCCTTTTAACTATACTTTCAATTTTTTATATAAAAAGGCAAAACAAAATTTTTTACATGTAAATGAATATAAAAAAGGAAGTATTTGGTTACAGAATTAATTAAAAAATGACATTTGACAAGGAAAAAAATCCAATTTCAGTTGAAGTTTCGTCTTTTTTGATTCTTTAAAACCTAAGCTGCACGTTTAGTTAAAAAAAAAACAAATTCCGTTTGCAATAAATAAGCACTCTATTTTTTTTAGAAACGAATATGTTTACAGAAATTTTATTTATTAAACCAATAGGGATGTCAGTCGCGAATGGGATATTAGTCTTCAAAGGGCGTCAAACACTTAAATGCGATGTATCACTTTTCTTGTTGCTGCCACCAAAAATTATCGACATGTATATATTTAAAGAATTTAAATAACGAAGAATTTGCATGAATGTATCTAGTTTTTCGCATTGTGAAAAAAATTGTGAAAATTGTGGAAAAACAATTTTGACAGAAGTAGACTATGATTTCACGTCTTTACTTCTCTAACGGTAGTAATATGTTTTATGCATGAGTAGTTCTGCGTTTCTCTGTATTAATGTATTAAGCAGTTTTCCTAAATTATTGATAAACTATAACATATTTTGGTGCTACTTAAATTTCGAGTATGATTACCAACCTCTTCCAAAACTTAACAAATTTACTGACCTAATTTGGATTTCTTTCCAAATGATTCATCAATAATATAACAACAATCTATTCACGCATATTCTGTGTGACATATGTAAAAACACTGTATCCTTCAGTAGCATAATCATTCTTTTAATTATTTTCACGCAAAAACAGTTCCAATCTTTTGAGAGGTGTAGGAGGATGATAATGTAATTTTGGTATTAAAGAAATTGAGATTGAACGGGAAATTATTTTTTTAATCTTATTAAAAAATATAGCGTTTAGGTTACTGTGATTCCGTAGGCCAAAGAATACGTGAAACTTGCTACTCTTGATCCTCAGCGCATGATTGGAATCCTCATATCTATGAATTCTGATTTCTCATATCTGTGTTCTGATTTTGAAAAATGCAATCTTTTGCAAGAGTATTGAAGTTATCAGATAGCAAATAAAATATTTCTTAAACTAAGAGTTAAAAAACACAGATAATAGTTAGGAATACTAGTAGTACACTAGGAGGAAGGGGCACCTTGACCTGGCTTTGCTCAGAGGCAGCCTTACACAGTTAAACGCCCCATAGAGACGATCTGAGAAGGCATAGCACTCCTGTCAACCCAGAGGGACCTAAATGGTTCACACAGTGCGGGTTAAAGGACACAAGTCAAGGTTGGACGTCCCACGCATCGCCATAAAAAGAACAACGTCCTAGCTAGATATCAACCGTCCCCCAGTGTTGACCAAGGGGAGCCAAAGACAACCTTCGATATCAAACCATGCAACGTCCCCATAACCAGGGGGCAGACGAGACAGTACCACTATGGTCTCTAACGAACCTGAACCTACCAACGCATAAATGATGGTTCTATACACTGTGAGGACTGAGAAGTCCAGTCTATCAAGATATTGATCTAGCCAAAACGTCAGGAATGCTCTCGGGATGAATAATAGTTAGGGATTCAACTCCTTATTTCATGGAAACAGAATGAATAGATAAGGTTCATAAATTCTAGCAAAACACACTAATGCTATATCTGCCTACTCGAGGGAGGCCTTCAAGAAGAACTTTCTATTGATTTGGTCTGGTTGACTTAGAATGGTAAAGTACCATTCGTGGAATGGTAAAGCATGCAAGGGCACGTTGCGCAAGCGTGTGTTTGCCCTTAGGGAAAGGTGCCTTCTTGGGAGACTTACTAAGGCTCCTATCTGCATTACACATAATGGAAAACGCGAATCAGCCAGCCCGTTAGCCTGGAATTGAATCCAACTCGAACTACCATCCTTTAGTGTTTTCACCGCTGTACCGCTTGCGGGCCCAACTTTCTAACGAAACCTGGCTTGCATTGACGTTTTACACAGAGTTAACTAGTGGTGCCACCTCCTTTGTCAGTTTTGAATGTGAATTCAATTACCAAAGTTCAGTGCTTTACTACATGGGCGTTGATGGGATTCACGGAAGTAATGCTTCTAGTTGATAAGACAGGAATGGAAAGTTTGGAACTGGAACGGAATGAAATAATACTAATATTATTTTGATAATCAAAGTCAACTGTTCATTAAATTTAAGGACTTATAAGGTATTTTCTGTCTGCTCTCAACATGTCTTCGTGGTGTAACGGTAACACACTCGAGGCATGTCTGAGAGGTGCAAGTTTGAATCCCGGCGAAGGCTCTGTTCATTTCTTATGCCTTCAGCATACAAAAGCGTAATGTCTCTACAGACTATACTATTATTATATTAATTGGAAAACAATTAAATTACAGCAAGATCTCTTTTTTTATGCAACAATATTTCATGGTAGAATTTATCTATTTTCTGCTGAATATATCTATCATATATCTCGGTTTATTTATCTATGGAATATCTATTGAAGGATTTCAGTTTCGTGAATTTTCCAACTAATGTTTCATATTGTTACGAAACGTAAAATGCGGTGAGATAGCTTCCCCGAAAAGCAGTTTTAAGGTTGCCATAAAATGGCAAGGGAAAGCAGTTTTGCCACATTTGGCGAGAAATCGCTTATTTGGCGACTAAATTAGCGATATGCCATGGACGTATGGAGAACCTTCTGGAACGAATTCTTACAGTGATAGTCTGATAACCCGAAGGCTGTGTCGCTGATCGTGTTAGCTTGTTTATAGTAGTAGTTCATCGACGACTGTAAAACGTGTTTTGGAGCTGTCCTGACAATACTCGCAAATAAAGTGTGTTTCGATACTTCATCAAATGTCGTCGTTATTCACTCCAAATCCCAACAAATCCCGTACGAACGTGAAAGAAGAAAATAACGTAACAATATAATGAAAAGAACTTCATTTAAGGAGACTCATACACCTTAAAACCCATAAGATCTTCGAATAGGTGACTGTTGCACGAATTGGGATAACTTATTTATTTTAAAAGCAATTACTTCCCACTTTTTACAGCTGACTACATAATATAGCTGCTTTCTGAAATAGTCATCAGAAAGTTTGTGTTGCCACAAATATTTTTATAATTTAATCCGCTTTGTGACAACATTTTTCGTCATGTTTCCACCTTGCGCGCACAGTTTAAAATATTCTGTCGCATAATTTAATTCCATATTTAATACACAGCTTTTATGACATTTGGAAACAATTGTGAACCTAAAATTCTAAGAATTTCATGTTAAATTTTTATTTTATTTGGAGTTGAGTTTATAAAATGTATTTTATAAAAAAAATCTGTAATATTTTCGTCCATAAAATTTTTTAATATTAAAATATTCATCAGATTTTTGGTTCAGTTAGAAAATAGTGCCCATAAAAATAATTCCATCGAATTTCATGTATGTATCATTAGCCATTTTTAAAATCTCATGCGCGCAAGGTGGAAACATGGCGAAATATTTTGTCACAAAGAAGATTAAATTACAAAAATATTTGTGGCGACACAAACTTTCTGGTTACTAGTTTCGAAAGCAGCTATATTATGTAGTCAGCTGTAAAAGGTTGGAAGTAATTGCTTTTAAAATAAATAAAATATCCCAATTCTTGCAACAGTCACATATTCGAAGATCATGAGGGGTTTAAGGTGTATGAGGCCCCTTATAAAATCAAAACGAAATGTTCTCGTGAAGAATCATAAGTAGTAGTCATTTCAGATGGCGTGAATCTTTTTGAAAATATTATAGAGTATATTCCAAACTTTATATTACTTACGTTAAACATCATACGAAAGGCAGAATTTTCAAAGGGAAAATACCTTTAAATATACACTGAAAATACTTCAGAACTAGTTTATAAGATTCAAACAGCGTTAAAGACTTTGTAAGCTTTCAGTGGTTTTGAAGTTTAACATCACTTGAAGCGCTCAGAGCAGAATTCAGTCGGTATCGATCATAACTAGTTTGCAACAGCGCTTTATTTAATGGAATTCGAGGGTGCTTAGTTTATCTTAGGAAACTTGCAATCGCGTTTGCAACTGAAATAGTGATTGACTGATTGAACTTGTAGAACTGATTAGTTGGTCGGGCTTTTGGAACCATACTTATGATACATCATTGAATTTTGTCAAGATCTTGAAATATCTAGCGGCTATAATAACAGCTCTTATTAGAGCTATACACGTGTTTTAAATTGCAATGTAAATACAATATTCTTTAATATAACATGTAACAATAATTATATGTACAATTAGTAAGTGAGTATTTCGACTTACAGGTACTTAAAGCAAGATCTAAGGCTGGTAAAATACTTCAAAATCAATTATTAAATACTTTATGACTTTGTTTGTTTAACTGATTACCAGAAAGTACATCAGGACTATCTAATTTGACGAAAGGGATGTCATGGCAGGAATTTATATGTATATAGAGGATTTCGTTTATCTTTTGCAATCGTATTCCCTATATAAAACCCAATAAGTTACTTTATTAGTCAAAGGCGTAATTTGAATTTGCCCTGAAGGACTATTAATTTCGTTTTGGCATTTTGTGTTGTAAATTATAAACGGCGAATCACTTTTCAAATTGTTGCCGCCAAATATTATCGCCCTGTATTATCGTTAAAGAATTAAATAATAAAGAATCTGCATGAATATATGTATGTTTATCGCATTGTGATAAAACAACGGTACCTAGAGCCATCAAAATTTGAATAACGTAATCATCCATAGAATATGGGCATCTGGAAACTAATTTTAATTTGAAATTTGTTTTATTATCGATTTCATCGCTTTGGGAACAATAGCAACACAGTACGAAAAGAAAAAAAAATCTCCAGTCCGTGAAATTCTGTATCGGAAATCCTAAAGATATGCTCATTTAAAAATTATTTTGCGATATTGCTGTTGAACTGAATTTCAAGGTTTGAGAACGTAGAACATATTTAATAACTAAAGATAACACTCAAAAAGTTAAAAATACACCCCTTTGGAAGTAATTTAAAATTTGAAACTTCAAATTTTTTAAAAAGATTTTCCCCATTTCAGATTTTTCTCCCATTTCCTTAATTTCCACTGGCTTTTAATGGTAAAGAATAAAATTAAATCGAAAATTTGTTCAAGAATACATAAAAAATGTTATGGTAGATGAATTGATTTTGTTTCCAAAAGAACTGAGGTGCAGCATCTTCGATCTTATTTACGTTTTTAATAATATTGTGATATGTAAAAGCCTTATTTTAAACACAGTATTTATTTTTAGTTTTTGTTGTAATTTAAATGACTATTTGCCCATTATTTGTCAGTGACGTGTCCATTGTTTATTTTATATGCTGTTTATAAACAATGCTTATAATTGGAAAGAATCTTTTAAGCTTTTATTTCTGTTCTTTATCGTATAGGAGAGAACAATATTTATTCTGATAATTAGTATTTTCTATTATTTTAGATAAGCAGCAAAAATATGCACATTGAGTAACTTTGTGTGGCAGTTAAATTTGAATGAGTTTCTTTTTATCAAACGAAAAGCTGTATCTGAAAAAAAAAACTGATATTACCTATAATTTAGCATTAATATAAAGCTGATTGTTGTTTGTAATAGATATCTGTTAATTCAAATTTTCAATTTATTTTTTTTATTTTATTATTTCATTTAATACCAAAAGTGTGTATTAGTCTCCAAATGAGATTTGTAGTCAAATGACTACAAATGCCTAATTTCACTTTTCATACGACCCTGTTTTCTGCTGTGGATTTACGAATTAAGCAGGAATTCATGCAGTTTTTAAAAGAATTCTTTTTCTTTTTAATCGGATTGATTTAAATCATTAAAACCTATTTAATACCATGATCTGTCTAATTAAAAATTTTTAATATTTTCGCAGACTGAGTTTTTTTATTGTTTATTTCACTTTTTCTAAGACTTTTATGAATTTTTTATTAGTAAACTCAACGATTTCAAAGCGAGCAAATGGCAACACTGTACGAAAAAAGAAAGGTTTTCTCCAGCACGGGTGAATGTGTATTGGAAATTCTAAAGAGATGTTCTTTTTAAATATTTTATTATATTGCTGTTGAATTGAATTTTGTGATTTAAGTACGAAGAACATGATATTTAACATATTATTTATTTAGATGTAAAATGAAGTTCTTTCTTTAGTACTCTAAATGTCAACGATGCAGAGTATCAACTTTGTCAATATATGTTTTGCCAATAGATAAAAAAGGAGAAATATTTCATGATTTTACAAGTTTTCTACTTTTTAGCCCAAAGGGCTATTAGTCTAAAACAGGCATTTAACGTCGTTTCACTTTCTGCGTTGGCTCAATGTTCAAACTGTTGCCACCAAATATTATTGACATGGATCATATTTAAAGAAACTAAATAATGATGAATCCGCATGAGTGCATGAATGTTTCTCTCATTATGAAAAAGCAACGGTACCTAGAGCCATCCAGTTTTGAATAACTTAGGCCTCCAACTATACACGGGCACTTGGAAGCTCGAATTTCGAATTTGTTTTATCATCTATTTCATATTTTGTAAAATTTTAACGAATTTTTTACTAATAAGCTCAACGATATCAAAGCGAGCAGTGGCAAAACTGTACAGAAAGAAACATATTTAACTCCAGCACGCGAGACTGTGTATCGGAAGTTATAAACATACGCTGTTTTTTGATATTTTGTAAGATTGCTGGTGAATTGAATTTTATGCGGTTTAAATGATACGTGATATTTAATAAATAAAGGTAGCACACGAAACGTTAAAAGAACGCCCTTTTAAGCCTAATATAAAATCTAAAAGCTTTCAGATTTTCTTTCATTTTTTTCCTGTCATATTAAACTTTTATTTTAAAAGTTGCACTGCAGTCTAAATGTTTACATTGTTTTGGATAGGTTATTGTATCATCAAAAAATGCGAATAGTTTTCCGTCAGTCATATCAACAGTTGACAATTATCGGTTAAAAATGCTTTTTTCCATATCCTAAAATTATGATTTAATATTGTTGGAGTTTATAGGTCCTTTTTAACACGACAAGAAATCCCTTGCGTTTCTTATTGTATTTTATACTTCTTTTTATGAACATTTCAATAAAATATGAAACTATGTCACTCAGCTTTTAAAAACATCGTTTAGAGGATTTCTTTGTCTGAAAACTTTAAACAATTTTTTTAAATAAATAAATAAATAATAAAAAAATGCGTTAGCATTTCAAAGGTTATAATTATTTATTTTATCATTTGTGTAAAGGTCAAATTTAATTAATGCGTTTTTATTGAACAACGCATGAACTAAATGGGAAAAGAGAAAAAGGGAATTATGTTTTTAATGATATTAAAGAACCCTTTTTGCTTTATATTGAAATTTGTAAAAAAATTTCAATCTTAGATCTTAATTTAAAAGAGAAAAAAAAACATAGTGTTGTTTACATTATAACATAGTGTTGAATGTAAACATAGTGTTGTTTACATTATAGCGAATACAGATGCAGTGTTGAAATGGAAGCTCTTTGCATTAAAAGCACTGTTTCTCAGATAGGTGTTTCAAGCTATACGTTACAGTTTTAAAAAAATTAAGTTAGGAATACAGGTGCAAATTTAATATTTTAAGTTCCGAGTTATTATTAAATAAAAGGATTTTATATATATTTCCTTTTATATATATTTTATATATATTTCCTATTCTATCTCATATGTCAGCAACATATGAGATAGAATATATATATTTTATATATATTCTATCTCATATGTTGCTGACAGAATTTTTAACTGTACAAAATTTGTAAGTATTTTAGTCCTTTTTCTTCCTGTTTCCCTCTTTACTTTCCTTTCTGCGCTCAAACTGACAGAAAACATTATACCAAATAATACAACGACAGCTACATTTTATAAAAAAACACTTGTTTATTCCTTCAGTACGTCTTTATATTCGACCCATACGAGACAGAACACAGTGCTCCTCACCTAGATTTCAAAAAATAATTCCTTCACAGACTTTCATTTCAAGAAATATCGCAAAGATGTTTAGTACATATTATTAGGCCGAAAGGGAGTCAGATGTAAAATCACTGATTTTGAAATGCATACGCTGTATTTTATGAAAACAAAACAAAAAAACAAATACTGCATTTGAAGGGAAAATGGCTTCAGATCTAAATTTTGAAACTTAAGTATCTTTACAGCGAACTATGACATTTCAAAAAGTCACATTGTCTATTTATGGAATCACTCTGAGCTTTGTCTGCCGCTGATTTGTGCCATCGAGGCAGTAATACATGTCTATTACATCATAAAAGTAGGTACGCACTTGTTTTTATAGCTTGTTCTTCTTGTGTTTCCAGCTACACATACAGTTGCTTTGGAAAAGTAGCCCTTTTAAAGGTCAGAATAAATGACTACCGTTAAAAAGAAAATCTGTTCCAATAATCGGTAGTCACATAACAGAGAAAATTTGATCTTCATGTAAAAGAACAGCAGATAGGAAAGGAAATTTTTCATTTAGGTCTAGACTTTGAAAAGGAAGAGGTACAGATCTTATGCTGTTTTGTTTTATTACCCATATTTCAAATCACTCATTAATTTTTAACAGGGGAGGTTAAACATTAAGAGTGGAGGTGTTCTTAACAATGGAGGTTAAACAATAGACCGGTAATTCTTTATTTTAATTTGTGTGTCTCCCCTTTCTGTTCAAAATTGCTCATAATATGTTTTCTGGATTGCGTCTTTTTGTTTGAGCTTGCTTATATAAAACTTCTGCATTGCACTTGGCTTTCCCACAATCGCAGCTCAAAATTTAAGCAAAAGAACAAAGTCTATAAATACCGATGTTACTGTTTGCGCAGCCGTTTCTTTTCCTGCTTCGTCTACTGTCCGGATACGTACAGTTTGCTGCTCTGCTTTGTCCTTTGTCTAAAAATGTAAACTCTACAGAATTGTGGAATGCAGAGCGCACCGGTAAAGGTCATATGTGACTGTGAAGAATACACATGAATAATATGTTATCTCCAGCTATGACTGCTAGTTTTCCTTTGTTATACACGCAGGTATTTACGTAGTTCTTGCATTGCGCTAAACTCCGTAAAGAATGATTAAGATATCTACAGAATTATTATTACATTTAATAAAGAACAGAAACAAGATATAGCCAAATTAAAGTGGTGAATATAAAGAACTATTGGCAAATGAAATTTAATAACTTTGAGTTATATAATGTACGTACTTCTTACTCTTTGTTCATTATTTCAAGATATCTAATATATATGAAACTGTTGCGTCCTTCTCGCACACAAAATCATGTGCGAAGAAAAATTCATAAAAATAAACTGTGTCTTGCTATCTCGAAAGAATTATTATTACTACAATCGACAGGAGTCGAACTTGAGCGGGAAACCCCAGTGGATTTCCCATCATCCAGTATAGCTAAATTTTCTTCGTTATGAATCTCAAGTGCCTTCATAGCTCTGTCATTCAATTCAAGCGCCTTAAAGAAACATCAAGGTACTTACAGAATAACAATTAATAGAATATACGGGATTAGAACCTGTGATTGAAACTCTAATGGATTTTCTATCCGTTGCCTTAACCCGTCAGCCACGACTGTTAGTTTGTATCCGTTATGCACCTCAGGCACACACGCTGTTCTATCATTCTATTTATTAAAAAATCATCTACATTTCTATTAGATTATTATTGCAATAAACAGGGAACAGAAATCCGAGATAGACAAATTACAATGGGAAATAAAAAGGGCTATTGGCAAATTAAAGTTAATAATATTGAGTTATATAATTTATAACTTACATATATATATATATATATATGTCAGATGTAAAATGACGTACAGTGGAACCTCGGTAAACGAGCACCTCTATATACAAGATATTCGAGATAAGAGTAAAATATGAGCGAAACATTCGTCTCTACATACGAGTATTGACTCGAGTAATGAGCAGTGAGCCAGGCTGTTGGTATGCGTGACGCCATTTCCGATTCGGAACCGTATGGATATGGATGTGCATAGTGCTGATCTGGATGAGTTAGTGGATGAGCATAGTGAAGAAATTACAGCGGACGAACTTAACACTTTCACATCGAAGTCACCCCAAACGCCCGAGCGGCAGGTCGCCCCTCGAACGCCTGATTAATATTCTACCTAGTGCCTTCTCCCACCACGTTACTGCATTGCTCATTTCTTTCAAAAAGTTGTTAAATGACATCTCAATCATTCTTTTCAAGCGACTAAAAGTAATTATGTTATTTTAATAAACCTTCTTTGTCCTTTGGTTATTCTCAATATTTAGCTATTGATTCCTGAAGTTGCAACTCCGTCCCAAGGGGGAACTTCACACCAGGGTGAAAGCGTCCAAGAAAGAAGTTTTCGCTTTACTTAAGTAGGTTATTGTTAGCGCTGTAGTATTTAATTTGTCATGCGGGAAGGAAAAGCATTCCAACAGAAATTAGTAAACACGGACGCTTTCGATGTTTGAGGAAAAGAGATTTAGTCCTGTCTCCATCCGAAAGAGTTAAATAACTTCACAAAGAGCAGCAGCAAGAAGTGGTAGAACTTTCGCTAGAAGAGGAGCGAACAGGAGCTGAGGTACTCTGTTCTGATAAGGTTAAAGAAGTTTTGGCAAAATGGTAGGAAGGGAAAACTTTCTTTGAAGAGAATCACCGTAATAAAGCAGTGTGTGTGCGCACCATAAGCCTGTGTTGTGATAATGTAGTGTCGCATTTTAGAGACATCTTAAAGAGGAGACGGAAACGAGTGTTATTATATAAGTTTTTGGTAAAGCAACCTGCAACTAAAAGAAAGTTAAGGTATTCCGACCTAGAATCTGCTTCCAGTGGGGTAAAATTCTCAAGAAGGGAGAGCCTTCCTGAATCAGAGAGGGACTCTTAAATCCCCACAGTAACCCGTTTCGTCTGCCCCACATCCTTATCACCAGTCAGGACTCTTCATAAAGGTAAACTACAGTTATATTACTTACCAGTGTTATTTATTAAAAAAATTGATTTTTATGTTGAATTTTTTTTGGGGGGGGGCCGAACGGATTGATTGGATTTCCATTATTTTCACTGGGAAAGTTTGTTTCTAGATACGATAAATTCGCTATACGAGCTCAATTTTGGAACGAATTAAATCGCATCTCGAGATTCCACTACATATATGTAAGACATTCATTTCATATACAGGGTGTCTAAAATGGTCGTTGCCAAACTTAACGTGCTGGTCTATTATACCATGGCAAACAACATTTACATAGTAACTTGTGTCCGAAAATGCGACAGCTAGAGGGCAGAGTTCGCAGGACAGACTGAAGTGAGACAATTTCAACCGACGACGTTGTTCAAGAAAGACGAATCGGTTTACTAACTGCATTTTTTATGGATACTTCGTGTAAAACGTGTTGACAGATCTGATGGTTGACGTTCCAGCTTAATGGAGCGCCTCGCATTTTAGCAGTGGAAATAGGATGTATTCTGTTCTCTCTGGATATTGAAAGGTGGACGATTTGCATAGGAACAGCGATCGCCCGACCTGCCCCCTAAATTTCTCCCTGTGCGGATAAATGAAGTCTATGGTGTACAAGACGAATAATATCGGACATGGATCTCGTCGCCAGGATCGTGAAGTCGGCGGCACGTGTCCATGACACATCTGCTTATTTTGAACGAGTCATGACTCCACGCATTAGTGTTGTGAAGAATGTTTTGTGGCGAATAGAAGGAATATTGAACATCTGGTAGATAACCATGTTCTTTAATAAAAGTGATATTAACACGTCTTTCGACATCCTTCCTTTCTTCCCTCTACGCTTTCGGACACAAGCTCCTATGTAAATTTTTTTTGTCCATGGTATGACAGACCAGTTTTGCAACGACCTTTTGAGAAACCCTGTATATATAGGAATAGAAATCTTGATTTTCTTATCTGAGGAAAAAGGTAAAGGTGATTTCAAACTGTGCATAAAGTTTGTAACACACGCAATATATATGTGTCGTTGTGTTTATGTGTATGAAATGAAAGGATGCTAATTAAATTAAATGATGAAAAAGATTAAATTTGTAACAGGAAATACGCATATCCAAACTGATAAAAAATTATAGCATAATACATATTTTTTAATTCTTTATTCTCAGGAAGCAGCCAATATATTACCTTAATCTGAAATTTCTAAACTTGTGTTTAAATATATATATATGTGTGTGTATACATATATGTTAAATATATATATATATATATATATATATATGTATGTATATAATATATGTATATGTGTATACATATATGTGATATATATATATATATATATATATATATATATAGATATAGATATAGATATACATACACATACATATAGGAGTAACCATGTTTCAAATATGTGAAGTTTCACCATATCTGTATGAGAGTTGAATTGGTCCTAATCGCAATAAATGAACATTAAAAATTAGTTTGGTGTTCCATTGTGCTGTCACAGATCATTAGACATTTATGCTGTCTATTTTTATAAGTTTCAAATCATCTTATGACTGATTAAACCAATTATTGTTTTGATAACATTAACTTGTATACTACTTCGCATTTAATAATCAGTAACACAATATGTGGGAATCGGGAATTAACGAAGATCGAAATTTTATAATTTATTTTAAAGTGTGAAAATTATTTATTAAAAAATAATAATTAGATCTGTAGGAAGGCTGTGAGTATAGAATTTATAGCGTTTATTTAATTTTATTATATAGTTTCATTCATATGGCACATTTTATTGCAACCGTTTCGATGCAATTTTATAAATCAATATATCACTAATGTCTCAAGTAATAACTCTTTTTCAGGAAAATAGTTACTTCTATGGATTTTATTCATATGTAATTAGTTTTAGTGAAATTGTAGCATCTTCTGTATAATATCTTAAGAGGCGAAGTCCTGCTGGGAAAATAAGATTACAGGGGCAAGTCTATTTTGCACCCGATTAAATGGCTCTCTTGCTAAAACTGCATGCAAGCAGGCATAATTTTTGTAGCCAAATTTGGCGACAAATCGCCAAATGTCGCCGAACTTGCTGACAACTTGACGACATTTTGGTCTGGTCTCTGTATAACTATAACTGGTGAATTAACTGCATAACCGTAATTTATCCCTATATATAACTGCAACTGTTTTCAGCCCTTATATGTAGCTTTAACCACATATGCCTTCTAGTAATTTCGAGAAATGGAATGGAATTAGAGATTTCTCGGCGGTTAAGGAAAAGTATATAAGCCCGGAGACGGTTCAGTTTGTCAGGTGTTTATTCATAGCTGACTTTGGAGTATTGAAATATGGGTGACAGCTTCGCTTTTTTAGTTGCGCTTTGCATTGCTTTGTATTTAACGTTCTTAGTTGTTTAAAGAGTAACTACTGATTGTGCTGTATGATACTGAGATGAGTTATGCGAGTAGTTTTGTGAAAAATACTTTAACTGTGAAGTGTTTGTGTTTCTTTTGGGAAAATACATTTTATCAATACATCACCAGTTTTATTTTTCCCTCATCTATTCATTACGAACCCGTACACACGTAACAGTATTTTAAATGTTAAAATTAATTTTTTATACTACCATAAAGTTCAAATTTATAAAGTGAAATACAATATTTTTCGCACAAAAAAATTAGTTCTTGTTTTTGGAAATCATTTTAAAGAAAGACTTAACACTTAATTTTCATTAGAAGTAAAAGTTGTAACTTAATTATGTGCAATATTTATTAGCTTTGCAATTTTACAAAATAAAGCTGCTTTAAATCAAGTTTGAACATTTATCTTAAGTTATTACACAAAATGGAAAAAGAGCCTGCAATACGTTATTCAAAATTCTGTTTGAAGATGTTGAAACGTAAATCAAATTAGCTTTAAACCTAGGCATTTCTCGCGGAAAGCAAACATCCTTAATACCTGAGAGGCACCTTCTAAAGACTCAGGAAAGACAACTTATTATGCTCTAGAGAGATCACGGCGAAATTTCCTTTAAATGATTTAAAAGAAAGGAATGAGGAAAATGGTTTACTAACTTGTAATTATATGCAGGTCAGAATTCCTCCTTTCGTAAGTATGTTGTTCGGTGGCATGGCAAAAGGGAATGTAAATTTCGAAGATCTTTAAAATCTGTTAATGACTGAAGAGCCCTCTATGGTGGAAATGCTTTTGTGATTGCAGCGAATGTATTAGCATAATAAATTGTATTTAGTATTCTTTAAATTATAAAGGAGTAAGAGGAAACATGATTATTTAAACCATGTATGTAAAATGTGGGTAAATGAATTAATTAGCTGTTTTCTCCGTGTATATAAAGAATAACGAAATAAACGAGCATAAATTCATAACTATATTTAATAGGTAACCAGACATATATGTTAAATAAGCAACAGGAATGCTGATATTAAGTGATAATTATTTTCCTGGAAACACTGTTAAAGCTTTTGGAATACAAAGTAAATGGTAGTTTTTCTGCTTATTCCTTCTCTCTTTCTTTCTATTTTTTTATTATTATTATTTTTTTTTTATTTTTAGTTTGCTTCGTCTGGTATTCAGAAAATAAATTTAGTATTTTTTGCTATAATGCAGGATTAATTTCATCGTACTTAAAAATGGTGTGGGAGAGAATTTATAGATTAGAGCTTGTTCTTTAACTTACTATAAAAGTAATATTTTCCGTTTTTCTGTTTTCGTTACAACCTGAAATATTTCTGCACATCATTACAATTTTGTATTAATTAAAACAATACGGTATTAATAAAAACTTTTATTTATTTACTACTATTTTTTTTTAATTTATTAGGTTTTCGCCCTTTTTTCTTTAAATTACTGCATTTCTTTCAATTGAATTTTCCACTAAAATAACACACACACACACACAAAAAAAAAAAAAAAAAAAAAAGTTCAAAGAGGCGTTTATTTTAACACGTTGTGTGTGTGTGTTACATTTATTTATTAAATATCATGTTCTTCGCACTTAAACCCTAAAATTCAGTTCAATAGCAATATCGCAAAATAATTTTAAAATGAGCATACCTTTAGAATTTCCGATGCACAGTCTCGCGTGCTGAAGATAAAAATGTTTTTCCTTTGCAACTTTGCCATTGCTCGCTTTGAAATCCTTGAGTTTGTTAAACAAAAATTCGTTAAAGTTTTACAAAATACGAAATCGATAGTAAAACAAATTCCAGATTTCAAATATGGGCTTCCAGATGCCCATATTTGGAGGAGGATTACATTATTCAAAATTTGAAAGCTCTATATCCTCTATATCTCTTCTACTACTAGGCCGATTGACGAAACTTAGATTGTATTTTTTATGTCTCGAAAGCATGATTTAGGATATAATAATAGATATATATATGGCACATTGCTCTAACATAGGTATTTGAACACAAAATCGGACTTTTCCTTAGATGACATACTGAATTGGTTTTCTATGTTTGAATTCTGAAATTCAAGTTATGCCTGAATATTAAATTCTGTACAATTTGGTGAGACATTTACGATAAATTTAAAGATTTTGTTTTGGCGCCTTGGTGCACTTTTTTCAGTTGGGGCCAGGAATAAATAACATTTTGAAATTTTTAATTTATAACAATCTTTATTCACACGTTTGCCACCAAATTATATCGCTCTGTATATTATATAAAAGAATTTAATAATAAAGAATATAATTAATATACCATAACACGCCGAAAAAATAGTATTATATAATTAGAAGTTAAACAACAAAAATCAGCGTTATATTTTCAAATTTTCACAGGACTAGTATCACTTGTTTTTACAGAACCATCATCCTCAGCTGCAAAAGCACAAATGAACGAAATAACATATAATGATTAGATAAGATAAGAAAGCCTGGACAAGATATGCCACTGACGCCATCTGTTGATGAAACCAAAATTAAACATAATTTCTTTAAAGGCTGAAGGCAAAGATGGATTGGAATTAGGGTCTTTAACTAGATCAGGAAGATTTTTTTGAATGTGAAATGCCTCTAGAAAATCCAATTCTCCAATGGAAGATGTTTTTTGAATAATTTTGGCAGCAGAACAGTTGAAAGTGTGATTTTCGAAACAGCAATGCTGGGCAACTGAAGACTTCTGTGTTTCATTTTTTCTAACATATGCCTCATGTTCCTTAATTGCGAAATTTTAAGGCTCTTTTAGTTTGCCCAATGTAAATTAAGCCACACTGGCAAAGAATTCTGTAAATACCCCAGGAATTCATATCCGGAATGGGTTCTTTGAGTATGGAACTCGGAATTTTATTGACGGGAGAATAAACGACCCGAACGTTAAATTTCTGCAAAGTACATGCAACTTTATACCTAATTGATAGAAAGAAGGGAATGGCAACAGAATTTGTATAATCTTCTAAAATAAGAGTGTGCCTTTTGGTGTGTTGAGATGAGAATTTTTTAACTCCTTGATTAATAATGTCGGAAGAAAATCCCCTGTCAATAGGTATTGCTTTTAAATTACTTAGTTCTTCATCAAGGGATAGTTTGAAGGAGCAAACTTGAAGAGCACGGAATCATTATATCTTTATCTCGTTCATTTGCTCTTTTGCAGCTCGAAACTAGTCCTGTAAAATTTTGAAAATATAACGCTGATTTTTGTTGTTTGACTTCTAAATTAATGAAGAATATTTTTGAATGTATGTATTTTTGTCGCATTTTGAGAAAACAACGGTACCTAGAGCCATCAAATTTTGAATAACATGCAGTTTGGATTTTAAATTTTGGATTAACAAAATCATCGATCTGAAAGCGAGCAGTGGCAACAGTGTTAGAAATAAAACATTTTTATAATAAACTCAGCGCTATGAAAGTATATGTTGCAGGGGCCATATAAAAAATACTGTTATCTTCCCCGTATCATCGCGTTGCCATTGTCAGACTTTAGTGTAAAGTCTGAGATATTTTCAAATATAATCTTTCAAATAAAATTTGAGTAATAAACTAAGCGATTTAAAAGCAATAAACACATTCCTTACTAATACGTTTTGTTCATTTTAATATGCTTGACTTGAATAAAATGCAACAAAACCATGAGCTGTCTAATTATAAATATCAAATATTTTTATGAGATTATACTATATGGAATCATTGAAATCATTAAATGCAGTTTCGTTTTTTCATAACTATTTCAGGCGGCTTCCTCGCGAGTGGCTAGTTTTAAATACCTAATATAGCAATTACGAAAATACGTGTAGTAACATCTAACACGCTATCGATAATTTTAAAGATATGATGTTTTAAATATTTTACGAATTTTATGTGGCGTAAATGCGAAGAATGTGGTACTTAATAAAAAAGTTAACACATAAAATACAAAAAATTTGCATCTCGATTATGAAACATGTGGTACTATTGGGTAGTAAAATATGTTGTGATTTTCTTGTTAAATTGTGTATGGCGTAAGTTAGAAGAAATCCTTAAATAAAGCTGAAAAGACAAAATGAAAATGGTTAGCAGGAGTGAGTGCTAAAATCTTAACAAACACTTCTGAGCCACCACAAAATCTGAAAGCTTTCAGATAAAAAACAAATCGTTACTGCATTACAAGTTACGTCCAATGTTGATGTTAATATACTCGTACTTAGAATATACATTAATTTTCATAAACTGTAGAAAATGTGAATTATTTTGATGAAACGTAAAAAGTGATAGGGTAACTTTACGGATTCATCTTCAAACGAGAGCGATCAGTGACACTTACAGTTCGTTTTTGTTTGTTCGGTATTTTATTTAGCAACCGCAATAAAAGCTTGAAACTTTCGACTTGAACTGTGAGTGACATGCCGTTGAAAGAAACGTACGATGCTTGTTTTAACACTTGAACTGCTTAAGACGAGTTTAAACGTTTTTAGAGTTTCCTTTCAAAATGCTTTAAACGTGTTTACACGAATTTCATATCGTTCTAAATATGTTTAAGACGTATATACACGAAGCTCAAATTTAGATAAAATTGATTAAGACTTGTATAGACGATGCGTTTGTTTTGATATTTGATACACTATGCTTAATATTTGATAATTTTCTTTAGATTCATATATATAGTGTTCGATAGTGGTGAGCATGTATTTTTGTAAACATATGTGCGTCTGCGTTATTTAAATTAAGTATATGTTTAGCGTGTCTTCTGATTTCCTTTTGAATTATAACTTGCAAACTTAGAATTTATAAAACACACTGAACCACAAAATAAAGTCTTCGAGAATTAGCAAGTTGAAATTCGCGACAGCAACATGAAAGTAAATTAATTGTTAACAGAACCGTTATCACAATTTCTGTGGCACGAAAAATTGCTGCTGTTATTCGAAATTTATGTTAAAGACATTAAGAGGAAAGTACTCCAGCCAATCTACTGGCGTCTTGTGTCAAAATCTTGGTCATCTAACAATCAGCATCTCGGCACGATATTCGTCTTCTTTCTTAGATGCTCTGAAAACACCAAGAAAAGAACCAGCTGCAGGGCTTAACACAGTGTTCAGTAATAACACTGTTGAAATACGTTCTTAAATATGATATATTATAATCGCCAAAACATCTTTCGAATATTTTAGAGTGGAACAATAAAACTCCTCTATTTTGTGGCGAATATATTAAAGCAATAACACTTGATATCAAGAAAAAAACTTTGCACATTTGAGTTATAAGACTTAATTAAGCTCATTTTTCCCCTATACTTTTGCCATGAAGGCCGAATGGATCTACCGCCTTTAGAGAAGAAGAGATGGTTAATCATTTTGTAAAGTCATTAGGGTTTTATTAAGCTGAAGACGTGAAAAATGTGCAATGCCCTCCCGGAACTCCAACACTAGACCTCTCGAATATGCTTCCAATTGCATTTCGAAGGGATGTGGAAAGACGGAGGAAATACCTTATATAGCGCCCCTTTTGAAGGGCCAGTAGAGGACTCAGTCGCCAAATCTTGGTCGTCTTGGACTTGGCCAAATCTGACGATGGTAACGGACCTGTAAAATCTTGGTGATGGACGGCCAAAACTTGGTGCTTCCATTTGTAAGCAGAAGACATGAAAATGTGCAACGCCCTTGCCGAGATTCGAACCCAGGACCTCTCGAATACGTGCCGAGTTTGCTTACTGTAACACTATGAAGGCGTACGGAAAGGATGGAGAAAATACCTTATAAGTTATCAATATTAAAAGCTATCATTATTTCGTGCGGATTATCTAATTAAGGATTTATATTTCTTTTCCTTCCGACGAAGTATTTCTAAAAGAGTACTCTAAAAGAACCAGAGCATTACAACATCCTTCCTTAGCAATTCTAAACATATTTTTTAATTTAAGCACCTTGAGAATTATACTTATAATTTGTTAAAATATCGCATCATTTAAATATGAATTAGAAATATTATCAGAAAATTAAATTAAAAAATGAGCTGAATTTAAAAAAATTCTGCTCAAGATTGATGTTTTCAAATAATTATGCACAAAATAAATAAATCATATTATAGAAATCAAGAACATTAGGGACATCAAACAAGACTTAACGAAAATATATTTCTTATTCACATTTCGTTATTAACAAAATTATACTTCTTTTTCACATTTCGTGTTATGAGTAATCAACTCTTGAGATTTGAACACTACCATGTTTAATTCCTTTGCACGGACACACACACAAACTTATATATATATATCAGGAATAAATAAAAATCGGAAATCCTGCAAATTGTCGTTATTATTACATTTTTGTGGTTGTTAATTTAATTGAATTACAGTTCTAGAAGAATACATGTATATAAATAAAATTCTGCAGAAATTTAGGAAATTGCCTTATTCCTTGTGGACTGATATTCTTAATTAAAGACGAGATAATTGACGAAATATTTGCTGTATTTCTTGGGAGTATGCTTTACAAAATTGTTTTAATCGAAAAAGGAAATATAAGCTTTCTCTTGCGAACTTTGTTTCCAAGAATGGTATCTTGAGAATAGAAAAGCTTCTGAAATCGAATAACATTCTTTAGTATATATAAGTATAAAAACTTGGAGAAAAATATCAGCTTAAGATCAGGTAAGAGGTACATGCTTAGAATCTTAAATTGAAAGTATAAAATGCTTATATTAATTTCTTTTAAGAATTAAAAGTGATACTTTTCAGACATTGATCAAATGACAAATAAATTCTAAATTCAACATGAAAAATTTCGAATTAAAACAAATCTTAAAGTAATTCTTTAATAATCTGTATAAAAAATTCTTTGACTTCTATGGAAGAAATCTGGCATTTATCTGATCCATTATTAATCATCACTTTTGTTAACTCAGAAGAGATTTGGATAAAATTTCTTGATATCTGCATATAGTTCTTGACCCAAAATTTCCCGTTTTTGAAGAGTTAGATATAAAACAGCATTAATCCCTTATGTCGTATTTACGCACGCATTTCTCCAGCCTTCTTAGCATGCCATTGTGGTGTAGTAGTCAGCACGCTCGGCGCGTATTCGAGAGGTCCAGGTTCGAGTTCCGGCGAGGGTATTGCTCGTTTTCATCTCTCCTGCTTTAAAAAAAATACCTAATGTGTCTACACATATGTGGATGATTTTATGGTTGTCACACATTTTTGCCGAATAGAAATGTTAGTCAAATTAATAATAAAACAAAAACCCAAGTTACATTTGTTACTAAACCTGCCCGAATTTCACAAAAAATCTCAAAGCTTTCAGATTTTATATTACTTGCTAAAGGGCGTTTTTTAATGTTTTGTGTGATATGTTTATTTATTAAATATCATGCTCTTCGCAATTAAAACACATAAAATTCAGTTCAACAGCAATATCACAAAATATTTAAAAACAGCGAAGCAACATATTTTTATAATTTCCTGTGCATAGTCATAGTTCATTCAGATAAGTTCTTGCTTAAAATGTACTAATATATTATGCAAGGTGTCTCAAAAGATCGTTGCAAAAATTAACATGACGGTGTGTTATACCATGACAAAAAAGATTTGCATAGGAACTTATGTCCGAAAATGCTTACGGCGACAGCTAGAAGGCGAAAGGAAGTCGTAAGTGTTATTAATATGAAATTTATTAAAAAACATGTTTCAGTCATAAAAGGTGTTCAAAATTCCCTCCATTCACCAATTGCATGCTTCACAGCATCGACGCATGGATTCGCAGACCCGTTCAAAATGGGCAGGTGTGTTGCGGACAATATGTTCAAAATGTGCATATGTGTTGCCGCCGCTTCCACGATCCTGGCGACGAGGTCCTTATCCGATGGTACAATGACCTCGTATATCATAGATTTCATGTACTCTCACAGGGTTAAATCCAGGGGAGTCAGGTTGGGGGATTGCGGTAGCTATGCGACTGGTCTGCCTCTGCCAATATAGTGATCAAAATATGTTCTCATGAGGTATTCCCACATAGTTGCTGCTACAGGGTGGAGAGGCTCCATCATGCTGAAACCAGACGTTTCGGTGTGTATCTGCTGGAAGGTCAACATAATGTCCATAAAAAACTGAGTTAATAAACCGATTCATCCTTCTCCTGCAGCGTCATCGTTTGAAATGATCAGATATCCATTCGCCCATAAGCCTGCGAACATTGCCCTCTAGCGGTTGCCGTTCGCATTTTCGGGTACAAGTTCCTACGTAAATCTTGTTTGACATTGTATGACAGACCAGCATGTTAAATTTGGCAACGCCCTTTTGAGACACCCTGTATATGCTGAAATAAAAGCAATCTCTTACTACAACTGATTTACGTTAGTTAGGCAAAACTCAATTTCCTGCAATATATTTTTATTTACTTCGGTATATGTAATTATTGCAAAATTTATTACAGCTTTACAATCTTCACTATACCTAATCTGAACTATTCATAAAATCCATAATTAGTTTATTGATTGAAACGTGACATCGTTTCCATAGCACAAAAATTGCAGTATGAATGATCGTCTTGCTAAACGATTACCAAAGCTCAATAAATTCTGATCGCATTCTTCAAACCTCAAATTTCTCTGTTAACGCAAGTAAGATAATTCGTGTCGGCAAAAAGAATATATCTCCGATCATGATCTGTTGTAAACGCATAAACAATCACTAATTTAAAACAAATATGTTACAAACTTTGAATTATTAATAAATATATTGAATGAACCATGCACATAAATATATGAACGCAAATAAACTTCCTTATTGCTTCTAAACATTTATCAATTTATACTTTTGTTCCATTAATCGATCATCAGGGAAGTCAGAAAACAACATTTTTGATGTTCTTGATTGCGTATTTTAATTTATTATCTATAGCAGTTCATTTTTCATCACTGTGTATTTTTAGACCGAATATTTCAGATGTATGTTTATCTTCTGTATGGGAAATGTTGCCACAGTGTAAAATGTTTATACGTTTTACTGACAATGACAACGATTTTGAATCGCGGTATTAATTTGCAAGCATTATCATCGTTACAAATATTGTTGAACATACCTTTTTTATATTATTTAATTATACAACAAAAAAATGCAAAATAATGCAATTATTACATTAATTTAAATTAATAATTTGTTTAACTCAATATACTGCGTACGAATTGTTTTTAATGACTGGAGAGCAAGCTCGCCAGATGTGTGGGCTGCAGCCAAAGCAACATTTATACCCCTGAGAAGCAAATATATAAAAACATTTCAATGTGAATGAAATCAATTCATTTTTTTCAAGCAACAACGAATAATTAAATAATATTTTTACTGCCAAACCAGGGAAAAAAAAAGCTTTTGATACTCGTACTTCACGTTAATACATATTACGTCATAATTTAAATTTTCCAATATCAATAAAATAATTGACGTTGCAGTAACACAGCGTGTCAGTTATACTCACCGGAATAAAAAAATCTGATGTGTACATCACATGACTTCCTTGTACGGAATATTAAATTATACGTATTTTTCTTGCATTTCATTTAAACTTATTGGATTGAATTAAATCTACTTCGCCGACAGCGCATAAACCACAATAGAATAAATGCATTCTTTAAAATTCAATCAAGTATTTGTTTACCATAGCGACACTCTGGCGCTAGATTCACTTAACAGTATTATATTTCGTTCATATTATAACTCATAATGCACAAATTTTATATCATTTAAAGAATAGAATTATCCAATAGTTGTCACATGTTCTATTCAAATACTATAATAAAGCTAGAATGATGTATAAAAGAAATTAAGCAAACAAAACAAAAAAAGAACAGTTTTTCACAGACGATTGAGTATTTCTCATTACATTAATTCAGTTCTCACTTCGCGACAAGGCAAAAATACATAAAAACTCAAAATATCTGCATTAAAATTTACGAAGTAAATCTCAAACACTTATTTCCTCGAAAAAATTCCAGAAAGGATTAAGCATGATTTAATTGGCAATAATAAATAATGGCGTTATCTTTTTTGTTGCGAAGCTAAGTTTCTCTAGATTGGCAACAAATCCATTATTCGTCTTTTTCAAATGTAAACAATCAATGACCGCGGTCAAAAAAAGGCTTAGCGGCACTTAAACAACTTTAAAATTGTTGATAATTCTAAAAATATTGCATACAGATTTACTAAAGGCATTAAAACCTTAACCGGAAGATAAAAACAACATAATTCAATCATTTTTAAAGCAAAAAATGTACAATTTACAAACATATAAAACTAAAGAAACTGAGATCACTGAGCTGGGTAACAGAGTGGATATATATACAAATATATTTATACACGTTTGGTGCGGCCGATTGCAACCAAAATACGAGGTGCACATCTACATGTTATAGCAGTCCTATATGCAAAATTTCAACGTTCTGAGGCTACTCGTTTTGAGTTATGCAAGATACGTACGTAGGTACATACGTTTGTACAGACGCTACGAAAAATTGTCTTCAGAATTAATTTTAAAGCAGTTTTATAATATTTTTGGAGGAAACGTGTCTTTTATTCTGTCCTTACGTACAAATATCACGCAAAAACATCGTTAAATTGCATTCGATAGCAGTCAAAATAGATATTTTCGTTGAAATATGCTGCCTTAAACTCTTTGCGATTACAATACTTTCTTTTTACTTCGTACAAGGAAGTAAAAAAGTGCCAACATCAGCTATTTATTTGAAATTTTCGACAGACAGTGACGTCACATAATCGCGTGCTTTCTTCAAGTCAGAATATGACATTATATAATACTAATATGTTTAATGCTTGGAACTGCTCTTTTTATTTCATATTTTGTAAAACTTACCAACTTTTATTAACAAACTTTACTATTTTAAAGCGAGTGGTGGCAACACATATTGAAATAAATCATTTTTTTACCTCCAGAGTGCGAGACTATTGCCACTTGAGAACATGAGGCGAAAATTAGCGTTTCCAAAGTTTTTAATTAATATCTCATCTGATTAAAGTCGTACGAAGATGAGGTCGAAATGGCTTCCTACAAATTTTTGGAATCCTCGCGTACCTCTCTCGAAATTCAACTCCCTGGCATTCCGAAGGAGAAAATGTCACAAACAAACAAACAAACGGGCAGACAGACGCGCACAGATTTTTAATAGTTTAGTTTCTCAAATAATTTCTCAAATGCTTTTGATACGACACTCTAGGAATAACTGATGTTTCTTATGCAGCTGTGAAATGAAGAATGGTGGCCAACAGATAATTGTGAAATCCTTCCTCGCAGCCCGTTGCGGGTTTAAGAATTTATATTTAAATATAGTGCTGTTAAGTATAGAATTAGTAAGGCATGATGCAGATATATAAGGCATATGTAAGTGCAATTTGTGCGTTTAATAGGATTTAGTTACCTGAATGGTCGGATTGTTACACCCCTATTTGCAAAAATGGTTTCACTAATAAAGAAATAATTTTAATCTTGTATCTTATAATTAACCCATATTTATTTTCAGAGTTCATTTCTAAATATAAATTGTAAACATTACTATGTAAAAGCACGTCTTATTGTCCTTTCATGTGAAACCACTTTTTACAGTAGAAATAATTTCAATAAAATATGGGTTCCACCATCGGCCGAACGGTAAAGCCGCTGAACACTGCTAGTTCGGTCCGAGGTTCGAATCCCGCGAACGGGCTGGCTGCGTGGGCGCTTTCATGGTTTTCCCCATGTATACGAGCCAGTTTCCCTGAGAAAGTCCTCCACGAAGGCATCCCTTCCCTTAGCAGATAGCCCTAGTGTGCTTTGCCGTAATTAAATAAACCAAACCAGACCAATAAAATATGTGATAAATTAAAGCTAAGACGAAATTTTTGTTTTATTGTACTCGTATATCTCTATTTTTCCCTTGATGTATACTCTAATACAATCATAAATTAAAATAATTTTCACCCATTTCATAAAATTCGAAAACAATACACTGCCGTGTTTTCATATATATATATATATATATGCTTATTTTATTCAAAAACCCATCTGTAAGTATTCTGCACGTAATGCGTTATCTCTAAGGAATTAAGGAATTTCATGAATACCATTTGCATTTTAAATATGTTTTACTCCCTCCACAGCAAACGAGCAGTCCCAGGGGAGTTAAATATGTGACAAATAATTTAATTAATATCGTACGCTTTTAGGGTTTAAGTGCATCGTTGGTGTACGTGAAAATTTACAATAGAAATATTTCGTTACTCAGCGAGTTATATATTAGTTACTATAATATTTTACCCCATTTCCAGGATTATTTCAAGCATTACAGCCTACAATTTTTCTTACCTTGAAAAGGTTTATGCTTATTATTGCGAACACTTATACGACTGAAATGAAATTAGTATATGAAGTTATAATGTTCCAACATAGAATTTACAGCTAAATGTGTGCAACCTTGAGAACTAGTAAGCGAATAATAGCTTTAGTTCAGTAGACAGACACATAAACGTGAGAAGGGTTAATTACCCTTTATTGCTCAAAATAATATTCACAGATAGCTCTTTCTCAAGACGTACATAAAAGCCTCTACTTGCGCTTGAACTCAAGAAAACTAAGAAATAAAATGTAAGTAATCCTTAGCTAAATATATATAGCCGAAGCTATCAAAATTCTACAGGAGTTGGCCCCTTAAATGGTAACTAAAATGCGAAGCTACCAAGGGCAAGACCTTGAAATATGGCCGAGTGTAGCAATAGCTTAGAGAGAGTGTAGCCAAAAGTCGAACGCGCGCTAGTCAGAATCTCTGGCTCTCTAACGAAGTCAGTGGAACTTCGTCTGCTCTTCCTTCATTTGCATTTAACCGCGATTCTGAAAACACAATCTGGTAGGAAATTGTCAGATGAAATTAGGAAAGACATGAAAGTGGCTTTAACTAAAAATAACTGCTAACAACTTAGGATAAATATTACAAACTTCACAAAGAAAGCTAATCGTCACCTTCAATAGCAAAGAAAACGAAATGAAGTGAGGCAATTTTGAAACCCGCAATTCAAAGAATTGTGCCTGGATATTTTCATTTGCCTCTTGATAAAAAGCAAAGTTGAAAAGTTCGGAGATACTTGCTAAGCCATGGATGTCATGTAAGATTACGTTTCTGGCACCGCATCACGTTCGCAATATTTTGAGATCATCCTTTTCTGCAGATACTTCCCTCCCTCCAAAGATATCCGTAAATTCGATCAGCTTTGAAGTAGTTTGGTACGGAAGCAATCGAAACGTTAGCACTTTTTCTTCCTACAGGCAATGTTTAAAATATATGCTTTATATTTTCATGTACCAGTCTGTTTGTCATACATATATTCCTATCTCGTATTTCAGCTCGAAGTATAATGTTTATTCATTGAAACTTAGAATTCTGAGAACGTGAAAAAAGAAAAAAAAAAGTAAAATACACTTTACTTTCTCATCCATCTCTTTCACAGATTTATGTCTTATTTTTTTTTTTTTTTTTTTTTGCTAATTCCGCAAATGTTTATGAACTGAGTACGTATTTTCTACAACTATATTCAATTTTCATGTCAGTTACATTACTCGCGTGAATTTATTAAATACACGTTGTTAAATTTTTCTTCTAAGCATCAAAATTCAACATTCATCTGCAATTCCCTTCAAGCCACATACAGGAACGTAAAATTAAGAATAAAATCTGAAACAGAATAATTTTTGTACAGGTTCCTTATACTTTTGGACTAGAATAATTGAATGTCAATTAATATACGTCGAGAAGCTCTTCTTCAAAACTGAAACGGGGTTGAGAGATGTATCTCGGCAGTACTATAAATGTTCCTATAGACTTGTTGATTTCGAACATCTGAAAAAATTCACATTGAAAATAATAGAATGTCACTGAGGAATAAAGCTGTTTGTTATATGCTACAGAAAGAATTTTTAAACAAATAAAACAACCATTTTGAATTATTATCTGTTTTTCTAGATTGCCTAGAAATTGCAGAATGCGATAATAATAAACCAGTAGAAAAACTTTTATACCACAAGGACCCGAGTATAATTGAACGACACTTTCTTTAATTTAATTATTAATTAATTTTATTTAATTTCTTGCTTAGTTAATATCTTATCGCTTATCGCTTAATAACACTTAACCAAAGCTCGCCTCTAAAAAAATAGTAAGAAAATGTCCACTTAGCCCTTAACTTGTAAATAAAATTCAGCAGTCATCTCATTTATTTACAGGTTTGCATAAAGAACGCTAGTAAGAACTTTATATTATATTCTTGGGAAAATGCCTTTAATACATGAAACAACTCGCGCATACGAAGTTAGCTTTGACGAAATTTATACAAATATATCTGCCCATAAAGTATGAGGTGTAACATAAAATTAACTTTCAGAGTTTCTCAATAAACTATGCAGCATTACCCATGATCCTCTTTCTTTGCTGCTTTGGCATTATAATTAATTGTCACTGACTAGAATCGTCTCAACATTTGACCATGTCATAAAAATGAATTATATGTTCGGAATTGTGCGGACAAAAATGCCCGTCAAGGATTAAATAAGATATGGAAAATAATGATGGTAAAACAACATTCTCCAAACTATATTGTTAACAGGTGGTAGACAAGTTTACGCACGTTATAAAGGACTTTGTGTTGAAGGAAAATGGGTGGATGAAGAGGTCAGATGGTAAATTTACGTCTTCCACAGAATTTCAAGGAGACTGTTACGCAAAACATGCTCCAAGTTCTCAGCACTTTAATTTTACAGCTAGTTGCGTCATACGTTATATCGTTTAAAAGAAACATTTCCGGAAATCTTTGCTTTCGAAATATCTGATTGATTGATTTACACAAAAGCTTCTACACATTTACATTCTTTGAGGAGGGGGATTACACGGAACAACGCTACAAGCGAAATGTTTTCCCATCAGTCACAAAATCTCTCGCACACATAGCCGGGACATCTGCCCCAGTGACATTTTTTCGTCTAGAAACCCTCTTATAATAGGAGAAGTGGAAGTTCGTTTTGCGGAAAAGTTTCTTCTAGAGCCACACATCACTAGATGTGATAACTCTATAACGATCACACGACAACACTATCTGCACTACGCTTATAGCATGATCTGTTGTCTTTGTAAAGCACACACCTGCTTTCTTCGGACGTAAAAGCTATAAATGTGCGAACCTTTACATTAATATTTGTTTAACCGCCATTCAGGATTTTCCATGTTTCATGCAGGTATGCCCTTGTTTCCTAATAATTCTTCCTCTTTTTGCAGTTACAGATGAAACCTAGAAGCCTCATTCATACAGTCAAACATTAATATTCGTCAGACACCCAGCTCATAACTATGTTATGAACGTGTAGTCTCTGGAGTGCAACATATATATATATATATATAATTAACAAAAAATTTTTTTAAATATAATATATAATCATTCCATGTATATATACATAGTTAAATGTATAAATATAAATAATTGTATATACATAATTAAATATGCATACAATTTAGCAAACATTCTCTATTCGTAAAAAGCAAATTTAAAGTTTAACTGTATTCTTTTAACCCGCGGGAAGGCGCGTGTGGTGTATCATACCCCAACCCTACATAAAAGTGCAATATTCCTAACTTGTGAAACTGAAATTCTGTGCTGCTTTCAGTAGCTGAGTTTCTAGCTGTGGTTGACTTTCAGAACCGCTTTTTCTTTGCTTGTGTATTTCAGAAAAAGATTTATCGGTATTTTGTTGGAACTGGGGTATGACACACCCCACGCGCCTGTCCGTGTAAGTGTTTTTCTGACTGAATATTTAGTTCAGAAATTTATTTCTAGAGTGTAACAGTAAATATTTCTACTCGCAAGTGATTTTAAAGTACTTGACATTAAATTCTTAAAAATTTCTAACTGCATTATGGTAAAAAGAATGAGTCCCTATGAACTGGAGATGCAACGCATGTGAGATTTATTAGAAATATTTGAAAGCGATGAAGATTGCATTTCGGACACTGAAGGTGAAACTAAGAATATTTTCTACAATATTTTGGTTTCGAAAAAGATAAAACATTAATTCCTGATGTTCCTAAAAAAGGAAAGACTGTTCTTATGCTTTCAACATTATATAACGATCATACTATAGATGATACTATTGGAGAAAATAAAACGTCAGGAATTACATGCTTTTATAATATGACTAAAGGTGCAATGGATATGGGGTATGAAATGTCAACCAATTATTCTGCCAGAATAACAAGGAGGTGGCCAATGGTAATTTTCTTTCCTGCACTGAATGTCGCTGTAAAAAATGCTTGAATTATATTACATTCAACTGCTAGTCCACCAACCAGGAAGTCTATTTTTGAAAGACTTAGCATTACAATTAATGAAAAAAAGTATTGAACAAAGATCAGAGACTAATACTTTTCCAAGAAATTGACGTACTACATGCAAAACAAAAGCAGAAGTTTCGATGAAGAATTAAAACGAATACATGAAATTTGAAACAACTAAATATGAAAGATGTGTTAAATTTTTTGCCCTCGCGCCAAGGACAGAAGAACGTGAATGCAATGTTTAAAATGTGAAAACATTCTGTGCCAAGAACACATGAATGCATTTCGTTCAAAGTGTGAAGAAATAAAATAAGCATGTTGTATTAGAGATGCAATGAAACTTAGAGGCATGATGTTTATTATTTTCATTTATCTTAATTTTAACTCTAAGATTAGTTCGGAAATTAATTTTTTGAAACCCAATTATTATTCACTTATTTATAATACACGAGAACAAAAAAAAAAGAGTTTTAAAACTAAATAACACTATTTTCATTGCATTTTAAATATTGGGGTATGTGATACCCCACGCGCCCACTCTAGTAACTTTTCTTAGTGTGCCTTCCGCCAGGTTAAATATGCATAGCATATATATATATATATATATAATGATTTTGAAAATCAGTAGATGAAGGCACTGGAACTTTAACAGCTTGCGATATTGCGTAGATTGCTAAGAAGATCGTAGTGGCTTGAAGGTGGCTGAGTGGAAAGCAGGATGGCCCAATTTAGCACAACGGATCTTGAAGAATCACAGTCTTTATTTTTTTACGTATATCAAATCATCCTTTTTCAGACAAGATGTTACCTAATTATATTTGAATACAGTAAGTTGCATTTTGAAGTACGATGTTATCTTCATGTAAGCAGCAGCAGCATTGCATGAAAAGCGTATTGCCAGCAGGATAGCTTATGCGAAAAAGGGGAGAGTCTCATAGTACTTCAGAGGAAGAAGGGTGGGAAAAGAAAACGTTTTAGTTCAGACTTTTGGTTTAAAATTAATTTGATTGGACAAGATGTATCTGCATTAAAACGTTACGTAACAGAAAAATCTGGAACCTGGGAGAAAAGATGAATTTAGGGGCAAATTACCAAATTTAGAATGTTAATTTGAGGTCGCCATTTTTTTATAACAGCTAATATATTTCGTTTTATCTTAGATATATGAAATGTATTTTCTCACACATTATTTGTATTGTGCAGCCGTGGCAACAGGAATAAGACAAATTTTGGAATATAAAGTGATACATTTATTTTAGAATCCATCTCACAAGCGTTCTGTACCTCGAGGAGAAGCCCTATTTATAGATATGTGTGCGTCATGCTGCTCATCCAATCAGCGATATTAATTGAAATCACGAGGTGACTCTATCCTCTCATCATGAGTGTTCTTGAGGACTTTATGTGATATGACAGATTTATAAATTTGGCGATTTGGCGGGAGCCAACAGGTTAATATAATTTATAATAAAGAAAGGATTTCGCCAAAATTTAGGAACAGGGATGCAATTTACGTAGAGAATCGCCAACACATTATTAAGCAATATTATTAGAATTTAATTTAATCAATTGATTTAAAAATATCATTACATATATATACAGAAATAATTATATACATATAATTATATATATACATAAAATTATATACATATAATTATATATATACATATAATTATATGTATATATATGTGTGTGTAAGATTTTACAAAATACGATGGCTGTTTTAAAAATAATTGGTGTCCTCAAAATTAACTATTCTAGATTTGGGGCTCTAACCCTAAATTCATCTGTTCTTCCAAATTTGAGATCCTTCCATGTTACATAACAAACTTAAATTAACCAACCATAGATGTCTACAATTGCATCTGCTTCGGTATAAATACCGCTCTCAAGAAATTACTTCATTTTTTTTCCTACCTTCGCCGCTGCTCTGCTTGTCCATCTAAAATGATGTCGCCCCGGTTAACTTGTGTATATAAGAAATCATTGCAATTGCTTGTGATTCAGAAATATTTCATCCACTAAGAAAAGGTTTGATATGCTTGAATATAAAGGTTCGTGATTTTCGAAATACTGTTTCGTTATCTTCATTATATGTCAGTATCGTTTTATGACACCTACAGATTGTTAAAGTATCGGATTCCTCCTACGCATTAAATTATATATATATATATGTAGAATCGGAACTTACTGTCTAAGAATATGATGTTCGTAAACTTACTTCCGATGTGGCTGTCTAGGGGCTAATAAACTAGTCCGATTTATGTAAAACTTGAATATTTAACGAAACATGAATAGTTGCTAGAAACTACAAAGTAATTACATACGTAGAAGGAAATAGATGAGATTATTTACAAACGAAGAGAAGGAATCGTATTTTATAAGCAAACATCTTTGAATCGCGTCATCGTCTTAATGGCGGAATCGTCTGCCTTCTATCATTGAGAAAATGAGATTTCCTCTCACAACTTGTCGCGTCATCCGATTATAAATGAACGATGCCAACCCACAACTGCTCGTCCATCCTGATGGAATGCGGCTTCACATTCTCGTAGCACCACTGTCTACATCTAGGGATCTGAAAAATAAAATTTAAAAAAAAAAAAGAGATTTTTAGTTACTATTGATGGAAAAGTCGTCTTAAATGGTTTATTTCAGCCATCTTTTCTCATCATCTTAACATCCTCAGAAATAACGGCGTTAGCTCTTCTTAAATGCTCTTTCAGTGTTCGTTCTTCTTTAACAATCTATCTGAATACATGTATTTCACAAACACGTCTTCCTTTGATGTTGTCTGGAACAATTCGTCTTCGTATTTGCGTCTTCTTAAACATCATCTGGATACGTCTTCTGAATGCGTCTTCTTAGATACCGTCTGGATACGTCTTCTTAGATACCGTCTGGATACGTCTTCTAAATGCGTCTTAGATATTCCGTCATTCGAATGCGTCTTCTCAAAATCATCTTCTTTAAGCCGTCTTCCTTCATACATTTCATCCTTGGACATCATCTTCAGTCTTCTTACATTAGTTCACGTCTTTAAAACAATAGTCCATTAGTCAAATCAAGAGAAATTTGTCTAGTCGGGAAAAACGTCTAAATCAGGAATCATCAAAATTGATATTTCATTATCAAAGATTTTCAATTTTCTTCCTGGATCTTCTGAATCTGCTTTTTCGCTTCTTTTTTCTCACCTTCTTTAATTTTTTTTGTTCCGTCTTTGCTTTCCGTATCAGCGTCGTTGTGATCAGGTTTTCTGACTGACTTCTGCTTTTCAATCTTCTCTTCTTCTTTGGTCTCTGTAGATTCTTCGTCTCCAGCGGCTTCTTTTCCTTCTTTATTGTAAGGTATTTCACTGAAATTGTTCTAGTAGAATTCACATTTGATTCATCATCTTTAGCAACTGACTCTTCTTCGGAAAAATGATTCTCTTCAGAATCTCCTTCTGCAGTGTCGTTTCTCCTCGTTGGCTTCAGAGCTAATTGCATTGTGCTTGAGTTTCCTTTTTGCACTAATGCATCTTCAATAATATCATTTTCATTTACATCAGAACCTGAATCACTCAGGACGTCGTCAGAATTCACAATCAGGGAATCAATGCCACCTGCTTTGATTGTAGATGAAGTGTCCAGTTTGATCACATTCTGTACTGTAACAGGAACTATACTAACAGGATCAGTTTCTGGTTTTGGAAGTAAAACACCATAATTAACAACTTTTCCATATCCTTCTTCAGAACCATTTCCATTGCAATGAGCATTTTTATGCTCTTCAGAATAATTCTCAGATTTCTTGTTTTCTGCGATAACGCAAATATTTGATCTAAATAAAGAACCATCGATTTGAAATTCACCTTCAAATCTCTCTATAGGTTTGTTGCCAAATTCCGTTAACTGTAGCTCTGCCGACTTCAGTTCAGGAGAACCTATCTTCTTAAGTATAACTTCTCGGATTAACGTTACCTGACTACCAGTATCTATTAAAGCATCAGTTTGCAAATTACCCAAATTAACAGTTTTATGCATTTCTTTCTGACAAGTCTGAGTTATTGGAGTAACAGCTTTGGCATCTTGGATATTTTTAGATGATGGTTTCGAACAATCTACGGCTTTGTGTCCAAACAAATCGCATTTAAAACACTTAAATCCTTTACTCTTATTGTTACAGAAATTCGACTTATGACCTAAACTTCCACAATTGTAACATCTTGGCTCTTTAATCTTACTAGGTACAGCGCGTGTTTTAGTACTTGAATAACCCTTATTCTTCGTATCTGGAACACGAATTTTCTCATATATTTTTAATTTCTCTTTGAATTCAGAAATAGTTTTACACCCATGCAAAACAATTTTGTTACTACTCTGATCTGGTATCCCATTGATTACATAATCAAGAATCGATGAATCATCAACAGAACCGCGACTGGCTATTTCACGCATGGCAATTAAATATTCGGAAAGTGATTCACCAGGTTTTAAGTGTCGTTTCTGTAACAAATTATGAAGTTGTGCAATGTTTATTTTAGAACCAAATTCAGATAAAAGATTTTCTTTTAATTTTTTCCATGATATTATACCTTTCAAAGACCTAATAAATACTTTAGCAGAACCAGTAAGCAATTTTTTAGCAAACACAATTTTCTGTAATTCCGATAACTTAAATAATTTAAAAGATTCTTCTAAATCACCAATGAAGGATTCAACTGGATATGTATCAGTGCCATTAAATTCAGAAACAGTTTCTAAAATATCACGAAAATGTAAGGAAATATTGCTAGGCATTGTAATGTTTTCATCCACTGAGTTATTTATGGGAGGTGATTCTGACCGAACAGAATTAATATCATCATTTTTATCAGAATCATAAACACTTTCGTTTTCAGATAACTCATCATCGTCATCACTTTCGGATTTTAAAAGCTTAAAATCACAAAAACTATTCAATATTAAATCACAGTTTTTATCAGGATTTGAATCATAATTAAGATGTAACAAATTACACACAGAAATAAAATCATTTGGAGTAAGAGTTTTAAGTAATTTTTGTTTTGTTTCTTCAATATTAAAATCAGATAGAAAACCACAAAAGTTACGCAATCGAGCTCTATTTTTTCGATCACCCAAAGTGCCAAACACAATTTGATGCAAAAGTTTAATTGACTTAGTAGGCCCAGTCTTTAAAGAATTTGAAATTCTAGGAATAGAATTTACGGTAGTCATCTTAATTCACAGTATCATAGAGCACTATTCTTAGAAGTAACAATGTGGAAATAATCGAAACAAAACTTACTTCTCTTATTTTGTAATATTCATAATGCCTCTTCCTAGGCTCATACCGGCCTGAGCGCCCAAATCTGTAGAATCGGAACTTACTGTATAGGAATATGATGTTCGTAAACTTACTTCCGATGTGTCTGTCTAGGGGCCAATAAACTAGTCCGATTTATGTAAAACTTGAATATTTAATGAAACATGAATAGTTGCTACAAACTACAAAGTAATTACATACGTAGAAGGAAATAGATGAGATTATTTACAAACGAAGAGAAGGAATCGTATTTTATAAGCAAACATCTTTGAATCGCGTCATCGTCTTAATGGCGGAATCGTCTGCCTTCTATCATCGAGAAAGTGAAAGATTTCCTCTCACAGCTTGTCGCGTCATCCGATTATAAATGAACGATGCCAACCCATATATATATATATATATATATATGAATAATAATTTGAATGTTAGTCTACTGTAAGATGGACATTTACACAATATAAACAAAGCAAAAGTCGAGTAAAATGAAGCACAGGCTCACAAGCCAATCCTGGAACAAAGTGTTCTTTGTCACTATGTTCCAGAATTCCCCCAAACCAAACCAGACCAATCCTGGAAAAAATACACATTTCGTCCGCGCTGTGAAAGCGAATAAAAAATCTAGTTGCTTTTTTCATGTTAAGTAGCTAAACACCCTGATATGGATAATTATTCAAGTTTATTATATTTATTCGAATTAATTTATACATATAATTATACATAATTACTAATAATTACATTACATAATATTTCATTCACTGAAACTGTAATCAAATCGGTAACGGACTTTTGAGATATATTTCATTTCTTTTATTTTAGAGTGATTATTTTACCATTGGCATGAAATGGAAATGTATACAAAGCCCCGTAATTACTATATATCTTCCTGTTTGAGGCAAAATATTAAGTAAGACATTAATATTTTCGTCTCAATGACATAACTTATCAGAATGAAAGTTTCGAATAATACTGGACAAAATACTTCTTTGCAATTAACACATTTTTCGTGACATTTAAGATATATCTCATTAAATTTTAACAGATCGCTTACAATGATTTAGTAGGCTAAATACCATAGATTAAGTATCGGGTGTTGCAACATTTTTCCCTTACTGTTGTAGGGGATGCAAAAAACAATGCAACGGTTATAACATTCTTACATTACTGCAAGAATTATATCTCGTCTAAAGCAGACTTTACGCAGCCTACTCGAATCGAAGATAATAGATGAGAAAACCTAAGCTTGGATCATTCCCATAAATCCTCTGATTTTGCACTCCCTATTCAAATAAAAGTGAGGATTAAGGTAGCTTATGGGAAGTTCGAGGAGGATTGTTGAGAGGATTTCATAATACGCAAAAGATTTGATATATTAAGTCAAGAAATTAAGCTTTGATTTGTTGAGAGATAGAAGGCAAAGACAATCCACTTTTCTCTTTTCTTAGAATAAATATGGTACCGCTACTGTTACAAACCTATATTTGATTAAAAACAGATGAGCGGGAAGTGAATAAAATAGCCAGTTTTTTGCAATAACTGGCTATTTTAATCTATGAATGGCTATCTTCCCGTTTGAGACAAAATATTGAGTACATTAATATTTTTGTTTGAATGACATAACTTATCAGAATGAAAGTGATGATTCTTAATGGTTAGATTTCGCTCAGTTTCTAAAATACATTTTGAATTTATTTCGCATATATATATGTGTGTGTGTGATTTAATTTGAAAGAACCAATAAATAAATGAATCAAAGTAAAATAAAAAGAAGGGGGGGAAACGTGTTTTTCGATGGCATTTTTTAAGATTTCATTTGAATATTTTTACTCCAAAGGGGCTCAGTTCCTGAAGGACTGTTGTTTTCGTTTTGCAATTTTGCGTTGAATCACTATAAATGTCCGTTTCACTTTTCAAACTGTTGCCCCCAAATGTTAGAGTCCTGCATTTTTGAAATTAAATAATGATAACTATGCATAAATGTATGTATATTTCTCGCATTCTTGTAAAACAACGGTACAGGTACATAGAGCCATCGAATTTTGAATGACGTAATCCTACTGCGAATATTGGCATGTGGAAGCCCAAATTTAAAATTTTGAATTTGTTTTATGAGCGATTTCATATTTTGTAAAACTATAACGAATTTTTGATTAATAAAACTCAAGGATATCAAAGCGAGCAATGGCAACACTCTACGGGGGGAAAACCGTTTTATCTCCAGCGCGCGGAACTGTGTATCGGAAATTCTAAAGATATGCTCATTTTAAAATTATTTTGCGACATTGCTATTGAACTGAATATTAGGGTTTAAGTGCAAAGAACATTATATTTAACAAATAAAGATAACACACAAAACGTTAAAAAAAGCCCCTTTGGACGTAATTTAAAATCTGAAACCTTTCAGATACTCAATTCACTACTTAACTTTAAATCAACACCCTGGCAAGGAAATGCCAGGGGAAGTTGAGGAGTTCAGGAAGATTAAAAAAAAATGAATAATGTGTTAATTTAACTAATGGAAACCCTATGCAGTATCACAAAGATTTAATCATATAATTTATTTCAAAACGTCCACCTTGAAGAAAAATATATGTTTTGAGTTTCATCAGCATAAATCTAATGATATTTAAGTTACCGTTGAAAATAGTTAAAAGTTCAAATTATGTGGTTTTTAGGTCTAAACATAAATCAAAATTTCTATGTATGACGAATATACTACGTTTATGAAACAAATGACATATGCTTGCTTGCATTTACTTTCCGAAAATTCCGGTTACAGGTTTTCAGATTCTATTCAGCTTTTGTATTTTATGTATACAGATTATGTATATATATGTATCAGGTTTATTAAAACTCAAATTTATTCTGTCTAGACATTGTACAGCCGTTTGATGCTTAAACAGCATAAGCAGAAATGGCATATTCAATATATATACATAATGTTCAATATATAAGTAGAAACAGTTACATAGCTTCTTTTTAGAGTTTTTAAAATGTTTTATAGATGGAACTCCATACATAAAAACAAAATTTTCTAGGCAAACTTTGTAAACTTTTCCAAGTTAACAAATTTAAACTTTTACAAGTTAAAAATTTCATCATTATGAGAAGCTTTCAGCTCTAAATATGAGAACGTTCTTCAAAAATTTATTATCAAACTTACAATGTAGTCTAACTGTTATGAGTATAATTTTTAGTGTATTGCAGGTTATTCCTAAAAAAATTCGCATTTATCCCACTTAATAAAATGAAAGCGAAGCTACGACAAACGGAATACTAAACAGAAACAAAAGAAATGTCCTCTGTGTAAGATGTCACGTGAATGTAGATTAATATACCATAGGGAGACGGAAATGCTGTAGGAGTTGAGTAAAAGAACAAGAATGACATACGTATTTATTCATTTATTCTTTCTCAGCTCCTCACGTGTATTGTTGTAGAGCACATATTAACTGGGCTGAATAAGTTTAAAAACTGATGAAGCTGAAATGTGTGTACATGTGTAATGGATGGATAGTACTGAATTTTTAAGAAGATACGCACATCACGGAAATCCAAAGGAGTTTGAAGTAGCACAACTGAGACTTAAAGAATCCAAAAATTGCTGTCAAAGAGAAATAATTGAGAAAGGTAAAGCTATTGCTGAGTAATTAGGTTATATTACATAGTCATATATTTATAGTCTGTTACTTTAAAACAAAAATTTCAGGCCGTCAGATGTGACTCGTAACTAAGGAAACAACAGCTGCGGAAGGAAGGGCGACGTGCTTAAATTTGTTTTCTCCATTTCCGTTTAGCGTGTTTCTCTTAACTAATAAAATGCAAATGACGGCTATCATGAACTACAATTCAAATGAGGTGGAGAAAATAAATACTTTGTGGTGATGATGTCACGAGTTGCGGTCACAAAAGGGAAAAGAGGCTGCCATAGGCCTTGAAGGGCCTTTTTCAAAGTAACAGACTACAGTAGAGTAGACTGGTTAATTAATTGGGAAATTAAATGGCTAAAAATGTAGTTACGATGCCAAGAAATCATAAATTTCGTTTTCTAATGTTGGTGAATATCTCAGCTGGTAAACTTGCATATTATATATACGGAACCTTACTAAAGGTACCATACTTTAACAACTGAAGACAGTACTTCAACTACCAGATTTGCTGCCAATATTACACGAAACATAATGGTCGCTAATCGCAGAAACAGGAAAATGTGTAGCTGCACTGTTTCTTTTCTCCTTTAAGCGTAAACACTAAGCTCTAATTTAGTTTTAATTCAAAATTTTAGAAATTGAGTTTATTGTTTAGTTTTTTTAAATTAAAAATGAAAGATGAAAAATCGATAAATACACACAAAAATATACATAATTTTACAGCCTATAAATAAAAAATAAAAATAAAAATCTATAACCAAAATCTGATGTGTACACCACATGACTTCCTTGTATGGAATATTAAATTATACGCATTTTTTCTTGCATTTCCTTTAAACATATTGGATTTAATTAAATCTACTTAGCCAAAAGTGCATAAACCACAATAGAAAAAATGCATTCTTTAAATTTCACTCTTTTTGTTTCCCATAGCGACACTCTGGCGCTAGGTTCACTTAACAGTATTATATATCGTTCATATTATAACTCAGAATGCACAAAATTTATATCATTTAAAGAATTATCTAATCGTTGCCACATGTTCTATTTAAATACTATAATAAAGCTAGAACTATGTATAAAAGAAATTAAGCAAACAAAACAAAAAAAGAAACAGTTTTTCACAGACGATTCAGTATTTCTCATTCAATTAATTCAGTTCTCACTTCGCTACAAGGCAAAAATACATAAAAACTCAAAATACCTGTATTAAAAATTACTAATTATTAAAAATTAAATTACTTATTATTAAAAATTAAGTTATTAAAAATTAAGTAAATCTTAAACACTTATTTCCTCGAAAAAATTCCAGAAAGGATTAAACATGATTTAAATCGCAATAATAAATGAAGGCGTTATCTTTGTTGTTGCGAAGCTACGTTTCTCTAGATTGGCAACAAATCCACTATTCTGCTGTTTCAAATGTAAACAAGCAATGGCCGCCATCAAAAAAGTTATTAGGCTTAGCGGCACTTAAACAACTTTAAAATTGTTGATAATTCTAAAAATATTTCATATAGATTTACTAAAGGCATAAAAGTCTTAACCGGAAGATAAGAACAACATAATTCAATCATTTTTAAAGCAAAAGATGCACAATTTACAAACATATAAGAGTAAAGAAACTGAGATCACTGAGCCAGGTAACAGAGTGGATATATATATATATAAATATATTTATATACGTTTGGCGCGGCCGATTGCAACCAAAATACGAGGTGCACATCTACATGTTATACTAGTCCTATGTACAAAATTTCAACTTTCTGAGACTACTCGTTTTTGAGTTATTCCAAATACGTACGTACGTACGTACGTACGTTCGTACGCGAGTACGTACATACGTTCATACAGACGCCACGAAAAATTCTCTTCTGAATTCTTTTTAAAGCAATTTTATAATTTTTTTGGAGGAAAAGAGTCTTTTATTCTGTTCTTACGTACAGATGTCACGCAAAAACATCGTTAAATTGCATTAGAAAGCGGTCAAAGTGGATATTTTCGTTGAAATATGCTGCCTGAAACTTTTCGCAATTACAATACTTCCTTTTTACTTCGTACAAGGAAGTAACAAGCAAAAGATAACATTATTTTATTTTAACAGGTACTTGTAGACGAATTACAGAATAAATAATAACAGTTTTTAATATATAGGATTTTTTGGGTAATATTAAAACAGTATATATTCTATGATTCTTCTATTTTTTTTTTCCTCATTCAGAAGAAATGTTCTTTAGTGAATCTTTATTTAATGAACTAATCAGAAATTTTTGCTTAAAACATTATACTCTTCGCAGTACACACGCATAAACATCTCATTAGACTCATATACAGAAACTTATTTAATTAAAATTTCATAATACCATATGAAACGTTATCTTACGCAATTCATTCTCGGATATCTTAGCGGGGCTCACCAGGGGTCGACTAGTAAAAGCCGATGAACACTGGTAGTTCGGTCCGAGGTTCCAGTCCCAGCAAACGGTCTGGCTGCATGGGCTTTTCATGGTTTTCCCTATGTGTAACGTGGATATGAGCCAGTTTCCTTTAAAAAGACCTCCACGGGGCATCCCTCACTTTCCCGGTACTTAAGGGCGGAGCATGTAATAAGTTAAAGAAATCTTTAAAAAATATGCATGTAAATGTATAGAATATATTGCATTTAAAAACCACAGTGAATTTTCCAGAAATTGTGGGATTTTTGGTCTTCGGGAAATATTTCTAAACAAGACACATTTAATATTTACAGAATTCCCCCCCCCCTGAGTGTTAAACATATTTCTACAAAATTCTGTGAAACTCCGCAGCTGTATACGGTATCTAGAATCAATGTTTTAAAAAATATAAAATCATTATCTACTTTCATCGAATACTCTATAGACATATCAAGGGATTTCTATCCAGTCAATTCATTTTTAAACTGCAAGATTGATATATTACACTTCTCAGTGGCTTTTCTCATAGCAGGGTAGAAAATGATTTATAACATAAAGACATTTAAGTGATTTTCCGAGTCCATCTTACGAAGGCTTTAGAATCTATGGATGGTGCAATAAGTATTGGAATTCAATTCGAAACACTATATTCGGAAATATTCCTATGGATCAGAAGCATGGTTATTCTGGAAAACCAATTCTCCTGGGTTATTTAGTTTCTCTTACAGGCCGACGGCTTGTCTAGATGATTTTATTTCGCAAAGTTACAGAAAGATGAAAAAAAAAAAATAAATCATGTGTTCAATCTCCGCCCAAGAGCAGTCCACACCTGTGCCAGAACCATTCTCCCAGTGGGTGAATGAGCTTCCACGACATTTGTGATATCGATCCAGAATTCCGTATACGTCGATATACTTACTCTCTTTTGCTTTGCCATTTAAAGTTCGTGCCGAGGCAAATATATTACTCCTCGGTTTCGATTTGAATTTTAATCTTAGACCATAATATATACAAGCGATTAGTAAAAACACTTCGCGTTTAATTGTGCATTCATTGTGTTTACCTAATATCAACATTCATTTATATTCATTGCATTTTCTGTTAGTTTGTAGTTTCTGTCTCTTGACACAAATTGGAAAAACAGAATGGGAATCTCTAATTGTTATTCATGGCATATTTTTGCATATGCTTGAACTTACATTTGACGTTTCCAGTTCAGTAACATGGAACTAAACTGTTAATTGAATTCAAATGGTTCTTTCAAAATTTTAGAAAGAATTTACGTTTATATGTCTAATGCTAATGTTGAATTTACACTTTATGCACGACGTTCTGGATCTGATATCGACTGTACGAAATTTTAAGAAAACGTCAATTACTAAGCAGAAACTCCTTTTAATCTGTTCATGTGTAGTGTACACCAACGAGAGACAAAATCTGGTCTCTCATTTAAATCGTTTAATACTTTTTATAAAATGTTCTACTAGTTAATGCTCTAACTAACTAACTAAATATAAATAGATCATTTATTACATTAAGATCCATATACGAAATATACTAATTTGATCTTTAGTTAAAGCATTAAATAAACTCTTTTAACTGTAGAGTTATTTATAATATCATGAAATATTTTAAATATTCATATCATGTACGGTAAGTGACAAATCATCCTTAAATTTCGATGCAAAATTTAAATTAAAAAACCTTGATCCTTTCCTCAGCACGAACTTTAAACGGCAAAATTTATGTTTTTCTTTCATTTTAGAAGACACTTCTCTTTAAGGGGACTCATACACCTTAAACCCCTCATGATCTTCGAATATGTGACTGTTGCAAGAATTGGGATATTTTATTTATTTTAAAAGCAATTACTTCCAACTTTTTACAGCTGACTACATAATATAGCTGCTTTGGAAACTAGTAATCAGAAAGTTTGTGTTGCCACACTTTTTTTTTTGTAATTTCATCCTCTTTGTGACAAAATATTTCGCCATGTTTCCACCTTGCGCGTGTGATATTTTAGAAATGGCTAATGGTACATACTTGAAATTTGATGGAATTCTTTATGTGGGCATTATTTTCTAACTGAACCAACAATATGATGAATATTTTAATATTGACAAATTTTATGGACGAAAGCATTAAAAATTTTTTAAATAAAATACATTTTATACACTCAACTCAAAATAAAATAAAAATCTAACATGAAATTTTTAGAATTTTAGGTTTACAGTAGTTTCCAAATGTTATAAAAGCTATATATTAAATATGGAATTAAATTATGTAACAGAATGTTTTAAACTGTGCGCGCAAGTTGGAAACATAACGAAAAATGTTGTCACAAAGCGGATTAAATTATAAAAATATTTGTGGCAACACAAACATTCTGATTCCTGTTTCAGAAAGCAGCTATATTATGTAGTCAGCTGTAAAAATTTGGTAGTAATTGCTTTTAAAATAAATAAGTTATCCTAATTCGTGCAACAGTCACCTATTCGAACATCTTACGGGTTTTAAGGTGTACGAGTCCCCTTAAACCATTTAATTTTACTTTCAAGAGATTTACTTTATTTTATGAGCCCCCCCCTTTTGAAGTAAATTTTAATTCTAAAATCATGTGAAGGTAAAGGCTTCATATCTATGTAATTCGTAAATGATTCCTTCCTTGATCCTTGAGGTGTTGTGGTATTATTGGTTGAAGATGTTCTTGAAACTGAGCTGCTACAATGGTAAATGCGTTTTATAACAAGATCTTCTGGCACTGATCTTGATGTTACAGCATTTGTAATGAGAAGCTGAAGCATTCCTGGAAAAGTTAATACTTCTGCAATGTCACAGCAGGGTGTCTCGCATATCTTCATGGCTTGACTATTTTGAGTCGGCCTTTAAATTGCAACTTCGGTGGCAAATTTATACGAAAACGTTTGCTTTCCTATGCACAGAATTTGCAATTTGTGTTAGCAGACATATCATAATTAATCACAACATGCTAGTATTTTTACGACAAATGACTAATTTGACTTCAAAGAATTGTGTTGGTTTTGTGAATTATCTCACTTGTATGACATTAACATCAGAGCAAACCCACCAAATTCCTTGTGGCAAGGAGTCCAAGACTGCAACGGTCTTTGAGAAGCGTCTTGACCACCATTCAAGTGACAATACCGCTTTTTGATGGAAACTACCCCTAGGGGACAGGTTCGAGGGTCTTCCATCCCTCTTCCCTAGCACCAACATCTTGGGATGACTTTCAGCCCACCGCATATTTAGAGCGCCCCCTTACCCCACGGACACTATACATGTACAAATATCTTTCTTGAACCCGCGCCCTCTGAAGTGACAGCCAGCGTCACAAAGCACTATCCCGCTTGAGCGGAAACGATTATATTAATACAGCGGTGGCCAAGCTCCTTGATAGTCCGAGCCAATTTTCAAAATTTGAGATTTTCCGCAAGCCGCAGTTAAATACGCATTTAAAAGGTATTCAAAAAAAAGGTATTAAAAAAGTTTTTTACAGAAATTATATTTATTCGAATCATATAAATAAAAGTACAAAATATGTATACTGAATTTAAATATTAAAAATTAAACACATTTATTTTACTTCTCTTGATAATTCTTTAAAATTTGGTAAATAATTGGTAACAGCACTTCTCGGTAATTCTTTGAGATGCTGGTTAGCTAATACTGATCGGTGTTCGTATTTCAAGAATTTTATAGTGGAATAAAATGATTCACATAAGTACGTTGTTCCGATTATTGAAATAATTCGACAATCAGCCTTTCTTAATTCACGATACTTCGATTCTAGTACAAATTTCCAAAATTCAGTAATCGGCGTCGATTTAGATTTGTAGAGCTTGATCTTCTAGCATCTCTATTAATTCTAATTCTCCAGATACATTTTGGGTCGTAATTATATTGGAAATGGAAAACTCACTTTGAATTATTATTAACATGAATTATGTTAATTTCAAATGGATTCAGAAAAAAATCAAGAGGTGATGGACGGAAATAAAATTTGTTACAACGTTACACTTAATCTTTCATATTTGTTGTCTGTAATTTGGAAGACATTTTGAAACACATACGGAACGATAATATTTTTTTAAATATAACACAAAAATGAAAAGGGAACTGGGGTTCATTTATCGAGAGCCACACATAATCCTTCAAAGAACCGCATTTTGCTCGCGAGAGCCATTCAAAGGGCTCTTTGAAAAATGCGGCTCTTTGAAAAATTTTTAGAAACCGTATGTTATTAGAATTTCTAACAACTGCTTACGACAGCTGCGCAATTTACTATTATTTTGATTTTGCCTGAGGTACTTCTCTTCTTCATTTGACAAACTTCGGTTTGCTCATTTCATATATAGTTGTTAATTTTCAATTAATAACTATAACTCAAATTTATTATTCCAAAGGAGCAGTTTGCCCTGAAGGACTATACCATTCAGCTGTGACATTCAGTTGTAACATTCAGTTGTCACCACAACATTCAGTTGTGACCCGCGAGCCACAACATTAATAAATGAATCCATTAAGTCTCATTACTACATTAACTGGCCTGCATGTTAATAATAGAATATATAACTAATTTCACGTAATCTGTGGGCTTAATAAATAGATGAAATTCCCACCTTGCAGCTTAAATGTTGTGAAAAAAAAGGAAATATGTTCAACAGGATTTTATATAATTGCGTAGAGCAAATCTATACCTGTAATGATGTTGAATAATTTTATAACAAATTATATTTTAATTCGTAACGCTAATTCTTAAAAGAGCTCCAAATTTTAAGGACAATTCTGTAATAAAATAGAATTTTTAGTACCTTGTATTAGTCAGAATTACCATTTACCTTTCCATTTCGATAAGAATCACGCATTTAATTATAGTTCAGAAATTTGAAGAATTTACCGTTACGTGCTTTTCATATAATGTTCATCTGCAACTGTAAACAAGGTTTCAAAATGAGACTTTCATTAATTAGAAATTAATCTAGAGTCTGCGGCATGAAACTAATTACTGTTTCGATGTCTCGATTTATGGATGCAGTTTTCAATTCATAAACGCGTTCGTGTCACAATGTCAACGATTTAATTCCGTTTCTATGAATTAAACTTTGTTTGAGGAAGCAGAAGTTTCTGTCACTTTAATGATTAGTAGCTTCTTGATTCATAACAACAATAACGAAATTTTATAATTGATGTTTTGAAAATCTTAAGAATATTGTCGTCGAAAAGAAAATAAAGAATATGGTGTGTAATGGAAATATTTATCAGATAGCTAGTTTAAATATTGATATGATTGCTTCTACTTTAGAAACCGTATTTTGTTAGAATTTTTAACAACTGCTTACGACAGCTGTGCACAAATTTACTATCATTTTGATTTTGCCTGAAGTACTTCTATTCTTACTTTGACAAACTTCGATTTGCTCATTTCAGTTATAGTTGTTAATTTTAAATTAATAGCTATGACTTAAATTTATTATTCCAAAGGAGCAATTCGCTCAGAAGGACTATTAATTTTGTTTTGGCATTTTGTGTGGAAAACTCTAAACGGCGAATCACTTTCAAATTGTTGCCACCAAATATTAGAGCCGTGTATTATATTTAAAGAAATTAAATAATGAAGAATCTGCATGAATGTACAGTGGATGGACAAAAATATGGAAACACCTTGTGAAATGCATGTTTGAAAAGAAAGATTGATTTTAATGAAATATGTAGGTGGCGCTGGCGTTTTTGACTACTGACGCCACCTATACAACTTCGTAAATGTGCTAAACAGTTCAGTTGTTGTCGGAGTACTGTTATGTGAGGTTGTCATTGCATTATGTCAGAAATAACAGACTTCGAACGTGGGCAAATTGTTGGAGCACGTATGGTAGGTGCTTCCGTAAGCAAGGTAGCCGAGGTGTTTAGTGTTTCAAGAGGTACTGTATCGAAGGTTTATTCCGCATATTTGAAAAGCGGAAAAACATCATCTGCTAAATCACAGCGCGGACGAAAGTGTGTCCTGAGTGATCGTGACAGACGATCATTAAGGGCAATTGTGACGAAAAATAAGAAGACCACAGCTGCAAAAGTTACTGCTGAAATGAATGTTGTGTTACCGAACCCTGTGAGTACCAAAACAATTAGAAAGGAGCTTCATAAACAGGGAATTGCTGGCCGTGCTGCAATCGAGAAGCCACTCATCATTGATGCTAATGCCCGTAACAGGAAAAGGTGGTGCTTAAGTCATAAAGCCTGGACTATAGAGCAGTGGAAGCGAGTAATATGGTCTGACGAGTCTTCTTTCACATTGTTTCCCACTTCTGGCCGAGTTTACGTCTGGAGAACGCCATCTGAAGCCTATAATACAGACTGCTTGTTGCCAAGAGTGAAACATAGCGGGGGTTCTGTTATGGTTTGGGCAGCCATATCGTGGCTCTCTGCTAGCCCCTTGATAACTGTGTCAGGGCACATGACTGCCAAGACTTATGTGAACATTTTGGCCGATCAAGTTCATCCCATGGTACAAACTTTGTTCCCCGATGGTGATGGTGTCTTCCAAGACGACAACGCCCCCGTTCACACAGCTCACATTGTCCAGGACCGGTTTTCTGAGCACGAGGATGAGTTGTCTCATATTCCCTGGCCACCACAGTCACCAGACCTGAATATTATCGAACCTATGTGGTCTACATTGGAACGGAAAGTGCGTTCTCGTTATCCACCGCCAACATCGTTATCTGAACTTGCCACCAATTGCAGGAAGAATGGTATAATATTCCCTTGGCAAACATACAAGAACTGTATTTATCCATTCCGAGAAGACTGCAAGCTGTTTTGGATGCCAACGGGTTTCCTACACCATATTAAGCAAAGAAACATGTTTTTTTAAAGGTGTTTCCATATTTTTCTCCAACCCCTGTATATATGTTTCTCGCATTGTGATAAAACAACGATACCTAGAGCCCTCAAACTTTTAATAACGTATTCATCCACCGAATATGGGCATCTGGAAGCCCAAATTTAGAATTTGCTTTATTATCGATTTCATATTTTGTAACACTTTAACAAATGTTTCATTAACAAACTCAACGATTTCCAAGCGAGCAATGACACCACTGTAAGGGAAAAAAATTACATCCAGCTCGCGAGAGTGTATCGGAAATTCTAAAGATATGCTTATTTAAAAATACTTTGCGATATTGCTGTTGAAACTGAATTTTAAAGTTTGAGTACGTAGAATATGATATTTGATAAACAAAACGTTAAAAAACGCTCCTTTGGACGTAATTTGAAATATGAAAGCTTTCAGACTTCTTTATATTTCTGTATTTTTTTAAAAACGTTTTGCTTTCCCTCTTAGGTAATTAAGGTGTAAAAGGGTTCATTATCCACGTATAAATTTTATTTAAGGGGTGTTGGAACCCCAAAATCTTCAAAAAAAAAAATGTGATTTCTGATTTTTGCATTTTCAAAATTTCTACACTTTTATCTTTCTAAAAATACCATTCTTTAATCTCTATGAAAATTAGAACTATAAAAATCTAGTTTTAATTTGTCATTGACTTCTTTGATCAATGAGAACTTTTACATTAAAAGCGCGTTTTTCTCCGCACGTGATTTTTTTCATACTCGATGTACCTTTTCTCAAGAACTACTGCTCACAAGTATCTATTTTTTTTTTTTTTGGCTTATTTATTAGGTTTCCTAATATTTACTGAAATGAGCTTTTTGTGATAAACTTAGAAAAAAAAATTATTAAAAGAAATATATGTGAGAAAAGTGCTAAATTTTACTATGCTTAACAAAATATTCTGTAAATTACTTTAAAATTCAAAATGTTTCAAAAGCTAATTTCAGTATAGTCATATATGTATAATTTATATACACAAAGAATTTCAAGCATATATCTACAACATATGTTGAGAAAAGGTACATCGAAATTGGCCAATTTAACATTGTCGGTATAGGGGTTGCTGATAAACTTGGATGTTTTCATTTTGTATTCATTTTTTAAGTCCTATCAATAGCAATTTCAGACTTACATATGCCTTCTTGTCGATACTTATCGATATGTTATATCTATTTCTGATTGCTAAGAACATTTAAATAAGAAGCTTTCATTCCATGGTTTCTGCTTTCGAGTTTATGCCCGTATTTCTCGGCTACATTCCTTTTCCTTCATAAATCTTGGCAGACTATGATTTCTGAAGAAATTGGAAATATATATTGAAAACGTTATTGCCTTTGCTATTTATTATAGCCAAACATACAGCCATCCGAATGACTGCATGAATAGTTATTAATCGTGTCAGAATGCGCTTGACATTGACAAATATGTTGGGAATCTGCGATGGAAACAAGACTTTGTCCAGCTCAATTCTGCATATTGCTACGAGCACCCGGTAAAAGAAATTTCTTAGTGTTTGAACTTGTTTTTTGTCATATGTTAAGTCTCTTTTACTGAACAATACCATTTTCAGGAAGATATGGCAAACGAAAACCTAATAACAAAAGAAGATGGACGAAAATTGCAGTACCTAGCAAAACCAGTATTTGGTTTGATTTATTATGGGAAAGCATTGGAGGAGTCTGCCGAGAGGGAGGAATGCCTTCATGGAGGACGTTTTAAGAGAAACCGACTCCTGTACACTCAAAATCACGATCAATTAATGTCCTAATAATTTTTATTCATAGCACATTTATTAGACTAAAATCAATCAAATTAAATTAAATTATAGTGTGATATTAAATTAAGATGTGTTTAAAATTATGCTATCCTGAACAATATTAATGAAATAAGTACTCAAAAGGAAGCTGTCATTTTTTTTATCTAAGTCTAGCGCTGAATAGAACTTATGATCTATTTATAAGACGCGATATGATGCAGAAAAATGGTTTAATTTCATTAATAATTCGGGAACATAAAACCTTTTTTTCATTAATAAAAATGAAACTTTCGATGCATATTCCGAGAAGACATCCGGATCGACTTTAGTTACATTAGTTTGACAACTAAGAACAAATAAACGGCTTGAGCTACTTTTTATGACATCATTTTTTATTGACTTTATTCAAAATTTTCTGAGTAAATTAAAGAAGGAGCTATAAAACAAAACTTTTTGTCTGGGCAATTAATTAGTCCGCTTTGCATAAACAGAAATTTTCATTCAATTTATAGATTGCCCTTTGGAAGTAAAGGTAATTACTGTTTTGTTTCTAATTTACTAAAACAAAACGAATATTTTAGCAACTGTAATTATGGCCTGTAGCATCTTTTCTTAAATTTCCTGTATAGCGTGTCTACATAAACTTGTCTATTTCACATAAAAATGAATTTTAAATTTGGAAAATATTTTTCAATTTTTATAAATTCTTAAAAAGAGTATGAACGAAAGAAGAATTTTTAATTTAAGATGATTCTTAACCCATTAACCGCGAAAACTATAAGGAAGGATTCTTTTCTCATGAAAATAATAACAAATATTAAATTAAGCATTTATAACATAAATTTACATTGAAAATAAAAAAAAAAATGCTCTCTTAAGAAAAATGTGGAAAAAGCGAGTGTTGCGTTCGCGCAACGTCAGCGGAATAAGACTATGGATGTTTAGTGAGTAGGATTGTACTCGTGTGATGTTTCGTTTGAGTGGAGCGCAGGATTACTTTTTAGCTGTATAAAGTTTTATAAATATACAGATCACTTTACTTGTAATTAATTTAATATTAAAATATGCATTGAATTTCTTTTACAAATACAGATTATTTCAATTGAAAGATTCAAGCATGAAAAGCTTGATTAAAATCCTGATGTAAAGCTACAATACATACTTTGCATCTATAAACAGTCTGGCTATGGCTCTCTTTACGACAAAGTCTTTTGTTATCAACGGACTTTATGATAAAATGTCTACCATCTCCATGAATTTAATGCTGAATTTACTAATTCTTCCTGTTGCTGATCTATTTCTGGCTGATTCTACACTCTCAATAGGAGTTTGCAAAAGGAATAATGCATTTTCGCGTCTGAAATGTAATCTGATCTATTTCTGCCTGATTCTACACTCTCAATAGGAGTTTGCAAAAGGAATAATGCATTTTCGCGTCTGAAATGTAAAAGATACTTTATATTTCCACCAGTAAAAAGTGGTGATATTTAGTAAGTTAAGATACTCCCATCATATAATTTATCAGTATTGTCAATTTGACTATTGTCAAATGCAAATTCTGCTTCATATTCCTGTACTGCAAACGTGATATCGATTCTCTTACAACAGTAAGAGAAATGTCCTTATGAAAAGAACAATACATTTTTTCTTGAGGTAAAGAATGCTATCCTATAAGCACTAATATTCGAATAAATCTTCTCATATAGGTTTCAGATGCAACAAATTCAAAGCATTTTTTTTTTTTTTTGCTCAGCGCATATATTTGTGTGTTCAACGAGAAGAGAATAAATGTCTAAACCAGAAAGGAAATCGAAAATCTGTGCACTAGTTTACCTTGCATTTTGTCTTTTATAGTTTCTCTTCTATCTATTTCTTCATGTTTTTCCTGAGACATAACTAACAGTGCCTTTTTTATCCACTTCAAGCTTTCAGTTAAAATAATAAAGTTAAAATAATAAAAAGTTAAAATAATAACAGTTTCAGTTAAAATAATAAAAAGCTGTTAATTATTTTTTTTTCTTTATGCTCAAATCTATGCTCTTTATGCAAAAAATACAGTAAAGTGTATCGCAAAGGCAAAAATAATGGGTGGTGACTTATGACTTATATTTTTCCTATCGATATCACAGGAAAACGTTTTTTTTAATGGCGAGCACTAACCACTTTGGGCTTTGGGCATTAACTGAAACCAGAAGTGGCCATCATTTCATTAAGGACCCACCCCCCCGCGGAGGTCACCATAGAGAACTATGTGAAGCTACTGCCTAGGATCTGTACCTAGGCAGGCTCAAACACAACAACGAATTTTTAAGGGAGAAGAAATAAAGCTTCGACAGCACAGCAACGCCAAGCGGAAACCCCGTCTGGCTTGGTCTGTGTATATCCAAAAGGCAACAGAGGCAAAGCCAAGTCTGGTTTATTCATTTGCGCATGCGCTCCGATGATCTACGGATGGTCACAAAGGCTATACAAATGACGAACTCTGGCCCTGGAAAGGTTGCTTTTCTTTCGGCGCGTGGGTGCGGCACGTCCTAGAGCTTACGTTTCTAGTAGTCTGAAGTGATATTCCAGATAGTTGCCTGGGGGTGGTGGCCCTGGTTTTTTGGGTGATGTCCTTGGGCGACGGGCAGCCCGTGCGATTGGGTGGCAAATTTGACGACCAGTGTCGCCAAATGGCGATGGGGCGTCGATCCTCTCCAATGTGTGAGGAGAAGGGCTGAACCCCTGGGCCTGGTTCTGCGGTTGGATTGGAACGGACGAAATTGACGAAACGTATATGCTCAAAATTTATTTACTTATAAGCAGCTATCATTACCTCCTATGAGAGGATACACTATTTACATCCCTTGCCCCGGATTCGAACCCGTGCGCTTCGTTATGGCAGTCAGCGCCACTAGTCAGTTTCCCGTCTGTGCGACTCACAGAAAAGCTTAACAGTCTCTGTTGTGGTTAACGTAATTCAAATAAAATTTGTCTACGGATGACAAACTAGTACTTGCTTTTAAACTTAAACTATGTATTTATTACGAAGAAGTAACTCATAAAAAATGCAGCATAATTTTCCAACAATAACAAGGCTAGACCTTGATCGTGTACATATATGTCCAGAATTCTATGCAATAATTTCAAATTATTTAGCTGCATTTTTAAAGATATTTAAGAGCAGAATTCAAGATTTCAGAAATATTAAGAATTACCTGTTTGCTTGTAAGAATGTGGAAACTAAGTTGTCTTAGAATGTGGAAACGGAAGTTGTCTCCTAAATAGCTGCATCGGGATATTATTATGTAATACAATTTAAAGAATTCATCGAACTCAAAACCGAGAAGAATTTGAAGATTATTTTTAAAGGAGAAAGAGAAGCATACTGAAATTTGAAAGTTGGAGCTAAAAAAACACAAGTCTTTGCACAAACGTTTTCGTGCTTTTGGCTTCAACATATCTTTGGGAATTATAATATTCTAAAACAAATTAAATATGAAGAAGTTTATATTAAAATAAATTGTCTTACTGATTTTGCTACTTCATAAATGTACTAAGAATAACATGTAGCTTAATACTCATAAAGTATTAAGAATAACATGTAGCAATTATAAATATTATTTGTTAAAATAGTAAAAAAAAAAAAAAAAAAAAAAACTCCCAATGTTAAACATCACACTAATCTTAAAATAAACATTTGGACATATTAATTGTTTATCTTTTTAATTTTTATATTATTAAAATATGAGGTTGTATATCACATTGCCACCAGTGTAACATAACTAATATTTGCAGTATGTGATCCTTAATTATAGCAAAAGTACGGAGGATCTAGGATATCAAAGATCAAATAAGAATGTTGATTCACATTTTGGTTCCTAATTCTGAACATTACGAAATATAAGTGCTTTCGGAAACGAATGATATTAAATAGTCTGATGCAATAGGCACATAATCTATGATGTCACGTTGTAGCGTCATAAGGTTATTTAGAAGCAGGAGACAAGAAAAATGAGCAATGACCTCGCCGGGACTTCAACGTCTGACCTCTCGAATATGCGCCGAGTGTGCTGACCATTACACCATGAAGGCATGCAGAAAGGAGAAAGAAAATACCATATATAGACTCCCTTTTAAAGGGAACTTTGCTTAAAGTTCACACTGGGTGATTAATGCTGATTTGAATCTTAAAAAGGCGAAGAAACGTAATATGCATCGTCTTTCTGCACGAAATATCACCGAAAACAGAACGCGCCGCATAATTCTCTATGAGAAATAATTATTGGGACAAAAATCGAAAAATGTTGTCAGAATATGAATCTTGGGTTTTAAAGGATCGCAATAAAATGAGATCCACTTATTACCATCAAAGAGAAGGAAAAAAAATCTTAGAACTTGGTTTCAAAAAATCTAAAGTAAGATTTTCAAAGGGATTTATGCTCGTTGATGGTTTTTCATATAATGCCCAAGTAAAATTAAAGAGATTCCAGAAACCTGCTGAAGTCATCTCCACACATTATCAGAATATATTTTGTATACAATTTTCAAATATGAAATACGTTCTATTCCATAGGATCCTCAATCAGTAGAACTGTATCAAGAGAAAACAACAAAATCCATTGTTAATTTCTGGAAAAAATGGAACAAGAAACGTGTATCAAGGACGTAACCTTCACACATGTCCCTACTAAATTTCTCCTGATGTATCATCCACGGATGTTTACGAATCCACTGTTAATTTCTGGAAAACATGGAACAAGAAACGTGTATCAAGGACGTAACCTTCACACATGTCCCTACTAAATTTCTCCTGATGTATCATCCACGGATGTTTACGAATCCACTGTTAATTTCTGGAAAAAATGGAACAAGAAACGTGTATCAAGGACGTAACCTTCACACATGTCCTTACTGAATTTCTCCTGATGTATCATCAACGGATGTTTACGAATCCACTGTTAATTTCTGGAAAAAATGGAACAAGAAACGTGTATCAAGGACGTAACCTTCACACATGTCCTTACTAAATTTCTCCTGATGTATCATCCACGGATGTTTACGAATCCACTGTTAATGCGTGGAAAAAATGCAACAAGAAACGTGTATCAAGGACGTAACCTTCACAAATGTCCCTACTAAATTTCTCTTGATGTATCATCCACGGATGTTTACGAATCCACTGTTAATTTCTGGAAAAAATGGAACAAGAAACGTGTATCAAGGACGTAACCTTCACACATGTCCCTACTAAATTTCTCCTGATGTATCATCCACAGATGTTTACGAATCCACTGTTAATTTCTGGAAAAAATGGAACAAGAAACGTGTATCAAGGACGTAACCTTCACACATGTCCTTACTAAATTTCTCCTGATGTATCATCCACGGATGTTTACGAATCCACTGTTAATGCGTGGAAAAAATGCAACAAGAAACGTGTATCAAGGACGTAACCTTCACAAATGTCCCTACTAAATTTCTCTTGATGTATCATCCACGGATGTTTACGAATCCACTGTTAATTTCTGGAAAAAATGGAACAAGAAACGTGTATCAAGGACGTAACCTTCATGTCCCTACTAAATTTCTCCTGATGTATCATCCACGGATGTTTACGCTTTTGGATTTTTAAAACCAAACTGTCCAAACGTCGACCTACAACCATCCTTGGATTCTGTAAAGCTGTTCAAGAAGAATGGGATAAAATACTCTTTCGATCCTGAAAGAGGCTTTATTGTCTTTAAAATTTCAGTGAAAATATACAGTGAAGAATAAGAGTTATCAAATGGAACATTTAAAATGCAAAACGTTTAGGCAAAATATTTCTCGAAATACAACGAAAATTACCTAAAATGTGCGGATTTTCTCGGTAAAACAAATCTTTCATCAGAGAAAAAAACTTTAAATCAACCTCACATTACCTTCAGTATTTATGTTTGTTTCACATTCTATCAAACTAATATATCAGCTTAAGCAAAACGAAAATTTGAAAAATGTACTTTAATTAAACTTCGTTATTATAACAAATAACTGGAATTTAAAATCAAGTATACTTGAATTCTGGGTAGTTAATTTCTTCCTTCACCACCTTAAGCATGTGCATTGCCTCTACATTAATAGTAAGTACATAATTTAGACATGTATCACTTATGTGCCTCATACGTGCCAATTTTTCTTGAAGGGCAAGTCGTTTTCGTTGATTATCTTTGTGTTATCGATTACAGAGAAAGGAATTATGTGTAGTGTACTGTCAGAATACGCGTTTGAGAAGCGGTAAATTATGTGCTAAGCACGCAGGTGGTAATACAGAATGTCGATGCATCTCAACTTACAAAGATAAATGAAAGACTTCGAAACTTCACCCAGCTGCTGTAAGATTATGGATCGTTTCGGGGGTAAGGATTCTTTTCTGTTTATTTAGTGCCGGTATTTGTAAAACTGGAAGTTTGCTGAAATAATTTAATCTGCGTGGGGATTTACGAGGTTGGTCATTTGTTATTTGTATGTACACAGCGACCTTTTTAGATGCAGCAGCTGCCGAATTTCACAGTTAATTTATCCATAGTCACTCACCTAAATGTAATTTATCGCAGACAGTTTTATTGATTCAGTGGGACTTGATACAAATATGATGATTAATCAGAGGTTCTGATGTGTACCAATTTGCCTTGTCTTACATGAGCAATTCGATATAGCTCGTTGAGGAAGATAGATAATTTCAGAGGTATTTCTAATACTATAACACTATTATAAAAACAGATAAAAAGTCCTCTTCGCCACCGACCAGACACGTGGCTAGTTAAGCATATAGAGACATTAGATATTTCGAAGCAGGACTCGTGAAAAATGAGCAATGCCCTCGCCAGGACTCGAACCACGAATCTCTCGAATACGCGCCGAGTATGCTGACCATTACACGAGGAAGGCATGCTTAAAAGGCGGGAGAAATACCTTATAAGCATTAATTGGAAAGTTCAAACCCACCATTCCTTTAGCTATCTATTCTGTGCTGTCCAGAATGTTGTCCAAAGCACACCACAGGATGTGACAGAATTACATCCACCATAAAGATAATTTAGCCAATTTTGGTAGAGCACATGCTGAGGGGGCTGAATCCAGGAGATTTGTCTACCATCAACCACTCGAGAGGTATTTCGATATAGCAATATACGTTAAGTGCCTCCATGCCATAAAAACATTACGCATAGCACATATGCATGTCCTGTGCAGGATTCGAAACCGCGTCTAAGACTATGGTATCCAGCTTTCCTACTTTGTCAACATGGTGGCCGATTCTGCTTGTATAAGTTGTGAGTAGCATTAACGTGAACTTTTAAAATGATTAATTATGGCAAGTAACCTTAATTATTATTAAAATATTTTGACCTTAATTATGCTTTCTTGTAAACCAGAAACATTCTCAACATTTTTAAGTTTAGACAAGAAGAGAAACACGCTAATGTGATAATCAAAATCGTAAAAACAACCTTGGATTTAGCGTAAGTATATTGAAACACTCAATCGATTTCGAGGGCAGCTAAAGGTCCCTCCTCATCAGGAGAAAGAAATACCTAGAAGGAAGGAAAAAAAAGGCAAAGGAGTCTCAGCAACACGTGGTCCTTATGAGCACTGCACGTGGTTATAACCGGTAGGCGGCCAGTGTAACTCTGATTAAAACTCCGGTTATAACCACGTGCAGTGCTGATAAGGACCAAGTGTTGCTGAGACTCCTTCCCCTTTATTTTTCTTCTTTCTAGGTATTTCTTTCTCCTGATGAGGAGGGACCTTTAGCTGCCCTCGAAATCGATTGAGTCTTTCAATATACTTGCGCTAAATACAAGGTTGTTTTTACGATTTTGATTTTTAAGTGTTTTTGCATAGGTCAAATTATTATACTGTGCAATTAGAGCTGTTACATTCTTCGCTACACTTCTTACTTGAGTCATATAAGTATCTCATAATAAATTTCTTCTGTAGAGGCTTGATTTCGTTCTGAGTATAATTTTAAAAATCCGGGCAATGCGATCATCTAGTAAATTAACTAAATTACACTTTGTTCTGCACTGTACTTATAACTGCAGATATGTTAGATAATACCAAATTATTTAATTACGAGAAGCGTAATAAGCTTATCTTCTTAAGCTTCGTGCAAATTTTGACTGAGAAGAACTTCAGTGATGGAATTCGAATGTTCCCTGCGCTACTTCCCTTTACGCATCTCTAGAATTTTTTTTTTTTTTTTTTTTAGTCCAAAGGGATTTGAATCCCGAAGGACTATTAGTTTTATTAGTTTCGTTTTGGCATTTTGCGTCGGACTCATAAATGTCGGTTCACTTTTCAAACTGTTGCCACAAAATGTTAGAGTCCTGCATTATATTTGAAGAAATTAAATAATGAAAAATCTGCGTAAATGTATGTATATTTCTCGTATTGTGATAAAACAACGGTACATAGAGTCATCGAATTTTGAATAACGTAATCCTCCAACGAATATGAGCATGTGGAAGACCAAATTTGAAATTTGAAATTTGTTTTATGATCGATTTCCTATTTTTTTAAAACTTTGACGAATTTTTGATTAACAAACTCAAGGATTTCAAAGCGAGCAATGGCAACGTTGTGCAGAAAAAACATTTTTATCTCCAGCGCGTGAGTCTCTGTATCGGAAATTCTAAAGATATGCTCGTTTTAAAACTATTTTGCGATACTGCTGTTGCACTGGATCTTATGGTTTAAGTGCGAGGAACATGATATTTAATAAAGAAAGGTAACACACAAAATGTTAAAAAACGCCCTTTGAACGTAATTTAAAATCTGAAACATTTCAGATTTCTTTTTTTTCTTATTATTGACACATTAAAAGTACTTTTCCATCAAGATAAAAGAGTTTAAATTTCTTTCTGTTGTCTGTGATTCGGACCCAGTGTCATATGCAAACCATGCTCTAATAACCAGTATATGATCGGGGCGGATAACATAAGACAGGAAAACAACTATAATGATAATACTAAATAATGGTTTTAGTATTCGAGTAGACAGTTAAAATAGAAAAGATATATGAATGTGTTCAAATATAAGTAATGATAATTTTTTCTACATATTGGGAAATAGTAATAGTTATCATATTTATTAGCTCTCTGCCATAAAAGTACAGGTCAGATGGATTCTCATTGGGCATGTCCAAACCTGTCAATAGACCATTTATTATATTATTATTCATCAATGAAAATTAGCCATATAAACCATTAAACCACATAAAATTCAATTCAGTGCAATATCACAATATACGACAAAACAGCCTGTCTTTAGAATTTCCGATATATAGTCTCACGCGCCAGAGATAAAAATGCTTTTTTTTTTTTCGTACGGTGTTGCCATTGCTCGCTTTGAAGTCCTTGAGTTTGTTAATCAAAAGTTCTCTAAAGTTTTATAAAGTATGAAACAGATAATATGGCAGCAGTTTGAAACGTGAATCAATGCAGAAAGTGAAACGACGCAAAATGCCGTTGTGAGACTAATAGTCATTTGGGTCTGACGCTCTTTTTGGCTAATAATATGTTTGAGCATGGCAAAAGAATAAATATTTGATCTAAAAGTGATAATTTTTGTGAAAGTATTTGACTTAGAAACTGCAAGCTTCTACAGATTAAACTTTTATCAAGAATAATCTTTTTTCTATAGAATAAAATAAATCCTTTGTGTAGAACAAACATTTTCAAATAAAAAATAATAAATTGTTTGTTTTAATGTTATTAATAAATGTCTTTAAACATACGGTAATACAATAATAAATATTTTAAGTTGCCCAGAATCAAAACAATAGGGATAATAACAATTTTGATCAATGGAAGAATCAAAGAAGTTAGCAAGTTTTAATTGCTTGATATGATCATTAAAAGCTGAAATTGAAGAAAGTGTAGTTTATAAAGTATTTATCCCGCCTTCCTAAAGTGTCTTCGTAGGGCAATAGTCGGCACACTGAGCCGGTATTTCAGAGGTCCGTGGTTCGATACCCGGCGTGCTCATTTTTCATCTTGTCTGCTTCCAAAAAATACCTAATGTCTCTACAGTGGCGCCCGAACTAAAAGGGTGTTAGATGATCATTCTCCTCATCCAGGATTTGGCGATTGGGTCTCCTAAAACACCAGTCGCCCTTTAAAAGGGAGAGTATATAAGGTATTTCTCCCGCCTTCTTAGCGTGCCTTCGAGGTGTAGTGGTTCATTCTGCACGCTGGGCCGGTATTCCAAAGGTCTGTGTTTCGATTCCCGGCGATGGCGATTGATCATTTTTCATCTCTCCGGCTTTTCCAATCAACCTAATATCTCTACAAGTTACAAAGTATAAGTGACACTTAATAATTAAATCATTTATAACATTAAAGCATGATAGAAAATTTAATATATATTTTAAAATATTGTATGTACTAAAATTAAGAATAAATTAAATTATATAACTGAGAAACGGAGAAATGAACAAATTAAAAATATTTAATCGAAAGGAAACAAAACTAAAATATTTATCTTACTAGTAAACAAAAAAATAGAAGAGAATTACATGAAAGTTCGAACTATAACACTTTAATTTTAGACAGAATAAATATAGATTATTATTAATAATAAATATAGATTATTAATATTCATATAGATTATTAATATTCATATAGATTACTACTAATAACAAATATAGATTATTATTATACTACCTGCTTCACATTTTAACAAATACGTTTTACGATAATGTAAGGCGTTATTTGCCTTCTGTTCAATTAAAAAAAAAAAAAAAAATATTTATGCCATTGCTAGCAAAAATGGCATTAAAAGAACTGTTTTGTTATTTAAGTATTTATGTACTTTGAAACGAAACTTAGCTAATAATCTAATAAATTTTGAATGAAATTATATTGTACATTTATAATAAATTCCACATATTAAAATATGTATTATAAGTGTATTAATTTACAACGCCTATAAATAACATGCATTAAATTGAAAATTAATTTTATGTATATTTAACAGTTTTAAGATCTTTGTTAAATTTAATTTTTGCTGCATTTCACACACACATCTTTAACTTTTTTCAGTAACTTACTTAAGTTCAAAGAAACTGTTTAGAAGACAGAATAAGAGCCTACTTTCCTCAAACAATAACATTTGTTATCTACAATTGGATTTTAGTCACGGCATGTCTTAACGAAACTAAAAAGAAAATAGCCATGCTTTGTACTTCTCTTCAAAAAAGGACACTTGCACCTGTGTCGCGGATTTTATTTCGTGAAATCTCCAAATCTCGTGTTTGTCTCTCGTAAAGTAAAGAGACTTCACATGTGTTGAGTTGTAAACTTTGCTTCTATTATACACAACATCTGTCTTTATCTTACCTTCTCTATTTTCTTGTTATTGCAACTCTCTCTTAGGTATTCTTTCCTAACTTAGCTCACGTAGCTTTATCCCTGAAGACAAGCTTGCCAGAACATTTAGTCAGAGCTTTGTTTATTTCCATTCTTGTAATTCGACAGTTATTTTTATCTTTTTAATTAAGGAAAGGAAGTTCGTATTTTTATTCATTATTTTCTTTTGTAAATACTGCTTATTTTTAACAGAATAAAAAACATCACAATTTATACTATTAAAAATCTGTGAGCGTCTCTCTGTTTATTTGTTTTTGGAATTATCTCCTCCGGAAAGGCAGGAAGTCAGTTTCGTGTGAGGTACCCCCGAATTCTAAAATTTCATGGGACGCCATTTGGGCCATTCTCATCTTCGTACGACTTTAATCAGCCAAGATACTAATTAAAAACTCTGATCTTCGCTCTAAATTTTAGGATTGGCAACAGTCTCGGAAGTCGAAGATAAAAAGCTTCTTTATTTCGAAGTGTTGCCACTGCTCGCTTTCAAATCGTAGAGTTTGTTAATAAAAAAATTCTAAGTTTTATAATGAAATAAAAATGGCACTGCCAAACATTAAACACATTATTCCCGATTCCAAAAATTCATGTGAAGCCATTTCTACCATATGCAATTTAAGACACTCAAAATTTGAGCTGAGTTAGCTAAAATTCTATAATGATGCTTTTTGAAGCATGTCGACAATATTTTACATGGCTATATTTTACATATTAAAATGCTACCAAATATTTTAGCCTTGTCCTTCTACATAATGAAATGTGAAACACCCGAAGTAATTAATACTTCATAATTTTGAGAAATCACCTTTAAAACAGTATTGAACTGTAGAAATATATATTACTTTATTTTTGATAACTATATAACTTTTGTCAGAACAAAATATCCAAAAACAAAAATAAAACTGCAACTTGCATTGCAATAAATATTGTGTGTCTATCAGGTTCAATGTTTCTTCTAACCTTCTTCGGAAACATACAATGACCTGACTAGAACAGAGAGCTTACTAAAGCTATGTTCACTAATTGTAGTAAGTAGACAGGATACAGACGAAGGGTATACAAAACCCTTTATTTTTTTTTCTTTATATACAATGACTTCCGTACTTCGGAATACAATGACCCTCCACTCGGGGTCTAACTTAAAAGATATCAAAATAAAACTAAACTCTAATTTAACTTTAGAATAAGATTGGCCTTATAATAACAGGAAGCGTATGTAGCACAGAGACTGTGAACACTACAATACGTTTAATTTATCAAGAGGATTAAAACCTCTGGCCTGGAAGGCAAAGTAGCAACTGCGTAACTTCTAAGGTAAGCGGCCTGCTTCGAACTCACGGCTTCCTCTCTTCTGCTTGGCAAAAAGGCCACACTTAAATACTTGGCGTTCGCCAGACAACTTTGCATAAACTCCTTCACGCTTATAATTCTGGCCGGAAGTAGAAAATAAGAAGTGATAGTAAAGATTTAAAATAAAATAAACGTTAGTAAAACTTAAGATCCTTACATACTTCCCGCCAGAGTTAATTAGTTTGAAACTGAGGTCTAAAACGACCTTGTTGAAAACTTTTAGCTCTAGAAACTAACGCGAGGCCAACCTTTTACAATCATAACTTAGCTAGAAACTAGAAAATTTTAAAAGAAAGAAATTTGTTACAATAGCAGCTCCCGGAATATACAACAATCTTTTTCTTTTTCATCTGTACTGCATCTAAACAGGAGCTTTATTCAATTCTGGTTCCTTCCAGAGATCTGGAAGGAAAACTAGTTTAATGAAATGTTACAGAATGACATTGCAAATAACATATAGAATATACTTTTCTTAACATTCTTATTTCATTCATGACTATTTTAATTATCTCTCCCCGTGCTCTCTGACATGTGTTGTAAAAACACCAAACACGAATGTGTTTCTGTCTATGTGTTCAACACTTCCTCCTACAATCAAAACACTAACGTGTTAAAATTCAACATACGAGACCTCTTAACACACCCTAATTTCAACTCTAGACCCTGAGGTACTATTCTGAAAGTGGCTAACTCTAAAGTGTAGCGTCAGAGATCCTAACTACATCATTCAACCTTTAACACATATTCACCATGATTTAATCTTTACAGTCACACGAATAACAAATTTTTAACATTACTTTCACTTTTACCATATCACGGTATTTCTAAACATTCAAAATAACAGTTCACATGTATAGAAGAACATATCAAGATGCCGTTAATTTTACACATTTGAAAACATACATTAGTAGTACATTGTTAACTTCTATTCTTTTCAAAGCAAGTGCCAATTCTTTCTACATTGAAATAATACTACATTTCAAAAAGTCTTTCAGACTAAAACTTCTTTCTTGTTAGAATGTTTTAAATAAAATTTATACAATAACTTTTTACAATATTTAAGTCTTTATACAACGCTATTATACATCAACTTTAGTTTTACGCGCGAGTAATTGAAAAACATAATAAGAAAATCGGTCACAACTCATTTCTCGCCCTTTTGGCGATAAAGGTAGACCTCGCATGAAGTAAAACTTCTTGAAATCTGCCACTTGCAGTAAGAATGAAAGATTAACTTAAGTTTGTAAAGTAACATAAAATTTTACTTATCTTTGTAATATTCAGACATCCTTTTCTGGGCCCAGTCTTTAAAGGTGCTGCAGACCGTAGCTTGGTTGATCCTCCTTCTTGTACGGGCTCGCCCTTCAGTGCTTTCCTCTGGAAGCTTCCGTTTTTCACCACTACGGCCACCCTTGAACATCTTCCTTTTGTGCTCTGCTTGTGGTCTTGGCCGTTTGAAGGCGGCTGGTCTTGGTGGAACCGGGAAACTTCTGTCGTGATCCTGCTTGGACCTCGTTGTTGGCCGTTCAAATTTTTCTTGTACTTTTTCCTCCGCCGCTGATGGCCCTTCCGCAGTTCGGCGACTTTTGCTGCGGAGAGTTCTGTCGGATGAGTCAATCTTCCGTTTCACAGCCGGGTTATAGTTGCCGTCCTTTCTCCCGGTCTTTTCCACATACGTCGTCCTTCTCCCTTCTTCATTCTGGGGGTGTTCGTGAACTCTGTTTTTTGGACGGTGGAACGGCTTCTTTTTCTTTTTACCTTCAGTTTTTCCGCGGGGCAATTTTCTTTTCACTTGCTTCTGTCTCTCATTGGCTTGCCCTTGTACCTGTCGTTTTCCCACCTCTGGAACTTGTACCTGCGGTGTCTGCCGTACCGGATCCTGCAAAAGATCTGAAAAGATTTGCATTTTATTACGATCGAAGTAGGGCTTGATTTGATCAATGTTTGCGGAACAGGTTTCACCATTTCTTGCCTTTAACACTACAACAGCGTGAGTTATTTTTTCTATAACATATGGTCCTTCAAAGCGTGGAAAAAATTTGGCAGTTTTATCTTCTGGTGCTGAAGAAAGTGAATGCTTAATTTTTAGTACTTCATCCCCTACTTTATAAGTTACTCCCCGTCGTTTCAAGTCATAATACAATTTTTGTTTTCTTTGTGCTACTTCCGTATTCTTTTTTGCTTCTTTTATTAGTTTTTCTATATCACCCATTTTAAATTCTGGGGCTCTTTGTTGCACATAAAATAGTTTATCTAACGGTGTTATAACCTTTCTGCCTAGAAATAACTCAGCAGGAGTTTTGCCCGTTGTATCATGTTTTGCGGTCCTAAGGGCGAAAGCAAATTCATTGACATAGTTATCCCAGCTTTTATGAAAATTTTTAACATAACTACGGATAATTTTCACTATATTTCTGTTGACCCGTTCCGCTATATTTGATTGCGGCCGATACGGGACCATTTTTAAATGACGTATGCCCAGTTTTTGGCACATGTCTTCAAATATATTACTTACAAATTGAGGACCATTATCCGATATAACTTTTAGGGGCGCCCCGTATTTTAAAATATATTTATTTAAAATAGAATCGGTAACTAATTTCGCGGAGGCTCGTTTTAAGGGAACAATTTCGGTCCATTTACTAAAATGATCAACTATAACAAGGAGATAGCGACTTTTGTTTAACTGACTTTTTGGGAAAGGGCCCAATAAATCGATGCCGATTATTTCATTTGGAAATTCGGATTTAATACTATTTAGAAACCCGGCCGGGCGGAAATTAATATAATTAACGGCTTGACATGTTGGGCAGGACTGGACATACGCCCTTGTTAACTTTTGCAGTTCAGGAAAGTAGACTGCCTCGCGTACGCGTTGAGTAGTTTTTCGAATACCAGCATGAGAAGCTAAAGGGCTGTCATGGAGCTCTTGCAGGATATTTAATCTAAGACTAGCTGGGATAACAGGTCGAAATTCGTTGTTGGAATTCGTAGTTTTTGTATAAAACAATAGACCATCTATTAGTTCGTAATGGGCCGCCCTATTTCTTATCGCCACAATATCTTGGTGGCTAAAATTTTCAGGATCCTTCAAATACTCATAAATACTTCCAAACTCAGGATCCTTACCCAGTTCGGTTATTACAGTTTCTCGGGAATTTATTGTACACGCTGTCAGCATTGCAACTTTTACGGTATTACCCTGTTCGTCTAATTTAATTCGTGATAGGGCATCTGCTACGATATTTTCCTTTCCGGGGGTATGCTTGATTACCAGATTATATTCTTGCAGCTTGAGTGCCCATCATATTAACCTTGGGGATAAATTTTTTCCAGAGTACAATATAGTTACCGCCGCATGATCAGAATATACTGTTATCGGCGCCTTTCCAAAATGGAACTTTTGCACTGCTAACAGAACTGCAAGTGCCTCTCTCTCGGTCGCGGAATAGTTTCTTTGTGTTTAATTTAAAGTTCGGCTAAAAAATGCCACGGGCTGCTGATTTTGCGAAAGTACCGCTCCTACCGCATAATCCGAAGCATCCGCTGAAATTTCTAAATTTTCATCCTTTTCAGGAAATTTCAACACAGGGGCTTGCGTTAATGCTTGTTTTAATTTTTCGAAAGCACTATTGGCTTCGGCCGTCCACGAGAATCTTGCCTTTTTCCTTTTTAATTTTAACAATGGCTCAGCGATAGCCGCAAAATCTTTTATAAAGGACCTATAATATGAACAAAGTCCTAGAAAAGAAGAGAGCTTCTTTGCCGTGTTTGGAGTCGGATACTTTTGTACAGCGATTATTTTTGATTCATCTGTCTCGATCCCTTTTTGCGATATTTTGTAACCTAAATATTTTAATTCAGGGGCTGCAAATTTGCACTTTTCGACATTAACTTTTAGACCGGCCTCATTTAATAAAGAAAACACCTGTCTTAAATCCTGTATATGTTGGTCGAGATTATCACTAGTAATAATGATATCGTCTAAATAGATAAATGTGGACTTTCCAAGAACAGGTCTTAACACAATGTCCATGCATCGCTGAAATGTTGCTGGGGCGCCTGAAAGGCCAAACGGCATTCGCAAAAATGCATAAGTGCCAGACTTGGTTATAAAAGCAGTCTTAGGCACGTCCTCAGGCCTGATCCCTATTTGAAAATAACCATTCGTTAAGTCTAAAGTCGTCATAAATTTGGTTGATTTTATGTTCCTTAAAATTTCTTCTATAATCGGTAACGGATATACCGGATATTTCGTTATGGAATTTAATTTACGGTAATCAATAGCGAATCTCCACCTTTTTGGATGCTCCAAAGGATAATCATTATTTTTCTTACATAAAACCACCGGACTAGCATAACTACTTGAGATAGGCGTTACGATCTTTTTACGTAGCATATCGGTAATATGCCATTCTATAATTTTTTCCTTATTCTTATCATACCGGTATGGTTTTTGACGAACCGGCAATGCATCTCCGGTGTCAATACTATGGTTAGTAACCTGGGTAAATCCTGGAATATCACTAAATAAGGAAGCAAATTCATTTACCACTTGTCGGATTCTATCTTGCTCGTCATTAGGCAGGTGGTCAAGATTTAACCTTGGCGGTTCAACCTTTTCTACACGCACTGGTTTCATCGTCAGCTTAAGAGACGCTTCATTAAAATCCAGTGTAGCTTGTGCGTCTGAAAGAAAGTCTATTCCTAGTATTAAGTGTGCTTGCAAATTCTTTACTATAAAAAACATCACCTTTACTTGTTCGTCCTTGATACGGATGTACAAAGGTACTTTACCTACGCACTTACATTGTTCTCCTTGCGCCGCTAATACTGTTGTATTATCCGCATTATATATGCGGTATTTGCGAAAATACTTTCTAAAAAAGACTTCTGCCACACAGGAACACTGCGCGCCGGTATCCAGGAGTGCGGTGGCCGGGATATTATTTACCAAGACTTCAATCTTCGGAAGAGTTAAATTTTTCACCATTACTGTATTTAACTTGTAGGAAGAGGGGTTTTCGTGGCCTTCGGATTTCCGCACCCTCTCGTCAGCAGAAATCCGTTTTAGTTTAAATTATTTTTCCTTTCGGTGCTTTCCTTCTTTCTCCACTGGCCTTGAGACTTTTTTCCTGGGTTGCTATTGAACTGTCGACGTTCGCCGGCTGTTTTTGAATGCTCGGGTTTCCTTGCCCACTGATTCGCTTTTTCTCCGTAGCCATGTGCTTGAGTTTGCTGTAGTCTTGGCGTACCAAATTGGTTTCGCTGTTGATATTGGCGTCTTCTTTCGACGTCCGCCGTTCTTCTACTTTCAAACTGGATTGCTAGCTCAAATAATTTTTCCAGTGTAGTCGGATTTCTCAATTCAATAAAGTCTTGCACTTGGGGTAGTAACCTCGGCAAAATCACTTGAATTATTTCAGGATCCGGACGGTTTCCATACAAGAGCTTGAAAACGTGAATTTTTCTTAAAATAAAACTCGAGAGGTTTTCCATTCTTTGTTGATATATACTGAAAAGTTCTGTTTCTAATTTCGCACGATCCCTTACAACAGGGAAGGCTTTTAGTAGGGCAGTCTTGAAATTTTCGTAGGTATAGGTGGGACTTCCTGCTTGACCCAAGAGACTTCTGCCGATACATTTGAACCAGTTAAGCGCTTGGCCCCTCAAAGCGCTGGTAGCTAAGGTAACTTTTTGAAACTCGTGCACGGGGTAGAGCATGAAGTGGTCATCCAATTTTTCCAAAAAACTGGTTACCTGTGAGTTTCCATTAAACGTTGCTTCTGGTTTCATCGAAGCGCGCATGGTCTGGACAATGTACCCAAATCCTTCCAGGGCGGCAGCTGGCATTTCTGGATTCTGAGCCGTTTCTGCAGGCAGCACAGGTTCTTCTTGAAACTCGGCCATGGTTATTCTTCGTCGGGCGCCACTATCAGGTTCAATGTTTCTTCTAACCTTCTTCGGAAACATACAATGACCTGACTAGAACAGAGAGCTTACTAAAGCTATGTTCACTAATTGTAGTAAGTAGACAGGATACAGACGAAGGGTATACAAAACCCTTTATTTTTTTTTCTTTATATACAATGACTTCCGTACTTCGGAATACAATGACCCTCCACTCGGGGTCTAACTTAAAAGATATCAAAATAAAACTAAACTCTAATTTAACTTTAGAATAAGATTGGCCTTATAATAACAGGAAGCGTATGTAGCACAGAGACTGTGAACACTACAATACGTTTAATTTATCAAGAGGATTAAAACCTCTGGCCTGGAAGGCAAAGTAGCAACGGCTTAACTTCTAAGGTAAGCGGCCTGCTTCGAACTCACGGCTTCCTCTCTTCTGCTTGGCAAAAAGGCCACACTTAAATACTTGGCGTTCGCCAGACAACTTTGCATAAACTCCTTCACGCTTATAATTCTGGCCGGAAGTAGAAAATAAGAAGTGATAGTAAAGATTTAAAATAAAATAAACGTTAGTAAAACTTAAGATCCTTACATGTCTAGGTAGTAAAGCTATTAACAGTTTCAAAAGCGAAATAGTTTATCAGCACATGAAACTAATTCGATAATTGGGCACTGGAAAAAAATACTATCCAATTGCCCATAATTTTCAAATATCCAGATAACTTGTGTCCCCGAAATGTCTGGAAAACCGAAGTTCCACTGTAATTAAACTCAGTCGCAACTCCTCACTAAACATGTACCTAATGCTGTCTCTTCTAACGTGGTGAAAGCTCCATTTGAAGCGCTGTTGCCAAAATGGGAGAAAGGGGAAGAGAAAATCATATAGCCTAGAGCTGAGAAACTGCATTTGTATGCAAGTCTTGAGTGGAATATGCTTAGCTATCATAATTTAAAATTTTCTCTATAAATGTTGAAGCATAACTGTGTTTATCTTGTAAAGTTACGGTTTTTCAATTACTTTGACTTAGCACGTTAAATATCTCCCATATCTTGAAGCTGTCTTGACAAAATTTGTTATGTAGAGAAATTATCTGATAGCGTTATAAAAAAAAATTAGGTGAATGATTTTATGATTTATGGAAATTTAAATTTTATTTTGATTCTGAATTATTTAATTTAAGGCTTTAATTTTGGGGAAAAACAGATGCTTCTGGAAATATTATTTAGTTTAAAAGAGTATTATTTATTTTCCTCTATTTGTAAATCTTGTACAAACTTTTATTCATTGTGAAAGAAGCAGGGAAAGGGAGGCAATTTTCGCCAAGTCATGATTTCGCGCGCTTTAGAATGTTCGAGAAAGAATTTTCATTTGTTAGTTGACCTTAAGAGAGGAAAGTACGTGACGGAAAGGTCAAAGGTTGCTACTTGTCTTTCAATGTAAGTCATTCAGGTTTTTGGCGATTGAGGGTCGGGTTGTTGGTTAAGTGAAGAAGGGCGCGCATGCGCGATCACCCTTATTTCCGCATTCTGGAGTTGAAAACGAAGATTTTGCCATAATTAAGGGGGCGATAAGTGAAGCCATAGTGGGAGCCCGTTTTGGGAAGGAGACGAAGGAAATTCGAGTTGGAGACACACTTACTTTTGGCTGACTCTCGGACTGACTCGCTGATTTTTAGGCTTGCTGGACAAAATGTAAGTGACTCCGAGAGGTGTTTTCCGGCGGGGAGCGGCAAATATGCTCCCCGGCCGCATTTGGTTAAGAGGCGAGACACACTTACTCTTGACCGGAGAAAGGAAAAGATTTAGTCGGCATCGAGCAGTGCTTCCGGCGGGGAGCGGCAATTATGCTCCCCGGCCGCGGGTTTTCTCAAAATGCGAAGAAAAAAAAAACTGTTGAGCGAGTAACAAAAAAATTAACAGAGACTTGGGTCTCTATCTGTATCGGCAAAAGTCAGGACGATGTCCTCTGAACTCCGACTTGAAAACAGAAGGAATTATGTCACCTTAGTCAACTGGAAGCCTGCGTTAGCCGTTCTCTAAAATGCCTAGCTTAATTGTCTACGTTTTCCTTGGTGGAGCTGAGAGTCTGGGCAGACAGCCGTGCGGTGTAAGCTGTTCTCTTGCTTCCAGTGGGAACAATTTTCTTCTATGGAAACCAGTAGCAGGCGTAAGATTTGACGGTATAGCTGATGTAATTTATTGTCGTGCCGATTCGAGTTTCTGTCTTGCGGATTTGCCAAGTGACGTAAGGATAGAGCTAAGATATGAGCTCTCCTCCACTTCAAGATGTCCCCTCAAGATAAGTATTATTTTTTTGGTGTGTTGGAACTTTAGGCAAGTTTTTCCAAAAACGTCCTTAGCAGTAAAAACAACGTCGAATCCAAAATTTAACTCTCAGGCCATAAATTGTTTCCCTTTCCTTTCTTTTAAATCACCAGACAAACCTTAAGTTTTTTATGAATTTAAATGAACAGACTCTCAGATGAGGTTAAGATTTTTCTTATTGTGTTGTAATTGAATAAACTGATATTTAATCTGGAACCTCTTACAGTATGTTTTCTTTATATATTTAATATGAACTTTTCCTTTATATCTTGTATATGTTTTATGTTTTCGATCCTCTCACGGCGCGGTCCCGGAATGCATTTTTTTCACAACGCAAAAATGCTGTACACGTTTCACTATACGATTACTACCTTTAACGGCAAGTAGTTTCATATTTAACATTTTTATATGAATTTAAGATATAACATTGTTGCCGTGACCTCTGCTTAGTGAAGGATCGAATCAGTAACTGATTTTGTGAATTTATTTATTTTGTGTAATTTACTTTTTAAGGAGGGAGTTAAAATTTATGTGCTAGGATTAATTAGAGTTTTTGATTTGTGTTTGCTTATTTGTTAATACGAGAGTGATAAAGTTTGAAAATGTGTGTGAATTTCAGGAATTTTGGACTTTAACGTTAGGCACACAGAATTGAACTTTAAAGTTAGGAAAAATATATATTTTTAATGTAGGAGAATAGATACTGTATATTTTTACTGTAGAAAATCCTTCAGTGTTTTCTGGATGTATACTTTTGATTTCTGATTTCTGATACAAGATGGAAAATGAATTATTTCACGATAATCCTATGCTATTTGTGTATCCTTGTATAAAGTTTCGAGTGCTTGTCGGTAAAAACTGGACTCATTTTTTTGAGCACTTCTAAGAAAAAGAGATTAAAGACTCTAATTATTTTACTGAATGAGACAAGCCATAGCTATGCGTAGCTAGAAATTTTTTTTGTGTGTGTTTTTGCTAATTATTTAACCTAGAATCTTGTGAAATGTATAATTGTGAGGGGTAACGTTAGAGAAATTTTGATTTTTTTGACTTATTTGAATAATATTTTGTGAAATGTATGTAATGTTTTCATGATTCTCTAGCGTAGTATATTATTGCGTTTTGATTTACAATGTTTTGTTATAATTCCAGTATATTGTGTAATGTGTTAGAAAATTTAATTTAGTATTGAGCAATGAATTTTATAAGTTCTGATGGCATAATGATACAAATGAATGAGTTAAAAAAATTGAAGGTTATTTTTCAATTGCAAAATTCTGTTTTAAGTGAACATGGGTTAGATTTGAATTTTTGCCTGAGATCAGCAATAGTGATGTTTGCATATTTAATTTTTTTGGATTGAATTCTTCAGCTTGAGTGAAGTTCTAATTAGTTTAATGAGTCAGAGTAATTGAGATTACTTATCTTCTGACTTTTAAGTTTGTGAAGAGTTGTCATGTGAGAAAATTTTAAACAGTAGAAATTTAGTCTTGTGAATTGTAGAAAGTGAAGTTAATGAGAATTTTGTGACAACGGGAATTTGTTTTGTGAAAAAGTTTGAAATAAGTTTGAGAAGATTAGTTACTTATGCTCCGTACTCATGTGTGGGAATTTTCTGTTGATTACAAGTAGTTTGTCTTGAATTTGCTAGTGAATCGTAATAGATTTGATCTGAGTTCTTGAATTTTCTTTCTTGGTTGGACTTGTTGCTGAATTTCGGGTTAATTCTTGTTTTGGCTTAAGTTTTGTATTTGAATTGGTAGTATCAAGATAGTTGTATCAGGTTTTTGTTTTGTTTTGGTGGTTTCTGCCAAGGTCCGTAAAATGTAAGTTCTCTGATGTTTGGTTTCTGTGGAAGAATTGAGATTTCTGTGGTCATAGGAAAATAGTAGAATTTGAGTTATGGATTTCATTTGTGTGATTTTTAGGGATTTTGAGTTACGAGTTATGAGTATTTTTTTTAGTTTAGCACTTTTGAGAACTTTGCATTTGTTGCTTGCAGTTAGGTCTTGCGTGAAGTAATGTCCTGAAAGCTCGTTTTCTTGTAAATACTTGCACTTCATGGTGGCACTTGACCTCTTACACCGGGAGAAACAGGAACTTGTTATCTGAGAAAACTATTGTTGTATCTTTTTTCATTGTGTTGGTTCAGACTGTTAACGTTTCAGTCAGCGCACTTTTCTTTCCGAGATAAGAGATCTTATGTTCTCTTTCAACGTGTCTGGAGGTTTGCTTGATACGTAAAGTTTGGGTCTGTCATTCATAATACAGCGCTTTTCTCAGCTTACATGGACGCGGTAAAGAGTTACTTTGTTTCTTTTGTTTGGGTGGAGGTGTTGCTGAAGGCTGCTACTTAGGTTACTATACAACGTTTTGGAAGAGTCTGATGCAGAATAGATCTCAGTTTTTGCCAAAAATTGGGGGGTTTGTTTTGAACAGTTTTTTGATTTGTGATATTTTATTTAGTGTTCTAGTAACGTGCTTCAGTCCAGCTTTGATTGATTTCTTTGACTAGGTTGAATTTTTTTTTCTCGTGGACTTAAGGGATTTTTAGAATTACTGAAATTTTTGTTGTCTAACTAAGGGGACTTAAATATGGTGTTGTTACTCACTAGTGTTTACTTTGAGGTTTGAAATTTTTAGCGGCACTTCACTCTTGCTGGTTGATTTTTTTTGGCTTGATTTGAATTACAGTGAAATATTTTTGACTTGATAGGGTTTAACGTAATGACTATTTGTGTATTTGTTTAGGTATTGCAATTTAAAATTTTTTTTGTTTAGGTATCACCGATCTCATTGCTCATTTGAATTATGTACGAAATTTTTACAGTTTAATTGTATTTTCATTTTATGTGTATATGTGTATCTTGGTAGTATTTGTAAATTTTTGGCCAAACGTTATTTTGTACATGCATTAGGTTGTATTATTATTATTATTTTTGTGTGTCTTGGATAAAATTCTAATTGGTATTTGCACAGCGTATTCGTTATGTTCATTCTCGGAATTGATTTTGGTTGGATTGAATTTTTGGACAATCACGTTTTCCTTTTTTCTGATTTTTTTGTGTGGGGTATTTTCGGCTGGTTCCGAGGTTCCTTGTGTTGTAACGTTCTTTTCTTTTCTAATGCTTGGCCCTGATCAGGCCGCTTTTGTTCTTAGACGTGATTGTTTGGCATTCATTCCTGGAAGTTATTGAATTTCGTAGTACTTAAGGGGGTCTTTACTCCTTTTTTTGAATACGTTCATGTGACATATTTTATTTGGAATTGTTTGAATTATTAGTGTGTTTATTTTCTCAGGAACGTATTTTATGTATCTGCGGCGCGTTAATTATCTTATTGATTGATCTTAGACATATTTTGTTTGTGATTAACGCCTTATATTTTATTTTTATTTTTGTATGTGTTCTGAGTATTTCTAGGTTTAATTAATTAAGTGATTTAATTGATGTTTTGATTAATTATTTTTGATGATCTTCCTTGAGTATTTTAATTAGTAATTGCTTTGATTAATCTTGTTGTTTTACTTGCACATTTTGGACTTTACATTTAATGTGTCAGTAACGTCACTGTACCAAGGAGTCGTATGAAATATTGTTACATTATGTTATCCTTTAGCCTTATTGCACAGTATGAGTCATGGTATTTCAAGAAGTATCTGTCTGCTAAATTTTGGTAAACCAAAATTTAATTCCTTAGGGGAAAGGAATGTTATGTAGAGAAATTATCTGATAGCATTATAAAAAAAAATTAGGTGAATGATTTTATGATTTATGGAAATTTAAATTTTATTTTGATTCTGAATTATTTAATTTAAGGCTTTAATTTTGGGGAAAAACAGATGCTTCTGGAAATATTATTTAGTTTAAAAGAGTATTATTTATTTTCCTCTATTTGTAAATCTTGTACAAACTTTTATTCATTGTGAAAGAAGCAGGGAAAGGGAGGCAATTTTCGCCAAGTCATGATTTCGCGCGCTTTAGAATGTTCGAGAAAGAATTTTCATTTGTTAGTTGACCTTAAGAGAGGAAAGTACGTGACGGAAAGGTCAAAGGTTGCTACTTGTCTTTCAATGTAAGTCATTTAGGTTTTTGGCGATTGAGGGTCCGGTTGTTGGTTAAGTGAAGAAGGGCGGGCATGCGCGATCACCCTTATTTCCGCATTCTGGAGTTGAAAACGAAGATTTTGCCATAATTAAGGGGGCGATAAGTGAAGCCATAGTGGGAGCCCGTTTTGGGAAGGAGACGAAGGAAATTCGAGTTGGAGACACACTTACTTTTGGCTGACTCTCGGACTGACTCGCTGATTTTTGGGCTTGCTGGACAAAATGTAAGTGACTCCGAGAGGTGTTTCCCGGCGGGGAGCGGCAAATATGCTCCCCGGCCGCGTTTGGTTAAGAGGCGAGACACACTTACTCTTGACCGGAGAAAGGAAAAGATTTAGTCGGCATCGAGCAGTGCTTCCGGCGGGGAGCGGCAATTATGCTCCTTGTCCGCGGGTTTTCTCAAAATGCGAAGAAAAAAAAAAACTGTTGAGCGAATAACAAAAAAATTAACAGAGACTTGGGTCTCTATCTGTATCGGGAAAAGTCAGGACGATGTCCTCTGAACTTCGACTTGAAAACAGAAGGAATTATGTCACCTTAGTCAACTGGAAGCCTGCGTTAGCCGTTCTCTAAAATGCCTAGCTTAATTGTCTACGTTTTCCTTGGTGGAGCTGAGAGTCTGGGCAGACAGCCGTGCGGTGTAAGCTGTTCTCTTGCTTCCAGTGGGAACAATTTTCTTCTATGGAAACCAGTAGCAGGCGTAAGATTTGACGGTATAGCTGATGTAATTTATTGTCGTGCCGATTCGAGTTTCTGTCTTGCGGATTTGCCAAGTGACGTAAGGATAGAGCTAAGATATGAGCTCTCCTCCACTTCAAGATGTCCCCTCAAGATAAGTATTATTTTTTTTGGTGTGTTGGAACTTTAGGCAAGTTTTTCCAAAAACGTCCTTAGCAGTAAAAACAACGTCGAATCCAAAATTTAACTCTCAGGCCATAAATTGTTTCCCTTTCCTTTCTTTTAAATCACCAGACAAACCTTAAGTTTTTTATGAATTTAAATGAACAGACTCTCAGATGAGGTTAAGATTTTTCTTATTGTGTTGTAATTGAATAAACTGATATTTAATCTGGAACCTCTTACAGTATGTTTTCTTTATATATTTAATATGAACTTTTCCTTTATATCTTGTATATGTTTTATGTTTTCGATCCTCTCACGGCGCGGTCCTGGAATGCATTTTTTTCACAACGCAAAAATGCTGTACACGTTTCACTATACGATTACTACCTTTAACGGCAAGTAGTTTCATATTTAACATTTTTATATGAATTTAAGATATAACAAATTTATGTTGTTGTAATATCTAAAATTATCTTTTCAGATACTGCAACGATTATAAAATGTGTTTACGTTTCTTTTCTGAAGCACTTAAAATGGTGTCTTCCTGTTTCCGCGTTTGCCAAAAACGTTCCTGTTTCCGCGAAATCATCAATCTTCATCAATCCCCTTTTCCAAAGGGGGGGGGGAACTGGGCCTCGGCTTCTCCCGTTCTATAGGAAAGCAAAAAATAAAACATTAGATTAAAAAAAAAAGAAATTTTAAAAGAGATAATTGGAAAGTATTTGCTATCTCAGATCTTTCCATGAATGAAGATCACCTTTATTTAGAATTTCAGAAGAATATTATTATTACTTTAGAAAATTTAATATTGTACTTAAAAGGGGACAAACAGATGTTCAAACTCTGCAATGATTTTGTCAACGAACTAAAAGATTAAATTTCCTTAAGTAAAAATAATATTCTTCTGAAATTCTGCATAAAGGTGAGTTATAATAAAATCTTTTAGAATAATATTCGTTACGAAAAGAAAAGTGGATTAAAATAAAATTCACTACGAATATCATAGCAGCTTCGGACTAACCATGATAACACCTGAACCTCGATTGAATGGACTTGCTTCACTTGCATTTATCGGAATATCCAAATACATTAATAGAAATCATTGATAAATTTGTCATTCGTCAAAGATACATTTGTTAGTTTCAAAGATTTAATTCAAAAGTTTCAGCGGTATGGCACCCGATTCAGCAGTGATTGTATATATTTGCCATAATAATTTAAAATAATTAATTATGTATATATATATATGTAAGTAGTTATTAAAAGTAAATATAAGCAGTTATATTTACTTTTATTTATAAAATTAAAACTACTAGTATTTAAATAATACTTTTATTTTAAACAATTCAGTTTTATGTATACATGTATATAATGAAATTGGAAAATATTAACAAGTTATTTAATATTATTTCATTTTACAATGCTCTTTTTCTAAGTTTCCTACTCACTTAGCTTCTTTTTCAAGAGAAACTATACTTTGTGAGTCACTTGCAATTCCAACTCTAAACGCGGTTCGCAATTAAATTAAATTTATAATTTGGTCGCAATAGTAAAACTTTGGAAACACTGGTTCAACAATTGTAAGTGAATTCAAGTAAAGTCAACTACATTAAGACAACTATCAAGTGACTTTGGTTTATCGTGACGGTGATATTTTAAAAGATTGATTAAGATAAGATTTGAAAATAACAGCGAATATTGAAACAGAGTTATAAATAGAACTCAACTAAACATTTCGAGAGAAGCCAACACTAAAACACAATGTCAAGTGAAGACTAACTTATTCACAAATAAATTGTCCAGCTCTTCTTAACGACATCACCAGCATTTTTCAATCAGCATCAACATCACCAGCATTTTTGAGCGCAAAATATATTTATTAAAAATTTGTGCAACCTCTATTACAATATCCGATAATATGGAAAATATAGATCAATTATTGTAGGTAAAGTTATCGTCCTCGTTATGTGAGGATCTTGCTAGCGGCTAGTTTCTCTATTCGAAAGTTCTACAGCATTATGGCGTGTTGTTCCGTCGGAAACAATCTGCAGACTGAATTAGCCACGCCTCCTTAAATTTTCAGTTGTATTTTATGGAGTTAAAGGCACTCCGTAAATTAACGGACTCCGTAAATTAACGGCACTCCGTAAATTAACGTCCTAGCCTAGCGCACTCCGTAAATTAACTTCCTTGATTCTTGATCTTTGAAAAGAAATACAAGATCACTAGTCCGTCAGCCTTCCTGAAATCGAATGGCTTTGACGACAGACAAATTGCAGAACGCTAAAATCTCTTTCTGGCCATGAAACTATGTCTCTTGTTTATACTGTCAACCGGAACGAATTATTGCGATTTCAGATCATGTCGCCTCATGCATCGTAGCAGCTTGAAAACAGTGGCTTGCACACACGATTTCCTTATCTCTGTGTGATCCGCTGCAATTTCTAAAGAACAAATAAGAAAAACCAGTCTAAATCCCTAATTATTGTACTTGTTTATATATTTGCATAAAAATGATTGTTTGCATTACTTGCATGTTTTTAATAATTTAAATGGAGGTTTCTGATAAACTGCATATAAAACTGATAGTACTCATATTAGTGATTAAAGCGTTTATAAAATAAAAGAGGCAAGATTTAAAAAAAATCCATAATCTTTATATTAAATAATATATGTTATCAGATAAAAACTGGTATTTTTAAACATAAATAAAATAATCATTTAAAATCCTAATAATATGAAATCAAATTGTACATTTTATGCTATTTATGCTATGTCTAATTTAGTGCTCTAATTATAGATTGCATTTTGGACTGCGCTTGAGAATGGTTGGATGAAGAATCCACTACACCTTCATTCAACAGAGGTAAATGAAATATTAGTTAATTTCTGAAATCATACATATTGCTATTTTTCAAAGATGTGTTAATTTATTACCAATTATGCTCATAGAAATATAAAAGCATTCTGTAAAAAATACAATTTTTATTTTACACATGCAAAGGTGGATATTTATATTGCTTAATGCTACCTCATATTTTAATTAATATTAATTGCTTTAGTACAGAATCAAATTATTTGCCAATTAAAATGAGGTTTTTGGCACAACTATTTATTTTCTATTTATAGTTTCGATGAATGTATTCAAAGTATGATCTATCTACGTGAGAAAAAGAAATTTCCCAATAACATATTTCCGTACTGATCCTCATTAGTTTGACCAGTTTATGATAATTAAGTGCACGAGCTAAGAAGTGAAGTATAAGTGAATATAGTATTTAGGATGTCGAATGATAATACTTAAACAATTTCAACTGATTTTCTTACGTTTATGAGAAACACTCGGAATATTTTCTGTAAAATGTTAAATGTGAAATTAAAGTAAAATTTAAATTTTAATGAAAAAACTCATTAAGATAGTATTGGCAGGCTAATTCTTCTAATGCAGTAAGTGAACTAAAATATAAAATACGTGTTTTCAAGTTAGCTGGTCTTCAACTAATTATTTTAGTAGTATTTTAACAGCTATTTCCAAAAGAGAAAAAGATGAACTCAGTTTATGTATACCACATTATGTAGTGAAGTTGAAAAAAAAATGTCTGATGTGGACACTATATCATAGTACGGCCTATTAAACTGGACACACATTTTGCTGTCCTTCATTTATTCTTATTTCCTCGAGTTTCGTCAGAAATATGCTTTTATTTAATCAATTAAGTTCTCATTTCGCGGCAAGGAAAAACACGTAAAAACTCAAAAACTACTAATTAAAATTTGTGAAATACAGAAAACATTAAAATATCAAACACAGTTAAAAGCAGTTTAAAAAACATTTTTTACAAAACAATTAGAGTATGTTCGTAAAAACAAGCAGTTCCGTTAACGGGCAGAAACGCAACATTTTCGGTGCACAAAACTGGAAGTTAACTTTTTGTCCCACTTGGCAAAAATACAACAAAGTTGGTGCACCAACTGACTTAATTCACAATTTAACTAGGCGTTTCAATTGTAAAATGTGTAGACATCGCTAAGGCCAGCGCCACTTAAATTTTTAATTGTTAATAATATCTACAACTATTACATGCAGATCAAATAAAGGCAAAAAAACATTAACCGGAAGATAAGAACAATATAATTCAATCGCCTTTAAAGTGAAAAATAAACAATTTACTAACCTGTAAGAATAAAAATTCTAAGCTCACCGAAGAATTCGGTTAGAGAGTGGGGATGTGTAATAAAATCAACATTTTCAATCCTACTTACACGGTCAATTTTGTATTATGTAATTTATTTCCATGTTTTTAAAATACCATTCAAAAAACCATTGAACAATATATGTATCAGAAACAGTATTGAACAACACTGTGCAGAATTTAATATTGATAAATATTTATATCAAAAAGGAAAACATTACTTATCTGGCTTTTATCAGTTATCTCAAATGAAAATCGATTTCGCTTGGGAAAAAAAAAAAAAAAAAAAAAAATAGTGAACTTGTAAGAGTTAAACGGTAGATGAAAGTTCGTTACATACACTAAGAAAAATGAATAGTTTTTAAGATTATAATACTCCTTGATATTAGTTATAACTGTTCTTTGGACAAAATTAAACAAAGTAAAAAAAAAAAAAAAAACACTTCTGTTTGGCGTTTGTTTAATTTTTTTGAAGGCATCAAATGCAGGTCCCTCATCATCAGGTGAAAAGATGTTCTTCAAAGAAAAAAGCTGCATTTGTATTAAAAGTCAAACAGTAAAACGAACACGGATGTAGCGCCATCTGGCCACGGGAAAATTAACATTAATGGTGTCTTTAAAGAGTCACGAAGAACTGGATTGGAATTAAATTCATTAAGTACGCAATATAAATCTTTATTCGTAGGAAAAGCTTCAAGGAAATCCAATTTACTGACTAAAGATTCTTTCTGGACAATTTTTGCAGAACCAAATTCAAACTTGAGGTTAAATTTCCATCAATGATTAACTATCGAAGATTCTTTATTTCTTCTTTTGGGACATAAGATCCATATTCCTTGATGCGAAATTTTAACACTGTTTCAGTTTGACTAATATATGTCAAACAACGTTATCAGGACCTGCTATAAATTCTGAAAGGATTAAAATTAAAAATGGAATAGAACACTTAGAATCTAACAGTGGATTTTATTGATAGGTGAGTGAATGATTTGAAAAATGAACTTCTGGAGAATGTATTCCGTGCAATATTGTAACTAATGGAAAAATGAAATGGAACAACATCTATTATTTCTAACAGAGGGATGTCATATTTCATGGCAAGATACATTTTTTAAAGGGATTATCGATAACCACATGAGAAAATCCTCAGTCAGTGGCAAATTATTTTAAATAATGTAGTTCCTTTAGGATTCTGAGGAGTAAACTTTGATATTGAGTAATTAAAGTAAAAATAAGTCATATTTTGCTTAGTGTGTGATATGATTTATATGGGGAGGCAAACAAACACGGAAAGTGGTTGCAGTAAACAGTAGTGTTAATCATGTGGTTAGACATGTTTCTCTCTTCTCTTAATTTTTCCTACAAAGTGGTATTTTCGAGAACATTCTTCTATTTTTCTTGTTTTCCCACTCGAGCCATTTTGTTTTTTCGCACCGCCATTCTTGGTAGTTGCTGGATTATTTCATTTTCAGAATCTTCTTACTTTCAGGATCTTTCACGAGATCCTCTTACTTCTCTAATCTTCGTTCACTTTGTCGTATTTTCTTTTGTGTATTTGTTCGTTAATTCTTTGGTGCATCAATCGTGTTTCGTTTTGTATTGCATTCTTTAAAATTCTCGTTATAAAACTTTTCCTATTTTCGTTCCGTATTTTCACTGTTTTGTGCTATTTTATACATTTAGTGATCATCTTTTCGTGCTTATTCTCTTTTCTGTTTAGTATGTCAACAGACCAGAAACGATTTTGCAGGTTACGTTTTAAGCGTATAAAATTCATGAACCATCGCCATTTTTTACTCAAATGCAAACATCAGAATATCTTTCCCAAATTTATTCTGAAGTCAAATGCAATCTCAAATCTTCTGTTCAAGTTTCGAAAGTTATACTTAAATTCAACTTGCCACTTATTCCTCCCATTATAGGAAACACGCGCAGTAATTAGTCTAAAACTAAATATGAATTATATTAAATTAATTTGAAAATTACCATTTCTACTTTAAAGTTTTCCTCTTCGGATCATAAATCTTGGTTTAGAGCAGAAGTTGTTTGTCAACGCAGTAAAAACGGCCTTGTTTTTAAGTTCCAAAATCTCATAATCCAGTCGTCTAGCTCTGCCCCTTCTGTTATTCCCATTATTAATATCTATAATTTTTATCTTTCGGAGAATCAGATGAAAGTATTCGATGATATCTTCAACTTCTCAAAGATAATCTGAACCTTCAGCTCATCAAATCATTGCTTCTTATGAAAAACTTTCAAACTCTATAAAATTTCAGAAACATAGAAAGATATAAACCACCACTTAATTACTCATAACGTGAAGTCATTCTAATACTGACTTCATCGACTTACATTTTCTAACTTAGCGACAGCATTATCTACTTCGGCGAAATATGTAGTTCCTAGATTTTTCTCCTTTACTACATAACAGTATTTACGCTATTGAATATTCTTATGAAATCATTCATAAACTTAAAGCTATTCCTCACTTAGCCACAATTATGGTTTCTTTTGATGTTACATTAAATGTTATCTAATATTGCAGACGAAGAAGCACTGAAGTGCTTTGAAGCTAGTCTTTGAAACTTCCATTTTTCCACATACTGAAACTGGAGCTAATATCATTCATTAAAGTCTCTTTGAGTCAAACCTTCTTTGTTTTCAAAAACAAAGATTGTCGCTTAAGTGAAATTAAGAAAGATTATCTGTGGGTAAACACCGCAGTACTGTACCTGCTGACAAATACGTGCGCTAATTTGAGGCCAAATCATTTGAGGAAGTGTTATTTCGTCTAAGTCGCTTAATTCGGCACTACGTAGCCCACACTTTAGCGCTTTTTGATGGTAATAAATTAGATTTATCCCAAATTTTATCTATGATAAATTTGATTGATCCAGCTATCGAGTTCACTTTTGAAACTTAATGCGGTAATATCCTTCCGTTCCTTGATTCATTCTTATAATTTACAATGAAACTGATATTAGCACTTCTTACCATAGTGTACAGAAAATTGATAAAGATACGTTCTTTTTACTCTTATGTAATTGCTACCAAGATGGGAGTGGTTAGTGACTTTGACCTGCTGCACCAATGGCCCACTTCGAATCCTGCAGAGGACATGGACATAAACTGTCTGTCCGTTCGTAGGAGGCGGCAACGGTGGCCCACCAATTTGATACCTCCATAATAATGTGACCACCACTTCCGGCATTAATAATGGAAAAATCCCATAATGAATAATGCCACTGGAGGCTATTTTTCATTCTTAAGGTTGAAGTTCTCAAAGCTCAATTAATTATCCTCCTCATAATCTCTTTTTGCTAATGAACTCAATTATTTGAAATCAGTTGCCATTAAATGAGGATTTTCTCCCATGTCTATTGATATAGCGTTTAAAAACATTCCTCTTGTCATGAAATAAGGCATTCCACTATTAGAAGTAACATTAATATAGTACTTATTGTTCTTCAATTTCAGTCTTCTGTCAGTTACAAAATTGTACGAGCTGTATTCTCCAGAAGTTCAATTTTGAAGTCATTTTATCACCTAACAAAATCCACTATTCGATTCTTCTTTCGATTTTCGAAGATTTCGTTTCTGCCTTTAATTATTTCGGAATTTATAGCATATCTTGCTAATGTGGTTTCAGATATATCAACCAAACCAAAAGTGCATTTTATTTTCGCATCAAGGAACATGAATCTTATGTCCGAAAAGGAGAAATAAACAGATCTTCAACAGCTAATCGAACATGGAAATCTGATCACAGTTTTGTGTTTGGGTCTGCAAAAATTATCCAAAAAAACTTCTTTATCGGTGGATTGGATTTTCTTACGCTTTTCACATTCACAAAGATTTAGCATGTTTAGTTAATAACCCCAATTGCAATCATGTTCCTCCTAGGGCTTTTAAAGTGTTCTTTCTTAATTTTTCAAGTTTCGTTACTATTTTGTCAGCAGATGGCGCTGCGTGCCTGTTCGTTTTATTGTTTATTGTCTTTGTTATAAATACAAGTCTCTTTGAAAAATGTCCTGTCATATCAGCGCACACATGACTTTGGTCACAGCCCTTTCACCATCTCAGCTTTCTGCACCGCCGAGCACAAACACCTTCAGCGTCCTTCACCTTCACCTTCAATAAATGTCGTATATGAAGCAATATCAAGACAGCTGGAACATAGCACGCAAATTCTGCGTACTAATTGCGGCTTAGAGAGGATCTTGGAAAAATTTACTTTCTCCTGAAGATAACGGACCTGCACCTGTTGTCCTCAAAATCCATAGTGTTGATAAAAATATATTCCAAACAGAAGATTTTTGCTATGCCTAATTTTATGTTTAACTTTTGCGTGTTACTCTTCTGTCTTTACTCTTTGCATTCTGAAAGAGCACATTTTCTGTTTTATGTGAATAATATTAATTTTTATTCTGCATTATACAGTTTTAAACAAGTACTGAGATGTATTTTTTTGATAATGCAAAGGTAAATTTATTCTAAATTTACTATCTTTTTATTTCTAATATTAAGCCACGAATAATATTAGTTTTTGTTCTGCGCCGCGCAGTTTTAGACAGGTACTGAGATTTATATTTTGATAGTGCAAACGTAAATTTATTCAAACTTTATTCTCGTTTTTATTTCTAATTTTAAGCCACGTGATTACTGAAACAACTGTAACTGAAAACACGAGTCTTCGCTTTTTAAAATCAGTTTAAATTTCTATTATTGATATTCATTTAAATGCTTCAGAATTTTGAAACATTAATTGCCTGCATTAATTTCTCTACTGTAACATCGCCATTTAAAAGAAATAAGCGAGTTACCCAGTAGAACCACATTTAGCATAAATCTCTGAAACTTTCTGAATTAAAATTGGGTTTGCTTCAGTTTTTATTTTCTGTATAGAGACTCAAGTAAGGAAATTTTTAGGGAAGATTAAAATATTTTTTTTTTTTAATTGGAACTTGCTTTACACGTTTATGAAATAAATTGCAGCCCTATAAAAGCCTATTTCCATTCCCTTAACGGAAAGTAAGTTATTACATTAGACAGTAATTGAACACGTTTTCCTCTTTTCCCAGGCAATTTATCTGCCCATTTCTTCCATTAACTGCGTCTTCAACGTATCCTTCTCTTTAATGCTCGGTTTTAAGATTTTAATGAAGAAAATAATGGAATTGAATATAAATTTACATTACACTATAATGCTACGAATTTCTTTTGTAATTTTTAAATTTGAATACTATTATTTATTGCGGTAAATATTAAATAAAACCGTATTTTCTGCTTGAGATAGAGAATTAAAGATTAATTAAGAAAACCGTTTCCTTCTCTATTTTACCTTACTAAAAGCGAGGGAAATTTATTAAACTTCATTTCTGATTATTGAATAAAGAAGGTAAATAGGACATTTTTAATTTGGCAGGGGGATATTCTTTTTCTTTTGAGTCTCAAAAATATATATTACGAATAAAATGTATTTTTCTTTAGCTTTTTGCAAATTACTTTCTTTGGTACAGGACTTACACTTGCATTTGGAAAGGACTCGTAGGTATTAAAAAGGATATTAATGATATTATATTTTATCTGTTTTTTTTTTTTTTTTTTTTTTTTTTCTAAAATTTTTGAAAATCCTTTCTTAGATGTATTTGAGAAACATGGAGAATTTCATTTGATTTTTACTAATGAAAAATTACAGAAATTTTACTATGCTATCTTTAATTGCAGTTCATTACCAAAGAATTTCTACACTGTGTAACATATAATAATTTTTAAAACAATTTTAATTTGGAATAAATTTATTTTAATTTTATTTTAAAATAAAATAAAAATCTGAAAGCTTTGAGAATTTATATTACACCCAAAGAGTCTTTTTTTTTTTTTTTTTAAAGGTTCGAACCATGGACTTCTCGAATACGCGTCGAGTGTGGTGACCACTACACTACAAAGGCATGCTACGAAGGCGTGAGAAATACATTATATACTCCTCCCTTTTAAAGGGTGACTGGGGATTAGGGAACTCAATCGTCAAATACTGGTGGTAGAGAATCATCAACCACCACCCTTTTAGTTCGAGCGCCACTGCAGAGTCATTAGGTTATTTGAAAGCAGAAACATTGAAAAATGAGCAGTGTCCTCTCCGGGACTCGAACCACGGACCCCTCGAATCTGCGTCGAGTGTGCTGACTACTACACTACGGAGACATGCTAAGAAGGCTGGAGAAATACCTTATAGTATGTTTCCTTTGCTTATTAAATATCATGTTCTTCGATCTGAGACCATAAAATTCAATTCAAGAGCAATATCACAAAATAATTTAAAAAGAGTATATCTTTAGAATTACCGATACACAGTCTCCCGCGCTCGAGATAAAAATGTTTTGTTCCCCCGCACAGTGTCGCCATTGATCTTTATGAAATCGTTGAAGAGTTTGTTAATCGAAATTTTTTTAATGTTTGACAAAATATGAAATAGATTAAAAAAAAAAATTCCAGATTCCAAATTCTGGCTTCCATGTGCTCGTATTCGAATGGAGGACTACGTTATTCAAAATTTGATGTCTCTAGGTAACTTGTTTTTTCACAGTCCGAGAAACATACATACTTTCATGCAGATTCTTCATTATTTAATTTTTAAAATATAATGCAGGGCTCTAATATTTGGTGGCAACAATTTGAAAGGTGAATTGACATTTATATTTAACCGACACAAAAATCGCAACGAAATTAACAGCCATTTTGGGTAAATTTCCCGTTTGGTATACAATTAATTATCGGTGATGATGAGCTTTCTGTAGACTGGAACCAAATATGGATTCGCGGAATTGTAGTCAGAAAGATGGAGTAGGGTTTCATCGACCAAACGTCATTTGCCTATTGTTTAATTGCTCCCTCTCTGTGACCTTTTCACTTTTGAATGCAACGATGTGCATTGATTAAAGTGATCAAAGGTGTGTAAAGCTACCAATTTGTTATATCCAGCTATGCATAATTTCTAGGGTAGAATTGCAGTTGAAAGAGCTTCTCTTTGTGTTGGAAATTTCCGGAATTGATTACATTTAGTTCTTCTAATTTCCCTCCACTAACATATTACAGCAGGAACTTCGATCTGTTGCAGAAATTGTTTGTTATTTATCTGTTACTGATTTGTGTTCGTGATGATTTTACTGTCAATACTTCCTAACATAAAGCCAGGAAATTGTTTTAAGTTATTTCGACTATTTGGAGATGCTTTTATTAGTTCCCTACGCTATGCACCACAATATAATTACTATACTACACTGTTGACTACACTACACTACACTATTCACTACAATGATATTACTTCAAAATTGCAATGTTTGTTTATTCTAAAACTCTAAACGATTCTTTCTCTTTAGACGCATGATTTATAATGTCAAGAGCGCATATGCAAATTTGATTATCATATAATGTCGTATTGTTCGTGTGACTAAGCTCACTTGTCTAATATCAGAACAAGCTCACGAAATGCATCGAGACAAGGAGCCACGATTGCTCCTGTCGTTGCTAAATCCTTGGGCACCATATGGGTGAGTGTACCAGTTTGCTCATTTCCGCCCCAGTTTAGAAGAAAAGCAATCTGCGTGACCGATTCCGAGAGTCTCCCACCTCATTTTCCCTGTCATCATCTTCTCGAGAGGACACTCGGCTCGCTACATATTTAGAATGCTCCCTGCCGCACAGACACTATACATTTACAAATAACTATGCCTTGAATTCAAAAATGGGCTTAACAGTACGACAGTCAGGTTCACTAATTAATATCATGTAATTATTTCTATAATTCAATTATGGAAATTTTAGAAGCAAATGATACTGTAGTACTTGCTACTAACGATAACGAGATTTCGTATATATTTTTTCACATTTATATTAATTATATGCAAAAATATTTGCAAGTCCCATTTTCTCAAAAATACCTGGTTTTAAACTAGACTGATTATTGTACAAAATGTATTGCAGTAATATTTTCTGGTAATAAAAATATTTTCCAAAATATTTCATTATCATATTAAACAGTTCTTTTTTTTAACTTCAGTCAGTGATTATTACTAAAAAAATTAATCAAGCTTCATGAGAAAATTCAGAAAAAGCTTCATAAATATTTATATCGAATGCATAATTAATTTATTCAAAAAATTAAATGAATGTGATAAATTACGCAACACAATTTTATTAAAGGCTGATTAATGCTTCTGAAGGAAGTTCTTATTACATTAGTCGGAAATTAGTCGGAAAAAATGAACGAAGTAATAAATGGTAAATTAATTTGTTGCCGATGAAGCTGTTTTAAAAAAACTACTCCTCAGAAGCAAACTTTAAAAGTGTGAAAATTATTAAGGGAAGGATTTGGGCGCTGTTTAAAGTAATCTTTCGAAATTACACAGCAAATTAATTAAATTTCGGGTTTCTTATTTTTTATTTTATTAACTTACTTATTAGTTTACCTAATATATTTCTGAAGTGCTTAAAAGTTACTCACTGAATGTCTAGTTATATGTGAACTTAAAATGCAGAAAGTAGGTTTTGAATATCGGAAGGCATTTTAACACAAAAGATAAAATTGTAACACAATAATATTCGTTTACTTTACAGAGAATTTTAAATTCTCTACACACGATCATTTCTTGCAGTATGTTAAATTGATGATTAATTATCTTGATTGCAAAAGCTTTTAAGATTTATCCTAAGCTTTTAAGAGTTAAATTTTAGTTAAAGCTTACTTCCTAAATTTCAGCCTAAAATTTCCTGCCATACCGTGTTTGCAGGATCGCAATTAAATGAAAATGAAGGAGGAAAAAGTATTTAATGGTGAAGTTCTACTGACTTCGCTCGACAGCCAGAGATTCTGAATAGCGCGTATTCGCCTTTTAGACTACTCTCTCTCTAAAGCTATTTTCACGCTCGGCCGTACTTTAGGCCCTTGATAGTCGCCGTTTAGTTAGCTTTAAGGGGCCAATTCGTGTAGAATTTTGATAGCTTCGACTATACCTTTTTAGTTAAGTTTTATTTCTTAGTATTCCTGAGTTCAAGCCCAAGTGGAGACTTTGCTGTAAACTACGAGAAGGAGTCAACACTTGTTTTGAGAATAAAGGGTATTTAACCCTTTCAAAGTTTCTATTCTCTGTCTACTAATCTAAAGCGATTATTCGCTTACCAGTTCTTAAGGTTCCATACTTTTAGCTGTAAATTCTAGGATTGAATATTACAAGCTTAATGTGATGATCTATTACGGATTAATTTGAAACAATGACACATGGTTTTCACGTCTTCCGATGGTACCAGAATTCCAAAAATTCCATCAAACTCACAGCATCTTTTAACATGTTGTATCAGGTTCTATGTTCCTCCTTACTTGCTTTGGGAACATTAAATGACCTGACTCGGAACAGGGAGCTTACTAAAGCTATGTTCAATAAATGTGGGAAGTAGACAATACACACAAGAAGGGTATACGAAACCCTTTATTTTTCTCTCTTTACAATGATTTCCGGACTTCGGAATACAGAGACCAACCACTTGTGGTCTGAACGTAAGAATATAACAATATTAACTAAACTCTAACTAAACTAACTTTGGATTAATAAACAAGTGCCTACTTGAAGATTGGCAGTATATTAACAAAAAGCCGTATGTAGTACAGAGAACTGCTAACACTACAATACGTTTAAAATTATCAAGAGGGTTAAACCTCTGGCCTTGAAGGCAACCAGCAACGGAGTAAAACTGCTATGGCAAGCGGCCTGCTTCTAATCACTCCTTCCTCCTCTTTTGCTTGGCAAAAAGCCACAACTTAAGTACTTGGCGTTCGCAAGACAAATTTGCATAAATAAGTTAAAGCTTTTAATTCTGACCGGAAGTAGAAAATAAGAAGTGATAGTAAAGATTTAAAACAAAATAAACGTTAGTAAAACTTAGGATCCTTACAGTTGTACGAAACTGTTCCGGTCAGAGATATGATCCAGATGTTAGCGCGGCATACCTCCAATGTCAATGATTAATCCAAATGCCGTATTTAGTGCTACATGTAGCGCAGCGGTGCCCAAACTTGTGCAGGTCGATCGTTTTGTATGTGTTTGCCAGCCCGATTAGGTACTATGAACAAAACATACTTTAAAAATAACCATTCATTTATATTTCTTAATTGTTAAAATATGGTAAGCATTCATAGTCATAAGAGATATCTTGCAAGATGTTATAAAGTAATTGATTGCTGACTGATGACCGTGATAGCTAATATGGAATCTTATTGCTTCATTCCGATGTTAGATGGCTCAGCAGGGGAAAAGTACTTCAACGATTTATAGAACTTCTTTAGCTAATAAAGTAGTTTTTGGAATACGGAAACGAAAGTTATAAAGAACTGAACGATAATAATTGGTTATCCGATCTGTATTTTCTCACGTATATAACAGGTAAACTGAAAACAAAAACTGAACGAAGATCTCCAAGGAAAAGGAAAAACCCTTTCTTGATTGACTGGGACTGTAACTGCTTTTAAGATAAAGTTGAATTTGTGGATAAATCAGATGAAAGAAACAAATTTCAACCATTTACAGAATTTATCAAGCCATATTAATCACCACAAGGCAATTGAAACAGAGAAACCTAAATGCACTGAAAAAACATTTTGAACTCCGCTTCTCTGATTTCCATGAAGTTCAACCAATATTATCATTCATCTCAAACCCACTTCCCGAAATTAATATTTCAGGTGTATCACATAAGATTGGAAATATGTGTAACAAAAACGTTGATGTTTTGGAAATGTGCTCGCGAGAGGCCAAAGGTTGGGAACTACTAATATAGCGTTTCAGCGGTATTTCTATCTTCAGTAATAGCCAGTCTAATATAGAAAAAATAGTATTATATAGTACAGCAGTTTGCACTCACACGATGACAATAAGAAAGCAAAAACTCCTACAATCTATACAAAGACCTTTCTTCCTAAACTTTTCTGATATATATCGAACATCGTCTAAAGCTGCAGTGTACCAAACAACAAATTATATTGCATTATTCAATAACTGAATGTTAATAATCCACAAAAACATGAATTTTCTAACTGAAAAATTTTAAATTCAATAATGAAGTAATAAAACTACCAATCTTATTCTTTCCCAGCACATCCTTATATAAGCTAGTAAAAATAATATTACATTACACATAAAATGTGATAAACTGCTAAACGTTTTCTCAAAAATATGCACTGGTAAATCTGGCATGAACAATGGGAAAGAATGCGCAATTAAAATATATTACAATGATCTAGAATCGGATGATTTTGAATACCTACTTGGCAAAGATAGCAGTGCTTTTCTATCAGAAATCTATGCAATTCTTCAAACAACAGAACCAAACGTTTCCCAAATAAATGCATTTATTCTGACTGCTTATCTGCAACCTATGCCATCGCTAGTACAAACGATAAATATCTAGTTATGTCTGAATTAAAAATGCAGAAAGTAGATTTTTCAATATCGGAAGGCATTTTAACACAAAGATAAAAGATAAGTTATTCAAGAAATTTTAGATAAATTCTCGAAATCTAAAGGTTAATATTTACGTAATATGGGTAAAAGTTCATACTGGACACAAAGGCAATAAAGAGGCTGATCAGTTAGCCAAAGAAGCAGCCCAAGGTTTATCTGCTACAAAAATTTATATTTCCTGGCCTAAAATCAAAATTACGAATTGCTATTAAACATGTATGGCAGCAATTGTGGGATACCACCGAAACAGCAAGAAAAGCTTACAACCTCTTAACAAGAAACGGGTTTTTCTTCAAGCAATCTACTCTCAAACAATTCACATAGTTTACCACTGGACACAGCCCCTTTCCCACATGTTCCTATGCAACGACCACTTCATCTATAAATTCCTATGTATGTGGACAAAGAGAAGAATCAAAACGCTATATATTTTGATGCCCACAAACAAATTCATTACACCTAAATAAGCCTTCTTTAGAGCCAGACCATTTACCTAAGATTTAAGAGTTAAGATTTAACAATGAAACACAAGCATACAAGAAACAAATTGCGAAAATTATGGATTGCTTAGCTGATAGTGGCCAAGAACTTTGCAGTACCACTTAATTAAGACGAATCATTATCAAAGTTAATTACCATCATAATGCGCCATCAGAAGATATGAGGCTCGTCTGAATCATCATTGCGCTACCTGAAGACGTTAAGGTGTCCTGAAAGTCTATTGGTAATCCGAATATATAGTGTATGAAGTCAATACCCTGTAACGTCAGAACACCCGTGCTGGGTGAAAGAAAATACAGGTTGTCTTTTAAAATATATATTTTGAAAACTTAATAAGAAATTCTTGATTAAATATAAAAATAATTGAATCATTACAGCCATAATTCCTACAAAGGCCGCTGACGCGGCGACAAAGCTAAAATGCGTCTCCTTTCACTCGTTTACAGCATCAAAAGCTTTTTACATAAACTCTCTCCTCGTTTTGTTAAAAATCTGGAAATAAAATAATCAGTTTCTTATGTCCGGAAACCACACCAGGGGGGTTTCCGCTGCACCTTTCTTCCAAAGGTCTGCTGTCCATTCTGTCTCTGACAAACAGATATCTCTCATTAAGCACATGGAAGTCCGATGGGTGCATATGCCTGAACGTCACCACCCACTCACTTATGATTACTTTGCACTTATACCTAACCATGCCCTTATATCTTCAGATAGACGTTTCAATTTGTGGTGGATTTGATGAGCTTTATGAATGGCATTAGAACAATACTGGAGATTTTGGTTTGGTGTTTTAAACCGTATTTTTTTAATCTGCGTTTTAAGCTTATGTTTTAATCTTTTAGTTGTATTTTTGCGTGTCTGTGTTGGGTATGCTGAGTTAACCATGAAGGAGATTGTTATCGGCCAGGAGGGTTGGAACACACACGTATATTACATTATATTAACTAACTTGGTACGCCCGTGAATTATTTCCTCTAAGGGGAGTCAGTTTGCTTTTTCACATACCGATTCTTCGAATGATCGGAAGAGGCGTTCGAAGTGTGGGGATTTCTTTTTTAATCTGCATCTTAATTTTTGAGGGAGGAACACAGAAGACAGAACGAAGAAGGGAGAATGCTTGAAATCTGATTATTTATGGAATTTGTCAGTATGAGTTTTTCTAATAAAATATTTAAAATATACTATGTTACCCAAGAATGTTAGCCCAATGGTTAAGTTTTGAATTTAAGAAACACCCTGAAAAGACACCTTGTATGCTTTTGCCATCTGAATCAGAAATATTTCACTGATATGCTCTGAATAAGAATCTTCACAGATATTTCACATTACCAAGGTAAAAAAGTTCAGGAAATTGATCGCTGAATGTGTATCCTGATATATCAGTCGACTATCTGGCTTGAAATTCTCCGGCTTTCAATTTCATGGAATGTTTTTATATGACGCTGTACGTAGAAGAAAGCCACTGAAAAGATCGTCACACAAAATGGGTGAAAACGTCAAAATACTTTCCAAGGAAGATCGGAAAACAGCTTAACATCTCTTTTGAATAGTTTCGTATATAGTATGACAAGCTATTGAAAAACGTGTATTGAAGGAACCATACTAATTATTAATTGTTCACGATGTAAAAATATTTATATGGTAGGTTCCATTTTTTGTGATTATTCCATGAGACTCTACAGACCTTCGCTTTACTCTCGTTATCCTTATATTTAACTGGGTAAGCGATATCTGTCATTTCGGATTCATAACGTTTTCTGCCTCCATAATGTTTGTTTGGCACATATCATTTCCCAGGATTATATCCACTATCTGTTACTCCACAAAATCTAGCTTCACCTAAGCAGTTGTCAGGGAATGTATCTATATATATACATACATTTTTAACTTCCGAGGATTATGCTGCAATTAAAAAACTTTATAAGGATATATTTATATATTACCATGAGTGACGGTAGTGAAAAGTTGTCACAATTGTTACATGATTTTATCGTGGCTTTCGTGATTACGTAGGGCTTGTTTCGACTAGAAATCAATTCCACTTCCTCTTACCTAGTCGATCGCACTGACATTCTGCAGCCGAAGCCATTATTTACACTTTCTTATTATCTGACCGAAGTTACTTGGAACGAATGAGCCTTTACAACTTCATGCATGATACATTTCAATAAAATGCCGTTAATATGGAATCATTTGAATGATATCGCCTTAAAGTAAAAGTAGCTCTACTTCTTTCTTACATTGATGTTTCAATGTATTTATCCACTATAAAAACGCGTGACATATGCTGAAGACATTTGAATCCACTGGAAAGCTTAATTGTAGAAGTGCATAAAATAAAATTCAAACTAAATTTCAGATTGCATTTAAGAGACTAAATTTATTCTGTATCTAGGAAGCCTCGTATCTGAAACACAGATTCAGGTAAGTATTTGCTTTGTTAGAGTTTTACTTATAATTTTAGTTAATGTTATCAAAGCTGCTGTTTAGAATATAATTTCGGAAAAAGGGTTAATTGACTTTTGTGATAGGAATGTCATATACTAATTACAAGAGCAATATATATGGTACTTGTAATATTGGTTTCAGGTTTAGGTGTATATTTAAATGTTAAACTAAATTTTTAATTAAATTTGCAAATTATTTTGCTTCGAGTAAAATCTCATAAAAAATGAAAGCTTTCTGATTTTACATTTCGCCCAAGGGTCGGTTTCTTTAAGGTTTTGTGGTTTACCATAAATGCCATGTTCTTCACACTTAAACCAGAAAATTCAGTTCAACAGCAATATCGGAAAATAATTTTAAAATGAGCATATCTTCAAAATTTTCAATACGCAGTCTCCCGCGCTGGAGATAAAAAGGTTTATTTTTCGTACAAGGTTGTCATTGCTCGCTTTGAAATGGGTGGGTTTGTTAATAAAAAATTCGTTAAGTTTTACAAAATTTGAAATAGATTGGAAACCTAAGTTATTCAAAATTTGATGGCTCTAGGCACGTAGTTTTATCACAATAAGAGAAACGCACATACATTTATGCAGATTCTTCATTATTTAATTTCTTTAAATATAATACAGGCTGTAATATTTGGTGGCGGCAACATTTTGAAATGTGAACCGACATTTAATGTTTTCAACGCAAAATGCCAAAACGAAATTAATAGCTCTTCTAGGCTAACGACCTTTGGGCTATTAATCTTTTTCATTATGTATTTGTTGCATATAATTAAATTGAAATATGTTCCGAATGAAAATCACATTTTGAAGAATTGAAAAGCAGTATAAGGCGATGAACTTAGCACTTTTGTGCTAATTGCTAGTATAGTAATTACAACAAATTCATTCAGCTAAAATATCCCTCTAAAAGTGTTGAACAGATTTTGTGGCAAATTCAAATATTTTACGGAAGCACATATATAAAACATTCTTGACAATACATTTTAATTGCAGAATGAAACACATGTAATTATTTCGGAAGAATACCACGTCTACTGCTAAAGGACTATTACTGTATAAAACTCCTACTTTCTTTTTCATTCCAAGCAATTCTTGTGGATTTTTTTTTCATTTTATTTGATTTTGATAATTAAAATAATACTTTAACTTTGCATATTTTTAATCAATTATTTTCTTCCTATTTTGACCAAATTATGCAGTAGTATTATTTATTACTTCCTTGTACGAAGTAAAAAGGAAGTATTGTAATCGCGAAAAGTTTCAGGCAGCATATTTCAACGAAAATATCCCATTTTGACCTCTTTCAAATGCAATTTAACGATGTATTTCCGTGATATATGTACATAAGGACAGAATAAAATACTCTTTTCTTCAAAAAATATTATAAAACTGCTTTAAAATGAATTCTGAAGGGAATTTTTCGTAGCATCGTTACGAACGTATGTACGTACGTACGTACGTATCTCGCATAACTCAAAATCGAGTAGCATTAGAACGTTGAAGTTTTGTATATAGGACTGCTATAACATTTAGATGTGCACCTCGAATTTTTGTTGCGATCGGCCGCACCAAACGTATATAAATATATTTATATGTATATCCACTCTGTTACCCGTCTCAGTGATCTCAGTTTCTTTACTCTTATATGTTTGTAAATTGTACATTTTATGCTTTAAAAATGATTGAATTATGTTATTCTTATCTTCCGGTTAAGGATTTTAATTCTTTAGTAAATCTGTATGCAATATTTTTAGATTTATCAACAATTTTAAAATTTTTTAAGTGCCGCTAAGCCTGATAACGTTTTTGATGGCGGCCATTGCTTTTGTTTACATTTGAAACAGCAGGATAGCGGATTTGTTGCCAATCTAGAGAAACTTAGCTTCGCAACAACAAAGATAACGCCTTCCTTTATTATTTAAATCATGCTTAATCCTTCTGGAATTTTTTCGAGGAAATAAGCGTTTAAGATTTACTTCGTAATTTGTAGTACAGATATTTTGAGATTTTATGTGTTTTTGCCTTGTCGCGAAGTGAAAACTGAATTAATTGAATGAGAAATACTAAATCGTCTGTGAAGAACTGTTTCTTTTTTGTTTTGTTTGCTTAATTTATTTTATACATCGTTCTAACTTTATTATAGTATTTGATAAGAACATGTAGCAACGATTAGATAATTCTTTAAATGATATAAATTTTGTGCATCCTGAATTATAATATGAACGAAATATAATACTGTTAAGTGAACCCAGCGCCAGACTCTCGCTATGATAAAGAAAGTGAATTTTAAAGGATGCATTTATTTTATTGTGGTTTATGCGGTTTCGGCGAAGTAGGTTTAATTCAATCTAATAAGTTTAAATGAAATGCAAGAAAACATGCGTATAGTTCAATATTCCGTACAAGGAAGTCATGTGGTGTAAATATCAGATTTTTATTCAATAGTTTTCTTCTTATTCTTTAATTTTGACTTTCTACTTTTCCAATCCTACCTTTGAGTAACCATTATTTGCCTGTTTTCTTGCAACATTTTTTAAAATCCCTATCTGTAGTATATATTTGTTTTTGGAAAATTATCTTCAGTTTTTATTTTTTTCCAAACCGTAATCGGTCGTTCAACAAGGGAATCAAAAGAGGTGTAACACGAATAAAGGATTGAGCATTTGAGAGTGAAACGTTTGAAACCTTAAACAAGTATTAGACTAAAGATATATACCGAGGCATTTAATAATGGAAAGTCTTTGATACGGTTTCGTGCTATTCGTGAAAAGTACCTTTTAAACTAAGTGCATTTTTATTCTTTTGAGCTAAGCATCCCTGCTGAAGTATTTTTGTTGTAAATTCGGTTTTAAGGAAATTCTCTCTCCTCTGAGTGCCATTATGCTTTTAGCACAATGTCTAGAAATTCCATTGGCTTCAAAACAGTTCCTTCTTTTTACAGTAGTATATATTATGTTGAACCCTTCTGTGGGGAACTCGCAATATACTTATTTTGTGTGTGTGGGCTTTTTTTACTTCTTTCTATTGAGTTAAAATATAAAAGAACTCTTTTGCAAAATTTTAGTTCAGATTTTCGAAGATAACATGCGTTTCAATTCCGTAAATAAAACTTTATATTACGCAAAATGCTTTTTTTCCTAAACATTTTTCGTTCCCGAAGATATAGTTTGGTGTATTTAATTATGGCAAAGCACACGAGGGCTATCTGTCTAAGAGGAGGGGTGTTTTCGTGGAGGACTTTCTAAGTGAAAATGACACGTATACACGTTACACATGGGGAAAACCACAAAGACGCCCATGCAGACAACCCGTTCGCCGGATTCGAAACTCGGACGGAACTACCAGTGTTCAGCGACTTTACCGCTCGGCCGCTTGTGGGCCCTGTTCCCGAAGAAGAAACAGCACTAAAATGTCTTTTTTTTTTTTTTTTTTTTTTTTTTTTTTTGCTTTCAGAATATCTGACTTATACACAACCACATGTCCTCTTATTAAATATTCATTTTAGAACAACAAGAAACTGTTATTAAATACTGATTTAACTTTACAAAAATGTGAAAGATTTCAGATTTGAAATTATGTCTAAAGGGCCGTTTTTCAATAGTTTTTGTGTTACCATTATTTATTAAATATCATGTTCTTTGAACACAAACCATAAAATTCAATTCAATAATAATATCGCAAAATAATTTTAAAATGAACATTTCTTTAGAACTTCCGATGCACAGTCTCGCGCGCTGGAGATAAAAATGATTTTCCGTACAATATTGTCATCGCTCGCCTTAACATCCTTGAGTTTCTTAATCAAAAATTCCTTAAAGTTTTGCAAAATATGAAATCGATAATAAGACATCCAAATTCCAAATTTGGGCTTCCAGATGCTCATATCCGAAGGAGGATTACGTTATTCAAAATTGGATGGCTCTATGTGCCGTTGTTTTATCATAATACGAGAAACACGCATACATTTATGCAGATTCTTCATTATTTAATTTCTTTAAATTTAATACATGGCAACAATGTTTACTAGCAACAATTTGAAAAGTGAAACAATGCGTGTAATGAATCAACGCAAAATGTCAAAACGAAATTAATGGTCCTTCTGGGAAAATTGCCCCTTTGGACTAATAAAAGTAAAATTAAAAAAAATCTGATAACATTCAGATTTTACATTCCTCCCAAAGGGACTTTTTTAAAGTTTTGTGTGTTATCTTTATTTCTTAAATTTCATGTTCTTCGCACTTAAACTATAAAATTCAGTTCAACAGCAATATCGCGAAATAATTTTAAAATGAGCATATCTTTAGAATTTCCGATACACAGTCTCGCACGCTGGAGATAAAAAGGTATTTGTTTCGGCAAAGTGTTGCCATTATTCGCTTAGTAAAAATTCTTTAATGTCTGACAAAATATGAAATAGATAACAATCCAAATTCCAAATACCAAGTTAGAACTTCAAGATACCCATATTCAATAAAGCATTATGTTATTAAAAATTTTTTGGCTCAAGGTACCGTTGTTTTATCTCATTGCGAGAAATATACATATATTTATGCAGATTATTCATTATTTAACCCGCGGGAAGGCGCGTGGGGTGTATCATACCTCAACCCTACATAAAAGTGGAATATTCCTAACTTGTGAAACTGAAATTCTGTGCTTTTTTCAGTAGCTGAGTTTTTAGTTGTGGTTGACTTTCAGAACCGCTTTTTCTTTGCCTGTGTGTTTCAGAAAAAGATTTATCGGTATTTTGTTGGAACTGGGGTATGACACACCCCACGCGCCGGTTCGTGTAAGTGTTTTTCTGACCGAATATTTAGTACAGAAATTTAATTCTAGAGTGTAACAGTAAATACTTTTACTCGCAAGTGATTTTAAAGTACTTGACATTAAATTCTTAAAAATTTCTAACTGCATTATGGTAAAAAGAATGAGTCCCTATGAACTGGAGATGAAACGTATGCGAAATTTATTAGACATATTTGAAATCGACGAAGATTGCATTTCGGAAACTGAAGATGAAACTAAGAATATTTTCTACAATGTTTTGGTTTCGAAAAAGATAAAACATTAATTCCTGATGTTCCTAAAAAAAGGAAAAACTTCTTATGCTTTATATAACGATCATTATAACATTATAACATTATATAACGATCATAGTATAGATGATACTACTGGAGAAAATAAAACGTTAGGAATTATATGTTTTAATAATATGGCTAAAGGAGCAGTGGATATGGGGGATGAAATGTCAGCCAATTATTCAATTGCCAGAAAAACGAGAAGGTGGCCAATGGTAATTTTCTTTCCTGCACTGAATGTTGCTGTAATAAATGCTTGAAATATATTACATTCAACTGCTAATCCACCAACGAGAAACAGAAGTCTGTTTTTGACTTAGAGGCATGAAGTTTATTATTTTCATTTATCTTAATTAAATAATACTCTTTTTATTGTATTTCAAATATTGGGGTATGTGATACCCCACGCGCCCGTTCTAGTTTTCTTGGTGCGCCTTCCGCCGAGTTAATTTCTTTAAATATAATACAGATCTGTAATAGGTGGTTGCAACATTTCAAAAAGTGAATGAATGCAGAAAGTGAATCAATTCAAAATGCTAAAACGAAATAAATAGCCCTTCTGGGATAACGCCCTTGGGCTAATAACTAAATACTTTCCTAAAGATTTCTATATTTTGGGTGAGCAGTGTAAAATAAATTTTGCATGCTAAAATTAGAATGCAATTATTTTTTCAATCATTTGATTTTTGTAACTTTTCATTCTTTAACCCTTTGTTGCACCATGTCCACTCTAGTAGACAAAAGTTTAAATTTGTTTATTCTTCTGTAAATGCCTTAGAAGATTCCATTCCTGTGTTTATTCATTCTATATTATTAGAACTTTCAACTGTCGAACATAGATGGCTCTATTGCATCACTAACTAAAGCATTGTTACAGTCAAAAGTCGTTAATTTGGACACCCATAATCCGGAATGATCTATAATCCGGACCTCAAAGCTAAAAACTTTCTGCACATGTGCCGCGTTAGCACATGCGCACAGGCGTTTTACGCGTGCGCTAAAGACCTTGACTACTGCGCATATGCGTGTGCGCAAGTGCAGAATACGTTTTCGCCTGCGCGTTTAATGTATAACGGACCGTGTAAGCTAAAATTATCTAATTATCTATTTCAATTAATGTTAATGATTGCGTTGTTCCTTAATCTTCGAATTGGATCCCGCTTGTTATTTTTTGCAGACTGTAAGAGCAATTTTATAAAAGTAAACTTGAAATTTCGATTATGTCATATAGAATTTCCGATGCTGGAACTTCCAAAGGATCTACAAAACGAAAGTATGTTTCGATGTCCAACAAACAAAAAGTGGAATTGCTCCAAAAAATGGATAAAGGCATGAAGAATGTGACAGAGAGGTTAGTGAAAACGAAAAATTTCAATTGACAAGTTAGTCGGTATTCTCGGCACAGCAATTAACGGGACTTGAACAGCGGAACTTTGTAACTGATCAAGAAATTATGTCTGTTTATAGAATTAAAGAGAAAGTATGATCACATAAAACGAAGCAACTTAAACAACTTACATTGAAAGAAATGTTTAATAAAGTAAACAAATAAATATTAAGCTTTTTTTTGGTAAATTTTGATACCCTTTAGATCATAATTGTGCTTTATTTCATAAATTACGGTTTCATATTTTTAATTTTAGAATTTCTGCATGCCATCTTACGAGATTTAAACTGATGATCTATAATCCGGAAAAATCGATAATCCGGAATCGCCGAAGTCCCGACGAGTCCGGATTAACGACTTTTGACTGTATTTGGAAAATGGCTGCTACTTCTGTTTCCAAATTAGTACAGTTTCTCATAGTAAACATTATATAATATTGCTTCTGCCATTTTTTATTCATAATTAGTAATTTTAGACATTTTATTTTAATATTTATTTATAGCACATTTAGACATTTTATTTATAGCATCACTAACTAAAGCATTGTTATTTGGAAAATGGTTGCTACTTCTGTTTCCAAGTTAGTACAGTTTCTCATAGTAAACATTATATAATATTGCTTACACTTTCTTATACTGCCATTTTTTATTCATAATTAGCAATTTTAGACATTTTATTTTAAATGTCAGTTTGAGAAAATTGTGGAGTGGTTAGATAAAGATCTACCAAAAAGAGTGAATTGAAACCCAAGTGTACTGCTTATCAAGCCAAAACACCACTGGAAACGTTTATGTTTGGCAAGGAATTTCTAGAACATTTGACATTTGAATCCAATAGGTACAGGTTACAAAATCGTAGCAAAATGAATTCAATCACAATCGACGAAAAGAAGGTAATTTGAGGGATTTGTAGGTACATGTCAGTTGTAGATTTACCATTTACAAAACGGTAATGATCACTGCAAACAAGGCAGGAAATGATTTCAAATGCAATGACCGTAAATCGTTGGAAAGAGATTTGTATGCATGTACGTTATATATGCATGCTGTCCACTGTAATGAACAAACTGTAGCAATTATTTAAAACGAAATTTGAATAAAATTAATGTTTTTATTATTACTTAATCTATTACGTTTTTATTATTAAGTTCGGTGCTGCTTTGGTAGACGGTTGCACGGATTTTGGCGATTTTTTGGCGATTTGCCTTTTGGCGAGTAATACAACTTATGGTAAACCCATTGCTGGATAAGTTATTTATGGTAACCTATACTTTGTTGTCATTTTATTAAAAAAAATAATGCGTTTTATTATGCATAACTTCCTTGTTTTAAATATTATTTATGGCTTCTAAATATTAAAAATCAATTTAATTTTACATTTTTATTTGAAATAAAAATCTTGTTGTTTATAATATTTTATATAATTTTATGTTGTGGATGATGTAATCAATGACGTCACCTCACTTAAAATGTAATTGGTTTTATTAATATCTATAAATTTAATCTAATGTTTTAAACATTATTTATGGCTGTTAAATATTAAAATACAATTTAATTTTGCATTTGTTTTAAAAATGATTTTATTATGAATGATTATTTAAAAAAAATTTTAATTCTATGCGTGATGTAATCAGCTCCTTGATTGGTTACTGAATATTTGTGCATTACCGCGCCATTTTAAATTTTTATTATTCATCTCTTCGAATTCCTCAGATTTCAAATGGAATGGATATCTCCCTTTCGAAGACGAATGTTGTTATTGGTAATTACCAAGCATTATTCGTATTGGAATAAAAAAAAAATGCCCTTTGAACTTTATTTTGGCCAACCTGTCTTTCCTAATCAAAGATTTATTTATAAATTGTTAGTAGCGTCGGAGGAAATTTTGGAGGAAACCTCGCTAATTGCTTCTTCAATGAAGTGCGAGATGTTTGATAACAGATGAAGATGGTTAAAAGAGCCGATTCAGTTATGATTTCAATTTTTTTTTGTGGTACTTATCAATAAACAAAAGGTTAAATTACTCAAAAAATATGTAAGTACATATTTTTCTTTTATTTTATAATTATATACTTCAATTTTTGTTAAAAAAATTAATACACTATTTTCAAAAATTGCTGAGATAATTATTGTCACATATGTTTTAATGTTAATTATATTTTATATAACGTATTTTAAAGTATTTGAATTTAATAATATTCTAATTCTTTTAAATGTTCGTAGGATGGTTTTTAATTCATTATTCAATTTCAGTAATATTTTAATCTAATTAAACGTTGGCACAATGTTTTTATAGCGGTGTTTTTATTCTCTTTTTTGCTGTATGAAAGCAATAATAGCCTTACTTTAGAACTTTATACTCATAGTAAATGTAATTATTTACACTTGCCTGCCATCTTAAAAAACGACAATTTCAACAAAAATTAATCCATTACTTTTAACGATATTTATTTTTTTTTTAAGTTTCGAATACTTTACTATGCGTAAAAACAGCGTTTTTCAAGATGGCTGACGATTGTAAAAATCGCGCCAACAATTGCGCCAACGTAAATCGCCAAAAATCCGTGCAACCGTCTACCAAAGTAGCACCTTAAGTTCTTATGCTGTAATATGAAGTGCCATAAATACAATTTTTCCCCTGACCTTGCAGTCATCTGGGCAAAATGGAAAGTGAGATTTGACTTTGAGGTGCACATATTTTTGTATTTCCTCATGAATACATTCAAACAGTGTCAATTTGCTAAATTTTATAAATTATATATTTTAGAATGTGGTTTCATAAAATTCCATTCATTAAGATCCCTACATAGCAAATAATGTGAGAAAAAATATTTTTAATTATAAAGTATTATATACCAACTGATAAAAATTCTCAAAAACAGGTTAAAAAGCCACCATGTCACTCTGTGAACATTGTATTTTGTATATTTTGGCAATTAATATCAACTTAATAATGAGAATTTGAGCAGTTTTTTTTATGCACAAGTACAGATAGTTCGGTTCCAGATTTCTATCCTTTAACCGACATTCCCCTAGGAAAATAGAGATTTCCTCTCGGAAAATTGAGAAAGATGCAAAAAAAGAAAAGCAAGTAAAAAACAGAGAATCGGTGAAACCAAAGTCCCTCCAATAAAGCATTAAATCCTACCCTCTAATGCAGATTCTTCCTGAAATTGTCACATTTTTTAGGTATTTTTATTTTAGGCAAGAGCTCTGTTGGTGGGAAATGTAGCAAGATTACGGTACGATTTTCGGAATATGCTCTAAGCTGAGGGAAATCGTACTAGAATCCTTAAGAAATGGCCTTTTCACGTCTCAGTGGTATTTCTCTGCCCAAGATATCCGAGAAGGGGTGATTTAGAAAATGCGAATGCACATTCAAATCTGGAAAAGGAGATGAGTGAAGCCTTGCAGCTTTCTAGATATTTATCGTTGGATATTTAGAGTGATTCTTGGCCATAACGGTTATAGTAAAGTAACGTATTTTTCAAAATTTGATAAGTTTACATTTACATTGCTTCTTAAGAGTGACATGTTTTTAAGGAATTAATTATTTTCCTGCTTTTTCAGGTAAAAACGAACATTGAGTCATGTTTACAGTTAATACTGCGGTAAAAAAAATTTAAATTAGTAAACACGGTGTTGAATAAACAGGCTTACCTTTCTATTATGAGTAAACGTACCTTAGAAAAGGTAAATAAAAGAAAAATGTACGTGGCGCGGACGTACTCAGCTAATGAATATTTACGTTTACAGAGTGTTAAGTGTTGCCATCCTTCTTTTCATATTCTCTGTTTTCATATTTGGGATATAAATTAACCGAAGCACCCGGATTTGCTTCGGAACTGCTAAAATATTTTTAATGTTGGAGGTGTACAAAAAGTTAAAATTTTGGGTTATTTTTTATTCTCTTCTGGTTTGTTTATTTGTAAAGCTTGTACGAACTATTAACAGACAAAAATGCTAACTGGCTTGTTTATTTGTAAAGCTTGTACGAACTATTAACAGTACCTGAAAACATTGGAAAATATTAAAAGCTAAATATTAAATATTAATACACTGGAAAATATTAAAGCTAAACTAAATTATTAGTTTCATTATTCTTTCTTTTGAAGTTGAGGATGGTAACAATTTTTATAGCAATTTAAAATAAAATCCTAAGCTGTAATTTTGAAAACAAATTTAAAAAAAAAAGTAAATTGTTAGTTTTACATATTTAAAGTTTTGAAATTAGAGATTCCAATAATATAGTCAGAAGGTTACAATAATTCTTTTTTATGATAAAAGAAAATATGATTTGCTTTCAACGGACTCTTTTAACGTTTGTTTTAAGATAAGAAATGAATGAGTTTTAAGACGAACATTGAGTCATGTTTACAGTTAATACTGCGGTAAAAAAAATTTTAATTAGTAAACACGGTGCTGAATAAACAGGCTTACCTTTCTATTATGAGTAAACGTACCTTAGAAAAGGTAAATAAATTAAAATGTACGTGGCGCGGACGTACTCAGCTAATGAATATTTACGTTTACAGAGTGTTAAGTGTTGCAATCCTTCTTTTCATATTCGTGCGTACTTTAGTTGGGGTTTACTTTAGCTATTATCTATTGTTACGTTAGTTATTATTTCCATATTAGCAGTGACGTCAGCATCTTGGCAGGGTTCCACGCTTATTTGTTTCGTTAGAAAATTGGGTTTTACAATTCTGAGAAAAAACAACGTTTCGAGCCGTGATTATTGTAGGTGCTAAAACGACAAGAATGAGCGTAATATTTATAAATTTACAAAACGGATTTCGAAGGTTGAAATATAAAACTGGCTTCTTCAGCTGGATGAGTGCAAATGACGGACGACTGCAGAAGAACTAATGACGTCAATGGCTCACTACAGATTTTTTTGATGAAGACATAAGCAAATAAAATCAGAAAGAATAAAGGATGTTGCCAATTGAGCTAGTAATTTGTTAGTAATTTTCCTTCATATTTTATCTTTTACACACACACACATATATATATATATATATGGGGAGAAATTACGATGTAGTGTATTATTGTCATCTATGTTGAGTTTACTATACTATGCATATTATGTATCTGAAAATTTATATTGTATTTTTAATTGTTGTATTGTTTGAGAGTTTTTTATTACTAACATTATAAAATATTTCTCTCGCCCTCTTATTATGCCTTGGTGGTGTAATGGTTAGCACACTCGGCGCGTATTCGAGAGGTCTGAGATTCGAGTCCCGGCGAGGTCAATGCTTATTTTTCACGAATCTCAGCATCAAAAGTCCTAATGTCTCTACTACCTGTAGAGCGTTCTTTGGAGGGCTGCAAAGTAATGCATTAGTATAATATTATAGACTGCTATAAGTAAAAAATTTAATAGAAACTGGGAAATATTTTTAGATACAAGAGGAAGATGCACAGACAGAAAATTTGAGAACATATCTTTTAGGAAATTTAAATTTAATTATGTTAAAATTGAAAATGTGCATTTAGTTTTGACAAACGTGCTTCCAATGCATTCTGATATGTTTGTGCATCAGAAAACTGCACAGACATATTAAAAATACAATATTACAAAATTTTAATTTGTTTAAAATCAAAATATATGTAAATAAAAACATCTTCTCTGAAGATGAGGATAGTGCTGACAGATCAACTTCCAGTTCATTGCGCGTCGTGATGTTCCCCCCCTTCCGCAGAGCAGCGTGAAATTGATAAACAGATTTAGAAATGGTTAGAGAAACGTCATACATCAGTTTTTCTGATATGCTATAATTCCATATTCTTCTGCTAATAATTATCTGATGCAAGAGAAATTTGTTTATTCAAAAAATATAAATGCGCGAAACTGTCAAGTTATTGGTAACGTAAATAAATTTCATAGATAAATATCCGAGAATATTCCTTTAGGAAATTCCTGGCATGTTTTCTTTATCTTTTAGGAATGGAAAAGAAAATTCTTAGCATTAATATGGCTTAAAAAGAAAACAAATTTTAAAAGCCATATATTAAACTTAATACAAAACTGCAGTTGCGATATATATACGAGTATATGTATCCAAAGGAAAAAAAAAATTAGAACAGATGTAAAAAAATAAGAGTTGAAGAAAACTATTGGAGTCGTAATTTTATAAAAAAAAAATCGAGATAATTTTACAGTTTTATTTTTGTAGCTACTCTTATTTTGATAAAGAGAGACAAAACTTTAAGAAAAATGAACTAAAAAAAGCATTGTTAGACCACTGCAGCATTTTTTAAGACCAAATTCTAGTAAATAATGAAACCTGATAAATAAAAAGGCGGTGAAAATTTTTCTTTCTTCATTCTTTAGATTATTCGTATTATTGCTAATACTTGTGAGATAGTATTCCAGCAATTCCATCAAGTGTTTTTTTTCCTTAAGTTTTTTTTTCTACGCTGCTTTTGTATTTTCCAGATTTTTTTCTTCTCCTATTAGTAAAAATGTTTATTTTTTTCAGGTAAATATATTATCATGATTCTTTCCTCTTGGACATTATAGCTGATATTTTAGATTGCTGCTAAAAGTTTCCCAAATTACCATCTAGGATTATTTTTTCCAACTTTATATATTTTTTTTTACTTCTAGCTGAATGATTCTCCCCTTACGGTCTTTGCATTTACTTTTTTTTTCCTTAGTAATTCAGATTCTAATTTTGTGTAAATAAATGTTTATAAGATATATTTCTGAATATTTTGCTTCGTCTTAAGACATGAGTCATTAAAATTTAATGTGCGCTCAATGTTATTTGATAACGATATGAAGAGAAACCTTTCTACAAAATATAAAATATGTCTATAAATACGTACACTGTGCACTAAAAAAGGACAATTCTATATCTCCCGTTCTACTGGGCCGATTGATGAAATTTAACTTGGATTTTACATGTCTCGAGAGCGCGATATAACATATTTATTAGATTTATATATAATATTGGTTTAGCATAGATATTTTGACACAAATTTTATATCGCCACACTTTTTTTCAGGTTGCACCAAGAAGGATTCACTTGGAAAATTCTTAATTTAAAGTAACCTATTTCCCTTTCGCTTTCATCGTGCACGAGCAGAAAAAAATGGTGTAGCGTTCATTCTTTCAAATAATTTCAATAAAGTGTTAAACCATATCTGGCGTTAGTATTGCTTATAAGAAATATGCCAAATATCAGAATGCGCCAATATATAAATTCAGTTATATCTTGAGAAATTTTGAATAAAAGAACTCTATATTTTTGCAGGAATGCCCAGAATTGCATCTACTTTAAATTGGTATTAACATTTCTGTAGGTTATAATTCAAAATTGTTTTCGAAAAAAAATAAAAGTTAAGAAAAAATACAATTTTAAAAAATTAATTAAAAAATATCATTAACTTTTATTTGGATTGAAGCCAAATCTGATTTTTACATAACTTGGCACATTAGCATAGTTTGAGCAGTGGAACCGAAGTATGGAAAAAAAAAATATCCATGCCATTTCAGAAAAAGTCCGGTTTATTGTAAAAATACCTATGTGACAACAATGTTATATATAAATATAAATTTAAACAAATTAAAATTCTTAACAAATACGGATAAAAGTAAAAAAATAAAAAAGCAAAAATAATTTAAAATATTTTAAAAATATGCAAACATGTAAAAGATTTAATTCTCGAACCAATCTACAATATCATTTAAATTCAGAAGCATAAGCAAATCAAGTGCAAAATCTATCCATGAAAATAAATCTACTAATTTAATAAATTAAAATTAAATTAAACATTTTTTTTTTTTTTTTTTTTTTTTTTAAATGCCTATGTGAATGATCGTAGAGTAGGCAGGAGACAGACTTATCAAGGGGAAGTTGCCTCCAAACCTAACTCTCCAACCATTCAATTCGTGTTTCGTCATTCATGCAGGCAAGGGTAAAAATCAAAACCAAAAGTAATTCCAATAAAGTGGTACCCTTAGAAATTAACATTTAAGTATTAACATTTAAGAATTAAAGTTCAAAAAGGAAAATACTAATTAAGTCTTTTGAGAAACAAGCAAGTAAAGTCAAGAATTAAACTTAAAAAATTAATTTTTTATAAAATAATAAAAAAATCTAGAAACCAATGTATTTTAGAAATCCTTGTCTACAGAAACTTCCTCTACACGAATATGCATGACAATAAAAAGAAACTATAAAAGAACTATACATAATCCATATAAACCAATAAGAAATAAGAAACAAAAAGAAACAAAAAGAACTAATGCACAATTTTCAAGATAAATATATATTTAAAAATATAATTTCATATTTAGAAAATACTTAGATACTACATAATTTAAAAAAAAATACTTAAAGCAAGTAAATAGTAAGTTTTAATTCTAACTTACCTACTATATGAGTGTTGGGGTCTACAAAAGTGTTGTGAAAGAGAAGTAAGTGTGTTCTTCAAATTATATAGATAGCGCTTATGTAAGTAAAGTTGAGTGTCAAGCTGCTATCTTTATTATAGTATTTTTTTTTTGTAAAGATTAATATTAATTAAATTTAATTTAATTTAATTAAAAATCCTAAAGGTAGTAATATCAATTATTTAGGGAGTTAAGTAACTGAGCCAATCAAGAGATGTATGTTTGCTTGAAGGAAATTAAAGTGAAGTGGTATGTGAAAAAAATGTAAACTGTTTGTAATTTGAAATGTGTGTTCTGTTGAAAAATTGTGAAAATTGTTAAAAAATTAAGTGAAAGATATTTTGTGTGAAAATTGCAAAAAATTAAAGTAATTAAAAAAATTGAAATGTTTTAATATTAAAGTTTTAAAGTAAAATTTTTCAAATTTTTTTTTGAAATGAAGTCCTTAAAAAACCTCTAAAAATTCCCAGAAATTTCTCAAAAATTCATTTAGGAAGTTAAATAAAACTTAAATTTGATGAAAGAAAATATTAAAAGTTTAATGAACTTGATTTAATTGGTATATCAAAACTTAACTAAATACTGGCTAAAGTATGGAAAATTAGAAGAAGAAGATTAAAATTAGAAGAAGAAGATTAATTTCTAAGGGTACCACTTTATTGGAATTACTTTTGGTTTTGACTTTTACCCTTGCCTACATGAATGACGAAACACGAATTGAATGATTGGAGAGTTAGGTTTGGAGGCAACTTCCCCTTGATAAGTCTGTCTCCTGCCTACTCTACGATCATTCACATATGCATTTAAAAAAAAATGTTTAATTTAATTTTAATTTATTAAATTAGTAGATTTATTTTCATGGATAGATTTTGCACTTGATTTGCTTATGCTTCTGAATTTAAATGATATTGTAGATTGGTTCGAGAATTAAATCTTTTACATGTTTGCATATTTTTAAAATATTTTAAATTATTTTGGCTTTTTTTTTTCAGAATTTAAATTTGCTTTTTTACTTTTTTACTTTTATCCGTATTTGTTAAGAATTTAAATTTGTTGAAATTTAAATTTCATTCCTTGCAGCAATGGCGCAAAGAATATTTAATTAAATATGTATTTAAATTTAATTTTTTTTAATTAACCTCAATTTATTCTTATGAAACAATATATAAATATAATATATATATATTAAGTCGCGCTTTCGAGAAAAGAAAGACGCAAATTAATTTTCGTCGGCTTAGTAAAAATGGAAATATATAACTGTAAATTTTTTTCTGCGGAGTGTACATTAAAAGCAGCAAAGCTGTATAATTGAGTGCTTAAATTTTGTGTTTTATATGATTGATTTCTTAAGTTCTAATAATATATTTTGATTGAATTCTACAAAAACGCAATTCAGAGAATTTAACTGTAGTGTAGCAAGGATGTAACTTAACGTATGATGCATCATATTAAATGACTCACATTTCAGTGTATTAAGCTTACGATTGAAATAAATATTCCAGAGCAATCAGTGTACTATATTGAATCGAGAACAATTCATGTTCTGAGAACTAAATTGCAATTTTGAGCTCATGCATCGAAAAAAATCACTTTAAATTCATTTCATTTTTTAAAATACAAAATAAAAATTATGAATTTCATTGCAAAACATTTCTTCAGTGGACGCTCGTTAATTCGAATTCAATTAATTCGAACTAATCCAAAAGCCCCCAAAACTTGTATTGGAATTAATGTTCATATCTCATTAATTCCAACTAAATTTTTATCACTTCGGTTAATTATAACTAAAAATTTGATAAAAAATTATTTTTCCTCGTTTAAGGGAGAAAATACATACCGTGTTTATTATTTTGTTTATCAAAAATCATCTGTATTTCTTTTCTGCGCAAAGAGGCACACACAATGCATGCCTAGACTTAAATTGCATTTCTGCTAAACATTGGTGGCTATTGTCCTACTGCCCGCCTCTTATCAGTGTTTAACAAAAGCATCCATGCAGCCAGCCCGTTTGCGGGATTCGAGACTCGGACCGAGCTACTAGTGTTCAGGGATTTGACCACTCGGCTGCTGGTGGGCCATGGTTATTGGCTGAAAACAATTATGATTATGAAATTAAAGACTTGCTTTCAGTTTTAATATGTTTCTTCCTTTTGAAATGGATTATTTAATCTGGCACCTAATAAATACGATACCGACCAGAGAAATATACAGATACTGCTTAGTTTTAATTGAACCGAAATGCTGTTCCTATTTAACATTAATACTGCTTTTTATTTTAACAGAATTACGAGTACATAAATTATAGCTTATTTTTAACAACAGATATTAAAAACTGATTGTACATGCAAGTCGTAAAAGTATTAAAATTGAATCCATAAGACCAGAAACCTCTGCGGACGTTTCTCTCGATTTTTTAGAAAGACCTGAAATTAATTCTCCATGAGATGAATAAATATTAACGTACTTCTATAAGCTAATAATTTTAACATTTAATGACTTATTTTTATTACATTAAAATGCATTTAAAACCCTTCCCATACAATTTATCACAAGAAACGAGGTAAACATGCTCTAGAGTTTAACCTGTGTACTCTCATTATAATAGATACTGAAAATGCGTTCGATAAGTAGATTTCTAAAGCTCACGGTAGAATGAAATTCTAAGTATGTTCTTAAAAAAAAAAAAAAAAAAAAAAAAAAAAAAGTAAGTAAAATAACATCAAATGCATTATTTCATAAATACCTCTCTTCTATATCCAATATATGAACATTTCGAATTACGTGTTATCGTTAGATTAATGCGATAATCTATTGCAATTTAAATATTCTAAACACATAAACGCTGAGAAACAAAAGTGATCTTTAAAGAATTTACATAAAGAGTTTTAATTTTAGAAATATGATTTGTTAATTGTTTACTTAATTTAAACCAACCAACTTTTTTATGATATGAATCTTTACTGTCGCTTCTCCCTTTCCGTTTTACTGCCAAAATGCAAATTTTAGCTCGCGAATATTTAAATGATGTAGAAAGAGAGTGTATTTAAATGGAGGTTTTAGATTACTAAAACAGAGCGTGTTCTACCTGCTGAAGACCACGTTACTAGTTGAAACTTTACACCAGCATTTTCTCTTCAGTGTTTCTTTATTCTTGCCGAAAGTGCTTGTCATGCGGGTGTAAGTTTGATCCAATGTGTGAAGTAATTATTTATGTGTAGCCTTTCGGCTAAAGATTTGCCTTAATGCATTTGAAGTTCTATCTTTTGGTTTACGCCATAAATGCTGCCTGGTTTTGTAAGTTCCAGAAGTGCATTCTGTTTAGTTATTTGAGTATTGAATAAAAGGTTCTTTTACACACTCCTTACGTTTCTGGATGTATTCTAGATATAGTAATAAGTATTTTAGATTCTTGACGTAGTATATGTAACCGAAACGCGTGAGACTATACAGATTAACTTCACATATTTCAGATTTCAGCTCATACCCTATAAGGTATTGCAGCCTCACCGAAAGGACAAACCAAGCACTTTGTTGCTACTTTGGAATATGCAATAAGTTATATTATGCAGTATTTATTATCTAGAATACATCTTTTAATAACGAATAGCAGTGTGTTAAAGATGATATTTACACACGTATTTCAAATTAGGTTTATTAAATATTTTGCTCATAAATTCTGCACCAAAATTAAAAGTAAGATCATAGATGTAAGATATTTAAAAAAGGACATTTTTAATCTGCATGCTCAGTTAAATATTTTTGTCTATGAAACTTACAACATATTAATTTTCAAGCGTACAGAAAAGAAAATATTAAGAGAAAACTGTAGAAATCCATGCAAGAAAAAATTCCTTTATAGTCGTTTTACAGTAAAATAACTGATATTTCCAGTAAGTGTTGAAGATAAGTTAGATGAAATTATGAAAATTCACTCCAGAAATGTAACGGTTAATAATATTAATTCATTTTACAGCAATGATAAAAGCGTTAAACCTGCCGTGGTCTATGGTTTTATGTGGTCAACAGGCAGTCACGTCTTGCTTATTCAATATTTATCACTAAAAAAGAATCAGAATGTTCCAATAAAAAGTCATAAATAAAAACCTGGTTTATCGTTAAAGAGTCACAAATACTAAAGACATAACGTTTAAAGAGATATACGTTTGTTTGAATACATTTCCTCAGGACAAATGTCCAAAAACGTATATTTTGTATATTTTAGTTTAATTTATTAAATCGCAAGTATTGTTTCCTAAGCATATCTTAATCGAGCAATTAGATATTTATTCCTTTCCCGTTAGGAATTCTTTTGCATTATTTGAGAATACATCATAGCAAGGCCGCTAGAATCAAAACATCGTTAACTGTTTGTATCGCTGATTTTTCTTTGAGCGGAGAGAAAAAATATACCAAAAACATAGCTGTAGATTAGAAAACAAATGACTGTGATATTTCTAGCGTGCAACTCTCCCATTAAAGATAATAAGTTTAGTTAGAATTTTTCTTTATCCCACATAAAAGTACTTCTATTTTCTTTGCTTGAATGCAAAAGTCAAGACAGATAAAAATAAAAAAAAGATAAAAACTATTCACTAATTAAGACCTTAAGAAGCAAAAGCATAATACGTTTGTTTTTTAATTCAATATCCAGTTAATTTATTCAAGAGGAGCTGATGGGTTGAATGGTATTGCGATAAAAATAATGAGTAAAAAAAGGATAAACAATAATGCTATAGAAGATAAAAGTTTCGATAATTTATTTCAAGATATTTACTTGGCAATTTTTTGCTTGCTAGATACTTTCCTTAAAGCGATTTATGTAAAGGAAAGACATTATCAAAAATAATAAAAGGATTATAGCGAAATATTTGCAAAATAGCCATTTTTAATAATTTGCAAAATTGAAGTAAGAACGTTTAAGAACTTTGCTTTCAGAAGTTTCTTTACAAAGAAAATTTTTCTGGTATTTCTTTCTCTTTCTGTGCAGATTGAATATAGAATCACTTTGTGCGTATGCCTTTCTCTCTCTCTTTATATTACATACATATACACTGACGTACAAATAAAAACCAAATGTATTGTGTGCTTGGACTTTATGGCAGGTTTATAATATCTCAGCGAGCTGAAATGCAGAAATTAATATTGTGCCACATTGGAATATAATATTTGTTGGAAATACACATTTTTAACAGCAAAGGTTTTAAAGTGTCACTCTAGCATTTGAAATTCCACGATTCATGCCAATGGACACAGTGAATTTCTGTTCCATGAATGGGAATTTTAGTGTAAAAATTAGAAATCATCTCTCTGCTGTTACAAGATATATAAGTCTCTTTAAAAACCATGTAGAATTCTTTGTATATTACCTACAGTATAAGAAAACTATGAAGAGGATGTTTTCTGCTAAAATGACATGTAATTATATGTTTGTTTTGGTTTACTGAGATTATGGTAAAGCACTCTAGGGCTACCTGCCTAACAGGATGTATGCCTTCTTGGAGGACTTTCGAGGGAAAACTGGTTCTCATAGAAAATAACGAAAGCGTCAATGCAGTCAGCCGATCGCCTGGAATCGAAAACAAGTCACAACTACCAGTGCTCAGCGACTTTACGGCTCGGCCGTTGGTGGGAGTGTAACTATCCGTCTTATCGGTATTGAAAGCGATATTTTTGAATTTTATTTTCGATAACCTGAAATAACTGCTAATAGATCAAATACAAGGCGCAAGTAATAAGTTTTAAATCTCGATCTGTCTTGAGCTTGATGACAGGAAAAATATGCATTTTAATTTAAAGCTATTAATTTGAACTATTAACATAAAATAAACTTTAATTCCTTAAAAAGTAGGCCTACTGCCAAAAGCATGTATGCAAAAACACGCTCAGAAAATTTCGAATGACGAATTGTGTCATAGAAGCATAGTCTACAAATCTTCGAAGAAATTAATAAAATGCTATTCCGCATCCTTTATTACATCAGCTTAAGTTCAGGCTTTCTTACTTTATAAGAAGAAATTAATATAATTTTTCCTATTCTTGTTTCGAAGAAGTATTGCCGTTTTCCACTATTTTATGTTTATTTTTAATTTTTATGCACGACATTTCTTTCCCGAGACCGTAAAATATATATGTGACAGTTAAATTTGCTTATTCAATGAGCAAGAAATAAAGAAATAAGTTTTCCTACTCAGATAAGTGTGTTTTTAGCTCAAAGGGCGTTAGCTCAGAAGGGCTATTAATTTCGTTTTGGCATTTTTGCTTCAAAAATTTTAAGTATTCTTTTCACTTTTCAAATTTTTTACCACCAAATATTATCGCCCTGTAACGAAATTAAATAATGAAGAATCTACATAAATGTATGTACATTACTCGCGTTGTGATAAAACAACGCTACCTAGAGCCATCCAATTTTTAATGACGTAATCCTTTACCGAATATGGATATCTGGAATCCCTAATTTTGAATTTTGAATTAGTTTTATTATCGATTTCATATTTTGAAACACTTTAACGAAGTTTTCATTTACAAACTCAACGATTCGAAAGCGATCAAGGGCAAAACTGTGCGAAAAAAAATCTTGTCTCCAGCGCGAGACTGTGTATCGAAAATTCTAAAGATATGTTCATTTTAAAATTATTTTGCAATATTGCTGTTGAATTGAATTTTATGGTTTAAGTACAGAGAACATGATATTTAATAAATAAATGTAGCACGCAAAACGTTAAAAAACGCCCCTTTGGGCTTAATATAATATCTGAAGGCCTTCAGATTTTTTTTATTCATTTATTTAAAATATTTCAACGTACGTACGCTTCCGATATTACTAGATAATTTATAGAGAAATTTAGTTTCCCCACTTCATGCTCTTGTACTGTAGTCGGTGAAATGGCCAATCAGCAACTTGAAACCGAGGAGATGCCATTCGAGGATACAAGGATCTTGTTTCCCAGCTTTCGGGAAAAATCTTAACAGATGATACAGTTTTGGATCGAAAATCATGAAAATTTAGGTACGCTCTCCCCGGGATCCGAACACCTAATCTTCTGTTTGTTGCGAAAGATTTGTTTTTGGTTGTGGTTTGACTATAGCAACGCAAAACAGAGCTATCTACTTATAGGGAGGTATGCCTTTGTGGAGGGCTTGCAGGAAACTGGTTCATATAAAGGTTAAACTTACGGAAAGCCACGGAAACGCCCATGCAATTCTCCTGGAATCGAAAACCCGGTTGGATCTACTCATGTTTAGCGACTTACAAAAACGAAAGTTTCAGCGCTCGGCTGCTAGTGGGCCGTGTTCCAATAAAAAATCCTGATAAGCTGAAGTTAAAATATTTAATGAATAAATTTATATAAGTTGATACTGCCCGGTAGGAAGGGCCTGTGATATCTATTCGAAGAAAATTTTAAAGCGTAACTTCTCAGAAAAGCTATATTTTTCAGTAATTCGTTTTAAGCGGCAACTGAAATACTTTGCAGTTTTTTAGCAGTTGGTGCAAAGATTTCTCTGATACTTATCAAACACTTTTAATTAATATGTTAATTAAATTATCAACAAAATACCCCCCTAGTGTTTACAGTTTTCCATATTAGTTTGTATTTTGAATTTTTTTGTCCTTTAGTTCAAATATATGCACTGAAATCATTACCTTTGGAAAAATTCGGGAATGACGTTATGCTGTAACTGGGAAGTAAAGCAATGAATTTTTTTTAATGTTTTCTAATAAATAATCGCTTCTTTATTAGAAAGCTTTAAAGAAAGTTTTGAAGATCAGTGATCAGCAATATAAATAACATTCAAATTTATGCAAATAATCTTCAAGAAGTTAAAGCTAACATAACATTTACTTAAAATTTGAAGCTAAAATGGGAGAATTTGTTTAAAGAAATAGCATATTTTCGAAGTATTATATTTCAATATATATATATTCTACAAACCTTCGAATATATATATATATATATATATATATATATTGTATCAAAAGAAAGTTAAATTAAAATTTAAATAATTCCCTTGCGCCAAATTTCAGTTTGCTAACAAGATTTCAGGCTACTCAGGAATTTATAATATACAAAAACAGAAATTTATTATCAGTGTATATTTTAACGAATATACTTTTAACGAACGATTCCGCTTTGGATAATGAGAATTTGTAAAATGATTAGCATGCCTTTTTGTTTATAGAAGCGCATTTTAAGGCTTAAACGTTAAATAAGAATGTAGACGAATGGGGGGAAATATCTGAATCTGCATTACGCCAAAAGGGGCGTTTTATAATGTTTTGTGGGTTAATTTTATTTATTAAATATCATGTAGAGCATGTTTATTAAATATCATGTATATCATGTGTAGCAATATCGCAAAAAAAATTTTAAAATGAGCATATCTTTACAGTCTCGCGCACTTTTTTTTTTTTTTTTTTTTTTTTTTTAGTATTTCTATTGCTTGCCTTGAAATCCTTGAGTTCGTTAATAAAAAAATACGAAATACGTTAACGTTTCCCAAAATATGAAAATTGAATATAAAACAAATTTTAAATTCCAAATTTAGGCTTCCAGATGCCCATAAACTAATGTTATTCAAAATTGGATGGCTCTGGGTACCTTTCGTTTTATCACTATGCGAGAAACATACATACATTCATGCAGATTTTCCATTATTTAATTTCTTTAAATATAATACAGGGTGTTAATATTTCGTGTCAACAGTTTTAATAGTGAACAAACATTTAAACTTTTCAAAGCAAAACGCTAAAAGGAAATTAACGTTTGTGAATTTAATGTCTTGTGGGTTACCTTATTTATTAAACATAATTTTCTTTGCAATTAAACCATAAATTCAATTCAGCAGCAAAGTCACAAAATATTTAAAAAGAGTACATCTCTAGAATTTCCAATACACAGTCTCACGCGCTGGAGATATTTTTTTTTCCGTGTAGCGTTCCTATTGTTCTCTTTGAAATAGTTCTGTTTGTTAAATAAAAATTGGTTAAAATTTTACAGAATATGAAATAATAGATAATAAAAGAAATTTCAAATTCGGGCTTCCAGATGGCCATGTTAGAGTACAGGCCTAAGTTATTCAAATTTTGATGTCTCTATGTACTGATGTTTTTCCTCAATGCAAAAAAAAAATACATACGTTCATACAGATTATTTATTATTTAATTCCTTTAAATATAATACATGACTCTATTATTTGGTGGTAACAATTTGAAAAGTGAAATGCCGTTAGATAGCGGACGACGCAAAATGCTAAAACGAAATAAGTAGCCCTTCTGGGAAAATTTCCTCCTTTGGGTTAAAAACGAAAATTATAATAAATATTTTGAGCGAAAAATTAACTTTTCCGCTATAGTGAGATTTGCGTAGACTATGGACATTCTTTCCAATATTTCTTAGTTTCATTCTAAGGTGCAAATTCGGAAGCAATTTATTTATAAAGAACTACGTTCAAATTCCGTTTTTCGGAATTAAAGTATAAGAGCTTCATAGAATATTATCAAGAAGAAACTTAAATATTAACGAATAATAATTGATAACGCATTATAAATATTCTATCACGCGTATTTTGCTATATTTTAGATCTGACTCTTTGTGTTAAATGCATGTTTATAAAATATTCTTAATCGTGGCGTTGAAAGCACGATGTCTTTACCAATCAATAATGCAATAATAATCATCATTAGGTAGTCACTCATTTTTTTTTTTTTTTTTTTTTTTTTTTTTTTTAAGTATAGATTACTAAAGCATTTTGAAGCGAGCTGACACACATAAAGGACCCATTTTTCCATTTTTTCTTACAATGTGAGCTGTGAAAAGCATTTAATTACGCTTTCTTTAGCAATTTGTACGTGACATGAAGCGAAAAGCAAACCCACCCCAAGAATCGTTCCTAGTTCACTGAGACAGAAAGGTTATTGTCTGCATGCACTGGGAAACACATTATCCAAGAGCAGGAAAAGATAAGAGTTAAAAAAATAATGCTTTTATTTTCTGACACTTTTATTTTCCTTAAGCTCGGTAAGAAACTATTATAATAATGCCTTTTGTGAAAATTAAACATGTTTAACACATTAAAGACATGAGACAAGAAGGTTTTCTTTTAAAAGCTTTTTTATCGTTTTGCGTGTATTACCTACAGGATTTGCATGCTTATCTTTTGCAAGTATGCTTTCTGATAACTCTCTGCGTGTGTGTGTTGTATCTTCCTTCTTTGTTCGTACAAGTGTTTATATAGAAAATCTGGGATAGTTTTAAAATTTTTAAATCTTACAATGCTTAGATTATATTTATTAATACCTTCAAATATTAAATGTGTACTCAGGAGTAAAGATACTCTATTCTATTCAAGACTTTATTATATTCTATACTCTGTTATATTCTATACTGTATTCAAGTAATAATAAATCTATAAAGGTAGGTGAAGATACTTTTAGTATCTTCACCTACCTGTATTCACAGAATTCCCTGCCAGTGTGGCTTAAGTTACATTCGTCAAACTAAGACAGCCTTACGGTTTCGCGTTAAGGAACATGAGGCATATGTTAGAAAAAAGGAAACACAGAAATCTTCTGTTGCCCAACATTGTTGGTCCGATTAATCATACTTTCAAATTTTCTGCTGCCAAAATTATTCAAAAAACATCTTCCATTGGTGAACTGGATTTTCTAGAGGCATTTCGCATTCAAAAGAATCTTTCTGTTCTAGTTAACGACCTTAATTCCAATTCATCTTTGCCTTCAGCATTTAAAGAAATTATGTTCTGGTTTCATCAACAGATGGCGCCACTGGCTTATCTCCTGTCCAGGCTTTCCAGGCTTTCTTATCTTATCTAATCATTATACCTTATCTCGTTCATTTGCGCTGTTGCAGCTGAAGATGATGGTTCGGTAAAACCATCGAAACTAGTCTTGTGAAAATTTGAAAATATAACTCGTATTTTTGTGGTTTGACTTCTAAATTAACCTTCAAGTGTATATATTTAAATTTTAGAAATTTCCTCGCTGAAACCTGAAGTGAAATGTTTAATTATTAAAACTGTAAGGTATATTTTAATTTTATAACAGTTATTTTAATTTAGTGAACATTTCCCATCTTGCCTCGTTTCAACTTACAATTCCCTACCAGAGTGAGCTTTTAGAATCACTTTGAATGCAAATGAGTAAGACGTAGTTTTAACGGAAAGTTTAACTTACTTCGAGAGAGAGAGAGAGCTAGGAATTCTGAGTAGGTATTGGGGTAATTCTATCTAAGCTGATATTACACTCATTACTGATATTATGTGTCTTATGTAGTTCGCTGGCTAGTTTACCTTACGGGCCAACTACGTTAGTATAGTATTAGCTTCTTCTGTATTTCTTAGTTAGATATCTTTAGTTCTTATTTTTAAGCTCAAGTGGAAGCTTTGTTGTAAATCAAAAGAGAGAGGCCGACTATTCATCTTATCTTCAGGGAAATAAAGGATTATTAACCCTTCTTGAGTTTACGATTTCTGCTCCTTTTAACTAAGTGATAATTCACTTAACAGTTCATTAGGTTCCTCGACATTTAATTTAGCAGAGTAAAAGTGAAGAACTCTACAAAAAAAGGATTAGGGCCATTTTATACTAGGATGCTGATAGTTAAAGAATGAAGTAACTTGGAACATATTGTTGCCTTATGCAGAATGCTTTATTGACAAAGCTTTTTTTAACCTTCCTGCACGCGCGCTTGGGAATTTTAAATGAGCACGCGCGTGTCGTATTTTTACGACATCTGTTGCTTTACCGTTTTGGGCTCGAAAAATGACAGAAATGAGTGAATATTGATATTAAATTTGTTAAAACATAAAACATTAACTTTATTACTGCAAAATACAAATGATGTCACATTTAAATGATGGTAAATTATTTTTAAACGTTCAAATCAGTCAGCTGGAAAAGCAACGATGTATTTCATTATACAAATTTAAAAAAAATATATTTAATAACTATACCTTAAATACCAAGCTAGTTTTAATATTCATCTATCCTGTCCTGTTGATTTATCGTCGAATCGAAAACAACTTGTCAGAAATAAAAATCACTTGTAGATCATCACAGCTGTTGTTATTTCAATTCCAGTTCCATCACTTCAGAACAATTCTTTTGCATTTACATGGTGTCCTTTTTTTTATTCCTATCATACATAACAATCCAAAGTAGGCTATCATTTCCACTTAGGTAACAGTGTTATTATTCTCACATCCAAAATTTTCCTTGTCCTTTTTTTCATCAGATAATTCTTGAAGAATGCGAGCAAAATGAGCTAGTTGCATATATATATATATATATATATATATTTTCATGGTAATATATATATATATATATATATATATATATATATTACCATGAAAACCGATATAAAAATTATACACTCGAGTTTATACAAATTAGAATAATACAGGTAAATTAAAAACACAAAATTACAAAATGTTTGAGAAAACAAAATATTTTCCGAATTTTCCCCCACGACCACGCGTCTGTCGTAACTTTTAGGAAAAAGTTGCCACGTAGCGCAAAATCCCAGCGAATAAACAGAAAATGTCATATGACTTCCTTTTGGCACATTCCATGATGTGGGCAAGGGTTGAAAGGAGGCATAGAAATGACATTCAGACGTCTCAGCTTCGATATGCGAAAAGTGTGCATTAAAAACCGAATTTGTCGTAAATTTTGTGCATAGCACGCTTGCTGGAAGGTTAAAAATCTATTTGACAGGCAGAATTACAAAAACTGGTTCATCCGCGGATGAAATGACTCACCTGGTTGAAAACAAATTGAAAAACGTATATTATTGGTATTATTTTAGGAAACAAAATTATTTTCCTCACGGTTTAAATAAACCGAATTTGCGCTTTTTCTTATTATATATCTTTAATGCATCCGTACGGCTTTTATTAATAATGGTAAATTCATTTTGAAATCAAAGTATCAAAATGAAATTTGTCGTTCCATTCATTGATCAACAAGTGTTCAGAAAATGAATTTAAACCAGGTGATTGATAAATTTTCAAAATTATTCCAAACAGGAAAGAGATTTGGCTTGCGCGAATCTGTCGGTATGTAAATATGTACTTTACACGAGTTTTTTACAACAATGATGGAAGATTTCAGATTTAAAACATTAGTCAAAATGCTAATAATATTTAATAGTCTCTTGTACTTTGAAACAGTCTGCAAAATGCTTTTATTATCAGAACCACCATACAAGAAAAACTAAATAAAACTAAATATTAATTGTCTTTTCTGCATTCTATCAGCACATTTCACTTTTCTTTTCCTTACGAATTTATGAAATGAATCCAACTAATTTTGAGCTTTAAATATCGTAATTTAATAAGCCTCAAATTAAAACTCCAAAAATTTATTTAGGCAGTTTTTCTTTAAATCGTTGATGATGGATGGAAGTAGTTTAGTGATAATACTGAATTTTGGCTACTATTTAATAGCACTTTAGCTAAACCTGATCTTTGTCCACTGATGCAGCTTTTATGTGCAATATATCTTTAAACTAAAACTTCACTGGAGACCAGATGAAAAGAGGCGAATGGAAAAAGGGACCCATTTTCTTCTGTACTGATCTAAAAGGGTTTGGATTGAATTAATTTAGATTATAAAAGTGTACAAAACGGGTTTTTGCTTAAGAGGTAGACTGGCGTCGTGGAGGACGTTTTAAAGGAATTTTGATTGCATTCTGGTTATACGTAGCGTAAACTAAGATATCTCCCAAACAACCAACCCTTTAGTCAGGATCTGAAAGCGAGTCAAAGCAAGATCAGTAGTCCCGCAGGGTTTGGTTCTTCCCAGCGCTGACGTCACTGACTTACAGAAGTAGGAGAAAAGAAGACACAAAAGGAGTAGGGAAGAAGTTCCTTTTGCGGTCAGTGATGTCTCGCAAGAACAAACCTTATAGTTGCCTTACGTGGTAATACTTGCATTGTATTTGTGTGGGACTACTTTTTGGTCAGCTATCTTTCCGCTCGGCACTGATGACCCGGAAGAGCATAGAATGAACTGGACTTTGAAAATATGTCATGCCCTTAGGAACAAGACTATCTTGATCACTTGACCAGATCACTGAACTGGGAAACAGAGCAAGTTCAATCTCTGAAGAAAATACGAATAACATTTTGACTACCGTTTCTACATTGCGAAATGAATTTAAAATTAAGCAGTATAGAAACTTAGACAGCGAGATACAACATCTGACTTATTTGTCCCTCTTCTCAAAATCAATAATTTAATAGAAACTTCGAAATAAACCTAGAAGAAAATTTCAGTTTGAAATTTCGCAGCTAAGACGAAATTTTCATTTTTCAGTTTCGCAAATGAGAAAAAATACCTAAGGCCGTTAAGACTGAAAGGCTTGCTGTAAAATTTTTAATAATAATAGTAGAGCTTAGTCTAACAATGTACCTTAATTAAAAGTACTTTAGCTTAGTATTTTCAGTCTTCACTTGTTTGTCATCTTAATTTATAAAACGTTAAAATTAATTTGTTTGAGAAAACATTCACTGAAATTTTTGACTGGCATTATCTTGCAGTATCAAGTAACAATACTTACATTTAAAAGATTGTGCCTGCAGTTGACTCTTCATCATAATATTAAATACAGTATAATACAACGATTGAAAATAAGGAGGAGGGTGTTGGATAAGGGATCAAACTCATCAAAATTTAAAGAGCCTTAGTTATACACTATCTAAGATTTCTACAGGGTACATTTACATCTCAAAGTCACATAACGAAATTGAGAGAGTTTAATCTACATTTCCAATAATTTCGTCCAACATTTCAATAAATTAACACAATATTTAAATTTTAAAATTAAAGAAATTTGGGGCCTTGTCTGCTTCAAAATTCGAGCACATTTCAATATTTTTGTACTTTGTTTTAAATTGGAGAAAGAAAATGGTTTTGAAGTAATGATGCTTTAAAAGAAAAGACGGCTTCTTAGAAGTGCACCTCTTTGAAACATAAAATATTTTATTAGACTTCCGGGAGACAGGATTGCGTATATTGAACCTTCCAAGATTAATGATTGCAGTGTCTTTATCGTTAAGCCTTCGAAGACTCAGAATTGTATCTTGAAAATTATCGATCCACGTTCTAGCTTTCCTCAGTGCTTTAAGATGTTTCAATGCAAAAAAAAAAAAAAAAAAAAAAAAAAAAAAAAAAAAAGCAAAACTTATTTTGATATAAAAACACGTATGAAATAACCTCTTGTAATTCTTTAAGGCTAAAAATAAATTAAGAAGAGACAAAAGGATAAATCCACAACAAGAACAGACATGTCGTACTTTGAGTTATAAGGTACTACGCTTCAATAAATGATCTAGCTATTTTATGCTCAAATAAAATACGGCAATAAAATCGGTATGAACTCAGTGTAGGACTGACTGTTTTGCTAAGATGATGAAGATTTGAAAATTATATGAGAATTCTGAACTGAAAGCAAAATAATATTGCTAAGGAAGACCTTCATGTTAGTCGCGATATAATATTATTTCTTTATTGATGTATTTACTACAGACTATAAATTTGACGAAAATCTGTAAAATCAGTAACTGCGATGATGTGCATTATTTCTGAGAATCAGTTCTGAATTCTAATTATTATATTGGCTGCCGGGTTGGCATGGTGACAGTAAGGAAGCCAGTTGTCACAGATTTCGCTCCGTTTTCGAATTTCGGCAAAGTCATAGATATTCGTAATCATATAATGTCTTTGTGACATGGAAGTACTTAAAATACTGTAGCATTGAAAGTTCTCTTGAGAGGTTGCTGGCAGAACAAAAGAAACGCTAGACGCTGATAAATTCTAGTTCAGGCCTCATTGTGCACTATAAGTGTTTATTGTTCATTTTATATCTTTGTACCTTTTATTTTTTAGCATTTTTATATACATTGTGACTTGTTAAATTATTTTGTGCTTTAACACAGTACTGTAGTGTAGTCTTTCACGCTTTTTACAAAGAATTTGAGATTTTACATACATTTTTCTGTCAAGTATAAAATTTCGGTACAGGCACAATATAGATGTTATAAAGTATTTTGACACTGTATTTTTTTTTTTTTTTTTACAAATTAAAACACTGTTATAGAATGACAAGTGCTTAATTTTGGCAACTTAAAGCACTTTTACCATGAGTAAAATACAGACGTCAAGCAAAAAAAATCGTCTAAACATTTTCGGAAATGATAAAAATAGATAATTCCGTTGAAATATGATACCCGAATTTTTCGCTATCCTTTGTTTCGTACAAGGAAGTAAAAGTACATATATAGAAATACATAAATGTGTAAGATCTGTCTCTTCTATTCGACATAAACTATACTAGTAGATCCTACAATGAACCTGGCGAATTCTCGCTCAGGCGTGAATGAAATACCAGCACAGAAGAAGGGTGAAAATGACCATTTATTAATTCCAATTAATAACAGAAAATGCACTATCTTCGTGTTTGCAATAACACCGACCCACTTTAAATTTACATCCTGGCGAGGAACGATGAGGGGAAGTTGAAGAGTTCAGGAAGGGTATGAAACTTAAAATAATTTGTTATGCAAAATAAGGGAGACCCTACAATTGTACATGTACTAATATATAGAAATATAAGCCGCTCAGACGGTACTGTGGTTAGTGGAGCCTGACTGCTATACCGAAGTACCCGGGTTCGAATCCCGGAGAAGGCATAGATGTAAAAATTGTCTGTCCCTTCATAGCAGGCCCCCCCTATTAGGTGTCTCCATAATAGAGACCAAAACATCTGGCCTTAGGAGTGGCCAATGCATAGTAAGTGCCCGCCATTGGGAAAAAATATATTTAGAATTTTTTTTTTAACTTAATGCGGTTTTTACATTCGATTTTACCGAATTTAAATCTGCTGCCATTAAATATACTGGTAGTTGTTATTAAATGCACAGTAAAATATGCTTTTCTTGGAAGATCTGAACTGCCATTTCCAACATGTTCATCCCGAAAATTTAAAATTCAAAAATATAACATCGTAGTTCTGAATTTCGAGGTCAAACTCCTCTTCAAATCCAAAGTAGCATTTTCTTCCTCTGTGGAAAAAATTTCGAGAGTCGTTTTTCTCAAGAACAATGCTTCGAGTGCCATTATATTCTACCTGCATCATTTCGTTTTATTTTGTTCTTTATGAGAGATGGGGAAGCAGTATCTAACGAGCTGAGAATAGAAGCCTGAATAAATGAAGGTGATTTTAAAAGCATCCAGTCCACGATTTTTCATCGTTATACGCTACTATTCGCAGTCGCATTTGTGCTACCTTAAGAAGCGTGTAGCACAAAAGAAAAATACACAGCTTTTCCTTCAGAAGTGCGTGATCATTTACGGTTTATTTTTATTCAAAATGACTACGAAGTTGGTTTCCCAAAAGACATTTTCTCTACGCAGATTGATCACTTTGCATTTTAGTTTCTGGAAGTAATTTAATGCATATTCAAATCAGGCAACGCAATGTTCAGAACACAGAACTGATTACATTATTCCGAAGATTTTGATTTCTTTTCAATTTCCATAATTCTTGAAAGGCAATTTTTAATTCTAAACCACATACAAAATAAAATGAACAGTGTACGTGATACTAATATGAAAGGTAAGTTATTCAGCCAAAATGCCTGTCATGGCAATCCTAAGTCGAACAAGTCCATAGTTCAGAATCTTACTATATAGAATATTAAGCAAAACCACTAAGTGGAAGAAATTTCAGTAGTAACAAACTGATCAGATTGTAAGCCAAAAGATAACTATAAATCATTGCAATACTACGTATATACTAAACTCAGTGGCGCAACAGCCCTAGTGGGCCACGGCCCGTAGCACCTCGAAATCTGCTTTCTTGAACTTGGGCCGCGGAGAGCATCAACATAAACCCTGTGGTCAACTTGTCGCAAGACCCCCTTCCCTGTGTTTAATCTCCAAGTGAACTTGGTACTCATTTCATTGGCCCATTCAAGGGATGAAAGACTGAACCAACCTCGCCCAGCCCGGGAATCGATCCGCGGACCTGTGGTGCAGCCATTACAACCGGGCGGCACGTATATATATATATATATCTTGTATTATTTTATTCTATACAAATGAATCTTAGCATGTTATTCATACATGTTTTTAGTGATTGATTAACTTTCGGTATTTCAACGAAAATAACAACAACAAAAAAAAAAAAAAAAAAAATGTGAAAGATTTCAGATTTTATATTACCCATAAAGGGGCTTTTTTATAATGTTTCGTATGTTACCTTTATTTATTAAATATCATGTTCTTTGCACTTAAACCATAAAATTCACTTCAACAGCAATATAGCAAAATAATTTTAAAATCAGCATATCTTTAGAATTTCCGATACACAGCCTCGTGCGTTGGAGATGATGCTTTTTTCTTCCCCCTCTGCAGTGTTGCCATTGCTTGCTTTGAAATCTTTAAGTCTGTTAATCCAAAATTCGTTAAAGTTTTACAAAATATGAAATAACTAATAAAACAAAAAATAAAAACATAAAATTTATTATGAAATAAATAATAAAATAATAAAGCCAAAAAAATTTGGAATTCCAGATTCCAAATGCCCATATTCGGGTGGAAACGTAAGTTATTCAAAATTGGGTGCCTCTAGGTAACGTTGTTTTATCACGATGCGAGAAAACTTTATGCAGATTCTTCATTATTTAGTTTTTTTAAATACAATACAGGGCTGTAATATTTGGTGGCAACAATTTTTAAAGTAAACCGACATTTATAGTAAATCAACGCAAAATGCCAGAACGAAATTAATAGTCCTTTTGTACAAATTGATCCTTTAGACTAAAAACCGTATTTGGGAATTGGTTTAAAGTACAAAATGTAAGCGTGCAAAGACAGCTGCTTAAATAAATAAATAAAATAAATAAATAAATATAAAAACTAATACATTTTTAAAATGCGCTTTTTGACCCTTGAGTTGATTGTTTCGGTTTCATTTAGTCGAAATTTTAAGTACCTATTACGATGCTTAAGATTTACTATATAGATATGCACGTATGTTTGCGAGTGCATAAAATGATGATTTAGCTCTTGTTGAGATCGAAGATGTACACGATAAAAGCTAATTCGTGAAGAAGGATGATGCAATCATGAAAACTTGAACACTTTTTAATTCTTCTTGATAAACCATTTATGATACGTATAGGTAGATATGGGCGGGACTGCAGAATTCCACGCCTGGTGGTACAGATCTAGTCCTGCCGCATCAAATGTGAAGCCCGCCCAAATTTTGAGGATAGACGCCCTGGGGGGAAGTCCGAGAGTTCCCCACACATCTTCCTCTCCCACTAACCATTCAAGAGAACTTTCAGTTGAGGGCTTCCTTTGGCGTACTGTAACTATACTTTTAAGCCTTTTCCGGGATTCGAACCCAGGCCCATCGGTGCAGCAGTCAGCGTCACTAACAATAATACTAGTTTAGCGGCGATATTTATGATACAGTGACAGCCACATTTACGCAAAAAGAACAACTTTTATTGAATAATTTCATTGATATTTTTACATTTTGAAAAACAATGATAGCGGTAGACAACAAGTTCACATGAGAGCAGCCGATATTTAATGCCCATATGATATACCTAAGGTGTGGATAATACTGTTTAAGTTTTGTTTCAGTTCCACTTTGATTAGTTAATTTAAATTTTATTTCCGATATTTAAATATTAGGAACGTCTGGAGTGTAATATAAGTTCCTGCATTATTAGCATTTCATAAGAGAACTCATACGAAACAATCGTCTTTTACTCATAGGATTATAATAATCCTCCTCCTCATAGCGGATGTATAATACTCATATAATTATAATAATCCTCCTCCTCAAAGCGGATGTATAGCGTATTAGTACACTACTGTAGCATAGTGTAGTAATTTATGTTACTAAATTCATTTAAGTAGAAATAAAATAGAGTTGTATTTAGCAATTTATTTTAATGCTGAGCTTTAATAAAACTTCTTTTTGATTAATTAAAACGATAAAAAATACAATCGAAGTTGAAAAGAATTCATGTTTTTGAATGTTAATGCAAACGATACGTATGACGCAAAATCAAATCGGAAACGTGGAAAATCAATGATCGCTGATTTAAAACTCTGAAAATATTTGCACAGTTAGTATAGAAAAATATGTACATAAAATAAGATAGTTATCAAGTAAATAGAGCTAATATAACAAAGTTATGAAATCAATGTGCAAACATGAAACGTTAAAGTAAACAAAAAATTACTATAACTCATTTTAAAACTTGAAATGGAAGGATTTGCTATTAGATACAATACCGTATGCTTTTAGAGAATATTGAAAGAAAAGTGGTTTTTTTTTATGTCCGAATTGGAGTTAGCCAAGAAGGGCTATTAGTGTCGAAAAGTCATTTTACATTGAATCACTAAAAGCGTTATAATACTTTTCAGATTCCTGCCACCAAATATTATCGCCGTGTATTATATTTCAAGAAATTAAATAATGAACAATCTGCATGAATGTATGTATATTTCTCTGTGTAAAAGACAACGGTACCTAGAACCATCAAATTTTGAATAACGTAGTCCTCTACTCGAATATAAGCACCTGAAAGCCCGAATTTGTTTTATTCTTTATTTGATATGCCGTAAAACTTTAACGAATTTTTGATTACTAAACTCAGTGATTTCCAAGCGAGCAATGGCAACACTGTACGGGGGGGGGCGAACACCAGCGCGCGAGATTTTCCATCAAAACGTTTTAAATTATGCTGTTTTTTTATTATTTTTAGCTCAAAGGGACATAAATCTAAATGTTCTCGAAGCATGTATTTGTATATAAATGAAAAAAAGCCCCTTTGTGCGTAATATAAAATCTGAATGTTTTCAGTTTTTTTTTTTTTTTTTTTTTTTTTTTTAAACGTAAGAAAATAGAGTTATGGCTCAAGCAAGTTTTTTAAAAAAGCTTATTTTATTTTTTTAAAGCTCATTTTAACTATTTTCGCTAATGATTCCTTATTTCACTTTTTTCTTCTTTAATATAGGATCGCATAGACTAATTGAAATTAATGTACAAAATATTTGTATCGAATTCTATACCAGTGCCAGTTCTAAAGAGTAAAAAAATTCTTTAATTTCTTAATTTTAAGAAATCTATAGATTATTTTCTTTTATGTGCATATATAAAGAAAAGCAGAGCAGAAGGTTAGAAAAGTACGTTAAATAAGTGGTAGGATAACTATGTAATCTAAAACTCGAAAGGAACTATCAAAATTATGCATATTTTCATACGTTATTAAAAGAAAACAATTTATTATTGGTCTCCTTTTATCCACATCAATTTAGGTATGGTTGTCAGAAAATCAATTATTACAAAAACGTCATAATCTGTAAAGAAGACAAAAGCTATTTTTTAATTTGTAATATATTAAAAAGTATAAGATATGTTCGTTTTTTTTTAAATCAACAAATCTGTAATATTACTAACTCTTACTCATAGGACTAACAAAACTCTTTGTATCATCTGGTGTTAAAATTATTTAAAATATTAATGGAAATTATTCTTTCTTAATGAGGAATTTCGGGAGTTCCAATTTTACTGAGTCTAACTGCAGTTTCGAAATTAACGAGTATTAAACGCACTGTGATTTACGTCAACTGCAAACAAAGAATCTGGAAAATTTAAATTATTCCAGAATTCTTTGGAATCTTCATAATTAAAATGATGTCTGTCTGATTCTCAACACCTTTATCAGCTATTCTCAGCACCTTTTTTTCCCGCTACATTCTTCTGATTATGTATCAGAATGTTATTACCTTTTATGATTTTAATACAAATAATGCATACTAAATACTACGAGGGTTGGAACATTAATAGTGGCAACTATTTATTTACAAGGAATACAAAAGTGATTCATGTCACCATGTTTTACAGTCCTTCAATATAGTCGCCAGCATTGTGTACAACCCGTTTCCAACCATGTGGAAGTCGCAGAATACCTGTAGCAGCGCCTGTTTTGTTGATAGTTTGAATGTACCGGTCTACTGCCACAAGAATCTCAGGAACAGTTTGGAAGCGAGTGCCACGAAGTGGTTCCTACATCTTAGGAATTAAGTCATAGTCACAAGGGCTTAGATCTGGGGAGTATGGCGGATGGTAAAGCTCTTCCCAGCCCCATCGCTTGAACAAATCAATCACTGCTTGCGCTGCATGCGGCCGAGCATTGTCATGCAAAATGAGAGGAGCGTTCTGCAGAAAGTGTCGCCGTTTTTTCCTCAAAGCTTGTCGGAGATTGTGCTCCAAAAATGAGCAGTAATACTGCGCAGTGACGGTCTGCTGTGAGGAAACGGTATGCGTTAGGATGACACCATCACAGTCGTACACGAGAATCACCATAACTTTCACATTGCTGGGGTTCTGACGAAATTTCGAACGTCGTGGTGACCCGTGATGATGCCATTCGTTTGATTGGCGTTTCAGTTCTGGCTCGTACGATCAGGCCCAAGTCTCATCCAGCGTAAGCAATTTTTCTCATGGACAGGCGTTCTTCAGAATGTGCAGCACAGTCGTATGCGCTAATCCTGTTTGTCCGGCCAGCTGACGAATCGTTTGGCGGCTATCACTGTCCATTAGTGCGGCAACAGCTTGCACGTCTGCATCGCTGACACTCGGACGACCTGGCCGCAGCATGTCTGCCACGTTTTGGCGTCCTTCATTGAATGCTTTGACCCATCTTGCTACGGTTCTGTAAGGCAATGCAGATTCCCCGCAAGCCTCTTGAAGCCCTTGATGACACTGTCGTGCTGTACGACCTCTGGCACATTCAATTTTTATCCAACATCGTTGTTCTTGTTTTGAAAACATGGTGACAACACTTACTTTAGACCGCGAGCTAATACAAGGATTCCTTCTTCGCGTCACTCCGCATGCGCGTGACGTAGGCAGGACGAGTCGTTTTGCTGAGAGGTAAGGTAGGTATGTAGTTTACGTGTGGTATACGCGATATTCTTTGGTTTTGTTGCGTAGCGTTTTTTCAGCTGTGTTGCCAAAGTTCCAACCCTCGTATATAATAATGTAAACTGTAAATTAGCTTTTCTTAGGATACTACAAAAAGCTGATTATAAATAATGAATATGCATTATTTATCCATTTTTAACATATAGAATATTACTATATTTAATATATGTAGGAGAAGAATTTATTTGCTTTGGCCCTTTGGTTTTAATAAGAGAGTTTGACGTTAAATTGAACTTTTATTACTTTTCTGGGTAGTACGATTTCAATCACTTTATAGCTGCACTGTACCTTGAGTTTTTGTTACAGTATATGTCCTTCAATCTGAACTCGAAAAACTATCCACAGGAGGAAATTTCCTCACCGTAGAGAAATCCTGTCTCTGACCAATTGCAGTGCTTATTCAGTCACAACTGTTTCGAAATAGGCAATAATTGTACTTTCGTAAAGCAGTCTAAAATGTCATCAGACTACTTGCAAATTCTCTAAATGTGGGGGAAGTAATACTTGCTTTCTTAATCGGTGTAGCCGTTAGTTTTATGCCGGCGCTTATGTATTTGGGTGTCCGCCGAAAACATCGCGGCAAAAACATCGCGGATGAAACGTCGCGGAGAAAACAACGCAAGGCGAAAACGTCGTGCTACAAAACATCGTGGGTGAAAACATCGCAAAGAGACAACATCGCAGTTCTAAAACATCGTGGTACAAAACATCGACGTCGAAAATAAAGCGGTTCAAAAACTTCGCAGTTTAAAAACATCGCCGTCGAAAATATCGTGGTAAAAAATAAAGTATCTACAAATCGTCGCATGACGATAACATCGCAGATATACTTTTTTCAGGTTTTAATAATTGTAAATGGATATTCCCATAATGATTTGTGAGTGCAAGATGTAAAGGAGGATAATTTTTACTTTCACACTTTTTTATTAACTAATAAATTTTTGCTGAAAAAGTAAGAAGGAAACTTAAGCATAGAAAATTAAAAGCAACTTATAGATTATACATTTCATGAAAAATTACCAGTAAAAACTTTATAAAAATCATTTATTAATGGCCTTTGTTAGTTAACTATGTCGGTTTAAAATTCTATTAAGTGCTATAAGTTGCGTTAATTTTCTATGCTTAAGTTTCCTTATTTTCTCAGCAAAAATTTATTGATTAATAAAAAATATGAAAGTAAAAATTATCCTTCTTTCCATCTTGCGCTCACAAATCATTACGGAAATATCCATTTACAATTATTAAAACCTGAAAAAAGTATGTCTGCGATGTTATCGTCATGCGATGATTTGTAAATACTTTATTTTTTACCACGATATTTTCGATGACGATGTTTTTAAACTGCGAAGTTTTTGAACCGCTTTATTTTCGACGACGATGTTTTGTACCGCGATGTTTTAGAACTGCGATGTTTTCTCTTTGCGATGTTTTCTCCTACGATGTTTTGTAGCACGACGTTTTCGCCTTGCGTTGTTTTCTCTGCGATGTTTTTGCCGCGATATTTTCGGCTGTAACCTGTATTTGTGCTCGGATTCTGTGGTATGGAAACACTTTAAGTACGTTCAGGATAAAATTCCGCTCCAGAAGTTGATGAGAGAGAAGGATAGATGACAGACCCTTGGGTAAGAAAACCTTTTTCCTCCTTAATAATGATTAATTTTATGTAGCTGATCCGGAACTCGTTACATTTTAAGAAGTTAGAAATAATATCATTTCGTAAGGTGAATTTTAAGACAAAAATATGCAATATTATCAAAATTCAATTATTCTCGCTTAACAAAATGAATTCGATTGTTAGCGGTGTTAATCTTCATTTAACCACAAATAAGCGATATACGTAAATATTTCTGGTATTTATGTTTTCAGCTTTACAAGTCGTTGTTAATATGAATAAGAACTGCGAAGTTGAACTGAAACTTTATTTTCTTCCTTGTTTGCTCCAAAAAATGGAAAAATAAAAGTACAATGAAAGCTTTTGCCATGTTATTTGACTTGAGCAGTGTTTGAAACTGCGTTTAAGCAGAAAATATTTGTTTAAAAAAAGTATTATTCATCAGTTTTATTACAAATGCATGCAGCAGTTTGAGTCAATAAAGTGCACTTCTAAATTAAATTAATACCAGATAAAATTTCAGATTTGTTTTTGTAAATAATGAAGTGATATTTCAACGCAATAGTTTTCATTAGAAACCAAAACGTTTTAATGGTACAGGATTATAAACTCGAATGTAATTACTCAGAATTTCTATTAGGGGACAATTATAGAAGCTGTTGAAAGGGATAATTTATATAATATAAGCACATTGGAATGTTAGAAAACTCCTTCCAGAATACTTTCTAAAACGCGAAACGATCTCACTTAAATTATTAGCCCAGAGGAGCAGTTTGCCCAGAAAGGCTACTAATTTCTTTGGCATTTTGCGTTGATTCACTTTAAACGGCGAATTACTTTTTAAGTTGTTGCCCCCGAACATTAGAACCCTGTATTATATTTAAAGGAATTAAATAATGAATAATCTATATAAATGTATATATGTTTCTCCATTGTTATAAAACAACGGTACCTAGAGCCCTCAAACTTTGAATAACGTAATCATCCACCGAATATGGACATCTGGAAGCGCAAATTTGGAATTTAGAATTTGCTTTATTATCGAATTCATATTTTGTAACGCTTTAACGAATTTTTGATTAACAAACTCAACGATTTCAAAGCGAGCAATGACAATACGGGAAAAAGAAGTTATATCCAGCCACCCCTGCGAGACTGTTTATCGGAAATACTTAATGTATGCTCATTTTAAAATTGTTTTGCAATATCGTTGCTAAATTGAATTTTATGGTTTCAGTGTGAAGAACATGATATTTAATAAATAAAGGTAACGCGCAAAACATTAAAAAAGCGCCCGTTTGGGCAAAATGTAAAATCTAAAAGCTTTCAGATTTTTTTTTAATTAAAAAAGAAATAAAAAATAAACGCTTCGATAAAGTCCGCTAATTTTCAACTTCGATAAATTCACATCTGATATAAGATTCTTTTATCTCCGATATGATAACTGTGCTTTATTTAGTGCAACGTGCTAATCATTTAGAGTATAATTTTGTTGAATTTATTAACATTTAATTGAAATTTTAATTGTTTCAATTTTTAAATTGTTTTAAAGATAAAAACTTCTTTGAGGTGTTACATTTCACTGCCTGAGATCTTTGAATTCGCAACTTTTTTTTATTTGCAAAGTATATTCAGATGTGAAAATAACATGTCAGAGTGAAAAAGCACTGTTTCCGAACATGGAACTCATATCATTAGCCTGTCTTTAAAATCTTGTATTCACTCTGGGGGATCGATTTGTTAATAAGGCAGGGTGTACTGATTTTCAGGTTCGAAACTGTCACTCCGAGGTATTTTCAGATTAAATGTAAGAAAAATAATTCAGAGATATTTTGCTTTAGATATTATGCGACTGGACAAACCTCCATTTCCGAAATTGTAAAAGTATAGCATTCAAATGTTCGGCAAGTCCTTGCTTAAAAATCATTGTTAATGAGATAGATGATTGATTGCCAGTCATGGAAGTAGGTCAATGATGAAACTGTTTTTAAATTTCTAGCCATCCTTGTTGAAATGAGGCAATCAAGCCACTTGTCAGTATTAGTAAATTTCGCAGAGTATAACGTGAATTATTACCGTTTCGTAGCTGTCCCCAAACTACTGTCATTGTAATTAACGTCAGGAATCGTATTATGTATGATCAGTGCTCTTCCACTAATGGAAGGTTATGCCTTCGGCTGAAGAGTGCGTTGAAAGCAACATTCAGAAAGTTTGGGGCGAGACGTACTAAGTACGCAGTTTAATTTTAAAAAAAAAAAGTAGTTCTACAGTTCAGTTGACAGAATTTATCTGGTTGCTTCCAAGACCTGTACTTCAGATAAAAACAGTTTAAGGGGACTCATACACCTTAAGACCCATAAGATGTTCGAATAGGTGACTGTTGCAAGAATTGGAATAACTTATTTATTTTAAAAACAATTGCTAATAACTTTTTACAGCTGACTACATAATGTAGCTATTTTCTGAAATAGTAATCAGAAAGTTTGTGTTGCCACAAATATTTTTATAATTTAATCCGCTTGTGACAAAATTTTTCGTCATGTTTCCAACTTGCGCGCACAGTTTAAAAAATTCTGTGTCATAATTTAATTCCATATTTAACATATAGCTTTTATAACATTTGAAAACTACTGTGAACCTAAAATTCTAAAAATTTCATGTTAAATTTTTATTTTATTTTGAGTTGAGTTTATAAAATGTATTTTATTAACAATATTTGTAATGTTTTCATCCATAAAATTTTTCAATATTAAAATATTCATCAGATTGTTGGCTCAGTTAGAAAATAGTGCCCATATAAAGAATTCCATCCAATTTCAAGTGTGTACCACTAGCCATTTTTAAAATATCATGCGCGCAAGGTGGAAACATGGCGAAAGATTTTGTCACAAACAGGATTAAATTACAAAAATATTTGTGGCAACACAAACTTTCTGGTTACTAGTTTCCAAAGCAGCTATATTATGTAGTCAGCTGTAAAAAGTTGGAAATAATTGCATTTAAAATAAATAAAATATCCCAATTCTTTCAACAGTCACATATTCGAAGATCATGAGGGGTTTAAGGTGTATGAGTCCCCTTAAAAAGTGATGTATTTTCATTTTAATTCCAGAAACATTTTCATTGTGGGTTATCTTTATTAAAAATCTTGTTCTTAGCATTCAAAGCATAAAATTCAATTCAACGAAATTATCATAAAATGTTTAAAAAGTGCATATCTTCAGAATTCTCAATATAGAGTTCCGCGCGCTGGAGATAATTTATTTCTTCCGTACAGCATTGCCATTGCTCGTTTTGAAATCGTTGAGTTTGTTAATCAAAGTTCGATAAAGTGTTACAAAATATGAAATAGATAATGAAACAAATTCCAAATTTTGGCATCCAGATTCCCATTTTCGAGTGAAAGATTGCGTTATTCAAAATGGGATGTATCTAGGTACCGTTGATTTATCACAATGCGAGAAACATGCATACATTTATGTGTATTCTTCAAAACATTATTTCTTTAAATATAATGCAGTGCTCTAATATTTGATGGCAACAATTTGAGAAGTGAAGCACCGTTCTGTAGTGGAGGACGCAAAACGTCAAAGCGAAATTAAGATTCCTTCTGGGCAAATTGCCCCTATGGACAAATGAGAGCTCAAAGGATATCCAATATATTGATTTAAAGATACCATTTAATTTAGTATATTCTGATATTTATTTAAAAAAAACTTTCTTCTTTCATTAGGGCTAATAAGTTAAATACAGTAGCAGTATTAAGGGGACTCGTACACCTTAAGCCCCTCTTGATCTTCGAATATGTGACTGTTGTAAGAATTGGAATATTTCAATTATTTTATTAGAAATTACTTCCAACTTTTTAAAGCTGACTACATAATAAAGCTGCTTTTGAAACTAGTAACCAGAAAGTTTGTGTTGCCACAAATATTTTTGTAATGTAATCTTCTTTGTGACAAAATATTTCGCCGTGTATTCACCTAGCGCGCATGATATTTTAAAAATGGCTAATGGTACATACTTGAAATTGGATGAAATTCTTTATATGGGCACTATTTTCTAACTGAACCAACAATCTGATGAATATTTTAATATTGAAAAATTTTATGGACGAAAACATTAAATTTTTTTTTAATAAAATACATTTTATAAACTCAACTAAAAATCAAATAAAAATTTAACATGAAATTTTTAGAATTTTAGGTTCACAGTAGTTTCCATATGTTATAAAAGCTGTATATATATTAAATATGGAATTAAATTATGAAACAGAATGTTTTAAACTGTGCGCGCAAGTTGGAAACACGACGAAAAATGTTGTCACAAAGCGGATTAAATTATACAAATATTTGTGGCACCACAAACTTTCTGATTACTATTTCAGAAAGCAGCTATATTATGTAGTCAGCTGTAAAAAGTTGGTAGTAATTGCTTGTAAAATAAATAAGTTATCCCAATTCTTGCAACAGTCACCTATTCGAACATCTTATGGGTTTTAAGGTGTATGAGTCCCCTTAATGCTCTTAATCATTTTTAATGGCATTTTTAAAACTACGAATGTTGTGTCATTCTGAGTTTACATACAAATAAACAGTTTAACAGTTCAGTTAGTTTTTTAAAAAACTTTTCTGAATTTTTTTTAATGCTTACTTTGGTTATGGGTAAAATTTTACTATCTACTTTTCATATAACTTCATCTGATTCTAATTTCTAATAATTTATTTTTATTTAAATTAATTTTGTATGGAGAGGTATTTGAATATATCAGAATAAATGTTTTGATATTTTCTGAAAAAATTTTAGCTTTTGAATATTATTATTCATTAGATTTTTCCTTGTTGATGTTATAAGCATACATTTTATTTCACTTTATGAATATTACTCAAAATTTATTATGACGTTTTCCATTATGAGTATGCTCCAAAATAAGTACGTATAATATGGTTTAAATTATTTCTAAGAACAAAACTTTTCAATTTTAATTACGCGAGTATTTGTTTCACCATTTGGCTTAATTCAAATGATTTACGCATGATTGCAATAATAAGTGTATTTATTAATTTATTATAAATTTGCAATAACAATGCAGTTACTTTAATGGTGTTTAAGTATATTATTATCCCCCATTACTGCTATCCTAATGATTATGTTACATCTAAATTATTTAGCATTTTATTTGTGATGAAACTAAAACTGCATCCTCTCGGAAGAATAAAATAAACTTGGTTTATAATTAATTTGATATTGGAAAACATTTCGTATTGTTTCGTATGTGTTAATGAGTAAATAAACAGAATGAAAAAGTTTGTCAATTTACACTCTTTTTTGCAAATCACAAGTGGCTTTATCTTAACCTCTTGGCTTAGTCACCCGGATGCAAATTCTGTTCAGTAAATAAATATATTACCAAAAATGTGAAATCATTAGCATAAAGCAAAGTGATGCCTCGATGACGAATGTTGAAATAAAACTTAAAATTATAAAGATTATTTTTAATTTATTTATTTTTATCCCAAAGGCCGTTAGCCCAGAAGTGCTAATAATTTCGTTTTGGCATTTTGCATTGAAAACTCTAAATGTTTGTTTCACTTTTCAAATTTATGCCACCAAATATTATCGCCCTGTGTTTATGTTTAAAGAAATTAAATAATGAAGAATTTGCATAAATGTATGCATGTTCCTCGTATTGTGATAAAACAACGGTACCTAGAGCCATGAACTTTGAATAACGTTCGTTTTCATCCGAATATGGGCACTTGGAATCCTACATTTGAAATTTGTCTTATTATCTGTTTCATATTTTGTAAAGAATTAATGAGTTTTTGATTAACAGACTCGACGATTCCAAAGCGAGGAAGGGCAACACTCTACGAAAGAAAAACATTCTTATCTCCTGCGTTCGAGACTGTGTATCAAAATTCTGAAGCTATGCTCTTTTTAAATTCTTTGTGATATAGCTGTTCAATTTAATTTTATGTTTTAAGTACGAAGAACCTGATATTTATTAAATAAAGTGAACAGACAAAACGTGAAAAAAATGGCCCCTTCGGGCTTAATGTAAAATCTTTATATTTTTTATTATCAAAAAATCCATATTGTAAAAAGAAAACACAATGATTATATCAATAAACAGCCACACTGATTCTGAGGCTGATCTTAATGTAAAATGAAATTTCGTTACTCATTGTAGTTAGAAATAAAAATGCCTATGTTTATGAATATTTTCCCCCTCCCTCTCACACCATTTTGGGAGTTTGTATTCATCCATCATAAAGTAGCGTGATTCACGAACAAATTAGGTACTTCTACCTGGCAATTAATGATTGGATTTCAGCAGTGAAGATAGCAACATTTCCTTGAGATTGCCACATTTATCAACTGCATTTCTGTCAACACAGAAAGTGTATTACTTGAACAGTAGTTTGAAGAACTGTTAACTATATATCCATGTCCGAAGAATTCTATGCAAATCTATGTTCTACACTACGTGTAGAGGCAATTACTTTTAAGTGCTTTTCCATGTCCGCCAAACTCATTTTGCAGAAAGGAAAGTAAATTTACATTATTTATGACGATGTGAAAAACCACATTGGAAATTGAGAAAAAAAGTACGTAATGAGCATGAGTGGGCTTTAATGATATATTAGCCGAAATTTTCATAAAAACGTATATTTGGCAATCTCGCAAGCATTCACATTCCAAATGGTGTTTGAGTTAATTTGGACGAAGTGCAAAAATTAACGTCGAAAGATAAAGAACATGCTTTTGTTGGATAGAAAGTAACACATTTACATGAAATCTAGATTTACTGCCAGATATGATTTTCATTAGGCAACATATTCTTGTTATAAACAGGGTAAGATCCAAAACCTAAACTTGAATGTAGATTTAAGGAAAGATGAAACGTCTCCAGTTTTTAATTTTTTTTTTTTTTTTTTTTTTTTTTTTTTTTTTTATATTCGAATTTTGGTCTGGAAGTCGTTGCTCGTTTTTGATAGTAAAAGTACTTAGAGATTGGTTCTAAATGCGCCATTTGTTTATTATAGGAACCCAGTTTCATGTTAAATCTAATAATATTGTTTTCAATGTTAAAACACAGATTTGTAGTTTCTTCTGAAATCCATCGAAACAATATTTTGTTTTTTCTTTAAAAAAAATCTCTATTATGCAGGAGAAAATATTTATAGACTCTTAAATTTTTTTTTACATTACTTGTTAAAATAGTGTTTATTTTATATTGGGTTGAAATTTACCGAAGTAAGTGAAATGCTGTGCTATCACAAATTAAATAAATATTAAAACAAAAAAATAATAATTAAAAATAATATAAATCTGAAAGGGTCAGGTTTTAGCGGTCGCCTAAAGTAGTTTCTTAAGCCGGAGATCAACGAATTCGAAGCTGATTTTGTTACAAAAGAGAAATATTTCCTCATACATACACATAACCTCCAAAAAATAACAAATAAAAATTAAAATAAAAATAAAAAAACCTAGATTAAAATTAGAAGTTAAGAGTAATAATCGAAGATTATGGCAATTGAGTTGACAACATTTCGTATGCAAGGGTATGTGAGTTAACAACATTTCCAAAGGTACATGGGTTGAAAACTATTACGCTTTGGTTGATAATCAATAAGTAAAAGAGCAAAGCTCGTATTGTAGATGTTATTACAAGTGGGTTGGTAACATATTTTGCATTTAAAAGTCGATAGAGCTTTGTCGGGACACAATAAATAATGCGTGCAGTCAAAGAGCTGTAAACAAATGAGTGAAGGTGTGTTTTAAACCAATGAGTACAACAAAGTCTTGCCGTTATTCGTTCTCTTTTTAATATTATTGTTAATGCGTTATATTATTTTTAATACCTTGTAAGATTCTCACTAGTGTATTTCTCATTTACTGTAGATAGTGACGAATCTTAAGAACTAGATAGCGAATAATCGCTTAAGTTCGTGTAACAAGAAAGAACAAGAAGGCAAGGTAACTAACCCTTTATTATTCCAATAAGATTTAAGAAAACTCCGTCTTGGGGTGTACAATAAAAGCCGACACTTAGGTTTAGACTTAAGAGACTAAGAATTAAACTAAAACTAAAATTAACTAAAGAAATATAGCCGAAGCTATCAAGATTCTAATCGAGTTGGCCCCTTAATTCTATTTGACTACGAAGCTTATCAAGGGCCTGAGTACGGCCGAGCGTAATAACAGCTTTGAGAGAGATTAGCCAAAAGACAGACGCGCGACAATCAGAAACTCTGTTTCTCTCTAACTCTGCATGCTTGCTTGCTTGCTTAAATGCTAATTGCTTATGCTTATATTAGCCCAGTTGGGCTTTAATAAGCTATATTGATCGAATCCCCTAAGGACAATCAGAATGTCAACTATCAGCTAGTTCCCAGCCGGGAAATAGGAGCGGGTAAGGAAAAGAGGGCCCATCGGCCATAGTGACAAAGTCCAATCATCAAAGTAACTTAACTCTCACCCCTGAGACAAGAGTAATAATCACGTGTATCTAACTCTGCAAGTAGACTTCGCGGTTTAAATACCGTTCCTCCTCATTAAGTATTCAGAATGATTCCAAAACACGTTCTGGCCGGAAGTAGTAAGTTGAAAGTAAAAATTTGACAGGAAAGGCACTTTAACTTAAAATTCATCTGTTAATAAAATTAACATAAGCCTTACAACCTCAAAAAAGTTATTGTTTCTAGTTATAATCTCTTACTTTAACTCTTTCGCATCGTGATACGACCAAATCTGTTTTCAACAAACATCGAAAACGCCCGTGTTTACGAATTTGTCTTGGAATAGTTTTTCTTTCCCCCTGCGGTTTCATCCATTGTGTGCAGTTTCACCTTAGGGCCGGATAGCACCTGCGAATGTCAATAGCTTTCCGTATTTCTCCTTTATTTGCTTCAAAAGAATGATTGACATGTCTTTTAACAACTTGCGAAACCAATGAGCCATACACTAACGTGGAGGGGAAAGAACTAGGTAGAAAATAAACTAGGCGTTGGGGCGGTTTGCCGTTGCCTGAATGAACGGGCGTTACGGGCGACTTCGATGCGAAAGAGTTAAAATAGGCACCTTAAAGTGATAATTTAGAGACCCACCCATTATTTATGATCGTAACGCGTATCGTCATCATCGCACTAAAGAGAATTATGAAATCTTAGTAAATTCGGGAAATTCCACATTTTTTTCGGCAGCAGTCACGCCATACGTAAGATTCATGGTATGAAAAGAAAAAAAGCTTCTTGCTGTTCATATTCTTAAGTAAGAGACGATACAAATATTTAACTCACTGATGCTGTTCCCAAATGCAACGCATAATCAATTTTACTTTTCTCTGATGTTACAAATTCGCTGTTCTCAACAAAATTAATCATTTAAAAATAAGTTAGTAGAACTTTTAAATTATTTTGCAACACTTTTTGTCTTGTAGCACAAGTACATTGAAAAAAAAAATACATTACTAACTTCTTATATTAAACAAATTGTGAAAGTTCCACTTTCTATTTTCGCATTCCTTTCTGTCCAAAATAAAATCGAATGACTAAATAAAAACGATGACTATCTATATCTATATCTATATAAACTTAAAGCATCTAAATTAATTAGTAATTTGAAATAAAAGCAAGGCAATTCCAATATAATATAATAATTGAAACCGTGTATAAGAGTCATAACATAATTTTGGAACTAATAGTATTAAAGAGGGAATTCATAGTAGAACAATCTCGAAAAATAAAAATGCGAAAATAAAAATATACAATAATATGCAAATCAAAAATTAATCACTTTTTTGTAACTCCAATTCAGATCTCATCAGGGGAAAAGGAATTAAAGCTTCATAAAAGTCGATTAATATGTTTCGAAAATATGTTTCTTTCCCCTGGTCCATTTGAAATAAAAAAAAAACGTAAGCTTGCTGCTGTGTTTAAATCTCCTTTGGTTAGAGTAAAACGCAAGTAAAATTTATAATTAATTTTGGTTTATTAATTTGTTAAAATTCCCTTTTTGTTAGACTTTTATTTGTATGTATTTTCATTTCATTTGTATCTTGATGTTCATCTCATTTCCCATGTATTTTTCATTTTTTCTAATTTTTTAGTTTAAGGATTGTCCTTCATGAATATTATTTTTTTAATGAATTATCTGTCAGAGCATCGGGGAATTAATTCACATTTCAGAACTTCTTTCATGAATCAAATTCGAATTTTTATAAAATTGTACAGAAATTTAAAATTTGGATAGGAATTTTTCTTAGAAATGTGAATTGACGAAATGTATTTCTCATGAATTGTTTGTGGTTGCATGGAGAGTTTCCAGTCCCGCTTGATAAGTTAGGATCTTTATATGGAATCAGCAACAATTTTTTTGTTTTATTTATTTTTGCATTTTATTAACAATTCCAATTTAATTATTGACCAGATTTTTATTTACACCTGGTACATATTTACTATTTAAATCTCACTTCACATTTCACAAGAGATATTTTTCATTTATTTACTCTACATGTATATCGATGCGTCTGTGAGGTTACACATATATATTTATGTGTGCTTAAATGTTGCTCGAAAGGCGTTTAAATTTCGTTTACCTTTTTATTGTCCTGTCGTATTACCATTTCATGTTCGAAATTTCAGGTACATTCCAGAGTTTTTAAATTGAAATTTCTTTCAAATTGCGGTTAAATTTTAATTCAATAAATAAGTTCTGAAATATTATTTTACCCTCTTATTTCAACAAACTCTTAGCAGTCGTTCAATTTATTACTTTTCTAAGAATATCTGCTATGAAATTTGATATAAAAAACGGAAAATGTTTTATCTATGAACCAGCTATGGAGAATGCTTATTGTCGTGTTATGCTTAGGTTCTTCCGTTGCTATGTGTTATTATAATTTGATTGTTCCCTTAACGTACATCGTTTTTTATTTTCAGGATTCTCCAGGCAATTCATATTTATTTGCTGTTGTTCACTTTTCTCTGTTTGTCATGTTTAGTAAGGAATAAAAAGCTTTCTCTCTGTCCCCAGGGGTATTTCAACACGCGCATGGTAGACAAAAAATACTTGGGAAAAAAATTTTCGTGTTTCCCTTTTCTTGTTTTGGAAACGCAGTTTGCAAGATAATCATTTCTAGTGTACTTAAGATTCAAGCGGTTACTTTGTTCATATGAATTTTTTTATACATTCTTACCCTTCTCCGTTTAGTCTAAAACTCGGCTGCCCTTAATACTTGATACGAAGTAAACTAAGAATTTTATTTGAATTCATGTTTGACTTTGAAGATGTTCTACCTCAGAATGTGATACATTGAGTACTTGAGTTTCTTTTATGTTCGAAACTCGACTTTAGTTTCATTTTGCTTCTGCCTTATTCGGTTTTTGAAGTCATGCTGCAACTGATCTTCTTTTAAGGGTTTATATTACTTTAATATATTTCAGGCTCCCTTTATTTTAGTTTTCCTGACTGATAAAATTATTAAAGGTAGAAAGCGAATAAACTTTTGCAGCAATATTTAAAATTATTATTTAATTTTTTAAAATTTAATTTACCAAAACTATTACATTTTTAAACGATTTAAGTTTTGATGTTATTAATCGTTTAAAAATTTTGTAACCGACTTTCTACAAAAAATTTGAATTATTTTTAATGAATATAATAAATGATAATAATGATATAATGAATATATTATATAATAATACTCTAATACATGATAATAATGATATAATAAATATAATATATCATAATAATATAATAAATGATAATGATGCAATAAATATAACATATAATAATAATATTATAAATGATAATAGTGATACAATAAATATAACATATAATAATAATATTATAAATGATAATAACGATATAATAAATGTAATATATAATAGTAATATAGTAAAAGATAGTAAACAAGTTATCCTGTTTAATGAATACTTGTATAATTGCTACAGTAGATTTTATAACTAAGGTAAATTAATTGAGAAAATAATTTGTGTCTTTATAAGGATGGAAATGTTATAATTTAAGACAAATAATAGTACCTAAAAAGAGAAAAAAGGCAAAATTTACCTAACCTATACCTCGTTTTATATTATATCGTAAAATGAAAAATTACTCAATTTCTGATATACGAAAACAGAAATTTATTATTAGTATATATTTTAAATAGCAATTTTAAGGTGCATTCGGATGATGAGATTTTGTAAAATAATAGGTAAGTGCTTTTTTATTTATACGAGCACATTTTAAAGCTTAAAAGTTAATGCAAGAATGTAGATGAATGAAAAACGTTTAATTAGTTAATTAATTAATATTTTTAATAAAAGTAATAAGGTTAACATTGCAGTAACTTGATGGAATAAAAATTAAAGGAGGACAAATTCTGAAAGCTTTCAGATTTTATATTCCCCTAAAAAGTGTGTTTCTTTGAAATTTTGTTACCTTTCTTTATTACATATCATGCTCTCTTCGCACTTAAATTATTAAATTCTATTCAACAGCAATACCGTAAGATAATTTTAAAATGAGCATATCATCAAATTTTCCGATACGAAGTCTTTCGCGTTGGAGATAAGAATGTTTTCTTTTTTCCGTACAGTGTTGCCATTGTTTGCTTTGAAATCATTGAGTCTGTTAATCAAAAATTCGCTAAAGTGTTACAAAATACAGAATCGATAATAAAACAAATTCCAAATTCCAAATTAGGACTTCCAGATTCCCACATTCGGTGGAGGATTACGTTATTCAAAATTTGGTACAGTTGTGTTTTCACAGTGCGAGAAACATACATGCATTCAGGCAAATTCTGGATTATTTAGTTTCTTTAAATGTAATAGAGGACGATAATATTTTGTGGCATTAGTTTGGCAAGTGAATCAACGCAAATTGCCAAAACGAAATTAATAGGCCCTCTGTGCTAACGGCCTTTGGGCTAAAAATAAATCAATCTAGATTATAGCGAAGTAATGCGAGCCTCAAAGAAGGCGTGCTTTTTTGGAGGATATTTTAAAGAAAATTGACTGATATCCGCATTACGTATGGTAGAAACCGTGAAACTTCCCTCTCAGCAACCCGTTTGCAAGAATTTAATTTCGGATTATTTACTTAATAAATAATGCGTAATGCTGCTTTTATAGTATTTCGTTCAAATATTAGATTTTAGGAATGTTTTTGAGAGATAAAAATATTTATATATTTGAACGTTTAAGCCTAGTCTATTGCATGCTCCTCATTAAAAACTATATCCTCGGACAAAGCCATTGTTTAATTATCAAGCGTCGTTGTTGTTTTTTACTTTTTCACCACCTTACACGTACTTGCCGGACCGAGAATGTTTAATTGGACGGCGAATAAATGGTGAGGGTAGTGGAAAGTAAAGTAATGAGAAAAAGCAACAAAATATAAGTGAGAAAAAGTACCTTCTCTTCTTAATTGCGAATGGAGGGAGAAAAAATTCCAGACGAGAAAAAGTTTTCCCCCAAAACTCAGCGAAGAGTGAAATTTCGCTTTCCTCGCAACTTAGTAGATTTTTGTTAACTTTCCCCGCAACACACTTGCTTTTAATTTTATTAAGTAGAGTTTTTGTTTCATTTTACTTAATGCATGGACTTTTATGTATCATAAAAACTAATAAAATTTTACCAAGAACGTTTAAGTTTTATATTATTCCTCTTTGTTCGAAATTGCTCAAGAGTGTAGAATAAAATAAATTGTTAGGGTCGTTAACACATTTATTTATAGACGCAGTACTAAATGTCTTATGATTAATTTAATGCAATCTTCAAATAATTCATCAAAGCGATTTTAATTTTTTGTCAGATCTTTTTCTCCTGACAACATAAATGCTTTCTAATAAACGAGGCACTTTTTAAACCTTTCAATTAAGTCCTGATTTGAAGTAACTGAAGTTACCAAGTATTCCTTTTACTATTATTGTGAATTTTATACTTAGGGAGATACTCAGTTTGTATAAGCACATGATATGCTTCTTTAATTTTTCATATTCCACTCACTGTGTTATTCCTTAATAAGTAGACACTTCTGACACTTATAACAGTACAATATTCGTTTTAATCGTTGGTGCTGCTTTTTATTTTTTCATTTTAACTGACGTGCTGTAATATGTATGCCATGAAATACTTATAAAGTAGTATATAAAACAGGTAAAACCTTATAACCTTTTTTCCTTTACGTGCTCTTGCAGCATTAATGGCTTAGTGCAGCAAGCTAATTCTTGGAAGATGTAGCCACCTTCTAATGCCTCTCTCGTATGTCTCTTTATGTGACGGAGAAGTAAGTTTCGTGTTCTCACGATTTTATTTGTCAAATGTTAGTTACATTGGCTGTTAGGCTATTAAACTCCTTGCTTGCCAATAGCGCTGAAATCTACAAGAAAAATTTGTCAGTGCTTCACACTCATCCAAATGTTCCGCCGTCATTGGCCGTCCACTATTACATAAAACATACAACGGCGAATCAGCTAGTCCAATGCGAAATAAATGAGTCTGTAGACAGTCATGTCCTGTCAATAGTCTAAAAGATGCAACCTGAACTGTTTGCGGGTGGTCAGGAAGAAAAACTGGGTTTGTTACGAGAACACGCCAAGGTTTGCCCTCACAAGCTCGAGTATCAAAATCTCTAAAATTCTTTTGATATGTTAGCGATGTCAGACGCTTAATAGCCTAGGTACCCATTGAAAAGATATCTTGTGGGAAAGTTCATTTATGGCTTCCTGAAATTGTTGAAGGCATATGTTCTTACACTCTTGGTAAGAGGAGATGGCCTGTATTGCTGAAGTCGAATCAGACAGTACAACAGTCCTTCTGAACGAGATCTGTCTCAATAATAATTGTTGGAGAGCTACGTGAATGGCTTTCAGTTCTCCATCAAAGTGAGTGGAGTAAGCCCCTACATGTATGTATAAACTTCATGTTCTTATGATATAAGTAGTCAGTAAAAAGTAGCTGGAAGTTAAGTTTTTCGAATCCCAAAGACGGCAGATTTCATATTTTGTGTTTCTTTACGCACACAACGAAACAGTCTATACAAATCTGCCAAATCCAAAATTAACACGAACTCTCATTTTGCCTTCGGAGAGCAAAACGGAAATATAAATAACAGCAATTAAAATGGCCCAAGCATATGTTAAATAAATACGCCTTTGCCAAACATTCAAAACTGTGAGTCTCTTACGATGACATAAATCACATTCATTAACACAAAGCTTGTTGTGAGTCCATAAAGAGCTTGCTTCTAAGAAGCCTTGGATTTCAAAAAAGAGTATAAATATTCTGATATTTAAAACTTAATAAAGTGAAATTCCTCTTGAAAAATTGATTTTGGTCTTAGGGTTTGACTTCATCTTGTAATGCTAAGTAGTCCAATAACTATAATAGACGTGCGGCTAATTATCGGTGTGTTTTGAAACGATGGCAAAGGTTAAAAATTGCCTTGGTATTTATATAGAATTAGAACATAAATTTATTCTCTTGTGATATAATATTAGTCACAACTCGTGTTGATACAGCTACATAGAGCTGCTAAATCTATGTTAAATGTGGAATAGCTAAAGACTTACAGAATTAATTGCCATACTAGACCTAGCTCATTACTCTACCGAAGCCCAATAATCCTAACAGACGGGAAGCAAATTATCGGTATGTTTTAAACAATTATAAAATTGCGAGATTAAAAATTGCCTTCGTGTTTAAATAGAATTTAGAACACAAAGTTATTCTCTCGTGCTATAATATGAGGCACAACTCGTGTTGATACAACTAAATAGAGCCCATAAACCTATGCCAATGTGGAAAAGCTAAAGACTGCACAATTAATTTCTATACTAGACCAAGGCTCATTACTCTACCAAAGCCCAGTAACCCTAACAGACGTGAAGCAAATTATCTTCTTAACAGAAACAAAGTTTAAGAGGAGGAGTTTGACAAAGTTGACAAAGTTTAAAGAGGTTAAAAATTAACTTTATATTTAAATAGAATTTATAACACAACGTCACTCATTTCCGCTACAACATAAGCAAAAACTCGTGGTAATTAAACTAAATAGAACAGTCAGATCTAAATTTAAAAGTGAAATAGTAGTCAAAGATTATACAATTAATTATTATACTAGAAGCTGGCTCACAACTCTATCAGAACTCAATAACCCTAGCAGACGTGAAGTGAATTATTGCTATGTGTGAAACGGTGCCAAGTCTTAAAAAGATTAAAAATAACCTTTTTATTTAATCAAAATTTAGATCAAAACATATTCTTTTGTGTTCCAATATAAGCCACCATTCGTGGTGATGCAACTAAACGGAACAGTGAAATGTAATTTAAGCTTGGAATAATTATGAATGAATACACGATACTAGCTACTCAGTTTAAATACTAGGTACTCATTTGCATTTTGGTAAGGGATACGGAAAGGAGAAGTTATACTATAAGGTATTTCTCCCACTTCCCTAGCGTGCCTTTGGGGTGTAGTGGTCAGCACAATGGGCCGGTATTCCCAGTCCCAGGTTCGATTCCCGGCGAAGGCGGTTGCATATTTTTCATCTTCTCTGGCTTCCAAAAAATCCTAATGACTGTACAAGTGGCGCTCGAACTAAAAGGGTTGTGGATGATGATTCTCCTCACCCGGGATTTCGCGACTAGGTCCCCTAAATCCTTAGTCGCCCTTTAAAAAGGGGAGTATATAAGGTATTTCGCCCACTTCTCTAGCGTGCCTTCGTGGTGTAACAGTAACACGCTGGGCCGGTATTCCAGAGGTCCGTGGTTCGATTCCCGGAGAAGGCGGTTGTTAATTTTTCATCTCTCTGGCTTCTTAAAAATATCCTAATGTCTGTACAATACTAATGGCCGAAATTATAAATAACTGGTTAATTAGTATAAATTTCTTTACGTAATATAGTTTTCTTCAGGATCAATTACTTTACTTCCTAATGTACAAATTTTAATTAACAAAAGATACTTTTTTTAACGATTTCATGCATGTTAATCTGAATCTGTGTTTGTTTTTTTTCTACATTTTATGTCTCTCATCTCTTAACGTTTCTGAATACCGATCTTGTAGTCTACTTTAAATTACATCTTACATAATATATCATATTATTCTCTGTAAGAAGACATGAAATATATGCTTTCATCCAAATTATGATGCATCTTATCATTTTCCAAATTTAAACAAGTAATATCGTGCAAATTTCAAGACCTGTATTATCGTCTAGTTAAGTTAACTATGTTATGTTTTACTAGACTTTATTATTATTATATTTTAGTATATATTAGACTATTTCACGCTAATTTCAATCCTGCAAAGCATAGCGTTTATTTAATATTGAGATCTTAATATTGAGATATTTTTTTTTCCGTTTGCGTAGTTTCTCAATATTCTATCTTAGTTTCAAATATATAAAAGCTCTTTAATATATTTAACTACTGCCTAAAGTTCAGTTACTTATGGCATTCATATTTTCGGCGTTTATACTTTTGTACATATGAAAAAGAGTTGATAAGCATTCCTATCTTTCTTTCTATAGGCATTTCTAACGAGTTTATCATTATAATTTTGCGTTACTTTTATTGTTTTTCTTTTTAATTGCGATTTTTTCAAATGTCAAAGATATCTTTTTATTACATTATTTTAATCTTTCTATTTATTTTTAGGATTTTTCTTAAAATTCTTCCTGAAGCATTTTCAGGGTTTGCACACTTTTCTTTTCTCTGAACGTTTATTATTTTTCATGTTTAATTAACCGTTTCTGCAATTGCTGCATCTTTCTTCACGTATCTACCTTCGTAAAAATTAAAAATGTTACTTAAAATATGAAATATAAATATGTTTTAAATGAGAAAACAGATATTAATTTTTAAACATTACGAAATATACGGATTTAATAATTAAAAAGATACATTTCATCGAATGCAGAATGCCCTAGAAGTCTTAAAAGATTTACAAAATGTATTAATACATACATGGATATATATATATATAGTGGAAGAGATAGTGTTTGGTTTAAAATAAAAATATCAAATGTAAGTAGTAAGACGGGAAATTGTTTCCACAGAAAGTAAATATTTAGATCGATTTTTTTTTTTTTTTTCTGAAAGAGGGCCGCTACTTTACCGCTAGTGCCATTATCTCCATGGGTAGTAACGATTGCACTTAAAATACTCTGAAACCGCTAGTGAATAGATTTTTCCTGTTGTTGTACGATTTAAATAATTAATTATTTTATGACTTGCAATGGATTTCTTGCCTCTGAGTGAGTCTTTTCAATACTGCGATCGTTATTGTCCATATGGTACCGTGCTCTCTGACGACGAAAATTCAGGTATACGTTCTGGCACGCCAGCGACCGAGCGGTAAAGTCGCTGAACACTGGTAGTTCGGTCCGAGGTTCGAAACTCGCGAACGGTCTGGCTGCATGGGAGTTTTCGTAGTTTTCCCCATGTGTAATGTGTAAACGAGCCAATTTCCCTTAGAACGTCCTCCACGAAGGCATCCCTTCCCTTAGGCAGATAGCTCTCGAGGCTTTGCCATAATTACACACACACACACACACAGGTATACGTTCTGCCATGTTAAAGATGACTTTAGTCTCTCAGATTTCGCTCTAAACGGAGGAACCAGTTGGAATCAAGGATATCTGCTTGTCTGAATTTGATATTATGAAATTACATATGTTACGCCGGCATTAGAACATAATGATGATATCGCTGAAAGCCTCAAATGATGTTTGAGTATTATTGTTGACGCTGGGGTTACGCCGCATTGCATATTTTACGACACAAAAGCACTTACTCTTTGTCCGAAGCAATTTTCCGTATCTTTTTTATTCATGTTCCGGTTAAATATGCTCGGTTATTTCTTATTTGATAATTTTTCATAATTTTTAATGAATTTTTGTAACTTTGCATATGATATGTGATCGCAAATAGAAAGAATCAAAAGAAAGAATGTTTGAAAAAGATGAACAATAGAAACTGGGGGCTAAGAGGAAGAGCTTGTATTATGCTCTGAAATATATATAATTATCAGAAAATTTTGAAATTTCATTAATTATTAATTTGGTTATTTCCCATATGGTAAATGATTACAAATAAAAAGGATAGTTAATTTTGGTTTTCTTTCTATTTGTGATCACATATATTTTTATATGGTATGTGATCACAAATAGAAAGGCTCGAAAGAGAGGATGTTTGAAAAGAGGACTATCAACAATTTGGGGTGCGGTGAATAGACAAGCATCAAAAACTGGGCGTGCGAGGAAGTTCTTGTATCTGCGGTGAAAATACGCGGTGAAGGGTGAAAAGGTAGGGGAAAAGACGACCATCAAAAACTGGTTAATAATTTGGTTAAATTTAAACTGGTATGTAATCACAATAGAAAGGCTCGAAAAAAAGAATGTTTGAAAAGAAGAGCATCAAAAACGGTGGGTGCGGTGGTGCCGTGAAAACACGACCATCAAAAACTAGGGGTGAGAGCAAGCGCTTGTATTTGCGGTGAAAAGACAACTATCAAAAACTGTGGTGAAAAGACGACCATCAAAAACTGTGGTGAAAAGACGACCATCAAAAACTGTGGTGAAAAGACAACCATCAAAAACTGTGGTGAAAAGACGACCATCAAAAACTGGGCTGAAAAGACGACCATCAAAAACTGGGGTGAAAAGACACGGTGAAGGGGTGAAAAGGTGCAGTGAAACCACGACCATGAAAACCTGGGGTGCAAGCAAGCGCTTGTATATTGCTCTAAAGTACAGTTATCTTACATTTTTGAAATTTTTATTAATTTTGGTTGTTTGGCATATGGTATGTGACCACAAATAAAAATGATCCAACGAAAGGACGTTTGAAAAGATGACTATTCGAAACTGGGGGTGTGGGGAAGCGCTCGTAATTTTCTGTAAATTATAATTATCGTTTTTAATAAAGTGGCTAAATACAGGGGTTGGACAAAAATATGGAAACACCTTTAAAAAAACATGTTTCTTTGCTTAATATGGTGTAGGAAACCCGTTGGCATCCAAAACAGCTTGCAGTCTTCTCGGAATGGATAAATACAGTTCCTGTATGTTTGCCAAGGGAATATTATACCATTCTTCCTGCAAAACGGTGGCAAGTTCAGATAACGATGTTGGCGGTGGATAACGAGAACGCACTTTCCGTTCCAATGTAGACCACAAAGGTTCGATAATATTCAGGTCTGGTGACTGTGGTGGCCAGGGAAGATGGGACAACTCATCCTCGTGCTCAGAAAACCAGTCCTGGACAATGTGAGCTGGGTGAACAGGGGCTTTGTCGTCTTGGAAGACACCATCACCATCGGGGAACAAAGTTTGTACCATGGGATGAACTTGATCGCCCAAAATGTTCACATAAGACATTCTTGGCAGTCGTGTGCCCTGACACGGTTATCATGGGGCTAGCAGAGAACTACGATATGGCTGCCCAAACCATAACAGAACCCCCGCCATGTTTCACTCTTGGCAACAAGCAGTCTGTATTATAGGCTTGAGATGGCGTTCTCCAGACGTAAACTCGGCCAGAAGTGGGAAACAATGTAAAAGAAGACTCGTCAGACCATATTACTCGCTTCCACTGCTCTATAGTCCAGGCTTTATGACTTAAGCACCACCTTTTCCTGTTACGGGCATTAGCATCACTGATGAGTGGCTTCTCGATTGCAGCACGGCCAGCAATTCCCTGTTTATGAAGCTCCCTTCTAATTGTTTTGGTACTCGCAAGGTTCGGTAACACAACATTAATTTCAGCAGTAACTTTTGCAGCTGTGGTCTTCTTATTTTTCGTCACAATTGCCCTTAATGATCGTCTGTCACGATCACTCAGGACGCACTTTCGTCCGCGCTGTGATTTAGCAGATGATGTTTTTCCGCTTTTCAAATATGCGGAATAAATCTTCGATACAGTACCTCTTGAAACACTAAACACCTCGGCTACCTTGCTTACGGAAGCACCTACCATACGTGCTCCAACAATTTCCCCACGTTCGAAGTCTCTTAGCTCTGACATAATGCAATGACAACCTCACATAACAGTACTCCGACAAACAACTGAACTGTTTAGCACATTTACGAAGTTGTATAGGTGGCGTCAGTAGTCAAAAACGCCAGCGCGACCTACATATTTCATTAAAATCAATCTTTCTTTTCAAACATGCATTTCACAAGGTGTTTCCATATTTTTCTCCATCCACTGTACGAATAATATGTACTCTAGAGAAATTTATTGAATCAATTCAGAAATAATGAATCTATTATAATTACTTTTATTCTGTATTAATTTAAAGAAATTGGTTATTTATTGTTTCAATCGCATTAGTTAATCCATATCAAAGGGGCTTTGCAGACGGCTTGAGAGTGTTCTCAAATAAGATAATTTACATTTGTATGGAATGGGAAAGTTCTCTTCGTTCAGAAATGTGCAACTGTGCGAATATTCTTTCTAAGGGGAAAAAATGCCGCCATCGCAATATTCATTTGTCACGATAGGGCTACAGCTGTAATTACGCTCCTCGTCTGTTTTCGAATTCTAGTTCATCAGTCTTTTAAGGCAGAAAGCAAGAGTTCAAAGATACTTTCATTTATTTTATTTTCGGGGCTAGAAAGTTCTTTCAGAACTTAACAGATGTTCAAGGGACAGGGTTAAATTAATTAATGCTCTGTCACTATTTATCTTATCTAATAAGTATGATTTTGCTTTTTAAGTGTTAGAACTCAAATTTCGATGCATTTATTATGATTACTTCCTGAAAAAGGCTTCTCGGACAACTTGGCATTTTTTATGAAACGTCTGCTCTTAAGAAATAGATCTTCTCTTTCAAGAAGGGAGATACTCATAGCAATGTAATTTGTTTTACTTGTCATATGAGATTACATAAATGAACCAATTATTCGTCTTTTCTTTGTTATCCTTATGTTATTTTAGTTCTGTCAATTTTCTTATGTAGGTTTCTTAACGAAGTAATGAATTGTGATCACAGAGTACGCGTTTATAAATCTGCTAATTAATTTAATGATAGATATCATAAAATTTTGTAAATCCATTTGTTAAATTATAAATATAAATTTCTATTCGTGTAATGGATGTTAATTACAGTATGTGAAACAAATAATTATATGTGATTAATTAAATTTCTTTTTACAAACCGGTTGAAAATTACGTTAGTATACATATGTGCGTCATGCAAATGTATTACATGTTAGAATTTAAAATATTAAATGGTTGTGTTGAAAATATATCACTAGATAATGGATTTTGAACCTGGAATGCGAGATTGAATTTCAATAGTTGGCGACAAATCCTGAAATTTGGTGGGCAAAATTAATTTTCAGAAGTTTGTGTCAGACAATTACGAGCAACAACTCAACATATGCTATTATGCGAGTGTGCCTTGGGAGTGGTGGGGATACTAAGAAAACCATCCGCGGCCTTTTTGAAGTATTGTAATGTACATATTGATGTGACATGCGCACTCAATGTATTTTATGACTTATCATCGATGCATTTTATCATAGCAGTAACATTATTAGAAACCTCAGAACAATAATACTAATTAAATATCTTTCAAAGCATTTATTAATTTGCTCATTATATAAATCGTTTTAGCACTTAAATGCTATTATTTTCAAAATGCAAAAGTAAACATTTCAGCATGTAGAGACATTAGGCAGGAGCCATGGAAAATGTGCAATGCCCTCCCCGGGATTCGAACCTCTCGAGTACGCTCCGAGTATGCTGGTCATTACACCACGAAGACATGCTAAGAAAGCGAGAGAAATACCTTATATACCCCCCTTTTAAAGACAGACTGCGATTCAGACGATCCAATCGCAAATCCTGGTGGTGTAGAATCATCACCCACCACCCTTTTAGTTCGAGCGCCACTTAGAGGCATTCGGTTATTCCGAAGCAGGAGACATGAAAACTGTGCCGTTCCCTAGCCGAGACTCGAACCTCGGGCCTCTCGAATACGTATCGAGTCTACTAGACGTTACGTTACAAAGGCATGCTAAGAAGGTGGGAGAAATACCTTATAATATGATCGGAACTTCTTGCCATCGGTTGTACAGAGATACTACAAAGAATTTGTTTTGCGTAACGTCAATATGATATAACGACACCGAAATAAAACCAGTTAATATTTATCAGTAAACAATCGGTATGTTAAAAAAGGAGTAATTAAAGTTTTTGATAAAATGATTAATGCATATTTCTCCCTTGTACGAAGCATTCACAAGTATGTGATTGACACCGGTATATGGTCAACTCTGCATAGAACTGATGTCAACATAAACTGACGCTGAGTGGGATTAGCTGAGCCAAACGAATTTAACATATCATAGGCTTTAATAGCACAGGACTCAACGTGAGAATATTAGCAATGATAGCGTGAGAGTTAAAAGGACGTCGGAATATTAGCATTTAGCAATGTCGCATACTTAACATATAGAAATTCTGATTTCAAATTATTTTAGGTTATATGCATAGGACTGATATTCATAGGTTATATGCAAAGAAGCCAATAATGCAAAAGCCAAGAATGCATGCCTTGTTGATATTTCCTTGATTGATTTTCACATGATGACCCCATGTGGCATTTCAGAGCTAAACTTCTGGGCCACATAACCATTCTGTATCGATGTCCGTTGTTAATAGGGTGTAAGTCCTTTATCAAATCAAGAAAAATGGGCAGCATTCGTGCAGTCATGTACGATTGAAACACTTGAAATATCGGACTTTAGATTCATGTACGTTCTTAGTGGTAGTGAGATAAAAACTCTCACATTTCCATTGTTCAGCCTCAGAAGCGTATCATGAATTTTCCTGAAGGGCAGATTGTTTAACATCACATTTTCTTGGTGTAAATCTTTTTCTGTATTCTCGAAAATGTTAGAAAACGTTGATCTAGATTAGGTGTTCGCAGTCTGTGCACCATGGAGCCCTGACGGTTCCAGATGTAATTCTCGTGAGCTCCTTGACGACTCCAGGAAAATAAAACAAATAACACTTGAATGAAATTAAGGAATAAGAAATAATATAAGATCAAAAATGAAAAGCTGTAAATGACCATCTGAACATCAGTTTCCCCAATCGAATTTTTATATCTTTTCTATGTATGACCATGTTATGACCGTAAATAAACTTCTCTCAAGAGAATCAAATAGCAACGTGGCCTTCAGCAGGCGGAACATCTCTAATTCTACCATCTAAAACCTTCCTTTAAATACTATTCCTTCTATCGCATTTGAGAACGCGCGAACTAGAAATGAGCATTCTGGCAGGAAAATGAAAAGCGAGAAAAACAGGAAAGCTTATTAATAACTGGTTAAAAGGGGACTCATACTCCTTAAAACCCATAAGATGTTCGAATAGGTGACTGTTGCAAGAATTGGGATAAATTATTTATTTTAAAAGCAATTACTACCAACTTTTTACAGCTGACTACATAATATAGCTGCTTTCTGAAATAGTAATCAGAAAGTTTGTGTTGCCACAAATATTTTTATAATTTAATCCGCTTTGTGACAACATTTTTCGTCATGTTTCCAACTTGCGCGCATAGTTTAAAACATTCTTTTTCATAATTTAATTCCATATTTAATATATAGATTTTATAACATTTGAAAACTACTGTGAACCTAAAATTCTAAAATTTTCATGTTAAATTTTTATTTTATTTGGAGTTGAGTTTATAAAATGTATTTTATTAAAAAAAATTAATGCTTTCGTCCATAAAATTTTTCAATATTAAAATATTTATCAGATTGTTGGTTCAGTTAGAAAATAGTGCCCATATAAAGAATTCCATGAAATTTCAAGTATGTACCATTAGCTATTTTTAAAATATCGTGCGCGCAAGGTGGAAACATGGCGAAATATTCTGTCACAAAGAGGATTAAATTCCAAAATATTTGTGGCAACACAAACTTTCTGGTTACTAGTTTCTAATGCAGCTATATTGTGTAGTCACCTGTAAAAGGTTGGAAGTAATTGCTTTTAAAATAAATAAAATATCCCAATTCTTGCAACAGTCACATATTCGAAGATCATGAGGGGTTTAAGGTGTATGAGTCCCCTTAATAAAACTGAATTTTTTTCTCTACATAATATTTAAATACTTCTTAAATCTTCATCCCCATCTCTCATCCCCCTCCCTGTAACACTACTCTTTAAGCAGCATTAATGTTAGATGGTTGGTAGGCTGTAGGCTTTTCAAGTACTCCGCCACAGAATTCATTCTAAAATGAGTTCCACGAGTCAAAACTTTTGGAATCCCTAATCTAGATTAATATTAGTGTTTTCATCAGTTTCATTTAGCAAATTCATACGAAATCTTTGTTAAATAAGGGAATGATGCATTTATCACTTCGATCAAAATCGATATTTGAGTGCTTTTATAATGCATTACTACGAAATGTTTCTATATGTTTCAGTTTGTTAAATTTATAATTCCCTTTTAATTATTGGCATGTTAAAGTGTACATTAGATTTAAAAAAAAGAACTCGAAATTACCTATATTTTGATTTTGATATTGGAGTACCCGTTATAAATGACAGATATGTTCAGCCTACATTCTTTGTATAGTCAAAAGCTTATTTCGCAAACATGCAGAAATATACTAAGTAATTCTTAAATAACAGACCTCCAGTATATTAACTTTTCCATGCAGAATATCAAGTTTATGTCAATTCCAAGCGGGAGTTCATAGAAATCTCAGAGAAAAATAAAATCTCAAACTATAGTATTTCAAAGTAGATTACCGAAATTTTAAATAAAAGATAGCTTCTTTAAATACATACCTCCTAGATAATACCGCCTTCAGTGTAAATATTACAGTGTACAAAGCGATTCAAAACTATTTTTCAAAAAAAAAACATATCTGAAACAATACGCATTAACTTTACCTAATACGATGATATTCAATCCATTAAAAATAGCTGTTAATTTTTTGCCTTATAAATTCAGCTTACATACTTATGAATTAAACAAAACGAACTGCTGTATTATAATTGTATGATTTTATGAGGAAGAGGATATGGTTTTACAAAAAAGAGAAACAGAAGCTTAATGTTAACTATTTGATTGTTGATAACAGTCTAAATGAAGCCGAATTAAAACGCAATTAACTGCTAAAAGGCGTTAAAAGATCGGTGAGTAAATTTGCAATATTTTTCCCAAAGCTATTCTATTAATTCCGAGTAAATGTTTGTATATACAGTCTAGTTGAGATATTAAGTGCTTCCTTCTTTTGTGAAACCCTCGGGAAATCAAATAAAAACAGGAAGTATTTTTAAAATAAAATGCGGATTTAAATGGAAACTAGGATTGCTCATTAACTTGAAAAGGGATTTTTTTAATTCTTAGTTTCATTTACTTAATTTTAAATTTTTCCCCGTAATAATTTACGCCACAGACTTGTGTGAAATTGCGAGACATTATAACATTCATTTTTCTTAAGTTTTTACTAAATATTTTTCATAAACGTAGTTCTGATTTCGTATATAATATTATTGCTTAAATTATTCATCCCAGTGCAATGAATCTATAATCTTATAAGAAAATAGCCTGCGATTTTTTCGTCATCAATAACATATTAATTGTTTGAAGAAAGTATTAAGCGTAATTAAGAAATAACAGAAATAATAATTTGCATTGTTATTACGAACATGATCACTGCAATCTACGCATGCATTAATATCATCATGTCACTGTTAATAATAAATTAGTGTCACAATTCCATAATGAAATTCGGCAACGACAAAACCAAACGAGGGCCAAACGATATATACTAACGAGAGAGGATTCTATTTATGTTCAGATGCAGAACTGTTAAAAAGATTTTGTACTTACAATTTTAGCCAAAAGGGCGTTAGCCCAGAAGGGCTATTAATTTCGTTTTTGCGTTTTGTGGCGTTTCAATTTCCAAATTGTTGCCACCAAATATTAGAACCCTGCATTATATTTAAAGAAATTAAATAAAGAGGAATATTGCATGAATGTATGTATGTTTCTCGCAATGTGAAAAAATAACGGTATCTAGAGACGTCCAATTTTGAATAACGTAGCACTCCACTGAAATATGGGCATCTGGAAGCCCAAAATTGAAATTTGTTTTATTATATATTTTATATTTTGTAAAACTTTAAAGAGTTTTTGATTAACAAAAGCCAACAATTTCAAAGCGAGCAATGGCGACACTTACGGGAAAAAAAGACGCATTATTTTCTCCAGCACGCGAGACTGTGTAACGGAAATTCTAAAAATAAGCTCTTTTTGCATATTTAGTGATATTGCTGATGAATTGAATTTTACGGTTTAAGTGAAAAAATATGATATTTAATAAGAAAATGTAACAAACAAAACATTAAAAAAATATCTTTTGTAAGTCCTTTAATTCAGCACTTCATTTTAAATGTTTTGTAAAGCTTTGGTTTGTATTCAATTTATGTTGCAAGTGAAATTAACTCACTAACTTATTAAATAAAAATTTCACAGTTATTCTAACTTATGATTCTTTAATAAAATTGTGCTGAATAAAGGATAGTGTATTCAAATGCCTTAACTGTGTTAAATGCTCGACATGTCAACCACATATATTTTTCTTGAACGCACGAAAGCCAAGTATAAAATCGACGAACACTGGTATTTCGAACCGGGGTCAATGTCTGGCAAACGGGCTAGATACAAGAGAGTTTTCATCGTTTTTAATCGCTTTTCCCAAATCTAAAGTACGAAACAATGTCCTTTAAAAAGACCTATGTAGAGAATATGTGCTCTTAGGCAGATAGATCTCGCGTGCTTTGCCAGAGTCTGAAATAATCCAATAAGCTTAAGATTTTTACATTAATGTTTACTTTATATTAATGATTAATGATTGGTTACGTTAATGAATTTTTACCTTAATGATTTTCTTTTACATTCGGCATTTATGAAGTCATAAAACTTGTCTTACTAAAAGTATGTAGCCAGAAAATCAATGGAGCATTTGCTGCTAATACAGTGGCAGCAATAATGCGTGTGTACAGCATATGGTAGAGGTTTCGTTATCTTTCGTGAGATTATTTATGTTCGTTTTGTGTATAAAAATTTGTATATAGGTATAAATTATATATATAGAGTATAATTATATGTTTCAGTATAAGATTCAAAGAATGTTTCCGACTTAAAAAAGACTAGCTTTCCAAATTTAAAACCGAAATTTCAGTCGAATTAGAGTTTTGGACAGCTGATTTAATATCGCCACGCCTTGTAACATTATATTTTAAATATATAATTTTATTTCTCTTTACAAATCTTGGTTAGAGTTAAAAATAAGGTTTTCTTCTGTTTATATTATATCTTACATGACTGGGCATAAGAATTTTATTTCCAGGAGAAAAGAATAAAAAAGAACGCAGAATTTTAAACAGCATGAATTTTATTTCAATTTAGACACAAGCTTTTTCTTCAATCTTGGAAATATTTCTGGAAAGTAAAGGAAACACAATTTAATTTTGTAAATACTCTTAACGCATAATCAGATTTCAAAGGAATTATGCTATTTCCCTAAACCGAAATTATAGAGTCATTGTAATAAAATGAACAGCAAATATTTATTGCATTAAAATCCGGCCTGTAAGCTATCTTTAAGGTATCTTCTGTTTTCTTTACTGGGTGTCTTCGTACTCTAATTGGAAGTAGGTCCGACTAGTTTTCGCTGAATTCTAAATGACTCTACATTGGCGCTCGAATGAAAAGGTGGTGGAGCATAATTCATCACAACCAGGATTTGGCAATTGCGTACCTGAAATTCCAATAGCTCTTTAAGTGAAAAATGTGTAAAGTACCTTCACCCTTCTTACCATATGCCTTAATGGCGTAACTGGAAGTGCTTCTGATCAGCACAAGGAGATCCAGAGTTTGAATCCTAGCGAGGACAATGTGCATTTTTCAGTTTCTTAGCTTCGAGGAATTCTAAATTATCTTGTAGCCAAGTTGCGGAAAAGCGAAATACGCCTAATATTTCCACATTGGGACCATTCGCTTCAAAAGATCATTCTTGTTGCATAAAGATGGTGTTCGCGGTTTTTCTTTTGTGTAGCTAAATGCAAACCAATTTCTGCTTAAACATACTTCTCAGAGACAGAAAGTCCTTGAGTGCTTTTCCATTATCAGATAATTTAATCTAGCCAGTCCTTTGCTTTAATCTGTCAACAATTAGGATAATTCGATATAGTATGGAAACATTGGAAAGACTGATCGAAAATTCGAACGCAATCGTGATCTTATCAGAAGAATAACTTCCTTAGAAGAATACAGATAGTCTTGAACATGGAAACACATTTATTGATTCAACATTCTCCCAATTAGTGGCATAAAATTCAGAACAATATGTAACATATGCTGATGAAAATTAAAAATCTCAAAATCTGAGTTTGCTTTGACATCTACTTACTTTCATTTGATTTAGGTATTTTGCGTTATTTGTAACGAAAGTATTTAGTACATTTTAAGCTTGCATGTAGATTTGTTTGACTTAGCAGTAAAAGTGATGAAATTATTTATTGCCTGCGTGTGGAGTGATATTATTCGCAGGCTACGTATTATGTCTATCTGTAAAATACTTAATGGATATGCAGCTTCCTGTGACATAATAATAGATATCTATTTTCATCATGCTTTTAAGCTTCATCACAAAGTAATGCCTATTTCCTTTTAACTTGGTTTTCAATATTTTCACTTCCCTAAAATTATGTAAAAGACTCCTAGTCCCAAAGAGGTGATAATCCATGCACGTCAAAGTTATATTGCTAAGATTACTTGGATAAAAGCTGTTAAACTCCCATTTGTCAGTCATCGTACCACATAAGGCGTTGAGAAGTTGCTACCAAAAATAAATCAGTAATCTTTACTAAGATATTTTCAGCTCAAAACTGACATTTATTTCTCAAAGCGAAAATTAATCACGTGTAGGACTCTAATGATCCCATAATTGTTTACAAGTATGTTCCATGTGACAGTTAGTTTGCTAAAGCTGCTGCTTTTACGGAGGGCATATACTGACGTCTTTTTCGGAAAGAAAAATATATCTTTATAATATGATGGAATATTGTAAAGTCAAACACGAAGAATTAGCGGAAGAACAAGGATTTCTGTTGTAGTTAACGACCCTAAACCCTAATTCCAATCTGCCTTTACCTTCAGCCTTTAAAGAAATTATGTTACAATTTTCTTGCTTCATCAATAGATGGCGCCAGTAGCCTAATTTCTATCCAGACATATTTCTTTTATCTTATCTTGTCACCGTATCTTATCTCATTCATTTCCACTTAGGCAGCTGAGGAAGATGAGCCTGCAGTTAATCCATCGAAACTAGTCCTTCAAAATTTACAAATGTTACTCTGAATCTTGTTGTTTCACTTCTCCAATCATCGTTATTTAGCGAGTTATTTTAACCTAAAATATGATGGATTTTAGAACAAAACGCGATATTGCTACTTATCGTTTCTTTTCGACTATTAATCTTTCAATGCAGCTTACAAAAGATTTTCACTATTTTCAATTGCCTCAACAACTGTGTGATAGAAGAAAATGTGTCAGCAATTAAATTTACCACTGTTTCAGGCTAGCCAGAACATGAAAAATTGTGAATTTAGACAATTAGGCAGGAAGGCATAGAAATGCATAGTGACCTGATGTACACAAAGGTGATTAGATATTAACAGGTGATCTTTGTTCTCACACTTCTACTTAGTTTTTTTCCCCCCTAACGAAAGCTAAGTACTCAATTTACCGAACCATTTCCATTGCAGTCACATAAGTCACTCTGTGCTTCCTGTTCAGGTATTTCACTACATACATTCTGCATATTATTCACGCATTCATAATATTTAATATCTTCTTGTTAGTCCAAAATGGGCTGTTAATCTCAAAATGAAATTTTGTGTTGGCTCAGTGTAAATAGCATATCACTTTTCAAATTTTTGCTAATCGCCCTGTATTATTTCAATAAAATTAAATAATGATGGATCTGCGTATATGAATGTGTTTTCCTCGAACTATGAGAAAATGACGGTACCTACCATCATCAAATTCTGAATATCGTAGTCCTCCACTCGAACATGTGTACCTGGGAGCTCGAAATTTGAGTTCTGATTTTTTTCTATTTCTGATTTTGTAAAATTTTAAAGAATTTTTAATAAACAAACTCAACGATTTGAAAGCGAGCATTGGCAATGCTGCTTTAAATAAAACATTTTCATCTCCAGCGCTCGCGACTGTTGCCATTCGGAAAAATTCAAAATATTTGCCTTTCAATTTCAATTAACAAACTCGGCTGTATAAAAGTAAGGTATTGCAGCTGCTTAAAGCAATATATCTTTATCTTCCATACGCTAGCGTGTTGCCATTCGGAAAAGCCTAAAATATTTTCAAAATTGAATCTGGAATGTTACTGTGTAATAATCTAAACGATTTAAAAGAAATAAACACAGTTCTTATGACGGTTTTTTATGCTTTTTAATGTAATTGATTTAAATAAAAATGCACTAAAAATCATGAGATTTCTAATTAGAAATATTCAATATTTGTAGAAAATTACACTAGCTTATAAGGTTTTTCTCCCACCTTCTTAGCATGCCTTCCTAGTGTAGTGGTCAGCACGCTCGGCGCATATTCGAGTCTCGAGGAGGGCATTGCTAATTTTTCATCTCTCTTGCTTCCAAATAACCTAATGTCTCTACAAGCTGGACTCATTTAATTAATTATATACATTTTTCTTTTCATTTTTTTTTGGCTAACTCTTATAGGGACGTGGTGATGAGAGCGAATATTTTTAAAAAATAATATAACGAATTTAAAAATATGGGTTGCAACCTCTAACACTCTATAGGGAATTCTAAAGCTATGTTGTTTTTAAATATTTACGGATTGTTCTGTTGAATTGAATTTCATGTGGTGTAAGTTCGAAGAACGTGGTATTTAATTACTTAAGATGTAAGGATTGATTTATTTTTATATAACCTGCTATTTTATGTTAAATAAACTTACTATCAGTTTTTTTCTTTTTTTCTTTTTTTTTTTTTTTCAATTTCCTTCTAAAATGCTAATTTTTATTTCGCGCGTATTTTTATGAGGTAGAAAGTGTAAGTATTTAAAGGAAGGTTTTATATTGTTAAATCAGGGCATGTTTCGCCTGCTGAAGCCAAGTTACTAGTCTAATCTCCTCGATGTCAGTGTGTCTGCGTCGTTGCGTTCTTCTTGCAGTTAGAGCTTGACCCGCTTGCATAGGTTTGAGTCAGCTTCGTTAATCATTCTGTGTAGCGTTTGACTAAATTACGACTTATTTCATTCTACACACGAAGTGCCTTATGTTAAATTACTGAGTTTTAATAAAAGGGGTATTTTACATTCTCTTGATGCTCTCTGTCTGATTACTGGACATAGTGATATTACTCTTAGGTTCAGCTAGATTCTCGAAATTAGTTTATATTTCCAAAGAATTGAAATTGTCTCACGTTAACACATAAAAAGTTAATAATAAAAAGAAAATTGGTAACCATCTTACTAAGAAAACTGAATATTTATGTGAATTGCGAAACAAATGTAAGTATGTATGCCAACACTTAACACTGCATTGGAAATTCTAAACAAAAGCTTCTATACAACTTAAAAAGAATTAGGTTTTTTTTTTTTTTTTTTTTTTTTTTTGTTAAACTATATGTGCGAAGTAGACGATGCTTAATAATAAAGCTCAGCGATAACGTAAAAAACCTTAACAAACCTTTTAGGACGACCGTTAAAATCTGAAAACCTTTCAGAAGTTTTTTTTTTTTTTTTAATGATATACTCATTTTAAAATTATTTTGCGATATTGCTGTTGAACTTAATTTTGTGGTTTAAACGAACCACAAAAATTTTTGTGTTTTAAAAGAACGTGATATTTATTAAATAAAAGTAACACACGAAATGTTAAAAAAAGGCCCCTTTGGTCGTAATTTAAAATCTGAAACCTTTCCTTTTTTTTTTTTTTTTTTTTTTTTTTCAGAGCAGGAATTATTTTCGACTCTATTTGACAATTTGTGATTCCCGAAAGGCACTCAAAACATGTTTTATATAAATATAATACTAACTTTTTTATCTGTGCATATTAACTTTCCCTATCGAAAATTTCACAATAATGTTTTGTTATTGTAAACTTGACGGAAGAAACGGACATCTGAAAATATGGCCGACACTAACTGCTCGTATAATCATTTTAAACAGCTGAAGTATTCTTAAAATTATTTTTTTCTCATTTCATTTCAATGGGCTACGAAAGAATATTGTACAAAATTTTCTGATGCCAATACCCATCTTTCATATTAAAATATGAAAAATAATTGCTTACTTTGAAGTTCGCTTTTTCCCATTTAGGTGATTTTATCTTCTGTTAGTGGAAGTAACGTTTAACAGAATTTGTTATTTGCACTTTTATGCTGCTGTTAAAAGCCTGTGAGTTTCTCCAATTTTTATTATTTTATTTAAAATAGATGAAGCAATAATAAACCAGCCGTAAATTTAAGCCTCCATAATCATTGTGCCTGCTTTTAAATTCATTGCATCGCATTCTCAAAATTTGGGCACAGTCCAAGAAAAATACCAATCACGTGGTAGCATCTGGCAAATATAGTACGAGCACTACATCAAATTTTAATTTTGCTTTACGGATTAGGGAAAAAAAGAAAAAGAAATATAAGCATTGTGAAGTTTACAATTTTAATAAGAAACCTGATTTACGACTTGTCTTAACTTAGCTTTCCCAAGAACATTTTATGTACACCAAAGAAGACAGACTGAAGTGAAATTAATTCCAGTTTTCATTTCTCTAGGATTTTAATTATATTCAGTAACGTTTTTGTCTATATTTTATCTACATTTCTGAACGCACTGTATAACAGATGGCAGTTAAAATTTATTATGAATCGTGCCACGAATATTTTGTCTCCGCTACACCATTTGAAAAGTAAATATTAATATATCTAGGTACAACTAATTGGTAAGATCCCCTTGATTAAGTTTTTGAAAGTTAACACGAATATTTCCTTTGCGAAGAGTTTTACTATCATAGAAATGATATTATTAAGTACAATTTCCTGCTGATGTTGATCATTGAAGTGAAAGATTAAATTTTGTAATTTTAAATGTAGTTTAATTTCAAAGTGACCTCGTTACTCCCCAGAAAATATGCTAATTAATGTTCTTTGCAGAGCTTTGACAGGCATAAGAATCTTACCTAAACGCAAATCAAGGGAAATCCTCCTCAAGGACTTTGTGACTCTAAATTTTTGCAGAATGAAGACACATAAAATTTGTCGCTCTCTAAGTTCGCTGGAGAGGTTAACGTTAAAGTACAAGGAGTTCCAGAACTTGGTTCCATTCCCCAATATAATCTTAAAAAACTGAGATGGGTATCTGGTAAATTAAGAGGACCTAAATTTCCACATCAGATTTTTTTTTATTTACTCAATTTTTGGATGAACTTTATGAATTATACTGGAATAATATTCTCTCACTTTCCTTTTACTTACAGAACATAAAATTATAGATTTTACATTTTACCTTTCCGAGCATTGACAATATTTGACACTACAGGTTCACTGTTGATATAGGGCACACAGGATGTGATGCTTTGTAACTAATGCGTTACGGGTATCACCTAATTTGTTGTGTTTGAATGAATTTCCAATTACGGTAATTAGTTGATTTCGTTTGTGTCGCGTGCTCTTCCTCTTAATTTACGCGTGAAAAAGTTGCACCTGTTTTTTTGTTTTCTTTCTCTTGCACCCATTATAAGTTTAGGCAAGGTAATTACGTTTCGTTAATAACTTAAGCCAATAACAATTGTTCTAATGAGAGCGAGTCATCATTAACGCTTCTTCCGTGTTATTCATTAGCGTAATCGAGGTAATTAACAGTTCTATTTATGCAACTTTGCGCGTTCGTAAAGAATGCTTGTTGCGAAAAGGTGATTATGACCTTTGCGAAACTGATGAAAGTGGTAGGTATATAATACAGAAAAGATTTGCGTGCTTTTAACTTTTAATTACTTTCTAGAATGATTCTATATATAGCACCGGTGTATTGTTTTCTGTAACGGTATACTTCCAAAGAGAATCTGTTTCGTTTTTAAATTATAAATTACGTCTTTTTTTTTAGTTTTATAGAGATAGTGAAGAACAGCATTATTACTATATTAGCAAATAATTAGAAAATGGTAGAAGTAATAGATAGAAATTAGAGCAACAAACATAAAGATCTGCTAAATTAGCACATATTTTAATATCTCCAGATATCTGTAATACTACAGAGGGAAAGAAGGTAAACTTGAGTATATTCTAATGCAACTCAAAGAAGTTTGAATTCATTCATGAAAGTAAAAATACTATTTTTTTTTATTTCAAGGATCTTATAGTTAACATTTTAATACTTCATCGTAAATTATATTTTGCTATTAATATTCCTACTTCTTCTTCGTTATTTTCAGCGTAAAAGGCGTTAGCTCAAAAGGGCTTTTAATTTCGTTCTGGAATTTTGCATTGATTCACTATAAACGGCGAATCACTTTTTAAATTGTTGCCACCAAATATTAGAGCCCCGTGTTATATTTAAAGAAATTAAATAATGAAGAATCTGGATAAATATATGCATGTTTCTCAACGATAAACAACGATAATCATTGCGATAAACAACGGTACCTAGAGCCAACAAATTTTGAATAACGTACGTCTCCACACGAATACGGGCATCTGGAAACCCGAATTTGGGATTTAGAATTTGTTTTATTATCTATTTCATATTTTGTAACGCACTTATGAGTTTCAGATTAAGAAACTCAACGATTTCAGAGCGAGAATTGCAACACTTAAAGGAAAATAAAAGCATTTTTATCTCCAGCGCGCGAGACTGCGTATCGGAAATCCTGAAGATATGCGCTTGTAAATATTTTGCGATATTACTGTTGAATTGAATTTTATTGTTTAAGTGCAAAGAACATGATATTTAATAAATAAAGGTAACACGCAAAACGTTAAAATGCGCTTTTTAAATCACGACAAATGTTATCAGAAAAATAATTTGATAAAACAATGTGTGACTTAACTAAAGCATCGCTACATGTAATTTCAGCTGTGTTTCAAAATGTACATTGCCAAACCTAAGGTAGGTTTCTTTTTTCAGAACTTGTTTCTTCATCTTTTTCGTGCTTGAAAAGTCTAAATCATCTTTATCTGTTTTTTACAATTTTATAAATTTATCTTTCTTCCTGTGCTGATAAAGATGAAAGACAGAGCATATACATAAATATAAATGAGGACAGAAAACAATTTTTATGAATTATTAGTCCAAAGTCTATTGCTCATAAGTGCGTTACAAAATATGAAATAGATAATAAAACAATTTCTAAATCCCGAAGGACTATTAGTTTCGTTTTGGCATTTTGCGTCGGACTCATAAATGTCGGTTCACTTTTCAAACTGTTGCCACAAAATGTTAGAGTCCTGCATTATATTTGAAGAAATTAAATAATGAAAAATCTGCATAAATGTATGTATATTTCTCGTATTGTGATAAAACAACGGTACATAGAGTCATCGAATTTTGAATAACGTAATCCTCCAACGAATATGAGCATGTGGAAGACCAAATTTGAAATTTGAAATTTGTTTTATGATCGATTTCCTATTTTTTAAAACTTTGACGAATTTTTGATTAACAAACTCAAGGATTTCAAAGCGAGCATTGGCAACGTTGTGCAGAAAAAACATTTTTATCTCCAGCGCGTGAGTCTCTGTATCGGAAATTCTAAAGATATGCTCGTTTTAAAACTATTTTGCGATATTGCTGTTGCACTGGATCTTATGGTTTAAGTGCGAGAACATGATATTTAATAAAGAAAGGTAACACACAAAATGTTAAAAAACGCCCCTTTGGACGTAATTTAAAATCTGAAACATTTCAGATTTTTTTTGTTATTTTTCATTGTATTTACTTCTGCAAATGTAACAGTTTCAAATCTTTATTTGAGACCTTGGACATATTTAGCAGAACATAAAATTAGAAAACTAAAGAATATATAACAATATACTATTGCTTACGCACGAATGCACAATAAGCATATTTTAAATTCTTGCGGACTTTGAAACTAGGTAAACATCATTATATGTAAAATGTTGAATCTTAAATGAAGTCCAGGGTAATGTAGAAAATGCAACATAATGTATCCAAATAAATAATTCTAAAATTGCAGGTAAGCATAATGAAATGCTATGCCTTTGCTTTGAAGCAGTCTAGGAATATTTGATAAGTTAATTAAAGTTACCAGACATATTCTGCGATGTATGGTATTTATGTGTACTAAAAATATACAAAATGAGTTAGTTAGGAGACTTGTTTCAGAATTTCCTCATAGATGTTTATGAAGCAATAAATATATAATAAATGAAAAAACGGCAAGGAAGAAGCAGTTACTAACTTCAAATGCAAATCTAATTTAATTTCAGAACTTCATTTCTTAATGTAAAATTAAAAATTTGGTTTAAATGCACCATTTTTCTCAACATATTGTTATGAATTTTGTATATATGTAAATGAAATTCTATGTGATATCGTAGTATCTTCTGAATAATGTAAAGTCTGAAGCGAAGAAACTGTGCCGGAGAAATGAGATTGCAGGGGCAAATCTATTTAACATTGAAGTAAATGGCCATTCTGACTAAATTGGCGAGATATCGCCAACTGGCGATGGATTCAGCGGTTTTTGTCACCACATTTCGCGAGATATCGCTTAAATTCGCCAAACGTGGCGACCATTTAGCACAATTTGGCCCGACACTTATGTAACTGTAACCGTATCTGGTCCTTATATGTAACTTTATATGCCTTCGAGTAATCTCGAGAAATGGAAAGTACTAGATATTTCTCGGCAGCCGGATGAAAGCTATATAAAGCCAGAGAGAAAATCCGTTTCTTAGAGTTTTTAGTTCATATTTGACTTTGGAGTACTAGAAATTGGAAATGGAAGATACTAGAGATTTCTTGGCAGCCGGATAAAAGCTATATAAGGCCAGAGAGAAAATCCGTTTCTTAGCGTTTTTAGTTCATATTTGACTTTGGAGTACTAGAAATTGGAAATTTAAGATACTAGAGATTTCTCGGCAGCCGGATGAAAGCTATATAAGGTCAGAGAGAAAATCCGTTTCTAAGCGTTTTTAGTTCATATTAGTACTAGAAGTACTAGAAATTGGAAATGGAAGATACTAGAGATTTCTCGGGGGCCGGGGAAAACTACTATATAAGGCATCAATTTCTCAGTGGCTTTAATTCATAGCTGACACTGGAGTGTATAAAGAACATACGAGCTTTGCTCTTTAAATGTGCTTTGCATTATATTGTGCTTAACATTATTAGTTATTGGTGGTGACTACAGATTGTACTCGTACGAGTTATTTATGGAACGTTCCGGAACTGTAAATTGTTTCTTTTGGGAAAATAAATTCTATCAGGCTATCATTTTGGTGGGCATTCAATCCATTATACGCTCTCAACAATATTTATCACCTGAGAATTAGAAACATAAGAGGGTTTATTGAATTATTTTTGGTACATATTAATGCCCCTTAAATGCATCTGTGTAAGTAAAATAGACATACATTTAACCTGAATAATGTTGAATGCACGTTTAGTATATGCTAGTTCATTAACCTACTCTTTGCATTTTATATCTGAACTTAGTGAAGAGAATAAATAAATAAGTTTATTAGCATACAAATAGTTTCCGAAAATTAACAAGTGCGCTTGTAAGGTATTGTTCACTCACAATCCGAAATAATTTCTTATTTTATGTGGAGCATTTTGCCGTTTTGTGAAGCGTATATATTGTTACGAAATCTTCACATAGATAGATTATTTTAGTGCAATTGTATGTGAAACTCTTGTATTTCTTTTGTATGAAGTAACATGAAAATATAAACGAGTGAAGCTCGCCGGAAATGTAAGCATACATGGATACGTCTAGTTAACATTGATTAAATGGCTATCGCACTAATTTGGCGAAAAATTGCCAGAAGTCGTCTGGTTCGGTCCCTGTATAACTGTAATAGATATTGCAATTAACTGTAATTGATGCTCCATGTATTTGTACCGTACAGAAATAATTAACACAATGGCTTTCACAACGGAACTGTTACACTGTGCGAAAGGAAAACAAGTGGAAAGACACAAGGGGGCGTGGGCTATTCAGAGTGCATAGATGGAGCTGGCCGCAAGCCCGAACGGTATAAGTCAGCGCCCGTCCCTTTCGACGTCATCATTGAGCGTGGACAGCAATGATGGAAGGTAATTATCCCGATCAGCGTTGCACAACGTGGTTCCTATGGAAGAAAGGTATATAGGGTAGTGACATCCACTGTCGTATGGTTTTGGTGTGAGTGAACAAAGCACCCTCAAGGAGTACCGTATCCTGTTGATTGGCCACGTTCAACAGTGGAGTGGGGACTGCAGCCAAAGGTGCCAGCGCAAGATGACCAGCAACATCGCATACAGCAGCAAATTTGGCAGCCGTGTCGGATTTGATCATGGCGAGTAGGCGCATAACATTCAATAAGATGCAGGAAGAGACAGGGCTTGCGCAAGGAACATTGCAGGCAATTGTGCATGGTGATTTTGGAGATGACAAATGTATGTGCAGATTAGGTGGACCTCGGACCTCGAACCAAGACCTCGGACTACGTATTGCTTGACAAGATGAACGATGCAGTCAGGAGCCAACATGTTGTCCATACGTGGTGCACCAACACCCCAACGGACTGGTTTACCAAAGCCCTTCGGGATCTTCCAGAGAGATAGCAGAAGTGTATTGACATGGGGGGAGATATTTCTGACTGATGTACTATCAGTTTTTTGCTAATAAATTGTATTTCGCTCTGTGGCAGCATTTGTGTCATTCATTACATTACGACCTAAATAGCTTTAACAATAATTCGGCCCTTATATGCGTTCCAGTAATTTCAAGAAACAGAAAGTACTAGAAATATCTCGGCGGCCGAGTGAAAAGTAAATAAGCTCTTAATTAATTAGTCTTATAATATGCAACGGTTTGTAATATTCGCTACAATGTGATGAAAATATTAATATTTAAACATATTTGCTTATAACGTGTTCAGATAAATAAACAGCTTCATATTTTTTTTTTCAAAAACATTAAACATTATTTAAGATATTACGGTGCAGTAATTTCAAATAACTCAGTCAAGTAAATCAGAGGAAAAATATTGAAAAGCGTGGATTTGAAGGACTAATCCTTTCGAACATTTTTTTTAACTCGCGAATGACAATCTCCCTCATAAATTATGTCATTCATTCAGTGTGCATTCTTCGAATTACCTCCATCCAAGTCATTCTGTATAATTAAGAGTGCATCCAGATTTCAGCCCGTTCCACATTTGTATTGGACGCTCTCGATTTTACTGTCTCATCAAAATGCGTCATTTCCACGAGATATTTAATTATGGTCGGGAACTTGGGGTATTAATTGGTAATTAATGCAAGCGCAATCTCTCGTAATGAGTTTCAAGTTTTTACGACGCGACGTAATTTCATTATTGTTTCCGCACATCTGTTATTACTTTAGATGACATGACCGCAAAAAAGTGTATATTTGTGTATTAAGTGGTGTAACGGAGAGGACGTCGAGCGTTGCATAGAACCATTAAATGGATAAAGTGTCACTTCTTGCATTTGTGTTGTTGATGAAAGATTTACTGACATGTCCGGGTAAAAGACATCATTTCTTTCATTAAAACAAGGTCGGAAAGCCACGTTTCGAGATTTTTGTTTCCTAATGGCTAAATTATGGGAAAATACTTTTGCGTAAAAGTTTTTATCCGTTTCAGGAAATTAGGTATAAATTTTGTTTTTCCTGGATAAATAAGTTATGCATATTTTCTTTGCCTGTCTATTCTTTAACTATTTGTCTCCATCTCACTTGTCCCATGTTTCGTTAGCATTTATAGTAAAAATTGGTTACAATGTCTATGATCCGAAGCCTATGATCAAGAAGAAAATCATCAGCGAAAAAGTTGTTTGAAATGTGCTCATATTATAACATGATTAGCCTAAACATACGTATATTTAAGACACAATAACACGCCGAATAAATACTAATTCAGAAGTCAAACAACAAAAATCAGCGTTATATTTACGAAATTTTCACAGGACTAGTTTCGATGGTTTTACCGAACCAACATCCTCAGCTGCAACACCACAAATGAACAAGATAGGAAATAATGATTAGATAAGATAAGAAAGCCTGGACAAGAATAAGCAAGTGGCGCCATCTGTTGGTGAAACCAGAGCTAAAACATAATTTCTTTAAAGGCCGAAGGCAAATTTGGATTGGAATTAGGATCGCTAACTAAAACAGAAAGATTTTTATGAATGTGAAATGCCTCTAGAAAATCCAGTTCTCCAATGAAAGTTGTTTTTGATACCATTGGAGAACTGGATTTTCTAGAGGCATTTCACATTCATAAAAATCTTAATCAAAAAACATCTTCCATTGGAGAACTGGATTTTCTAGGGGTATTTCACATTCATAAAAATCTTTCTGTTCTAGTTAACGATCCTAATTCCAATCCAAATTTGCCTTCGGCCTTTAAAGAAATTATGTTTTAGCTCTGGTTTCACCAACAGATGGCGCCAATTGCTTATTCTTGTCCAGGCTTTCTTATCTTATCTAGTCATTATTTCCTATCTTGTTCATTTGTGGTTTTGCAGCTGAGGATGGTGGTTCGGTAAAACCATCGAAACTAGTCCTGTGAAAATTTCGTAAATATAACGCTGATTTTTGTTGTTTGACTTCTGAATTAATACTATATTTTTCAGTTGTTCAGACATTACCAAAGACTCTGAAACAGACCTCATGATTTCCAACGACTTTTGCTTTCTTAGAAGAAGGTCATCTTACAGAGTATAACTTTGATGTTCAGCACCACTCACGTATACTTATTTTCACAGAAATACTGTACATTTTCAGAGGTGGTTTTCGGTGTACTTATCATCGAAATATATGCAGAGTTATTGTAATTGTTCCCAAAAGCGGAGTTTAGTTATTTATGTTATATATTTCTAGAAATAATTGTTTAGACAATAAGGTATTTCTCCCGCGTTCTTAGTATGCCTTCGTAGTGTGGTGATCTGCACGTTGGGCGAGTATTGCAGCGGTCTGTGGTTCGATTCCCGGTGAAGGCGTTGCTCATTTTTCAACTCACCGGCTTCCAAATAACCTAATATCTCTACATTGGCGCCCGAACTAAAAGGGTGTTGAATGATGATTCTCCGTACCCAGAATTTGGCGATTGGATCCTCTGAAAAAATACAAGTCGGCCTATGGGGAGTATATAAGGTATTTCTCCCGCTTTCTTAGCATGCCTTCGTGGTGAAGTGTTCTGCACGCTGGGCGCGTATTCCAGAGTTCCGTCATTCAATACCTGACAAAGGCGTTGCTCGTTTTTCATCACTTCTGCTTCCAAAAAATGCTTAATGTCTCTTCAGTGGCACCCGAACTGAGAGGTTGTTGAATGAAGATTCTCCACCCCCAGGATTTGAAAACTGTGTCCCCTAAAACCCCAGTCGCCCTTTAAAAGGGGGAGTTTATAAGATATTTATCCCGCTTTCTTAGCATGCCTTCGTAATGTGGTGGTCTGCACCCTGGGCGCGTAGTTCGTGGTTCGATTCCCGACGAAGATGCTGCTCATTTTTCATCTTTCTTGCTTCCGAAATAACCTAATGCCTCTACAAAGTTTATAAGATATTTATCCCGCTTTCTTAGCATCCCTTCGTAATGTGGTGGTCTGCACCCTGGGCGCGTAGTTCGTGGTTCGATTCCCGACGAAGATGCTGCTCATTTTTCATCTTTCTTGCTTCCGAAATAACTTAATGCCTCTACAAAACTAGGGGTAAAATTGCACTTCCGTTTATATGAATTCGATATTATGCTGGGCTAATTGTTGAATTTTCTGTATATTGCTTACTGTTCTGAATACAATTTTCATCAAATATTTTTGTAAATTATGTATATTATTAAAAAAAGAGAGAAGGGAATTCTGAAAGGATTCAGATTTTAAAGTCGCACCAGAGAATCAATCAAATCAAGGTCATCTTGATTCATCTTAGGTCATCTTGTAGGTCAGATTACCTTTTGCATATTGTTGTGCACTAAAGGTGCCATCTTACTGGGTTTCGTGCATATTGTTTTATAGCTAATAATTTACTCCTTGTACATCCAAAAAGATTTACTATTCCGAAACCGAGGCTTCTGCTAAAAGTGTTAAGAAAATTTTGGGAAATCTGTCATGTTGACATTTCAGCGTTTTTCAGAGAGTATGATGGGCTACAGCCATAATCCTAAAACTTAGCCTTTCTTCAAACAATGGACGATACAGCGAGCCAAGCTTTCGTGTAACCCAGAGTAGAAATGAAGGGCGAAAGATTAGTTAGATTAGAAAGAGAAAGCGTAGTTGGATTGCAGTGGTATTTATATTAAAAATTTTCTTTAACCTTATTGGCTAAGAACTATACGCAGGGCAAAAGCTTAAGATAATATAATGCGAAATTAGGTTTCAGATATGACGCCGTTTCGGAAAAGTTAATATTATTTTTAAAATGGAGAGGGGGAAATGTCCAAATTAAAAAGAAGCACTAAGAGGATGTTGCTAATTAAATGTATAATTCACAATGACGTATTTATCTTACATATTTCTATATATAAATAAAAAAACTTTGTATTTTATTTACATTTCTAAATTTGCATTCATGTTACATGTAATAATAAAGACACAAAATTAAATCTTAAATCTTAAATTATTTTTAAGTCCAAGTTCTTGATTGCTAATATTGGAAAAAAACTGAAGCACTTTTAATTCTGAACTAACAGAGATATTAATAGTCTAGTACTCAAAGAAAACATTCATACACTTTTTACTGCAACGGTTTAAATTTTATCTCATTTTTGGAGTAATAATTCAAAAAGTATTTTAAGAATTTTTAGTTTTTCGAAATATTAATTTCTTTAATACAGGTCTATAGGGACAAATTCAAAGTTTATTAATATTAGACAGTTTTTAAAAGTATACGCACATGTTTACGTACGTACGGAAAGACAGGTTTGGAATAACTTGAACGGATGTATGAGTATTTGAGTGCGGTAATAAAAATGCATTACAGAGTAAAAATATTTCGCACATACAAGAACGTATGTGTTCAGTATTATTATATTGCTACAAATGTATACTTCTACGCCGCTGCGCGTGTATATAATATTACTATGCACTAAATATTTTGTTTTATTTATTAATTTCGTGATACTCTAAGCATATATGGAATAGCATTATGCAATATTAAAAAGCTTAAATTTGCAAACGTAAAGCCAAAAAGAGACACTATAACAATTAATATGACGACCTAGATTAATGTCAAATAAATATTTATTACTAAAGATACAATGTAATTTACATAAAGGTGACTTTTGATTACCACTCCTGTACATCATTCATAAAAGCAAATATTTAAAGCCTTAGTTTCAGGATAACACTTTTTTTTTTCACCTTGTAACGTTGCGCGCTCCCAACCTGCACGCAACAATAGTGGTGACTGCTATGAACTGGAAAGTATACAAAGTCTTGAGAAGGGTTTAAATCCCTTTTTATTCAACTTTAGAAATTACAGATGCGTGCTCTTGACGCTCACAAACTACGCCGACCCGGCGGAAAAATAAAAATAAGAAACTAAAAATGAATAATAACAAGTGACTACCTACGAGGCTCTCTAAACGTAATTAACCTAACCGCGTTCTAAGATACCGCTGATAATTCAGCAAACTTCTGAATATTACGTTGAAAAATTTAACTATCTGCCGAGGCAAGCACACAGGCCGATACGTGTGGTTCTTCAATTTCTAACTAGCCACCTCCACGCTCGTGAAGCAAGAAAGCACACTTCGAACTCGTTTCCCTTCTATTTAAATCAGATTACTTCCGCTGACAATTTTGAATACTTTGCGCGTTCTACTAAAATTTACATACTCTGGCATTGGCAATTCCAGGGGAAAGTAGGGCTTGACAGGAAAGATAGTTTAAACTTAAAATAAATGTTAGTTAAAATAAATATAAACCCTACAACCTTTTTCTTCTTATACTGAATTGAAGACTAAATACGAGTTTCATTTACTAAAGCATTTTCCTTTATATAGCAAACTTAAAACGGTTTTAATTTCCTTACTCGTTTTCTACCTTAAAGTAAATTTCTTTTAGTGCATCTATAGCCTTAACAAAAAATTAACATATACACAAAAGAATAAATACCAAATAAAAAAATTAAAGATAAAACAATTTGTAATAAGCTTAGAAACTTAAAAAATATATAATGACGGTAATAAGTTCAACTTCCTGAAACTTTTCTGAAAGGAAACACCTCTTCTTTACATTAGTTACACCTTATAACATATCAGTACTCTATAAAAACTAAAAATTCTAAACTTTTATCTCAGTCTGTTATAGCCGAACTTATCTCTCTGAAAGCAGGATCCTGCAGTTTAAAGAGGAAGTTAAATTCCTCCATGAAGATATTTAATAAAACTGATAAAAGCTTCAAAAAGATAACGTAAAAAAGTTAGTACTGCAGAGATACGACAATCTATCTCAAGTATTTTTTATTAATATTTTTCTATCTCTGCTGACGTATCAGATGCAGTATTGCCAGAGGGAGTAATCCTGTAAAGCAATATTTACAGGCGCATTGCTGAAGGCATTTAGTCATTAAAACCCACAGAGATTGCGTGAGACATTTTTTATGTACTTGGCTGCTATTGTTTCGCACGTTTCGTGATAAGGTACTATCTTTTTTCCCCTTCAGAAGTAAAAATCGTAGTCATTCTTTGGCAAATTTTCAAGCTGCAGCATGCCGGAAGTCATTTCTCTTTGAAGTATCCTTTCAAGACCATGCTATCGAGTAATATCAAGGATACTTTTCTTACTGAACATTTGGTAAGTTTAGGAAATTAAAAATGTTTATTGTGCAGTTTACGGAAGCTTTAGAAGATAGCCTACGTATGTTTGTGATGCACATTTGTGTATATAAAAGTGAAATGAAAATATAAAGCCTAAATATGACTAAAAATAATTAATTACAACAAAGACCTGGAAACTACAAACGCATATCAGCCAACTGATAAGGATAAGACTGCAGAATATAAGCAAAAGAAAACGTTCATAAAACCATTCATTTATCCGGCCTTCAGTTGTCCGACGCAATATTTATTTTATTAGCTGTGAATAAAAAATTAATTTGCCGTTAGTATTAAGCTTGTTTTTTATTACCATATGTATTTTAACTTGCTAAATGCACGTATATTTAAGAAGCATTTAAGCACGTTTATTATATTTTACGCATTCTTAATTCTTTATTAAATTATAAATGAAAAAATTTAATCGTATGCATTGCATGTTTTATATCATTTTTTTTATTTATTTCTTTAATTATTGTAGTAAGCAATTAAAAACAACGTCTTAATTTATTTTTCGTTAAATAAAAATTACTAATGAAGCTTGCCTTTCGCGAATAAAAATGATTTCTTTGTTTAAATTTGCATTAGTGCAAATAAATCATTAAAATAAATGAAATTAAAAACAAAAATGCATGTTTACTTTTAGCGTCTACGTAAATAAACAGTAAACAATTAGTTAATTTTAGTTCAAACAGAAGGAATGCATGGCGTATTTAGGCAAATAAAAATATTTTTATTACTAATTTTGTCAAAAATAGGTATGTTTCTGGTGTTGCTACATGGAAGTAAAATATTTTAAAGCTTTTAATTTTATTCTGAAATAAAATACTATTACAACAAAAACATTTTAACAAGATATTTTTAATATGGCAGGGAAAGACAGGATTACCAGATTTGGTGCGAAATCGTCCATTTGGCGATACTTGGTGATACAATTGGTTATATTTCTTAGACGTAGCGAGAACATTCTAAAACGCATTTTTAGCAGTTTTCTCGGGAATATTCTCGAAGGTAGGTTAAAGCTATATATACCCCTTCCTGTACAGGGAAAAAAGAAGTGTCTAGAATTCAGAGATTACCTTGACTTCTAAAACAAAACTCTGGCAAAACAAAATACTGCGAGATTCTAGATGAAATATATAATGAATCTAAGATTGACATTCTTGCTTACGTCCTTTATTACTGGACCAGTTCAAGAACTAATTTTTGCTCTGGACGTGTCATATTTAGACAATGTTGTAACTGCATTTGAATGCTCAAAATCAGTATTTGTGCCTTAATGATATTAAAATTAAAACTATTATACTTCATAGAAGCACAATATTTTGTTCGCATTTTATTATCTTGAACTTCCTCAAAAAGCTCCTGTAACGTATTCTTCTTTAGTGTCTTTACGCTGCATAACATTTTAAAATGTTGGGCATGCGCAAATGTCTTCCCGCAGTCCAGTACGCAAAAGTGTGGTTTCGCTGGTGTTTAAATCAGTGAGAAAATAATTGGAAGCTCTGTTCTGCATTTTGTAGAATATTTACGACAAAACACTTCCAAATATAAAGAAAGACAGAAAGTTAAGCTTAGGTATTCGTCATAAATCTCACGAAATTTCAGTTAGTTGGAACTAGGATAATTGCAATCCTACTGCGTTGTTTCTCTAATGTATATAAAGCATACAAAGTAAGAACAGGCATTAGTAAAATATATTCCAGTTAAGGTTAGCATTGAATATGTACATAGTATACTAAATTATTTATATCATTTAAATTAAATGCTGGAAAGTAATTTGTTTCTCACTACATTGCCGCAGGACAAGTATTCATCAAAACTCCATTCCACGCATTAAGCATAGATATGTATGAATGTATGCATGCGAGTATGTTTGCATACCTCATCATATATATATTTATGAGAAGTGTAACACTGGCACGTGTAGTATATATATGACTAGAATAGCATATATCGATCTTCTCATTTTTTTTTTAATTGTCTATTATTTCTCAATCGTTTTGAACATTTTATTTTATTTTATTTTTGATGCTATAATTTTGCACTCCTTACTTCGGCCTGTAATTTAACATTATTTAGATAAAATTTTAATTGTTCTTGTATTTTTGAACATGTTGCATGCATAACTTCTGCTTTGCATGTTTATGGACTTGGTTTCCTAAAATAAAAAAAAAAAAAAAAAAAAATGTGTTATTAGATTTTTAAGCTTTATGCTTGTTTATGAATTATGCTTTGATTTCTAACGCGGCCTGTATATTTTCAAAATTTGCATGCATTTTAGTTTATTTTCACAAGTTTGAATTTTAGAATATTCATTATTCATATGGTTTTGTTTTTTCAAGTGTTAGATTATTATTTTTGCTTTTGGGGACTCGTTCTACTCAGTTTTTAAATTGCATTATTAATCCGCAATCATTTTTTTTTTTTTTTTTTTTTTTTTTTTTTATGCTACAAATTTTGCACGGCTTACTTCGGTCTGTACGAGTTTGACTGATTACTTTAATTGTTTTTTTAAAGTTATTTTTATTCAAAGATTATTTTTAAATTTTAAGTTTTAATTGTGTCCTTGTCAGTTTAGAAATAGGTTGTTTTATTTATTTATTTATTTCGTTTATTATTTATTTCTTATATAATTTATTTTTTTATTATTTATTAATTTATTATATTATTTATTTATTAATTATGTAATTGATTTATTTATTATATGTTTATTTATTCTTATTTAATTTATTATATAATTTATTGTTTATTTTTTATTTATTTATTAATATATTTATCTAGTTATTTCGTTGCACCAACCCGGAGATCACAATTAAGCGAAAGATGTATATGTTTATTTTAGTTTTCAGTTTTTTAAGATTTGCGCCCCTCTCTATTTCTTAAGGTCTACCACAATGTCTCTATTTTTTTGGCGGGGTTGCATGTTTTTATTCCGAATTTAATACGGGATGAATTTTAATATGGAATGAATAAGTTTTTTTTCCATTATATATTGTTGCGTTTCGGCACGGGTTCTTAGATTTGAAGTGATTAACGACAACACTTGACGAAGAATCAGAGACAGTTTATTAGCCGGTATTACTAAGAGCAGCTCAAAAATCACGTTAACAGTCTTCGAAAAACTACTATAAACACGCTGAAACAATCAGCAACACAGCCTTCAGGCTATACCAGTGAAGACATCGTCACGGCAAAGCACCAGAGTACAGCTACAGACTCTGATCGGTCGTTCTTGGAACGTACTCTCGAGACTCTCCACGCTACAACTCGGGATGCACTCGACGATACACTCGGTAGACTCACGACACTCTTGACGACCAACTCGACACTAGACTGGCGATCAACTCGTTAGACGAGACACTGGCTGACCGACTGGGACTCCGCATGCAGGGACTCCTTATTCGAGAACATTCTGGTCTAATCTTGTGAGAATTTGTTCTAGAAGGTCCTCCATCCGTCTATGGCGCATCACTAGTTTTGTCACCAAATGAGAGATTTCTCGCCAAATATGGCAAATCTGCCATTCTCTTGACATTTTCTGGAAACCCTAAACCCGCTTTGCAGGGAAGCTATTTTACCGTATAGTAATAGTAGTGTGTGGACAGGATGATCCTAGATAGTTGATGCTCATGAAGCGCTTGGAACATGCCAAACAAATAAAACACTTGTGGATTTTTATTTCTTCTCTATTTAACGTCTATTTATGTAAAGAAGCCTATACAAATGAATATACACAAGCTAAGCTTAGCGTTCATTGAATTAAATTTGATAAATTCTGATTTACGTGTTTCATTAAAGAGATAATCGAAAGAAGATAAATTTCCTACTTAAATTATAAGCACCTATCTAATTCAAATAGGCAGTTCCATTAATCTGATTATTTTAAAATTAAGAAATGTTATTGGTCAAAGAACTGATATTTTATCTCTTTCTATAATGTAAGCTTGTTGTGCATCAGTGGTTTTATACAAGTATCTTATGTGTGCCTTTTTCCTTTGAATGATGAACATCAGAAAGTTATTTTAAAGGCATTAATCTATATTAAAACTAAGACAAAGATGGGTATTAGGAGCTTTTACATATTAACAATTTTGCTTATATTATACACACACTTATATTATTCATAGATCAGAGTTTTGGTGCACTAGAAATATATTTAAAGTAATCTGTCCGAAATGGTTATACAGTTAAGTTTCTCATGTTATGCTATGTTATGCTATCATGTGCACACAAATGCGTCTGTGTTTGTTGTTTTACGCTGATGAAGGAATGCAGGTTATTTCATAGAAGATAATCCTTGTGTTTTTTGCTTTTTATGAAACCTTTTAATTCGTAGCTTCCTAGGTAATTTTTATTTTTATTTTTATCTATAAACATCCGTTATATTTGTCACAAATCAGATCATCCCAAGGTTGCCAAATCTAGCACAAATCAAATTTTACTCTGAAAATAAGATTATGTTCTTCATGCGAGATTCAATAACAGAGTTTATTTCAGTTTTCAAACTTCGAAATGTCTCCGGACAAAAAAAAAAAAAAAAAAAAAATTCGGCCTTCCGCAAAATATTGGAACTTTGAGCTTTAGAATATTCCGTTTCCTAAGAAAGATCCCGTGCTTCCTTCCCAGTAAATAGTTTTCCTATGAAACCAATTTAAATCTTACGTTGAAGACCATCTTTGTTAAAATAGGTAAACTTAGTTTATTATACATGTAAGAAGCATTGCACGACATTATTTTTTCAATCCCAAATTCGTAATTTATTTTATATTTAATATCAAACTTATTAGCAATCAGACAATTATTGCATAGAACTATCTATCTTTTTTTCATTAAAACATATTCTAACTGACACAGACATCTTTTTCATCTTTCCTTAAAACACCTACTTCATTAGTTTGTAAGATGCACTTGGTAATATGATATTGGTTACTTTAACTCTGGTTATTTGAATATAGCGAAGCACTAGCAAAACCTAGAGCCATCAAATTTTAAATAACGCAGTCCTTCTTCCGAATTTGGGCACCCGGAAGCCCGAATCCTTAATTTCGAATTTATTTTATTATCTGTTTGATATTTTTTAAACTTTAACGAATTACTGATTAAACTCAACGATTTCAAAGCGAGCAGTGGTAACAAGCTGTACGTAATAAAATATTTTTATCTTCAGCGCACGAGACTGTCTATCGGTAAATTCTAAAGATGGGGTATTTTTAAATATTTTTAGCCCAAAGGGACGTTAGCCCAAATGCTCTTGAAGCATGTATGTATGTGTTAATTACGAAATGTTCCTTTGGTCGTAATATAAAATTTAAAAGCTTGCATATTCTTTGTTTTGTATACAGTTATGCAGTAATCGAACGAGCTATTGAATTCCAAATATTTGGTGACGTATAAATACTATGCAAGTTCTGATTACATATACTAACCATTTAAAGCCTGTTTTTACATTAATAAACTTAGTTACTATTACTTTTAAGCAAATTTTACATGATGGACACGAAATTCAAGCAATTAAACTGAAATTTCATGGCTCTAACACAAAATTTGCTTTTATATTGCTTGATGAAAAGAAGAAAGATGAAGTGATAAGTCTTTGCTTAAATCGCCTAATAATTAATAATACTGTTTTTCTGCAGTTGAGGGGCTTTTAGTCTAATTTTATATGCATTATGTATTTACAAACACTACTAAGTGTCTGATTATATACTTTCGGGCCACATATATTGTGTTACTGAACAAGGACGGACCGCAAGCCTTCCACATCTCCTCATTAAAAGAAGTGCTTATTACCCTATCTTCTTCCAGACAAGTGAGCCCACCAGCGGCCGAGCGGTAAAGTCGCTGAACAATGGTAGTTCGGTTCGAGGTTCGAATCCAGCGAACGGGCTGGCTGCATGGGTGTTTTCGTGGTTTTCCCCATGTGTAACGTGTATAAGAGCCAGTTTCCCTTAGAAAGTCCTCCACGAAGGCATCCCTCCCCTTAGGCAGATAGCCCTCGAGGCTTTGCCGTAATTAAATGACCTAACCTAACCTAACATCTTCGAGACAAGTGTCTCCATGCTGGGTGCGTAGTCATCAAGGTACCCAAGGTAACGAAAGAGCAGACATTTTAGCTAGAAAAGGCACAAGTCACCCTTCCATCTACTCAGAGTACCCACTCTCGATAGTTGCTGCCAAACACAAGATTTTCTGCGCATTTCTCCTGTCCATATGACAAATTCTCTGGGACGACTCAGACACCTGTCGACATACCTGCTCCATCTTTCCCATGGTCTCCACCAAGATGCTCAACACAGACTTCTATCTACAACAAGCGTTCACAAATCATAGAAGATTTATCGCCTTCCTCAAAACACCATCAAAACGTTTTAAACCTACCTTCTGCCATCAAAACGTCAAATGCGCCTGCGGTGCCTCAGCTTCTTCAGCAGACGTCTTGCATTACATCCTCGACTGTCCACTCATTTCCCCCATCAGAGCCTCCCTTCCTCAGCTCTAGGGATCACATAGACTCAAAGATCTTTGTCAGGATTATTACGGTCAGCAGGGCGTCAGAACCATCAAAGAGTACGTATATTCTAAGAGAAACATAATCATAGCTGATAATCAGGTCTAGGCAGCTGACGAAATGTAAAGGTAGAAGGCCTTCATTCATGTATATGTGTAAATATCTGTAAAATAACTAACCCTTTTTGCTAATTTTGTACCAACATACCCAAAACATTGTAAGTTGGAGCACCCAACAAAAGTTAAATCTAATGTTAAATCTGTTTATTAATAACAAAGTTGAAAAGATAAACAACTGAAAAGGTTTGCTGTTGCAACGATCAAGATAACATGACTGACCTGTGGTGCCCATTGAGAGATAAAGCAGTCGGAATAATAATAAATAATATATATTGTGTCAATGCAGAAACGATGTGACACCAAGATCTAATGTTTGCACACTGTTAAACTTGACGAATCTGGCAACATCTAGCAGAAAGAAAAAGTGGTAAGCCGGCCGCCATTATTTTGGGTGTTCTGATTATGCTATTCTAATGACGTAATGCTGATTATGCAATATGTTTCTTAAGGTGCAGTTAGCTGGAGTGCCCATCTGAGTAAAATATGTTAAATCTGTATCTGTCTGTATATATATATATAATATATAGGTTCTTATTTGCGTGTTCAATTTCTGCTAATAGAAACAGCATTAAAGATGATGCAGTCCATTATATTTGCATACGAATCTCATGAAGTTTGTTGACGAGAATAATTTAATTCAATTTTCGCGCATATTAAAAGAAAATAGTTTCGAATTTAGTTATCTTATTTTGTAATTATCGCTATAGTACTTTACATGCATACATATTGGTAATTAGCGTTTAAACTATGCGTATGATAAATATAAATTTCCTTCTTTTAATCCAAAGGCTCGATTCATTTACAAATTGCACGACATTTATTCTTTGTAAGCATTACATTTGAAACAAATAATGAGCAAATCAGAAATAGTAACACTATTATTACTGTATTCAATTTGCTATAAAACAAATAAACTAAGACTGACTGGCTTTTCTTTTCCTGTTCTCTTTGCAACTTGTAAGCCGTAGTTACTTTTGTACGTTGTTTTGAAAAAAACAGCTATTCAAAGACAGCGGAAAAAATTGTCAAAGACATTATTAGTGCCGGAAGGTCCATTATTCCCATGCGAACTTTATACGCCTAACGAGATTCACCCATTAGAATTTACCGGGCGAATAGACTTCAATGAACGACGTGTTCTTAATTGGGATACCAATTTCAGTGAATTTTTATTTTGCAACAATAATGCTTTTGAAAAAGGAAACACTACTAGAAATTGAGGGAAAACACGTAAAACTAGGTTCTTGGGTTTTAGGTAAAACTAGACCATGTGTCTCTAAACATATCAAGCGACAATTTTTTTTTTCTTTTCCTTAAAACATTTAAGCACATCCTGACTGTCAGTTTCATATACTATTAAAAGATGAATACGTAACACTTTTTCTTCAACTCCCCAATTTGAAATATGAAATATTAATAACTCAAAACTTGTTACATTTAAATGAGAATGGTGAAATATGTGCTTTATGAAATAAAATTGTGATACAAATGTGTTTCCAAATTAAGTTAAAAAATATTCAGAAATTTCTACCAAAAAAGAGAGGGAGAGAGGAAGAAAAAGCCTGTAATTTTTTCAGATTTTAACGATCACCAATAAAGAGATTTGAAGATGATTAATACTCTCGCTGGGCTCGCATTCTACCAGTCTGCAAGTGGAATCACTCCCTGCTAATACTTTTTTTGTCTTTTTAACTTTATTATTTTAAACGTCGTTTTCTTCGCTTTTACGCAATATACAATTCAACAGTTAAATCACACAAATTTGCAAAAGCAGCAAGGAAGAATACATTTAGAATTCTCGATGCAAGTTTTTGCATATATTTTTCTATTTTTTTTTTCCGGTTCATCAGAACAATGTTCACTCTTTTTACGAAAATGCTTTAAAAACTGTTTTTTATCTTATTATTATTACTGCTTTGTGTGTTAACTTTATTTATTAAATATCAAGTTCTTCGCACTAACACTACATAAAATTCTATTCATAAGCAATTCTGTTTAGTGATTTTGCTTATTTTCAATTTCAAGGAACTCAATTTTTCAAGGTATGCAATTTTTCAATTCAAGGAAACAAATTCACAAAATATATAAAAACAGCATTTTATTCATAAATTCAAGCAAAATCACAAAATGTATAAAAACAGCATATTTTTAGAATTTCTGATAGTGTCACGCGTTGAAAATAAAAAATATTTTACTTCTTACAGTATTGCTCAAATTTAAATCGATTATTTTGTTAATAAAATATTCATTAAAGTTTTACAAAATATGAAATAAGATCGAAAATGAAAACTTGGACTTCCAGGTGCACATGTTCTGGTTGAGGACTACGTTGTTCAAAATTTGATGGCACCAGATTCCGTTGTTTTTTCAGAATGCGAGGAACATTAATGCATTAAAGCAGATTATGCTTTACTGAATTTATTTAAAAGTAATACAGGGAGATAATATTTCGTGGCAACAATTTGAAAAGTGTTTCGCGGTTTACAGTGAACCGACGCAAAATCTCATTTCGAGACTAATAGCCCCTTTTGGACTAAGGAAGCAAATTAAGCAATAAAATATAAAATATTCGAATTCGGTCATTTTTTTTTTTAATTTCCAATCTGATACTGTACTTATATTTCGTAATTGTCCAAGATTATAATTATAGCTAGAATACACTCATTTATTTTAGGGAAAACAATTCCAAAATACTTGATTATTAGTATAGAAGGTATAGTTTAAAGCTTCTAATAACATTTTAAGATATAACTCGTGGTTTCTGTCTGTTTGGTAAGGCAACTATTAAGTGAAATATGGATATCAACATGTAGCTTTGCTGTCATCCTTTTTTTTTTTTTTTTCAATGGCGGGAACTAGGCATTATAAGTTTTGGACACTACTAAAACTGGAACTGTGGTTACTTTCTGATGGATGTACTTAACAGTTAGGAAGGGACAAACAATTTACAGCTATGCCTTCTCCGAGATTAGAACCCGGACCTTTCGATACGGCAGTCAGTCACTAACCACTTTCCTGTCTAGACGGAAGCTACAAGAAAGTGGTTGCTGATTTTGCTTACTTTCAATTTCAAGGAAAGCAATTTTTCAAGGGATAAAATTTTTCAATTCAAGGAAACAAATTTTATTTAGAGTTAAATGAAAGTGTTAGACAGAGGCTTCGTTTTATTTGAAATTTAAACCAATTCTCAATATAATATACACGTTAAAAATCCTTTAATTAATCACATTAAAATAGATAAATCGGTTTCTTTATTAAACAGAAATAATAATACTTCAATCTGACCATTTCAGATTGACATGAAAAAGAGTTTGCCATTAGATTTAGTTTACCGTCGTGCTTTTAAAACGAATTTAGAAGTATAAAATTATAAGCTAAAATTGTGAAGTCTGATCTCAGTATGCGGATTTCAGTTTAACACTTAAAATAATTTTAACAGAAAAGCAGTTATGATAATTTTACTTAGTTAAGAATGTGTCCTCTAGAATTAAAGTACCGTCAAACCTCTACTAACTGATAATCTGTTTACCGAGGTCTCTATTAATCAAGCTGCCAGTTAATTTTAAGAAATCATTGAGATAATGTTGGTTGGTTGGTTTCGTGTCCTTTGAAAGGTCAAATAGATCCATGTGTGGAAATCACAGCTTTTGCCCGCTATACAATTTTTTCACTATACACAAGGGAAGTTCTCCAAAACTGTACAGAGCTGCAAGTATTGCTGGACAGATGAAGATGTGTTTTGGAGAAAACTCGGTTTCGGGGCAATTTCTACAAGTTCTATATGATCTGTACCTACGTTATAAATTTTGATTCCCCAGAAATGACAGATTCTCAATCTAGTAATGGTCTTCTGACAATGGTATTAGGATCTTCAACATGTAGTAATTCAATAAAAGTTTAAAATGCAAGTTCAACATCGTCCGATAATTACCTTAATAGTGGTTATTTTTTGTGCCTTTTTATCATTTATCGTAAAAATGGTCTACCAATTTATGGTCTTCCTATTAGATATTTATAATTATATACCAAAATTTATGGCTTTCTTATTAGATAAAAGATACGATTTACATGTGTTAAAGATGAAAGCAGCACTAAATGTTTGGATGTTTTGGAATAGGTAATTTTAGAAAACAAAAAGTGATGCTATTAGCTTTGAGACACACATATGGTATCCGGACATAATCCCGACAGTCGAAATCCCGACAAGCCAAAATCCCGACAGGGTCGAAATCCTGACAAGCCAAAATCTCGACAGGATCGAAATCCCGACAAGCCAAAATCCCGACAGGGTCGAAATCCCGATTGTCCAATATCCCAACAGAGTCAAAATACCGACACGGGCGAAATCCCAATAAGGCCTAATGACCCCTTAACATACTTACACAGCTGCAACTAGTATATGCTTTGATGACTAGCAAATCTGAAGAAAATTACAAAAGATTATTCCAAGATTTAATTGATTTCGCTGAAGAAAATAATATTGAACTGAGGCCATCTAGAATCATTAGTGATCTAGAAAAGGCAGCTATAAATGCCCCGCGCACTCAAAATGCTGTCGAGGATTGGCACAGAAGATGGGAGACCTTAATTGGACGGGCCATGTTGGCGTTTATAACATCATAGAAGGATTTCAAAAAGAACAGGAGCATGTGGAATACCAAGTTGAATGCATTCTTCGCGGAGAACAATAACCAAAACGCAGGAAGGTAGATGGTGACAGAGAAAGGAGAATTATGACTGTTGTGAACGATCGTGATAATCGACCTGTGATGGAATATCTTCGTGCTATCGCTCGCAATGTGTCACTGTAAATATGTCGTTTGCATGTGTAAGTGATGTTTTCTTTTTCTTAATAAAAATAATTTTATAAATCTTCATTTCAAATTTTAACGGTCATTTCAATTTGTTAAAAGTTATTTTAAGTAATGACATAATTTTTATGATTTTTTGATTTAAACTTTTAATTAGTAATATGTCATAGTTAAAAATTACATTTTATTAAGCTAAATTGAGTGTTTGTATTTAGATATTAACTTGTCGGGATTTTGGACAGTCGGGATTTCGACCCTGTCGGGATTCTGGACACTCGGGATTCTGACCCTGTCGGGATTCTGGCTTGTTGGGATTTTGACCCTGTCGGGATTTCGACCGTGTCGGGACTTTGGGTTGTCGGAATTTCGGTCCTGTCGGGATTTTGGACAGTCGGCATTCCGACTGTCGGGATTCTGGCTTGTCGGGATTTCGGCTGTCGGGATTATGACCCAGACCCCACACATACACACCCCAAAAAATTGCGCCATAGATACAGAATGCAGTAAAAATTGCAGAGATGAGATTGCTGCTGAGGATGATGATAAAATAGAAACTGACAAAAGTAAATATTAATCATCCTAAAGCCCTAAGCTCTTTAATGTATAGAACAACGTCCTGGTGCTCGTGCATAGATCCGTCTCTAATATCTTAGGTACCATAAGCTATCGGTAAAAGTAACACTCAAAATAAATTAAGCATATTAATAATTCAAAGATAAATAATATTTTGTATTAGTACCTAAAAAGAAAGCCTTATCTGACTCGCTTCAACAAAAGGCGTTCTAGGAGGCTGCCTATGTCGTCTGCAATGAGCCATTTCTTGTTAATATTAAACTTTCCTTAATCGAAAAGTGGCATAATGACGATAATTACATTAAAAGCGCAAACAGAGATAAAATATTTCTAAACTATCAGAAAAAAATGATAGCAGGTTTGTTTTCAATATTAATGCAAAAAAATGCATGTATGAAATTTAAGAAAATTTCACAAAGCCGAAAATATTTTGTAAACGTAAATTTTCATAAATTTTGATGGTGTTTATTTACTTTTGCTTTTTACGTATATTTTTGCACTGAAACATAATGTTGTATGAATTATTTGTTTAAATGAAGAAAACAAATTTTATTTACAAATGGAAGTGCTTGCTAAAATTTCATAGTTGTGAACCTATAATAGAATTTCGATTAAACAGTTTCTGTAAATCTTTGAAAGAAAAACTATCATGATTATAATTTAGTTTCCATTAATCAAGCTATCCAAGATGGTTATGTTCCCTGTTACCTTGGATAAGCTAGGTTTTACTGAAAGTAGAATACAATTTTGTATCAAAAATGAGTTGTTCAAAACAGTAAAGTTATGCTATGATATCATTTCATCTCACGTTTTAATAATAACAAAAATAATAATAATAAAGAAATTCTGATAGCTTTCATATCTTATATTACGTCTAAATAGGCACTTCATTAACGTTTGAGTGTTATCTTTACCTACTAAATATCATGTTTTTCGCACTTAAAACACATAAAATTTAATTCAACAGCAAAATCACAAAATATTGTAAAACAGCATACCTTTAGAATTTCCGATACACAGTCTCGCGGGCTGGAGATATTTTTTTTTCGTACAGTGTTGGGATTGCTCGATTTGAAATGGTTGAGTTTATTAATCAAAAATTCGTTAAAGCTTTACAAAATTTGAAATAGATTACAAGGTATTTCTCCCACTTTCCTAGCGTACCTTCGTGGTGTAGTGGTTCTGCACGCTGGACCATTATCCAGAGGTCCGTGGTTCGATTCCCGGCGCAGGCGGTTGCTGATTTTTCATCTCTCCGGCTTTTCCAATTAACCTAATGTCTCTACAGTGGCGCCCGAACTAAAAAAAAAAGGTGTTGGATGAGGATTCTCTACACCCAGGATTTGGCGATTGGGTCCCATAAAAAAAAACCAGTCGCACTTTAAAAAGACGAGTATAGAAGGTATTTCTACCACTTTCCTAGCGTACCTTCGAGGTGTAGTGGTTCTGCGATTCGGGCCGCCATCCAGATGTTCGTGGTTCGAATCTCGGCGAAGGCGGTTGCTAATGTTTGATCTCTTCAGCTTTTCCAATTAACCTAATAACTCTACAAGGTAATAAAACAAATTCGAAATTCAAAATTCGGGCTTCTAAGTGCCCAAGGTCAGTTGGAGGCCAAAGTTATTCTAAATTTGATAGCTGTAGGTATCGCTGTTTTTTCATAATGCGAGAAACATTCATGCATTCATGCAGATTTTTCATTACTAATTTTCTTTAAATATCACGATAATATTTGGTGGCAGTAGTTTGAATAGTGAACCAACGCAGAAAGTGAAACGACGCAAAATGCTGTCTTGAGACTAATAGCCCTTTAGGCCTCTATAGGCTAATAATAATAAACGACTCTATAGGGTAATAATAATAAAAACAACGTTCAATTATTCAAAAAATTCCTATACATTTGTTTCACATAATTGTTTGCTCATGAAGTTTACAATAAGCAATTTTCTCGGTAATCAATACTCTTCTCTTTTACGAAGGCAAGAAACGAACGAATTTAAATAACACCTTGAAGATTTCCCTTTCAGGAGTTAAATAAGTTCCATTTCGCATAGTCTTTTAATATCGCTTTAATTTTCTTAAAATGATAAAATGGAAATTAATGTTAAACGTTATTTCTATTCTGATTTTTTTTTCATGGAATAATGGAACTGAGCAAATTGTAAGGAAGAAGAGACGAGAAAAACTACCTGACTATTTTGGTAACTTTTATGTTATTTCTAAAACACTGCATTTGATTCATACTTTATAGAAATCGATGATGAATTTACATAAAAAACAATCCCACGTTTTTCGGCTTTTAGTACTTACAAAGACATAATGCAAATGAACCCGGGAAACGAGGTAGAAGAAAGAATAAATTAACGTTTAAGAAAATAAATACAATAACGAATTCTCCATGAGCGGCATTGTATAAAGTGAAAATTACAAAACATCAGAAATAAATTGGTGCAGAAAAAAAAAAATACGCCTAGTTCAGTAACTCAGGAAACCGTTATTAAACTTCATATTGTTGATATTTTTCTATTACTCAGAAAAATAATAAACCTTTCTTAAGAAACTATTTTGAATACTTATTAGATTAAAACTCCCTGTAAAGTATTTCCGCTTGAAATATATTAAATTTATTCATGTTTTACTTTTATTTATTACGCTATTTGTGATATTAATGACAGAGAGTCCACGCTGTGTTTTGATTATTCCCCATGCAGAACTTTTGAAGTTTTTTTTGAATTTTTACAGACATCTACTGCGTATGAACAGCTTGCATGTAATTAAACTAAGTATGCATTTTGCTAATTTAAGAAGCAGAAACTGAGAAGGGATTAATAAAATTTGATATTTCTTCTGTATCACTCAGGGTAATTTTTATTAATTTAGATTTTGGCAACTCATGTAAAATTCAGAAGGTGTATGTTTTTTTTTAACTCTTGAAAACTTAAATATATGTATCCTATTTACATACTTCGAGTTTTTGACGCACAAATCATGATATAGGAAAATTAATAAGGCAGGAAACTTTGAGACAAGCGACATTTTTTTTAATATATATATATATATATATATATATATAAAGTAAATTGATTTTTGTAACATGTCCTGTGTTGTGTTGTGACGTATCTCACGTGTCTGACAGCAATATCAGAACAAGCCAATGAAATTATTCTTGCCAAGGCGTGCAAGATTGCGCCTGTTACTGGAAAGAACCTTGAGCACGATACAGGTGCCAGTACGACTTCCGCTCAGTTCCGCCCCCAATTGCGATGGATAGCAATCCGGGAGGTCATATCCGAGGGTTCCCCCCTCTCTATCTCTGAAACCAGCCTCTCGATAGGACTTTATTTGTAGTGCCCCATGTCGCTCAGACACTATACAAACATCCATGCTTTCTCCGGGATTCGTACCCTGGTTCTTCGGTAAAGCACACTGTCTCGGTTGGGCTGTATAATATACCTTAATACCTGTTGATGATTTGATCCAAGTAACTTTTTTATTCACTGAATAAAATGAGAATAAAGTCTTTTCTCGTCTCTTCATGATTGAAGTGGAATTAGTTTAAAAATCCATTTTACTAGCTTTAAGTCGTTAAAAAAGTGTGTATTAGACATCAGCATCCAATTATTTGCACTTATACTCAACCATACATTTTTTCAACGAACACTTTTAACCTAAAGCTCATACTTTCACAAAATAAATGAATAAACAGAAATTAAAAATTAAAATATTCGAATGGTTTCAGATTTTAAAGGTAGCCGTAAAAGGTTCTTTAAGAAATTTAATACAATTTATCAGAAAGGATTGTCAAAGAAGTTGGCCCCAAGTGTAATTGCAAAACATTTTATGGGAAATTAGATGAACAGCATTTAGACTAACATAGCACTGTTATATATCTTCAGTACACCTAAAAAGTGCAAAAATATGTAATGAAATCCAATAAAATTATTTAATGATTTTAATTAATGGGTTGACTGAAAGGTCATGATTCGATTTATAAATTTTCCTCTTTTATTTATATGATCAGTTAATAGTACATTGCCCGCTTTGCTCAATAATTTTGCTTTCTTTTAATGAGCTTCGTAATTATTCATTCACGAAAGAACTTAGCTTTATGGGCAAAACGCTGAACAAAGTGCAGATTTTAGGCCTCAATTGAATTGAATGTTGTACCATGACAGAAGTTTTGAAGAGAGTGAAACAAGTAAAAGTCTAGTGGCATAAGATCCGGCGTGTATGGCACGCTTGACAACACTTTTCATTAAAACTTCAATAATTTGTTTCAAGTGATCAGATTTGTGTGTGCCGCCCAACCGGTATAGTGGTTAGCTGACTGTTCTGCCGAATGGCTCGGGATGGAATCCCGGAGAAGGTATGGATGTTTCTAAATGTATAGTGTCAATGTGGCATGGTGGCACTCTAAATATGCGGTGAGACGAAAGACCTCTCGAGTGGTTTGGTGAAGGAGGAGAAGGATGGGAGACCCTCGGACCCGTCCCCCTCCCCGGGGTGCTGTTCATCAAAATTGGGGGTGGAAGGGAGCTAAATCGCACTGTCACCTGTAAGGTATTTAAGGGTGTTGCCAACGATAGGCGTAATCGCACGCTCCTTGACACGGGGAATTTCGTGAGCTTGGGATGACTACGTCCGCCGGGTGAGCACCAACGGCAGATACAGAATGTTGGCGACATTCCGTATGTAATTAATTGCTAGTGTAATTGAATTGTATATATAACTGTAACCGTATCCGCCCCTTATATGCAAATTTAACCATATATGCATTCGAGTAACTTCCAGAATGAAAGTGACTGGGGATTTCTGGTTCGTGGGAGAAAACTGTATAAGACACGAAGGAGCATTATTTAAGTTTTTAATTCACAACTACTTCGGAGTACTGAGAGATCTCTTTGCGAACTTCGCTCTTTACGTATGCTCTGCATTAAGTTGTGTTAAACTTTCTTAGCATTTTAAATTGGTAACAACTGATTGTGCTCTGTTTACTGAGAATTGCAGTACGAGTACTCTTATGGAAAGTTAGAAAGTAAAGTGTTTCTTTTTGAAAATAAATTTTACCAAGTTGTCAGCGTTTCTGTGTACGTTCAATCCATTACGAACCTTACACACGCAGCAATACGAAAAATTAAAGAGACTTATAAGCCATTTCTTCCGTCTTCTTGGTGTGGCGGTCTTCACGCTGTGCGCGTAAGTCTGTGGTTCCATTCACTGAGAAGGCGTTGCTGATTTTGAAATCCTTACTGCTTCCAAAATACCTAATGTCTCTACAGTGACGCCCGAACTAAAAGGGTGGTGGATGATGATTCTCTACACTCAGGATTTGGAGAGTGTTCCCTTAAAATCCCTAGTCGCTCTTTAAAAAGGGGGAGTTTATAAGGTATTTCTCCCGCCTTCCTAGCATGCCTTCGTGGTGTAGTGGTCTTTACGCTGGGAGCATATTCCTGGTCAGAGGTCAGGGGTTCGATTCCCGGCGAAGTCATTGCTTATTTTTCATATTTCCTGCTTCCAAAATACCTAATGATTCTACAGACTTGCCTTAAGTCGTTTTGCTTTTGTAAACATCCGGCTGTATATTTTTCTAAAAATCTATACGAATTAGGCAAAATTACTGAAAGCTAAGAAAGGTTCTAGACATCCAAGAGGGATGCCGCTGATACTGAATCAGTATACAAGTATAAAATTTTTAGTATTTGTTTAATTATGGGAAAATCCGTTTACAAAAAGTATTGATTACAGTGAAATATTTATTGAAAATATGAATCATTAGTACAAAATTTAAAGTGACAATTTCTTTCCAAATGCCCTTTCTTGATTTCGATGATCATTACACAATGACTCCTGTTCGGTCTCCCTAACCAAAATACATGCCCATCAAACATTGCACTGGATAAGAATTTTTTTTCTAATACTATTCAATTAATTTCTAATATTAGCTAATTTTTCAACGAGTTTACTATCGCCTAGTTATTCTGAAATGAAGAAAGTTAAAAAACTAGAAGTGTTAAATTATAATTAAAAAGAAATTTAAATTATTCATAAATCAAAATTGAAATGCAATTTATGAAAAGCAGTAAGAGACTTTTTAGACTTAAGAATACTTAAATTAGTGTTGAAGGAGCGTATTCTTTCATTAACAGTGTTTTGAAATATTTTTCGCTATTTGACATGATAAATATCGTCTAGAAAAATATTGTTAATAGTTTCTTAGTTTTAAGCCCTCTGGGGTGCACTCCAATAGCTTACATTATTCTTAAACTGCACCTGTCAGCTGTAATATGAATTACTTCAGAGCCTTTAGCCTACTTGTCCTTTCCATTCTTTGAAAAAACATAAAAAATATCGTTCTATTCATTCTGCATTTTATGATGCAAAATTATAATTATTTCTAGTTGGGATAAAATCTTTATTAGTAACGCCCTTTTAATAAGAAACATGAACCTTAATTTTGTTGTTATTTACAGAGTGGCAACATGGATTTATGGCACTACAAGTTTTTCTCGTTGGAACAACATCTTTCTTAGAGACGCATTTCCAGTAATAATTTGGAACCTTTAATATTTCTGCCAACACTGATTTGTGGCAACAGATTTAACTGCAAGTGTTCCAAATTGGGACAGCATCATTCTTAGAAATGCAGTAATTTATGGCAACAGATTTAACATCAAGTTTTCAACGTTGGAACAGCATCTTTCTTAGAAACGCCCTTCCACTAAGAAACTGGAACCTTTACATTTCTTCCAACAATGATTTATAGCAACATATGTAACTACAAGTGTTCCAAATTGGCACAGCATAATTCTTAGAAACGCACTTCCAGGAAGAAATTGGAACCTTTATATTTCTGCCAACAGTGATTTATGGCAACAGATTTATTTAACTTCAAGTTTTCAAAGTTGGGACAACATCTTTCTTAGAAACGCACTTCCAGAAAGAAATTGGAACCTTTAATACTTCTGCCAACAGTGATATGTGGCAACAGATTTAACTGCAAGTGTTCCAAATTGGGACAGCATAATTCTTAGAAACGCTTTTCTAGTAAGAAACTGGAACCTTTATATTTCCTCCAACAGTGATTTATGGCAACAGGTATAACTTCAAGTTTTCTCAATTGGGACAGCATCATTCTTTAGAAACGCATTTACAGTAAGAAACAGGAACCTTTACATCTCTTCCAACAGTGATTTATAGGAACATATTTAACTACAAGTGTTCCAAATTGGGACAGCATCTTTCTTAGAAACGCACTTGCAGTAAGAAACTGGAACCTTTATATTTCTTACAACAGGGAATTATGGCAACAGATTTAAGTACAAGTGTTCCAAGTTGGGACAGTATCTTTCTTAGAAAAATACTTCCAGTAAGAAACTGGAGCCTTTAATGTTTCTACCAACAGTGATTTGTGGCAACAGATTTAATTATAAGTATTCCATGTTGGAATAACAACTTACAAACGCGCTTCAAATATTTACGCATTTTTACTTCTGCCAACAGTGATTTATGTCAACAGATTTAATTACTATTGTTCCAAGTTGTGTACCTTTCTTAATAAGCACTTCCACTAAGGAACTGGAACCTTTATGTTTCTGCCAATAGCGATTTGTGCCAACAGATGTATGTATAATTTAATAGTCTGATCATGATATGAAAATACGAATTACAATTGTACCTACCGATTTTAAACTTGTGCCTGATAAGCAAAAGGTATGTGCCTACATACGAAGCACTTTTTTTAAAATACATAAAATTTTAATTAAACACACATGTTTTTGAGTAAGATGGGATATAAAACTATGAATTTAAGTGAGATTTTATAAAACGTTTCATTATTTTTTTAAATATAGACAATATTTAGTAAAATTTTAGTAAAAATTTTCGTTTACGCCAGATCTCCTATAAGAGATTCTAATGAATGTATAATTATAAATTTTTTTTAAATATTCAAAACTTAGTACAAAAACTCAAAATTAAAACAAAAAAAATCCTCTTTTCTTCAAAATACTGTCAATAAAATCAATAAATAAATACGAAGAGGTCAGATTTTGCTACAGAACGCAGCTAAAGACGAATAAAACATTTTGGCAAAATTTTATTTCAATATTCTAAATGCATTTTGAGAAATTAACGTAATCGCAATCAAATGTAACGAAAAATACAATTTCGCAGAAAATGCATTTAAAGATTTTAATACAGCACAAAAAATTTTGTAGCCACTTTAGACCTTTAAAACTCGCCATATTTGTATGTTAAGCCCTCTTTTATTTCATTCTTAACTAATTTTGACTTTCTTTTAGCATTTTTCTGGATAACTTTATTGCTTGTAGAGATTGACGTTTCGATTTCTGAATTCGCTGTTTGTCTATTCCCATGTAGCTTTCAAGCATAATGGAATTAATTTCCATTTCTATATACCTGAAAATAGGTAAAAGACCTAAATATCTTAAATTAAATAATAATACAGCAATATGTAAATATAAAAGCAATGTTTTCAGTTGGAAAAGAATTTCTTTAGGTAAAATAGTCCTCAAAAGTTTATTAAAACACTCATTATTGTTTTGAGTCTTCCCATGTAGGCATTTTATCAGCAAAGTGTCACACAGTGAAAGATGTATTGCTTTTACAGCTTTTATATTGTTTAATAATTAGAAAATAGTTTAAACTTATTGTTCACATTTTTACGACCCTTTAAATGCCAACTTCCGGCATCCAAAAATTCACTTGCGGTTTATTTTTGATACTATAACTTTCTTCTAGTTATCGTAAAAACAAAAATAAAGCATTTAGGGAAACTTAAATGTATGGCCTATAAAATGAATAAATTAAAAAAAAAAAAAAAAAAAATTCGAAAATTTTCACCAAAACGATGAATTTAGGGTAGGCACATACCTTATATTCATGTAATTGGAAAATTTAATACCCTTTTAGAAAAGTAAAAGTAGCTTATTCTTTAATGAATTCCGTAAGTAATTCAAAAATTTTCACTGGAGTTGTAGAATTTCAAAAAGTATGTTGTATTTTTTCATGAACTAGAGATTTGGATTATCTTGAGTTAACCTTTTGAAGACGGGATTTGAAAAGACGGGGTTGTCCACTTTAGTGGCCATGTCCTTTTCCCCCATTTTCCAGGCTAAAAAGTGGTGTGAAATGTTAAATTTGACGTCCCTGGAGTTTTAACCACTTATCTCTTTCAAAGGTCTTCGTTTTGCGACATAGATGCACCCCTCTGAGAATCCATTAAACTACACACAAGAATCTTTGTTGCAAATAGGAGGTGATTTCTTAAAGGGGGAAAGCATTCGGTTCAAGATTCCCCGACCATTGGTAGCTTTTGCTGCTACCAAAGCCCCGGCCTCAAAAGGTTAAACCCGTATCATATTTACTTACACAAAACACAGGAGGCAGTTTTTTTATCGAAATGCGTTTTTCCAAGAATCGTTTGAACAGCGTAATATTTTACGAACATACCACCGATAACAGAGACAGCGGTTTGCGTCGCTGACTGCCGTACCGGCGGGTGAGGGTTCGAATCCCGAAGAAGGCGTCAATGTTTGTAAATGAGTACTGCGCGGCAGGGGGGCACTCTAAATATGCGGCGTTTTGAAAGTCCTCTGGATTGATTGTTGGCACTGGAAGAGGGATGGGAGATCCTCGAACCCTTCACCCTTATTCTCTCCATCGCACTGTATGGTGCTCAAGGCTTTTGCCAATGACAGGCGTAGTCTAGCCCTCCTTGCCACTATGACTTTCTTGAGCTTGTTACGAAGTTACTATCAGATAAGTGAGTCAAGTCACAACACACAGCGAACTAACCGTAATGTCCTACAATGATAGCCAAAATGGTGTAATGGACTCTATGTCTTTCATAGTTCAACAAAGCAAAACCAGGAATGGTCATGAGACGTAGCTATGTGACGTAGCTATGTAAAATTCATGGAAGAAACAATTTCTTGAAAAACTGCAAATCGTGGCATACTTAGAACCGCATCCAAATCAAAATCTCGCTTACATTTGTGTTCGCTTTCCTGAAAACAATATAAAAATATGTCATACATGTTTGGTTATTATTCAGAAGCTTAAAATGGAATTCGAAGGAAAACTGGAGTTTATATAAGCTAGAGAAACGTTTACGCCAGACCGGATAAAGGAGATATTCCAGACTTCGACCACTCGGTTAACCTTTCATAATAGGATTTCTCTCCTTCTAAGAGGTTTCTCATTCTTGTGACTGTCTTTGCATTTTTCAAATTTTGTCGTTTTCCCTGTTGTTGGGAATATGCATTTTCTGTGTTTCTATGAATATTATTTAGCTACTTTTTAGGGATTCGTGTTTTTCCATTCCCTTTATATCTGAAACAACTAGATATATTTTATACAAAACATAGATAGTGAATTTCATAAATACATTAATTATGTGTTTACCTTAAAGAAACTTTGGTCGAAACTATTTTGTAACTTATTTTATTTTAAACGAAAACTTTTAGACTTTTTCATTTATAAACTTTTGTCTTTCACATCTTCTATGAAAGCGTTTTAGGAAATACATAACAGCAGTTAGTTATATTATGAAAATCAAATTATAATTACAAGTATAAGTTCATGTTAGAATTTTTAAAAAAGCAAATTCTGAAAGATTTCAGATTTTATGTTACGCCCAAAGAGAGCTTTTCTTCATTTACATACACATACATTCGAGAGCATTTGGGCTAATGTTCCTTTGGGCGTTAGAAACAGCCTGTCTTTAGAATTTCCGATAGACAATCTCGCGTGTTGGAGATATTTTTATTTTTCTGTACAGTGTTGCCATGGATCGCTCTGAAATCGTTGAGTTTGTTAATCAAAAATTTGGTAATGTTTTATGAAATTTGAAATAAATAATAAAAACATTCGAAATTCAAAATTTGGGCTTCTAGGTGTCCATATTCGGGTGGTGTGTAGTGTCATTAGGTTAATTAGAAGCAGAAAAGATGAAAAATATGCAACCGCCTTCGCCGGGAAGCGAACCACGGAACTCTGGAATACCGGCCCGGCGTGCTACCGTTACACCACGAAGGCACGCTAGAGAAGTGGGATAAATACCTTATATACTCCCCTTTTTAAAGGTCGACTAGGGTTTTAGGGTACCTAGTCGCCAAATCCTGGGTGCGGAGAATCAGCATACACTACCCTTTTAGTTCGGGCACCACTTGTAGAGTCATTAAGATTTTTTTAGAGGCAGAAAAGATGAAAAATATGCAACGGCCTTCCCTGGGAATCGAACCACGGACCTCTGGAATACCGGCCCAGCGTGCTACCATTACACCACGAAGGCACGCTAGGGAAGTGTGAGAAATACCTTATAGGTGGACTACCTTATTCAAACTTTAATGGCTCTAGGTACGTTGTTTTCTGATAATGCGAAAAACATTCACACATTTATGCAAATTCTTCATTATTTAATTTCTTTCAATTTAATACCTGGTGGTAATATTTGGTGGCAACAATTTCAAAAGTGATTCAGACTTTTATAGTGATTCAACGCAAAATCCAGTTTTGAGACTAATAGCCCTCCTGGGCTAAAAACCTTTCTAGTAGCACTTTTACAAGGATTAAGTAAGTTTCTTAAGACATACAGATCACAGTATGCTAAAGAAAAACGACTCTAAAATACATAGCGTTGCGCAGCGTCATGTATACATAAATGCACTGCGCCATTTATATCTTTAACCATTCATTTTTATTTCTTTTCATTGGAAGAGTAATTGTTAATCCTGAAAGTTCTGTACTTTCTGAAACGAAGACATTTTTTAATATTCTGATAAGCCATACAAATACATTTCTTATCCTAAAACCGTACTTTCGATTTTAAATTACTATAGCATTTCTTTTTTCTGAAAGCGAAAAATTAAAATTTGCTAAGTAAAAAATTTGTGTATGTATGAAGAACTTTTATTTAATTTCTACTATTCTGATTATGAGACAGATTCAAATAAAATCGGAAGACCCACGAGTTTGTATGTTTTTGCATCTGTACAAACATTATTTTTACGAAGAAATGACAAGTGTGCTTGCACTAGATCTTTGACGAATATTATGATTTGAGTTATCTTAATAATCTTAACCTATACAAATCTGAGAATAAACGGCATTTCAAAGGGAATAATATTTGCTGACCCAAAATAAATAACTAAATACTGTATAAAACGAGACAGAGCATATTAAAAACAATCCTCAAAATGCCCCACTTATGAAAGTTTCAGTAATATATGCACTGAGCTGCCTTTACTTAAGTGTGCAAAAAATGTCATTCTATGCAATAAATTTCATGCAATAAATAAACTCATTCTATGCAATAAAGAAACTCATTCTATGCAATAAAGAAACTCATTCTATGCAATAAATAAACTCAAGAAAGTCTATAACGGAATGGTGTATGTTTAAAACAGAGTTTCTATAAAATTCAGTGAGACTATCAATTCTTTCTTTCGGGAAAAGTTCGCTGAATAGCGCCAATGCAGAAATTATTTCAGACTATTTGATGATTGTTGCTAAAAGCTGTGCTTTTTTTTTAATTTCAAATTCATTTTATATCTAGCGTAACCTAAGGGATTGTTTTCGCAACGCACTGATTTCCCTCGGTTTATCATTGACCGTTGTTTCATTCTTTATTATCCGTTGTCTTTATTATCCATTGCTTTGTTGGCGCCTCTTGATTTATTGCCAACAGAATGTTTTCAACAAAATCATTGTTCCTTTCATTTTGCTTCTATCGGTTTCCCTAAAATTTATTTAAATAACATTTTAAAAACCGTGAATATAAAAAATTATTTTTAACAAAACCCGATGCTGTAACATTTTCAAAGGCAGATCTTGTATCACCTTGCGAAAGGAACTACTGTAATCGCAAAGAGTTTCGGTTATCATATTTTAACAAAAATATACATTTTGACCACTCTCAAATCCATTTGAACATTTCTTTACGCGACATCTGTATCCCTCACAGAATAAATGATTCTTGTTTCCAAAAAGGATCATAAAATGGGTTTGTAATGGAATCAGAAGGGATTTTTTTCGTGAGTTATATACCTACGTACGTACGCGTCTTGCATAATGTTAAAATTTTGTATGTGGGACTACTATGACATCTAGTTGTACACTTCTCTTTTTATTGCAATTGACCGCAGCAAGCGTATATTGGTAAATTACACATATTTTGCTTTAAAAGTGATTGAATTATGTTGTTTCTTATGCTCCAGTGAAGGTTTTTATGCCTTTAGTTAATCTGCTTGCAAATTGTAGAGTTATCAGCAGCTTAAAAATGTATGCGATGTTAGGCCTAACGTGGCGATTTTTTGTTTACATTTAAAATACTTAGCAGTATAGTACATTAAGACAGTTGGTGCACCAACTGAACTGTCTTTTTGCCCAACTGATCCAGAAGTTATTTTTAAATAATGGTGAACGGAAAATTTCGTCTTTTTACCCGTTGGCTAAATTGCTTGTTTCGCCGAAAATACTCTAATTTTCATCGCAAAAATTGATTTTAGTATTTTTTTCTGCATTCTGCAACTTTTAATGAAGATGTTTTGAGTTTTTAGGCATTTCTATTCAATGAGAACTGAATTGATTGAATGAGACATGTATCTCTAATGAAATTCGAGGAAATAAATTGAAGTGAACTGCACCAGAAATTGTGTATAATATAACCGACGTACTAAGGATGTCTTGTGGTATCCAAATCAGAATGTTTTTAGATGTGTGTTAAGAACTAATAGTTTTATTTTTATAAAATTTAATTTAATTCTGGTCACATTACTATAAATATTGTGAGTTTTTCCTAGAGTTGTTCAATTCTTTGAATAAGGAAACACATTATTATTTATTTAATTGTCTTATTTTCTCTTACTGTAAGACTAATGGTACACACTCAGAAAATCGTACTGTAACTTGAATCAAAGACAACAGACCAGTGGCAACCAACATTGTTCGAATAAATAATGAACGAAGACATTCCAGCTATTATTTCCGGTGGCTGAACTAATTGGTGGTTGCACAAAGATTTTACTTTTTTTTAGATGTAATATAAATACCGGCCTACGTCTCTTCAGCTCTACAAAATACATGTGTCTGCATAGACTCGTAGGCTTTATCTGATTTGCCCCATCTAGGTAATTCAATCCAGTCCAATATAATTCTAATACTTCGAGCAAAAATGTATAACGCATAGAAATGTACAAAGAAAGAAAATCTTAGTTTTTAACAAAACGGCATAGAAAGTATATGTGTTTACTGAAAAATATGTAATTAGCTCTAGGGTCCTAATAGAGATATTTATTTATTCTCATAATTTTGCTTTTGAATCTTGAATCAGTGCATAACAGCGTAATTAAATCCGGTTTCTCTGGATATCTCCGTAATATTTAATTTTTGAGCTTGCCTGTACCAAACACGAATTATCAGTGCCTGGGGACATCATTAAGCTGAATACAATTCTGGAGTGTTCTTGAAGATATATTTATCTTTCAAAAATCGATGTGAAGTGCTTTCCAGTGCATTATGTATTTGGTGCTTAACTTTCAAACTAATCATGTGGCAGATTTCAGGGGAGAAAACAGGGTATTTCATTCAATCAGAGTGAACGGTATTAAGCAGTGGAATTTTATCGTACAAGACTTTTAAACCTGAGAAGAAAGAAACAAAAACCCCGTCATTTTGTAGGAATTTTTTTTTTTTTTTTTGCGCTCATTCCTTTCTCATAACCTAATGTTTTCTTCTGATTCTTTTCTGTCTAATTGCTTTTCTCATTTTCAGCACTGAAGCGTTCTAAACTCTCTCTATATAAGACAGGAGAATATTTTTCTAAAGTTCATATTTACTACATTAATAACCAAAACCTTTCAATAATATAATCATTTAAAAACTATTAAATGGTTATATTTTAAATTTTCCGAAAGCACTATATTTCACTATTTCAATACGAAAAGATATTCAGTAAGTTTTTAATATATTTTACGGGATGGTCAAAACACTTCCATGGTATATGAATACTTAGGGACCTATCCGTTCAACCATTCAAAATGAAACTTCAGACATTGTTATTTGAAAGCGTAGGCTTCAGACTCTGATGGAAACAACAGAGTTCTGACAGTTTTTGTTACAATGAAAATATTTCGAAATTTTCGATTGACAACACCGATTTGTTTCCTGCGCAAATTAATCAGAGCACTGAAAAACGCCAAATGGTTTTGGAACACTAAACGTATGATGAAAATTGCTGGCGTAAAACATTGTTAAAGAAGACCGTTGCAAAGGACCTGTCACAACAGAGTGGAGGCGTATCGACGTCACAAAGATATACAGTAAAGCCACGAATCAGAGAAACCGTCTGCAAAGCAATTGTTGTGGAAAAACTTTAATCACTAGAATGGAAAAATTTTGTTCATTGTGCCACACGTGTTCAACAATTGCGTCAACAGCACTTTGAATGTAGAGTCATCTGGCGATCCCCCCCCCGACCACATCCCGATGGATTTCTGGATCTGGGGTTATCTCGGACCTAAAGTGTACACATCAAATCCACGGCATTTATCAGAATTGAAAGATGCCATAAAACGTGAATATATACAGATCTCTCTAGCGATGTTACCTTCGTGATTATTGTCAATGATTCCCTCTCCCATTACAGTTCACTGGAACTTGGGTACGCTGTAAACTTATAAAATTCCAAAGAAATTTTTCTTTCTCTTCTCTTTTGTTGCCATTAATCTGCTACAATGCTCTGGTTTGCAAATATATTAAGCCTGGAATTTTCGTCATACGTGTATCGTTCCAATGCCATTTCTGGTTTTTTTAACGCGTTCATCAAATTATGCAGGGAAACATTGGATGTTGCTATTCAAAAACTTCGAAATATTTTCACTGTGACTGTAACCGTGACAGCTCTATTATTTTAAATCATTACACTCTCGAGCGCACGCTTTTGAATAACAGTGTCTGAAATTTCATATCGATTGGTTGAACGGATTTCTTCCCGATAGAAATTCATATATCGGAAAGAAATATTTTTGACCACCATGTGTATTTTGCATTTATTGATTTTGTTTGCTTAATACCTTTATTATTACTCGTATTGTTCTATTTTATTCCTTAGTCCTTCATTTTGTACAATAATAAAATCTTTCGATACATTAAATTTTACAGAAATTAATGTTTTAAATTATAAAATAACATAGTTCCTCATTACATTCTCAGTGTTTTAATTTAACGTTTGCTGTCTTGCAAGATTAATGTGGTGTAACTTAAATTTAAGATAATTATTATGATAGGTGTAATTAAATTACGATCGTGAAACGATATAATTAAATTGCGATTAAGCTTTAAAAATGTTTTCGTCCTAACGCAGTAAGGTTTTTATATTAATATTTTTAATTTTCTCACCAAGCCATTTCATATCAGTATTTTTAGTGTTTATTTTCATCAAATTTTATTCATTTTGATGGATACAAATCACATCGCCCAAAATTGAGCAAAAAAAAAAAATTAGGAAGAAGAAAAGTAGTTAAAGTATGTTAACATTTACTATTGAAAACTAATAAGTGATTACTTATATTTATTATTCAAATGTGGGTTTGAAAGAATTTTTTTTGTGCTTTTAAATACAGTATAAATTCCAAATGTGATGAATTAAATAGCCGCCTTTATTAGTGAGTCCTGATGTTTACTCTTAATTGTTTAGTAAATTGCAATATTACGATATAATAGGTGGTTCCAGATATTAATATTTCACATTTTCAAAATTTTCTAAAACATTATCTCTAGTTTATATATTCTTTGACAGTGTATTTTCCATGCTGTCTTTTCTCTGTTGAAGTTATTAGCTGTATTGCAGAATTATCTTAATAAGTGTTCTCTTAAACGAGATGAATGTGGTAAATTTTAAAGGCTTTGGAATTGGAAATTCTTAAAGGATCTTGCGATTAATTTTTAATTTAGCATCTGCATACTAAAAACAAAAACAAAAAAAAATATATTATTTTTTCATCATATAAAGGTAGTTTGAGCTGTTAAGATAAGACTATCTTTTCAGAGATGAGAGGAGAAAGAAGAAAAAGAAATAAAAGCGGATTAAATTCGCTGGTTCCTTTTAATACATATTTCAGCAACAGCAAAGCGTGTTTAAATCCATTTTGATTAATAGATTAATATTTGTAAAAATATTTAAATACTTTTATACTTTAGAAATTTAAGATAAATATTGTTATGTTTTTCTTCTTTTTACGTACGTACGATACGGGTACATGGATTTGAGGTAAATAACGACGACACTTGATGAAGTATCAAAATAGACTTTATTAGCCAGTATTATTCAGGACAGCTCCGATAACACGTTTACAGACATCGAAGAACTACTAAAATTACGCTGAAACAATGAGAGACACAGCCTCCAGGCTATGACGGTGGAGACATCTTCATGGCAAAGCACCAGAATCTCTGCTCGGTGGTTCTCGGAAACTCTACGTACTCTCGAGACTCTTCTACAACTCGCGATGCACTCTACGATACACTAGAGTACAGCTCCCGACTCCTCGGTTCACTCGTTCTCGGAGCTCAACATGCTCTAAGATCAAACTCGACGATGCACTCGCTCACTCGCGATACTCTCGATGACACGCTGACGGTCAACTGGCTACTAACTCCGCACGGACTCGCGATCGACTCTCTAGACGAGACATTAACTCCGCACGGAATTACTCTCCGCGTATCTAGCAGGGTTTATATAGCTTTTGGCTTGTGTTCGAGAAAATTCTGGGCTAAACCAGTAAGAATTCGTTCCAGAAGGGTTCTCCATCCGTTCATGGCATATCGCCAATTTTGTCGCTAAACGGGTGATTTCTCGCCAAATATGACAACCCTGACTTCCCTTGGCATTTTCTGGCAACCCTAAACTTGCTTTGCAGGGAAGCTATCTTACCGAGGCTAGACATTTCTTAACAATTTTTTTACTTAAAAAATATCGCATTTTAACTATATGAACAAACAAATATAATAAACAAACTATACCAATTATATATATATATATATATATTGGCCACATATGCCAATTGGAAATAAAAATGGAATTAAAACTGCCTCGACTGCCAAGTTCTTTAAATACTACGCAATCAAAATTCTTCTTCAATATGGATCTAAGCACGCATCTACAGTGTTCCGTCTTTTTTCCTTGTGCTTTTATTATTTTATTATGACAATTAAGCCGGCAAGGATAGTTTCCTGCAGCCTGAAACCTCAATGGAAAATTTAATTCAGCTCTCCAAATCATCGTTTTGTGATAACTCCAAGATAATGTGAAAGAAGTGAATCATCAAATTTGTTTTTTCAGTGTTTAAAAAATAACAGATCATTCTTCTGCTGTGGTGCAAGTATGTGCGACAGAAAATTATTTGCACTTCTGCTTTTTCAACAGGTCAAAAATTATTACATTCGTGTGAATCTAGCTCAGGAACTAAATTATTTAATGTGTTGCGGATTCAATAGTTTTCATTTCAACTTTGGTTAAAATTTCTGCAATTTGTTTTGAGAAAATCTGAAATTCTTGTTCATTAATGTTTCTAATTTTTCATAATTATGTGTGAGCAAATTAAGTAACGAAATTTAAGCTATTTAAATTATTCATAGGGAAGGGTATTAAGATAAGTTTTTATGTTTTTGAAATTTTGTTGAGAATTTTGAATACGAATTTTATAATTATTCTAAAAATGAAATATGAAATTATGGTAAATGCATGTTAAAATTTATGGGTTATTGTGTGTTAAGTATAGTATGATGAGGGTGTACTGGTTCCTTCAACAGAGGCCTGTAATTACCTCTGTACAGTTGTTCCTTTTACCCTCTTCATGCAAGATAATGTTGGAGGCTCTCATTTTATGAATGCATGTAAAATTTTTATATTATTATTATTATTATTATTATATATTTTTATTATGGAATGTATTAGTGCAGTTCTCAAAGGCCAGTTACCTTAATGCGAGGAACGGAGGCCTTTTCAAGTAACTGCCTAGGCACCCTGGGCCACCAGTGCAGAGAATACACTGGTTAGCTCAAGAGGACAGCCCTATTGATGGATATGTTTGTTTAGAAGTATTGCGAGGCTTCCAGTTTGGTAAAATCAGGAATTGTAAATGGAAAGATGATAAAGGTGAAACCATAAATTCTGAAAATATTAATCCTATTATTTATGATGTTAAATTATAATTTATCAGTATGAAAATTAATATCATAAATATTTATAAGTAATCATTAAGTAACAGTTTATTTTGTGATATTCTGTAATAACAAGAACCTTCCCTGAAGAATTATGATTATGTGAATTCTCAAACAAAAAGACTTTTGCACTGAAATGCTGAAAAATTCAATAGGACTCTAAAAGTTAAAAATTTATTAAAAAAAATTGATCTTTATAAATTATACTTTACAGAACAAAAATTTGATGACTTATGTGTTTTGTTTTTTTTCTTTACATTTGCTAGTGCTTTAACTCTTTCTCTTTAAAAAGGCTTCACTGTCGCTACGCCTTTTTCTTTTTGAAGGGGGGGATATGTAAGATAAAAAATATGAAAGCAAACTTCTAAACTTAATTCACTATAACTTCCATTATTTTCTATTTCATTTGAGAACTTCCTCTATCTGTCCTAAAAATAGCGCTTAAGTCTAAACTGCGTCATTCAAATGAATCATGCGATCTTACTTAACCGATAATGCAGATCCCTCTCGACCAATCACCAAATTGCAAACCAAAACTTTTCTCTTCGCGTGCTTCTATCTTTCATAACTACGCACTTCAGCTTTTGCTCGCTACTGTGCTAAGATGTGATTTCGCTGGCTTGCTTTCTATCCCAACAATATCAAAAATGTAAATCTTCTGTGGAAAGGCACGACTAGAGTGCCAAGTGATTGTGGCCACAAATATCAATTGGAAATAAAAATGGAATTAAAACTGCTTCGACTGCCAAGTTCTTTAGATGTTACCAAGTTAGCATTACTACCATACTACGCAATCAAAATCTTCTTCAATATGGGTCTAATCACGCATCTACAGTGTTCCGTCATTTTCCTTGTGCTTTTATTATGACATATATATATATATATATATAAAAATTATACCGATTACTTTTTTCTTGTAACCTCAAATGGGTAAGTTGTAAATGAGAGAAAATAATTATATCCGAAAATTGAAGCTTAATTTCTATCTAATCCCACATACATTCTACTGCTACTTGTTACCGAGAGTGAAAAATATAATTTTGGAAAGTTCCCTTATGCGTCATCAATTGAAATTGTATTCTGAGTTTCTTTGTGCTTAGCTGAATTAACATGACACTTTTTTTCGTTAACGCTATTTTATTTTTCTTCCAGATGGAACCCTGATTCCTGCTAAAGTGGGTTATTTTAAATCGATTCTTCTCGCAGAAAAAAGAAAACAGAAATCTGGAATATCGACCTACAGTTCACCTCAAAAACAGGAAAGAAATCCCATGATTCACGAAAATACCTTGCATGGATGCAAGGAAGTATAAAATGAAACTGGAGAAGTATTTCCTATGAGCCAATCAAGAACACGAGTTGAAAGAGTCAGTCAAAATGGTCTCCAGTGGCACAGAAATTCACTAAGTCCATTATTTTATGGGATATGTAGTTTTAAATCAATAGGAAACACGAGATTTTAGAGTATGATTCAGTCGACCGCTTTTGAAATGGCTATTCTTGCAATCTGACGATTTTGCGTTATTGTACTTCTACATGAACACATGAAATGTTATGGATTTCAAAACGTTCAAATGCTTGGGAGCTATGCTAGAAAAAATAACATGAGGTTTTTTAAGGATTCGTTTATAGCTAGGCTTACATTAATAAATATCAAATGTAAGTAACTGAAGGAAGAATGTATTTTTAAAGATATACTCTCCTTTCTCCTCAGTAAGCTATGAATAAATCACTCGAGACATTAAATCGGAGCCATTCTTTTCTAGTATTTCAATACCTTTTATCATCGTTTAAGAACTGTTGCTTGATGTGCCTTATATGGTCAAGTAATTTTCATATTCCCCGCATTGTTCCTCTTGGCAACAAACTGAAAGCAACACATTTCGTATTTTGTTTGCTTTGCATTTTATGCAACCTCACGAACGCACAAGTCTTTGCAAATGAATGTGATTTATCTAGAATAGATGATGCGTCCAGCGTTGCTATGACCTGCCGCGTGCGGACGTTGCAACACTTGTCTGATGCCAGCAAAACTAATCTGGACGCATCCATATTTCTAAGCATATATTGTGATGATTACAGTTCAGATAACATCATATCTAACGGAACATTTAGCAAGTTTGGTAACGTCGAAGCTTTAAGAATAGAAAACTGCAACATTCCAGCTTTCCCAGATAATGCGTTTTGGGATTTGTATAATCTTGTCAATTTATCGATAAGTTTAAATAAAACAAACTCCAAAATTATTTCCTTCAGGGAAGAGACGTTTGGGAACTTACAAAAACTTCAACGTTTAGAATTAAGCTATAATAATCTCGTAGTGCTACCACCTAATTTATTTTGCAACTTGGAAAACCTGAAAGTTTTAAACCTTACGCACAGTGAACTGGATGATGCACGAAATATAGGACTCGGCTCCATTGAGACCACGCAATGTCTTCCCGAATTGATTGTTTTGGATTTATCGTATAATATACTGAAAAGTATCCCCGATGGCATATTTTCCTCGCTTGTTTCTCTGAAAATACTTTATTTGAATAATAATCAGCTGTCGGAACTTTATCCTTATGCCTTTAGTGGCCTTAGTAGACTACAGAGTTTGGATTTATCTAATAACAGGATCAGCCATCTACCAGAGCAGATATTTCAACAGTCATCTGACATTTTAGAGCTTTATCTTCAAAATAATTCTCTGAGTTCACTAACGCCGAGAGTATTTCAAGGCTTAAGGCAGCTGGTTGGATTAAACTTGAGTTACAATGCCCTCGAAAATGTTATTTCATCAGAAACTCTCGCGGATTTAAGTCGCCTGTTTGTACTGGATTTAAATCACAACCGCTTTCAACTTGTCACGGTGACTAATTTCCATTTAATTAGAAGCCTGCAGATTTTGTACCTCAGTTTCAATTCTGTTCGTAATATTACTGATAATTCCTTCGCTTCTCTGAGAAATCTTCATACCCTGACATTAGCTGGCAATAAGATACGACACATAAGTTCGAATACATTTAGCGGTTTGGAATCTTTAAATTACTTATCTCTCAGCAACAATGATATTGAGAATATTCATCCCCTTGCTTTTGCATCTTGTAAATCAGTTCAAAATTTGAAACTGCGATCGAATAAATTAACAGAGTTCCCTAAGGCATTGAATAGTCTATCATTATTAAAACATCTTGATCTTACCCATAACCGAGTTCATAACATCAGCAATGCAACGTTTCAAGGACTGAAGAATATGGTAAGCTTACACATGTCAAAAAATAAAATTGGAAATATGTCAAAAGGTTGCTTTCAAGACTTAACTTCACTGAAAACACTAGATCTTTCCTATAATAAGATACAATCACTCGGTCACAGCTTATTTGACGATGTTCCTGAATTACGAGTAGCTAAGTTTAACGACAATCATTTGACAGATATAAACGGACTTTTCATGAATCTCCGATTCCTTCATACTTTAAATATCTCTCGGAATAAACTCACATGGTTTGATTATGCTCTTGTACCAACAGATCTTAAAACGTTGGATATTCACGATAACGAAATAGATAGTCTGGGCAACTATTTCGAGCTTGAAAATTTAATGAATCTGAGGAATTTGGATGCATCGCATAATATTATTCGAGAACTACAACCAGAATGTTTGCCTAACAGCTTAGAAGTTGTATCTTTTCGAGTGAACAAAATTTCTGTTATAAGACCTTTCACGTTTATGGAAAAAACCAATTTGTCATTCGTCGACCTGAGGGGCAATGCCATCCGTCATCTTGACATAAATGCTTTTCGTCTTAAAAGTATTCCTTTGAACCACCCGTTGCCGGAATTTCTTCTTTCTAACAACACTTTAACTTGTGACTGTGGTATGGAATGGTTACAGAGGATCAATCATTTTGATGAAAGTCGCCAATATCCTCACATCCTTGATTTGGAAGAGGTCTTGTGCCATGTAACTCTTCCACGGCAAAATACTGTAGTAGCTATGTCTCTCATAAAACCATCAGACTTTTTATGCCGATACCAGATTCATTGCTTTGCTCTTTGCCATTGCTGCGATTTCGATGCTTGTGATTGTGAAATGGTATGCCCGGAAAATTGCACCTGTTATTCCGATCAGACGTGGAATACCAATATGGTAGATTGCAGTCTTCGAGGTTATTCTCACGTACCCCACAGAGTGCCTATGGATGTAACTGATTTATACCTTGATGGTAATGATATGAGCCATGTCGGAAGCCATTCATTTATTGGTAGGAAGAATCTGCGTGCTTTGCATCTGAATAACAGTAATATTCATATTATACGAAACAGAACATTCAATGGGTTGCAGAATCTACTAGTGTTGCACTTGGAAAATAATCACATCACTATAATCGAAGGTCACGAATTCATGAATTTAACAAAGTTGCAAGAACTGTACCTGTCTCACAACCGTTTAAGAACGGTTAAGAATGAATCTTTCAAAAACCTAGTATATCTCAAAATTCTATTCCTAGACCATAATCATATTGTCGATTTTAATATCTGGAATCTCAAATACAATCGAGCACTGACTAAAGTAAAAATTGGACATAATAAATGGAACTGCGAATGCGCTTTTATCGAACGTTTCAGATATTGGTTAACCAAGCATAAATCCATCATTGTAGACGAAGGTAGTGTCCGTTGCTCGTACAATAACTCCACAACCATGCATCTTTTAGAATACAGTAACTCATCCTGTTCGAATTTTAGCGTTACACCATTTCCATCTGCTGAATTTGTTGAAGAATACATGCCTGTGATGATATTGGTGCCCATGTTGCTGCTACTGATCTTAGGTGCCGTATTTTTCTTCTGTAAGTATCGCGACAACATGAAAATGTGGATATATAACAAATATGGTATAAAGCTTTTCGAAAAGAATGATTATCCTGCAGATGGGGAGAAATTGTTTGACGTATTTGTATCTTATTGCAAAAAAGACGAAGCTTTTGTGACTCAAATGGTAGCACCTGAATTGGAGTGCGGATCACCACCTCAAAGATTATGTTTAAGATATCGAGACCTTCCCGTATCGCGTTACATAGCCGAGACGATTTCTGAAGCTGTGGAATGTAGCTTTTGTAGTATTGCTGTGGTATCGGAACAATATCTCAAAAGCGAATGGTGCGTTTTTGAACTAAAGGCATCGCATCATGAGAGCCAGTGTAACAGACGTCATAAAGTCATCATCATCCTTTTGAACAAAGTTGATATGAAGGAACTTGATCCTGATGTCCGAGCTTGTTTCAAGTCTGCTCTAATTGTGCACTGGGGAGACAGAAGATTCTGGGAAAAACTCCGTTATGCTTTGCCTGAAGGCAGAAATCACAGGCACACGAATTGCTCGGATATGAAACTTTCCACAACACTTCGGAGATCATCTCTTTCGAACTCTATAAAACTTGTATAATTGTAAATTATTCTATAATCAATGGATAAAGGAGTTTAAATATCTGCTTGTTGTGTATTTTTCAGCAATGGTGTACAGTTCAGATATTTAAAAAATGATTAAATATATAAATATGTATGGTATATAAGATATGAAAGTGCATTACATAGTACGTAAAAGTGATTTATATCAGAACGATTTATATGTAAAAGGATTTGGAAATTGCACCATTTGCATTCCTGTCTTGAATATGTTCTGTGCAAAATAATGCATTAAAATCTTGTCATAATCTGTAATTCCTTTTTTGCATGTGGTTGTAAATTCCGAAGTGTAAATTTATTGTAATTAAGTTTGAAAGTTCTTTGATATACGTATAAAATGTATGAGTATTTGATCATAATATATTAAATTTTTACATATAATCTGTGTGATGAGAGAAAGTTATAGTTCACAAGTGAAAGGGATTAGTAATGTATATGTTTACAATCAGTTTATCATTTATGTAATTTCGCTTTCGGCTAAATTGTAAATTTATTTAATTTGAACTACATATCTTAAATTTATTTTATGAAATGTCAGCACCGTTTCATGTTGTCAATAAAACTAAAATGGCTCACAGCCTGATAAACCTTAATTTTAAATAACTTAATTTTCAATAAATAAAATAATACCATTAAAAATACATTTTTAATTTCAAAACTTAATTTTAAAATTTTATATATGTCAGTAAAATTTAAATTATTCCATTACGAAATATTTAACTTAGAGCTATAGATACTGATGCTTTGATCTGTGATTTATTTAAAAATAATTTCAATGAAGTATTCTTGTTAAGTTTCATTGATAAATTCGTGTTTATATCTGAAACCTTTGTGTTAAAATGAAAGAAACAATTATCAGTTTATCTGAACATGTCATAGCAAGTTCATGTTATTTATTTTGTTGTAATATCTTTATATAAGTAGATAAAGCTTTAAGATAAAAAACCCTGATTATGTGACTTGTTATTTAAAAATATAAAGTCAAATACCTCTCTGTTTTTTAAGTAAAAAATATTAACTGAAAATTGAATTTATGTATTTTGTTTAACTGGTAAGACACCTGAAAAATTCAAATAGTTGGCTATAATATTTAAGAATATTTTATATATTTTATGTATTTATGTAATATATTAATTTTTTTTTATTTTATGTATTTATGTAATGTAACACATGTTTTTAACATTTCTCAATTACCACTAAAAATACTAAAATGATTTTACATTTCAAACACAAATTTTATTTACATTTCAAACACAAGATCTTCAATAATACTGGAAAATATTGTGAATTTTTCAATAGATCTTGAGAAATGAAAATATTCAATTATGTACAAATTCAACAGAACAAATGACACTACATGTAATATAACAAAATCAAGAAATGTCAAGTTATCCCTCATCTGCATTCTGTAACAAACCTGTCGGATAATTATTTAATTAATCGGAAAATAACTGATGTATAACCGAGCATATATTATTCTTCTGTATTATACATTATTGGGAAAAATATCAATTACAGTAATGTTTAATACAGAGGTTGTTAAAAACCTGTCTTTAAGTATTTAAAAAATATATTCAAGGTCATCTAAAATTATTTCGGAATAGAAATTTGTTCAAATTTATATAATTTATTTTTTATGAGATAAAATGTTTTATTCCATGATTTAGTGTAATAATCTTCATCTTTTAATTTTTAATCTTGTATTCCAATTTAGTTTATATTAATTTGCAATGAATTCCAATTTAGTTTATATTAATTTGCAATGAATTCCAATTTAGTTTATTTTTTTTAAATGTACCAGCAACTATATTATTAAAAACCAATATTATTTTCTCTAATCCTGTAATCATCCTCTTACAAATTCTCGTAATTTCAACAATACATTTTTAAAAGGAGGCTTACTATAAGCAACTATTATATTTTAAAATAATGTTTTCCATACATTATATATGATGAATATTTTAAATTGCAAAGTATACCCGCTAATTCTGCAAATTTTCGCATGCAATTTCATTGTGAGGTAGGCAATTTTATTTCTTTATTTTAAACTTTAATAAATATTAGTGGTAAAATTTTCATGTAAGTAAATTAAAACGGAATCTAAAAAAGTGTAAATGGTCATTTTAGAAAGACTATAAAAATGTGGAAAGGTTTCAATATTTTATAGAATACTTTTAATAAAAAGTTAAAAATTTATTATTATTTCAGGTTGTGTAAAATATTTGTGATCGTATTAATTAATTTTTATACAGAAATTTTAATAAGAGATTGTGTTATAATTCCAATGGAAGTAAATTAAACATCTAAAATGTCTAAATTCAATATACGGGTCTAGAATTTAATACGGGGGTTATTTCAGACAAGATATGAAAAAAAAATATTCTTCGAATTGAAAGGATGTGAGTTTTTCCAGAATATTTTTGATAAGAAATTAATCAATTGGAATAGTGTCCTCTTGTTTAAAATATCTGTCTTCTTCGTTGACCCATTATTAAATTTAGTAAACCTGGTTGAGTAGCAGAGCTTTCAGATCAAAACACATCTTGTATAGAAAATATTTACGTTATATTAACTACCGAAACATTTATATGATTTTAGAAAATCAATTTAAAATTTCTATGATTTTAGAAAAAAAAAACTAAAGTTGAAATAATGAAATTGCATGCTGAATACTGATACTGATGAGTATATAAATATGAACAGTTACATTTTAAATGTATACAAAATAAAAACTTCAATCGAACATTCTTTGAAAACATTTTTATCTAAAGAAGAGGAATTTGCAATTTTTTCCGAGAGTGTTCTCATTTTTCTTTGTTTCATAATATGTTATTAAAATTTAATTATAGTATTAAAAACGAAAATAAGTTTGAAGTGTGATTTACATTCTGACGATAACTGAATGGTGTACATTCGCTTATTTTCAATTTAATAGGCACAGTATGGTGTATGAAATATGCCAGTGATACAATAAGTAACTATATATTTGATTGTCTTCATGAGTTTGTATGTGTGTTGACTAAATGAAACTTCAAATAATATATGGATCCTATGTATCCGACTATCAAGATTGAGTCAGTGTGATTTTTGTTCCAGATATGTATGAGAAATAAAACTGAATGCATGACATATACATTGTATTGGGCTATTTATTACAGAATGGAGTGAACATATTACTATTTATTGCATAATATTTTACATAATCAAAACCTAGAAAGGCAATGTATCTCACAAAGTGGTTTACTCTTGCAAAAAAATATTACAGCAATAGTACGAACAAAATTCAAATCACAAGCACATTTCAGTAGCAGCTTTTATTTAGTTTTTATTGTACATTTAATAACGTTATGTTTAAACAAAATAGTTTTCTTTGAACAAAATGTTCTTTAATTAAATAAGATTAAAAATACTGCTTTATGACATCTGCAGTTGTACAACAGTCTAAGATGTAATATTGTAATACAAATGACGTATAGCATGTCATCTTAGTTATCAGTGATTCTATCGCTCTGTATATCTGTATAATATTCTTAGCGTTTTAATCACTCATTCATAACATGGGTTTTTATAGCAATAGTCATACTATAGACATACCTTTCAACTTCATAAAAAATGGTATTTACTGACATTGCGAATTTTTAAAAAGTCTAATGACACGTGACAACATAACTGAATATCAAATAAAATAAGAAACATCGATGAAAAAAATGAACATCAATAGATCTATAAACTCAGGGTGTTCCTGGCCACCTTGTAGCGCTCCCAAATTGAAATACGCCGAAGGGCAGGGTATTCGCGGAAATGTGGCAAGTCCATGTCTTCCTTAAGATTGCGTACCGAACAAAGAGCGTCAGGAGCGAATTAGCTAGAGATGCTTACGTAATTTAACTTTTTCATCTGCCCCCTCATTCATTCGGCTATTCCCCAAAATTGGCGTGGAACTGAAAAGAGCCTAGCCCCTCCCCCTAGCACACTGCAGATCTCATCTTACCCAATAGGAGTACTCTTCCACACTGCCATTACTTCTGGATATGTCAGATCTGCTATCTCTTCACGCCTCAATTTGCTCATTGAATTACTATTTTTTGTGAACTTGTACGATGCAATTTTCGACGTTTGAAAAAAGATACCATTACTATACTGGGATAGGCCTTCGCCCAGGAACCAACTATAACTGGACGTTAGTTAACCGAGGAACAATGCGACAGATTTCTCTCTAAATCATTTGGCTACTTCAAGAATCTGTGGAAACAATGATTTATTTCCATATCTGCGAGTTCTTGGAAAATGGATTCCTTGAGGCTGATATTTAAAGGACAAAAGCTCCTTTCTTAGAAAAGAAATGGGCGGCCTTAGTACCGCTAACTCCACAATGGGCAGTATTCCACTGAAGTACAACTGTTTTATCATTATTAGAGCGACTACTAAGAAGATCGAAACAGTAATCGACAGCTGAAGAGTGGGAATCACTCTGTAAGTCAGTAGCTTGAACGGCGGCTCTGAATCTGATAAGAATACCGCATTTAAAAATGTTGCCGGTGACTCTGTATTTGTAGCATAGCTCGGTGGATTGGCAGCAATTTCACCTTCAAGAGCAGTTGCTTATGGGTCAGTGGGTGCGTATAAGGTATTGCGAATGTAGTTGTTTTAATTCTCTCATGCCGCAGAGTCAGAGAACGACTATAATATCTTTAAATTCTGTATTCATGTTAAGAAATGCTAGTGACACTGACTGCCGTACTTCGAGCTCGAATCCTGGAGAACGAAAGCATGTTTTTAAGGGTATAGTGTATATGCATTATGGGGAAACCCAAATTACACGTTGAGCCGAAGGTCTCTCTGTAAGTTGAAAGTAGATCACTGCTCCTTCCCACTCTGGGTTTCAGAGAGTTTCCATTCTCAAAACTGGCGTGGAACTGTGCAGTTGGCCAGATGAGTTCTTACCTGTACTACCATTAATTTAATTCTGGTGTCTCGCCCACTTCCACCTGCATCTATCCAAGTGTGGTCCAGTAAGCTTCTGATTTCCAGAACAAAATGCCGTTTTCTTAAACGTACTATTCTCTTTTTTTTTCCTCCACATTTGCTGAAAATTCGGAATCAAAAAAAAAAAAAAAAAAAAAAAAAAAACGCTAAGAATGGTAGCACCTCGAAATTTTTGTCATCCAAGAAATTTTTCTAATGAGCAGCTTAAATTGTATGATGTAAATACCGTCTAATACATACAGAAATACAATTTTTCATTAAATTCGAACTTGTTGTCACTACACAAAATCGAAATTGGAGATATTTATGTGCATTCTATCCTATTCTATCTTCATATATCTATTACTATCCAAAGTAAAATTCATACGAAAGACATTGTTTATGTTAAATATTTGATTTAGTGTAGATATTTGTTAATTATTAAATGGGACTGAAATTCCAGAACATATAATTATGATAATACTTCTAATCAAATATAACAAAATAACACAAATAATGCCTAACTCGAGAGTTGAACTTCAAATTATTAAGAAAGCTAAAAAAATTGACACTTTTGGATGAAAATCAACATTTTGAAAAGTGAACGGTGAAATTAAAATGAGTATAGAAGCATTTCAGTCAGTTACATGTGTAAATACAGATTAAAAAAATCTCTGACAAATTCTTATAAAATTTACAGATTAAAATCAATCTGTTATTGACTGTTTTCAGTACATGATACTACAGGAAATACGCATACAAATCTCTGAATAATAATATTGATGATGAAAGGAACTGGGGTACCCTTCTTTTATGAGGATTGGATTCAGAATTGTATTTGGCGTGTGTGTGTATACACACAATGCATACATACATAGATACAATGTATACATGCATATATACATGCATACATGAACAGTTATAATCATCCATCCATACATACACTCATATGTTTCTGAATCCGACTCGACAGCAGAAGAGTAGCGGAACTGGTGTTTATTTGGTTTAATATGATTTCAAAATTGAACTGATTTTTAATGATTAAGGCACATAATGACAGATAATGCAATTAAAAATACTCATAGTATGCCTGAAATTTGCAGATGTCTCACTAGGGTTTATATAAACTTTCTTATGCATATATTGTGGTTTTGTTTACATTGGCTAATTGATGGTGAAGATAAAATGTGCAATATAGTTACAGTTAAGAGCAAAGTTTCAACATTTCAGCTCGTATAGAAAATAATCCTTTTGTTTTATCGACTTATATCCGTAACACATTTCACTAAGTTATGTCATTATAGAACAAAATTGAATGGGGGATCCTTTTTTAAAAGACATCGTACACCTTCGAGCAATTTGGACGTCATCGGTAGAAAATGGGTGTGCAAAAGAAGATAGGTATTATTATTGCTAAAAAGGAGACATGAAGAAAACCACAAAATTGAAAAAAGAAGAAATAAGGGAAATAACTAAAAATGCTTTCTGAAAAACAAGTTAAACTAAAGCGTACAGGGGAATGAGAAACGATACAAAAATATTTTAATTTAAGGTAAATGTCTTGGAGCTTCTGATTTGTTATAAAAACATTGAAAATCTATCAAATCTAAGTGACAAATTAAAGACGATGAAAAGAAAAAAAAAAGAGAGAATAAATATATATCCATATAGTATGAATTAGGATATTGCATTTATTTAACGGGACTACTTCTAAAATTAGTATTTTAAATACATCTGAAGAGTAATAAAAGATATTAATCATCAAGAGTCAAAATAAGTTGTTCACGCTATGCATCCTATAACGCCAACTATTCGAACAACTGTTATCATAACTATGTAAGAATTAGTTTTTCCTTTCGAACTTGTAATCTATTAAAATATGCTACATACTGCAATGTTACAACATAAGCAACAGAAATTTGTTCTAATAGCCTATCTGCCATTATTTATTCATTACTTTGCTTGCTGTGGTTTTCCTAGTCATTACCTAAAGGTCGATCGAGAAGCAGATTTGGGTTGAATTCGTTTTCAGTTCCCCACACATCTTTCCATAAGAGCAAAGTAAAATTCTTTTACGACTTATTGTTGCACTGTGAGATTTATTGCTATCTCGGGTGGGATCCAACTGCGCGAATGAAAATCCTAACTCCATCCTGCTATAGTCCAACTGCGCTTCTTTCCCCCGTTGCCTACAGGGTTACAATTTAACTTTACGAATCCAATTGTAGCCAAGAGGAAAATGAAAATAAAGAAGTAGTATTACATATCGACAATCAGAAGAACAAGTAAAGAATATCTAACAAGCCGGCTAATTACTTGAATAACAGTAATAAATGGGAATGCTAACAAAGAAAATAAAATGTTATTAACATACATATTAGCATTACAAACAGCTTTCATTAATTACAATATTAGAGCAAAGAGTATTATAATAATATCATAAATTAAATAATTATAAAGCATACCAATTATATTTTTTATAAATTGCATCAATAATAGTCAAGATGTCTGATCTAAACTGGGAAATTTAAGACAGTTCACTGGCGTGCAAAATATTATTCCGAATCGAAGTGTGTTAAAGTGTGCTAGAAATATTTTTCGTTAACTAAAGTAATCATGTAAATGTTGGCGAAACTAATAGTTAAATTAAAAAAAGCTTAGCATGAAATCTATTACAACAACATTACTATGCGTTTGGAACACTGACGTATAAATTGTAAATAAATTATTATGCTAAGAAGTTTTTTCTAAAATTTATCTAGAAGAAAAGAATTAGACAAAGAGTACTGAATTAATATAATGAATCACAATGCAAGAAACATACATTACGGCAGATTCTTCATTATTTAGTTTCTTTAAATATAATATATGGCGATAACATTTAGTAGCAACAGCTTGAAAAGTGAACCAACGCAGAAAGTGAAACGACGCAAAATGGTGTTTTGAGACTAAAAGCCTTTTGGGTTTAACGTCCCTTTGGGCTAAAGTCTTTCAACTATTATCAAACAGACAAAACTCGAAAATTAAATGGACAATGAAATTAAAACATTCAAGAACCTGACTCGGAACAGGGAGCTTACTAAAGCTATGTTCAATAAATGTGGGAAGTAGACAAGATACACAGGAAGGGTATACGAAACCCTTTATTTTTCACTCTTTACAATGATTTCCGTACTTCGGACCAACTAGACCAACCACTTGTGGTCTGAACGTAAGAATATAAAAATATTAACTAAACTCTAACTTAACTTTGGAATAATAAACAAGGGCCTACGTGGAAGATTGGCCGTATATTAACAGGAAGCCGTATGTAGTCCAGAGAACTGTTAACACTACAATACGTAGAAATAAAACAAGGTAGAAATAAAAATCTAGAAACTCAGAAATGTCGGAAATGTTAAAGAGATGAAAGTAAATTAAAAAATCAGAATATAAAACAGAGGAATTTTAAAAAAATTGAGAGAGAAAAGTTCCAAGAAAAAAGGACTGGTCTGTACTTTTCTTTTGCAGGGAGGTAGAAACATAAATCAATCAGCAAAAGTTTATCAGACTGCTGCTATATTTTTCTGAAATTATGGAATAACATCAAAATAAAAAAATTCCAGTTCGCTAGACACAGCCTGGATTTCCAAAACACCGAATAAAATTTAGAGAACTTTATTCCAAAAATTGTTCCTGAGGAAAATAAAAACTCGTAGAATAGTTGGAAATCGAAATAAATGAATGTTATAAGAATGGATTCTTATGTGAAAGAGTAGAAAAATTCTCAGATATAAAAAAATGAAAGTTAAATAGACTAAGAACATAAACTGTAAAATATATAAAAATTGCATAATGAAAAATTAAAACAACATATAAATATTGTGAAAGTTTATAATGTTTCAATAGGCTTTCTTAAGTTTTACTAACATTTATTTTATTTTAAATCTTTACTATCACTTCTTATTTTCTACTTCCGGCCAGAATTAAAAGCTTTAACTTATTTATGCAAATTTGTCTGGCGAACGCCAAGTACTTAAGTTGTGGCTTTTTGCCAAGCAAAGAGAGGAAGGAGTTAGTAGAAGCAGGCCGCTTGCCTTAGCAGTTTTTACTCGGTTGCTGGTTGCCTTCCAGGCCAGAGGTTTAATCCTCTTGATAATTTTAAACGTATTGTAGTGTTAACAGTTCTCTGGACTACATACGGCTTCCTGTTAATATACGGCCAATCTTCCACGTAGGCCCTTGTTTATTATTCCAAAGTTAAGTTAGAGTTTAGTTAATATTTTTATATTCTTACGTTCAGACCACAAGTGGTTGGTCTCTGTATTCCGAAGTACGGAAATCATTGTAAAGAGTGAAAAATAAAGGGTTTCGTATACCCTTCCTGTGTATCTTGTCTACTTCCCACATTTATTGAACATAGCTTTAGTAAGCTCCCTGTTCCGAGTCAGGTTCTTGAATGTTCCCAAAGCAAGTAAGGCGGAACACTGAACCTGATAGGCTTCAATGCTTTATTTCATGTATTCTCTCTTTGCATTACTATGAATTGTAGAGTATCTGAAGAGTACAGATGTAAAATTTACTAAACCTTCTTGCTATTTTTTTTCCAAATTAATCAATGTAAATTTTGAGTAAACCTTTGTAAAATGCTGAAATGCAACAATTTACACAACAAATTAAATTTTTAAAACATTCACACAAACATTTAATACAAATATAATTCATACAAAAATTATTTTCTAAAACTTCTAGTTATCTCAGTTTAAAGAAACTGAAACAAAACCTCAATTTTATATAATACTAATAGAAATAATAATAATTTTCGTGTATTTTGCTCCTGATTTAAAGTTTTCGCAATTGTTCTATGCAATTTTTATCAAAGGAAGGAATTGCAAACGTTTTAAATTGTGCGGAGTGCATTTAAATCTAAATATTTGGCCACACATACATGAAAGAAATACATATATAATCTACTTATATGATGAAAAAATAGAACAGTATAATATAATGTATTTACTCGAATCATACATTATCTGAAAAAATCAAATTATATTATCTGTAGCAAATACGATTGTTATTCGAGAAGCTAATTGAAAATATTATAATACAAGAGATATTTCATCTTTTCCTTTCGTAATAAATCAACTCCCCATGGAAGGCATCTCTTGAATAGAATTAACGAATAATAATAAGTATTTCCTATGAATATAATAGAATTATTGTTGCGTAATATTTTCGTTAAATTTCAGATTATAGCAAATAATATCGGAATTATTAAGCCGAAATTAGCATATAACACAGCTTAATAAAAGCTTCTAAATGAGTTAATATTCAGCCAAATAATACAACATACAATTAATTAAATTATTCTAAAATTTTACGATGATTAACTGTATGAAATAACGTATGATGTAACTGTTTCTGGTGAATGGATTCTTATATATTCAAAACAATATTTCAGTAGATGAATTTAGAGCTGAAGGCTCTTGAAAATATTGGGAACATTGAGAATAAATAGAATATTGAGAAACTAAATACATTTTGTTAACTTCAATAGTAAATAAATTAACCATAGAACAAATTTTAAGATTGATGAATAAAATAAGAACATTGTAATATTCTAAGCTACGATTTCATGGTTGTTATTCAAAATTATTGCATAAGGATATAATTTATTTAAATACGATATAATTTATTTAATTCGTATAATAATCATTACTTTCCAGTATGCTGTAGCTGACACAATTATATACCGCAAGCACAATTTTATTGCCTGACATATAAAACCAACATTATTTGAATCAAACACCTTTATTTGACTTGAGCAATCAGTCAAATTTTATATAATCTATTAAGTACAGAAAGTATGTATACTAATAGAATATAGCAAGTATCTGAACATTTCACAACGCTTTAACAATATTCGTACATTTTCACAGTACCAGGGCTACATGCATTATTATTTTTAATAAATTCAATTAAACTTCAAAGACAAACAAAAATATTATGATGTAAATAATGCTAAAATACAGAGGAACTCAATCAATTAATTTTAGTATCTTATTTCTGATTTTTCTTAATTTTGAACTAAACCTGACAAAACAAACATGTTTGATATATTCTCATGATTAGAGTTTCAAACAGAAGATAAAAATATCTCTCTTGTAAGGAGAAATTAAATTAAGGACAGCAATATAGTAAAATTTTTTTTAAATATTTTTAAAAATGTGAATAATGCACATATAAAGTGAATAATACATAAATAGTATTTTAGTTACCTGATTAGATAGATGGATTCATAAACCACTAACTTCCAGACTTAGCCATTTCTAAACTGAATTTTATTCTATTATAATTCGCATCAAATCACTTTTTGGTTGACACGACATTTATCCAATCATAGTTAAATATAATAATCTCTATGTGAACTGGTTTTTAAAGGTACGACTTTAGGCGTCTTAGACATAAAAGAATAACACCGCAGAGTTGTCAGCATGATGGAAGCTAGGAAAAAGAAAAATGTTGTTGTGTTGCAAAGAGTAATTACACTAAGTATGATGCATCAGTACAGCTAATCTGTGACTGGTTAATTTTGGGTTGTAATATGGAAAGATCTCGCATTTGGAAGAACAGATTAATTTAGGGGAGAACATAAAATTTAGAATATTAATATTTTGAGGTCGCTAATCGTTTGTTAAAGCAGCCGTCGTATTTTATTATATCTTACATAAATATGTATACACACGCACACACACCGTGCCATGTTAAGTGAATTTGCATATCAAGTAGAATATCTGAAAAACTAATGCTCAGATTTGAATGAAATTTGGTATGAATATATATTTACAACACAGAGCCACTGAAAGTAATTTTATGTAGGCATAAATAACATAGAGCTCATAGTGCAGGGATGTCCAAAATCCATGTTGTCATATCGAACTGAAAATTAAACTAATAACGAGGTATACATCCTTCTCACAACCAGACAAACTGGACAGGTGGACAGAAAGTCTTCCCAGACATGTTCTATAAGTTCAAATTCAGGTGATCTAGTTGGGAAATGCATGATGGGAATATCCTGACTTTCCAGGTAATCGTCGACCAACTCAGCCCTATGTGGACGAGCGTTATTATCCGTTAACAGGAATTCAGGACTAACTGCTCTCGTTAAAAGTCGGGAAAAAAGGTCTCTAAATCATCTTCTGTACTTCACTGCCGTCAAGAAGCCTTTGTGAAACGCATGCAAGGGAATGCTGCCCTCCTACATAATGCCTGCACAAACAATCACGCTACCAACTTCCGTAATGATCTTTTTCTCGGATGAAGGAGAGATGGTATCGAGTATCAGGCCCTCTCCAGATACTCTTTCCAGAACAGTGTCCAGTCTGAATATGTAAAAATGTAAAAAGCATACGGCTCGATTTTTTGGCTTCATGCCAAACGCACTCTCCTGTGTGCTGCAGTAAATGAAAAGCAAATGGCTATCTCATGAAGCATTTGGGCAACTGTGGATCATCATGAAGCATTTGGGCAACCGTGGATGAAACTCGAGTTCCAGTGTCAGCATATTGCTGACGTGTCAACTGTGAAATTGTCGAGCTGTCGGACTGAAGTCTTGTGTTGTCGGGGCTGAAAGGCGAAATAACGATCTCCATCTGTCGTTGTGGATCTTGGTCGACTTTGTACAGAATTTCTCGATATGGATTCAATGTCCTGAAACTATCTCCACAAATTGGAAATAACACTGAGCTCTGGTTGCGATTGCCCTGCCGACAATTCTCATTCCATCATACGTATGCTCGTGGCTAGTTGTTTTAACTCATACCTTATAACAGTAACCCAGATTTTGCGGGAAGGAAGACAAATGTAGTGAAGGAGTACGAGACACAAATCGCAGGAAACTCCTCGCGCGTTTATGTCTCCTCCATAATCATAGCTTAGCAAACATTTATTTATTCGATTCTGAATATTGGTATAATCCTTCGTCGACGTAAACTTTTTTTCAATAAGTTTCGTAAAACTATATATAATTTGCAAAATCTCTTACTTTTGCGCAAAAGTGTGTGTATGTGTATATATATATAAGAAATATAAAACTATATGTAAAAAGTTCAATAATTATTAATGAATATATATTAAATGTAATAAAAAGAAATTATAATATTCTGCGTATGTATGTATATGCGTCTATAGATAGATTAAGTTAAATTTTGACTAAGCAGGCAAAAGTAAAAAAAAACTAAGAGGACAAACAATAAAAGATACACGCACATACATACACATTCACATAGGAACATACACGCTAATATATTTTTGAGAGTTTGATTTTATTTGGTTATGGCAAAGCATGCAAGAACTATCTGCCTAAGAGGAGGGATGCTTTCTTGGAGGAAGAAGCACATTCTCTGAAATACGAAGAGCTGAATCAGAACTGATTAACAACTGACTCTACTTAGCTCTCATGCCATATTTATAAGAAACTGCACAGACTTCTGGAAGCTTCAAGAAAAATCGCTACTACAACTTAAAAAATGCAATTTCTCGAAATCTCTGGAAATCGTAAAAACAAAGATAAATCACCATACGTCAGGAGTGCTTCTGTCTATATTTCGCGTTGTTTAGCTAATTTTACAGTTTAAAAGTTGTTAATTTCAGAATCATAGCATCTGCAGATCTATAAAAAGTGAGTATTTACATGCAATCCAATTATATTCAAAAAATGAGCATTTATAAACAAAATATACAACTAAGAATTTAATTGCACTGAAATAAACCTTCTAATTGCCACCCTAAGAGCAACAAAGAAGCAGGTCTCTAAATTAAATAACATTTACTTTTACAGCAATACGGAAAAACAACATTATGGTCAAATGAATTTGAATATTTATGTAAACATATAGCAAAATATAATAATTTAGACTTTGATAACATCATGAATGTTAATGATGATATATGATATAGCTTTTATGATGATGTAGCTTACTGCATACATCATAAAAGCAACAGTCATTGCCAGGTGATGATTATTTTTCACTGTAAGCAAACATTTTTTATGCACATTTAGACAGTTAAATTAGATGAAAAACTATGCAGTTCTTCAGCAATTTTTTACGTTAATAAAAATGACTTTTGCATCTACTTCCGTAGAGGAATTTACAATGAAGCAAGAACTGATAGTTTTGCAAGACAGAGAAGCAATGCATAATTATATTACGCAAGTTAAAATATGATTCATTCAATTATGGTTTCATTTCATTTGTATTAGCTAATATAAGTTTTTTTTCTGCATACTTAACTATTATGATTGCCTAAGTGTTATATAAGAAAAATAAGACATGTATTAATTTAGAAATGAGGCAGTTTAAAGAGATTTAGTGATAGATTTAAGATAGGATGTGGAAATAACGAAATTAAAAAAGAGAGATAAAGGTTACTGAAAATTAATTACAATTTTTGTTTATATATTCCTTATATTATACATACAATAATAATAACAATAATAAACAACAATAATAATACATTGCTGTCCTTTTAAAACTGGTGTACCAGGAAGGGCAAAAACTGTAGAATTATATTCACTGTACCTTAATAGTACAGTGGAAGGAAGACATGATTCACTTTGCGAGTATTTTGGAACACATAGCGTGCAGAATTCAGTATAGATAATAATTTCTTAGGGAAAGAGTCGAAATGAGCTTGCATAACATATATAAGTACTTCATTTCATGCCGCTTCATCTCTATATAAAAGTTCATTAATCATAGTTACTGGCAAATGCTAGCGTGAACATCTCCCGGCAACTACATGTCTAGATGTTTTCAATGGGTCAGGAGATCCACAGAACGTGTTGGCCAGAGCAATAGTCGAACACACTCTGTTGCGAGGATAGTCATGACATCAAGAGCGATATGCAATCCTTCAATGTCTGGTAAAAAGGTGTCTTTAAGCAGGCCTCTAAGCTAGCGCAAAACAGTCACGTCAGATAAGTAACTATGACTGTTCACATTACCAGACAAGAGGACGCGTGCGGGACCAGAAGATTATGCGGATGTGTACCCGATGCCATCTTTACCAGCACGCCAGATATTGGGCCCGTATGACGATGAAAGATACATGCTGGCAACGTCCATTCTTCTCAGTGTCTCCATATACAGATACGTCCTTCGTATTGCTGATTGCGAAACTGAGATTCCTCTGAAAATGTACCGGTGCAGGTGCGTCTGTCTCTGCTGCATCAGCGTCTCTGCGCAATATCAGCGAAAGACGCAATAATGGTTGCCCGATTTCTTACTGAGACTAGGTAAATTTACAAATATCGATGCCAATGTCACAAAAGTAACGTTAACACAGCTAGTGACTTTTTACAGTGTGATATAAGTACCAAAGAGACAGGGAAAGAGTATAAAGGCCCCTTTGATTAATCCAAATAAATGTTAATAGACGGCACCAACTCGTGCTTACAGAAGCCAATATTTTTTGGCTTAAAACCAAGGATAATGGATAAATTTAACATTAATTGAAGTTTAAGTATAGCCAAACGGCATCACAGTTTAACTGGTGCGTAAGCTGGCTCTGACCGAAATCAACATAAACAAGTCTAATGGCAAGAATAAATACAGCAGAATTATAATTCAAAGTATCGAAGTTAGCAAAGTGTCCTTCAAGCAGGCAGAACACGTTCGGATTGCATCCTCCATAACCTTACCCTTTAAATACTTCCTTCTTTCTACCTAATTTAGATCGCGCGAGCTGAAAACTTATATTCTGGCAGAGAGATGAAACGATGCTTGAAAAGTAATTTAAAATAGTGGGTTAGGAATTTCAAATGAATCTTACACGTTTTAATGGAGTTTTCTCCGTTTAAGTTTTCAGTTTTTAATTCCTAACGAAAAATCATTAACACAAAAACAAAGAAACAGCTTAAGGTGATATAAAATGATTACATACGCACAACGTAGAATATATTTGCGATGTTTTCTGTTAATATTACCTGCTAGATCTCGGGGCCTTCGTTTAACAAATAAACATTTTTATAATAATAAATTTGCCTTTTTATTATTTCTGCACTACAACTATAATCAGTATAATCGTGGAAGAAGTGTGAAATAGGGATAATTCCAAATTTTACTGAAGATAGTTCCAAATCCGCAGACAATCAGCAATAAATTCAAATGATTTCATTTCCAAAAGATGGAACAAAGTACGATTAAGGTGTTCAAAAATATGCATTGAAAATTGAAGATTCAGTCTTAAATCTGCTTTGATAATAATAATACCTATGTTCGAAAGAAAAATTTGGTGTTTACATGGAAGTTAAAGTCACTTAAATTCATGGCATTCTTTGTGGGATTTGTGCCCACTAGCGGCCGAGCGGTAAAGTCGCTAAACACTGGTGGTTCGGTCCGAGGTTCGAATCCCGCGAACGGGCTGGCTGCATGGGCGTTTTAGTGGTTTTCCCCATGTGTAACGTGTATACGAGCCAGTATCCCTTAGAATGTCCTCCACGAAGGCATCCCTCCCCTTACGCAGATAGCCCTAGTGTGCTTTGCCGTAATTAAATAAGCCAAAGGCAATAAGCCAAGCTTTGTGGGATTTAAGAGATGGATTATTTCAACATGTACACGTTTTAACGGATACATTTCATAGCTTGGTATTAAACAAACAACAAAAGGTAACACTACTTACTTAACCAAGTATTATCTTATGATTTGACCATAAACTGGACAGTAATTAGGGATTTATTACCTGATAATAGAAGACTGTATTAGTATGTACTGACCTTATGGAATGAATCAATTAATAAAATATACTTAATTTTTAATATAATTTAAAAAGCATAAATATGCTTTTGTTAATCGTAAAAAATATCATCGAATTATCATTAAATATATCAGTTGTAAAATTTCTCACTGATATAATTGTTTCTTGAATTAGTGCAAAGATACTCACATAGATATACCCACATAAATAAGAATAAGTAACGCAGATGTAATAAAGTTATTAGCTTTATGCTTTTAATTTATCAACTTTAATAACATAGGATCCTAAAGCTTTTGCCCTGTTGACGGTGTTATTATGTTTGCTAGCATACAATTTAACTCCAAGAACGCTCAGTCAAGTTTTGAAATTTAGACGTATTTCAATACATCTTACGTCTGGCGTTTCAAATTCTAAATTAAATATCGAAAGTTTCGAAAAGTTCGAAGGAAATTTTGTGTACTTTACTCATATGTAACGCGCACTTCTCAACATCTTGAGTCTTTTAATGATTCCTTGAGAAACTGAAGTTTCATAGAGCTTCAAAAATTCTCAGAATCAATATAGCAGTAAATTGTGGCACGCCTCTGGCTCATTAAATAAACAAGTTTATGCACTTGCGTCAGTGCTCTTGGGTGATTTAATTTGAGGGTACCTCTCTCTGTTTACCGGGGCTCCTGACGCCATCTCGACCATATTAACAGGCACCGGGCAAACTGGCTGTTTACCCTCGGGCGAAGATCAATAATTATCATTTAGAGGGCAAGTGACGTGAGTTGATGATTCAACAGTTTTTTCTTCCTTTCTTTACCTATGACAAGATGAAATACCTAACTTAGCGAATTTCTAGTGTCTAATCTTCTTGATATTCTTCAGAATTGTCCTGCTATACGTGCTTCGGCTGCACAATGGATTAGATCAGCTTTCTTGAAGACGTCTTAAAATAAACATTACAAAAATCTCTCCGTGAACTGGGAGGAAGGTACAATTCATTGTCCGAACAATAATAATGAAAAATGCAGACAAATTCTTTCAATTTGTCTGCTATTTTTCGTTATTATTGATTCACTCACTCATTCGTTAAATGTAATTAATCATTTGCTTTTTCTCCCTCCTTCGAGCATGCCTTCGTGGTGTAACGATAGCACACTCGAAAGGTCCAGATTCGAGTTCTGGCGAAGGCGTTGCATACGTTTCATGTCACCTGCTTCAAAATCATCTATTGACTCTACAGTGGCACTACTACAGTAAAAGGTGGTGGAAAAAATTCGTCACCACCAGAATTTGACGATTGCGTCCCGTCTTCCCAGCGACTCTTTAAAACGGGGTACTATGTAAGGCACGAATGAAAAGAATACGACCCGATCCACCAGGCCTAAAAATAGACCGTATGATCTTGTTTCGGTCACCTCTACGTTCACCACAAAATAAAACTCAAGCACAATCACAACATTAAAAAACAAACTATAAACACACAATTAACACATATCAAGTAAACAGAAACGAGAGCTTATAGAATAAGACCTCATAAGGCATAAAATCATTAGTATTTCAATAAGTCAAAATGAATAGAATTACAAGTAAAAAATCCAAATCAAATCTATAAAATTCTAAGATCACTAATAAAAGACAAAAAGATAATAAAAGATAAAAAGATAATAAAAGATAAAAAGATAATAAAAGATAAAAAGATAATAAAAGACAATTTTTAGTCAACACAGTTATATATTTGATTATATAAAACACCACATGCACTCCGTTTACCGTTAATAACTCCTGGACTCATATTTTCAGAATTTGCAATTTTCATTTTTAGTCGTACATTTTCTGTCAATTTACATTCAAACGCAAAGTGATCTGGCGAATTACAAGCTGAGCATAATGAATTTCCCTGAATACCAAATCTAGTATGATTCTCCGGAAATCTACATAATTTGTAACAAACTGATTTGCATCCATATGCACTGATTTGCATATGTTGGCATTTTCTATATTTTTCAATAATCCCGTATTTCTTATTGAACTTTTCCAATGTTGAGATCGTTTATCAAGATAATAGTTTTACAGTACTTTAACTGCGTATTTCTTTCAAACGGATATGTCTATAAAATTTCATTTTCCACCATGGCCTCCTCCTTAACCAGCTCGTCCGCCCTCTCCTTGGCGGCAAAGCCCACATGAACTTTGACACAATGTTACAAATTACAGTGTAACGGCGAACCGCAAGCTCAATGAATTTATACTCCCGCAGCCGAGACTGCCTAGGTACAGATCCTAGCCAGTAGCTTCACACGGATCTCTGCGTCGACCCCCGGGGAGGGTACATTTTAATATGATTGACTTAATCAAAAATGCAGTAATATCATGAGCTGCCTAGTTAGAGATATGAAATATTTTGATGAGATATGAATATTTAGTTAGAGGTATGAATATTTATTTATACTAGTTGCACTCATTGAAATCATTGTATTTTTTCACGGTAATTGTTTAGGCGACTAGCACCACAACCGACTAGTTTCTAAAGAAATAATATAGTGAATGTAAGAAAATGTATGGCCACAGCTAATACTTAGCAGAATTCCAACGATGCACTTGTTTTTTTTAATATTTTGTTAATTTGCTGTTGAATTTTATATGGCCTAAGTGATATTTAATAAGAAATGTTAAAAGCTCAAAACGTTCATAAGGACAAAAATCTCTACTAAGAATGCCGAACTTTGAGATGATAAAATGAAAAAAGACAGGAGAAAAAAAAAGAATAATAATAATAGACAGCAATTAACAATATTTCGGATATTCTAAACATATGTTGCTAGACTAAATTTAAACTTTTGTGATTTCGCTATTGAATTCCATTTGCCGGAAGTGCGAAGAAAGCGATGCTTAATAGTAAATCTAAAAGAACAAAATAATAATAATAATAATAATAATAATAATAATAATAATAATAAATTGTGTTAACAGAAGAAAGTGCAAGAGGAAACTCGTGAACTGCCACCTCAGTGAGAGCATAATAAACCTTAACACTAAGTGTGATTTTAAAATCTGAATCCTCTCAGATTTTTTTTTCTCTCGAGGAGCCATACTGAAGCTCCTCGAACAAAGGAGCTGAATGAAATCAACAATATCAGTACTTAAAATCATGCAAACTTCAGCCTTTTTACACTAGAATTTATAGATAGCATTAATTGGTACACAATTTTGATATTCCGTTCCATTATAATCATTTCCTTGTCTTGTCAGTGGCTAAAGAAAGTGCAGATGTTAAGTTTATTGGATGTTTCCTTTGTAAAGTTGCGCGCTTCCAACCTGCACGCAACAAAGTGGTGACTGCTGAGAACTGGAAATAGACCAAAGTATTGAGAAGGGTTTAAATCCCTTTTTATTCAACTTTAGAAATTACAAATGCGTGCTCTTGACGCTCACAAACTACGTCGACCCGGCGGTAAAATAAAAATAAGAAACTAAGAAAAGAATAGCAACAAGTGACTAACTACGAGGCTCTCTAAACGTAACTAACCTCACCGCGTTCTAAAATACCGCTGATACTTTAGTAAACTTCTGAATATTACGTTGAAAGATTAACAAACTGCCGAGGCAAGCACACAGGCCGAAACGCGTGGTTCTCCAATTTCTAACTAGCCACCTCCACGCTCGTGAAGTAAGAAAAGCACCCTTTCGAACTCGTTTCCTTTCTATTTAACTCAGAATACTTCCGCTGATAATTTGAATCCTTGCGCGTTCTACTAAAATTTACATACTCTGGCATTGGCAATTCCAGGGGAAAGTAAGGCTTGACAGAAAAGATAGTTTAAACTTAAAATAAATGTTAGTTAAAATAAATATAAAGCCTACACCTTAATGATTTTGAATTGTGGATGGCCAGCAATGTATGCAATTAAAATTCGAATGAAAATTTACTTTCGATTAAGGCTGTACACTACGAAAAAAAATCTGATGTGTACACCACATGACTTCCTTGTACGGAATATTAAATTATACGCATTTTTTCTTTCATTTCATTTAAACCTATTGGATTGAATTAAATCTACTTCGTCGACAGCGCATAAACAACAATAGAATAAGTGCATTCTTTAAAATCCACTTTCTTTACCATAGCGACACTCTGGCGCTAGATTCACTTAACAGTATTATATTTCGTTCGTATTATAACTCAGAATGCACAAAATTTATATCATTTAAAGAATAGAATTATCTAATCGTTGCCACATGTTCTATTCAAATACTATAATAAAGCTAGAAGGATGTATAAAAGAAATTAAACAAACAAAACAAAAAAGAAAAAAAAAATTACAGATGATTGAGTATTTCTCATTCAATTAATTCAGTTCTCACTTCGCGAGAAGGCAAAAATACATAAAAACTCAAAATATCTATATTAAAAATTACGAAGTAAATCTTAAACAGTTATTTCCTCGAAAAAATTCCAGAAAGGATTAAGCATGATTTAATTGGCAATAATAAATGAAGGCGTTATCTTTGTTGTTGCGAAGCTAAGTTTCTCTAGATTGGCAACAAATCCACTATCCTACTGTTTCAAATGTAAACAAACAATGGCCGCCATCAAGAGAAGTATTAGGCTTAGCGGCACTTAAACAACTTTAAAATTGTTGATAATTCTAAAAATATTGCATAGAGACTTACTAAAGGCATAAAAACCTTAACCGGAAGATAAGAACAACATAATTCAATCATTTTTAAAGCAAAAATTGTACAATTTACAAACACATACTAAGAGTAAAGAAACTGAGATCACTGAGCCGGGTAACAGAGTGGATATATATATATATATATATTTATATACGTTTGGTGCGGCCGATTGCAACCAAAATACGAGGTGCATATCTACATGTTATAGCAGTCTTATATACAAAATTTCAACTTTCTGAGGCTACTCGTTTTTGAGTTATGCGAGATACGTACGTACATACGTTCGTACAGGCGCCACGAAAATTCTCTTCAGAATTCATTTTCAAGCAGTTTTATATATTTTTTTTTTGAAGGAAAAGAGTATTTATTCTGTCCTTCTGTACAGATCGTTAAATTGCATCGTAACATCGTTAAATTGCCTTCGATTGCAGTCAAAATTGATATTTTCGTTGAAATATGCTGCCTGAAACTTTTCGCGATTACAATACTTCTTTTTTACTTCGTACAAGGAAGTAAAATGGGGGGGGCAGTTCTATATCTCCCGTTCTACTGGGCGATTGATGAAATTCACACTGCGTTTTTGAAGTCTCGAGAGCGCTATTTAGGATATACATTAAATTTATATACAGCATTTTTCTAATATAAGTATTTTGACACAAAATCAATTTTTTTCTGAAATGACATGCTAATTTTTTCTCATATTTCGATTCTTAAACTCAAATTATGTCTCAATATTAAATTTGTAAAATTGGTGTGAAATTTACGGAGAAATACAAAATTTATCTTTTAGAATTTTTTTTCAATTTGCGTTAAGAACAATTTACTTGGCGAACTCTTAATTTATAGCAATCTATTTTGCTTTCTTTTTTTTTTCATTGTAAACGAGCGGAGAAAAGTCAGCATTAATTCAAATAACTTTAACAAAGTGCGTAAACCACTCTTGGCATTATTATTGCTTATAACAAAACTCGAATAAAAACTCGAACTTTTTGCAGGTAGGCTTAGAAATGCATCTACTTTAAGATGATGGTAAAAATGTTATAGGTTATAATTCAAATTTATTTTCGAAAAATGTATAACAGTTATTTAAAAATACAAATTTAAAAAATAAATCATATAAATGGGCGAAATTTATTTGGAATGAAGCTAAATTTCTAATTCTGGAAGAAGGAATCAAGTAAGTTTAATAAAAAAAGATATATTTGTAAATACATATCAAATTCAATTAACATTGAGGAGCTAAAATTTTGAGAGCTAATTTTTTAACTACTTGTGCGATTTTTACAAAACTTGGCATTTTGTCAGAATTCGAGTCGTATAATCGAAATATGGAACAAACTGGCATGCCATTAAAAAAAAGACTCATTTTGTGTCAAAACACCTATGTTAGAACAATGCTATATGTAAATAAAATACATATCCTAAGTCACGCTTTTCAGACATGAAAAACGCAAGTTGAATTTCGTCAATCGGCCCAGTAGAACGGAAGATATAGAACTGTCTTTTTTTTTTTTTTTTTTTTTTTTTTTTTTTTTTTTTTTATGCGTGTGCGTGTGTGTGTGTGTGGAAAATAAGCTAAATTTTACTATGCCTAATACAATATTCTATAGATTATTCTAAAACTCAAAATTTTTCAAAAGCTCATTTCATTATAATGAGAAAGATATTCTTTAATTGTCAAAATATTTTCTGTATCTGTTTGAGAAAAGGTACATGGAAAATGGTCAATTTAACACGGTCGGTAAAAAGGGGTTCGACTCCACTTAATGCTGAATGCATAGCAAAATGCTGTAATTAAAATGGTTTGCATGAAACAAATGAGCTCGATTTTCATTTTATTTCTTATTCATTTAATTATTTATTTACTTGAGATGTTTTACCGCTTACAGCGGCTAAATCTTTTAATGGAGGAAAAAAGTGTTTGTCAATGCAATTTTTTTAAGTAAAGAATAAAGTAAGGTTTAAATTCATTCTAAGATAAAACCCATTACCTTGAGTTATGGTGTTCATTGAAATACGAAATATCCTTTCTAATCAAACCCCAATTTTGAATCATTAAAAAAAACTCTACAGGTTTTAACATTGAACTAAAGTAGTTCCAAATGCTATTGATGAGGATCGTCGTTTTTCCAGATTATACCATTTTGCTCGTGTTTTAATTCTTTTTTATAATCATTATATGTGACTAACAGTTGATGAATCAAAGTTGTTCGGTACCTTTCTTTTCTTGTCTTCTTTAGTGGGAGAAAAGGCTTTCAAAATTTGTTGTTCAGTTGTCTTTTCGGCTGTTAAAGTCTTTATTCTCTTTAATTTTCATTCGAAAGGAACTATTTTGTAAAGGTAAAAAAATAAATCCTTTTCTAGATCCAAGTTTCAGATTTAACCTGTGTTTAAATCCAGCAGAATAAGCTGTAATCCATTTCGAACACAAACAAGCATTGTGCTTGAAAGTTTCGCCATTTACTACCCCATTTACTAACATGATATGGTTTCAGTTTCAGCTAAGTACAATATAAGCCATGATTGTTTGTCAAGCCCAAACTTGCTCGCTAAAAGGAGACGTGCGTGTTTTCAGTTGCATGGAACATAAACGCAATCAGGCTTATGATAGTCCTAAAACATTTTATTTCTTATTTTTGGATATAGTCTTTACGCATGCTAAAGCATTAAATTCAGCGTTTGGAAATAAAAGCAGGATTTTGTTAAATTTGGCGTACATTCTCTCGACTTTCACATGGCTGTATCTACTATGCTTGTGCAAAAAGTTAAAGTAATTTAAAAAAACATCATTAAAAGTTTTGAACTCTTTCTTCATGAACGTTAAATTTGGTCTGAAGAGGACTGAACTAAACTGATGGTGTTTTGAGATCCAAATATTAATTTTGGTTTTCTATTTAATAAGTATGTAAAATTTATTTATCTATATTTTGATAACATTTACTACCATTATATTACTTTATACTGAAAAATATTAAATAAATGATGAAGGATAAAAAAACTATATTGGAAAAATGATACGTCGCTTACAATATAGACAGTTTATCATAATTGACTTAACTACCTTTTATTGATGCAAATTTATGTATTTAAGATTAATATATTATTTATCGGTTATTATAGCATATCTAAACATTATTTTCATCTTTAAAGGAAATAATGCATGACAAATTACTAGAAATATTTCTAACAATGAAAGACATTATGAATACCTTTTTGTTTTCCCTATATTTATATTATTCATATCGGCAGCATTAGTAATTACATCTCCCCCCCAAAAAAAAAAAAAATTGTAGATGCAAAGGTGTGTGTTTCTAGCAAATGCTTGCGAATTTTTCATCGAATTAACTGAAGCTCTTTACAAAAACAGGCTGGAGGAATTTAAAAATGTGTTAATATTTGTAAAGCTTCGTTTACATTGTCAAATATTTTTGTAAAACCAATCTCGTTTCCGGATTCCTAACACATTCTGCTTGTATGAATTTATGAAAATTATTGAATGTACAATTTTTTCATAGTTAAGTTTCAACTTTCTCTGAATATGTACATTTGAACCATGACTCATGAACATGGGGAATTTTTTCCACGAACACTGTTAACACTTCATCGTTCCTTGACAAGCAGTCTTTTGCCTTTTTTTATCAGTGGCTACCATTTCCTAATAATAATATTTTATAATAATAATAATAATAACAATAATAGTAGTAGTAATAATAATAATTCTGTAATTCTGCTTAACAATTCGAAATTAAAATATATATACCAAAACGTAGTTTCCTCGTAAACAACTAATTTCACAGATTTATAGTTTCCTGATCATAAATTGGAAACAATCGGAGATATCGGGAAACTATGGAAATAGTCCCAATTGTCACTTTTACTTCTCTTGTTCCTTCTGTACAATTTTCTCTGAGTAGAAGTAGGAAAATAATGCGTTTCGATAATATTTTAGATCACTTAAAAATGTGCTTTTCGTTTATGTATTCAGTACTATGCAGTCATATCTGACTGGTCTCATTTAAGATCTCGTGCATTAAGATGAGAAAAATAATTGTAGTATAAATACGTTTTACACATTCGAAGCCTAAATGTCTTATCTACTTTACTCTCTTAAGTAAAAGGGAAAAGTAATTATTCCTTATTACAAATAACATTATTTTATAGACTAGAACTATTAAGTAAATTTTACATGTAATAAATATTTAATTTGCTTATCCATGCGCAGGTGGTGACAAATGACACTCCATAGGTGAATGATTAGTTTGTAAAAGTATTTTCTCCCTCATTTCTGTATGCCTTCGTGGTGTAATGGTAGCACACTCCGCGCGTATTCGAGAGGTCCAGGTTCGACTCCCGGCTAGGCCACTGCACATTTTTCACGTCTCCAGCATCAAAATAATCTAATGAGCCTACAAATTTAATTAAGAAAGAACTCAATAAGCATACACTGGTGGCCAAAATTGTGGACACTTTTGGAAGTTTGTATGTTTTTGAACTTTGTATGCTTATAGAAAACGTTACGTTTCACAAAATGCAAACTTGTATATATCATTTTAAAGAGAATGTATTACTGAATTCAATACAAAACACAAAACTCAGTTCTTTGCAGTACGAAAAAAGTTAAACGATAGTAGTTATCGATATACGTTACATAGTGATGATTGCAGTGAGTTATCAGTACTTAGTAGGGTACCCTTTATTTTTTATTACAGCTTCACATCGACGTTTCATTGAGCTGACAAGAGTTTTAAGCTCTTCTTTCGTTATTACATGATGCCAGGAAACAATTATAGCCTCAATTAGTTCCCTTTTATTTGATGGGCGCCTCATTCGGACAAGAGTTTTGAAACGGTGCCACAAATTTTCGATAGGATTGAGGTCAGGACTGTTTCCTGGCCATGACAACAATTTAATGCTCTTTGTACGAAACCACTCTTTCGAAATTTTGGCCGTGTGGCAAGGAGCAGAATCTTGCTGAAAAATAAACAAAGCATTGTTGGGAAAGAGATCTCTGATGGAAGGTAGAAGTTTTGGTTCTAGAATAGTGTCAATGTATTTTCTGGCATTCAGTGTCCCATCGATGACATGAAGGCTACCAATAACATCTGCTGACATGCATGACCAAATCATAACACTAACTGGGTTCTTCACAGTTGCTTGAATGCAGTCAGGATGTGGCTCTTCTCCTGTTTCTCCGTCTTACATATTTTCGCCCATCACTACCGAATAACGATATCTTAGTTTCATCATTCCATATAACTTGTGACCACTGATCATCTGTCCAATTAATGTGTTCCTTTGCCCACTGTAGTCTTTTTTTTTCTTTGCTGAAAATTAAGATAAGGCTTGTTTCCTGGAATTCTACATCTCAGTCCAACATTTGTTAATCTTCTGATTGTTCTTGAACTGACAGAAACACCAGCATCATTCAGATCACTTCTGATGGCACCTGATGAGATTTTTCTATCTTGGAAACATAGTCTTTTTATTCTTCTGTAATCAATAGATGTGGTGAACATTTATCGGCCTTTTCCTTCTTTGTTTTTTATTGAATTTGTCTCCTCATATCGTAAACAAAACTTTCGAACTCCAGATGTAGTCACTGAACCACCCACCTGTCTGGCAATTCCAGCATAGGAAAGACCACTTTCTCGTAACGCAGTAATATTACATCTCTTTCTAGGTATCCAATCTGCTCTTTTATTTTATGTCATTGCTTCTTGACTAAATATTAAAAATTTTTACAAAAATTCCTATTTGTAATTGCAGTGTATAAGAAACAGGTCCTCCTTCTAGAGAACAAAGCAAAATAATGAATTCTTTCAAGTGTAAACATGATGTCAGCTTCTACTGGCAGTTACTAACATTTGATTGGTTCTCAGAACAAGAGCAGTGATTGGCTAGGAAGGCTAGACATTACAAACCACTTCATAACTGTGTTTTTTATTTATATTGCAGTACATATAACTTTTTTGAATTGCAAATAATTGAATTTTGTGTTTTGTATTGAATCCAGTAATAAATTATCTTTAAAAGGATATATACAAGTTTGTATTTTGCGAAATGTAACATTTTCTATAAGCATACAAAATTCAAAAACATAAGAATTTCCAAAATTGTCCACAATTTTGGCCACCACTGTAGACATTCGGAACAGATGATCATACTAGATAATGCTGAACAAACACAGACATTCGAAACAGTAACATCTAAACTTAATACATGACTATAGATAATGCAAAGATATATTTTTCTTTAAGGCGTACAAAGAACTCATATCTGCTGTTTCGGATTTCAAGATATAGTTAACAGCCTAACAATCAGAAATGCCTTCCTCATATTCCTTCCTTCTTTCAAAAATGACAGCAAGCCTATAAAAGCCCTAATAAAATTCCATAAACAATAGGTTAGTTCATTACAGAAAATATCTTATTAACAGATATATATCAAAAGAATTCAAAGAAATTATAGACCTTTTTTTGAACAATATATATCAAAGAACAATTATATATCAAAGAAGCAATATATCAGAAGAATTTGTCTGCTCATCTCCGGCGAACTCAACTCCTTTCAGATCGGGTTAGTGCCCAGATCTTTCTTGTGGTAGGGAAAATAGTTGATTTTCTTCAACTTCCTCATAGGGAAAGAGAAAATGACTATTTATCGACAAATTTTTATTTCGAGTTATCAGTGCTCTATTTAACATTCTATAGGTACACAGCAATGGTAGAATTGATAGGAACACTCAACAATTAGAGCTGGACACGGACTCGAATGAGCTGACCAGTTGAGCATTTTGAGACACTAATAAACATAACGGACAGCTTAATTCCTTCTCAATCCTTTTTAATACTTATTACTTATGCATGTACTTATGAAAAGTATTTCATTAACATTGTACCACAAAAGAATAAAATTAATTTTCATATAGAATATTTTTTCTTCCTTTTATTCGAAAGGCGGGCAGCATTTTGTCTTTCTTCGACACTAGCCACACCTAAGGCCGGAAGTGGTGGCCATTTTATTGTGTAGGCAACCTAACAGGTGACCATTGTTACCTCCTATGAAGAGACAGATAGCCATGTCGATCCCGGGCTTTTGGGTATCATAGTCGGCTTCCTTTGCTACTATACCATCTGGGCGGCCATTTAAAAAAATATAGATAAGTATATTCATTTAAATATAAATTGCATGTAAATCATTAAGGCGAAATACAGCTTTAGCATTATAAGTTTCATTTATTTTGAATATTTTGAGACGAAAATTTATGACAAAACTTCCGAAGATTAGTTATAGTAATTTATGGTTTCACTGCGTATTCGAATTGAGATAAGAAATATCACGCAAAGAAATTTTCAAAAGCATAAATTCTTTGCTCTATTTCTTTCATCTTTAGTTGTTATTCCAGACATTATTACTGGTACAAAAAAGTTAATTAAATACTTTCGTGTTCAGAAAAGCGAAGCATACCCTTAAGATTATCAATAAAAGGAATTGACAACGTCAAATACGACTTGCATTTAAAGCTCATGATAAAATTTTAATTTTTTACATAATTATTAAAAATGAATAACTGCTGTTGAACATTAGTAAAATTTATTATTATTATTATTATTATCCTTAGAATGTACTACTTATTTAGGAATACTTCGCTTATCGCCAGCACTGATGATACCACTCGTTAGAGATTTTTGGTTTATACAGCATAATAAAGGGAAAAGAGTAGAACTGCATTATTTTGTTGGACTCAGCGCACTTTTCCTTTCACTGTTTGCACATAAACACTTATCTCCTCTAGATGTGCCTGTATTTCTGTTTTCTGAGTTCTTTTATTTCAGCAGGTTCGTTAAGATGACGATGAATATTGCTTAAGGCTGTTGATGACTCAGTTTTCTAAGTAATGAATCTTCCACTTCGTCGCTGTTGCTTCGTAGAGAAATTGCAACCGTATTAAATAAATTAGGAAATAAATCATTCCTGTGATAAACGCTGTCATAAACGAAAGATACTCGTTACTTTCCAGCAAACAATTCTTTATTTTCTATTTTTTTTTCTTTGTTAACGAGCTCAGGGAATTTTTCTGCATATTTTGCGAAGCATTCAACTATTTATTTAATAATTGAAAAGCGATAAAGTAATGAAACTTTTCTGATGCGTATCAGAAAGGCCGTGCTTTAGATAACCACTTTTTTCCCCTTAATTAATAGAACTGTAAATTGTATAGCGTATTACTTACAAAATATCATTCTTTTAATGATTTCGGCTTTGCTATTTTCTAAAAAAAAATAAGCAAAGTTGCTATGGCATTCACTCAAATGCTTTTCTAGGCAGTGTGTTCAAGAAAAGGGCTATAATTTTATTTATCGAAAGATTGATGATATACCGTATATACCCGCGTATAAGTCGAGATATTTTGGACAAAAAAAAAAAAAAAAAGACTTCAAAATGGGGGGTCGACTTATACGTGGGGCCATAAAAAATTAAAAGAATCGGAAGTTCAAAAATTTCTTTATATAATGCAGTTGTTTTCTTCCCGCACTCAAATTGGACGACTTATCAAATAAGCCACTTACTTGAAGTAATTTCATGAATTAAATTATGTGACGAACTAATTACAAAGTTTGATACTTTAACTAGAGTACGTTTCGATTAAACCAAAGAAATTTCGGCCCCCGAACAACCGATCAATATCGAGCAATAAAAAAGTTTCGCCAACACGCCAAGAAAAGAGAAATGCAGATAGTCATTTTTAAAGATCATCAGTTGATCATTTTTAAAGGAAAAACTTTACCGAAAAACGTTGTTTTTCCATTAGGTGTGCTGGTTCGCGCACATGAAAAGAATGAATGCATGCTGACGGAACAGTCGATTGGCTTAAAAATGTGTGGGATAAAAGACCGGGAGCAGCTTTCAAAAAACCTTCGCTTTTAGTATACGATTCTTTTCGTGGACACTTTTCTGAAGAAGTGACAAAAGTGACAAAACACCTAAAACCGACTGTAGCCGTAATACCGGGAGGATTAACATCCGTCATTCGACCCCTAGATGTCTGCCTCAATAAGCCCTTGAAAGTAAATGTTAGAAAATATTGGGCCGAGAGGATTAGTTCCGGTCCACCAACATTTACAAAGGGAGGCAACATTAAAAAGCCCGATATTACATTAATTGCTCAGTGGGTTAAAGATGCTTGCAACGAAATACCCTCTGAAATGATTATAAAATCAGTTAAAAAATGTTGTATTAGCAACGAACTAGACGGCACGGAAGATGATGCTGTTTTTGAAACGAAGGCTCTAGTAGTGATTGTAACAATACAGAGTTCGAGACTGAAAATATGTATAATGACGAGCCAATGACGACAGAAGAGTTCTATGAAATGTTTGACGAATCTGACCATGAATCGGACGTTGAAGGATTTTGATTTTGTTTATTTACTAAGGTATTTTTTTATCGTATATTTACTTTTTTCCTCAGATGATTTTGAATAAATGTAGTACTTAAAAAAATTTTTTTTCGAAGTTTCTCGATCGATTTCGGAAGTGGGGGGTCGACTTATACGCGGGTTTCTTATTTTCTACGAATTTTTTATGTCGAAGTGGGGGGGGGGAGTCGACTTATACGCGGTATCGACTTATACGCGAGTATATACGGTACATCACCTTCTTATTGCAACGTTGTAAAAATAAGGAAGGAAGCTTCATTAAGGTTTTTTTTTTTTTTTTTTTTTTTTTTTTTTTTTTTTTTTTTTTGTACTATGTGTCGTAGAGATTAGTAAATACAAATTGCTTTATGCCTTTTGTTCGCGGGGTATTTCTCCCGCTTTCTTAACATGTCTTCATGATGTAGCACGCTCGACAAGTATTCGAGAGGTCCGTGGTTCGAGTCCCGGCGAGGGCATTGCACATTTTTCATATTTCCTGCTTCAAAATACGCACACTGTACAGTGGCGCCCGAAGCGAAAGGTGATGGATGATGCTCCTCTTACGGCTTATATTACGGGACACGGCCCATTCCCGACCTACTTCAATAGACATGGCATAACAACCACGGACATATGCGCCTGCGGAGCGGAAGGCTCCCCAGACCACTATGTTTTTGAATGCCATCTGACAGCAGGAAATCACCTCCCTCTTCCTATCAACAATAGTGAAGCTTATCACCGCTTCCTTATAAAGCACAAACCGGCAGTAAATACAATTTGCAAAGTTGTTAACAAGCTCAAGAGAATGGGCCAAGATTTGTGCTCTCCTCATTAACCAAAACTCTCAAGACATGATACACTAACTAAGTCAGCATGCAGTTCCACATTCTCAGACACATAAGACTACTCCTAAAATTTACATAAGTCCCTATTACAGACACCTTTCAAATAATGCACAATCAAATGTATTTAACATTTCCTCTTCTGTATATGCATAATACTATTTTTTTTATTTTTATTTATATTTATTTATTTATTTGTTTATTTATTTATTTATTTATTTATTTATTTATTTATTTTTCCCTATGAGCGTGTATTTTGATCCTATTATTTTGTAACTGTATTTTTGTATCTGTATATTTAATTTGTATTTTATTAGAATTTTATTGTGAATGTGCAAAATTACCATAGCAAATTGCAACAACAAATGTCAAAACGGTAAAACGAATGCAATCTGCCCTTGTATGGCCATGTAAATGATCTTGTTAACATCCTAAAAAGCTCCCGAGGCGGCCTCTTGAGGCCCCAGGGAGTTGTTCCTGGTTAGTGGAGGGCGCGGGACACATGCCTGTTTACCTCTGTTAGACATCAGGCGTCCCCGTCCTCCGTTACCAACCAACCAACCACCACCAAGATTTGGCCATTATTGTCCCCTAATCCCCAGTCGCCCTTTAAAAGGGAGAGTGTATAAGGTATTTCTCCAGCCTTCTTAGCAAGCCCTCGTGGTGTAGTGGTCAACATGCTCGACGGGTATTGGAGAGGTCCGTGGTTCCAACAAGGGCATTGCACATTTTTCACGTATCCTGCTTTCAAAAAGTACCTGGTGTCTCTTTAAGGTGATAGATATGTTCCCACAGACGTCAGAGCTTTTTTTTTCCATTTTATGCTTTTTTATTTTAAGGTTTTTTTTCTCCCTCTTTTCTAGATGCGTTCGTGGTGTACGGTTAGTTAACATGGCGCGTATTCGAGATGTCCGGGGTTCGGGTCCCGGTGAGAGCACTGAGGATCTGTTCGATTTCCTTGTTTCGAAAAGCAAATAAAATGCACAAATACCAACATATATGAAAAAAACAGAGCTCACTACATAGAGTTCAACATTCTAATTGGCTAATTAAAACGAAACGAGACATGATTTTTTACCAAAATAATAACATATTAACAGAGTGAAAGAAAATAATTTTAGAATTTTATAACTATCGCAGTTACTTACCTACCCTTTTCTAATTTTTTATACTAAAATTTACATGAAAAACTGCCAGTACAGCTTCATAAAAGATATAAATTAAATAATGGCTTTTAATAGTTGAACACATAAATTTTAAATTACGTTAACTTCTGTATGTCGGATTAACCTTTTACACCTTTTTAGGTTTTTGAGTACTTATGTTTCTTACTTACATTTTTAGCAAAAAATTAATAATTAATCCAAAAATTATACGTAAAAATATATCGCTTCCAAATAATTATGCGAGTATACATTTTCATCTTTAACTGTGCTGTGAATTCTCAGCTTTAAAATTTCGAAAACAATTCTAGGCATGGTTGTTAGCTTTAAAATTTTGAAATCAATTCTTGGCACGGATATTTGTGATGAGTGTAATAATATATGGGTGAATATAGCTTTGAAAAAGAATTTTAAGTTTATAAAATCCCATTAGAAGAATACGAGCTAATGTTAAAACTGTAAGGTTTATCCTAAGTTTCTAACAGTTATTTTGAAGTTAAAGCTCCTTTCCAATCCATCCTAATTTCAGCTTACAATTTTCTACAGAATGTGTTTTTAGAATCGCGTTTCATGTAAATGAGTAGCGAAGTTCCACTGACTTCTAGAGAGAGAGTCTCAGAGTTCCTGACTAGCGCGCGTTTGCCTTTTGGCCACATTTCTCTAAGCTGTTACAACGCTCGGCCATATTACAGGCCCTTGGTAGATTCGCTAGCTAATTCCATATTTAGAGACCATCTACTTAGACGTTTGGTAGGTGAGGTTACATCTCTTTAGCTAAGCATTATTTAAGTTCTTATTCCTTATTTTTGAGTTTAAGCGTAAGTGGAGACTTTGCTGTACGCCCTAGAAAGGAGCCGACTGTTCATTCTTATTTTTTAGAAATAAAGGTTAATTAATATTTACGTTTATGTTACTGAACTTAAAGCGATTATTCGCTTAGCTGTTCACCAGGTTCCTTCACATTTAGTTGTTAGATAAGAGGGTGGAAACCCACAAAGTTTTTAATTGGTACTCCATATTGGCAAGTAGATAATTTCGAGTAAATAATACCCGAGAACTTGCTGGCGTTGGACAATCAAAGCCTAAAATTTACTAAATTATTTTCCAATAAATATGGGTAAGATGATTGATACTTACTATTTCTTTTCACTTTATCATATCATAAACATAACTTTATCATAAAGGTGTTTTTACCCCACAGTCTATTTTCATCACAGAAGAAAATAGTTTGATGTGGTCATCACACGAATTCCTTGTAACGCCTATTTAATTATATATATACATTTTGCTTCATTTCATTTAAAGTTATATCCTCGAATTTCGTTGGACATATTTTTCTCATTCAATTAACTCAATCCTCACTTTGCGGCAAAGCAAAAATACATAAAAACTCAAAACATCTTCATTAAAAATTGTAAAATACAGAAAAACGTATAATACCGAATACAGTTAAAACAGTTAAAAATGATTTTTTATAATTAAAATCAGAGTTTCTATGCAAAAACAAACAATTCAGCTAGCAGGCAAAAAGGCAGATTTTTCGGTGCGCAGAACTGAAAGCTTACTTTCGATCCCACTCGGCAAAAAGACATTGAAGGTGCAGAAACTGACTTAATTCACTATTCTACTGAATCTCAAATGTAAACAAATTCCGGTTCGTTAGGCTGAACTCACCACATTAAATTGTTGATAATTCTAAAACATTGCACGCAGATTAACAAAAAATACAAAAAACCTTAACCGGAACATATAAACCAGGGATGGCCAACTTTTTTCTATATAAGATCTACTTTTTATCTTAAAAGTGTGTCGCGATCGACTTGTTGTCATAGGTGTAGTATAAGGGGGGAGAAGGGTGTAAAATGCAAGCAATGTTAATGTACTGTGTTTCAGTATAAGGTGCGTTACAGCGAGGTAAATAAACTATTTGTTCAAATTTATTTTTTATTTTTTAAACCACTTATTAAGTTTTCGAGACTCATGAAGAAAATAAAATTTCTGGACCCAGCTTTTAAAAGCAACATTCCGTACATGTTTGTTTATCCGTACATGTTCCTGTACAGTTTTGTTTTACATGCGTCTATGCCGCTGATGATATCAATTACGGTTTTATTTTTACCTTGTAATTTTAAATTTAAATGACTTAATATTGAAGTAAAATAAGTAAGAAATGCTAAGTCACCAAGCCAAGTTTCATCACTTAAATTTTCACAGCTTCTATCATGTTCGTAAAGAAAATCCGTAATTTCAGGCAATAAATCACAAAATCGCTGCAAAAATTTACCTTTGGTTAGCCATCTAACATCGGTATGTAGTAATAATTAAGGTTAGTATCCATCGAACTGCAGTTGGAAGAGACGCCGAGGGAATTTCCTCGATTTTGCTATGTCCATTACCTCTTTTCTGTTTAGACTCTTGCTAGCTAACACTTACTGGTGAATTAAGCAGTGGTAGCTTACAAAGTCAGGGAATTCATCTTCTTTTTGACATAGGGCTATAAATCCATTTATCCTATCTATCATTGCAGCATAGATCCGTTGTTATTGAGACTAATTTAAAAAGGGGTACTTTCAAATCATTGAGCAAGTTTTTAAAGGCTTTGTATATATGTTACCGTTGTAGGTTTATATTTATTTTAACTAACATTTATTTTAAGTTTGAACTATCTTTCCTGTCAAGCCTTACTTTCCCCTGGAACTGCCAATGCCAGAGTATGTAAATTTTTGTAGAACGCGCAAGGATTCAAATTATCAGCGGAAGTATTCTGAGTTAAATAGAAAGGAAACGAGTTCGAGATGTGCTGTTCATACTTCACGAGCGCGGAGGTAGTTAGCCAGAAATTGAAGAACCACGCGTTTCGGCCTGTGTGCTTGTCTCGGCCAATTGTTAATCGTTCAACGTGATATTCAAAGTTTGCTGAATTAGCAGCGGTATTGTAAAACGCGGTGAGGTTAGTTACGTTTAGAGAGCCTCGTAGTTAGTCTCTTGTTATTATTTCTTTTCAGGTTCTTATTTTTTATTTTAACCGCCGGGTCGGCGTAGTTTGTGAGCGTCAAGAGCACGCATTTGTAATTTCTAAAGTTGAATAAAAAGGGACTTAAACCCTTCGCAGGACTCTGTCTAATTTCCAGTTTCAGCTGTCACCACTTGGTTGCGTGCAGGTTGGAGGCGAGCAACTGTACACCGTGAGAGACCGAAATTGGAGAATGTCGACTTTCAACGGAGCATGTCAACATTCACCAAATACGTCGGTGAAAGATCGAATTCTTGTACATTCTGACCCTCAACGGTGTATGTCGACAATCACAGATATGCTCTGGTGTAGTTCGAAAAGAGAGGAGTATATGTACACGCTGCCATTTCAAAAATAAGTGTTCCACAAATAAATGCAGTTGTAAAAGCAAGGGCCTCTTGTGCAATTCAAAGTGTCATAATAGTTTAAGTTGCTGCAATAAATAAGATTTGAATCACATAATTTCGTAAGTTTATAACTTCTATTATTTTCCTTTCTCATTTTGAATGTACTGTGTGTATTAAGTTCCTGAGTCATAAGTACGTTTTTAATGAATTACGGAGAAGGAAATATAATATTCTTATATGTTCAACATTCACCATTAGTACATGGTGAATGTCGACATTCATGGGTGTAAGTCAGAAATAAGAGTATTTGAAAAATATTTCGGACATACACCAAGCGACTATGTGAATGTTAACATTCACCGGTGAAAGTCGACATTCTCCAGATTTCGGTGTTTCACCGTAACATATACACCTCACGAACCTCTAGTCCTCTCCTTCAGAGAAGTCATACCCAACAATTCTTTTTTAGATGTAAAATCCTTAAAAAACCATACGAACGAAAACAAGTAATTATGCTGCATCACTTTTATCTGTCGATTCATCACAATAAAGAAAAACAATTATATCATTATATAGCTGCTGTTTTGCATTCCCACTCATCCTTTCAATTCGTCGCATCACTGTGTTTCGAGACAATTGCAGATCTTGAATTGCAGCAACAATTTCACTCTTGTTCTCAAAATCGTTAATAATTGAATTTGACATTTCTAAATTTCCTTTACAAATTCACTTCAAAGGTTTTTGCTAAGAGATAGCCTACTTTGAATGATGGAGTACTTACTACTTGTGACTTCAACCTTGGCTTTTTAAAAACGCTTTGTACATTTGTTAAGGGGACTCATGCACCTTAAACCCCTCATGATCTTCGAATATGTGATTATTGCAAGAATTGGGATATTTTATTTATTTTAAAAGCAATTACTTCCAACTTTTTACAGCTGACTACATAATATAGCTGCTTTCTGAAATAGTAACCAGAACGTTTGTGTTGCCACAAATATTTTTGTAATTTAATCCTCTTTGTGACAAAATATTTCGCCATGTTTCCACATTGCGCGCATGATATCTTAAAAATGGCTAATGGTACATACTTGAAATTCGATGGAATTTTTTATATGGGCACTATTTTCTAACTGAACCAACAATCTGATGAATATTTTCATATTGAAAAATTTTATGGACGAAAACATTAATTTTTTTAATAAAATACATTTCATAAACTCAACTCAAAATAAAATAAAGATTTTGCATAAAATTTTTAGAATTTTAGGTTCACAGTAGTTTCCAAATGTTATAAAAGCTATATATTAAATATTGAATTAAATTATGCAACAGAAGATTTTAAACTGTGCGCGCAAGTTGGAAACATAACGAAAACTGTTGTCACAAAGCGGATTAAATTATCAAAATATTTGTGGCAACACAAAATTTCTGATGACTATTTCAGAAAGCAGCCATATTATGTAGTCAGCTGTAAAAAGTTGGTAGTAATTGCTTTTAAAATAAATAAGTTATTCCAATTCTTGCGACAGTCACCTATTCGAACATCTTATGGGTTTTAAAGTGTATGAGTCCCCTTAATTGAGTTTTAAGATCCCTAACTTTAAGTTTCTCAGTTCAGAATTTGGTGGATAATCTGTTTGACACTTGCTATGTAAAGGTAAAAAAAAATATCTCTTCATAGTACCCTTGCTAGCAATGGCTACTGGGGTAAGGCATATTAAAATCATTTATAAGGCATTTCTCCCGTTTTCTTAGCATGCCTTCGCGGTATAGTGGTCAGCACGCTCGACGCGTATTCAAGAGGTCTGTGTTCGATTTCTGGCGAGGGAACTGTGCCTTTTTTAACGTCTCCTGCTTTCAAAAATATCCTAATGACTCTACACATTCATCATTGTAAAAACGTAATCGAGTTCCCATCCTTTATTGAGGTGATAAGTTTTCAATTTCTTCGGTTTACATGTTCATAATGGGTATACTGGAATGCAAAGAAATATGACAATTTAAAGATTAAATACTGAATTAAATATTTTCTAGAAAATTCAAAAATCATGAACTGTGGCTATTATCTCCGTTACATTGAGAGAAATGATAACAGTACTGCATACTACGATCGGACATAGCAATGCAAGTGTATTAGAATCTAATAAAGATATATTCAAATTACAAGAAGTCTGTTAAATTTACAATATATTTATTACGGTTTAAATACAGAAATCTTAATTTAAATAGAATTATTGCTATTCCTAATATATTTCTAATACTGTTCCTTATTTTTCTCTCAGTTTAGAGATATCTTGCCGAGAATGCTCACTTTTCAAGTAAATAGATCTGTAAGAAAAGCGATTTGATTTAAAACAAAGAACAGGTACTTACATTTTAAACAGAAGACAAATTGCAATCCAAAGTGGTCACTGAGGATAAATAATATTGATTAATAATAACATTGTTAATACAAAAGAAAGGAAGTTACCGTATCACACTACCAAATATTCAAGCTGAGTTCTTCAATGAGCCCTAAAAGTTGCATTCACGTACTGCGTTCGGCGACAAGTGTAAAACATAAGTCAAAATGTATTGTGCTGGACGGGCGGTGATCACAGTGTCAGGCTGTTGGAATTCTAGGAATTTATGGCCTCGGCAAATTCCCAGAATGCATTAAATTATTGTTAAAAGATTTTGTCTTCTACAATCGCTTCAATGTCCATTGTCATCGACCAAAATTAGCCTCGCCATCGACCGCTCGATTGCTATCGACTTGTTGGCCACCCCTGATATAAACCACATAATTCAATCACTTTTAATGCAAAAAATGCCCTACTTACACACATATAAGAAAACAAAACCTAAGCTCACAGAGCCAGGTAAGAGAGTGGATATATATATATATATATATATATATATATATATATATATATATACAATATATATACAATTGGTGAAATGGGAGGCGCACAGCTCCATGTTATAAGCAAAGTTCTACTGCTATAATATGTAGTTAACAGCTTTTTGACTTATACGAGACACATACATACGTACGACATACGTACACAAGTCAAGAAAAAACTCTTCTGTATCCATTTTAAATCCAATTTACAAACCGTTTTGTCAAAAACAGACTTTTATTCCATCCGTACGTACAGATGTCACGCGGAAACGTCGTTGGAATGGTTTTGAGAGGGGCTGAAATGGATATTTTTGTTGAAATATGATGCCCGAATTGTTTTTTGGATTGCAATACTTTCTTTACTTCGTACGAGGACGTAATTAAACGAATATATTGCCAAAGGTAGTTAAAACGTTTTACATCGTTTTGTTAACTCGAGTGGCTGTAGAAATTATTTTGCTCAGTTCTTTGACAGCATTTTTGAAAATAATCCTATGCCTATTCATACCATTATTTCAAAACTTTCTAAAAGAATAAACATACGTTATCAAAACATTATTTTGCATTAAATGAAGGAAAGATTTTCAACATTGTTCTATTATAATACAGGTAAAATCTCATTATAGAATGAAAAATTAAAAGAAAAATTGAAAGGCGACACTTTTAAACATAATTTTAATCTCACGAAATGAAGTCTGAATTCTTTCTGCGTCTGACAGAGGCTTAACCTTTTAATCGGATTACAACATTTGCTTTCGAAGTTTAATGTTAAGACAGTTTCAGAATGTGTATACAAGCATCTTTGTTAGGATTAGTATTTTAAGCATTCTAGAAAAATATTTAAAACACGTCTAAAGAAACTCACTTTCTCAAATGAAAGTTCGAGGCAGCGATGAGAAAACGTAATGCAATTTAAAAAGTATGAGGCATCAATGCATTATGTACCTTATTAAGATTTAACTCTGGTATATACGTATAGTATCAGCTTGGAGAAAGGGGTAAAATTATGTTTCCGCTTTCAGCAATAATATTTACTTTTAAATCTAGAAATCTTTATGTTGAATTATAATTACCATAAAGAAAGTATGTATGTATTATAAATTAAGATATCGATGTTTTGGAATTTATCACGTAATCTTTTTTACATGATTCGAGCATCTGAAAATTACTGAAAGATTAATTTTTAGGAAGTTTTAAGAATTCTGAAATTAATATACCATTCCAAGCAAAGCAATGTCGTATAACAGGAGTTGAATATTTGGCATTTTCTAACCTTCGGTCTTCAGTTATATTTTTCTTTCACAGAATGCTTGAAGAATTAATTATGGATAATACCTTTTAGAAATCACTCTATAATAATATCGCTTGTTTGCTTGTTCACTTCCTGGACAAACAGAAACGAGAGTTGTAATACTTTATTGCAAATCCAAGTGAAAGTAGTCATCGCAAAATATAAGCAGCAATAAATACATCTCAAACAATAATACACACACTGGCCAATGAATTAGAAACCCAAGATCAATATTTTATTGGACGAACTTTTGCACGCATAATTGCTCTAATTCGTTTGGGCATCGAGTCTATATGCGTCTGGAGTGTAATTTACGTCCAGAGAATACCATGCATTGGCTATGCAAATTTTTAGATCTTGTAAATTAGATGGAAGAGGAGAGTGCTGTTGTATGCGAATTTTCAGCATATCCCCCACATTTTTTACGGAATAAGATCCTGGTTATGCAGTGGCCAGGGAAGGTGTTGGAAGTCAGCTAACCAATGAATAGTTCCATTATCATCAAGTCCATCAGGGTAAAAATGCAGCCCTACAGGGTGCCCGTGATCTGCCAGTATATCTAGGTATCTCATAGTTCTTTTTTTTACATTCAAGGAAAACCAGGACACTACTTAAATGCCAGTAGAACATGCCACATATCATGATGCTCCCACTATGATATGTGGCAAGATGGATTCATGGCTTCATAGGGCTCTTGCCAAATTCGACGTCTTCCATCAGTGCAAAATAAGGTTTAGCGTGGTTCAGACGATCACATTACACGTTTCCAATTCTCAGATGTCCAGTGTCTTTTTCCCCGACACCACTGCAAATGAATTCTTGAATGTCGGCCAAAAATGAGTGGTTTTCACATAGCAACCGATTATGCGTTCCTGTTCTTTGCAAACCTCTGCGCACAGCTCAAGCTGAAATCTGTTTGGAAGAGACTTGGTTAACGATTTGTGTCAACTGAAGCACAGTAGAGTCCATGTTCTGCCGTATAATTCGTCGGAGACGAAGCCTGTCTCTATCTTGGAAAAATGTGCTGGAACCGCAGTTACGTCTTCTAGAGGAGCACTGTGGGTTCTGTTTCCAGCTTCTGGAAACCTTTGATATGGCTGCATTTGAGAATCCAGTGAGATTTGCTGTCTTCAAAATCGAGGTCCCTGCTAAACGGGCACCAACAATAAGTAAGCACTTTGTCAGATGGTGAAAGATTAGTCGGTTTTCCCATTTTACTTCATTTATCGTAAAAATATACTCTTACGCCTTACTTATACTAGCATTCTAACCACGTGTAACCCACGTCACAAAAACATTTACATACTTCATCCCTAGCACGCATTCAAATGAAAATCTCAAGCGTTTTTATTCATTGGCCAGTCTGTACATAATGCAGCGGAAAGTCGAATGTTCAATATTTAGTCATCTTTAAACATGACCAAATATTGCACATTCAGTCCTAAAATACGAGATTACCCTCAGTCAAAACTTCTGGTCGTTAGAGACCATTACAGAGCATAAATTACAAACTCCCATACCTTGAAATATTGAAAATACTGAGTACGAATTCAAAACTGAATTTACTATTCTGTGTCAATGCAAAACGAAGATTGTCTTCTCCAGATTAATGTCTTTAACCTGATTTCTGGCCCTTACGTTTCGACACAAAATTTAATTATAGACACCTTTTATGAGTTTTTAGCTTTTCTCTCATGCGGGAGGCATTATTCTTGAAAGCTTTTATTTTACTTTGGCTTTCAAAATTTTACATTATTTGATAAACCCATCTTTTGATGATAATATTTTAATGTTTTTGATATGGAGATAAAGGCTCCGTGACTAAGTACATCGTAAATTTAACTTCCTTGATCCAACCCGATTAGCTTTGAAATTCCTCCTGTTCTCAGATGTTAAAAAATATGTGTGCGATTGCTTAAGTACCACGTAACCGATTTAAAATTCAAGATTAAAACAAGATCAGTAGAAAACCAAGGTTAAGATAAGATCACTACAGAAACAAGCATATGCTCTGCCAACGCTGATGTCCCTAACTTACAGAAATGAAGACAAGAAAGACTTACTTGCAGGAAGACACAAAGGTTTATTTTGAGTTATTTAGTTTATTTTGAGTACACATGGATTCAGTGACATCACTCTATAGAGTATTTTCTCCCTTCTTTTCCCATGCCTTCGTGGTGTAATTGAAAGCATTCACGACGCGTGTTTGGGAGGTATGGAGTTCGAATCCTGTGAGGGCGCTACGGATTTTCCATGTCACGTCTACTTTTTACCACGATATTTTAAAACTGCTAAGTTTGGGCATCGCTTTATTTTCGATTACGATGCTTTATGCTATAATATATCAAAGCTGAGACATTTTCTCTGTTGCCTTTTCCCTCGCGATGTTTTCTATGAGGACGATTTCCGCCTGAATTGCTTCTTCGGCGAAGTTTTTGTTTTCGATGTTTCTATCGCGATATTTTTGGCGGATATTGATCTGTCTATTTCTATTTATCCTACTTTCAAAAAAAGGTATGGCGCACGTCAGTTGGAATATTCTCTGTTGCAGTTAAATCGCCATTTGGGATAAAAGAGGTTATGCTGTGCTCACAGCCACAGTTTTTTTTTTTCCCTTTTCTGTTTTGAGAAAAATGATGAATTTATATTCTCGACTTTCATATGCAAATTGCGCAGTCGAGAAATATAGTTTCCTTGACTTTCAAGAATTATTTTCTGCTAGGCTCGTTTTCTAACTAACTGCGGTTAGTGATAAACTGAGAAGTAACCGACAAATCAGGTTACTGTTCAATATTAATCCACACAACGTACCTTCAGAAGTGCTACCTACTTCCATTCAAAAAGTAACGGTAGCATAAAAGAGTTTTTGAAGGTTTTTTGCTTTCTCGCTGAGAAAAAATGTATCTTTAACGACTAGCCTCAAGTTTTAACTAACTCAAGTTAGTGATAAACTGAGCAACTATATTCAGAGTAGTTTAATGTTAAATATTACCCAGAGAGCTTAGCTGCAGAACTGCTTCTTCCATTACAAAACAAACTCCTAAAGGTTTCAGATGTTAACACTCGCCGAAAAGGATTTTTAAGGTTTCGACATTCTTGCTGAGCTCACAATCTACCAGTTTCCTCTTAAAATCCTTCCAGCGAACGCTTAAACGTATGTCACGTGCAGTTCAACAACAAACTCACAAAATGTTTAAAAGTAGCATAGCAGTATACGTTTAGAATTACCAATGCAGCGTTAAGTGTTGGCATACATTTTTCTGTTTATTTATTTTTTCAGTCTTTTCTCAGTTCATCAATGTTAAATTTTTTACTAAGATATATTCACTAAATATTTTTTTTTTAATTTTTATTAACATTTTGTGTGTTAACTTTGTTAATTCAATATCATGTTTTTCGTATTTATACTGCATAAAATTATATTCACCAGCAAAACCATTAAATATTTAAAAACAACAAATCTCTAGAATTCTCGTTAGAACAATAGATGTTGCCATACATATTTTTATATTCACTATATTATTTCCTTAAATTATAACCGTTTTATTATTATAAACACATTTATAAAAAATATTCAACATTTTTAATTATGCATCTGATGATTTAAATGCATTTTTATTTAATTCAATCATATTGAAAAGTTGAAAAATATTCTTAAGAACTGTGCTTATTGATCTTAAATCGTTTATTTTATTACTCAGTAAACTTAAAAATTAAATTCGAAAGAATCTTTGCTTTAATGAATTGCAACAGGCTGACAACTGGAAGATAGATGCATTCTATTTTCTGTCGCGGCAACAGACATAGAGCACAGTTTGTTAATTAAAACTGAAAGATAAATATCTTATCTTATATTTTTTCGAATGGCAACAATATTGCGCTCTAAAAGTAAAAATGTTTGATTTCGAACAGTGTTGCCAATGCCCACTTTTAAAATCGATTAGTTTGTTAAGAAAATATTCATTAAAATTTTACAAAATATGAAATAAATAATAAAGCAAATTCGAAACTCAAAATTTGGGCTTCCAAGAGCACATGTTTGATTGAAAGTTTATGTTATTTAAAATTTGTTGTGTCTATATGCCGTGGTTTTATTTCCTAATGTGATAATACATGTAGATTTGGATTTAAAAATTAAGACAAAAGTCGTCACTCTGCCATTCTTGTATATTGTTGCATGCGAACGGGTTTGTAAAGAATTGAATGCTCAAATGGATAAAAATATAATAAAATTTATTCTTATCCCAAGCAATAAAACAAAATTATGAAATTTACTCAGAGATAATCGTACAATATCGTAGTAGTTATATTATAAACTACTAAAATATAAGTAGAACTCAATTCAAAACACAGAGAAAGCTAATCCGATCTTACCGCTAAATCGCTGCAATCAATAACAGAACTATGTAAACAACTGAGTTGAGATGTTTTCCTCCAGCTTTTACAAGCTTTTGAATCATGCATGTGAACATTCAGGTATTTTCTCGATTTTTCTGGATAGCAAAATATAAGAAAAAGGGAAAAATCGTAGATATTTCTCTTCAAATAAGTCTCGTACTGCATTGCACGGGAAATTGAAACAATTTTAATTACTAATTCCACTAAAATTACCTAAATAAGTACAAAATCCGTAACAATATTGATCCGCAGCAACCTAGGCGAAGCTTTAAGAAATACCTTTTGAACCCAAAGCAGCAATTTGCCCAGAAGGGATACTAACTTCGTTTAAGCATTATGCTTTGGTTCACTATTAAAGTCTGAATCCCTTTTCAAATTGTTGCCACCAAATATTAGAGCACCTAGAGCAACGGTACCTAGAGACATCAAATTTTAAAAAAAGGAGTCATACACTCGAATATGGGCACCTGGAATCCAAATTTGGAATTTATTATTTAGTTCATACAGTGGATGGACAAAAATATGGAAACACCTTGTGAAATGCATGTTTGAAAAGAAAGATTGATTTTAATGAAATATGTAGGTCGCGCTGGCGTTTTTGACTACTGACGCCACCTATACAACTTCGTAAATGTGCTAAACAGTTCAGTTGTTTATCGGAGTACTGTTATGTGAGGTTATCATTGCATTATGTCAGAGTTAAGAGACTTCGAACGTGGGCAAATTGTTGGAGCACGTATGGTAGGTGCTTCCGTAAGCAAGGTAGCCGAGGTGTTTAGTGTTTCAAGAGGTACTGTATCGAAGATTTATTCCGCATATTTGAAAAGCGGAAAAACATCATATGCTAAATCACAACGCGGACGAAAGTGTGTCCTGAGTGATCGTGACAGACGATCATTAAGGGCAATTGTGACGAAAAATAAGAAGACCACAGCTGCAAAAGTTACTGCTCAAATGAATGTCGTGTTACCGAACCCTGCGAGTACCAAAACAATTAGAAGGGAGCTTCATAAACAGGGAATTGCTGGCCGTGCTGCAATCGAGAAACCACTCATCAATGATGCTAATGCCCGTAACAGGAAAAGGTAGTGTTTAAGTCATAAAGCCTGGACTATAGAGCAGTGGAAGCGAGTAATATGGTCTGACGAGTCTTCTTTCAAATTGTTTCCCACTTCTGGCCGAGTTTACGTCTGGAGAACGCCATCTCAAGCCTATAATACAGACTGCTTGTTGCCAAGAGTGAAACATGGCGGGGGTTCTGTTATGGTTTGGCCAGCCATATCGTGGTTCTCTGCTAGCCCCATGATAACTGTGTCAGGGCACATGACTGCCAAGACTTATGTGAACATTTTGGCCGATCAAGTTCATCGCATGGTACAAACTTTGTTCCCCGATGGTGATGGTGTCTTCCAAGACGACAAAGGCCCTGTTCACACAGCTCACATTGTCCAGGACTGGTTTTCTGAGCACGAGGATGAGTTGCCCCATCTTCCCTGGCCACCACAGTCACCAGACCTGGATATTATCGAACCTTTGTGGTCTACATTGGAACGGAAAGTGCGTTCTCGTTATCCACCGCCAACATCGTTATCTGAACTTGCCACCGTTTTGCAGGAAGAATGGTATAATATTCCCTTGGCAAACATACAGGAACTGTATTTATCCATTCCGAGAAGACTGCAAGCTGTTTTGGATGCCAACGGGTTTCCTACACCATATTAAGCAAAGAAACATGTTTTTTTAAAGGTGTTTCCATATTTTTGTCCAACCCCTGTATTTAGTGAACCATTAATGAATGTTTTATTAATAAACTCGATGATTTCAGAGTGCTCCATTAAAGTAATTTCGCGTGCATCTTCAAGCACGGATATTTAATTCGCGATGATTTTTGTTTTTTTCATGTTACCGTTGAATTGGATTTTATGGTTTAAGTACGAAAAACATGATATTTAATAAAGAAAGGTAACACATAAAACTTTAAAAAAAGCCCCTAAGGACGTACTATAAAATCTGAAAGCTTTCAGAAAACTTTATTTTTCTTTTCTTTTTATTTCTGTGCTACATTAGTTTATAATTAGTTAATAAAAACCGAAAGAGTAATAAATCATCGAGAAAGTACTCTGTTCGAGACATCAGGAAACATAAATGATTAAGAAGCATATTATTTCAGACGTCAGGTTTATTTTACCAAATCTTCAGTAGTCTTATCTACCCGCAAATAGATGATTCTATTATTTTCCAGAAAATATATTATACGTAGAAAGAAATGTTCCATATGAACTGACAGGAATTATGTTAGTTTTACTAATATGGCTGAACAATTCTTATTATTGTCACTTTCTATAAAGGAATGTTCTTTCAGTTGAAATTCTAAACTTTTTTTGCACTGTATTAGACACATTTTTTTCCGTAGAGAAAAGCAAGTATTTTCTACAGATTAATTTTTTTTTATTTTGATTAAAAATGTCAAATGATTTTTTAAAAGAACACATTCAAAGAAGCTGTCATGTTATTTTTAGTATAAAGTAAAATAGTTTCATTTAAGCGAAGAAAGGCAATCCAATTTCAAGAATATTAGCGACTTTTATTTACTTTTAATCAGTCCTTCTGGTAAGAAGGAAAAAAATGCGGAGTCGCTAAAACGAGATTACAGTCAATGTGAAAATTATTTTAAAATAAACTGCTAGGGCACTGGAGTTTTTATATAAAAATAATAATTTGGTTTTAAACATGCAACAAACATGATGATTAACATAACTCGTACATTTAATTCCCTATCTACAATCTCGATCAGCAAATATTTTTAAATTTTATAATATAAGTTGAAATTATTTGTAGTATTTTCCATGTGATTCAAAGCATAATTTCCGGTATAGCTTGTTATCAATGCATGTGTTTTATCAACACTTTCTATAGACATCATCCGTTCTAAAAGTACAGATGCATACAGACATTTTTTCAAAGGTTGTAGAGACTTTTTCTTCGAAAAAGGAGACGGGAAAAATTAGCAATGCTTTCGCCGAGATTCGAACCACGGACCTCTCGAATACGCGCCGAGCGTGCTGACCACTGCACTAAGAAGGCATGCTAAGAATTCGGGAGAAGTGCCTTATAAGGTAATATAATTATCGGAAGTACGCTGTTTGGATATTGTAGTCCGTTTACGACAAGCATAAGTAGTTTTAGTTATTGGTTAGTTAAATTACTGAATTTTTAACATCTATGTTGTATCCGGCAATATTTTCTTCAAATTGTAAATATATTTTAATAGTAAATCTGTGAGATTTATTTTAAGTAAATGTTCCTTCTTACATTAACCCTCCGAGCGTTACAGGTTTAGCTTTGAAATTTCCAAATTCCTAAAATATCGCATAAATAAGTGGTATTTTCTTCATTTTAATTACAAAATGACTCTCTCACCTTGTACCTAGACTCCATTTCTTCCAATATACATCCAAACCAAAATCGGATACATTAAAAGCTAGGAGAAATTTTCATGTGAAATGAATATATTTCCTGCACCTTCTACCTTGCATCTACTTTGCCGGGAATGCAAATTAAATTAGATGTAATAAATAGCAAGTGAATCTAAATTGAATGACAGCGGATCAAACCAAGAGAGATGTACCTCTGATTCTGACCGCCGTGAGTTTAATTTCCATTTGTAGTTACGTTAAAAAGCCCATTAACATAAGAAACGAGTTCTTAGAAGCAGATGTTTTCATAACCATTTTAGCTTTTTCGTTTCTTTAGCTCAAATGTTTATTTGTACTACTTGCAACTTCGAGCCGTGCAAATAAATACTTAAGATATTTTTATGCTTCGTATAATTATTTCTTTTTAATGGATTCTAAGTAAAAGATGGACGATAATTCGTCTAGCAATATGTTGTTTCAATTGGCCGGACACTTGCAACTGAACGCATTCGTCGAAATACAACTGTCATTTAACTGTATCGTCACCGAAAAAGTTATACAGAGGAAGTTATACAGCACATGGGATGACGGAACTGCAAACGCGAGAACAAGGAAGCTCCCTCTCAGTTCTGAGGATGAACATTCAGGGAAATGAATCCGAAGGTTCTACAGCCACCAGCTTTCTGAAATTATTTTCGGCTCTGCAATCTATTATGTGCCCCCCTGTCGCAAAGAAACTACACATTTACAAACATTCATGTCTTTTCGGGATTGGAACAGTGATCCAACGCTATGGCTCCAACTATCACGCCAATAAGGTGGCTTTTGTAACAGTCTAGGACAGTTATTCAGTTTTTCTGATTAAGTGTAACTATAGATAACTTTATAAATCTGCCATAACACTAGCCAACCCGATCAGTATAGTAGTTAACGATGCTGCCTACCCTATCGTTTCCGCCGGGCTCGAATTCCGGAGAACTCATGGGTGTTTGTAAGCATATAATGTCTGTGCAGCGTAAAGGCACTTAAAATAGTGACGAGTTGAATATCTTCTTGAATTGCTTATTGGCAGGAAAAGAAGGGTGTAAGACCTTCTGATCCGTGCCGTAGATATGTTCTCCATCAAAACGTTGATGAAGCTTTTCAGTTAGTGCGTCGGAAATGTATCGATACAATCCCGATGACTAAATTCTGATATCCTGACCGTTGTTTCCTGTCCTTTCACCATGCCAGTCTTAGTTAGACTATATTTGTTTGGGCTTTTTCGCTTTAGCCGTTTAGCTGGTTGATCATGGATATATTTATGCAATAGATTAGATGTTATAATTAGAAATCGCAGTTTTTAATGAGGAAACCTATTGAATGCATAGCAATCTTAAATTTAAAAAAGACGAAAATGTCCAAAAAGAAACATATTAGATGTGTATCTAAAAAATTCACATTACTGTTATTTATTCAAAATTATTGCAAAATAAATTAATTATAAATTCTCGAGAACGATTTTCGTTATGAAATGAATTTGGAAGGATGTACACACACATTTCCTAAAGCTTTAAGAAAAGCACATAAGCTGATTTAACACAGTTTAGTAAGTCACGTGAAATTTATAAATATATATTTTTCGAAAGTCGAATTCCTTAATTATTGAACAAGAAATAAACGTTACCTAGATTCATAAAATGAAATAATTTAATACAGGAATTGACTTTTCTCAAATTAGAAAGAAATTAAATAATCTGTACTTTATTCGCTTGTCTTTCAATTGCTTTTACATTTACTTCTCAAAAATGAAAATATGCAAATAACATGAAATGACTCAAACGACAAATATTATTCTTATTTTTCATATAATGGAATATTTACTTTAACACATACACACACATATATATAATTAATGAATTTAACCCATTAACCGCCAAAACTACAAGGAATGTTTCTTTTCTCATGAAAATAATAACAAATATTAAATTAAGCATTTATAACATAAATTTACATTGAAAATGAAAAAAAATGCTCTTACCTGTGAAAAAAGCGAGTGTTGTGTTCGCGCAACGTCAGCGGAATAAGACAGCGGATGTTTAGTGAGTAGGATTGTACTCGTGTGATGTTTCTTTTAAGTGGAGCGCAGGATTACATTTTAGCTTTATAACGTTTTATAAATCTACAAATAACTTTACTTGTAATTAATTTAATATTAAAATATACATTGTATTATTTCTTTTACAAATACATATTATTTCATTTGAAAGATTCAAGCATGAAAAGCTTGATTACAATCATGATGCAAAGTTACAATACATACTTTGCATCTACAAACAGTCTGGCTATGGTACTCTTTACAACAAAGTCTTTTGTTATCAGCGGACTTTACGATAAAATGTCTACCATCTCCATGCAATGGTTTTTGAATGCTGAATTTACTAAGTCTTCCTGCTGCTGATCTATTTCTGACTAATTCTACACTCTCAATAGGAGTTTGCAAAAGAAATAATGCATTCTCGCGTCTGCAATCTAAAAGAGACTTTATATTTTCAGTAGTAAAAAGTGGTGATAATTAGTAAGTTTAGATACTGTCTCACCTCATATAATTTATCAGTATTGTCAAATGCAAATTCTGCTTCATATTCCTGTACTGCAAACGTGATATGAATTCTCGTACAACAGGAACAGAAATGTCCTTATCAAAAGACCAACACATTTTTTTCTTGAGGTAAAGAATGATATCCTGTAAGCAATAATATTCCAATAAATCTTCTCATATAGGCTTCAGATGCAATAAATTCCGGGCATTTTTTCCCCTGAGCGTATATATTTGTCTGTTCAACGAGAAGAGAGTAAATGTCTAAACCAAAAAGAAAATCGAAAATACGTGCACTAGTTTTACCTTGTGTTTTGTCTTTTATAATTTCTCTTCTATCTCTTTCTTCATGTTTTTCCTGAGACATAACTAACAGTTCCTTTTTTATCCACTTCAAGATCTCAGTCTTCTGCTTTTTGAACTTTTTAGTATGACTATAGCTGCTTTTTGAACTTTTTAGTATGACTATAGCTGCTTTTTGAAAGCTGAAACTTACTTCTTACGTGAATTTCAACTTCAACTTCGCCAGCAGTATCATTTAGTAAAATATCATTATCATTATTTAAAACATTGCCATTCCTTTCTTCTTCGTCACTAGCCTCTGCAATCTCTGGGGGAACAACAACAATATCAGTTTCATTCTGGTCATTATTAACATTATCATCATCTGTTTCTTCATCAAAAAAATCTTTGAAGGGCTTCTTCTAATGTAAGATACCTCGTTCTAGGCATTTTTAAACAACCAGAACATGAATCAGAACATCGAAAGGAATGAGTGAAAAAAGGACATTTACTACCCGTTTCCTGCTGACGTTGCGTCAACGCAACACCTGTTTTCCATTTCTTCCCAACACAAATATAAACATCTGACTGATGTAAAGTTCTGATAAACGGTGACCTTGACTAAAAATAGATCACTCATAAAGACGGCAATTCTTTTGTTAAATATTTTCAGCAAAAATACCCGGTCGAAAATTTTGCTTAAATTTTGCTTAAACTATGAGATTATTTATTATAAACAAAATGATTGCTGAAGGGAAAACATTTTTTTTACAGAAATAATCTCCATAATATTCCCTACATAAAATCATTTGCTGGTATAAAATATCTTAGGTAGTTATATTTATATACGCATTTATTTTGACTGTTGCGTCAACGCAACACCAGCGGTTAATGGGTTAATATATATATATAACTGTGCACATTTACCCAAAAATTTAAGAATTTCAATTCAAAGTAAAAAGTTAAAAAAGAGATAAACAATGAAATTCATGCAACAACCCCAATCATAGTCAATACAGAAAAACGTTATATAATTTTAGTCATTGATGATTATAAAAATTAAAATAATTAATCGTAAAAGGAAATGAAGGCGTGAAGGGTGAAATCGTTAAGGGTAATTAATCGTAAAAGGTAATGAAGACGTGTCTAAAGAGTCTAAATACTTCATTTTTCGATTATTACCGTAATTCAGTACTTCGGTTACCATACTTCACTGTCAGTATAGTATCGTCAGTACTAAACTTCAGTTAGTTTTACTTTTAGATCACAAATGAATTATCATGTTTGGAAATTTTGAAAAGATTTCTTGAAATGAAACGACATTTTTATCCTGTTTTTCAATGCTTAAACAGAAGAATCCAATAAATGTAGACATATTAAACCGGATTGTAAATTTACTCAGATTATGACAGGGTCATGGGAATATTGTAATTTACTTACTTTGTTTCAATATTGTTACCAGTAAACTTTATGCTTGTGGCGATGCTGCGGAAGAAGTAGAACATATTTTATTACATTGCAGTTTGCATGGGAGTGCCAGGAAGTACAGTTAAAATAAGTTTAGGGCAGCTCTCTTTTTGCTGGCTTCCTGTTTTCTATGATCTTGTTAGAAGCTCAGAATCCTTTGTAGTATTGCGCGACTTTTATTTGTTGTTTGAACTTTTAGTATTACTATTTATATGATTGGATTTTAATGTTTTATATGTCACTGAATTGCATATTGGCTACGTATGATTACATTATGTATTGATGTATCATTTTTCATTTGTATCAATATTATTTTTAAGTATTATTTCATTCTTATTATTATTACGTTGGTCGAGTTTCTTTTATAGGAGTATTAGCATAATTCATAGTATAGTTTAGTATATTTATTATATTAGTATTTGTATTTTATATTTTTCTTTGCTTTCTCCAGATATAGATATTATGTTCTTATTGTTGAATTGTATCTTTTTATATTATGAATTATTTACTTATATCTGTAAGCCTTGGGGAATATTTCGTGAAACAGAAAGAGTTTTGTATCTGTTTCATTGATTGAAAAAAAAAAAAAAAATTCTAAGATGCAATAATAATGCTTGCATGCATTTCTGTTAATATAAGATACCATTTTACAAAATTAATTTAGTTAAAAGTAGAGAAGAGCAAAATAAATTTTATAAAATTTCGCACTAGGATTTAATTTACGAGTGAAATATATTCGTTGCTTTCAATTATATTTTTTTCTACTTAAAATTCCCGCTTCAACTCAAATTGCTGATTTAAAAATATCACATCATTTGACTCGAATAATGGAGCTCCAGAAATTAAAATAATCAGGTTAATGAATTCTGAACGTATAAATTAATATGAAAGAAAATTACTTCATTCTTATTATTTAAACATCTCTTACGAAATAGTCGTATTCTTACGGAGATTCTTCCAAAGTTTTGTTTTAGTTATAAGCTTTCTTATTTGCTTTTCAACATAATCAACCATTGTATTTGTAGCATTTAAAAACAGCTGACTACTGAACAGAATCCCATTAAATAAATTAGCTAAGACATCATGAAAGCAAAATCAATATTTTTTTTTTTCTCAAACGCGAGATGTGATGACCGAATTTCGCATACGAATATTGAGTTCTTCAAAATTAAAATTTTATAACTTTTAGTTTAAAAACCTGCTATTGCTCTTGAGGTATAACTAATATGGAAGTTAAGCCCAGTTGGAGTCTTTGCTGTACGCTCTGAGAAAGGCGCCGGCTCTACAGTTTCCTTGAGGACAAATAAAGGGTATCTAATCTTTCTTGAGTTTACGTTTCTGTTCTTAGACTTAAGCGATTATTAGCTTTACTAAATTTCTCAACATTTATTTTAGTAGAGTAAAATGGAAGAACACATTTTAGAAAAAAAAATGGATGAACTTGCTTCTTTTTTTTCTGCTTAATGCAAGGATAAGTAACATGCTCAAATATGACTTCGCGAAATAATCATTTCAATTACTTTTCTCTCATACTTATCGCCAACTATATTTTGTACAAATTAAAGCAGAAGCTTTACATTTCTAACATTGTCAAGTAAAAAACATCTCACTTTATTTATTTAGGTATTGTTCATAAAAATGAGTAATTTTATTTCTGCTCGATATTAAGTGCAGGAAGACTGCATGGAATAATTCAAGTCATTAAAATAAATCAGAAAACAAATATCTACAAACTTCTACAAATCATTTACAAACATCTACAAAACTACCTTTATAATAGTATAGTTAACAAAATGCATTTGCTGTACCTACCATTTTTTTCGCCTGTAAGTGTTATTAAAAAAAGAGAAACACGAAATACATTTCAATGAAATAGCTGTCTAATAGTGCATAAATAGAAATAAATACGTTGAGACATTTGAATGTATTGATTTTTACGCCAAATGACAATGATCATTCGAAGTATATCGTATTCATCTATTCGAACGTAAAATTTTCTCTCTCAGAAATCGTCTCTGACATGTTAATTCGAAGCAAATGCAGTTCTGATCTGCATGATTTTATCTTAAAGTCAAAGAGCATTTCTTTGAACTGTTTTCAGCCTCATCTCTCAGGCAAAAGGCAATATCCAGTCAAACAAACTTCAGTCTTATTTGCAGTTGACTTCGCACACAAAGGGTTTATTGCTTTCTCTCGAGTATTTGCGGCCCCAATTTCTGTTCCGAACTTTCAGGTGGGATTTTCGCACCTCGAGTTATCGAACGAGCCCTCGGGAAAATAAATAAATAGGGAAAAAAACTGGCAAGAGGATCAGCACAGGAAATGCTAAGACCTGATAGAAAAGAGAGCTCAAGTACAAGCGGGTGAAAGAAAACCTTATCCCTGGATTTACGAGTTTTCTTTAGATTGCTGCAGATTTTCGTAATATTCCATGAAGACAGGGAAAAAAGAAGATAAAACGAATATAAGTTAAACCTCTCAATTTAAGTTTTTAATAATTCATTATTTCATATTGCTAGTAGTTTTTAAATAGTACGTTTTGTAGCATAGCACAATGAATAATAATGTAATAAATAAACAGAATACGGGACATGTAAAACAAATACAATTTAATCAACAAAGAAATAAATATTTAATGTTAATAAAGTGATACGATTCGTTAAATTTAGTTCAAATATTAACAGTTTGTTTGAAAACTTTCGGAAAATTAAGGAATAATTTTTGAGTAGCAGACATTTTATCAATTAATGAACACTGATATTATCGCCCAAGTACTTATACCTGGACAAATAATATGGCTGTCGAGTTTTTTATTATTTACAGTGAAAGTTACGATTTTCTAAAGCTTCCGAAAAATAATACCGATTAATGTTTCTCATAATACAAGCCGAGTTGTTCAGGTCACAAACCTTTATTCCTTTCTGTATGTATTAAACATTGTTCTCATGTAAGAAATTATAAAAAAAAATGAAATTTAAATTACCTCCAAAGCGGCTTCTTTTTAACATTTTGTGTGTTACCTTTATTTATTAAATATCTCACTTAAACCATAAAATTCAGTTCAAGAGCAATATCGCAAAATAGTTTTAAATTGATTAAGCATATTCAGAATTTCCGAAACAGAGTCTCGCGCGCTTTAACTATTTTTTTTTTTTTTTTTTTTTCTTTACAACGTCTCCATTTCTCGCTTTAAAATCCTTGAGTTTGTTAATCAAAAACTCGTTAAAGTTTTACAAAATATGAAATTGATAATCTATAATAAATCTATAATAAAACAAATTCCAAATTTCAAATTTAGGCTTCCAGATGCCCATATTCGCAGTAGAATTACTTCACTCAAAATTGGTAATTGGTACCGTTTCTTTATCACAATGCGAGAAACATACATACATTTGTGCAGATTCTTCATTATTTAATTTCTTTAAATTTATACATTACATACAATTTACAATATTTGGTTGCAACAATTTGAAAAGTGAAACAACGCATGTAGTGAATCAGTGCAAAATGCCAAAACGAAATTAATAATACTTCTGGGCGAATTGCCAATTTGGACTAATAAAGGATATACAGTTAAGAAACTATTGCATCTGACAAAATTTAATTTCTTCAAATATACTACAGGGCGATAATATTTGGTGACAACAGTTTGAAAAGTGAAACGGTCATTCAGAACAATTCGACGCAAAGTCGCAAAACGAAAACAATAGTCCGTCAGAGACAAAGCCCTTTGAAATAAAAATGTGCATTCAGTAAAAAAAAAAAAAAAAAAAAAAAAAAAAATATTAGCTATTTATGATAAAAATAACTCAAATTTTGATTTGCAAGATTTCATCTTCATTCATAGTTGTATTAAGAATATGCTGTTAAAATATATACTTTGTCCATTTATATAGGTGTATATACGTTTTAGAAATATATATAATCTGTATATGATCTTGTTTCAGTTATACGCAAAATTAAATATTTGCAACCATATACTTGCTATCTATGTTCATTTTCTCAGCTTTTGTATTAGTTGCAGTGCTGAAATTTCAACTCATATTGACTTTTCGTGTAAATAACTTTGACAGCTGGAGATATCACGGTCTGCAAACCTAGCAAATAAAAACCTGGTAAATATGTCATGATATTTGAGAAGCATAAAAAACTGTAGAGCTTTCAAATCTGCCAGGACTTGCGATACGTTAGAGAAAATGATGTCTAGAATTCTCTGTTTCCTTCTTCTTCATTTAAAAAGGCCAGCAGTAGGAAGCAACCAAATTAATAATTTTGTTTGCATTTTCACTGAAGGTTCATGTCCCTAAAGAACTACTCTTAGAAAATAGGCTTATGTTTTTCTTTTTCTGAGTGTATTTCTGTCGTAGCTCAATGCAGTAGTTTATTTTGAGTTAGATAGAAAATGAGATCTTCGCTTTTCTGAAAAAGAAAATTTTAGCATTTTGTGCAATTTAAACAATTTGAATGACAGGTGAATTAATTTAATAATGACAGAAATCTAAAACATATTTCCATTTCGTTCACTTTACTTTTATGTACTACAAGTTAAGAAGTCTTTATTTAGGATAGAAAGCTCGTTCTATATATAGTGTTACCTTCTGTGACGCAATTCATGGTTAGGTAACCATCCGTAGAGATTATAGGCAGGAAATAACCGTTCTTATGACTGCTAAGATTATAACATAAAGCTCAACTGCTACAGTAACTGCCTGCTTTTTGTCTTTTACGATTGGTTGGGTTAGGTTAATTGTTTAAGGCAAAGCAACTCAAGAGCTATCGGCCTTTGGAAGGGATGCCTTCATGTAGGACGTTTTGAGGGTAATGGGCTCGTATCAGCGTTACACATGGGATGTACAGATTTTGTACAGACGACTGATAAGAAATTTGTTATTTCCTCTCCATACCAACATGAAGATACTTTTTGTTAGATCAGAAATATGTTCATTAATCAAGCAATCGTATTTTTTGGATATCTAGGGAACTAGCAAAATCCACAAAAATATTGTTTTGTAAAAGGGTGCAGCTTTGATAGAAAAAGAAAAAAAATAGTGTTAATTTTTAGTTAAGAAAAAGATTTTTTAAATTTTAAATTGAGCCAGACCAAAAAGATAACTGCGAAATAGTTTTTATTTTACTAAAATATGTAAAACAAACCGGCAGGTGGATTATGAGAAATTTGAAGGAATGAAAGACGGTGGATTAACAATAAACGATCTTCACCTGTTTGGCGTATAATAGGATTGGAATAAAATTGCTTCTGTTAGAAACAGAGACAAAACACATAAAAATCGTAAAAACAACCTTGTATTTAGCGTAAGTATAATGAAACACTCAATCGATTTCGAGGGCAGCTAAAGGTCCCTCCTCATCAGGAGAAAGAAATACCTAGAAAGAAGAAAATAAAGGAGAAGGAGTCTCAGAAACACGTGGTCCTTATCAGCACTGCGCGTGGTTATAACTGGGTTTTTAATCAGAGTTGCACTGGCCGCCTACTTTTACTGAGCCAGGTATCTGATCAAGCATAAAGGACAAGAAAAATTAGCGAAGTTAAAATAGGGAGCGAGGGGCAAATGCACCTTCACGCTCAAAATCTGAACTGTCCCGCACTCCCTATTTTAACTTCGTTAATCATAATTGAATATTTAACATTTAACGGTATTTAATTATTGATTTGTTTTAGTATAAACTTTGTTTTATTTCCGATTTGTTTTCCATGTCCATTTCATTATGAAAAATGTAATACGTCGAATTGAAACCTGAGGCTGTGGATTGCCCGCTATTGCGTTGTACCATTATAAATACATGTAATAAAGATATATTTGGATTATCAAGAGATTTTGTGATTCTTCAAATGTCCCGGCATCTTCCACTGCGTAATAGAAATTTCCAGAGGTCTTCTAACCTCAATCTATTTGCGACTGCAAAATAATAACGTCTTTTCTATTCAAGCACTCATCTAATAATAAATTTCTGCAACGAAATAAATTATCATCACTTACATATTCAATAATATTTAGGGAACAAAATTTGGGATACGAATGAAATTGATTTTACTAAAAGTAAGTATAATATTTTAGATTTAAGATTCAATATGAAAAGAAAATAACAATAGAAGGCTACCGTAAAGAATAAAATGTTTTATTATTCTACCTCTTAAAATTGTTTGCCCTTCCAGCTGGAAAGCTTTAACCTTTTTAGCAGATTTCATTCACATTCACCCATTTTGCTTTTGTCAATGTGAATAAATACGAAAGAAATGCAGCCAATAACTCCAGTTAAAGAAATTAATCTTACCATTACGCTAATGATCTTTAGCGAAAGCTAGAAAAGTGGAATCATTCGAAATCGCTGATGAGTACGCCCACAGGATTTTAAATCAATTAATTGTTGAAGATCCAGTGCGAATAAAAATAAAGATTAAATTATCACAAGTGCTGCTGGAAGTCTTTTGTTTTCTAATCTTAAAACGATTCTCTGAAGAAGGACAAAAAACGTAATTCCTGATTTGTGTTATTTGATTCAAGGTTCTGTTACTTGCGAATGAATTAAATAAGTAATTAACACGTTTTATTATTAGGAATAGAATACATGCCAGAGGATTTGTTGGGCATTAATATAAGTTATGCAATTCTTTTCAAAAGAAATCCCTCCAAAATATGGAGAAGTTTCACATATCGGCATCATGACGAAATCAAGAAACATTAAGATTTATATACATTTTCGGATTAGGAATATACATTTTGACAATTAATTTGGAAGTATATTGAATGCATTTTAGAAACTTTTACCAGTATTTAAAAGCTTTAGACATTGCTTTGATTGCTAATTATCAAATGAAATTGACTTTAAGTACTTTAAGTTTGAATAGTTACGACGACGTTAATGTAGTCTCCATACTTAGCGCTATAAAACTTGATAGATTGCTCGTATGAATTATTGTTTCTAAAAATGGAAATAAGCACTTAGATGAAATGATGACGTTTATTAGAAATTAATGAATTTGAGGCATGTCATAAGTAGTTCTACTAACGCTTGGCTTGTGATTAGACAAGCCATGTTCAATATTAGACTATATTTTCAGCTTATATAAGAGCTGTTGTCAACTCTTGCTTATTTTGAGTTCTTTATTAGGAAGTATTTGCAGCTTCGTGGAAAAGTAAGTATGGTTTTCATTAAAGCTACTCAGAAATAACTTTTCACTTTTATTTTAAGCAAAAGACCGCGATGTAATTAGTCAAACATTTTAACTAATCATAAAATTATGAATTTAAATAAAATCATGAGCTTATAATATTTAGAAACGAATGAAGAAAAATTCAGATTTATATGCATGGTGAAAATATATGATTCTTTACATATATAAACTCGCAAGTACATTAAGAGTTTACTCTGAAGTACAACTACAGCATCAGTACGAACGGTACCACATATGCAAAGCAAAGCATGGATGAGCTCGTTTGGTACATTTAGGAATATCATAGGCGTTATTCCCAAGACACTCTTCTGATAGGCCTTATTAAAGATTTATTTATCTATTAGATTAGTGTAATTTTTGCGCGCTTATGAAGTATTTAGTTGACTTACTACAAGTTCAGAACTTAATTTCTAAACCTAGAAGCCCTGCAATATTATAAAGAGCCGTAAAGAAAGTCGAAGAGTATTATGTAATAAAAAGTATTAAAAATTAAAGTTTAAAAAAGGAAAAAAAAAGATAAATGAAATAATTGTAATTTGATTATAATTAGATTTACTTACGATATTATTAATTAAATTAAACAAAGCACCTCTTAAAACTGATAAAAAATAAAAAGTAAATTAAATTCCACTAAAATAATGATAAGAAGGTATGTTGCACCAACCACCAGTGATAAAAGAATATTTTTGATCAATTGAAACTACTCAATTAAAGCTCACATGACAGAAAAATAATATTCTACAGAAAACAGCTCCATAGATATTCTTTTCTCCAAGAGATAGTATTTCTAAATGGGAGCCTGGTTCTTTAGCTACTCAGAGAGACGTAGTCAAAAGGCAAACGCGCGCTATTCAGTAATCCTAATTCTCTCTCTCGAAGTCAGTGGAGCTTTGACTTAATTACCTTCTACTTCTCATTTGCATTTAACGCTATCCTAGAAACTCAACTGGAGGGATCAGGGAACTGGTAAGGAATTGTAAGCTGAAGCTAAAAGAGATAGGAAAGTTTCATAAACTTAAATAACCGTTATAAAATTAGGATATACCTAACAGTTTCTCAATATTTAGCAACATTATTTTCGATGCAGATAGCTCTATATTTATTTCTTGGATTCTTGGATTTAAACTGGCATTCCGTTGCTATTTTGAAATAGCACTTTCCAGTTATCTCAACTTATCTCTTAAGTTGGGACCTGAAAAACTGACTAAAACCTTAAAATAAATTTCCACAGAGTTATCCCCAAGGCATAAAAGATGTACTCTCACGAATGTCCATTACCACTAAATTCTTTAGCTGCAAATGACCCCTGTTTTAGAGAAACGAAAATGTTTAGACTATTGTCCCCATGCAAAAATGTGCAAAACCCCGTATTGGTCGAGTGTGAAGAAATTGCTTAGTGATCACACTGTAGATGGCTGGGTAACTTTCTTGTCTTCTCTCTCTCCGGACTCGAGTCCTATCTCGAGTAGTCAGCAAATTTTCACTGTAAGCTTATCTGTCTTCGTTTGGCTTCTGTGTCAAAATTCCAAAGCTGAAATACAGCACAAACTTTCCTCATTTTCAGATTTTCAATTAAAATTAATTTAATTCTTTGTTTTCTTGCTCCAAGATGTCTGAATATTTTTGCATTGTTACACGTCTAACAGCCTTTAACAAAGAATATATTTCCTCGACACTTGCTTCATTATTTGAAGCTGAAAGGCACCCTATCTTTGCCTTATCTTCAAAGCGTTCTCTCCCGCAGTTTTATTTACTTTTGCTGCAAAATGTAGCTATCTAGCATCTCTACTTAAAAAAATACTAGCAGCTTCTGATAAGGTGATTTTATGATGTGCCATTTTTCTAACCATCTCTACGCTTGCTTCTCCCTTACTCCAGACATTTTTTGGCACTATTGTAAACATTATAAATTTAATATTCAAGGATTTTACTTTTTTACAGACAAGTGAGTCGCTCAGAAGCCAATGTGGTTAAGTCCATGAAAAAAAAAAAGCTGAAAAAAATTAATATTTTTTGATACACTGATTTTTTAAATTCTTGGTTTATTAATTTGATCAGAAAAATACATAAAGTCTTTTTTCTAAGTGTAAACTCTGCAAAAAACAAGGATTGTACAGGATATGTAAATAAAAGCGAAAGAATTTATTGGAACGATGACAGCATTTTAGAAATTTAAGGACTTGAAAAAGTCCTTAAATGGCAGTTGAAAAAGTTAAGAAATTTATCTAATTGTGTTCTATTTCCCTTGAAATGTTTATCAGTCACAGTTTTTACAGTTATTAAAGAAAATCTGTTTAATATTTTTGATAACGCAATAATTTTCGCAGATACTCCAATGTAATATTTTTATGTTTTAACCAAAGTTTAGATATTTAAAATTAAAAGAAAGCGCGTACATAAAACTCGAACAAGGGTAAATAATAGAATTAACAGTTGCAGTTACTATGAATTTGTTGTTTTTCAGTGTTGCCAACAAGTATCGAAAGAAGAAGAAGAATTTAATTTTTATTTCAAAGTTTATGTAAAAAATATTGATAAAAGATGGACTTATTCACAATGGCTTTTGAAATTATTATACAATATATTCAGAAAATATAAAAAAATGGCTGTGTGACCTAGAAAAAAGGAAGCAATGAGTAAATCCTTTAATAACTAAGAAGAATATTATTTACTCCAGCAAAATTTACAAAATCAGAAAATATCAAAAATTGAACTTAACCGAATTGGCTTCTGAGCGACTTAAGTGTATCTCTATGAACATTTTAGATACTTACTTTATTATAGATGTAAAAGCTTTGTAATGATTATTTTATGCGTTGTTTTGTGAAATATATTTGGGGAGTTCATTTAAGTTACTTAACAGTTAATTTTCTTTTGAAGCAACCTTTTATATTGATTTTGCTTTCAACACATGCTTTCTTGCCAGAATGCAAATGAGTTACCACACGTGTATTCAAATGAAACAGAAAGAAGTCAGTATTTAAGGAAGGTTTTTGGACGGTGATTTAAAAGCGTGTTCTGCCTGCCTGAAGGCGACTTTGTTATCTTGAGCGCTTCTATCCATTAAGCATCTTTACGCCTACTTTTGGGAGTCAGACCCTGCCTGCGCGTTCAGTAACCTGTGAAAAGCCTTTAATTCAATTCTATAATATTTTAAGCTACTTTTTACCTTTTGAGTTAACCGAAAAGTGTTGGCTTTTGTAAGATTCAGTGGCATCTGTGAATAATATTGAGTTAATAAAGAGTAATTTACAATCTTTCTGTGAACTTTGTATTACTTAAGTCTAGTTCCTTACACTGTCTATTAAGGTCTAGTTAGTTTATGTTACCGAAGAACACCAGACATTATACTTCATTGCGATTTGTTTCAAAACAAAACAAAATAAAAGTTGAAAGAAAGAAAAGAAGAATTAACATTTATGCAACAAAAACATATTTTTCCACAACAATATCATACTGCTAAAATATGTTGCCTTAAAATAGACACTTAAATTGTACTATTCCACCTTATTCTAATTCGAATACTTATTCCAAATTGATGCCAGTCACGTTTGCATTTTAAAATTAATATTTAAATTCAGTTATTAAAAATCAAAATCGTTACAAATATATGCGAACACCCTTAATACCAGAGCTCTCATGTCTTTCAACAACATAAGTGTATCAAAGATAACCAGGTTATGTAAGAATATTTCTAACCAAATTATTACGGTATTATAAGTTTTAGCATAAGATTTATTAATAACTTAGATTTACATGCGTTTTTCAGATTAACCCTTTGCGGCTCAGTGTTCCACTACATGGAACACCCAAATTGAATCGCTTCTGAAACCTTTAAATTCAACCGTAAATAGATAAAAATGCCTTTATAATATACTTTGAACTTTTCTTTTTAAACAGTAGATAGCAGCATATCACAAGGAGACACAGAATTTTCTAGTTTTCCATAAATGGCGCGGAGAGGTCTAACTCTTTCCGAAAATTTGTAAATATTTTTGTATATAAGACTTGTGTATATAGATATTTATCTCATTTATCCGTGTATATTCAATAATATTGTGTATATCCAGGAAACCATGTATACAGCCATAATACAGAGTTTTTTCATTCTTATACAAACGCTTCTACTCATTTTCGTGCTTCACTGCAATGCTCGCTTAGTCGCACTTTTAAAAGCTCTGGCGGCGCAGTGTTCCACTTCATGGAACACCCACAGAATTAAAACGGTAAGTGCAATTTTTACAAAATTTTACCTGTATACTCCTTTAGGACTAAATAGACGGCATACAACTTTTTTTGTTGAAATTCCGACGTTAACGTATAGTGCGCCGAAAAAGGTTAAACGTGTATATAATTTATTAATATTGTTACGAAATGTACAGGCGCGGTGAGATAGTTTCCCCGCAAAGAAGGTTTAGGGTTGCCATAATATGGCAAGGGAATGCAGGGTTGCCACATTTGGCAAGCAATCGTCCATTTGGCGACAGCAATATTGACGACATACCATGAATGGATGGAGAACCTTCTGGAAGGTATTATTACCGGTTTAGCCCAGAATGCTCTCGAACGCAAGCCGAAAGCTATATAAACCTTGCTGGTCCGCAGTGTGGGAGTGTGTGCCTAGTCTAGCGAGCTGATAGTCAGTCATTGAGCGAGTGTCTCGAAGTCTAGCGCCGAGTTTTTCGTCGAGTGCATCGAAGAGTCTCTTAGTTTATTGCGGTTAGTTTAGTTTATAGTGCATCGTCGAGAGAGTGTGTTAAGCTCCGGGAACGACTGAACCGAAGAGTCGAGAGCTGTACTCTGTGTGTCGTTAACTGCATCGCGAGTTGTAGCGTGGAGAGTCTCGAGAGTACGTGGAGTTCCGAGAACGACCGACCAGAGTCGGGAGCTGTACTCTGGTGCTTTGCAGTCAAGATTTCTTCACCGTCTTAGCCTGAAGGCTGTGTCGCTGATTGTTCCAGTTTGTTTATAATAGATATTCCACGACAATAAAAGTGTTTTGGAGCTGTCCTGACTAATATTGATAAATAAAGTGTGTTTCGATACTTCATCAAGTAGTGCCGCCGTTATTCACTCCAAATCTACAAACCCCGTACGAACGTGAAGGAAGAAAATAACGCAACAACTGGTGTTAGAAACGAAAAACGTAACAATACATTAAAAATTTAGCTATGTAGAATTAAATATTGTACATTATTAATATTATATTTTTTTTAAATAGTTAAAATGCATAAATTAAGAAGAATATTTTATGCATTATTTTGATTTTAAAACGATTTTCTCCCACGTTTACAAAAACAAAATTGTAAGTAGTAACCCATTTTAATGGAATGTTGAGTAATAATTTATCAGCAGTTCATCTTTAATTTATATTAAGTAGAAATTAACACATTTACTTAAAATAATTTAATGAAATATTATTAATTAAGTTTATGGAGTGTCCAAAATTTTGAAAGGACAGAACTATTCCGTTCTCCTTCCAAAAACTAGCGTTTATAAATTATATACAGGATATTTAGAATGATTATATCTAACAGCGGTCGTTTCACAACTTTTCACCGACGTCGATAAATTACCAAGATACGGCGAGAAATATTCTGCACAAAAGGGTTGCTGTAAAGTTATCACGTTTATTGCAACTTCTGAGAACCGGTTTACGACATCTTTGTTACGCCATGTACTATTTGGCTGGCCATGTAATTGCTTTCCTTAAGACCGTATACTAAGAAGACATTTGATTAGGAAGCACTGGATTGATTATTTCGCCATCTGGCGAGATAACTCAGAATAACTTTAGAAGTGAGAATGCTCAGTTGTTTCTACAGAGGCTGTTCGCACATTGTTCAGACAACTTTGCTTTGCTATAAAAAAAAAAAAAAAAAAAATCTGATGTGTACACCACATGACTTCTTTGTAAGGAATATTAAATTACGCATTTTTTCCTGCGTTTGGTTTAAACTTATTTCCTGGAATTTCATTATAGATATATTTCTCATTCAATTAACCCTTTGACCCGCGCGATATTATTTTTATAATTTTTTTTAATTAAAAACTCTAGAAATTGAATATTATGATCCTAGAGACAAATAATATACGAATTTTAAAAAAAATCTACACTCGCCCATTGTTCTATGGGTGGTGGTCGCACTGTGAAACTACCGCGCGTCTAGGACTTTGAAACTTACTGAAGTAGTAGGAAAAAAAAAAAAAAAATAAATAAATAAATAAATAAAACTTACCTTTCTCCCGTGCGCGTTTCCAAAAAATGACGAAATTTACGAATTTAAAAAAAAAAAAATGCATGTAAGAATTGCATTATATGTAATTTTTTACATTATTTTACAAAGTAAATCGTCAGGCAAAATTAAATAAACATTTATGTAATTTTTCTATAGCAGTGAAATATAAGTATCTACATAATAAGAACGGTTGGCTAAATGGATAAATACTCAGTAAAATAAGGATAAAAGACTCAGTTTTTTTTTTTTTTTAAATATTTTTTGGTGACACTGTTCAAAGCATAGACACACATTGCACATTTTTCGCACATGTATCTTCTATGAGGTTTCTTCCTTCTGCTACAAAAATTACACTGCCTGGATCTAAATTTCACTGTTATATGGTCAGCGTTATTTAGTTTCTTTTCATCTGGCACATGAAATTTGTGGTTTTTTTATGTTAATGGGGAGGGGGCTTTGTCTTTTTGGCTTTGGTACGGATCATTCATTCGTTTAACATTCATATTTATTTTATTAGTATTTCGTTCCAAAATGTTTAGAAAATATTTTTTATTTAAATAAAACTTTACGCGATTTCTATTTTTAATTATAGCAAAGTATATTTACATTAAATTTAAACCACAAGAAATAATTTATAAAATCGCAATACTAGCTTGGGGAGCTTGATTTTTAATTATAGCAAAGTATATTTACATTAAATTTAAACCACAGGAAATAATTTATAAAATCGCAATACTAGCTTGGGGGCTGACGTCAGAGAAAAATCTCTGGAAAAGAAAGACCTTTTTACTGGGCAGGTGCTTGTATTGTTTAGTAATAAAATAACTCTGTGATTTCAAAACCCCTTATCTATATCCGGGTAAATTAAACATTCCTATTTGAGAAGCAAGCAAACGTCATTGTAAAGAGCAGTGTTTCAAGGCGCGACCACCGTGCCTCTTGAACATTGTCAGCATTGTGACACAATGCTCTAGTGGTGCAGTGGTCGCGCCCTGAAACGACAAAGCAAATGCCATACATATAGAGGGTTTTCTTTATATATGCAGCTTAATTATTACTATTTTTTATTCTTTATGATAGAAATCATGATGTGCGATGAATAACTTTTGTAATTTAAAGTTGTTTATATTAATAAAAAGAAGTTATTTTGTTTCATTGAAAACGAATTTTAAAAGGCATCTGATTTGAAGTACTAAGACCTAAAACATGCATGATTCTGCAGTCATTCTGTGTTATGTAGAGGTAAAAGATCAGTAATCAATTGATTTTCACTCCAGAATTTCGGAAAGAAGAGGAGAAAAAAATTCGAAAATTGGTGGTTTCAGGGCGCGACCACCGCGCGTCAAACGGTTAATTCAATTATCACGAAAATACCTGAAACCTCAAAATACCTTCATTAAAAATTGAAAAGTATAGAAAAATATTAAACATAAATACAGTTAAAACAATTTAAAGAACAGTTTTTACAATCAAAATTGGAGTTTCTATGCAAAAACATGCAATTCGGCCAGCCGGCAAGAAGGCAGATTTTTTCGGTGAACAAAACTAAAAGTTTACTGTCGTCCCACTCGGCAAAAAGACACTGAAGGTGCAAAAACTGACTTATTTCACTATTCTGCTAAGTTTCAAATGTAAACAAAAGTGGCTGCTATGGTAAAAAATCATTAGGCTTAGTCGCACTTAACCAGCTTTTAAATTGTTGATAATTATACAACTATTGGATGCAGATTAATTAAAGACATGAAAAACTTTAACCGGAAGAGAAACACAACATAATTAAATTATTTTCGAAGCAAAAAATGCACAATTCGCTAACATATAAGAAGAAACTGAGTTCATGAAGCCGAGTAACAGAGTGGGAATATATATATATATATATATATATATCAAATGATCTAAATATATATATCTATATATTATTATATCAAATGATCTAAAGTTATATATATATATAAGTTATTTACTAAATAAAATTGATTGGCTTCTCGTTTTTGAGTTATGTGTGATACATACATACTTACATAAAGACGTCTAGAAAAAAATCTCTTCCGAATCCACTTTAAATCCTTTTTGTAACCCGTTTTATCCTTCATTCTTTCTTTACGTACAGATGTTACGCAAAAACATCGTTAAATTGTATTCGATAACGATCAAAATATATGTTTTCATTAAAATATGACACCCGAAAATTGTAAATATTACAATACTTACTTTACCTCGTACACGGAAGTGAACGTTCCCCTACTTGGAAAATTTCTTTTAACTGAAGGTATATTTTTGAAATTGTAAATTATTGTCCTCTATTTGACAATTTTGTTTTCATGCAAAATAGCGCTTTTAAAGAAGCAGTGGACGGAAGGCTACATTTGTTGTATTTTCAAAGAAAATTATTCTTAGTTATTAAAAAATGCACCGAAAAATCTTGTTTTTCGGTATCTAAAGCAATTACACGTATTGTCAATAAGACAGGAAAAAAACGTCAAAGTGTGGCTTAAAGGAGAAAAATCCTTCAAAATACATATCCAAGGAAAAAAAGGAGAGGTTTCAGATCTTGCAAAGGTGAGAACTTGAATGTTAAAAGAAAATCTCCAAAGGGCAGTTTTATAATCATTAACCCGCGGGAAGGCGCTTGGGGTGTATCATACCCCACCCTTACATAAAATGGAATATTCCTAACTTGAGAAACTGAAATTCTGCGCTGCATTCAGTAGCTGAGTTTCTAGGTTTGGTTGACTTTCAGAACCGCTTTTTATTGACCCCTATGAATTGGAGATGCAACGGATGTGAGATTTATTAGAAATATTTGGAAGCGAGGAAGATTGCATTTCGGAAACTAAAGATGAAACTAGGAATATTTTCTACACTGTTTTGGTTTCGAAAAAGATAAAACATTAATTCCTGATGTCCCTAAAAAAGAAAAAAACTGTTCTTATGCTTTCAACATTATACAACAACCATACTATAGATGATACTATTGGAGAAAATAAAACGTCAGGAATTACATGTTTTTATAATATGACTAAAGGTGCAATGGATATGGGGTATGAAATGTCAGCCAATTATTCTGCCAGAATAACAAGGAGGTGGCCAATGGTAATTTTCTTTCCTGCACTGAATGTTGCTGTAATAAATGCTTGAATTATATTACATTCAACTGCTAGTCCACCAACCAGGAAGTCTGTTTTTGAAGGACTTAGCATTACAATTAATGAAAAAAGTATTTGAACAAAGAACAGAGATTAATACTTTTCCAAGAAATTGACGTACTGCATGCAAAACAAAAGCAGAAGTTTTGACAAAGAATTAGAACGAATACATGAAATTCGAAAGAACTAAGTATGAAAAATGTGATAAATTTTTTGCCCTCGCGCCAAGGACAGAAGAACGTGAATACAATGTTTAAAATGTGAAAACATTCTGTGCCAAGAGCACATGAATGTATTTCGTTCAAAGTGTGAAGAAATAAAATAAGCATGGTGTATTAGAGATGCAATGAATCTTAGAGGCATGATGTTTATTTTTTTATATTTTCATTTATCTTAATTTTAACTCTAAGATTTTTTTGGAAATTAATTTTTTTTCAAACCCAATTATTATTGACGTATTTATAATACACGAGAACAAGGAAAACAGCTTTAAAACTAAATAAAACTATTTTTTTCTCATTTTAAATATTGGGATATGTGATACCCCACGCGCCCACTCTAGTAACTTTTCTTGGTGCGACTTCCGCCGGGTTAACATGGAAACCCGGAAATTTGAATTCCAAACTTGTTTTTGTTTATTTCCTATTGTGCATAAATGTAAGTAATATTTAATTAAAAGTCTCAGGTAGCGCCACTGATTTTAAAGCAAGAAATGGCAGCACTATTCAAAATGAAATGTTTTTATATCCAGTGCAACAGATTGCTGTGAATCGGCAAAATGTTATGTTATTTCTCTACCAATTTTAATCAACAAACTCGGCTATTTGCAATGACTGTAGAAGAACTATAGACGTTGGCTGCTGAAAGCAGTATATTGCCACAGCAGGGAAAAAATGCTTTTATTTTCCATGTCCCAACGTTGTCATTCAGTAAATCTTGAGATATGTAACTTTCAAATTTAATACGAAAAATTACTGAACTCTCCGAGTTAAAAGCAATAAAGACAATTCCTAAGAATATCATTTTTATTTTTGATCTGATTGATTAAAATAAAAATGCATTAAAATCATGGGAAATCTAGTCAAATAATAATTATTTTTATGAAATTATACCAGCTTGACTCTTTAAAATCAGTTTATGCTTTTTACGATATTTATGCTTTTTTACGATACGTTTATGCTTTTTACGATTGTTCTTTTTTACGATAATTATGTCAGGCGGCTTTGAGGATAGTGACTAATTTCAAAAGAAATAATAGAGGGTATATCAAAGAAAATATACCCTAGCTCCTAACACACTATGGGGAATTTATAAAATGCGTTTAAAAAAATATTTTGTGGTTTCTTTTGTTAAATTTTAAGTGTCATAAGTTCAAAGAAAGCTATGCTTTATAATAAAGCTAAAAGGACAAAAGAGAATTGCGTTATCAGGATTGCATATCAGCAGATTGGAAATTCGCGAAGCTCTGCGAGAGAATAATTGCTTCTGGTGCGAGTTTATAATCCGCTTTTAATACCTAACATTGTTTGGATACGAAAATAGTTTGATTCGTATAGCAAAAAACAATATATTTTATTACCATGTCTACTGTTTAGGAGATAATTATATTTTGGAACATCCAGTTAGCTAAGTGTTCCAAATAACGCTATTCGGTATTTTTAGACGCTATAGAAAATTGCAGAGTTTCGGAATAATAGAAAAATAAAAGATTATGAATTCACTCAGATCTGCTAATTACACTAAAATCAAAATTACAGTGAGGTGGAAAAAATAAAAGTAAAATTTAGTTAATATACTTTTAATACTGTCTACAAATTCATTAACATGTCTTGAAATTTCCAGTAGTTTGTTTTAAAGTCATAGATAAAAGAAGAACAAAAATTGCATCTTATTTCCAAGCTGTAATTAATTTTTACGTCAAACATTGCTCTTTTATAAGCTTTTTATTTTGATATTTTCCGCTATTTGTTTTTCGTGATTTCTTTTTCCCTCCTGGGAGAAATTTCATCAGCAACCTAATTATGTAAGTGTTACTTTTCGTCAGGCGTCCAATTATTTGAAATCTGATTAGAAGAAGGCTGTCACAAAAATTGCAAGCAAATTAAGTTTTTTCTACACTTTCCACTTTTTATTCAGGTAGTTTCTTTCATTGACTGGAAGATTAAATGCAGATGATGCGTTTGAAACAGGAAGTATGATTTCCAAAGACGCTTAAAAAATGCATGCTTCTAAGCTTCTCTTGCTTTCTCTATTAAGCGTAAAAAATCCAAGCAATAAAATCATGTGCAGTATTTTATTTATCGAGCAAATGCGTAATTGGCTCCCACGTGTCTCTAATTTAGTTTATGTAAAAGCAGAATCACGTTATAAAAACTGGTAAATAATAAGACATCTCCCTTTCCAAAAAACGCTTGTTGATATGAGAAACAAAATCCGGTAAATGCATTAACGGTACAATACATATTGAATACACTTAGCTAAGACATTATCTAAAGGTAAAAAATTAGCTACATTACAACCAGTTGCAATTATTAGTTATGACATTTTCCGGATCTTGAACAAGATATTTTGAAGATTATAAAAAACGAAATCTGTTGAGTGTAAAAAACATTAACAGCTATTTCTTTCAAAATACTTCAATTAATAAGCTAAAGTCACGCATGTGATGTAACTATAGTTGAATTAAAATTTAAACTTAACCAATAATCATGTTTGCTCATAATTTCAGGGGAATGTGTCTGTAGTTTATCATTTTATGCATCCTCACTTGCAATTTCAATACATTTTACTTATTCTCCTTATCCATCGTACTATCATTGGCAACCAATTTACATATTATCAATAAAAGAGGAAATACTTAGGAAAGTAAAATCAGCAAAGATCATGATGAAGCTAAACCTCATACTTGTATTTGGATAGTTTCAGGTATACCTGAAACCAGAGGATGTCCACAAAACTGTAGTTATTTCCCTATCAGGAGTTTAAGCTGTAATTAGATTGCCTTTCGGCTTGTAGAGAGCACTCACCAGGTTTCAAAGAGCTACGCATGTTACTCTAAAATTTATCCATTTAAAATCTATGTTTATTTAGATATACGATATAATAGTCACTAGTGGGACAATTAATGAATATATTCAGGATTTGCGCGAGTATTTTCGCTTCCTAAAGAAACAAGTTTACTGGAAAATGCGGCCGAACATAAATATGCGGCAAAAGATCTTCGTTATATGCGCAATAAAGATATCTCAAAGGATAAATTAAATTAACGATTCGAACATCATAATAATAACATTTATCCGTCCCCTAATACCGCAAAAAAGTTGACCTTTTTTTTAAGCTTGTTCACTTATCATAGGACTTTCTTCAAAGATTTTGCTCATATAGAAGAGCTAATATTAAACTTAAGGAGGAAAAGCCAGGTTTACCTGGTAGGCAAAAAAGACTTATTAAGGCATTAATTCAAGCTCCTGTCTTCAAATTTCCTGATGCGCACGGCAAGCTAGAAATCTAAGCAGATGCATCGGAATTTGCGGTAGGAGTCGAACTTATATAAGACGGACAGCCGGGTGCATATTTTAGCAAAACACGTAAACTGGCTGAAAGAAATTATGTGATACACTACCGAGTAATTATATTCGCACTCCTTTTGACGATTCAAAAATTCCGAGTGTATTTTGGGAAGACACCAGTTAATGTGTATAAGGATCATGCGACCGTCGTTCACTTGTATTCTGAGATGAATTTATCACTGTGACTCATACGATAAGTTCTTTAATTTCAAGAATACAACTTCTGGGGGAAAAATGTTGTAACGGATGATCCGTCAAGTATTAAACTAGATGATGAGGAAATGAAGTGAAATGCGAAGTGTTAATTTTAAAAAAAAAATTGTTGGTCGAGAAGCAATTATAGCAAAACAAATGACAGACTGAATTAAAAAATATATATATATATATATATATATTTGTATGTATTTGAAAGGTCATGACGACTTTCAACACCATGATATGATGGGTATTATAATCTAAGCTCCACGTTTTGGAATTACTGAAAATCTATTATTATAGTCCAAAGAAACAAATAATATTAATGAATCAAGAACGGTAATCCCAGTGACTATAATATTAAGCATTTTGCAGGAACTGCATGATGCTCTAATTTCAAGTCATCTGGGAATACGAACAGTTCAGAGAGTAAGGGTGTGTTTATTTTCCACATTAGAAGAATTTGTAACAGAATATGTGAACATATACAGTTACTTATTGTGTCATTTATGGTGGTAATCTAATGCATATGGTATTTGGCAATACATTTTTAAAAATTATTTTTGAGACTTTTAGAGTTAAATGGATAATAAAAATTATAAAGCTTATTTAAACTAGAAATATACTATTTTTTTACGGCGAGCGCTAGCCATTATAGTTATTTGGACATTAATAAGGCCAAATGGATGTTAATTTTATTATGGAGGACCTAACAAGCAGCCACCGTTACCTTATATCAAGGGACATACAATTTATATCCATCTCTTCTCCGACATTCGAACCCCAACCCTTTGGTGCGGTTGTCAGAGTAGCGAACTACTTTTCCGTCTGAGTGAAATGCTAATAAATAGTTTAGAGCTCTCAGTAGTTAATATTCTCATTTAGAACAGGATAAATTGTGTCTGGATTTTATCAACAATATGTTTAAACACACGCGCACTGATTTTTCTACAAAGTTGTGCAGGTGGTTGTATTTTATCCGCTCGCATGCATTCCGAATACTACCATACTAAATTTTATTAAAGTAATAGTTAACGGTTCATGTAGCCCCCAGTTTTGCAACTACAATTTCTTTCTCAGCAAAAATGAGAAAAATTAGAACAAACACCAGGTTTGAAACTTTGGCAAGGATTTAAAACATTACAGTCTTTGGCAATGATTTAAAACATTTCAAACTTTGGCAAGGAGCCGTACATTTAGCATTAAAGCAATATTTGCATATCAGAATCTTTCACTTGTTTCATAATAATTAATTAAATTTCACAATTAAATTAATTTCACAAAGCCAATTAAATTTCATAAGAAATGCTTTGAATTTACAGCTTATAAAATACTTATAGTCATTAAATAGCTTATGTACATTTAAAACATTATGGGGATTTTTAATTCAAAGAGCTCAAAATTTAATTAAACTTAGTTACGTATACGTTATAACAGTGTTTCTTAATGAATTTCTTTTCTGTTTCGTAATTATTACAATAGTAAGAATGAAAATTAATTATTATAAGAATGAAAAGTATTTTAATTGAAATTTAAAAAGACTAATTTTAATACTCGAATTTTAACTATAAGTGAGTGAGTTATTTAAAAATAATTTAGGGAAGCAATTTAAAATCAATAACAATTTCCTATTCTTGCCCTTTAAAAGCAAAATTTAAGATAATTTTTGTTTACCGCAATTAAAAAATATGTTTACTGCAATTAAAATTATTTGCAGAATTTTTTTTTACTACTTAAATCGTTACTGCTTTTCCCTAGTATGATTACTAAATACTCTCGGAACTGATAAAAATAAAGATTTTAAGGATAATATAATAAATTAATACTCATTAAAATGCATGGAAATAAGCATTTTTAATAAACACATGAACTATTTCGCAAAACGTAAAAATTTAAATATGGTAACGCAATTATCCTTGCTCCCTTTATCTTTGTTTTGTTCATTTATCCCATTTATTCTTGTTTTATCCTTGTTCCTTAAATTAATACTTTTTTTTACTATTTTTAATTGGTAATGATATTCTGCAATTTTCATATTTACATGTTATTATATTATACAATCAATATTGATTTGATTCTGATATACGTGATATAAGTCATGTCTTGGCCTTCAAATTCATCTGATATTGATCAAATACAGCATCTGTGGTCTTACCTGAAAAACCAAATTCGAGCTGCCACGCTACCCACTCGCAATGTGCGAGAATAGCGAGACTATTTGGTAAGCGCTTGGTACAAGGTACCTCAGACTACGTATCAGCACCTTGTGGAGTCCATGCCACGCCGGGTGCTGGCAGTTTTGAGGGCTAAAGGCGGTCATATATGTTATTAACAGGGTGGTCATAATGCAATTTCTCTTCGGTGTAAATGTGTAACTGTATTGCACACGTTTTTATCATAAAATCAATATAAATATGTATATAGATCTGCGTGATGACAAAGGCAGTAAATACCTGAAGAAGCTTCATAAGTAAATAACTATTTTATATACTTTACCACCACTAAATCTCGAAAGTTACTTATTCCCTTTAATAGAACAGGTTGAAGCATCCAATTTAGACTTGCATGAACCAATCTTTATACAATAACATTCAAAGATTTTATTAACGCATATCTGAAAATATGTACTAAATACAGGGCTAGGGTTAATTGTACAGTAGAATACATTGTCTTTATTCTTTTGATGAGATTCACTATTTGACACTAATAATATACATTGTCTTAACACAGATTATAGGTAATCCATTCAGTTTCACTTGAATCCCATCCTTCGTACCACATACATAACATTTGTGTTTTGATCAATATCACCTTTTAATGCTGCTTCATTTGATTTTGCCTGCATTTGACAGCTCATTGCCGAATATATTAATGTAATCTCAAATCCTACAAAATTGTATTAACATTTAATTAGACGTTTTTAGTCCAAAGGGATTTGAATCCCGAAGGACTATTAGTTTCGTTTTGGCATTTTGCGTCGGACTCATAAATGTCGGTTCACTTTTCAAACTGTTGCCACAAAATGTTAGAGTCCTGCATTATATTTGAAGAAATTAAATAATGAAAAATCTGCATAAATGTATGTATATTTCTCGTATTGTGATAAAACAACGGTACATAGAGTCATCGAATTTTGAATAACGTAATCCTCCAACGAATATGAGCATGTGGAAGACCCAGTTTGAAATTTGAAATTTGTTTTATGATCGATTTCCTATTTTTTAAAACTTTGACGAATTTTTTATTAACAAACTCAAGGATTTCAAAGCGAGCAATGGCAACGTTGTGCAGAAAAAACATTTTTATCTCCAGCGCGTGAGTCTCTGTATCGAAAATTCTAAAGATATGCTCGTTTCAAAACTATTTTGCGACATTGCTGTTGCACTGGATCTTATGGTTTAAGTGCGAGGAACATGATATTTAATAAAGAAAGGTAACACACAAAATGTTAAAAAACGCCCCTTTAGACGTAATTTAAAATCTGAAACATTTCAGATTTTTTTTTTTATTATTATTATTTCTTTAAAGAAAAAATGATGTAGAACGTCAGTTCAAGTTCTTAAACGGCCTGCAAAAGACATTGGCTATCATAGTGTATATTAATTGTACCTTTTCATACTTTTTGCTAATGATATTCTGCAATAAGAAATTTTTGTTTACCTGTATTTACGTCCTACATATAACTAATGTTTTCACCTGAAATACAGTAGCGATACCAGTTCAGTATCAATTTCAGTTTCCTGTTTAAATACAACAAAAGTTATAACCATACATGAAAAAGCATGCTTTTCAAGATTATGTTAGTTAGTTATCAATATGTGTAAAATATGGCAATGATTATGACAAGACATATTTCTAAAAATTTTGGATAGTTCAAATTTTGAGATTTTTAGTTTTTATTCAGATATTTTTATAACCTGTTTAAACACGGTTTCCCATGAAAATTAAAGGAAGTACAATGTTATTTAAAATAATGCTGATAAAAATATACTTGGGGTGTGAAGAATACGGAAAACTCTCCGAATAATTTCGAAAGTGAATTAAATTAACTTTAGATTGTAAAGCTAGTTTTACATCAAATAAAGATATTTAAAATTACGATTATATTGAAAATATAAAAGGTAGGTTTTACTGGAAAACTTTCTAAGCAAATATTACATAGAGATAAATCATAAAAAATATATGCGTCCTTAAGAATAACACCGAGATTTAAATTGGGGACGAAGTATCGATGATTTAGGATTTCATTCATTTGTCTGGTTACAAACCAAAAACATTAATGGTCAAGAGAAGCCCCATCTTTTATCCCCCCTGATTGATATGCAATACTAAGTTACCTGGAAGTTTCCTAATAAAATACCATTAAATAGGCCAAATATATCATAAAGTGACAAAATGGGAAACGTATACAGCCTGTAACAATAATTTATTTCAGAATTTTAATTCAACGTTATATCTAATTATATATTATTCGTTAAGTACCCCTAATTATTTTAAGTACTTTAAACTCTATTTTTTAAATAGCTTGAATTCTAAGTTACGATAATTTAATATTTTATCTTTTCATTTCTTAATCATTTAGTATGTAAGTGAGGGTAATTATGAAAACAGTGATTATTATAAATATATAAAAATAAGAGTAGGTTTTAAGTAAATAAAACTCAAACAGGCATAATTAAAAGTAAAGCTAAATATGTGGGGAAAAAAGAGCGATTCTGATTATAACAGAATTATCACGCATTATCACATTCTTTTGTGTTAAACTCAGAGACAGCTTTTCAAAATAGCCATATCATTTCGAAGATAGTAAATTATTACTGTTAAAGCTTCTTTACCACATATTATTAACATAAGTAAAAAAAAATTCTTTTAATTTAAAAAAAAGATATCAATCAAAATACATGAAGTAATAAAACTTTTATATCAAAATAGTAGTTATTGATGCGCCATAAAAAATTTAGTGTTTGTTTAATCCCAACAATTCATTATATATAAACTCTAACTGATAAGGTTCCATTTGAAAAGTATAATATTAATCGAAGACTATATGACTATAACAATATAACACTAAATTCTAAATCATTTCACAATTAAAAATTATGTTTATCCATTATAAAAGTTTATTTATATTGATTAAAGCAGTTGTGTAAATTTGCAAACTCCATCTCAAAGTTAGAACACTGTTTTGAAAAATAAAATTTATCAATGGAAATTTTGATGAAAAATTGCTTAATAGAGTACTTCATTGTCAAATATTTAAGTTTAATAAAATTAAATAAAAAACAAATAAGTTGCTTAGAGTCACGTGAAACTTTCATGACAGTATCAATCCAATATTTTGAGATTTTAATTTTACTTGCTTATTGATATGAATCCAAGAATTAATAATTATGGCAAAAGCATTTTGTTTTAGTTTACATTTTGATGAATTAATTGTAGAACTTTAAATACATATAATTTACTAATATTATTGCTTAGATCAAAAACATTTTAAACTTAATTTTCTTTTTATCTAATTAATCCGAAGCAAGTACTTATTCTTCTTAATCTATATTAAAATTATTATAACATCTAATATTATAACTACAAGAAAAAAGAAGGTAAAATCCTAGTATACGGTGCAGCCTTGGCGCGATTTTGAAAATTATCGCCAACACGAAAAATGACCCAAAGAATGTCTATGTATATACTATACATTATATACTATCACTATATACATAGTATATAATATGTATAACTATATACATTCTTTGAATGGCCCGTTTACTACTTATCGTATATGTCCCGATTTTACTGCTCATCATAAAGTCGCCAAAAGTAGCCAAATCCCGTGTGCACCGGATACTAGGATTAAATCAAAAAACATATTTTACAGCCGTTTGAAGTTCGTTAACAGCATTTCGTTTCCAACATTTAATCACTCATCATTAACAAGATATAATAATCAGTGCACTTAGAGAATAAAGAAAACAACATAATTTATCAAAATAACATCATTTCAAGTAAAAACTATTTTAAAAAATAATTTTTTAGTTGCAAACAGTACTTACCTCTGCTAACGCATAAGGGCCATAAATTGGATCTTAACTAAATACGGTGCCAGTTTTATGAATAATGCAGTTACAGTTAGCAAACTTAACTCATCATAATTTTGCTGAATGCAAGTGACATTAGAAGAATAAATATTATTTAAGATTCAACGCATATCTATCACTGTTGTTTAATTTATCTGTAACTGTGCATAGTGATTGACAGAGCCTATAAACAAGTGTGTCTACTTTGCCTGTCCGTTTGTCTCACGCATTCAAATCTTTTCACTTGGCTAAACGAATATGAAGGATGTATTTATAAGCCGAGGTGCATTCTATTATTTACGAAATGTTATTTACGAAATGTTCATTAATATGGCAGGGATTACATTACAGTTTTGAATGTAGAAATATTGTATTAAGTTCCTTCCCACAGGAATAAACTTCTCAATGAAACAGTTGTAAAGTGTATGTACCTACAGTTAATGAACTTTAGGACTGTGCTTTATAATGGCATCAATAATAGTGAATGTAATTTCCGAGCAGCAATTTATATTTCAATTATTTAATTTTTAGTTGAATTAATTGACATTAAAAACTCTGTTTTTCAAATAATAAATTTTAAAAAGTAAAACTTGGAATTTCTTGTACTGTGTGCGGTAAAATGTTACGTATTATGTCAGCATATTAATTCAAATAAATTCGTCCTTACTTCAAAAATAATAAATAAAGTTATACTGCAGTAGTGAAATAATTGCTAACATGTGATTTGCAGAGAATTAGATTTGCATTGATTTAAAAAATATGAATATTTAAAATATATAAAATGCATAGAATTAATAACTTTCTTCATAGATTATTTTCATTTTTAAATATTTTGCTATAATATTCATAAAAAATATTTTAATCATTAACAAAATTTTGAACAATAATTTAACGCGTATTTTTAGTACTAATTAAATTTAACAAATCAAAAGTAATTATATTAAATTTATATTTTATTAGATTAGTATTAGACCTTAGATTAATATATTTAGATGAAATAAAGTAATGAAACATTACAAAATAACTCTTATGCGGACTTCAGATCCTTGAAATGGCAGATTTAGTGTTTTTTCATTCTAAAAATAACACTGATGAACTATGAAAAGCATGTTAAAACGATCACATCTAAAAGAGGTCAAATCACGACGTTTCAGCGACGTCGACAAATTGCCAAGAAGCAACGACAAATATTTTGCGTCTTCGCTGGGTTGTAAAGACGTCATAATAGTTACCACGACCACTTTGCAACTTCTCGTACCAGTTTGCAACGTCTTTGCTAAGTCATGTATTACTTGGGAGTGGTTGAAAGGAATGTAAAACCAAGGCATATGTGGACAACAGCACAATATCTGTGTAATGAAGTTAGGAACTTTAAAATTTGCGATAATATCTCGGTTTATTCTCATCTACCAACTAACACCTGTAGTTTCATCAAGGCCATAGCAAAAATTTATTTCAAATGGTTTTGCATCCAATAGAATTGGTTTTACCATAACTCCCTTCCCACCAAGAAGGAAAAAAAAATATATATTTCAATATTCTGTAAAAAATTGTATTACTGCTTATAGAAAACAATTTCAATTTAATTTTACTAATTAGAATGCGTTGTAGCGAAGCAGTGGATGTAAATTAACTTCCGGCATAAAATAAGATATAAACGTTTAAAGGGACATGTGTGGTTATAATTTCTGGCCCACACCGAGAACGCCAGTTCACATAAATATACAGTTGGGGAAGGCAGCAATACTAAATTTGCATTCTCAAACACAATTCCGAATTCATTTTGTATATGCAGCCGAAACTGTAACAGATTTTGGTTCTGTAATATGGTTTTTTGTTCGTTGTGATACAACAAGTCTATAAGGACCTCCTATAACTCAGAATTTCAGTTGAGATGTTAAAGGTTTAATATTGGTAAAGGCATTGAAAATACAGTAAAAGCATGGGAACAGAAGATTCTGAAGTGATTGCGATTTAAAAGCTATCCCCTGCAAAAATATTGCAAAGGAACTATCTTCCTTCTTAGGTATGGGTTTATATTAAATTACTTTCATTAAAGACCTCTTTCAAATAGCGGAACCGATTTTACAATTAAAGAATCGACGGCAATACGGTGTTTGAAAAATTTAAAAAGGCACTCAGGAATGCGCCGTGCTAAAATTTCGGCAAGGCGACAAAGACATTTCTGTAGAATATGCCGTGAATGCCGTCCCCTCGCAGAAACGCCAAACAGTAGCATATTATATCATCGTACGCAGAGAATCTACTCTGCTATCGAGCGAGAAACTGGAAACACCACAGGTGAGAAACCATTGTTTCAAAGTGTAATATTTTTGCATTTTTGAGTTCCTCTGTTATATTCGAGATGATTTTGAAATCTGTTCATTGTCTTTGGTAAAAAAAAAAATAAAATGTTATAATACTTAATTTGTAGTGTATATATACACTGCTCGCCATTAAAACTGCTACACCAGTAAGAAAAGCAAATGGCAGTATCAAATATACTGTGTCCATGATGCGATACTTCGCAATTTTGATGATGGACTAATTTCAACATACATGTTGATTTTTAGATAAGACGGTCCACAGCCGTAGCTAGAGATTCCAGCGCCCGGGGACAACTGAAGATTTCGCGTCCTCCTCCTATTTGGCAAAAATGGAAAACATTTCATTCTAAAATTCCTTAACTTCAATTTAGCGCCCCTTGGATGCTGTACCTGGGGACGGATGTTTCCCCTTGCTTTCCCCTAGCCCTTTAACTGTCAAGGTATTTTGATGATTTGGGTATATAAATTGTCAAATTTTTTTATTGCAAAAACCAAATGTTTAGTACAAAATAAAATATACTTAAGCAGTTAAAAATTGATATTTTGACGTACATGGGTAAAATTTTTAAAGTTTTATAGCCACTGCATATTTTCTTTGAGGCAGCTGTCACTTAACATGGCAGTTGCAATGTTTGCTTCTAGTGGAGCATTATTTTCTAAAAATGAAAAAAAAAAATAACTATTTTCTAAAACATAAATAAATATAAGTGAATACCTATTAGTAGTTCAGTAATTCAGTCTTATGTGGTACAACTGGAAACACTTTTCCAAGCACAAACCAACTCCACAATCACTACACCAGAATCGTGATTCCTTCCTTATCTTTTCCCCATTTTTATCCTTTTTCGAACAACACACTTTGCACTATCTTGTAGGCTCACGTTTCGCAGGAATAGGAGGAAAATGGGATATAAAATGTCGTTCAGTAAGACGGGCAGGGTTATCTATTGTAGGTGGTCTGCCAACATTCATTTGTCCAGAAGCTGCATCATCATATTTATGTAAAAGCTCTTCTACAACTTGGATTCGAAATTCTAAAAATGTAATACGTTTCTCAACTACATTTTTATAGAGCAAATATGAGTTCCAGAGTACCTTGTCTAGTAAATCTAAAAGTATCTTTTTATAATATTTTACCTGACGTTTTCGGATTGTTGGATGAAAGGATATTTCCTGATCACAGCGATCTACACCCATAGTTAGACCGTAATTAGAAACAATCTTCGGCTTGAGTATATCTTCAATTTTTTATTTTTGAGGCTGACCATGGAAGTATCATGAATACTGCTCATCAAACACACATCCTTCATCTTCGGTTGAAGAATCTAAATCATCTATATAACGTTTCAAAAACTGGACGTTATTTTACAACAAAAAGATCCCATGCACCTTGAACCAAATAACCTCTAACCTTTGAAATCTTCAGTAAAGTGCTGTCATCTATTGAACTGAGCGCACATTAACTTTTTCCGAGATACAGTCCGGTTTGACAAAGAGATGAAGCCGAAATAAACGTCTCCCGATATATATTCGGGTATAACAATACGATGCACTCAAAAAAAAATTACCCCGAGTAATACTCGGGCGTGACATTTTCGAACACTGGTGCTGTGCCCGAGATTATCTCGGGCATGACAGTTAAAAGGCTAGCAACACACCTTAGACTGTCTACATCCTGAATCTCAGTTATTTGGTGATGGGACATAGATATAAATTATAAAATATACTTGCTATATTTTGTAACTTATATCTCTAGAATAGTCTGTGAATAAGCATGTGGTATACAAAATATACCACAGACGTTGTTATTTCTTTTCCTTCGAGTTCGTGAGAGTTCTGTCACGTTTGAAGATAATATATTACCGAATTGCAGTATAATAAGAAAAGAATTTCATGTCAATGAGTTCTGGATATTACTCTTAGTGATATTAATATTGCATCTAAAATTTTAATGGGCGCAGCATACTTATGACATCACTTTACAATCACGTGTCTTCCTTTAGTCTTTTACCATTTAAATTTGACTTTAAATGGAAAGGTTGAAACTGTCCCTCTTGCCGGCCTGTCGACAGATAATGACGTGAGATGATATGCAAGTAGACTTGTAAGCAGAAATGATGATTCTCGCTATAAGGAGTTGATCAATAATTTTATTCTTCAAGGACTTAAAAAATCGCGTTTAGTTAGAGCAAAGATTTAGGTCACGCATTGTTCGCATAATGTTACTTCAAATGATGTATGTTTTATTTATCTTCCAATTGTTTTAACATATTTGCCTGCTAGTAAAGCTACTGCGAATATTAGGAAAAATATCAGTTTCAAATAGTATTTATTTTTATAGAAAAATTTCATTCTACAGGTTAAAAGATGATATTGGCTTTCAGATATTGTGCAAAATCTGAGTTAATATGAGGTACTGATGCAAGTTTCATAAACTGATGACCTCTTTTTTGTGAATAAAGTCTTCTTTTTTACTTCCTTGTACGAAATAAAAAGTAAGTATTGTAATCGCAAAAAGTTTCAGGCAGCATATTTCAAAGAAAATATCCATTTTGACCGCTATCGAATGCAGTTTACCGATGTTTTTGCGTGATATCTGTACGTAAGGGCAGAATAAAAGGACTCGTTTCCTCCAAAAAAATTATAAAACTGATTTAAAATTAATTCTGAAGAGAATTTTTCGTGGCGTTAGTACGAACGTATGTACGTACGTACGTACGTATTTCGCATAACTCAAAAACGAGTAGCCTCAGAATGTTGAAATTTTGTATATAGGACTGCTATAACATGTAGATGTTCACCCCGTATTTAGGTTGCAATCGGCCGCACCAAACGTATATAAATATATTTATACATATATCCACTCTGTTACCCGGCTCAGTGAAGTGTCTTTACTCTTATATGTTTGTAAATTGTACATTTTTTGCTTTAAAAATGATTGAATTATGTTGTTTTTATCTTCCGGTTAAGGTTTTTATGACTTTAGTTAATCTGTATGCAATATGTTCAGAATTGTCAACAATTTTAAAGTTGTTTAAGTGCCGCTAAGCCTTTTTTTTTTATGGCGGCCATTGATAATTTACATTTGAAACAGCAGACTAGTGGATTTGTTGCCAATCTAGAGGAACTTAGCTTCACAACAACAAAGATAAGGCCTTCATTTATTATTGCGAATTAAATCATCCTTTCTGGACATTTTCGAGGAAATAAGTGTTTAAGATTTACTTCGCAATTTTTAATATAGATATTTTGAGTTTTTATGTATCTTTCCCTTCTTGCGAAGTGAGAACTGAATTAATTGGATGAGAAATACTCAATCGTCTGTGAAAAACTGTTTCTTCTTTGTTTTGTTTGCTTAATTTCTTTTATATTTCATTCTAGTTTTATTATAGTATTTGAATAGAACATGCGGCAGCGATTAGATAATTCTATACTTTAAATGATATAACTTTTGTGCATTATGAGTTATAATATGAACGAAATATAATACTGTTAAGTGAATTTACCGCCAGAGTGTCGCTATGGTAAACAAATACTAGAGTGAATTTTAAAGAATGCATTTATTATATTGTGGTTTATGCGCTGTCGGCGAAGTAGATTTAATTTAATCCAATAAGTTTAAACGAAAGGCAGGAAAAAATGCGCATAATTTAATATTCCGTACAAGGAAGTCATATGGTGTACACATCAGATTTTTTAATATCATTAAACAGTATTTATTGTTTTCAGGAAATGGGAGTAAACCGGTTGCTATGTGACAAAATGTTTACATCTTCATGAAAAAGAGCTATAGCAAATTTTCTTCTTTCTTAGAGGAAACGAATTTTCCAGTCAGGGGGATATTTCGATCTTTTTATGCATTTAATATATTATTATTGGATTTTTAACAGAGTTAAATTTGCATTCTTCAAGAATGCTGAGACGTATAAAACTTGTGGCAAAAAAGCAAACTGAAATTCCTGTAGTTTTGCTGAAAAATCGCAATTTCGTTTCATGTCAAAAAAGTTGCGAACTCAGGAAAACATAATTCATATTTATTGATAATTATCCAATGTTTATTTTCCTTTAAAAATAACTTTTTCTTTCAGTTTATTAATCAATTAATTATCTGCATTTTTGATTGTAGTTCTTCCGACTGTAAAAAAATATGGCATTTCGCTATGTGTGCTGTCATTATGTAAAATGGTTGCATGCCCAAGAAGCAAATGGAAGATGCATGGTAATACTTAAGATAATATTTGACTGCGTAAACTGTTCTATAGTCTTTATACTCTTAATTGCTTTCTTAGTTTTCTCAAGTACAAACTATGATTTTTATAAACAATATTTTAACTACTTATTGCATCGACATTGATGTGTGGTGTTGTTGTTATTACTTATGCTCACTTGTCCGAAATAGTCAGCTCAAGTCCACGAAGTCCCTCGTGGTAAGGAGCGCAAGATTAGGCCCATCGCTGGCAACAGCCTTGAGCACGTAACATGTGATAGTGTGATTTGGCTTAGTCCCCCCCCGCAATTTGGATAGCACCCCCGGGTAACGGGTCCGAGGATCTCCCATCCCTCACCTCTTTCACCAAATCACACGAGAGAACATTCGGCTTGCCGCATATTGAGGATGCCGCCATACCGCACCGACACTATACATTTAAAAAACATCCATGTCTTCTCCGGGATTCGAACCCGAGCCCTTCGGCACGGCAGTCAGCGACTCTACCACTATACCGGTTAATATGTAATTTGATTAAGTAAGGCCTTAGCTGATTATATAAAGAGGCCAATTAGCTATGGATAATTAGGCTTAAGATAAGATGTTTGATATATAAATTTAAATCAAGATGCAAAATCTATTTCACTTTGCACTAAAAAAACTTCTTGTTTCATAATTTATAAATCTGGTTAGAGTCACCTATAAAGTTAAAACAAAATTTCTTCAGCGTAAATGGTAATTTTTTTTCAACGACTATATTCGTAAGAATGTAGTGCATATACTGGCTTCTGCGATTTTTCCACATACTAAAAATAATCCAATATGTCTCAGACCCGTCAGTGTCTAGATTAATGAATGTTTGATATACCAATCTCTCCCTCTGTAATGTTTATTTTCCTCTTTATTAAATCTTTCATCCGTGGATATTCACTCTTTCTTTTCCTTGCGTGTCTCTCTTCAAGGATCTTTAATCTTGATCATTCTCCATATCTCTCTCTTTGGAATGTTTGCTTTCTCTTTACGAAATACCAGTGATTTGATTGCATTTCAAGTAACTAAGGTGCGTTTTTATCCCTAGAGAAAAAGCTCATTTCTATGTCTCTCATTCTCTTTCTCTCAATCTAAGAACCTACTTCAATTTAAATACCTTTACCGAAGTATTCAGACATTGTTTGTGGTTGAACTCGCGAAAAATTTTAACACTAAACTTATAATGGAAATCACAGGTTTTAAAACTTCTGCTGCATATATAAGAAAAATGCATTTTTAGGTATTGCGAATTAAAATTAAAAACAAAACTTACCCGTTTCAGGCTATACTGTAGAATAATAAAGTCAAAAATATTATTTTACGTTTATACTATCGAAAGTATCCATATTATTCAAAGTTATGTATAGTATATTCAAAGTTATGTATCTAACAAGCAGAGAGAAGGATGCCGCTGTAGTACTTCTCTAATAACAATGCAGAAAATACGATTCATAGTCATACATTTTTCAGTCTGATGCGATATGGAAACAACATAAAATGTTTCGAGATAAAAATGAACTAATTCTCTCTCCTTATATCAGCAAAAAAGGGCACGCAGTTTTTAATGATTTTCGTCTTTCTACTTAAATGGTTGTAAAAGCTCAAGTTATATCCAATATTTCACCTATATTCAATTTTAGTCGATTAAATGTGGCAAAAGGTTGATCATAACTGATCAGAAACAAATAACGCAAACTAACAAATACACAAACAGTAATTCTTCTTTATATTGTTGCGTGCGTAAGGGTTCGTTATGAAATGAATGCACAAGTCCAATGAAAAATGAACAAAAATTTATTATTATCACAACAGAAATGCTTAAATTTTCTCAAATTATCATGCAGTATCACAATATCTCACAGTAGTTAACGTTTAACTACTTAAATGTACAATAGAACGTAATTCAAAACAGCTAAAGAACGCTAATCCGCGAATTCGCTACAATCAACAACAGTAGTTTTCTAAACAACAACAAACTAAGCAACTACTACAAACTGAGATGTTTTCCTCCTTTTATAAGATTTTAAAATCACGCGCTAGAATTTTCCAGTACTTTCTCGAAATCAAAAAGAGATATTTATTTAACGCACGCGCTCTTGTATTTTTAATTTTTCCGGATTAGCTTTCTTTTAATATTCGTCACGCGCTGCACTGTGCGGGAAATAAAACCATTTAATTTATAATTGAACCAACATTAGCTTTTTAAATACCAAATTCGTAACACTGCCCCCTTCCCAAGGACTGCACGTCCCGGGCAGTACAATCCCTGGACAGGAAGCTAAACTTACAACTGTGGCATAAATGCAACTGAGGCATAAACATTACATTACAATATCAAACAATATAAACAATAAATGCAATAACTAACTTAAACAAATCAAATGCTATCAAATACTAAATACAAAACAAATACTAAATACAAATCAAATACTAAATACAAATTAAATACTAAATACAAATCAAATACTAAATGCAAATCAAATACTAAATACAAATCAAATCAAATACACATTTATAAACAAAAAGGACCATGGTCTGATACTATTTACAATTATTTACATTACGTACTATGGCCATAGTAATGAGCTAACCTGTCGTAATGAACAACTTTAGGTTTAGAATTCGAAGACTTACGAATCCGAACCACGATGTCATTCAGCCTTTTTAGGACTATATACGGGCCATCCCAAGGTGACTGTAATTTCGGACAAAGTCCTTTCCGTCGAGTCGGATTCCACAACCACACCTCGTCTCCTTCGTGGAACTGATGTTCAGTAGCTCTTGTGTCGTAGCGGGTCTTCATCTTCTTCGTCGCCAAGTTGACTCGCTCTCGTGCAAAGTTGTGCATCACTTCAAACCGGGCCTGGAGATCTTGAATATATTCCTCAGACGATGAAGGAGCATCCGTAGGGCGGCCAAACAATAGATCACAAGGCAGACGAAGGTCACGACCGAAGAGCATCTGTGATGGAGAATAGCTGGTAGTCTTGAGTTTCTTTTCGACCCTGGTATGATTTCGGCAGCTTCCCAAGCTGGATCTTTCGGACAAGGCGTTAGCATTTCCAGGCGAGGATCCTTCTTGAGGATGGATAGTCATGCCATCAGATGCTGAAAGCAGTTTGTTGTTTTTCAAGTCTAAGGAAAAATTGTATTTCCTTAAAAAGTCCAATCCGAGTATGCATGGATGTGTGATATCCGCCACATAAGCCGTGTGATGGTAGGCGGCATTTCCAAACGTGATGCTTACGTTTAACTTCCCAGTTATGTCGATCTTATTACCAGACGTAGTCTGAAGTGTAACACAGGATGGCGTCCAAATAAGTTTATCTTTAAACTGTTCAGCTAAATCATTCCTAATGATGGTAACATTAGCTCCTGTGTCAATGATCATATTGCAAGGAACTCCATCGATATTCCCATTAATGGACAGTCCGTTACTGTTGCCACTCACTGTATAAATTTTAAGCGCTTTAAAACAAGGTTTTTCATTATCTGGCAACCTCCGTTCCTCGATATGGTCGCTAATTTGTTTACTGCGTCGTTGCTGAGAAATGGTCTTATTTTCCGTATCTCGGGGTGTTTTCCAGTTTCTTCGTATGTGGCCTTCAACTCCGCAGTTCCAGCACTTTAGAACCAGTTTCTTTTCACTTCTGTTCCGTCTCAAGCCACTGACTTGTCTGGTAAAATCATCTGCTTTATATTCCGTACCCTGGGGCGTTCTGCAATTCCGTCTTAGGTGACCTTCACTACCACATCTCCAACACCTTGGAGCCACTTTCTTCTCGCTCCTACTTCGTATCAAAGCTTCGACTTGTCTGGATAAATCATCTAAACGAGCCATCAATTGGTCCCCTGGGTCGTGGACTCGCACAGCTCTGACTGGGTAGCGATCTCTAAGAGTTGCTTGCTGGGCTGCCTCCAATTTCATGGCGTACAACAGAGCGCTTTTTATGTCCTTTACATTTGCCATTCGAAGAACTTTTTGTATTTCAGGATCCCGGATGCCGTCGATGAAATATTGCAGGGATAGGATTTCCCTTGTTTCTGTCCGGCACTCCGAAAAGGCGTGATGTGACAGCCTTTCAACATCCGTGGCGAGCTCCTGAAGTGTTTCGGTGGGCCTCTGCTGACGGGATTTTAGTTGAAGCCTGCTGCAGTCTTTCAAACACTTTTCACCAAAGCGCAGTTCCAATGCGCCGGATAGGGCTTCAAAGTCTAGTCTCTGGTTTTCGGGAAGCGTCTGCAGGATATCCGCTGCGTCTGCTCTCAGAGAAGCGGCGAGATGACAGGCCTTAGCTTGGGAATCCCATCCATTCGCATCCGCAACGATAGAAAATTGTGTCCTATACACCTGCCAGGAGGTCTTCCCATCATATGTAGATAGTTTCAGAACGGAACGAGCAGGCATCGATAAAAATTTGAAACCTTCAGAATTGTTTCCTACCGTCGCTATGCACTTCTTTAGGCTGTCAACTTCTTTGGCGAAGGCAGCAGAAACCCTATCATCAATTTGTTGTTCGACGGCAGAAACTCTCTCTTCTATATGTTCTTTTACAGAAGAAATTCTTTCTTCTACTTGTTCTTTTACCGAAGAAACTCTTTCTTCTATTTGTCCAACTTTAGTTTCAACCGCGTCTATTCTGCCTTCCATAGCCTCAAATTTATTTTCTATTACGCTGGTAATTTCTCTTTTCATTTCGTCCTGACCTGCTTTCATCTCATTTTTAAGAGATTTCATCTCTTCCTTAACGGATTCCTGGCCCAATTTCATTTCTCCTTTAACGGATTCCTGGCCCAACTTCATTTGTTCCTGTGCCGTTTTAATTTCTTACTTGAGGGATTCCTGGCCCAATTTCATTTCTTCTTTAAAAGATGTTTGGCCAGCTTCCATCTTTTCTTGGAAAGCAGCAAAAGCAGTAATGAGCTGTCTCAATTGTTCTTCCATCCCTCTTGTTATTGGCATTCAAATCCCACTTCTGACACAAAAAATTGTTGCGTGCGTACGGGTTCGTTATGAAATGAATGCACAAGTCCGATGAAAAATGAACAAAAATTTATTTTTATCACAACAGAAATGCTTAAATTTTCTCAAATTATCATGCAGTATCACAATATCTCACAGTAGTTATCGTTTAACTACTTGAATGTACAATAGAACGTAATTCAAAACAGCTAAAGAACGCTAATCCGCGAATTCGCTATAATCAACAACGGCAGTTTTCTAAACAACAACAAACTAAGCAACTACTACAAACTGAGATGTTTTCCTCCTTTTATAAGATTTTAAAATCACGCGCTAGAATTTTCCAGTACTTTCTCGAAATCAAAAAGAGATATTTATTTATTTAACGCACGCGCTCTTGTATTTTTAATTTTTCCGGCTTAGCTTTCTTTTAATATTCGTCACGCGCTGCACTGCGCGAGAAATAAAACCATTTAATTTATAATTGAACTAACATTAGCTTTTTAAATACCAAATTCGTAACAATATATATAGAGTTTGTAAAACTTACAAATTTTTGATTAACGAACTCTACGATTTGAAAGCGAGCAGTAGCAGCACATTTGTAAATATAGCTTTTTTATCTCCAACGCGCGAGACTGTTGTCACTCGGAAAAATGAGTGCGAAAATTGTTTTCGGCTTTTTTAATTAATATCTCGACCGATTAAAGTCGTAAGAAGATGGAAACAGTCGAAATGGCTTTCCACAAAATTTTGGAATCGGGAATAATGTATTTAACCCTTTCGCCGCCCTCTCCTGTCCGCGAAAATTTCTCCACAGCGGCCCTTTGCTTTTCGCAAGGTGTAATGTTGTTTTCTCTGTACATACATAACTTTCGCAGTGGATGAATTTAAATAAATATTAAGCAAAATTATAAGGAAATAAATGATAGTGAAAAAGTCATAATATCTCTGCTTATTTCTAATAGCAGGATTCATTTGATAACATATTATCCAGGCGGTCCATTCCTCCCATTTTGTTGTTGCAATCTTTTACAATTATTATTTTTTTTTTTTTTTACAGTTCTTTTCCGTTTTTCAACATCAGTCATAGAATTATTATGGACTGTACTGATTAAACGTATATCCTTCTTGTCTTTCCAATACACAACATAATTTTTTCTCTTTTTCTGCTGAGTAGACGTTGAATATCTCTCACTCTCTTCTATCTTATGTAAAATGGCGCTAATATTCATAAAATCCGCGGGGGGGGGAGAAATTCAATTTGAAATACAATACCTGATTAGTACTGCCCTCTAGGAGGTATTAAAACAAACACAAATGAAAACTCAAACAAGTAAACATTTAGAAAATGTTTCAAACGTTTAAAAGTTTTAAAGTGTAGAAGAACGCTTGAAATGTTACGGCCGCTCTGCAGAAGTTTAATTTGAACGCGCTAGATGCGTTACGGACGACGAAGAGGTTAATGTTTTGCAATGCTATTTTTAATTTATTGTAAAACTTCGACATTTTTATTAACAAATTCTACGATTTGAAAGTGAGCAATGGCAACACTCCTCGAAATAAAGCAGATTTTTATCCCTCGAGGGCACGGCGTTGCACTCGGAAAAATGAGGGCAAAATTCGCGTTTTCAGAGTTTTAAATTAATATCGCTGATTTTTTTTTTTTTTTTTTTTTTTTTTTTTTTTTTTAGTCCAAAGGGATTTGAATCCCGAAGGACTATTAGTTTCGTTTTGTCATTTTGCGTCGGACTCATAAATGTCGGTTCACTTTTCAAACTGTTGCCACAAAATGTTAGAGTCCTGCATTATATTTGAAGAAATTAAATAATGAAAAATCTGCATAAATGTATGTATATTTCTCGTATTGTGATAAAACAACGGTACATAGAGTCATCGAATTTTGAATAACGTAATCCTCCAACGAATATGAGCATGTGGAAGACCAAATTTGAAATTTGAAATTTGTTTTATGATCGATTTCCTATTTTTTAAAACTTTGACGAATTTTTTATTAACAAACTCAAGGATTTCAAAGCGAGCAATGGCAACGTTGTGCAGAAAAAACATTTTTATCTCCAGCGCGTGAGTCTCTGTATCGGAAATTCTAAAGATATGCTCGTTTTAAAACTATTTTGCGATATTGCTGTTGCACTGAATCTTATGGTTTAAGTGCGAGGAACATGATATTTAATAAAGAAAGGTAACACACAAAATGTTAAAAAACGCCCCTTTGGACGTAATTTAAAATCTGAAAAAAGTTCAGATTTTTTTTTTTTTTTCTTAATTTTAAAATTTTTATTTAAAAAAAAAAACAAAAAATGATAAATTAGTCAATAATATCCGAGTTTTTAGACTTTCTCCACAGACCCAAGATGTTGAACATTAGTCATTTGGCTACAACCCATTCGTTTCTCGTGTGGTCCGACGCGCGTCTTCGTGAAGTTGATTCAAACGCTCTTCATCAAACTCATTTGGTCGTCCGGGACGAGCAGCGTCTTCGGGGTCAAAATTTCCATTTTTGGAATTTGGCAAACGAATTTCTTGCAGATCGTTTAGGCATTGCACTTCTCCATACACTTCACAAATCTCTCGGGCAACTTCTGCAGCATTGGCGCTTCTATTAAACGCAAAAAGAAGAAGGTATCGAAATGTTTATTTTTGTCGACTTGACCCTCCATTTCAGTCATCTGAAAAATAACAAAAATTAGCTCAGACAAAAGACTCATCTTGTAGACTGAAAGAAGATTCTCTTTCGAATAACACAAAACATTATGGCAATACATTTTATTTTTAACGCGTAATTTTAAACACAACATAAACGGCCATTACGTATGTTTCAACCCAATATATAGACTTGCCTATTTGCCCTCCATAAACAAAATCATAGATTTAAAACCAAAAGCATTCCAGTTTTTAAATTAAGTAAAATTAATTTTTTCAACTGGTTTCAGTTTTAAAGGCAAACGCAACTACGAAACAATAAAAATATACAATATGTTTCGAAGTAGAAATAAAAGGAAACTGAAGAAAATATAATAATAGTTCAGGTGTAAGGTAAAGGAAAACTTGAAACGAATTTAAACTTACAATACAAAAATATATCCAATATTAATAGTAACTAAATAGCTAGGTCCCCAAAATATAACGCAATAATTATCTTATGCAGAGTTATGACTGAAGAGCCCAACTAATCAATTTGCTGCAATTTATTTGCTTAAAATATGTTATAAACATTATGCGAAATTATTAAACAAATACTATAAGTTAAATGAATCATATTTCTACTACAAATGCTGGTGAAAAATCTAAATTCTTATTCCGTTTTAGTGTTCCTTAAGTACTAAACTAAATTACTGAAGACGTTGATGAACACCATTCGCGACATAGGCGGAAAACTTCAGCAGTAATTTCCCTTCAACATATGATACATTATTTTTTGAGCAGTATTTTTAATATAAAGTTTTCGACCAGAGGGACGGTAACGCAGAAGGGCTATTAGTCCCAGATCGGCATTTTGTGGGTTTCACTTTAAACGGCGAATAAATTTTTGAATTGTTGCCACAATATATTATTATATTATCGTTATATTTAAAGAAACAGAATAATGAAGAAGCTACATTAAATATATGCATGTATGTTTCTTGCACTGTGAAAAAAACGACGGTACCCAGAGCCATAAAATTTTGAATAACGTAATCCTCCATCCGAACATGGGCACCTGGATGCCCAAATTTTGAATTTCACTTTGTTGTATTATCCATTTCATCTTTTTCAAAATTGTAAGAAACTTTTGATTAACAAACACAATGATTTCAAAGCGAGAAGTGGCAACGCTGTATGACCAAAAAAAATATTTTTATCTCCAACGCGCGAGACTATCTATTGGAAATTCAAAAGATATGTTATCTTTAAATAATTCTTCATATTGATGTTGAATTAAATTTTAAGTACGAAGGTACTTAAGATTGGTTTAAGTACGAAAATCGTGATATTTATTAAAAAAACGGTTTTGGAATCATGTGCTAAAAATTAATTAAATGTAATGTTTTTCTCTTGCATGGGAAAATCTAGAAATGCGCTTAGTTAGTGATAACAGAAGCTTCATGCAATGATTTAAAAAAGGTCTACAGAAAGGGGGGGAGTATTTGTAGCTTCTGAAATCAAAAATATATATATATGAGAGAAATCAAAAATAATAATCAGAGAAATATGAATAAACAAAAATGTTTTATTGTTTAATTTTTAGGGCCCACCAGCGGCCGAGCGGTAAGGTCGCTGAACACTGGTAGTTCGGTCCGAGGTTCAAATCCCGCGAACGGGCTGTTTGCATGGGTGTTTTCGTGGTTTTCCCCATGTGTAACGTGTATACGAGCCAGTTTCCCTTAGAAAGTCCTCCACGAAAGGCATCCCTCCTCTTAGGCAGATAGCCCTAGTGTGCTTTGCCATAATTAAATACACCACACCACGTTTAATTTTTATTTGTTTATTTTGCGTGTGTTTAAACAAAAAACGAATAGATTTCCCATTTCTCCAGTCATGTTCATCTGGAGGCAAGTGCCTCAAGAAATGCCAAATGAACTTAGCCTATTTCTAAGCAAACCTGCATACATTTCAGAATTTTAATTAATAATTTAGATTAATTTTAATTAGGAAATAAAACAAATTAAATTGTACATTAGCAAGTTAATAACGACAAGCGGAATTTCGGAAAAAGCACTTAGCTGAGATTAAAAAATATAATTAAATTGAAAATAAAAGGAACTGCAATAAAAAATTAGTTAAAATAGATTATGCATTGTTTTGCTAATGTTGCTGTTATATTGGCACTTTCGTACTCCATTAAAATCTATTAGGGCAAATTATGTTTCACTTTCCTTATTTCTAATTACATTAAATATAATATTCTTAAATTTTTCAGTTGTTACATCGGGAACAGTATATTTTAATTTTTGGAATTAGTATAAATAATTTGACTTTAGCAGGCGTTAAATTGTATATACTGTAAAGCATATGTAGGTTTAAATTACTCTGATAGATTCTTTTCTTTTTTTTTTTTTGTTAGCGATTTTTAATGATAAATTTAATTAATATGCATTTAAAACACGAAGATTTTCGTGATTTATTTATTTAACAATTTGCCTTTGTACGGATTTTTAAATTTTAATAATTATTGGCATAGGTACAATATTTTAATTTCCTGGTTTATTCATGACCGTGATCTAGTGTCAGATAGTGCTTTCATTTTCCCATATTTTAGGTTCTGGTTTTGACACACTTTTGAAAATCTAACATATATATTACATGCTTTTTTCTGTTTTTGACTGCACTTTGATTTTTGTCTAATTTAACTATTTTTAAATGTGTAGACACATTAGGTTATTTCAAAGCAGTAGCAAAATGAGCAATGCCTTCGCCGGGACTCGAAACACGGAACTTCCAAATATGCGCCTTGTGTGCTGACACCTACACCATAAAGGCATGTTACGAAGGCGGGAAATATACCTTATATACTCCCCCTTGTAAAGGACGACTGGGGATTAGCGGACCCAATCGCCGAATCCTGGTGGTGGAGAATCACCATTCACCACCTTTTTAAAATCAAGCCCCACTGTAGATTTATTAGGCTGTTTTGAAGCAGGAGTAGATGAAAAATGAGCAATGTCCTCGCCGGGAATCGAACCTCGGACCTCTCGAATACGCACCGACTGTGCTGACTATTACACCACGAATGCATGATAAGAAAGCGGGAGCAATACCTTATAAACGTGCAAAGTGCTTTTTCTGATTCCGACCTGTCAGTGTTGGGCTACTAATGTGCAATTTAATTTGTATTTTCCTAATTAAAATTTTTCAAATATTAGTTTAATTTCTGAATTCTCTATTGGTTAGCTCAAAAACAGATAAATTGTATTTTATATTTTGCAGATATCAACACCTTTATTAATAATATATCACGGGCAATGTGATAACCATTTAGAAATAATTTTGTTTATTCACATTTCTCGAGTCTTTAAGTTATTATTTTGATTGAATTTTATTTTTGTTTAGCTTGAGATTATATACGTGTGCTTTTTGGAATTGGATTCTATTTCAATTTTTTGCTTCATTTAAATTTAAAACAAATTTGCCTAAGTTTTAAAGCTATCTCACTTTTGTTAACTTTATTGACTAATTGCTGGCTCCGTTTTATACTAAATACTTTTGGTTCTTCTTTGCCATATCCGAATATGATAACTGAATTTCCTTTATATTAAAATTTATTTTAAATTACATATGCGTTTCTATATCCACATGTAGGTAAAAGAATCAATATAAGAATTGCGTTAATGCTTACATAGACTTCTTGATGCATCGAATATTGTATCACTTGTAAAATGTCATATTAATAAGCATTATGTACAGCATAAGAAATTTTCGCTTTTTGAATGAATTTTTAATAAATTATAACGTTATTTAAACTGTGTATAGTTTTTTAGTAGATATATGTACATTATAGATAATTTATGAAAGTGCGTGTGACTTACTTGAAAAGATCAATTCCTCTTAAAATATCCTTTATTTACACTTAAATAAAAGCTTAGAAAGGAGGATGAAGTATTTCTGTATCTTGTAACGTAGAAAAATTATTTTTACTTACGTTAAGGAGGAGTAAATTCTTAAGATTCGTGCAATAATCCATTGCCGAGGTATAGAACTGGGAGCAGAATAGAGCGAAATTTTATTTCTGAAGTGGCAAGTTCTATAAGTCACAAAACAAGTGTTTGTGTCTTAAAAATTCTAGCGGTAGCTTTAGATTGTAGATCAATATATGTTTCATGTATTAATAACTTAACTTTGGATTTTTTTTTTTTTTTTGGTATCCTCAGAATTCGTAAAGCTTCGTTCTTTTCGAGATTCCTATGGCTTTGATTGGATTTCGCGAAAAGGCCCACGGCGGAGTGTGACTTTTAACCTTCTTCTGCTTACTTTCTCGATTCCGAAGAATTTCTTTCCTTAAGCTTTTTTTAAATCCCGTGAGAATCCCTTTTTTTTCCTCACGGGAGATATTTTAAAGATAGAATTTTTTACTCCTGTCGTTCCTGTACTTATTTTTCTGCCTTGTCGATGGCCTTTGGTAGGTGAGCTCTTTGGCAGATTGTTTTTTGCCTCGATTTCGCCTAGTTAAACGATTTGACTCGGCATCGATTATCCCTAAGGAATCTGCCTTTTGTCCTTCCTTTTCGATGGTCTCGTTCGACAGTGCGGAAGACTGGTTTTTTTGGATTTTTATAAAAGAAAAATACGTGAAGGAAGTGACAAATTAACAAGATGCCGTTGGTTTCGTAAAAATTCGAATTCCTTTCGCGATGGTGTTAGGAAAGCTGGAGAAACAAAGATGTCACAAACTCTTGGTTAAATTCCTCATTACGGCTTTCTTTGAAAATAACTGCATTGCTTCATCCAAAAAACAAGATCACAGAAAGGAAGAACTATTTAATTTTTCCTTTGTAGCAAAACTCCTACAGTAAACGCTTTTGAGTTGGATATGCACATTTTTAGTTTTATTTGATCACTACCAAATGTTGCTTCAGTGAAGAAGAATGTCAATAAAATCTTTTGCATGTGCATATAGAATTATGTACCCTTTTGTGCCAAAAATGCTGGCATGATATACCTGCTAGATAACTACATCTTTAGTAATAACAAACACACAATCATTCATTTTTCTTGATCAGTTGAGGTAATTGGTTGTGTGTTGTGTAGAGAATTTGTCTGATAGCGTTATAAAAACTAGGTGAATGATTTTCTGATTTATGGAAATCTTAATTTTATTTGATTCTGAATTAATTATTTTAATGCTTTAATTTTGGGGAAAAACAGATGCTTCTGGGAATATTATTTAGTTTAAAAGAATATTATTTATTTTTCTTTTATTTGCAATTTTGATTCATTTCTTTTATTTGCAAGCTTTGATTCATTGTGAAAAGAAGCAGGGAAAGGGAGGCAATTTTGCTAAGTCATGATTTCGCGCGCTTTGTCCTTTAGAATGTTCTAGAAGGAATTTCATTGTGCAGTTGACCTTAGGACAGAAAGTACGTGACAGAAGGGTCAGAGGTTGCCACTTTTGTAAGTCATTCAGGTTTTTGGCGATTGAGGGTCCGGTTGTTGGCTAAGTGAAGAAGGGCGCGCATGCGCGATCACCCTTATTTCCGCATTCAGGGGTTGAAAACGCAAATTTTGCCAAAATAAAGGGGGCGATAATTGAAGCCATAAAGGGAGCCCGCGTTTGTGAAGGAGAGGAAGAAAAATTCGAGTTTGAATCACTTTTTTGTGTGACACTTTTCGTGCGAGACTTGGCAAGACTTGCTTGCGGAACTTACTTTGGACGTTACTCTTGAAACTTGCTCTGGGATTGAGTGTTCTAAACGATGTAATTTACGAAGAGAGATGCTCCCCTGCCGCGTTCTCGAGTTTGAATCACTTCTCGTGCGAGACTTGGAAAGACTTGCTTGCGGAACTTACTTTGGACTTTACTCTTGAAGCTTGCTCTTGGGATGAGCAAGAACAGGCGAGCCGTAATTGCCTAGAGAGACGTTTCTGGCCGTGAGCTGCAAACATGCTCCCCTGCCGCGTTCTGGTTAAAAGGCGAAATTGAACCAGGCGAGTGACTTAAGATTTTCAAGACCAGGCGGACAGCCGTGCTGGGCAGCAGTGCTCCTTTTTCTGTTTTCCAGAGTAAAAATAGCTTCGTCGTTATGAAAACCAGTTACCTGCGTGTGTGTTTCGTCAATAGTGCCAGGACAGGACGATGTCTTCTGAAACTTCCATTTGTGACCTTAAAAATGAGGCCCGCCGACGTCAACGCTTATTAGGATACGAGTCCTCCACTTCAAGACGTCCTTACAAGATAAGTCTATTTTTTTGTGTTTGAACTTTAAGTAAGGTTTCAACGACTTCCTTGGAATGTAAAATAACAACGTCGAATCTTAAATTAATTCTCAGGCTTTCAATTGTTTCCCTTTCCCCTTCTAAATTACCAAGACAACCTTAAGGTTTTTATATGAATTAGGATGTAATAATTTAAGTTGTTTGTGTAACCTTCCTTAGAACAGATGTGAATTGCAAATAATATGTTTTCCTTAACCTCTTAGAAATTATAGATCGGGTACCCGTTGAATTAAAAGAGTCATGTAATAATTTTGCAAATCATGAATTTAAATGTAACAAAAAATAAATGACAAATTGAAGAATCCCCCTGTGTCTAAAAGAAGTAAATTAAAAGGTAACACAAATAAGAAATTAGACTCTCTGATGAGGATAAGATTTAATTTTTATTGTGAGGAATTTGAATAAACTGATATTTAATCTGGAAACATATTACTTATGTGTTTTTTATATCTGTTATGTGTTTTTCTTATATATATATTGATTTTACATGTTGTTTATTCGATCCTCTCACGGCGCGGTCCCGAATGCATTTTCACAACGCAATGCATTAAAAATTCACTTATACGATCACTAAAAGTTTGGTAATTAACAAACTCTTAAGAGTTTAGTTTCTCAGTTGATATTTAGTTAGTTGCGGTTTCACCTGTCTGTTTCTGCATTAGTTTCCTCCGTAAGAGGAAGTTGTAATACGTCAAAGTATAGAAACAGAACATTGGTGCAGTAGCTTATTTAACATGTGTTTATTCCAATAAATATTAGAGTTCATCTTAATGATAAGTACCATGTCAAATGCTGGTGACGGAAGTGTAGGACACTGTAGTATCAGTAGTATCTGTAGGACACTGTAAATCAGCCTTTGATCTTTAAATCATCCATGTGCTTCGATTTGAGATTACACGAACGAAAAATTTTTAATTTAGATTATAGTATTGTGTTTAAGAAATGCATTAATGTTTTTTTTTTTTTTTTTTTTTTTTTTTTTTTTATAAAGACGTCTAACTATATAATCATTAAAATAAAATAAAACCTTAAATAACTTCAGCAAATTAGTGAATTATTCCATTATATTTTTTTAAAGTTATTTGACTAATTTATTTGACAAACAAATAAAAATGTAGAAAACATTTTTATTTGTTTTTAAAGCATTTAGCCTTAAAAATATCAAAATTGCTGCTGAAAACATTTATTACTTAAAAAACCAAATTCATTATTCTTTTCAAATTCATGATGAACTGTAATAAATATTTCGTATTTATAAATGATCTTGCTTAAAACAAATATACAGCCTACATTATTTAAAGATAAGTATTTTAAACTTCAGCTTATTTAATTTAGTATTCGCTTCTTTCTGAAGTGACATATAGTCAAACCAAGTATCGTTATCGTACACGCACCTTTCTCCAGCAAGCGAGGGACCACTGTGGGGGGCAATAAAAATATTATGTATAATGAAAATGGGTGCAAAGCTTACTTGGTTTTCTAAAAATTCAACTTTATTCATTCCTTAATAAGGTTTCATTTAAGCTTCAGATATAAACGTATAGGTTATCTCTGTATTAGAAATCTCAATACCCGTTCATTGACAAAGATTTTACAAAAAAATAAGACACATTTTATGAAAAAATCTGATGTGTACACCACATGACTTCCTTGTACGGAATATTAAATTATACGCGTTTTTTCTTGCATTTCATTTAAACTTATTGGATTGAATTAAATCTACTTCGCCGACAGCGCATAAACCACAATAGAATAAAAGCAGTCTTTAAAATTCAATCTAGTATTTGTTTACCATAGCGACAATCTGGCGCTAGATTCACTTAACAGTATTAATAATTATATAACAGTTAACTTATATAATAATTATATAATAGTTAACTTACATATTTCGTTCATATTATAACTCATAATGCACAAAATTTATATCATTTAAAGAATATAATTATCTAATCGTTGCAAAATGTTCTATTAAAATACTACAGTTAAGCTAGATTGATATATAAAAGAAATTAAGCAAACAAAACAAAAAAGAAACAGTTTTTCACAGACGATTGAGTATTTATCATTTAATTAATTCAGTTCTCACTTCGCGAGAAGGCAAAAATACATAAAACCTCAAAATATCTATATTAAAAATTACGAAGCAAATCTTAAACACTTATTTCCTCGAAAAAATTCCAGAAAGAATTAAGCATGATTTAATTGGCAATAATAATTGAATGCGTTATCTTTGTTGTTGCAACAAATCCAATAGTCTCCTGTTTCAAATGTAAACATCAATGGCCGCCATAAAAAAAGCTTTAGCGGCAATTAGACAACTTTAAAATTGTTGATAATTCTAAAAATATTGCATACAGATTTATTAAAGGCATAAAAACCTTAACCGGAAGATAAAAACAACATAATACAATCATTTTTAAAGCAAAAAATGTACACTTTACAAACATATAAGAGTAAAGAAACTGAGATCACTGAGCCGGGTAACAGAGTGGATATATATATAAATATATTTATCTATGTTTGGTGCGGCCGATTGCAACCGAAATACGAGGTGCACATCTACATGTTATAGCAGTTCTATATACAAAATTTCAACGTTCTGAGTCTACTCGTTTTTGAGTTATGCGAGATACGTACGTACGTACGCACGTACGTACATACGTTCGTACAGACGCCACGAAAAATTCTCTTCAGAATTAATTTTAAATCAGTTTTATAATATTTTTTTTAAGAAAAAGAGTATTTTATTCTGTCCTTACGTAAAGATATCACGCAGAAACATCGTTAAATTGCATTCGATAGCGGTCAAAATTGATATTTTCGTTGAAATATGCTGCCTGAAACTTTTCGCGATTACAATGCTTCCTTTTTACTTCGTACAAGAAAGTAAAAAATGCTTCTTTCATTTTATGATCAGGGAATGTTATCAAAATTTTCTTCTAATTAATGCTTTTTAGAATATCCTTTTGTTGTTCAGAAAATTACCTGAAGTAATAAATTATATGTGTTAACTGCGTTCTACTAATAGTAAATGAATTATCACCTTCAAAGGACTTTACAGAAGTAACCTGAAGCTTCTTTCGCTCTAATGATAATTTCCTGTAAAATACTTGACCAATTATTATTTAACTCCTTATACAAATATATGTAAATGAAAACATTATTTACGAATTATATTAGGACGTGAAGTGTAGCTCGTTCATACTTGTCCGTATGCAGGGATCGTTGCGTGTTGTTTCTCTAAGCGTTCTTAGACGGGAATCTACTTCTTTATACTCTTTTTATTTCGTATCCTTTCATGAAACAGAAAAACATTTTCATTAAAATTATAAATTATTTAATGTCTGTTAATACTAATACATCAGCTTAAAGTTCTATTAACTGCTGCTACACTTAACAGCAATTTCAAATCTGTTTACGTTTTGAAGATTAAAACTCCCTTTTTACCATTTTATTAACGAGTTATTACTTAGTTAAAAAATTTTAAAATAATATATATTCCTTGTTTATTCTCACATTTACAAGGTTTTGTATATTGAGCAACGTAGCACACATTTGAAAATTTTTAAAGCGATGTTACTGTCATGCGATGATTTATTTAGCAGCTGTATTTTTATCTCGATCTTTTTTACAGTGACAGTTTTAAAACTATTAAATTTAATCGTCACTTGAATTTCTACTATCATGTTTTAAAATTGAGATGTTTTTCCAATTATTTTGCTTTCTATGAGGATTTTCCTTCGCGTTTCTCTCCTGTGACATTTCGTTTTACTTCTTCATTCCCATCTGCAACAGGGCTGCAGAACTGTGTTTATTTTATCATAAATTTAAAAAAAGACGATATCTTCACAACTGTACTTTTTGAAGCTTTTTTATGAAACCTGGTTGACTAAGTAATTTAATTGATTTATATTTCATATAGTCATATTTTTAAGCTACCGGAAATCTGGATGCATTTGGATTATAATATCCATACTGAAGGCAAACTACTCAGAATCAAGATTTTCATCCGATTGCTTCCTAAAAAATACTTTTGACCGTAATGGGTTAAATCTGGAAGTGTTAACGATACGCCAAGTAATTTTGGAGTATTCATAAGGACGGATTCCTTCCATTTGATTAATATAGAAATATAGAACCCTTTTACTGCATTTGAACTACTTTTCTGGGCAGCTAATAAAAAACTTTAAATTCTGCACATGTTTACAAAAATGTATCAAACGAGAAAAAGTAGTACAAAGAAAGAAAAACTGTAATTTTGAACTTGAAACTGTTGTTAAAAATATCGAATCGTGTGACATTTTTGGAAGACACTGTATACATTAGTACTACATAAGACTACAGGAATAAAATCTTCAAGGTGAGAAAATAAAAGTCTTTGAATTATTCATTTCTTTACTGGAAAGAGCTTTGTATTTGCCAAAAAACTGCAAATTTATGCTTAAAATGTTGGGTATTCAATATTATAAATGTAACATAATTCAGAAAAAAATACCTCATGACTTTTAATTTGACAACTTTTTATTTATTTATTTATTTATTGTCTAACGTTTTAAAATTAAACAAAAACTGGACTGCTTTCCAAGCGCAATGAGTATGTGCCAGAAGATGGATTATATTCTTTAACAGTAGTCAGGACAAAACCATAAAACAGACTCTTAAAAATATTGTTTTAATGCCTAACCATAATAATCGTAAGATATTTTCCTCTTGCGTTATTGAAGCCAGCTTTCTGGAAAATAATAGTGTCTTCTGACAGAGCTGGCGATTAAATTTCGTCATAAAGGTGATGGATCGAGCGATCGAAATGCCCCCTAGGGAACACTCAAACCCTCTTAAAGTACTAATTCATCATCGCGTAAAAGTGTTCAAATATTGCGCAAAGCACTCCTGTCAGCTTATTTACGGAAGTTTCGAAACTTGCGCTTTCTCGACAACGTTGGACAAACTATGCTAACGATGACATCTACTTGACCCATTATGATCCCTTCAAGTGTTATTTCTCTTTAAATAACTTTGAAATTTATCAAGCCTTTTGCATAACTTGCTTTAAGAGTTCAGGTAACCTATTAAATTTTAGAATGCATTTGATTGCGATAATTTCTATTTTTTGACATGCAGTTACTTTGCAACAAACGGTAAAGAATAAATCATATACTTAATGACTAATTACAGTATCGCAATTATGGTGGGAAACAGACATCCAACAATAAGCATTGTCTATTAATTTTTTAAAGAACACATATATGTACGGTCTCTAGAAAACATTTCTCCTTCGGCATATTTAATATACTTCGTATTTTAATCTTAATTGTCTTAAATCTTCAGAAAGAAGGAAGGGAAAGAAAGAAAATGAAATTTATTTATTATTAAACTGTACTGAAAGATCGAACTGAATTTTGAATACATTTGAGTTGTTTTCTGATTAAACGTTATCTCTAAATTTGTTAATTTAATATTTTTTGCTGCATCATCATTGACTAGTTGAAACACGAATATATTTTCCCCATTTTTTATGAACAATATCATATGAGATTGCACGGATTACGTGTATTTCCACATTTGCAAGTGATACATTTACTAAGAAAAGCGTTAGTTTAGAAATTTCAATCCGCAGCGGCCGAGCGGTAAAGTCGCTTAACACTGGTAGTTCGGTTCAAAGTTCAAATCCCGCGAACGGGCTGGCTGATTTGATATTTTTGTAATTACCCCATGTGTAACGTATATACGAGTAAGTTTCGCTTAGGATTCCTCCACGAAGGCATGCCTTCCCTTGGCAGATAGACCTCATATGCTTTGCCTCGAACAAATAAACTAAACCAAACCTAAAACAGCGATGTCATTTAAGTACTTTTACTGTCTCTTATTAGAAACTTTTACACTTGATTTTACTTTAGCGCTGCGTAAAATTGAACTACAGTTTTCCAATTTTCGAAAAAAAAATCCACTTAACAAGTGAAAATTATTTTTTAATTTAATTTAGTTTTTTTGCCGTAATGACATAAACCAAACCAATCCAAACAGTTTAGAAATTTCAAATTTTGGTATCATAAATTATTATTTAACTATTGAAAATTACACCAATCAAAAAGTTGCATACGTAATAAATGTCTTGGAAATTTGAAACACAGAATTTTAAACTACACATTTAAACGCAACTTTAAATTTTCAAATGCAAACTTTGAAAATGAAAATTTTCTAAATTCAAACTTCATAATACAGAATAATTTTTTAATTCAAATTCACGCATATGTGTACCATGAATTCTTCACAGTATAATAGCAATTCTTTTGAACTTGAATGATTTTTTTAAATGAGGTTAAACGGTTATGGCCACTGTTTCTAACACCTGCATCCCAACTACATTTAAAACAGAAATAAGTCGCTTGGAATTGTTAAGGAGCTTTTTTAAGATCTTGGTTAGGTCTGTTGTAACAGATTGAAGAAATGCTGTAAATAATGATTCACGGATCGTCACTGATTATTTGTGATAGTCATACCTATTTTCGCCCATTTAGATGGAAGAGTCATATGGAATTACATAAAAAAAATGCACGTGATTCTGTGATTTGTTATTACGGCAAAGCCTCGAAAGTATCTGCCTAGGGGGAGGGATGCCTCCGAAGATGACTTTCTAAGGAAAACTGGATCGTATACATGTTATACATGGGGAAAACAACGAAAACGCGCACACAGCCAGCCCGTTCCCGTTATTCGAACCTCGGACTAAACTACCAGTGTTCAGCGAGTTTCCGCTCGGCCGCTGGTGGGCCATTTTAAGTGAGTATAGGAAATAAAACATACCACGCTTTCGTACGAGCACGCTGTAGGAGTCTGCTTATAGCTAATAATTTTTCATAAAATTTACTGAATCTAGAAAAGATATATGGGAAGAATGAATTGTTATTTTAAAAATTCAGGAATACGTACACTACACTTCTAAACTGCTGGTTTAAGTTTCATTTTCTGCCCCATAAATTTAAATAATATGTTTATGGAAATCGAAATTTGTAGTAAAGTGTAGATCAAGCTATATAGTACGAAACACGAAATATGTTCTTTTACGTTTAAAAGCCAGGAGTTTTCTAAGTGCAGATATGTGATAAGAGCAAACATAATATTCCAATTCTTCAGCAACAATAAAAGAAACAAACATTCATTTAAAAATTGTTCATGTTTAACGCTCCATAGCATTTCTATCTTTCAGTTTTGTTTCCTGTTTAAAGAATGGAAATAAAACTTCCTGTCTTATTTTTGCAGTTTAAATTTTAGATTTGTTTTGTGCTAGTGTTATTCAGTAATAGTAATAATTAAAAAAAAAAAAAAAAAAAAAGATAAAATTCTGAAAGATATCAGATTTTACATTACGCCCAATGGGGTGTATTTTTTAAAGGTTTTTGGGGTTACTTTTGTTTATTAAATATCATGGTCTTCGAAATAAAACCATTAATATTCAATTCAACAGCAATATTGCAAAATAATTTTTAAATGAGCATATCTTCAGAATTCCCGATACACAGTCTCGCGCGCTGGAGATAAAAATGTTTTAATTTTTCGTACAGTGTTGCCATTGCTCGCTTTGAAATCGTTGAAGTTGCTAATCAAAAATTCGTTAACGTTTTACAAAATATGAAATATATAATAATACAAATTCCAAATTTTAAATTTGGGCTTCCAGATGTCCATATTCGCAGAAGGATTTCGTTATTCAAAATTTGATGGCTGTAGGTATCGTTGTTTTATCACAATGCGAGAAGCATACATAAATTTATGAAGATTCTTCATTATTTAATTTTTTGACTATAATAGTAATATTTGGTGGCAACAATTTGAGAAGTGAATCGACATTTCTAGTGAATCAAGGCAAAATGGCAAAATGAAAGTAATAGTTCTTCTGGGTAAATTGCTCCTTTGCCCTAAAAAACATTATTTTAAGAAATTGTTTATTAAAAAAAATTAAATTTTGAAAAAAGGAATACAAATGTAAATGTGTAAGATTAAATTTAAATACACCTGGACTTAATATTTATTTCAATTCATTCCTAAGTTTCATTTTGGAACGCAATGAGCGAATCAAAGAAAAAGGAAAGCGAAATTATAAATTGATTCAACCGAAGGCAGCATTAATTAATATAAAGCAAATTAGATCTGTTGAATGGATGTTTCTATCAAACAAAATGCATATATTTCCAATTTAGTAATATTCCATATTTACATATCTGCGTAAAATATATACCCGAACTGCTTTCAGCATTAGAGTATGCCGTTACATTATATTACATTTTTGCCGTTATATTATATTACATGCCAACATTATATTTTGCCTTAATGAAAAATTTCTTATATTTTACACAGGTATCTGCTTTTGTTATAAGTAGTATAAGAGGAATTCGCTTAATAGTAACGAAATTGATTATAATATATTTGAAGATACACTATCATATTTCTAAGAAATCATTTATCTATGCGGTGAAGATGAAGAAAACCTACCACTGAGGATTAAAATGAACTGAAATGATACGAATGATCAAAATTTATTTAAATTTCATATATTTACGGAAATTTTTGCTATTTATGTATCAGAGGAGATGAAACTTTTATATAAATTATTCATTTTAAAGAGACTTCTAAATAGGCATAGAAAGTGTAGGTTGTTTAAAAGATTGGATAGGAATAAATCTAGGTTTTATTTTATTGAAAAAGTGTCTGATTACTAACAACGTAGACACTTAATAGCTATCCTGGAAACAAGAAGAAAAGGTTTGAATGACATGAATTTTTAAACAATTTTATGCATCACGTTTGACATTGTTTAAGTCAATGTGTGTAAAAATATAATACGTACACAACTTTACATATTATGTCTCTGTAAAACTGTTTTGCATTCATTAAACGGTTGTGCTGCCTTCGATTGGATAGCTATGTCAGCATAAACGTTTTTCAGCAATTATGTTCAGACATTAAATACAACACAGAGAAAGATTGAAATTCAAAAACGAATTACAGAGTCGGAACATACTTTACTCAAACCCAAACCTTAGATTCAGCGGAAGCATGGATCCGGTATTTTTTCAGTTTTTAAATGAAACCGTACAAGGCAACCAGAAACGTTCTTGTGATCTTATGAAACTGACAAACATACAGTGCACAATAGTCAGAGTTAGGTCTCCACATAATCTCCACCAGCATTCAGCACACTTTACTAACACTCCTGCGGCCTGCGGCTGTAGAGTACACCATCGATGAACTCTGAAGAGTCTTGAATTGTAAGCATGTCCATCGTCGAAGGATTTCCCACGGAAGGTAGTTGCCCAAGGAACGGAATAGATGGTAATTTCTGGGTATCAGGTCCATAAATAAAGAATCTCCTACCCAAGTCGTTGAATGATATCCCTGGTCGTTCATGTCATGAGTGATCTCGCACTGTCTTGCAGGTGCAGCACACCGCTGCAATTAAAAAGCTCTGCCTTATTTTACTGCAATGCACATTGCGCTGTTGGCAACTGCTACGCATACAGGTTTTTAGTGGTGATGTGGCCTGGTGGTAATAAGTCGTAATGCATTACGTGGCGATTAACTCACCAAGCAATAAATGTGATCTTGCTTGGGTGCATAGCTGGTCTTGCTGGTATGAGGCACAGGGCCACATGGTTCACTACCAACGTCTAGTAGATTTGGAACGTGCCATACGGGACCCACGTTTCCTCATTCGTGAACTCCTAACCAAATATAAGTGCTTTGCGCTGCCGAGATACCAGCAACTAACAGTGTTTTACTCGTTTTTCTTTGTCGTTGCTGGCAATGTGTGGGTACCACACTTATTCAACTTATACATCTTCCCTATCCAATGCAGATGAAGTCTTACTCTTTCATGGGAAACCTGAAAGCATTCGACAAGTTCACAAATTATTTGACTGTTGGCCTCCTCTAGGGCCGCCTTTAAGACGTCATTATTCAACATTCTAGTCCCTTCATTGCGGAAGTCATCACAAAGATCTCCCAACCGGAACCAATGATTGGCGGTGTATTCGTATACGGCATCCTTCCAAGAACCCTGACATATTCGAAGATTTGATGTGGCTGTTCACAAGTCTGCCTATATGTCATTCAGCAAACAAACACGAAAGAGCTGCTAAGATATTTCCATTTTTCTTCGACACTGGACGTAATGTGATAGTTGTTTGCGCGACATACCTACACTAGTGCTTGTTAATGATTACACTAATCTTTCATCTCTTTCCCACAGCGTGACTGAGTATCCTCTGTATGAGCGCTTTATTAAATGATACTTTAAAAACAATAGGAACGTTTTGGTTACTATTTGTACTCCATTACAAGACAAATTTATTTCAATAATAGATTTATTTCATTAACTTCTGAAAATTTAATTAATTATTTAATTACTGGTCGTTAATTAAACTTTTTGCTTATTTTTATTTTTTATTAATTTTTTACTTTGTTCTCGTTTAATCCAGTTTTCATTGAGGCTCCTGCACCTTTAAATTTAGAAGTTATGTCTACTGTCATCGACGCACAGTTAAAGAAAATAGAAATATGGTAGTTCACAGTGTGTAAAATAGGTACAGAAGGTAATCATCAAGTAATCATTATAATAAGTATATGATCAATAATCAAGTAATAATTATAATATATATATGGTCAATAATCAAAACAATATAAGTTATGTCTACTGTCATCGACGCACAGTATAAACAAGTTATGTCTACTGTCATCGACGCACAGTTAAACAAAATAGAAATATGGTAGTTCACAGTGTGTAAAATAGGTACAGAAGATAATCAGCAAGTAATCATTATAATAAGTATATGATCAATAATCAAGTAATAATTATAATATATATATGGTCAATAATCAAAACAATATAAGTTATGTCTACTGTCATCGACGCACAGTTAAACAAAATAGAAATATGGTAGTTCACAGTGTGTAAAATAGGTACAGAAGATAATCAGCAAGTAATCATTATTATAAGTATATGATCAATAATCAAGTAATAATTATAATATATATGGTCAATAATCAAAACAATACATACAACAAAGTAGTAGAAATAATATATATATAATAACTATTTTATCGCTTTGCCCAGATATTTCACGAACAGTACATCAAATATCGGAGAAATGCATGCTATATGTTCAGTTCAGCCAAAACAAATATATAATAGCATAGATATATATATAGTGACAATTCATATGATGCATTAATTACGATAATATACAATGCTTAAAATAGGATACTACACAGCACATATATTATGACTATATGTGATGCATAATATGCAATAGCATTTAATGCATATGGTAAAAATTTAGATGATGCTTATAATACGACACGGAACTGTTCTAGGTGATGTGATTACTTTACTGATGTACTTGAAATACGATAGCAACAAAATATGATGTACATAGCGGCTATAAGCAGCGATAGTTTATTTTAAAAAATAAAATCAATGGGCAATCTATAAAAATTTTTATTAAATTTTAAAGATAATTTTTAACATTTTTTCTTCAAAAACCGGAAAAGAAAAGTACAATTTTATGCTGCGCAAAAGTAAAATCAAGTATAAATGTTTCTAATAAGGGGCAGCAAATGTACTGAAACGGCACCAAATTAACTTTGCGCAGAACTACCTATTGCAAACAACGCGTAATTTTAAAACCCATTATCTCAAAATTACTTATATATGTACGTTTGTGTAAGACATAACAAAATATGATAGCTGCTTTAAAAATAATTGGCGACCTCAAAATTAACTAGTCTAGATTTGGTGCTCTCCCCCTAAATTCCTCTGTTCTCCCAAATTCGAGATCCTTCTATGTTATGTAACAACTTCAAATTAACCAGTCATGGTTTGTTTCTACAATTACATCAGACTTAGTATAAATATATCTTGGCACAAAAAAATACGTCATTTTTCGTCGAGCCTCGCCACTGCTAATATATCCCGGCTACTTCGATTTCTAAATGCCTACGTCATTTCTTTAAAAAACTGAATATACATAGAAATTTATCATATTTAATTATGATTGAATAAGTGTCTGGCGAACTAATTGGATATGTGTGAAAATCAAAATTGGTGATGTATAAAAAATCAGTTTCGTCATATTTGTCTCGTCTTGCCATTCTGCCATCAAGACTACCCATCAGTATTATTACCTATATATATATATATATAAGCAATTATTACATATATATTTCTGTATTACAATATATATGAAGACATATATAGGTATAGATATTACATTGCAACAGATTTATGGACATTTTCATCAGTTTTGAAGTGCTAACAAAATCTTTATATGAATGGAAAGAGAATAAACTAAAAGAAACAACTATGATATGAAATAAAAACATTTAAATAAAAAAAAAAAAAAAAAAAAAAAAAGATCTTTTCAACAGCACGCAAAGACGTGAAACTATATTCTGTATAAAAACAAAAAGGGTTAAGTGTAAATCCTGCCAATAGATGCCTTATAAAATTAACAGAACAAAATCAGAAGGTAAGAAAGTACTTTTTAAACACAAACAGAGAACTGAAGAATAAAAAATAATTTGAGTGGGGACAACTGGCATTATTATTCTTAAAATGTAAAACTAGAATGGGCTTTTTGTCTTCACATAGATCTTTATGAGATCAGAATCTTAACGGTTTTCTAAAGAATGAGAAAACAATTTGCCATATTCTAATGTGTGTGTATTTAACTATGGCAAAGCACACGAGGGCTATCTGCCTAAAGGGAGGGATGCCTTTCGTGGAGGACTTTCTAAGGGAAACTGGCTCGTATACACGTTACACATGGGGAAAACCACGAAAACGCCCATACAGTCAGCCCGTTCGCAGGATTCGAGCCTCAGACCGAACTACCAGTGTTCAGCGTCTTTACCGCTCAGCCGCTGGTGGGCACCATATTCTAATAAGCTATTCTACATAACAATCAAGCTGACTTTTAAGAGAAGACAGCAGCATTTATTTCTGTTTTATTTAAAGAGCCCATTGCTATGCTTACAAGAAGGAATTCTTTCTGTATGTAATATCATACTGTTCAATCTCTTTGATCACATCATGAGCATAACTCAGACAAATGTTTTCTTCTTTGAATGCTCAGGCAAGTGCTTTCTTCTTCATATGCATAACTCAGGCAACAGTGCCTAGTGCTTCCATCTTTAAATTTCCTGTTCTTTGCTCTAACATAATATCTTATCTTTATGCTTTAAAATAATGAAGATGATTTTAACATAAAATAATGACAGATCTTTTTCTGTTTCATTTAAATTTAAATTAAGGAAGACGTAATAATTAATAAAATATGTATTTTTTTTTCAAAATTAGTTTATTCACTGAAGGCTTCTTTGAGATTGAACTATCTGAAGGCTTTGTTATTTCTATTCCTCAAAAATCAACTAGATTGTTCTTAAAATAATGAAAAATCTCCCGTATTGTCAGTTTATGAAAATATTTTCCATCCTTGATTGAAACTCTAATGTGCAATAAAAATATCTTTGCGTTTCTACGGGTTCATGGGTTTAGAGTTATTGATGACAATTTATTAGCCATGATTACTCAAGACAGCTCGAAAAACACGTTTACAGTCGTCGAAAAACTACAACAAACACGTTGAAACAATCAGTAACACAGCATTCAAGCTATTAGGCTGTAACGGTGAGGACAGCTTCATGGCGAGTTGGGAGCTGCACTAGAGTACAGCTCCCAACTCGGTTCGCTCGTTCTGGGAACTCAACGTTTTCTGGAGATTCCCCAAGCTACAACTCGCGATGCACTCGAGGATACACTCGATAGCTTCAACGATGCACACTCTCGATGCACTAGCTCGCGATTCACTGACGAGACACCTCGACGCTAGACTGCTAATCCGCGTATATAGCTTTTGGCTTGCCTTCGATAACATTCTCGACCAAACCGATAAGAATTCGTTCCAGGATGTTCTCCATGCGTCTATGGCATATAGGCAATTTTGTCGCCAAATATTGTCAAATGGGAGATTTCGTGCCAAATTTGGCAACCTTGCTTTCCCATGTCATTTCAGGCAAACCTAAAACCACTTTGCAGGGAAGCTATCCTACAGTAGCTGGACATTTTGCAACCATATTATTAAATAAATTAATTATCATTATGTTACTATTTAATAAATTATTATTAAATTAATTAATTAATTAATCAATTAATTATTAACTAAATTATTCTTATATTACTATTAAATAAATTAAAAATCTGGTATCTCAGTTTCCTCTCTAATGTCTTTCTCAATGGAATATAATTTTCTGAGAAACTGAACTGTACTGCATGTCAAGTTAAATATTTTAAATCGAATGCCTTACTTTTTGAATTTTAAATCCTTACATATGTCTAGCATGTAAAACTTCTGCGCTAAGTTCCTGATTTCATGATACCCTTCTGTTAACAGGATTTTAACCCTTTCAGTATATAAATGAATAAATTTTCTGAGTAAAAGCAAATGATTCATTTGCTTTGATCTGTCCCGACCTTTATTATGGTAATGAAATGCGAGGGCGGATTTATTGATGAAAAACTGCATTACTATTAGACTTTTAAAATCCACTGATTACTCACTCAACCAAATGCGTTGTAAATGCAGATTCAGTTAGCTCTGAAGTAAACAGCTCTTCACACTACTCGGAAAAGCGGAATGTATGATATGATCAGTAGAATGTTGTTACGTTACTTTTGAAGAAAGGATTTACTTTCGATTTGCACTTTTATATGAGGAAGATTTAGACATTTCTCCGAAACTAAGCAGGTCAAAAAAGAGCTCTGGTCTTGAACTATGTTTTCTTCCTTACTTTCAATATCAAGAAATTTTTTGAAAATGAAATTATACCTCACAAAATATGGTTTAAATAGCTTTCGGTTCTGAATTCTATCAAAATGTTATGAAACTTGTAAGGTTCCTTTATGATAGATTAAAGAGTTATTTTATGTTTGGGATCATTACTGTCACTTCTCCCTTCCGATTTCCCGCCATAATACAAACTACTTCAAAATCATTTAAGGTGAGGTTTATAGATTGTAGGAGAGCTTATTCTCTACGTTGTTAGGTTGCTAGATTAGATCTGTAGACTTCAGCCTTGTACTATAATCTAACGATGTAGAATCTTCACTCCCTTTAAGTTGAGCCAACTTCGCGTTGAGCTGAATTGTGTAGCTGTTTAATTTAATAATTAAATAATAAATAAAATTAATTAATAATTAAATTAAATATTTTAAATTAAATTTAATAAATTATTTCATTTAAATTTCAGATTTCAACAACTGTTTCTCCAAGTTGAAAATTTTGCATCGCCACAAGCAAATTTTTTGGAAAATTTTGCCTCGAATTTGTGCATCGCCACAAGAGTTTGGCTGATTTGTAAGCAGCAGGTGTGTCTTTTTTTCTTCTTGGTTTTAAATAAAATGGTCTTTTACACGTTTCTAGAGTTTCAGTTGTTATTTTAGACTTAGCGATAATTCGCTGCCGTCTAATTGCATATTATGATTGCCAAGAAGTTTTCTAAGCTTAACAAACGGATTATGGGCCGACAGCGGCCGGTTGACTAAAATCGCTGGAGCTTGGACGGGTGCCGACGTTTATATAAGCTTCTCAGGGTCTGTTAAGATGAAAGCGACTCAACGTTTATTTAATTTTAGATGATTGTTTCTGGTTTTACTTCCAGCTGACAAGACGATTACCACGAGATTATTGTCTCTTTAAGGAGACTAAGTCAACAGCACTCATTGTCACTCTCCCAAAAAATTAAAGGCAAGGAAGCTAATAACACTCAAAAGAAGACTCAGTGACTTTAGAGAGATGATAATTATTTTTCCCTCGAAATACCAATCGAATATCTGCTACAAGGAGTGCATACCCATATTTTCAATGGTTAAAACTATACATTCCTTTCAGTGGGACAAAAAGGTAAAGAATTTTAAACTCTTGATATCAAGTAGAAGCTTATACAAATAACTTGTATTTCTCGCCTACAAAAATTCAAACACTTCTCTTTTAACGGCAGCCAGACTACCCTATTTTCGGGTGAATATCTCGCCTATGAAACTGGCAGGTTCACTCGGATTAACACCTGGGTTGCCTTTGCAACTGACGCTTAAAAAGGGTGCAAAAATTGTTGTCTTCAAAAATACAGTAAATTAAAAGAAAAAAATTCCTTAAATGCAAATAATTTCTCGACTGATTAACTTAAAATCTGAAATTCACCAAAAGGTTAAAAATTTTATATACACTGCATAAAAGTTTTAATTTAATAATTAATTATTCGCATTGTTAAACTGGAATAATAGTAAAATATTACTTAGGATGTTTAGTCTCTAGCCACACGTTTGGTTTTAAAATAAAAGGAGATTTAAATTTAGGAACTCAAAATAATTTGCAAATTAATCTGAGTTAAATTATTTTAATTCTATTAAATAATTAACTGAGATATTGACTTTTAAAATAGTTTATCAATAACCTAAATTAATTAATTAAAAAGTTTCAGTCGGGTGCGCAGAAGAAATTTAAAATAAGATGTAATTAATTACTATGCGACATTCCATTTAATATTATTGCTTATTGCTAACGAATTAAATGAATCCTCAAACAAACAAAAATTCAAGAAATTCAATAATTTTCTAAAGGAACTGGAATACAATTTGTGCAGCAGCAATTTCGCTCATCAAAAATTGGCTTAGCTGCCAACCATCTCGTCACTATATAAAGTTTCATACCATAAGCTCAGTTTAGATAAAGAGATAGACTAGCAGTTCTAACACGAACGGTAACTGATGTCAATAACTTGAAATGTTACAAATATTTCGATTTTTTAACCCCAAACCAAAGCTATCTTTTATTCTTGCAAAGATTCCTTGTTCATAAAATTTTACCAACGGTCTCCTGACACACGCCTCGAATTTGTTCTTTACGCTCCAAGTGAGTTCTGCCAGTGAAAAAGGGGAAAAAAATACAAACTCCGTTTTCTTTCCATGTCAGAGTGATTTTACGCGCGATCGTCACAACCAATTTGCTTTTCGGAGCTTTCTGGAGCCTTATCTCCCGTGCCAAACTGCTGGATCTTTTACCAACAATACGTAGTTTGGCGGCAAGAGTCGAGCGCCAGCTTCATGCGTCGTCTTCTCCCGCACACATGCACAAACTCCCCGAAAATAAATATACCCCCAGGAACCTCAAAATTAATGGCCTAACAGACCTTCGGACGTGACAAACGTTGACGGCAACCCTCCTATCAACTTGATACCCAGCAGAGCGGGAAACGACATGAGTGATGGTCCAAAGTCTGGATCTCAGCTATTTAGGCTGGCGCGTATGTTATTCCTCAGCGTGCCCGATATCGACCGAATGTCGAGTTACCGATATCGCAAGAAAAGGGCATGCACTTCTGCTGAGGGGCGGCTCATGTTAAAGATGTACGAAATTAGTGAAGTGCCTGTCTTGCGTGACTGCTCGCGAAGCTAGAGGAGGGAATATTTTATAAGGTCGGCGTGTTGCGTTTAACTGGGAAAACTAATTTTTTTAATGCGGCACCGACTGGGCGCTTGTTTCTGAATAGCAAGGGAGAAAAAATATATCACCATCTTTTGCAATAATTATGGAGGAAATAAAGACCAGAGAGGCATGAGGTCTTGAGTGCTAATTTTGCACTAAGTTCTTGAAAATAAGTTGTAGTAACTTAATTACAGAGGAAAGCAGAATTACTAGTTTAATTATCAAATATATTTGAGCATTTCCTTTTCTTTGTTTTTCAATTTACTGAAAATATTTCTGAAAAAGCAATAAATGTTCTACGTCATGTCATTAACTAAAAAATAAATCTGAAAGCTTTCTGATTTTACATTACGCCCAAAGCAGAGTTTTTTTACCGTTTTTGCCTTACCTTTTATTTATTAAATATCACGTTTTTTGCACTTAAACCATAAAATTCAATTCAACAAAAATATCCCAAAATAGTTTTAAAATTAGCATATCTTTAGAATTTCCGATACACAGTCTCGCACAGAGATAATTTTTTTTTTTTTTTTTTTTTTTTTTTTTTTTCGTTTCAGTGTTATTATTGCTCGTGCTTAAATCGTTGAGTTTCTTAATCAAAAACTCATAAATGCTTTACAAAATATGAAGTAGATAATAAAACAAATTTCAAATTCCAAATTAGGGCTTTCAGATGCCCATATTCCGTGGAGGATTATGTTATTCAAAAGTGGATGGCTCTAGGTACCGTTGTTTTACTACAATGCGAGAAATATACATACATTTATGCAGATTCTCCATTTTTTAACCTTTTGAAGACGGGATGGCCATTATTTTGGCCATAGAGCCCTCTGTTTGAAAAGACGGGGTTGTCCACTTTAGTGGCCATGTCCTTTTTCCCCATTTTCCAGGCTGATGAGTGGGTTGAAATGTCAAATTTGACGTCCCTGGGGTTTTAACCACTTATCTCTTTAAAAGGTATTCCTTTTGCGACATAGATGCACCTCTCTGAGAATCCATTAAACTACACACAAGAATCTTTGTTGCAAATAGGAGGTGATTTTTAAAGGGGGAGAAAGCATTCGGTTCAAGATTCCTCGTCCTTTGGTAGCTTTTACTGCTACCAAAGCCCCGGCCTCAAAAGGTTAATTTCTTTCAATATAATACAGGGTTGTAATATTTGGTGGCAACAGTTTGAAAAGTGAATCAACGCAAAGTGCCAAACCGAAATTAATAGACCTTCTGGGGCAATGCCATTTGGGCTAGCAAAACATTTTCATATTTATTTCTTAGTTTAATAAAAGAATACTTTTTCTTTCTTATGCATATATTAAATTGCATAAATGTCCTTTATCAATTCAGTTTAAAGAATAGTATTTACTTTACCATTTAATATTTGGTACAAATACAATAATACAATAAGAAATACTGAGTAAATACAAAATACCACTCGAATAAAATACCTTGTCATTTAATTTTCTGTTTAATATTTGGTATTTGAATAAAATACCAAGCACCTTTCAAATAAAATACTTCGTCAAAATCGTAAAAACAACCTTGTATTTAGCGTAGGTATAATGAAACACTCAATCGATTTCGAGAGATTTTTCGACTCCTTCTCCTTTATTTTCTTCTTTCTATGTATTTCTTTCTCCTGATGAGGAGGGACCTTTAGCTGCCCTCGAAATCGATTGAGTGTTTCATTATACCTACGCTAAATACAAGGTTGTTTTTACGATTTTGATTGTCACATTAACGTGTTTCTCTTCTAGTCTAAAGTACTTCGTATTTAGTTTACGATTTATTCTTTAGTATTTTAATAAAATATAAAATACTATTCGAATGAAATATCTTATTATTTAATTTGCCCTTTAATACTTGATTTTTGAATAAAATATCAAACACCATTCAAATAAAATGCTTTGATATTAACTTTATCCTTAAATACTAGGTATTTGAATTGCATGCCTTTACATTTCAATAATTTTGAATTTCGATGCTCTTGCAGAATAAATTTAGAGTATGCACAGCACTTTTATTGATAAAAATTACTGCCATGCTAAGAAACGCATTTCGAAATGTATTTTTGTTTACTTTAAAAGTTTCGGTATTTCATTGATTACCATGGTAATGAATGAAACACTTACTAAACAGAAGGGAAATTGCTTCAATTTTAAAACTGCTTGTTGATGCCCTTGTAGTTACTATTGCTTTTTAGACTTATTTTGGAAACTTTTAAATGTCTACTTCAAAGTTTAATAAAGATGGTACAGTATTCCTAAAGTCACAATCGGCTGAAACTTTTAGAATGTTTAGAAACCTCATTTTCCGAATTAAATCATTGTTAATTTACCTGATATTTTCCTAGTTAACTCTTTCTGTCTTCTGCGTATCTAATTTCAAATGAAATCTCTCCACTTAAGTATTCTTAAAATAATACTTTTAGAATCTGTATATATGACATTCATTGTGAAACGTTCCAAGACGTTTCTAACCTTCCGTGTAAAATATATGTTTTAGATAAGAGAATTTATTTACCAAAGAAATATTGAATATATTATGTCCTAATATAATTTTAGTAGAAGTATCTAACAAGAGTGAACCCATATGTAGGAAGCTTAATTCTTAAAATTGTGTTTTAAAGTAACTTTAAAGTAAATTATGAAAAAGAAAAAAAAAACGTTTTACGGGGATTTGAATTTAAATCATGAATAACAAAATTTCAAATTTTGGAAAAGAAATTAAAAATTAAAAACAAGCATACGAAAAATCACTGCAAGTTTATGCTTAAATAAAAAATGCTCACTATGATACAGTAAAATGATGTAAATAAATTCTCACTATAAGCTTCATTCACTATAAGCATGGTTGACTTACCTCTTAATTTTTTGGTCAGAAAGTCAAAAGAACTGACGCCCCCCCGAAAAAAAACACACAAGAAATACACTTTTTTAAGCCGACACCAAACAACTCTTTACTAGCATCATACGAAGTGGCTTCCAGAATTGCAAAATGTAAGAAATCTCGTACCATCGCAGACGAGCGTATTCTACCTGCAGTTGTAGATATGGTGAACATCGTGATTGATGAGTCTGATGGAAAGCTCCTTTTAAAAGGGCCCACCAACGGCCGAGCGGTAAAGTCGCTGAACACTGGTAGTTCGGTCCGAGGTTCTAATCCCGCGAACGGGCTGGCTGCATAAGCATTTTCGTGGTTTTCCCCGTGTGTAACGTGTATACGAGCCAGTTTCCCTTAGAAAGTCCTCCACGAAGGCATCCCTCCTCTTAGGCAGATAGCCCTAGTTGGCTTTGCCATAATTAAATACACCACACCACACCACCTTTTAAAAGTGTCTTTCTCCAGTAACACAATTAGTCGGAGAATACAATATGTGCTCAAATATATCAACGTTCAGTTAACTGAAAAAATTAAAGAAGTAGAATTTGGACCAAGGACCAAGGCGTTGGTTACTGAGTACACTTGCATATTAATTGCAATAACCTGCACATCATAATTAAACGAATTAGATAAGACACAGCATTAGCTAAACAGTAAAGAAAGAGAACCGTTACAGGTTTAAGACAGGAACTGAATAAGATGTGTGGAATTTGGATTGCAGATAGACGACGCTACGGATAATAATAAAGATGCTCATTTGATATGCTATACACGGTTTATAGATGGTATTGATATTAAAGAAGACCTTTTGTTTTGTGAATGTCGTTGCAGGAACGAAGGCTGAGGACCTGTTCGGAATTCTTGATGCATTCATATCTGGAAACAATTTGAATGGGCTAAGTGCATTGGTGTCTGTACTGATGGAGCTCTCTCCATGTGTGGTTGCTATGGAGTGTTACAGGCACTTATTCGAACCAAATCACCAAATGCGCTACGAGTCCGCTGCATTATTCATAAAGAGTCGCTTGTATCAAAGCATATGTGTCTTGTACTGAATCAGGTGTTAGAACATGTGGTAAATGGAGAAAAGTTTATAAAATGTAGTCGATTGGAAACAAGCTTCTTTAATAAAAATGTGTCTGGATGTGGGAGACAAACACTTGTCTTTGTTGCAATGTAGCATTAGAGGATGACTGTTTCGTGGTAATCCTCTAATGCTACATTGCAACAAAGTTTATGATGTACCTTTGAATTGAGGCAAGAAATTTTTAATAAAATTAGAGCATTTATGCGACATTTTTTTAAAACTGAATTATTTTAGTATCCCTGCAGGGACAAAACATACACCTTTGGAAGCAAACGGAAAGATTATCAGCTTTAGTAAAGAAAAAGTATGCAGTCAAAGATTAACTTTTAATATTGCATCAATTTTTGACATCAAAAGGACTTGGTCTTGCTCAAGATATAAAAACCGGGTTTGAAGGGCACTTATGACAGCTATTTATCTGGTTCGAGAAATATTTCAAAATGAAATTTTCGATAAGTTTGTATGGGTTCAAGATCCATTTAACACTAGTGCTGCGTCTGAATTTCTTTTGCGGAAGAAGAGACTTATCGAGTTATCTTACGACAACAGTCTGAAAGCAATATTTGGCAGGATGGAAGTGATAAAATTTTGGATTTCAATTAAAGATGAATATCGCGTTCTAAGGCTCAGCGGATTTTAATTCCATTTTCGACCTCGAATGTGTGCGAAACTTGGTTTTCGGCAGTTGGTGTTATAAAAAGGAAGTACAGTTTAAGTGCGAAGAACACGATATTTAATAAATACAGGTAACACACAAAACGTTAAAAAAACGCCCCTTTTGGCGTAATACAAATCTGAAAGCTTTCAGATTTTTTTTTAATTTTATTAGTCCAAAGGGACAATTAGCCCTGAAGAACTATTAATTTCGTTCTGGCATGTTGCGTCGAAAATTTTAAAATGGCTGTATCACTTTTCAAATCGTTGCCACCATATATTATCGCACTGCCTTATATTTAAAGAAATTAAATAATGAAGAATCTGCAGAAGTGTATGTATGTTTCTCGCATTGTAATAAAACAAGGGTACCAAGAGCCATCAAAATTTGCATAACGTAATCTTCCATAGAATATGGGCATGTGGAAGCCCTAATTCGAATTTGAAATATGTCATATTATTGATTTCAGATTTTGTAACACTTCAACGAATTTTTGATTAAAAAAAATAAACTATTTCAAAGCGAGCAATAGCAACAGTATATGAAAAAAAAACATTTTTTAAGTGCAGCGCGCGAGACTCTGTATCGGAAATTCTAAAGATAAGCTCATTTTAAAATTAATTTGCGATATTGCTGTTGAAACGAATTTTATAGTTTGAGTACGTAGAACATAATATTTAATAAATAAAGGTGACACACAAAACGTTAAAAAAAAGCTCCTTTGGACGTAATTTAAAATCTGAAAACCGGTCAGACATTTTTTTGTCTTTTTATTTTATTTTCTTTTATTTATTTTTATCTTTTACTAACGATTAGTTCAGCCAATGAAATATTTTAATTGGAAAAAACGGCACCTCAGTACAATGTTTGACTGCAATGAAACCAATTAACTTATGAGATATCACAAGTTTCTTATTTGTAAGTTTAATTTTAGACGCCATTATATTACAGACGACTTGTATTGTCGCAGAAAAATCGGTAAGTTTTCTTATTTCTTTAAAGAATACAGTTTTATTTATTGATTATTATTACTGCTACATCACTGACAAATTTCCTCACAGAATGATGCAGATTCTCATGAGAGAAACTGTACAATTATTCAAATTTTGATTCAATTTTTAAGGAATATGCTATATTTATTTCAACAAGTTAACTAATTTGAATCCTTTTAAAATGAAAATTTAATAGATAGAAATACAACAAATATTTTAAGTGGAATAATCCACTAATGAACCTAGTTACTACAGATTTTTTTTCTGGACATAAAAGGAACAATTTGCCAGTTTTTTTTTTTTTTTTTTTTTTGTAAATATGCTAGACTCTAGTATTCATTGTAAAATATGCATATACCTCTTAGCGAATCCCACGAATAAGCTAGCTGCATAGTCGTTTTCGTAGTTTCCCCCATGTATACGAGCCATTTCCCTTAGAAAATCCTCTACGAAGGCATTCCTCCCTTTCCTGTAATGTATAAGGGTCGAGTACTTAAGTAAGTAATAAATACCCTTTATATACAAAACAAAGAAGAAAAAATTGGTTTAAAATTATTGGAGAAATCTAATTTCCATACTACGTATTCAACGCAGTTTAATTATTTTTGTTATTTTTTTTTATTTTTTTTTTTTTATTTTTTTTTTTTCAGTATTTAGATGAAGTTAAATTTAGGTTATCATATAGTTACATTGAGGCTGGTAATTTATTGCACTTTCTTTGATATACCTAAAAGAAGGTTACTTAACAACATTTAGTCGTAAAGTGAAATATCTTACCAAGAGAGCAGATATTAACTATGGGTATAGGAAGGCGCATTCTTAAGAAAACCAGTTTAAGGTTATTAATGACAGAAAATAACTTCACAAACAAAAGGAAAATTACATTTTTAGAAGTAAGGAACTTGTATAGATAATTTTATCTTTTCCATTATCTTTAAAACTAACTAATGTGTACATGTGGTGTTTTACTTTTATTTAAATAAATTATGCAGAAATATAAGGTAATAAAACTGAAAAATTTCACTTAGCTTAGTCGTAATTCTCTCCTAACATTCTATTTAATAACCAAATATGTAGCTAAGGGAATTATGGTTTAAAAAGTAAAATTATTTTCAAGAAGTTGAAGTCATATTTCATATTTTTCGTATCGTTTTATTACTTAGTCTTCTCACATACATCATTTTAATATTTGGTTATTTGCATAAAGTAGAGAACCCTAATCCGCCATATCTTTAATTAGAAAATTCGTTTCCCATTTTCGCTAAAAGCACTTAACAACTAGCAAGCAAAATAATAAATCTTACACATATATTCTAAGAAATTCCAGGCAAGGCAAATATAATAAACTTACTCAAGAATAAAAATTATGGAGTTCTTCGTGAAGAATTTTCGCAAAGTAAAACGTCAGAGTTAAAATTGGTTTTCGTTTTTTAAATAAAATCTTTTATTGAGCAACTATTTTTTTATGTTTCAGTATAATTTATGATATGTGTGCAAGTTTCATCTGCAGTAAGTCAATAAATTGATTATGTGCAAGGAACTTATTTAAAGCTACATAATTTAATCAACAGTTTTGAAATATTAGCATTGAAAATTCTGCTGATAATCGTAACAATGAATACTATCTGAATAGGTACATCAAAAACTCACTTGAAAGTATGACTCAACAAAATAAAAATAATCTGCATAGCATATAATTTGAATTACAGAAATACTTAGCTTAATAAGCTGATCATTATTAAGTAGTAAAAAAAAATAAGTATGTACAAGAGGTCTTTACGATTGTATGGAAAAGCTTGGGAACATTTCTCCTCATCTGTCCATATGAAAACCGTTATGCGCAGGAATTAAAACGCAACAATTATGATAAAATGGTGGCATTTGTTCTGACATTACTTGCCGGGATGGAATCAACGGTGAATGGCCGTCGAGAATCGTCTGGGGAGATGAGGCCGATTCTCACTTAAATGAGGCTGCTAGAACTCACAGTCCTTGAATTTGGGTATTCGAACAGGTCAGATTATCCCATTGCGTTTCTCAAAAGACATTGTTTATAGACATTGTTTGGAGTTACGAAACTGTAATTCTAAACAACAATTTCTTAAAATATTTCTGTAATTTGTTGTTCGATTCTCTCCCGAAGTACACAGCGATCTGTTTTTTGCTTTAAAAAAATCGGAGAAACACTCGGCCTCGTGCAACCCCTGGCTACAGCGGCTATCTAAGAAGTCCATTTCTTCGTGCAAAATACAGAAATATTTTAAGTTGCTGTTGTAAGAAACATTAAAATTTGTTAGACCCAAAAGACTTTGTTTAGCCTCTTAAGGACTAGCGCCGGGAGAACAAAGTGCAGTCACGGGACCGGATCTGCTGAAATGAATCGTCGCCGTCTTCCCGCGCATTTTCAACACTTAAGCCTAATTTTACAAAAAACAAAAATCGTATTAAATCACCATTTTGCTATTATGACTTCAAGTTTTGAAGTTGCGTATTTAATATACTTGTTTTTAATGCATATTAATATAAATAATACCACATTAATACAAATACTAAAATGATAACTATACACACAGAAATAAATACTATAAACACGAGAAACAAATTATAAATGCGAAACTAAAAAAAAATTATCTGCAGGTAATTAAATTCCAATTTAAAAATTCTTCTGCGTGTGAAATAATTCAAAACAAGGATCGACACACAGTCCTACATTGCACATTTTGCACTCAAAATATGTTGTTTGCTTTCGCTTTTCCTTGGTTTTAGCACACACAACGCATCTTTTCCTACCTTTATTACCTTTTCCGTCTACATAAATTTTCGGAAACTGTCTTCCAGTTAAACGGAAAGTTCGAGTGTCCGGTGAGTTTGAACAAATTTTTAAGTTTTTAAGTAAGGACTCTTAGCCATGGCTAACGGAATGAAGCTGAATATAATCCCAACTCATGCCCCAAAACTTCTTCAAAAGACAATCAGAAATATTTCATCCTCAAACCCTGGGTGACATTAGGTTTATATTAGAAAACTTACTGTTTTTCTAAATCGAAAACAGTGTTCACGATGGCCGGAAAGTGATCAAGAAAAGACCCCATTGGCTGGATATCTGTTACTGATCACGTCAATATATACATTATACATAATTACATTATATGTAAAGTAAATACACTATATACCAAAATAAAATGTCTGTGTCATTATATGCAATGACCTATTAAATCGAGTAAGGAAAAAAAAGACGCTGACTCTTTATTGAGAAATGCAAGCGAGTAAGACGCATTACACGTCGAGAAAGCTGAGTCCTTTTCCCTTCTGTAATAATATTGTAATGTTACTTTTTAATTAAGCCAAGATAGCTTATGTTAAGTTTCAAAATAAATATAAAACAAAACAAAAAAAGAAAGATAATCCTAATGAAATAAACAGAAACGGCTGTGTCCCTTTAATTCACAGACGCACTTATAAAGAGCCGTGATTCCCAGTTTGTTTATTTCAATAAATCTATCAAAACCAGAAGCACAAAACAGAAACTAATGCCAGTACATGAAGGTCAAATGCCGTATGAATCAACCCATGTGAAAACAGTTACCACTTATCTCCGTCTGCTGGCTTGTGAAAATTCAAATAAATCCTTCCGTTTTAATGTTACATATACTCGACACTGGGCTGGTAGGAGCAGAATCGTTGCGTCGCGTATACGGGACGCTGGGCTGGTAGGAGTGGTATCGTTGCATCGCGTATACGTAAGGCTTGTGATGAAAAGTTTAGAGATATAGTTTGGTGATTGGTGTCACAGTTGTCGAATTTAGGCATTCAAACAGTCCCATGCAGTCCGATAATCCAATTGCATTCCTCAAAAGACATTGTTTGGCGTGGCTTCTCAGCAGATTTCATCATTAGATCATTCTGTAAGGATCTTAAGTTTTACTAACGTTTATTTTATTTTAAAACTGTACTATCACTTCTTAATTTCTACTTCCGGCCAGAATTAAATACTTTAACTTGTTTATGCAAATAGTCTTGCTAACGCCCAAGTATTTAAGTTGTGGCTTTTTGCCAAGAGTTAGAGAGAGAAGGAGATATAGGAAGCGAGCCGCTTGTCACTGCAGTTTTACGAGTTTTCACTCGGTTGCTGTTTGCCTTTAATGCCAGAGGTTTAGCCTTCTTGATATTTGATAAACGTATTGCAGTTTCCTCAGCTCGGCGTACTACATACGTACCCTTTTAAATAAAGGCCAGTCTTAGTGCTAGACATTTATATACTAATTCAAAGTTAGCTTTTAGTTAGAGTTTTAGTTAGTAGTTTTATATTTTTACGTGCAGACCACAAGTGGTTGGTCTTTGTATCCCGAAGTTCGGGTATACCTGTAAAGTAATAGAGAATAAAGGGTTTAGTATACCCTTCCTGCTTGTGTCGTCTATTCCACACAATCTAGAACAGAACTTTAGGAAGCTCACTGTTCTTATTCAGGATACAGTATGTTCCCGAAACAAGGGAAGAGACATACATTTCCTGACAATTCTTTTTAGAGCATTATTGTAACAGGACTATAGACTATAGACCACAGATCATTACATTCATAAAAGGTATCATGATATGCTGACTAATCATTCCACAATTTCTACAGACGTAGTTCCTGAATCAGGTAACTTTTATGCAGTATAGAACACCACGGCATATTTATTTACGGGTGCAAAAGCTGATGCTCCATCACAGAAAAAAAAATGTGCAAAGCCTTTTTTCTTCGCTTGCCTGACGGCCACAAGCCCCGGATCTAATCCCATGTGATATTTTTCTATAAGGCTTATTTAAACCCCAAGGTGTATTCTACTGAGTTTCCCAAACCCGATAACCGGAAAGAACAACATATTACGGGCTGTACGGAGCATTCCTAGTGAAGCATTACATTCGGCCGTCAGGAATAATTGTGTACAGGTTGCAATGCGAGGTCTACGAGAAGGGTAGTTACACTGAAAGAGGTCTATGTCATAGACGAGAAAGTGTTTTTATTAAACAAAGTGCTTTAGTGAGATGAAATAGTGTCTCTGTAAGACTTTGGGGCTGTTCACTTGCTCCTTTAAGGTGACGTTGCATTGAAATTTCATCTTTGTTATTCATTTGCCTAATTCTCAGCTATATAGGCTACAGCACCACTACATTTACTCCTATTGGTATCTTTCACAACTTACCCTCACGCACGGTATCCTTTTCCTTAAGTCATCATTAGGCTTTCTACCGAATTTAGTGTCAAAGTAAAAATTCAAGATTGTAAACATTAAAATGTGGAAAGAAAATTTAAACTCGTGAGAAGAAAATTTACTTGTGTAATATAAAAAGGTTAAATTAAGAAAAATGAAAAAACTCATATTTCAGAAGCAAAACTGTGAATCAATTTATTTATGAGAATAAAAATAATATTTCTATTAGTAAAATAAAAAAAAATTTAAACTACTTCTAACTGGTGAGGAATAAAATAAGAATAACTATTTCATTAGTAGAAATACGAAATTGATAAAAAATAAGTGAAAATAAAATTTGCTTTTGCAAAATTAAGTAAAGTAAAAAGAAAATTACGAAAATAAGATTTACTCTAGTAAAAGTTAAAACTAAAATTTACTTGTGTAAAAAAGTGAAAGGAGAAAGAAAATATTAAAAAAATACTTATATTTGTAAAATGAAAAGTGCAGAAACAGAAAGTAAAATTGAAAATATAAAAATAAAATGCTAGAAGTGAAACAAAAAAGAATACGAAAAATAATTTTAAGTAAAACCTTAGAAAACCATCTTAGTAGCCATAAGAAATGTACTTGCTTGTAATTCTGCAAGAAACGAATGGATTCCTTGTTTGAGTAGAAGACTGTTTTTAGCGACATGCTGCGAGGCCCTCGATAAAATATCCTTTTGCCTAAGCGGATGCATTATAAGGGTGCAAAACGGCGTCTTTCAGAACCTGTTTACCCTGTCCGGAGATGGTTCATTTCTCCTTATTAATAACTTTCCTGAGTAGCTATATCATCATCTTTTCCGGTGGAATATGACAAACTGTTTTAATCTTCAGCAAAAGAACAATCATTTTTGATGTATGCGGGAGTATTCGCTTGAGTGTTAATATACTTTAAAATAAATAATAACTTATCCGAAAATACCAGGTATATTGCACAAAATCTCGAATAACAGTAAAGGCAAAAATGGTCTCACAAATGCTTCGAATAGTAATTTTAGAAGCCATGGAAATGATGATTCTGCTTTGAGTTACCGGAGATTAAGTGATGGCAGGTATAGTTCAGGAAAAAGAGAGTTTAACCATCAGATCACTAATTAGTTACTCGTCAGGTTTACCAAGCTGAGTTGATTTAGGATCCACTTTTATGTCCAAGTTTTAAATTTAATTAGTGTCCCTTTCCCAGCGTTGAATTTTGACGTTAATATTTTCTCTTGCCGATGTGAAAGGCTTGATATGCATCCGTATACTCGGCTACTTAGAGTGATTTTTTTTTCTGTGCTAGAGTTTTCATAAGCAATGAAGTTACCTTGCAAAATCTACCCTAAGACTGCATGTCTCAACATTAAGTTCATTCTCAGTTCTTCTGTCTTCTCATAAGAGCACCGTTAAACAAAATGCTGCTTCTTTTTTTTAACAAAAGCATTAGTCAACTTTAGATTTCATTTGCATGTATCGTCAAGGCATTTTTGTGTCCTAGAAAAACTGAAAAAAAATCATTGATGACACTCTGCCTTAAAGCATAACAAAATTGACATGGAATGCAGAACGTTCTTGCATAAATAGGTTATGCATTGCCGGAAGGGATAATCGCGTAGGCAGATGTCCCTAGCGTCATTTCGTGTATTGAATGCAATAATGTTCTGAAAGTAAAAGTGTGTGTCTGTGATTAAGGCAAAGCCTCGAGGGCTATCTGCCTAAGGGGAGGGATGCCTTCGTGGAGGACTTTCTAAGGGAAACTGGCTCGTATACACGTTACATATGGGGAAAACCACGAAAACGCCCATGCAGCCAGCCCGTTCGCGGGATTCGAACCTCGGACCGAACTACCAGTGTTCAGCGACTTTACCGCTCGGCCGCTGGTGGGCCTCTGAAAGTAAAAGAATGTAAGTCAAATTTAAACCTGAAAATAGGCGGAGTTAACATAGAAAACGCTTATCTTCCTACCTTAATTATGTTATATATTCTTTAGCAGCGAAAGTGATATGTATATGTAAAAGCGCAGGAATAAATTAGAGGTAAAATAAAAAATCTGAAAGAGTTATGATCTTAAAGGTTCTGATAGAAAAAGTCTGAAAGTGCTAAGATTTTAAAGATTCTGAAAGAAAAAATCTGAAAGAGCTAAGATTCTAAAGGTTCTGAAAGAGCTAAGATTTTAAAGGTATAGAAACAATCTGTAAGAGCTAAAGGTTCTGAAAGAGCTAAGATTTTATAGATATAGAAACAATCTGTAAGAGCTAAGATTCTAAAGGTTCTGAAAGAAAAAATCTGAAAGAGCTAAGATTCTAAAGGTTCTGAAAGAGCTGAAAAAGTCTGAAAGTGCTAAGATTTTAAAGATTCTGAAAGAAAAAATCTGAAAGAGCTAAGATTCTAAAGGTTCTGAAAGAGCTAAGATTTTAAAGGTATAGAAACAATCTGTAAGAGCTAAAGGTTCTGAAAGAGCTAAGATTTTATAGATATAGAAACAATCTGTAAGAGCTAAGATTCTAAAGGTTCTGAAAGAAAAAATCTAGCTAAGATTCTAAAGGTTCTGAAGCTAAGATTCTAAAGGTTCTGAAAGAGCTAAGATTTTAAAGGTATAGAAACAATCTGTAAGAGCTAAAGGTTCTGAAAGAGCTAAGATTTTATAGATATAGAAACAATCTGAAAGAGCTAAGATTCTAAAGGTTCTGATAGAAAAAATCTGAAAGAGCTAAGATTCTAAACGTTCTGAAAGAAAAAAATCTGAAAGAGCTAAGATTCTAAAGGTTCTGAAAGAAAAAATCTGAAAGAGCTAAGATTCTAAACTTTCTGAAAGAAAAAATCTGAAAGAGCTAAGATTCTAAAGGTTCTGATAGAAAAAATCTGAAAGAGCCAAGATTCTAAAGGTTCTGAGAGAAAAAAATCTGAAAGAGCTAAGATTCTAAAGGTTCTGAAAGAGCTAAGATTCTAAAGGTTCTGAAAGAAAAAAAAATCTGCAAGAGCTAAGATTCTAAAGGTTCTGAAAGAGCTAAGATTTTAAAGGTATAGAAACAATCTGTAAGAGCTAAAGGTTCTGAAAGAGCTAAGATTTTATAGATATAGAAACAATCTGTAAGAGCTAAGATTCTAAAGGTTCTGAAAGAAAAAATCTAGCTAAGATTCTAAAGGTTCTGAAGCTAAGATTCTAAAGGTTCTGAAAGAGCTAAGATTTTAAAGGTATAGAAACAATCTGTAAGAGCTAAAGGTTCTGAAAGAGCTAAGATTTTATAGATATAGAAACAATCTGAAAGAGCTAAGATTCTAAAGGTTCTGATAGAAAAAATCTGAAAGAGCTAAGATTCTAAACGTTCTGAAAGAAAAAAATCTGAAAGAGCTAAGATTCTAAAGGTTCTGAAAGAAAAAATCTGAAAGAGCTAAGATTCTAAACTTTCTGAAAGAAAAAATCTGAAAGAGCTAAGATTCTAAAGGTTCTGATAGAAAAAATCTGAAAGAGCCAAGATTCTAAAGGTTCTGAGAGAAAAAAATCTGAAAGAGCTAAGATTCTAAAGGTTCTGAAAGAGCTAAGATTCTAAAGGTTCTGAAAGAAAAAAAAATCTGCAAGAGCTAAGATTCTAAAGATATTGCGCTCTTGCTGAGCTGTCAGTCGACCTGTCTGCTATTGCACTCACACCCTGCTAACCCAATTCTTTTTGTGGTTTCAGCTTTATTATTAAGAACCATTTTACTCGCACGTATGCCATACACAGTTCAACAGCAAAGTTACAAAAAGTTTAAAAGCAGCATGTGTTTAGAATTGCAAATGAATTGCTAAGTGTTGGCATACATTTTTTCATTTTTTTTTTTTTTTTTTTTTTTTTTTTTTTGTCTTTTCTCAGTTTATCAATGTAGAGTTTTCTTAGTAAAATGACTTGCAAAACTTTGTATTTTTATTATTAACGTTTTGCGTGTTAAATTTATTAAATAAGCATCAGGTTTTTCTCACTTTCGACACATAAAATTCAGCTGAAGAGCAAAAATATAAAATATTTAACAGCATACCTTTAGAATTTCCGATATACAGTTTCGCGCACTGCAAATAGCAATGTTTTCATTCGCTCAGTGTTGCTACTACTCGCTTTCAAATCATTGAGCTTGCTAAAAGTCCTTAAAGTTTTACAAAATAGGAAAAACTTGAAATTCAAAATTCCAGCTTCTAGGATATGTTCGGATAGAGGACTACGTTATTCAAAATTTGATGTCCCTGGGTACCGCCGTTTTTTCACAGTGCAAGAAACATTGATACATGAAATGCAAATTCTTCGTTATTTAATTTCTTGAAAAATAATTCTGGGCGATAATATTTCCTGGCAGTACTTTTAAAAAATATTCAGACATTTAAAGTGATATGCCACTATATCTCTCTTCGGGACTAATAACCCATTGTGGCTAATACACTCTAGGGCTAAAAAATTGCTAGAAACTTGAAATACGAAATACATTTACAGAGAGATGTATAGCAATTTTTTATGGTTATAAATATCCCCACTCCATGTGATTAATAAACAAATTTGTACATATATTTTTTTACGTACAACACATTTTGCATAATATATGTATGTAATATTTTTCCTTCCATTTTAATTTTAAATTGGACTTTCGAAAACAGTAATAAATTGAATTATTTCACAACATATGAATTAATTATTTACAAATAAAATACTATTGTGTACAATTACGTTTTCTAAGATTTCATTACCATGGCCTCCAGGTTTTTCTACCTCACTTCTACCAAATTTAGAAATTTAGAGCAGGATTTTTTTTCTTTTTAAAGGCATATAGAAATAAGATTTCTGTCCTTAGGGCCTTTTATCGTACTTGGCGATAATCTTTCTCTGCAATTGATGAATACCTGAGCTCTGTTTAAAAAAATAAATAAAAAAAAACTAATTAATATATTTTTTCGAAACAAATTTGAAAGGTAAGACAACTTAATTACTTTTTCAAAGACCGATCGAATACTTTTTTCGTTCTAATTACGAATTTTAAAAAATGGGCGCTTTATAGTACAGATTTCCTCTTCAACGGAAAAGTGATTAAATATTCTTTCTTATTTTATTTTAGCGTATAAATGTTCATGAGCATTAAGAAGTCTCACTCTTGCGAAAATATAATTAAGACTAAAAGGGTCGGTGTGAAAAACCTCTGATAAAATAGGAAAAAATTAACACGTCACTCTAATGCACTACTTAAAAGTTTAAATGAATGCTTGCTAAATTCATTACAAATAGAGATTACGATATAATCCACATTAATTAAGAGTATCCCATTAAAGTGGGAACAAAGTTAATAACAAATCTTGGCAAATATAATTTTTAAATTTTTGTCTGTGTATAACGAAGCTTTGACTTGTGAAACAACTTTACACCTATATAGAATAAAATGTAATACAGTATAATTATAATATTAACTTGCTATTGCAGATCTAATTTTTAACATCAGAAGACTAGAAAATTAAATATTATTACATTTTATCCATGTTTTCTTCTTATTTTGACAAATAATAAGTAGTCTAGACGAAGATTTTATTTTATAATTTCGACTGCTAACTGTTAATTAGGGATTAGTTCACCTATAATAAAAAAGGGTTTCAATTAAAATTTTATGTAATTTGCACTTACCAGAAATAACACTGTAGTCTTAAAGTGAAAATTCAAATTTAATTGTTATTACCTGAGTGACTAGTTTTTATATGCGTCATGCTTTTATTTTCGTCTCCGGCTTCGAAGCAGTTGTAGCCACTCAGAAGAAAATGGCTGTAATAATTAATTATAAATATTTAATAAATATTTAAATACAGATAATTTTTCCACATAATTATAACGGCAGAGAAAAACTATTTTTGGATTTGTGATCCATAAAACTAGTACATCAATTAAATGTTCAATCAATATTTTTGTTTCTTTGTGCGAAGTAAAAGGAGTACTTCTTGTATCATATTTCAACAAAAATATCCATTTCAACCGCTCTCGAAACAATCTGAACGATGGTTTCGCCAGACATCTGTACGTACGGAGAGAATAAAGGCCTGTTTTTTGACAAAAAAGGATTGTAAATTGGATTTCAAATGGATTCAGAAGAGATTTTTGCTTGACGTACGTACGAACGTATTCCGCATAATTCATGAACGAGTAGCCAAAGCATTTTGAATTTGTGTATACGAGACTGCTATAACATGTAGTTGTGTATCTCCTTTTTTTGATGCCATTGGCTGCAGCAATCCTATATAAATATATATATATATATATATATATATATATATATATATTCACTCTGTTACCTGTTTAGTTTTTTATTCTTATATGTTGATAAATTGTGCATTTTCTTATTTAAAAGTGGTTGAATTACGTTATCCTTATGTTCCGGTTAAGGGTTTTATTCTTTAGTTAATCTGTATGCAATAGTTGTAGAATTATCAACAATTTAAAAGTTTTAAGTGTTGCTAAACCTAACGACGTCCCCTTTGTTTATATTCGAAACTTTTAGTAGAACAGTAAATTAAGTGAAATTGTACACCAACTTCTGTGTCCTTTCTGTCTAGTGGGACCAAATTGTAAACTTTCAATTTTGTGCAACTAAAAATCTGTCTTCCTGCCCGCTGGCCGAATTCCTTCTTTTTTTTTTCCAGTGGAATACTTTAATTTTAATTGCAAAACAAATTTTTAACTGTTTCGAACTGTGTTTAGTGTTTTATATTTTTCTTAGTTCGCAATTTTTAATGAAGATGCTTTGAGTTTTTATGCATCTTTGCCTTTTCTCGAAGTGTGAACTGAATAATCGAATGAGAAATATATCTCTAATGCAATTCGAGGAAATACGTTTAAATGAAATGCAGCAAAAATGCGTATAATTTAATAGGCCATACAAGGAAGTCATGTGGTGTTCACATCATAAATTTTAATAATCATTTCATTTACATTTAGAGAATATCGCTCGGTTCAATAAAGTATGAAAGGAAGTATTGCTTACTGCAGAAAAACTCACATGCGTGAAAGGTTCAGTAGGTGAATGCTATTGTTAGAAGGCGTTTTTATATTATATAAAAAATATGCATATAAAATATTATTATTCTTATTTTGCCATTGTTAGAAGGCGTTATTTTATTATATAAAAAATATCATATAAAATATTATTAAAGAAACGACATCATTCGGGACAGTGCAATCTTATTTGCCAGGTTTCTTAACTTCTAACTTCACTATTATCTCAATATCAACATGATATTACTATTTTCAGATAACTCAAATGGTCAAAAGAGATGTGCCTGTCTATGGGAGATGCACGATGCAACCATTTTCGGAAATCTCAGGGGCTTTGAAATAAGTGAATGTACTTCTATTGATATTACTTTGGAGGGGATAAAGTAATATGAATCTATGTACAGGTAATAGTTTTAAGCATATTTTGCAAATGTTTTGAAGCATAAGCATTCGTAATTTAGAATGAAAATGAATTATTTTGACACATATCGAAAATAATAAATTATGAATGTTCAGTCTGGGAAGTTATTTCCATTTAAATTTCTCTTTGAAATATGGCACTGCAGAATTTCTAGTAAAATTTGCTAGTGAAAAGTTAAGAACACTCACTCATGGTTTAAGATAAAGTACTAGATATAAAAATATTTCATACAAAGTGTCCCAAAATAATCCAAACCGAACATGGGCAAGTAGAAAGCAAAAAGCATTGGTGTAAAGCAATAACATTTCAAATATCACGCAGTGAGCCTGTGATGCACATTTATCTTGTCTTCCATCTCCTTATATAATATCGCCTTACAGTTGTTCACTTCCTTTGAGTTCGGATTATCTTGAGCCACTTCGTATTACAAGCTTTTACTAAACGCTGTTGTACATATTAATTCCTGCATTCAACATCGAAAATGATCTCATTTAGTTGCTGCTCTTACATTAATTCCGATACATAAAGATCTGTTTTAAATATAAATCAGTTTTACTTATATTCTTGATATTCATAGTCTTCATATTACCGTGTTAAATGAAATCTATTTTCAGTTTCCAGCTCACTTTGGTGGATCCAATGGAAGGAAAAGGTCAAATTAGGTCATATGAATGTGGCAAAGCTGACAAGAAATTTTACCTATAGGGATGTCTTCATGGAGTACTTGGTAAAAGAAGATTTCTTGACCTTACACGCGTTACACATAGAGAAAGCCATACAAACCAACTATGCAGCCAGCCCATTAGCTTGCCTCCTAAGATTGGTCATTCTTAACGCTACAAATGGCGCTGCAATGTGAAAAGGTCAAATAGCTAAAATATATATTGTTTCCTTTCCATCTCATCACCCTGACATTTTTGGAAGAAGGGAATCAAATTCTTGTCCGACAATATTTGAATTTTAATAATAACTACCTGAGGTTTATAGTGTGTTTATAATTATTATAGTGGTCGACTAAGCAGTTAAATATATTTAAGTAATTAAACTATTCGATTTTATAAAAGTAAGAAAACTAGAATGAATTCATAAGGAAATCAGAAATATAGTTAAATGCTTTTATTATTGTTATTCTAATACGAATTTTTTTACATATTTTAACTCTTTTTTAACTGTTTCCAATTAAATCATTTCACGATTTTTTGGCACTGTCCTGAATATTAATATCAATACAAAAGTCGTCGCCTTATATAATCACGTTTGCACATGGGTATTTTGATGACGTTAACCAAATGGTAACAGAAATCGGTGAAAACATTCTCTAAACATGTTCATCCCGTTTTAATAATTTATTGGAAGTATACTATAAATGTGTAAATTCATTTTTAAACTTTATATTACTTAAAAAAGTTCACAAATTTTTAACAACGCATTGTTTGCATTTATAACTCAAAAGATAGCTTGATTTAAAAAACATGCATATTCATAGTGTTTCTAAACATTTACATTTTTTTATATTTTAGTTATCTATTATTTTAGCGTCCTTATCTTCCATATAAATTATCAACATCTTCATAAAGTTTCTCATCTGCTATGCATATGTTTGAGCGAGCGTTGTTGGATGTATTTCTGTATCTTTAAGGTATCCGACCACGTTCGAAGCACTTTTTTTTCAAAAAAGCAGTATAGGTATACTATAAACACATTTTCTCATTTATTATCTACAGAGATTAATTATGGAATATCAAAATTTAATATATTCTATTATTATCCTGCAAAAAATATTAAATTTACGTGAAATTTTAAGCAAATTTTAAAACAATTTGAAGCATTCTATATGAAAAAATATTAAAGTTATGTTAAAAAAGTCATATAATAATAAATTACAAGTTTTTATCTAGGGAATGACATAGGATTTTAAAGATATCTCAAATAGTAAAAAAATTCCAGAATTTTGAAAATTTTTTATAAGATTTTCGAGAAATTCACGGTCTCATTATTTAAATAACAGACCACAATTTCAAAAATATTTAATATATAAATATTCTGGTATGTCATTCCCTAGATAACTATATATAGATTAAGCATACAAAGTTTCATAAAAATTAAGTAATAATAATTTGATTTATCGTGACCAAGTGAGCCAGTTTTTAGAAAAAATAGGTTTTGAGAAAAATGCATTTAAAGTTTAAAATGCTTTATTTTTATTATTAAATCTTGACCCAGATACCTAAAACTCCCCATATCTATAGCTTATACCTTCAGTTTGTTCAACTTTATCTGTTTTTCTGTTTATATTCAGCTTATTTGTTTTTTGTGCCAATTTTTACTCTGGGTTGTGAGTGATATTTTGATTTCCTTAATCGCTCCATGTCGAGCATACTAAATCTCTCGACTGCATATTCACCATGTTGCATACCTATATAAATTAAAATATCTAGTAAGCCTAAAAGCCCTCTGTTAAAGTGAATATTAGCTATATATGCCCCCAATTTAAGAGTTTGTAATTCCACAATGGCAACCATCGGTATAAATTTCCAAAACATTTCATTAAGATTTTGTTTGCATTTCCTGTCTTTTTTAATAAGCACTTTTAAAAGAGCTTCTGATCACATAGTTCTATATACACTCTGAAGAATATTAATTACATTCTTCGGCCCAGGCCTTTTGGATTTGTTTGTGTAAACTCTTCTAACTCATACAGCTCGCTGATATTTACAAAAAAATGTCTGGTCCATCTGGGCATTGACCATGTATAAGTAGTTTTGCGCGAGAGAAAGTGTGAAAAATGGAGCAATTATAGCACTTTCCATTCATTGTTCCTGATTCTAATTCCATTTTAAAGTTTGTCAATAAAGACATCATTAGTGAGCGCCGTTGACCCCGCCATCAAGATATATTTGTTTTCCCCCTTTTGTTTTTTCTTCTGGAATGGGGCTTCTGAATATGACTTACGCATTCATATTTAGTGACACTATTTATGTATAAATATTTACGTCACAAATCACTTTCAAAAATATCTCCTGCCGATGAGAAACATTTTATTTTTAGTTCACTCGATGGAAATTGCTTTATTAATATTATTCTCTATTTCCTTCGCAACACGTTTCATAAATTTGTTCCTTATGCATTTTCGTTTACAAACACACGACTTCGACTTTTTATGACCGTTCATTGTGCTTTTAAATAGAATATTTTTAAAAATAATCAAAGATTAAGCTAAATCTAATTGCAATATGCAATGTGTCGAATCAAATCAAACTCGTATGCTAGCGAGGACATAAGGCTTTCCACAGATAATTAATAAAAATATTGCATTTTATTGGAAATAATTCCATGTTGCTGAACAGACTACAGATAAGATTCTATAAATTCCCTCTCTTTAAAAGTCTTTACATTACATTTCAAAGACCACAAATTATTTATGTCCATTTCTAGCTCTTTTCAACCCTTTGAATGGCACTTTCGGTGATTTAAATGCCCATTTCCGGTTTTTGCGTCTTTATGAAATCCTTAATATTTTGGTTTCTAATTAACGTATAAACAAAATCATACCAGTTTTGGAAAGCTAAATAAACAGTCGATCCAATGAACGAATAAAAGAAAATTGCCATTCTTTGCCAAAATTGGCCTTTTCAACGTGTTCGGATACCTTAATACTGCTGTTGGAAAGATTTTAGCATTGCTATCTTCTACGTTATGAAAGATTCAGACTGAAATAAGTCATTTAATTACGCGATTGAAATATGGGTGCAATATTTTATTGACGATTTTGAACTTTAATATGCTTTAGAAAGGCTTTCATATCGTGCCTTGTCATATTAATTGGAAGGACCTTCTTCATTCCCTTATTCTATTTCAAAGTCTAATTATCAAAAACTAGTAATGTTATTCATGGAGTAAATTATGATTTTTTAATCAATCGAATTTTTCTACTCAGGTCATTACGTTAATTTGTTGTGTGTAGTTACATTAAAATAATGCAATTATTTTAATTACATTATAAATAGTGGTAACACATTTTGTAAAAATAACAGTACGATTATCTAAATTTAGCAATGATTTATTTAAATGAAAAACATCTTATTTCGAGTCTTTATTTTAGTTGAAAAAATTCTATTCATTTTGATAATTTAAAACTGATTAAAGAAATTCGGAACATAGTTGTATACAAAACTGCACGTTTTAGACAATTCTGCAACCGATATATAAATGATAATATTAGTTCTGGTTATATTAAAGGGGAAACTGCAGTAGCTTTAATATTAGTAGAAGTTGTAGCAGTACGACAGCAATCCAAGGCTTTACAATAATCCTATAATTTTAAGTCAGATTTTTTAAACTTCTTATAAGTATAGATTACATATATATAAGAGACTTAAAAATAGTAACTTCTAAACTTAATCTTACGTTTCTTGCATAATATTATTAAAGTAACTTTTTTATGACATGATTCATAAAAAACGAGTGCAAATAACTATACATATATCCCAGTATTAAACTCATATTTTTAATCTGAGTCCAAAAGCAAAAAATAATAAATTTCCTTCGTCTGAAATTATATTTGTTTTATATATATGACATTAACAATTAAAATGTCTTCTTGATGTTTCAAGGTACTTGAAGAAGTTCCCAAAATATCGATCTAAAAGTTAAAAGCGAGTACTTTACTTTAAATTTGCGCACTTTATTCAAAGTCTAATTAAGGACAGAAACAGAAGACTAATTTTCATTTTTCTTAAGTTGACGGCCTGAAGCATTGTTTAAGAAGATCTTTTAAATCGTAATTAAAACCTAAAGAAAGATGGCTTATATTAGTAATGAACTTCACTCTGAAGTTTCCGACAGTTTAAAGTCATTAAATTTTATGCAGGCTCAGTTACTTAATTACGGAAATAAAATGAATGTCATAGAAGAAATTTAATGCATCGGATATTAAGACTTGATAAGTTGAAAATGGAAATTTTTCGTCTGATTTAAGACTATATTTGTATAATTTCTGCCGAGTTCTATGATTGTATCTAATACCAAATTTTGACGTAATAAATTCCGTTACTAATTTGGATGATGCTATATAACAATTATAAATAATCTTTTTTATGTAGCTCCAAAATAGTGTGCTATTTTAGATTTTCTAAAAATATTTAGTATTAATATACCGCAGGCCATAAACACGGCCAGAATTTAAACATCTAAGAAAATTATCTTAATCTAATTTTGTTTTTAATTTAGACGGAAATTACTCACTTTTGTATTCAGATTAAGAATTCTCTTTACAAAATAATGAAGTTAATGAAGCATTTTAAGCAAGGTTATTCCTCAAATATCAATGTAAAAATATTACGAATTTCACTTTTTCATATTCGTTTTCACAGAATAATATTAACACGTAAAAAAAATGTGTGAAATGAAGGAAACATTTGTTGGTTAAATATGTCCAGATTCTTCTTGTAATATCTCTTATAGTAAGATAAAATTAAATCCTATGTTGGTGTTAACTTTATAAAAGGTTTATACGCATTTTGAAAGAGAGATTGTGCTCATTCTTTCATAACCTTTTAACCATTCATTCAAAACATTGTTAAACTGTATCGTCCCAAATTGTAAACTCAAGTTGGAGTGATTTTCGTACATCTCTTATGATAAACAATATTCTTTAGAACCATTGTTATTATTGTTTACTGATTATAAATGTAGTATTCCTCCACTTTTGATTTCTGCAACTTTTAGTGAAGAAATTCATTTATTTTAATTTTGAATGAAGATATTATATTAATTTTGTCTTTCAAAAATCTTTGTTAAATTAATAATTTTTGTAATATTGCAAATAAGAAAATACGACAGAAAAATAACAAATAATTAAACAGTCCTATAATCCATAGCATTTTTTAAAATTGTTCTACAATATATATATAATGAAAGCTTAACTTTTAATAATTATTCCGAAAAATCGAAAGGAACATTTCTTACATGGTATTTACACATGTGTTTCGAGCACTTATGCTAAAAAGAAAGATGTTTAATATTCTTTATTCATGTTATTAATGAAGTCATGTTATTTATGTTGAATTCATGTTATTAATAATACATTCACATAAATTACTAATTAGGCAATATTAAAAGTTAAAGATCGTACTACAAAAATGCATCTTAAAAGTCATTAAATGTAAATCTTAGTGTATTAAATAATAATATAAATATCCGAACTAGGATAATATCACAGTCAACCCAGGTTAAACCGTGGCCTTCTAATCTCGAAGGCCACGGTTAAACTGGTTACCAGACGGGGCCACGAGGAGGCCTTCATCGGATATTGACAGGAGAGGGTATGTGGTGCACGTTACTATCCCCGTAGCCGTACCCCCTCTCAGAAGGTCCAGATCGAATTCCGGGTCTCGTCCCATAAAAAGTTCTAATCGTTAACAAGGTTCTCTATGACAGTATCTTTTATGTTTTTTTTTTTTTTTTTTTCTGCTTCAATACTTTTCTTCCTTACTATATATTTCCACAGTTATTACATGTAAGTCAAAGTTACTCGCTTTTATTTCACTTGATATTTAATTATGTGTTCTGCATAAATAAGAAAATAAGTAATGTAAATAATTCATGCAGGCATATATAAGCCTAAATGTCACCGTGAATTATTATTTATAGCAAGTAAAATGAAAGCATAAAATTTGTTTTCGAAAACTAGTGCTAAGAAGAGTATGTGACCTTTGCATTTGACAGAAATACTAAAGATGTAGGGGCCAAGACATAAGATTGTAATTCACTATTGTTCACATAAAATCCACCTGGTCCCGGAACAAGCTTAGCGGATGAATCTGCATAGTTAAGCAGGAGAAAGAAAAATCCTACTGATAACGCAAGAAGTTTGTAGATTATTTTACGATGTATATACTCAAGTGAAAATTGGCTTGAAAGGAGGTTCTGTGCACCATCAAAAACTAAAAACGGGAAAGAGAATAAACAGAAGGGCATAAACTGCAGAAGGTGGGGTAAAACCAAATATTACTAGAATTCGTTTTTTATGAAGAGCGGAATTACTTGAATGGATATAATTTAAAACGTTGTAATGAAGTACTTGCGTACATTTATATGCATCAAATAATATATTACACATAATGGACGAAATATTAGAAAGACAAAAAGCTTGACTAATTAGTATTTGTAATTTTCTTTATTGAATCTCATAAAAAATTCCTAAGGGACTAGATTTTTGTATTTTATAACCTTTTGCACAAGCTAGAATCTTTTTTTTTCCAATGGCAGATTGTGAACAATTACAAATGTAACCCAGTCCCTTAATCTATACAAGGCCAGATATGGTGGTCTCTTGTCTCTTTATTATGGAGGCACCTAATAGGTGGGCCACCATCGCCTTTCCTATGAAGAGACGAACAGTTACAACCATGTCTTCTCCGGGATTCGAACCCAGGGCCTTCGGCATCGCAGTCAGCTCCTCTGACCGCTATACCGACTGGGCGGTACAATCTAAAATCTTAATACTTACATTTCTTCCCCCTCCCTTTTTTAATTTTGTAAACATTTAATTCTTCGTACACCACATTGTATAACACAAGTCTTAGAGAGGAAATGAAAATAAAGCACAGATAACATGAAATCAAATAAAATTTATAAATTCTTCTTTCTTTAAATTCAAATTTTCCATCTTAGGTTTAAGAAAGTTATAGTTATATAGTTACAGTTTACATTTTAGTTTTACATTTCGGTAGGAAGAAAATTCAAATTTCTTGAACATGAGAAGCATTGCGCACATCAAAACTACGAATATATTAAGCAGATATATTCTTTTGAGAATGCAGGAAATATTATTCAAATATTTCATTAGAGTTTCAAGTGTCATTTACATCTTAAATTAATTTTTATTTGACTCTACATCTTTTTAGGGTAGTTGCAACAGACTACGAAGAATGTATTTTGAGATTAGCTTACCTTCATACGCGTTCTAGTAGTTAATTTTTATCCCAGCTGAAAGGATTATTGATTAAATTAATGAGAACTTATTTACGAATTTTAGAAGTTCAAAGGAAAGCAGTATACATTACCGAAGAACCCGGATTCGAATCCCAGAGAAGACATGGTTGCTTGTAAACGTATAATGTCAGTGCGACATGGCAGCACTCTAAATATGCGGCAAGTCGAATGTCCTCTCGTGTGAATTGGTGGGAGTGGAGATATGTGAGAGACCCTCGGAAACGTCCCTTCATCAAAATTGGGGGTGGAAAATAGAATTCCATCTTCTGTTCGGAGTAGGCTCTGGCAACAATTGTTCCATGTATTATGGACACGACAACAACAACAAAGGAAAGCAAAGGCGCAAATTGTGTTGCACTTTATGGTCAATTGTCATTCTCTAGTATAACAAGCATATTTAGAACAGTTGCCAAGGGTAGGCTGGTTGCCTCTACGAATATTTAAATACAAGACTGAATATATATATATATATATATATTCAGTCTTGTATATATATATATATATATATATATATATATATATATATATCAGTCTAACAAAATTGATTCTGAGTTCAAGCCTTACATATGACATAGGCTTGACACCAAGCAGTATCGGTCGATATTCTGCTGGCACATAGTCGACATGGAACTCATCCTCACAAACGTAGATTTTTTTTTTTTTAGGATGCCTACCCTGCGCAGCAGCCTTTATACAATAATTCAATTAAATTTAAGACTTGAATATATGCAGTTGGCAATTATAAGCCTTGTCTGCTCTATACTGAAGTTCAACACATGCCGGTGTTGATCTTGTACCTATATATTTTCTATGCAATGTACCTTTATCGATCCTACGCAACGGCTTTCTTGCAAAAAGCTCTCTTTCCGTTATAATGTACATCTGCGATGGGTCCCTTCACATATTGGTATCGGTAGTTATAAAATGGCTGTTGTCCTGTCTAAGGAAAGTACTTCAATGACTCTGACCACTGGCATCTTGACCGTTTTGGAGATCTACTCCTCTAGATTTAAAAATCTAGTGCTGCCTCTTTCTGGTATCCTCTTCCGGCTCATGATTGGTACTTTGGGAAACATCCGGGATGTGCTTTTGGGGTAATCATGCTCAGCAGATTCCATTGACGAGGCTCCAAAGTGGACACCTGAAAGGCCTTAAATTTGACAGGGGAAATAAGTTCTGCCCCATCTGTAGGAAATGTAATATTGATCATTTCACTTCTGTACGTCTTCTAACTTGTCTGGCACTTGTAAAACGAGACCGATAAAAAAGATCTACATTCGTATTTTTTGACTGCTCCTGGACTCATGGATTTGGCCTGGCCTAATGGCTAACGAGTTAAGTTCAACAACAACAGATCCCATGCCTAAGTCAACCCTATGCCGCAAGGATGGTATGCTGGTGTCGATTCTACTTACTATAAAATTAATTGCATCAATTATCCTCAACGGCACTCTACAATGTACCATCTACTCGTGTATATAAATGTGCCATGTACCTAGTGATTATGAAATCGAATGATATAAGCATTGTAAATAGGTATAGCATTGTAAATAGGAAAACAGTATAGCATTGTAAATAGGAAGCTGTACCCATGCACCCGCATACATTTCTACGTAACGTGACACAGTAAGGCAAAATATCAACGTAGTGTCCTATTATGAAATTAAATAAGCACCTATTACTAGTTATAACATTATTTTATGGATCTAGAGTTTCAGTATATGAAGTAAGTACGAAATGTTTATGTCACCAATGACTATTGTGTACCAAAATATAAGCGTATATACGCTTTTGTCTATATGTAATTGTGTATGTCCTTGTTTATATGTAATTGTACCCATGTATCTACTAGTGTTATCACATATCTTGGCACTGTATAGTTAATATACATCTATTACGCACTGAATAATCACGTACCTAATGTGTCTGTATATATGTATATGAATTTATGTTCTGTATATATGACAATGTAACTATGCATCTGCACATTTTATCCTGTAACACGGCACCGTATAGCAAAGAACTAACTAGAGCCCCACTCTAAAATTAATTGCACCAAAGACACTGTACTACACAGTACTAATCTAGGGTCTAACTTTTAATTCACTGTACTAATTACTTATTCCAGCATAACATTGCGCACCTAATATTTCAGTATGTACATGTCTTCTGTAATCTAATGATAATGCTTCAAATGGTCATAGTGTACTCAACATATGAGTACACACGTTATGTATATATGCTACCGTATCCATGCTTTTGCATACACGTTGTAACATGGCAATGTATTATCCAGTGTATGAAGTACCAAATTTGTATGTATGTTTATATATTAGTATATTAGCACAATGAACACGTATGGTTATCTAGATAAAGGTGGACGTGGCGCTATACCGATTAACCGTATTGGTAGAGGGGTGGTGCCCACGTCCTCCGTCGCATGTCGCATGTCGATTCTATTCCGTAACATTCGAATGCATGTGATAATTTTGGGTAGATGAAACATTTTGCACAATTTTCTTACTTAAAATTACATTCATATAAAGAATTTTCGGGAGGTCTGCATATGCTATTTATTTTATGACTCATTTGGTATTTAAATATATAATTATTTATTTATTAACCACTTAAAATATCTAAGTACAGGAAAGAAACATATCATGATCATACAAACTCAAAGATGAAATATATAATAATTTGTTGTTCCAGTCTTGTCGTAACTACAGCAACTCGTTACTATGAATTTAATTGTTGCCACAAGTTCTTTCTTCTTGCATCGATCTTATGATCGTAACTATTTTCTGTTATATGTTAATGTTATGGCTGTGGTAGTTTCAATTCTATTCCCAAACCTCAAAGTTACTCTATGTCAGTCCCCAGCCTCCGATTATAAGTGGTGTCGATCATAAGAATGTAAGCCGCTCATGCGTTCACTACAAGAAGCAAAGCACAAATCACGTAAAGCGAAGAAAATGCTTCAGTTCATGACAATGGAACAGGCAGGCTTAGAAATTAGGTAAATAATCAAATATGAAATTTCACTCGACTGTTTCGATTACGGCAAAGCACGAGAAAGGATCCTGCGTTAATAAGGAAAAGAAGGCCTTGCTGAAGATATCCTACTGGAAACTTAGTCATATCCGGGACACAAATAGGAAAAAAACACGAAACAAATATACAGCCAAAGCTTTTGCTGCTATCTGAGCTCGGATATAGTTACCAGAGTTACGTCACCTTATTCTAATACTGGCGGGCCTTTAAGAAGTGATAAATAAAAATGACAATAAGATATTAATAGCAAGATGTTCGTACCGTTTTTCCCAAAACATATTTTTAATGCAACGGAAAAGTTAATTTTGGATTTAAGATAAATATAAAGTAAAATGTTCCTGAACCTTCCCTCTCGAGACATGTAACATAGGCGTTGGAAACAGCTTTTATTAATTTAATATTGATAATAATAAATTATCAATATTAATCAATATCATAATCAATATTATTAATATTATTAGATTGATTAAGGGGGCTCATACACCTTAAACCCCTTACGATGTTCGAATATGTGACTGTTGCAAGAATTGGGATAACTTGTTTATTTTAAAAGCAATTACTTCCAACTTTTTATGGCTGACTGTATAATATAGCTGCTTTCTGAAATCTTAATCAGAAAGTTTGTGTTGCCACAAATATTTTTGTAATTTAATTTGTGACAAAAATGTTCGTCATGTTTCCATCTTGCGCTCACAGTTTAAAATTATCTGTTGCATTATTTAATTCCATAGTTTATATATAGCTTTTATAACATTTGGAAACTACTGTAAACCAAAAAAACTGAGAATTTCATGTTATATTTTTATTTTATTTGGAGTCGAGTTTATAAAACGTATTTTATTAAAAAAATATGTAATGTTTTCGTGCATAATTTTTTTTAATATTAAAATATTCATCAGAATTTTGGTTCAGTTAGAAAATGGTGTCCATATAAAGAATTCCATCCAATTTCAAGTATGTACCATTAGCCATTTTTAAAATATCATGCGCGCAAGGTGGAAAAATAACGAAAAATGTTGTCACAAAGCGGATTAAATTACAAAAATATTTGTGGCAACACAAACTTTCTGGTTACTAGTTTCCAAAGTAGCTATGTTATGTAGTCAGCTGTAAAAAGCTGGAGGTAATTACTTTTAAAATAAATAAAATATCTCAATTCTTGCAATAGTCACATAATTTGAAGCTCATAAGGGGTTTAAGGTGTATGAGCCCCCTTAAATATTCATAAAGTTATCATATAAAGTACATAAAAGGAGAATGATTTTTTTAAATACGATTATTGCTCTGTTGTTGGTTATTTGCGAAGGTACGTAAAAAATAAATTACAAATCTCAACACTCGTAACGGCAATATTTGCTACTTTCAATACAAACATTCTCACTTGAATTATATTCTTAGCCAAAGAATAGATGGAGAGTTATGTAGTTTCACAACACTTTAGAAATGAAGTTTCACTGATTATTTTTCCATACCTGCTAAAACAATCATGGATATCAGAATATCGCATAAATTTGCATTTATATTATACAGTGATATGAATGAAGGTTCATACCTTATACTTAATACTCAAATTACATTGCTGATCAAAAAATTAAAGACATTTTCATTGACAGAAAGTTTTAATTGACTACGTCATAATATACTGTAATACTTAACAATACCTGTAGTTTAACTCAATGCTTCTGCATTGAACTATTTTGGCAACAACACAAAGAATTCTTCTCGGCATTTGCAAACAAATTGTCTTTATTTCTGGAATGAGCAAATGCGTGAATAAATATTAATAAAAATATCCAAAGTCATTAAAAATTAACAAAAATACAATATTGCTTGAAAATATACTTTAAGTAACAAGACAAATAATTTCAGTTGACCGTCCTTTACTGATCTTCGGTATGAAAAAGATGTATATAACAAAAGATTGAAGTTGAGAAATAGGTCGCATCGAAGTTAAATACAAAAAAATGCAGACGGTAGAGAAATATATATAGGTCACGTCATAAGTTCAATTTGATAGTCCTACGGCACGAACAATCGTGCTTTTAATCTCTTCCAGGTGCGCATTTCATATGCGCATAGCACGCTTTCCCTTGTCCCATTGGCATCAAAAATTAAATCATTTGCATATCTCTTAGCAGAATAATTCCTGCCAAGTTTTTCTGACAGCAGCTCGATTTCTTCTGGGTGCATATATTTCTTGTGACAGAGTATATATTATACAAATCAGCAGACGGTTTCTGGTAAAGCAACATTAAATCTGGTGGTAAACCAAAATGCAACCGCTGGATTGCACAGCAAGGAACATGAGCTAAAAACACAAGTAACTAGGAACCAGCACTCATGATTTCACGGAATGATTTCTTCGAAAATTTGCATAATATATATATATATATATATAGTTTGTGTGTCTCGTAAATGTTGCGACAAACTTCTGGGGGAATTAGGGTACATCATAAGGATTAAGAATTGTATAGGAACCTATACACGGAAACGTCAAGGGTAAGCGATGTCAGAGGTAAAAGATAGGAAAAGAAACACGAGAGTGATTAATTTGATACATCATTTGTACATGAATATAAATTTTTCACGACGGCTTGAAGGCTACAACAGATGCTCGAAGTTTGCACAATCAGACGCCAAACGGACCATTGATTGCCGGACATGTTCAAACACAGCGGGAGTTTCTTTGGTTGGAGCAACTGCGCAGGCAAGTCTTCCACTTCAGACATAACAGGATCGTGATACATGACACTTTTGATGGCTCTTCACAAAAAGAAATTATGGCTCTCGACAAAAAGAAATGAAGGCTTGATAAATCCGGTGAGTGTGGGAGCCAGGGAGCTAGTCCACCATGAATCCATGGAGGCGGAATGATCCGTTCAAATGGCTACGAACATCCAGTTCTAGATGAGCTGGCGCCCCATCATGTTGGAACCACATGTTCATAAGCTCTCCGTTCGTACAGCGTGCCATGCTTTTCCTATGGTGCTTACCACTCGAGGGAGGCATTTCCCACTTTCCACTAGCACTCTCCTCTACAACACCCTCTGGCGGCTCTCTATGCAATTCTTAATCCTTATGATGTGTTCTACCTCCTTTAGAAGTTTGTAGTAACATTTACAGGACACAATGTATATATATATATACATTGTGTCCTGTAAATGTACAGCTCTAGAAATTTCCACAAAAGTATTCGTACAGCTCCTTCTCAGTATCACAAAGCACAATCAATTGTTACATTTCAAACTGCTAAGAACGCTAAAAACAAAGCAATGCAAAGCGCATCTAAGATTTGAAGTTCATACGGAGATCTAAATACTCGAAAGTCAACTGTGAAATAAAAACTGTGAACTGATGCTTTCTCTGGGCGTATATAGTTTTCTTCGCTGCAGCCGGAAAATTTCCAGTACTTTCCATTTCTCGAAATCACCGGAAGATATGTACTGTTAAAGTTACATATAAGGTTACGATTACATATAGGGATAAATTACAGTCTTATACACATACCGAGCCAAATTTCGCCAAATGGTAGAAATGTTTGGAGACCTTTCGCGATATCTCGAAAATTTAGGGCGATAGTCATTTACCTCAAAGTTAAGTAGACTTGCTCCTGTAATTTTATTTTTTGTCAGAGCTCCGCTTTTCAAGCATTTCATGTTAAATTATACAAAAGATACTACAATTTCACATAGAATTATTTATATATGTACAAAAATCTTAACGACTTCATAAAACAAATTTCAATATTTATTATAGAAAGCTTTTAGAAATTCATAAAAAAATATTACTTTCGTATATACAAGATTTAGTACGATAACATTTAAACCTCTTTATTGAGAAACAATTAAATTTTACATGTCTAACTACATACAGTTAAGCTTTGAAATTTAATTAAATTCATTGTAATTATTCGGTACATGATTAGAAAGCAGATTCTTAATAATAAGAATCTGCTTCTTAATCACATTCATGATGGACTAATTATCAGTTCAAATATTCATCAGTAGGGCTTAAGGAGTAGGAGTCAGTTATTGTTCTCTTATCATTGCTAGATATCTCATGTATACATAGGGCAATTCTCCGCATGGCTCCCAATAACAATAATCGTTCTTAAACCTGCAATCAATCACCCTGTTTCGCCTAATAAGGATCCATCAAAGTAAGGATTTCGGTTAGCACTTCAACGTGACCCCAAATTCAATCAATCGACAAAGGCGGTGAATAGAGATATTCCATCTTTGTCATCTCATCACCTAACATAGCATTTACAAAATATAAAAGCATTTGGAACCTGGGTTCCTAATGCTTTTGTATTTATAGAGTATACCTAATGCTCTTTGTTCTAGTCCATTTGCACATTGTGAATATTTACAGCAAGATAGGATTAAGTTGGGGAAAAATAAAAAAAAGCACTTAAAAAAAAAAAAAAAAATTGTCACTTTCATTTCCAGTTACATGTTTATTCCTCTTATCATCTTTAATAACACAATTCAATGACTTAGCAGTTATGTTATTAAAGAGGCGTAAGAAGTTACTAAAATGTACTTGTGGTAAGTTCTTTAATCCACACTTACTTATATAGCGTTCGAAATGAATGTGCTATGTCATCATATTCTTTATTCTTCACCAAAATATTTACATATTAATATATTGTTGTTACTTATGATTTGTGGGACACTTAGCAATTATCTATTTTAGTGACATTTTCATTATTATCATATTATTCAAATATTGCTTTTGTTTTTGTAAGCAGTGCATTTTTTTAGAACAAAGGACATTAGCCCAGAGGAGCTATTAATTTCGTTTTGGAATTTTGTGGCATTTCACTTTTCAAATTTTTACCACCAAATTTTATCGACCTATATTATATTTAAAGAAAATAAATAATAAAGAATCTGCATAAGAGTATGTATGTTTCTCCCATTGTAATAAAACAACATTACCCAGAACCGTCAAATTTAGAATAACGTACGTCTCCACCCAAATATAGGCTTCTGGAAGAAAAAATTTGGAATTTGTTTTATTATCTATAAGGAAAAAAAATATCTGCAACGCGCGAGATTGTGTATCAGAAATTCTAAAGATAAGCTTTTTGAGAAAAAAGTCCCTTTGGGCGTAATATAGAGTCTGAAAGCTTTCAGTTTCTTTTTTTTTTAGTCCAAAGGGATTTCAGTCCCGAAGGACTATTGCTTTCGTTTTGGCATTTTGCGTCGGACTCATAAACGTCGGTTCTTTTTTCAAACTGTTGCCATAAAATGTTAGAGTCCTGCATTATATTTGAAGAAATTAAATAATGAAAAATCTGCATAAATGTATGTATATTTCTCGTATTGTGATAAAATAACGGTACATAGAGTCATCGAATTTTGAATAACGTAATCCTCCAACGAATATGGGCATGTGGAAGACCAAATTTGAAATTTGAAATTTGTTTTAGGATCGATTTCCTATTTTTTAAAACTTTGACGAATTTTTGATTAACAAACTCAAGGATTTCAAAGCGAGCAATGGCAACGTTGTGCAGAAAAAACATTTTTATCTCCAGCGCGTGAGTCTCTGTATCGGAAATTCTAAAGATATGCTCGTTTTAAAACTATTTTGCGATATTGCTGTTGCACTGGATCTTATGGTTTAAGTGCGAGGAACATGATATTTAATAAAGAAAGGTAACACACAAAATGTTAAAAAACGCCCCTTTGGACGTAATTTAAAATCTGAAACATTTCAGTTTTTTTTTTTTTTTTTTTTTTTTTTTTTTTTTTTTTTTTTTTTAGGTTTCAGTATTTTTACACTGAAACGCGGTAAAGTATTGTAAAGTATTGGTATGAAACTGACTGGTGCGTAAGTATGCTTTCCATATCTTATCCTCAAAACTGTTTTAACATAGTGGATGAAACTACATGATTTATCCTAAAACTAACGAAATATACAGCATGTAAACTACCAAATATGTTCTCGAGTTCAGAGATGTCTATATTTAGAAGTACAATATTAGCCAGTTTGACCGTTTTATTAATATACCACTGCCACTTTATAAAATTACTTTTCTTATCATAAATATTCTTCGTAAAGACGAGATGAAATAAAACGCATTTGAGCGTACTGTCTTTCCAGATACCTGCAACCAATGAATGGAATTTTTTTTCCCAATATCGGACTGAAGCCATTTAGACGTTGATCGCTACTAAGGCTGGGAATTGGTGGTCTCTTTATTAATAGGCGCCAAGTGGGTGGACCACTGTTGCCACCTATGAAGGAACAGACAATTTATATCCATGCCTCCTCCGGGATCCTAACCTAGGCACTTCGATTCGGCAGTCAGAGTAACTTACCACTTTCCTGTTTGGGCGGCAAATAAAAATTTATAAAATATGCAATTAATTACATTTTCGTAAATATGGGTAACCGTGATGTAATTTTCATGTATCAATGGAGGCATATGTATAGAGGCTACTCGTAAAGAAAAGACTTTTTCATTTTAAATCATAAAACTCATCAATTTACACATTTTGTTATGAGCTTGTAAGATTTTCACTAGTGTAATTCTCAGTTACTGTAGAAAGTGACGAATCTTAAGAACTAGTTAGCGAATAATCACTTAAGTTCGTGTGACAAGAAATAACAAGATGGAAAGGTAACTAACCTTTTATTATTCCAATAAGATACAAGCTGAAAGTAACTGTTATTTCTATTGTTGAAATTATATTAGTTCTTCATTGAAGCATTGTTAATTAAATCTCTTTTGAGACAGGAGGTATACTGTAACAAAGCAACACAAAGTGGCTGAACTTACCATGATGCATACCAGATTTGAGACTGCGAGTAATATGACTCATAATTCACTAGTAAGAGAACTGAGCCAAAGATTCAGCTACCTCGAAGGGCTATCGTAACTTCAAACCCGGAATATAATTTTATAAGCATTTCGTATGCCATTTTTAAGCATAGATGTTAACTGTGCGTGACGTGCACCGATCTTACTCATGAGTCAGTGTTAATATAAAGGTTCGTAGCGCACTTGATTTCGTGATAACTACTGAAACTGTCAGATAAATTCTCAACCCTATTAATGAAATACCAGCTAAGTCAAAAGCAGGTTTAAACAGACTTTTTGCTTAAAACTTTAAACAGAACAGATGTAAAATCCAACGTAGTGAATTCAAATAGTTAAAAGTTAGGATTTCTAGACAACACGCAAGATTTTATAAAAACAATTTTGAAACAGCGTGCCGTTGGAGATTAGTGTCTAAGGATTTCGGTTAGCAAGTAATGTGTTGAAAACTTTGCACATTCTTACATATACTTGAATACAATACAACGTTAAAATTTAGGGATGAGAAACTAAGTTTAAAGTAGACTAAAAGTTAAGAAAGTTTTTTGTAAAGGGCAAGTTGAAATATAAAAATATCAACTGCATGTTTGCTTGGAAGGACGAGAAATTGACTTGAGATGATGCGAAGAATTCCACAGCGAAAGTGAATCTTCTGTAAAAATTTATTTTTAGTTTCAGACATTTACCTTCATGGTTTGTAAAAGTTGGCTATGTTGTAGGTTTAGAATGTAAAACCTTAAATTTAAACACTAGTTATTTAAAGACTAGAATTTAAAGACCTTCGTTGTAATTATTTAAATTCTGCTGACGAAAAATGTGAGGAATTTTATGTTAATTTATCAGGTTCAATGTTCCGTCTTACTTTCTTTGGGAACATGCAAGGACCTGACTCGGAACAGAGAGCTTACTAAAGCTATGTTCAATAACTGTGGGAAGTAGACAGGATACACAAGAAGGGTATACAAAACCCTTTATTTTTCTCCATTTACAATAATTTCCGTACTTCGGAATACAAAGACCCACTACTTGTGGTCTAAACATAAGAACATAAAAATATAACTAAACGCTAACTTAACTTTGAAATAATAAACGTGGAAGATTGACCTTATATTAACAGGAAGCCGTATGTAGTACAGAGAACTGTTAACACTACAATACGTTTAAAATTATCAAGAGGATTAAACCTCTGGCCTGGAAGGCAACCAGCAACTGAGTAAAACTTCTAAGGCAAGCGGCCTGCTTCGTCTAACTCCTTCCTCTCTCTCGCTTGGCAGGCCCACCAGCGGCCGAGCGGTAAAGTCGCTGAACACTGGTAGTTCGGTCCGAGGTTCGAATCCCGCGAACGGGCTGGCTGCATGGGCGTTTTCGTGGTTTTCCCCATGTGTAACGTGTATACGAGCCAGTTTCCCTTAGAAAGTCCTCCACGAAGGCATCCCTCCCCTTAGGCAGATAGCCCTCGAGGCTTTGCCATGATCACACACACACACACTCTCGCTTGGCAAAAAGCCACAACTTAAGTACTTGGTGTTCGCCAGACAAATTTTGCATAAATAAGTTAACGCTTTTAATTCGGGCCGGAAGTAGAAAATAAGAAGTGATAGTAAAGATTTAAAATAAAATAAACGTTAGTAAAACTTAAGATCCTTACAAATTAACCAGTTATTTATAATTTCAACCGTTACTATAACTTAATCTCATCAGAATTCCTCGCCAGCTGCAAATGAGTACCCAGTACTTAGAATAGAGTTTTTGGATTTTAAGACAGAGGGTGTTTCTGGCATAGCGTGCGTGCTATAGCTGTTAGTTTCTTGCCAGTTCTGGTAATTGTTCAACTTTACGTTTTATCGTTGTTGATGTTTTGATGCTGACGCTCTGGTAGAACGGTCAGCTATTTTCTAGTAATATTTAAATGCGTAGTTCAGAGTTTGTTTTAAATCTGACTGTTCTGTTTAGCTGCATGATCACGAGCTGTGGTTTATACTCGAGCACAACTGAGGGCCTTTGTGTTCTAAATTCCATTTAAATAAAAAACGTTCACTTTCTCACGAGTGTCGTTGTTTCAAACATAGCGATAGTTTGCTTTCCGTTTGTGAGGGATTTTAGATTAATTAGCATTACTACATCAAGTGAAATCCTACACAGTAAAACAAATAATCTACTGTGCGAAGAAAATCTTGCAGTCCACAAAAATGTAACTCCAGTTACTTAAGAAGATTATATACCTCCCATTAATTTTATTTCTTTCTTTACATTTGACGTTTCAGCGTACTGTCGAAAAATTCAGTATTATGTAAATTTCCAACATCAGGTGACAATAATAGTCTTCATGTCGTTTCTTTAGCTGATGTGTTAAACTGAGTAATGAGTATTTTAAAGAAATAGGAACGTTGTAGAAAGTTTTAATTAGTTGCTTGTATTTTTTGCTGAAAAATATAGTATTAAATTTGTTAAGAAATATTCTCTTTGTGACTGTGCATGTTTCTAGTTAAATATTATTAGCATGCCGTAAAAATTTCGAGAAGTTAAATTGGCATGTGTCAAAGAATGTGATAGAAAATATCAAAGAAATAATGAATAATTTTTATTATTGCTGCTTCCAAGAAGTGAGATAATTACTCTTGTATAAGCTTGTCACTTACTTTCTCTTTCCTTTTTTTGATTTTGCAAAGAACTCATTCACTTTCGAAAATATTAATAAAAACATTTGTAGGCATTTTTCGTCAACTTGTTTTAGGTAAACAGAAAATCTGATGATGTTCAAAAGGAAAGTATATCAACAACAGCCTTATTCATGTATTGATGATATTATTCACTGCATCATAAATTAATCAACAATAGAACTTATAAGCATTTCAAAATATTTTGTTTCCTGACAATACAGGCATGATAAAAATGTATTAATTTCTTAAATGATTTTTCTTGAGTGTTGTTATTATTTTTGTTATTGCCTTTTATGATGTCTAGCTGTAATAAAGAACTTGATTAAATTTATCCCACAGTCTGTTTTCATCACAGAAAAAAGGAAAATAAAACTGATGTGGACACCTCAAGTCTTCCTCATATGACCTATTAAATTATACACATTTTTTGCTGAATTTCATTTAAACATATTTCCTCGAATTTCATTAGAGATATATTTCTCATTCAATTAATTCAGTTCTCACTTCTTGGCAAACGAAAAATACATAAAAACTCAAAACATTTTCCTTAAAAATTGTAAAATACAGGAAAACATAAACCACCAAATGCAGTTAAAACATCAAAAAAAAAAAAAAAAAAAAAAAAAAAAAAAAAAAAAAAGGAATTTTTCAATTAAAATTAGAGTTTCTGCTAAAAAAACAAGCAATTCGACTAGCCTGCAAGAAGGCAGATTTTTTGGTGACCAAAACTAAGTCGTATTAATTCCTAAGTCTTCAGGGCAACTATCTGATCTGGTTAAAATTATTCTTGCGCAAATTTCAGAAAGTGACTTTCAGTGCAATTTTGTTACTTTATCTCTTAAAAACTCCTACCGTGTATCGCAATTAAACAAATTTCCATTTTTATGATATATCGAAAACAATCACATAACCTTTTCCAGTGACCTGCGAATATTAATTTACTTTTGGACCCACTCGGTAATTAAGCTTACTTTTGGTCCCGCTCGGCGAAAAGACATTGAAGGTGCAGAAATCGACTTAATTCGTTATTCTACGGAGTTTCAAATGTAAAGAGATTGTGGTTCGTTAGGCATAACTCTTCAGTTTAAGTTTTAAATTGTTGATATAGCAATTGCGATTGCGTGCTACTGCGATTGCGTGCAGATTAACTAAAGGCAAAAGAACCTTAGCTGGCACCTAAAAACTACACAATTCAAACCCTTTTAATCAATAATCAATCACCAAGCTAAATTTGCACAGTTTACCAACATATAAATATAATAAAAAAATCTGAAGCCTTTCAGATTTTATATTACCCCGAAACAGGCTTTTTTTATCGTTTTGTGTGTAACTTTTATTTATTAAATATCATGTTCTTGGCACTTAAACCAAAAAATTAAAATCAGCAGCAATATTACGAAACAACAAAAAATGCCGAAACGAAATATAGTCCTTCTGGGAAAATTGTAGACTAAAAATACTTAAAAGAGCAAATCTTTAGAATTTCCGATACACAGGCTCACGCACTGGAGATATTTTTTTTCCCATACACTATTGCCATTCCTCGCTTTGAAATCTTTGAGTTTCTTGATAAAAAACTCATTACTGCTTTAAAAAATATGAAGTAGATAATAAAAAAAATCCAAATTTGTGCTTCCAGATGCTCATATTCGGGTGGAGACGTACGTTATTCAAAATTTGATGGTTCTAAATAATTTTCTTTTATCACAATCCGAGAAACATACATACATTTATGCAGACTCTTCATTATTTAATTTCTTTAAATATAATAAAGGGCTGCAATATTGGGTGGCAACAATTTAAAAAGCGATTCACTGTTTCTAGTGAATCAACGCAAAATGCTGAAACGGAATTAATATCCCTTCTGGGCAAATTGTTCCTTTGGGCTAACAAAGCTGACAAAGACAGGTAACACAGTGGGAATGTATATGTATATTTATATATATATATATATATGTGTGATGTGCCAGCTTTTGTTCGTAATAAATAGAATGGTGAAGAATCATAAATGTAGTCGTAGCTTAAATTATCAGACGATAAGTTTAAAAAAACAGGATCCATTTATCAGGAGAATAGCAGGTCAGGAGAAATAGCAGTTACAAAATCATATTTCCGGAGTAAATAAAAAAGAATTACTAATAACTTTGTGTATGAAGTTTACTGCATCGTTATATCTAAGAAAAAGCCCACGATATTCTTTTGCGAGTCCTTTTATAGCCTGTGGAAAGGCGGAGCTTCCAAGAAATGACGTCAGCCAATCCAGTTCGCTTTAAATATTTCCAGAACATTCTATAACTGTACGTGTAGAAAAGGCGGGAAAAATAACTTGACTACGGGGCTGTGGATTTAATTCCACGTACTTTCTAATAAGAGAACGTCGCCATTAAAAATGAAAAAGAATATACAGTTAGAAATTTAAGTGTATTCTTGACTATGGAATTTTATTATTACAAATATATATATAATATATATATATATATATATATATATCAAGTAAGGTAGTAATTACAATACTGAATGACCAATTTGGTCTAGAAAACATCTTGCGCAATATGCTGCAAAATAAGTAAATTAGAAATTGTAGTAAGCTCGCCTAAAAGTTACCAGGAGCTGTTGCTCCAAAAAGTTCAACACGTTTTAAAAAATAATACACATGAAAATCAAACCATTTAACAGGTAAAACATTAAAAAAAAAAAAAAAAAAAAAATCAGATAAAAAAGTAAGCGGAAAATGGTAAATTAGCCGAACTCGACTTCCAAACTGGCTTTTCAAGGGAAATTTTTTGGTTTGAACGTCGAATCAAGCTAACCCCATTACGCGTTTCGCCGAAACAGACAATTGAAACTTTTTCGCTACAATTCTTTTTTTTTTTTTAATTTAGACAAAGTGTCTTGGAAAATTTAATAGTCTCAATTCTCTGTTCCAATTTCCCGACGCGTCCGCACAAAATGACACATTAAGGTGTTAAAATATGTAAAAACTATTCCGATACATCTAAAATGGAGACTAAAATCAAAATAAAAATAAAAATAAAAATAAAAATAAAAACAAAAACAAAAACAAAAATAAATAGCGGTCTGCTATTAGTCCAAAATATACAATAACATACGGGCTGGGCCTGCAAGCTTAAAGATTTATAATTTTATATATTTTAGAAATCTGTAATTAAAATAAAATAAAGTTAAGATGAAAACTAACTATTTTAGATTATTATTTTAGATTAACTATTTTAGATTAACTATTTTAGATGTATATATATATATATTGTATATATATATATATTGTATATATATATATATGGTATATTTATATATATTTATTTACATATATAGAATGTATATTTATATATATGGTGCAGGAAAATTTCAACGATTACGGCTACTCGTTCTTGAGTTATACGAGATACATACGTACGAAGTTACGTACCAACAGACCTGAAGAAACAAATCTCTTCTGGATATATTTTAGAAAACGGTTAGTCAAAAACAATCGTTTATTCTGCCGCATGTAGAGATGTAACGGATAAATATCGTTTAAATGTTTTCAAGAGCAGTAGAAAGGGATATTTTCGTTGAAGTATAATACTCGAAATTTTTCGCTATTACAATAAATCCTTTACTTCGTACAAGGAAGTAAAAAGCCATCACTTAAGTTTTATGAAATATAAGACAAGGCAGTGTTTAGTGAAATAGTAAATACTTTTCAGCAACAGCTGATATTTTGATACTTAAATTTTCTCCTCGGGCTGGGAAATATATGTCTCATGCCATCATGTCTTATGTCATCATGTCATCATGACTCATGCCATTATGAATAAAGCTCAAAGAAATTAAATCTACTACAAATTTTTAAACTTTTTTATTTAAACGACGTAGAGCAGGTCCTGTGGATTTATTGCTCTACTTTTTGCTGGCAGAATAGTTAATTGACTGCAAAATAAAAAATATTAATATTTGTAGGACACTAGAAAAAGTTGTGTGATTGTTTTCGATGTATTACAAAAATGGAAATAATTGCGATACATAGTAGGAGTTTGTAATAGATAAAGTAACAAATTTAAATAGATAAAGTAACGAATTTCCTCTAAAAATGAGTTTCTGAAATTTGCGCAGGAATAATTTTAACCAAATCAGATAGTTGCTCTGGAGACTCAGGAATTAATGCAATAAATTACATAACAGAGATAAAAATTCACCTATCTCCATTTATGTACTACAGTGAATGATGCATGATATAAAAACAGAATATTCTGCAATGGCCCCCAGGTGAGAAGATTTCCTAAATTTCCACAAAACTGTGAGTAATATGCATTTTCTTGATTACAATGCTTTAATGAACCGCCTAAATGGAGCCTTGATTTTTTTCGCAATGTATATGCTACTTTAATTTCTGGGATATATTTCAATATTGATCAAGAAATATTAATATTGATATTTTTGAAAATGTATATACGGTCTAGCCGTTTAGAGGATTAACTCCTTCACATCCAATCCGCCCGACACGGCCCTACATTGAAACAACCAGAATCGCCCGAAAACGGCCGAGATTGTAATCTTCTTTTCTTCCCTCCCGCTAAGGTATGCAGTAGCAGGTGAACTTTCCCCAAATGCATTGTATCAGTTTACTGCAGACAGCTTGTCCTAAGAGGTTTTTTTTTATCTTTTGGTTGATCGTGACATTTGGTTGTTGATTCTTTTGTGGTACAGTGTGCTTTTAAGCTTTAAACAGCAATAAAAGAGCAGTTTAAAAATTTAAGGATTATGTTTATTTTTAAACACTTATTCCTTCCTATAAAATAACGTAAATATACAAAATCTCAGTCGTGATCATAACAAAGCCGGAAAGTCTTGTTGATCTGACTTTCAGAATATTTTTATAAAGAACTGTATCAAAGGCTAATGGAATCTTTGTTAGAAAGTACAAAGGATGCCATTGGAAATCTTCACACCTATTTTCTGCGTTAATGGACGGGGAAGGGAGGAAATTGCTGTGAAACTGGAAAAGTATTTAGGGCGGTTCGGGTATTTTGAGGATACAGCTTAGCGAAAGGTCTGGATTTCAAAGAGTTAAAGGCAAAGCTGTAATATAGTAAAACATTGCACGTCTCTGAGAAATTAGATCTATTTTCGCTGTGACATAATGTATAGGTACTTTCTTGCTCGACATCAGCCTCTAGAACTCGACATAAACTTCTAGAAGCATCAAGAAGAAAGAAAAATTTTGTCTTACATTTCAAATAAGAATTTAATTTTTAGAAAATCTAAATAAAAAAAAAATAAATAAATTAAAAAAAAAATAAAAATAAAAAAAAAAAAAAAAACTTAGATTTGAAAAACTATGTAAATATACCATTTTTCTTCTTAAGTAAAATAAAACCTTCTATTATGAGTTTATGAAACTAAATCTTTAATTTTGATTAAAATTCAAACTAAAGCTCCATTATTTTCTGCACTTTGGTATGAAAATAAACGGATGTACACGAACCGTAAACAATTGTAATAAAAAATGTAGTACAAATTATGCATAAAAAAATGTTGCAGATATTCATATAGAACTTTTTAGTCTATATATATCTGGCTGAATATTATTACGATAATTATATTGTAAACTGGATGTCGAGGACAGCGCACGCAAAAGTAAATTAGATATTTGGCACCTGACTAGTTATAGAATGTTTAAAAAAAGCGCCTTTTACTTATAATATACATGATAAAACAATACTTGTCGCATAATATTGTAAGAAAACGCAGGTGAAATAATTTTTAATTGATTACCTTATACTACACCGAACAACATTTTTTTTATAATATAAATGTTAGATATTACATATCATCAGATTTATTTTCCATGAATACTATTCTATGATAATGCGAAAGTAATATATTTTCTTTGAGATAAAACAATACATTTTCATTTGAGATAAAACAATACATTTTCATTTGAGATCATTAATATAAGTGATATTAATTATATGATTACATTAATATAAGTGAAAATTAAAAATTTACATAATTTACATAATGTTCAATTCAATGAGATCTTTAATAAAAGTGAATATTAAAAATTTACATAATTTTCAAATTAATCTCATAAGTGGCAATAATCAAATGATCTTCAATCTTTTCTTTTAATCTTCTGTACATAGATTGAAAATAAACTATGTTCCTTAAGGGGACTCATACACCTTAAAACCCATAAAATCTTCGTTTATGTGACTGTTGCATGTATATTGGGATAATTTATTTATTTTTAAAGCCATTACTTTCAACATTTTACAGCTGACTATATCATATGGCTGTTTTCTGAAATAGTAATCAGAAAGTTTGTGTTGCTACAAATATTTTTATAATTTATCCGCTTTGTGGCAAAAATTTTCGCCATTTTTCCACCTTGCGGGCACAGTTTAAAACATTCTGTTGCATAATTTAATTGTGTATTTAATATATAGCATTTATAACATTTGGAAATTATAGTGAACCAAAAATTCTGAGAATTTCATTTAAAATTTTTATTTTATTTGGAGTTGAGTTTATAAAATGCATTATATTAAAAAAGTATGTAATGTTTTCGTGCATACATTTTTTTAATATTAAAATATTCATCAGATTTTTGATTCAGTTAGAAAATAGTGTCCATATAAAGAATTTCATCAAATTTTAAGTGTGTACCATTAGCCATTTTTAAAATATCATGCGCGCAAGGCAGAAACATGACGAAAACTTTTGTCACAAAGCGGATTAAATTACAAAAATATTTCTGAAACACAAAATTTCTGATTAGTAGTTCCCAAAGCATCTATATTATGTAGTCAGCTGTGAAGCTGGAAGTATTTGCTTTTAAAATAAATAAAATATCCCAGTTCTTGCAACAGTCACATATTCGAAGATCATAAGGGGTTTAAGGTGCATGAGCCCCCTTAAATCACATCTATTACGGCTAATTGAATAAAATGTGAAAAAGAAATGTAAAGGGTTTTATCAGTTTGTTGATTATTAGTCTGGTTTTTACTTGTAAACCAGTTCTTGGAAAATTATTATCGCTCACTGGTTATTCGTATTTTGTTTAAATGCATGATAAAATTTCAACTAAGAAAGATATACAAGCAAACTTGGTTGATAAGATAATTTAGAGGCTGCATCGGGAAAACATGCCTGTGTCTTTCCAAGATTGGTTTTTCTCATAAAATACTATGAACAGAATAATAGATATTATGTGCATTATAACGGAATAAGTTTATCATTTATAAAACAATTATTTATAATAACGTCTCAAACAACACAATTGAGTCGTATCAGAATGCGCGTTAAGGGGAATGATAGTATGCTTTTGTGTTTCTTCTCATTGTGTAAAATATTTAACGAATATTATAATGTAAGCTGCAAATAGTTGGTGGAAATAAAACTATTATTTTCCATTATAACAAATGTTATAATTACTTAAATAAACTTTTCTAGAACTCTTAGCACTTACGAATTATAATAGTTAAAGGCATGAAAAGTTATCTTCTCTCCGAATGAGAACTGGCACAATTTTTCGAATGATTTTTTTCTCTCTCCATTTATACATTCATATATTTCTTTCATTTTGCATAAAAGTCTCAGTTACTCTGCAATACGCTGTTATTTCTAAGCGAGAGAATTAGTGGGCGTTGTATGCATTGGCATAGATACATGGGTGAGGATTTGAAGTTCACTATTGCACTATAATTATGGACTCGCCAGCCTCATAAAGAAAGATTTGATATGTTTTGACAACCGCTTATTAGAATTTCTGTGTAAAACACTAGTCATTTACTCAAAAATGGTATATGGCTTAATATCTATTTTTGGAATTTTTGAACTAGTAGCAACTGAGCTTATTATTCTGCAATTTTTAACGTAAACCATTGATTTGACAAGTCAGATCGATTGAATCAGTTTACTGATATGAGTTAATATTACTATAATGAAACAATGCATAATAATACAGCCTGTAAGAATATTCTTCAGCACTAATATAACTTTAATGTATCACGTCTGGTTTAAACTCTAATATTAAGTTTCCCAGAATGTGATTTATAACTGAATATTAAATGGTAGCTGTTTGATAGGGTGACGAGATCTCTCATATTTTCTTCTATGAATAAAGAAATGCATCCAAATATAGATTATTATCGAAGCATTTTCTATTATTTTTAACATTGGAAAATATTGCATAATTTCATTGTAGTAAAATGCATTTCTTTCACCTCAAACAGCAGCAAAAACATTACCAATGCTCCAATGCTTATAGTTTATCATTTAGAATAAATTCTACAGGAATGTTTCGTTGTTGCAACCATAAAAGCTGTTTAACAGAACAGCATATTATTATACTCCTTTTTGATGAAATGTAATGGCAACATGGAGTTACATTTACAGTTTCTACAGGCTAATGAGTGAAACTTCTTTTGCAAACAAATTGTTGCAACCATCTCCGTAGCAGAAATGCCCTCTTTGTTGTCGTGTCCATATTATATGGTTTGCCAGAGCCTACTCCGAAGAGAGGTTAGACTTCTATTTTCCAGCTCCAATTTTAAGGGAGAGCACTTCGTGGGTGGGGGGTATCCGGGGGTCTCCCAAAATGCCCCGTTAATCAAATAAAAATGACAGTAACGACAACTATCTGCCAAAGTGTAGTGATGTCTTCGTAGAGGACTTTCGTAGAAGTTAAATTGGTTCCAATGCATATTACACACGGAAAAACTGCTAAAACGTTCATACAACCAGCCACTTTGCCGGGAGTTGAGCCGAGGTTGAACTACTAGTATTCAGGACTTGATTGCTTGGTCCCTGGTGGATCCATCAAAAAGGGAAATAATCACAAAGCAAATACATGTGAAACTGCAGTCAATTTTGTGGCCTGACAATCAAACAAGAAACATTTCCGTAAAACGAATTTAAAAATAATGAGTATGAAAACGGCATTTCCTTTGTATTCTGAAAGACTGGATAGAAAGCTTGATTGCGTAAAGTTACAAACTGTGTTAGTTGGAAGATTTATGTCTTCTTAATGGTTTGCAGAGATTAAGCGATTATAACACTTCCAAAGAACTTTGTGAGGTTCTTTAGTGTGATTACTGTTAAGGAAGGTAATGTTTTGATATAATTGTGGAATGGACAGATGAAGTTGATTAGAACATTTATTAAAGCGCAAACGAAGACTGTCTAACCAACAATAATTTTATTGCTTAACTGACATTAAACGAATTGCAGACTACTTTTGCCACACATATTCAAGTAAATTTTTTTTTTTTTTTTTTTTTTTTTTTTTTTTTAATTTTGCGCTACAAAAAGACTAAAGTGATCTTTAACATATAATGCTTGGCAAACAGTTTTTAAAGTGCTCAAAAAAGTTTTATCAGATGCTGAAGGTGTCTTAGTATTTTAACTGAAAAATTTTATATATTAATTAATTTCATATCAGTATATTTAATATACTAACCAAGTTTTTTATTGCTGTCATTATCTAACTCGATAAAAATAATAATTCAATTTCTTCTTGTATAACCGTTTAACATTTTTTCAGTCCATGTATGATAAGTTCACGTTTTCATCTGAAGTATTTAATTTGGGTAGATTGAAAAACCAGAAATTACTTAAGTTTTTCTTTGTGTGACACCATACAGTTAATTATATTCATACGAACACACGTGCATACATAATTTGAGATTATGTGTACTATTAAACGTAAGACCGTGATTATTATCAATATACTACTAACGTCAGGAAACGTTCTATGTAATTTCTGGAATACGCGTTTCAATGATTCTAGAACATTCGGTACTGGTGTATACGCAAAAGAAGTTGGAGCACATTGCTTTATACTGGTGATGCAATTTCGTGTTCATTATGGCAGGGCATTTTAAAATCAATTAATAAGACAAAGTTTTATGTGATGGCCTATGATTTTGTGCTTGGCTTAAAGCAGCCAAATAGACATGAATCAGACACATCTAAGAGATTTTGCTCTCTCATGAATTGCCAACAGATTTTTCAAACACAGTTAGAAAGCTGAACTTCGAAGATTCGACTTGAAAATGGTCAAAGTTAATGTCGCAAAATGGTCAAAGTTAATGGAAGTGCAAAATGGTTAAAGTTAATGTCTAATCTTTGCGAAACAGCAAGCAGTCTTAATTGTGATCATTTAAATAGATTACGGAATATTCACATTACATGAAAGATATGAGAATGTGTCTGTTCTGCGTGAAATATCATTATATGGTCATGAGGACTGAGTTTTGCACATTTGTCTGTACAAACGCAGTATCACTACGTTTTTGGGTTTTATAATGCCATTAAAGACTTCAGGACCACCTCGCGAAGAATGAAGTGCAGTCACGTGAAGGAAAACCCCAGAATTGGAACCTCGCCCTCGTCCCAAGCATTTTCAGCAGTTAAGCCTGATTTTACAGTAACAAAAATCCATTTAAAATTAGCATTTAATATAATGACCTCAACTTTTGAAGTTATGTATTTAATATACTAATTCTTAATGTGCCTTAATATAAGAAATGTCACAAGAATAGAAATAAATGACACACGCGAAGTACTAAAATTATAACTATGCACATGAAAACAAAATTACAAACACGAAATTTAAAAGAAAATTAAGCATTAATTATCTGTGCTGTTGTTCTTTGATTATGGACCACAGCCAAAAAATGTTCTTTTAAAGAGGAACTCTCAGACTCAGGGCCGGATAAAGGGCGATTGGAGCGATTGAGCCCAATCGGGCCCCGCATTTGAAAGGGCCCCGCGTTACCATCAAAATGAACAAAAAAATTTCGAAATGTAAAGCAAATTGCTTTTCACAATAATGGATCAATTATGAATTATTCAAATAATTAAAAATATATTTGCTTTAAGTTCTCATTGCTCGATGAGATTTATTAATGTGTTTATTATTATATAATATATACTTTATAGTACAGAAAATTGATACCAGTAAAAGTTCATGTCAAATGCATTGAATTTAATCGGGATAGTCCTATATTAGAGAGATTTTGCACTGAGTAAGTAAACTACTATGCAGGTATATGCACGCGCAACTAGTTGCGCAACCGTACCAGCCAGTGGCGGATGTATAGGTAGTATCAAATGTCAATTGATTCTTGCATTTGTAGTTCGCTATTTTTCTAATCGTTGAAATTAATAGAGTCGTATTTTGTAACTACAATTACCAATTTTTGAATAAAGTAAATAATTATGTTACGTAATTATTTACTTATCTTTATTAACAAACAATTATTTTTAAAATTAAAAATTTAAGTTGTATTATGGAATTAAAAATGAATACCTAACATATAATTTTATCATTAGATGTCGAATCCACTGAAACGAGAAAGAGATGTGGGAAGAAAATATAAAAGTGGTAGTCTAAAAAGGAAATTAAGTGCAAAAAGGAAAACGGAAAGTGAAAAACTCAGAGGTGCTTTAAACAATTTTTTAAAAATAGATAATGATGACAAAGGTGAAGAAGAAACTAATGACAAAGTTTAAGAAGAAAGTACTGACAAACATGAAGAAGAAAATGACAAAAATGAAGAAGTTAATGATAAAGATGAAGAAGATCAAGAAGAACAAGTAAAAGATGAACAAGAAACACAATTACACAGACCGGAGCCGGAACAGGAAGAAGCAAATATTGGAATGAAAATGGAATCACAGAATATAACTGATGATCCCGCGTCTTGGAACGATATTATTACTCAAGAAATAAGAGATTATTTAGTTATAAAACGTCCTGCAAAAATTACCTTAAATGAGTTTCAACGCCATGAGGATAGAACACACTTTTCAAAAGTGCATCTGCATAGAAAGCTTACGAATGGCGAAATAATAAGCCGTCCTTGGATAATATATTCTTGAATCAGAAGACAGAATATTTTGTTTTTATTGTGAGCTATTCAGTATGGGTGCCTGAATTGCACTAGCCACTGTAGGATTTAATAACTGGCCAGATATACAAGTATATCATAGATTAGTCACATATGAAAAATTAAAAAATCATTTGGTAGCTATGTTAAGATGCACAGAGCTTCAAAAAAGACTTTCTTCTGAGCAAACAATAGATAATGTTCAACAGAAGTTGTTGAACCAAGAAAAAATTCGTTCGTATAAGATATTTGAAAGATTATTTTCTGTAGTTCAGTTTTTAGCAGAATGTAATATCGCGTTTAGAGGATTCATTGACAACCTAGGCGATACACAAAATGGAAATTTTCTAGGTGTACTTGAATTACTTGGAAATTTGATCCAGTAATGTAGGATCATATACAGAGAATTGCCCCCAAACCAATGCACCAAATTTATTTAAGCAAAACAATACAAAATGAAATAATAAACTTAATAGGCAACAAACTAAAAAATAAAATTATTGATAGAATAAAATATAGAAAATATTTTGCTGTGATTCTGGATTTACTCCAGATGTCAGTCATTAAGAACAAATGTCTCTTAGCATCAGATATGTTTCGGATGAAACATTACCAGGATCGAATATTGCAATATATGAACAATTCATAAAATTTATCCATGTAGAGAGCAGCACAGGAGAAAATATATTTTTTGTGTTAAAAAAGGAAATTCAAAGTTTCAAAGTTTACGACTTGACATCAACAATATATGAGGACAAGGCTATGGTAATGGTTCTAACATGAAATGCAAAGTCACCAGGTTGCAAGCTAGACTCTTAAAAGAAAATCCACGGGTATTTTTTACTCCTTGCGTTTGTCACAATTACAACCTAGTATTGGGAGATGTAGCAAAAATTTGCCCAGAAGCTTTAACCTTTGGTATTCTCCAACGCCTGTATGTTTTGTTTTCTCATCTTCGAAAAGATGGTTAGTACTTCTCAAATATGTAAAAGGGCTTACTGTGAAGCCGCTTTGCGATACCAGGAGGAAATATCGAATTCAAAACGTAAAAGCAGTGAGATACCAAACAGGTGAATTTTATGATACTCTTTTCGAAATATCAGAAATTTCCGAAGATTCACAAATTAAAAACGAAGCAGAATCTCTGGGAAATGCAATGAAAGGCTATAAATTTTTAGTATCACTGGGTTTTTGGTACGATTTACTGTTCCAAGTCAATTATGTTAGCAAGGAACTTCAAAGTGAATCTGTAGACGTATCCATTGCACTTTCTTCATTTGAAAAACTTTTTAAATTGTTTAGCAACTACAGAAATACTGGATTCGAACAAGTATTAGTTCAGGCAAAAACTATTGTAGAAGATTTGGAAGTATCAACAGAATTTCGAAATAAAAGGCTTCGGAAAAGAAAGAAACATTTCAATTATGAAGGCGATGATGAACCTATTGAAGACCCGATAAATGCATGCAAGATATCTTTTTTTAGTGTTGTTTTAGATAAAGCTACAGAATCATTAACAGATCGTTTTGAACAATTAAAAAATATAATGAATTATTTGGGTTTCTGGAAAGTTCAAAATATGGAAAAAGAAGTACTTCAAAAATATGCAGCTGAATTAGAAATTTCTCTAACAGATTCTAAGTTAACGGAAAATGATGTACCAAAGGTGAAATAAGCTGATATAGACGGAAAAATGTTAGTTGAAGAAATGAAAGCTTTGAAATCTATTTTTCCTTCAGAATTTTTTGAAAATCCGTTTAAAATATTCAAATTTTTATCGGATAATGATAGAGCAACGGCAATTCCAAACTTGTTTATTGCTGTCCGAATATTCTTAACAATTCCAGGAAACGTTGCTTCTAGAGAGAGATCATTTTGCAGACTAAAAGTAATAAAAAAAACCATCTGAGATCGACAATAAATCAGGATAGATTAAATAGTTTAGCAATTATGTCGACTAAAAGTGAAGACGCAAGGAAATTAGTTTTCAAACAAATTTAGAAGAATTTACAGAACAAAAACTTAGAAATATGTAAATTCATGTATTCATATTCGGTGATATAAATTTATATTCAATAAATGCTTTTGTATTTTGAACATTTTTATTTTTTCATTTATGTCGAAGTTTACCTGTCTGATGATCCTAATAGATAATATAATTCAGTATATATATCTGAATTTGAATTTTATTTAAATATTCAATATATACAGAGGGCCCCGAAAAAAAATCTAATCGGGCCCCGCACCTATTCGATCCGGGGCTGCTCAGTCCTACAGCTTTCTAAAATCTTACCGGTAAGTCCTTTGCCTATTATTCGAGGATATTAACGGTAGTTTCAGTGTAATGGTAAGTCCTTGAAGGTGAAGTCAGTATATTTCAGATTGAAATTCAGCTTAGTGAAATGTTACTAAGAAACCCAAAGTACAGAAACATTTTGTAAAACTCTAGATGCACGTAAAGAACAGTTCAGCATTACAGCATTCTCGCATGCACGACATTTTTAACTGTTTAAATATACTGTTTGAAAAGTGAATATAGATCACATTGGGCTAACCTCTGCTTTTTCATATGAATAACTATAGAAGTAATGCAGAGATTTGTTGTCAAGCATGTTGAGGATGAAACACATATGATGATGCCAGAGGTAATTATGATAAGATACACCTGTTTAGACACTCTCATATATTTTATGAAACATTTCCGTTTTCATTTATGTAAATGTCATTCACAGAAAAAAAGATGCTTAACGCTATCCTATACATTTATTGGAAAACGCGCATGAAGTAGCAGAAAGTTAGCGAATCGTTTATATGAAATGCATTTCGAGCATACGCTAAAGAAAACAAGATTCTCTCTGATCTACGAAGCGGTAAATATACCGCCTGAAATGTCAGAATATCCTGAAAACCGCGTGACAAATGATCCTAAGCCGCATAAACTACATTTACAAGAAATACCGGAGCAAAGTAAAAAAGCAATGTGAGTAATCCCTCCTCACTTAAGCCCTTACTGCAAATAGAACTTGTACCATAAGCTCGTGAAACGATGAAGATGAAAACGATACGCTCGATCGATTAAGTCGACTGCTCCGCTACTGGATCCAATCCAATCTTCTTGCACTCGGAAGATAAGCGCAAGATAAGCTCACGCCGGAGGATTTTGTCGTTCCGACCGGAAACATTTGATGAAGTAACCAGGGAAATTTAGTTACGTCCAGACCTTCCAACTACATTCGCCATGTTACCTTATTTGTATGATATTATCAGCTTGACGAATGATATGGCATGCATGCCATGCAGCTGATACTACTACTAACTAGATATCGAACAGGAACCGTATATTTTAGAAATTGTCAAAGGTGAATCCAGTATCGAATGGATGGAAAATGTATTGCTAGAGTTACCATTTATCTAATTAAGATACAATAACACGCCGAACAAGTATTAATTTAGAAGTCAATCAGCAAAAATCAGCGTTATATTTTCAAATTTTCACAGGAGTAGTTTCGATGGTTTTACCGAACCATCATCTTCAGCTGTAAAATGAATCATTTTGAGCTGATTTACTCTTATTTTTGTTGTTTGACTTCTAAATTAATTACCATTTATCTATTAACGAATTTAAATGAAACTTAATTGCCGTGAAAATGATCCCTCTAGATTACTAATGCAGTAGGATTTAATTTTCCTTTTCATTCTTACCCCTGATGAAAGTCCTCAAATAAAGACATCAAAAGTCAAATACTGACATCAAAAGAAAATAATGTTTGAGTTCATGACATTAGATAGTTATTTCCTAGGTTTATTTCTTTGTACATTATCCGAGGAACCTCTGTCCCATAACCGTTCAGTAGCGTTTTAATTTATAAAAACATTGCATTAAAAATATAAACTTATGACGTACTTCCTTCGAATGCGTTTTATATTAGTTTAAATTCAGATGCAAGGGAAACATCAACAGTAGTAGATTTCTGTAATTTCTTAGATAATCCAATTGTAACAAAGCTGAAAATTAACGTTATTTACGAAGCTGGAAAAGTGATTATGGAACCGAAAATATAGATTTAAGTTTGTTGCTGTTGCTGTTCCTTATCTCAGTTGTCTAACAGCAACATCAGAAGAAGCACGAAATACACCGTGGCAAGGCGTGCAAGATTGCGCCTGTGGTTGGCAGCATACAGGTGTCTATTAGCACCATATAGGTGACATGACGATTTACGCACCCAATTTTGATCGAGATCACCCCGCGGGGGACGGGCCCGAGGGTCTATCATCCCTCTTTCTCTACCATTAGCCTATCGAGAGACTTTCGGCTCCCCGCATATTTATAGTTCTCCCATGTCGCACAGGTACTATGCATTTATCACCAACCTTGAATGTCCTGGGATTCGAAACCCTGCCCTTTGTTGCGGCAGTAAGAGTTATTAACTACTACCCGGACTGGGCGGCTGATTTAAATTTTAACATGATAAGTAAGCTAATTCTTATTGTTTCTAGTTTAAAGGTGCACACAAGCTTGTAGAGGCATTAGGTATTTTTGGATTGGATTGGATTGGATTATTGTAATTTGGCACAAAACCTGTCAAGGTTATCTGCGCCAGACAAATGGTAACAATGCAATTAGTCATTTGTAAAAACTTCCAGCTTAGGCAAGAGACAGATTACAGTCTATGATAAGAGCTGATATCTTTAAAAAAAAAAAAAAACAGGTTAAAGTCTATTATAAAAGCCAATATCTTTTAAAAACAGAAACAAATTACGATGATGTGCTTTTCCAATTAAATTTCCTAAGTCCAGTTCTGAACAATTTGAATGTTTTTGGCGAAAATAATTAAAACTCTGGCATTCCACCAAGATATGATGGACTGTCAGATCTGCATTGCAGTTTGTTCAGCTGGGATTCTCTTCTCCCTTCAGAAGATACTCATGGGTCAGGCGACAATGGCCAATTCTCAGTCGAGTCAAGAGGACATCTTCCTTTCTATTAGCCATACATGGCCAGTATCCAATGGTGGGTTTTACATTTCTCAGCTTGTTATATACTTTGTCATCCCATTGCTTCTCCCATTTGCTGAGGATTTTGCTTTTGACAAACCCTTTGATGTCTGCTAGTGGAATCTGAAGATTGTACATTGTGGTTTCAGTTTTAGCTGCAATATCTGCCAGTTCATTCCCCTTAATGGCAACGTGTCCACGGATCCACGAATATAGAATCTGGTATCCCCGAATTTTTAAAGAATGATTCAACTTTAGGATTCTGATTGCAACTGGATGAGTACATTGAACGTGATTTTTCAATGACATTAAGGCACTCATGGAATCTGTGTAGATAATAAATTTTATGTACTTTTGTTTTGAAAGGTAAGTCAAAGACAGATGGATTGCAGTAAGCTCAGAAGTAAGCACAGAGCAAACTGTATGTAATCTATCCCCTACTATTGTTTTTTCTGTGACGAAAGCAGCACCAACATGATCCTGGGATTTTGATCCGTCTGTATATATAGGGATATATTTCCTACATTTGTTTCTATGCTGAAAAAAACATCTGCTTGTAAATGATTTCATTAGTTTGTGATTTATTCCAGTGTCGAAAAGTATCCAGAGAATGGATTCTCCAATCCTCCCAGGGAGGAATTCCAAAAAAATCCTCCATCTGTATATCTATATTAGACAAATTATATTTCTCCACCAAAGCACTCATCCGCAAGCCGAAAGATGGGACACATGATGGTCGTGCCTGATATAAACGGGAGTATTGGTCATTAAGCAATTTTGACCGCGTAGAATTTTCGATTTGTGATAAGACTTTGAAATAATGCTTAAAACAAAGATTTTCTCGTCTTAACCGCAGGGAGGTCTCATTACTTTCCACATATAAGCTTTCCACTGGAGAAGTTCTAAAGGCACCAGTGCATATACGAAGTGCATGGTGATGTATCGGTTCAAGTTTGGCTAATATTTTTGGTATTTTTGGAAGCAAGAACGATTGAAAAATGAGCAATGCCTTCACCGGGAATCGAACCGCGACCTCTGGAATAGCAGCGTGCAAAGCACCACACCACGAAGGCATGCCAAGAAGGCGGGAGAAATACTCCTTTTAAAGGGCGATTGATGTTCTTTTAGGGGACCCAATTCCCAAATCCTGAGTGTGGAGAGTCGTCATCCACATCCTTTTAGTTCGGTGCCAAAGGTATTTTTGGAAGCAAGACAAATTGAAAAATGAACAATGCCTTCGCCGGGAATAGACTTCTGGAATACGCGCCAAGCGTGCAGACCGCCACACCAAGAAGGCATGCCAAGAAGGTGGGAGAAATACCTTATAAGCTTCATTCCACTTTGTATTATCAGATCGATTAATATTAATTTATTTTAGATCTTTTGTTATTGATCCCAGAACAATGGCTTTTAAAGAAACTGAAACACTAGCTCAATGATGCAGCCCGTTTTTGAGAGTTTATACATTATCTTTTACTCATATTATGCAGGATATTTTAGCATTTCAGTTCAGTGTCCTGTTTAAGGATATGTTTAAAAAAATGCTTCATGCCCTGTAAATATTCACGTTATTTGTAAATATCATTGGTATGCATTCTTTAATGCCGTCCCAAATGATCACGAAAATGATGAGATCAGAAAAATATTCAATAATCAATTAATCATGTTTATTGGACGTAAATTTTAGGGAACCAGCCACCACAAAATTCCATAACATATGCTTTTATTGTGAAAGATTTTTATTTGTTTCAAATACTCAAATTATGCATCATATATTAGATAAGATTTAGTTTCGTCCCGCATAATCCGTTCATATAGAGGTAGGAAAATGTTATGAAATACCTAATCTTATATACAAAGTCTTTTATAGTTGTAAGAACTGTGTTTCAGAATGAGAATAGTATATATATATATATATATATATATTTTTTTTTTTTTTTTTTTAATTTTTGAATGTATGCTAATCCTGCCTTAACTCTGAATGCGAATTGTTATAACAGTTCGCATCTTTGAATTAACATTAGTATATTCATTTCAATAGAAATATCCCCAGACTATACCTAGGAATTTCATTTTATTTAATTTAAAATCGTTGCCGAATTCTTAGCAAAAATAAGCAATAGATAAAAAGTAAATGCCTCTAACCCTTTGAACGATGTTAAAAAGCGTAAGCGTAATATTCGAAAAAGTTAAATACCTGGGATACTTTAAACATAGTAATTTGTAACAGAAATAAATGTATTTACAAACTTTTAAATATGTAAATACATTTCATCTGTTATGCGAAGAACTTCTAAAATGGTTGGGTTGGGTTGGTTTATTTAATTATGGCAAAACATACCAGGGCTATCTCCATAAGAGGAGGGATGCCTTCGTGGAGGACTTTCTAATGGAAACTGACTGGTATACACGTTACACATGGGGAAATACATGAAAACGCCCATGCAGCCAGCCAGTTCTCGGGATTCGAGCCTCGGACCGAACTACCAGTGTTTAGCTACTTTACCGCTAAGCCGCTAGTGGACTCTTCTAACAAAGAGCGCAGTCATAAGGTTTTCTACTGAATGGTAGGTAAGCAAAAATTAAGGAACAAAGAATTTTTGGTTTATTAAATGTAAAACTTGACATTTAGCACAATTGTGTAAAATATGGCTATGTTTTTATATGTTACGTTACTTTCACATTACGTGTGGTATTTTTTAGATTATCGTTAAGTTTTCCTGAAGCTGTAGCATGATGTAACATCACTCGCGCCCGTACCGTGAATCGAAGCGGGGATCAATTGCTATTAAGAAGCTTTTTCACATTGGCACACAAACGAGGAATATCAAAGTTCCTTACTTTTTATAAATTGCATAGTTCTTGAATAGCAGAGTACACGCAGAAGACAACTGAAAATTCCTCAGTTGGGTCTGCTGGAAACTCCCTGCGAGGGTGCATTGAAGAAATGTAGGTTATGCTGTTATTGAAAATATAAATCTGTACTTTTACATTTTGAATCCACAGTTATCTGATATCTATGCAGTCGCTTATCAAATATATCAACTGAAAAAGACGATGAGGTACTGTGCCTCATCTACTCTTAAATCTTATGTAAAGATCTAAAAATTGGGCAGGAAACAACTACATTTCTTTTTTGATTGTTTTGAAATATTTCATAGGTTTTTAAATTCAGTGGTTTATCCACCTGATAGCCTGTCTGTTAGCACATTATACCTTGAAATTTCAGAATTCAGTCAACAAGACACATTGGATTTTATTAGGCTTTTAACATCAATTAAAAGAAAACATCAATCAATGCCATGTGATGATGATGATATACGCATCATGGAATCATCTTCCACTGGATCTTTCAAATTATGTTTTAAGCTATTCCCGCTTTGTAGCGCTATTGTGCGCATATTTATCTATTTTCTTAGTATTATAACTAATTTATGTAAGCCTCGTGGTATACTTTGTGAAAAAATATGATGTGTAAACCACATGACTTCCTTGTAAGAAATATTAAATTATATGCATTTTTTCTTGCATTTCATTTAAACTTATTGGATTGAATTAAATCTTCGCCGACAGCGCATAAACCACAATAGAGTATATGCATTCTTTAAAATTCACTCTATTTGCTTACCATAGCGACACTCTGGCGCTAGGTTCACTTAACAGTATTATATTTCGTTCATAACTCAGAATGTACAAAATTTATACCATTTAAAGAATTATCTAATCGTTGCCACATGTTCTATTCAAATAAAGCTAGAACGATGCATAAAAGAAATTAAGCAAACAAAACAAAAAAGAAACAGTTTTTCACAGACGATTGAGTATTTCTCATTCAATTAATTCAGTTCTCACCGCGCGACAAGGCAAAAATACATAAAAACTCAAAATATATGCATTAAAAATTACGAAGTAACTCTTAAACACTTATTTCCTCGAAAAAATTCCAGAAACGATTAAGAATGGTTTATTTCGCAATAGTAAATGAAGGCGTTATCTTTGTTGTTGCGAAGTTAAGTTTCTCTAGATTGGGAACGAATCCACTATCCTGCTGTTTCAAATGTAAACAATCAATGGCCGCCATCAACAACATAAACAACTTTAAAATTGTTGATAATTCTAAAAATATTCCATACAGATTTACTAAAGGCATAAAAATTTTAACTGGAAGATAAAAGCAACATAATTCAATCATTTTTAAAGCAAAAACTGTACAATTTACAAACATATAAGAGTAAAGAAACTGAAATCATTGAGTCGGGTTACAGAGTGGATATATATATAAATATATTTATATACGTTTGGTGCGGCCGATTGCAACCCAAATACGAGGTGCACATCTACATGGTATAGCAATCCTATATACAAAATTTCAACGTTCTGAGGCTACTCATTTTTGAGTTATGCGAGATACGTACGTACGTACATACGTTCGTACAGACGCCACGAAAAATTCTCTTCAGAATTCTTTTTAAAGCAGTTTTATAATTTTTTGGATAAAAAGAGTATTTTATTATATCCTAACGTACAAATATCACGCAAAAACATCATTAAATCGCATTCGATAGCGGTTAAAAGGGAAATTTTCTTTGAAATATGCTGCCTGAATCTTTTCGCGATTACAATACTCACTTTCTACTTCGTACAAGGAATTAAAAAGAAGCGTTTTGTTATTAGAATTAAACAAATATATGCTATTATATGTATTTTATAATACAGAGAATTTTTAAATAATAAAAAACTTCCTACAACAGAGAGAATACGAAATTCTTCTTTTCAAACTGATCAAACTGCCAAATTACATGATCGTTTAGTTATTATCTTTAATCTTTTACCAGATTTTTAGTGGAAAGTATATAGCAAGAATGCGTAAAGTTTAATAAAGGTCACGAAGCAAAGTACTAAATTCGTATTTACTTAATTTAAAGTATTGGTTTGCCATTAAATTCTAGAGCTTATTTTTGAAAATTAAAGTAAATAAATTAAAGCCTTTTACTTTTACTGTAGCGTGCTCTAGCTATTTGTAATACTATTTAAAACTATTTATATTACGGAATAAACCATAAAAAATCAAAATAAATGGATTTTATGTATTTATTTAAGTTTTTATACAAATACCTTGCAGTTAAGTCAGCTTTACTGAAATAGAATTAAGCAGAAACATAGCCAGGCGGAAGCATAGTTCCCATTAAATTATTATAACCAAATCCCCCCTGTCTAGAGAGGTAAAAGCGAGCTACCGAGGATTTTATATGCATCCTTATTCCCTTATTCCCTTCCTCTGCAGGTTCCAACTTAAAAATCCAACTAGTCACGGACTATCGTTTAAGTAAATTATTCATCTTTTTGTGTTGCCACTACCTTCACACAGATCCAAATGCAGTTGTCACTCTGGCCATTCTATGCACTTTTCAAAACCCATCTTCAATCGGTTATGCTACCTAAGTTGGGCCCACCAGCGGCCGAGCGGTAAAGTCGCTGAACACTGGTAGTTCGGTCCGAGGTTCGAATCCCGCGAACGGGCTGGCTGCATGGGCGTTTTCGTGGTTTTCCCCATGTGTAACGTGTATACGAGCCAGTTTCCCTTAGAAAGTCCTCCACGAAAGGCATCCCTCCCCTTAGGCAGATAGCCCTAGTGTGCTTTGCCATAATTGAATACACCACCACTACCTAAGTTGGATTCTTCGTTTTGTCGACAAACCAATTCTGATGACAACGAAACAATTTTTTTTTCTTATGGGAAAAAAAAATGATTAAATAAAGAATTGTTTCGTTGCCATCAGAATTATTTCTATTGGTTTTTTCACCTTACTTTCACAGTGTGATGTTAATAATTACAGCTATTCCATTATTACTCCCTTACTACTAACTTCCGACCACTTCCATGAGGATGCGAATCAGTTACATTTAAGACAAAGCCTTTGATATCGAGAGATAGCCATGTAGAGTCATTAGGTTAATTGGAAGCAGAAAAGCTGAAAACTATGCAACCGCCTTCGCCGGGAATCGAACCACGGACCTCTGGAATACCGCCCAGTGTGCAGAACCACTACACCACGAAGGACGCTAGGAAAGTGGGTGAAATACCTTATACACTCCCGTTTTGAAAGGGCGACTAGGGTTTTAGGGGACCTAGTCGCCAAATCTTGGGTGCGGAGAATCATCATCCACAACACTTTTAGTTCGGGCGCCACTTGTAGAGTAATTAGGTTAATTGGAAGCATAAAAGATGAAAAATATGCAATCGCCATCGCCGGGAATCTAACCACGGACCTCTAGAATACCGGCCCAGTGTGCAGAACCACTACACCACGAAGGACGCTAGGAAAGTGGGAGAAATACCTTATAGCCATTTGCAATTCTCGTTGGCCGGTTCATTTAAGTAAATGATACTGAATAGACTTAGCAGCTTTTTCTTTTACTAGTCACCATTTCTTCGTGAAAATATTAAGATTTAAGACTTAGTAGCGCATTTTATTTTAAATTAAATATCTAATTTTTGCTGCATCATTTTTCCCAGAATGATTCAGCAAAAGTTATACGCAGCAACAGTTATTCCCAGAATTCAACATTTCTGTTAGCCATTTGACGACTTCAACGAATATATTATTTACATAATACGGACCTTGGGGCATAGTACATGCATAAAATTATAAATTACATGCAAAAAATGTTCTTGCATCAACAAGAGCGAAAATATTTATCCCATACCTAGCTGGGCTTTTTGGCATGTACCGTCGAAATGAACAGCGTTTTCTAAAGGGTTCGAGTTTTTCATCAGTTGTAATGTATGATTCAGTTGTGTAAAACTTCTGACAATTATGCCCAAATTGAATCAAATACATACTTTATTTGGGAATGTTTTTCATCTCTTTTTCATTTGCCTGTTTCTAACATCGTCAAATCTTATGCATCTCATAAGAAACAGAAAAAGATTATGGGACCATGGTTCTATGAAATATTTCTATTTCCATTCCATCATTGCGCCATAAATCTCTAACATGCGCATGGGATGATTTATTTATACCTCATAAATATAGTAATCCAATAATAGCTTTAATTTAGGAGAGTTTTTTTATGTTATTAGTCCAAAGGGGCTTTGTCCCTGAAAGACTATTGTTTTCGTTTTGCGATTTTGCGTCGGACTCCTATAAACGTCGGTTCACTTTTCAAACTGTTGCCACAAAATGTTAGAGTCCTGCATTATATTTGAAGAAATTAAATAATGAAAAATCTGCATAAATGATTGTCTATTTCTCGCATTGTGATAAAACAATGGTACATAGAGCCATCGAATTTTGAATGACGAAATCCTACTGCGAATCATCACTGGGCATCTGAAATCCCAAATTTGGAATTTGTTTTATTATAGATTTTATATTTTGTAAAACTTTAACGAATTTTTGATTTACAAACTCAATGCTTTAAAAGCGAGAAATGGCAACGTTATATAGAAAAAAAAATACTTTTATCTCCAGCTCGCGAGACTGTGTATATCGGAAATTCTAAAGATATGCTTAATTTAACATGATTTTGCGATATTGCTCTTGAACTGAATTTTATGGTTTAAGTGCAAAGAACATGATATCATGATATTTAATAAATAAAGGTAACACTCAAAACGTTAAAAAAACGCCCCTTTAGAAGTAATTTAAAATCTGAAAAATTTCAGATTTTTTTTTTTTTTTTTTTTTTTTTTTTTTTTTTTTTGTTGATTTATTTATTTTAAGATCAAAGGGGCTTTGTCCCTGAAGGACTATTGGTTTTCGTTTTGCGATTTTAAGTTGAAAACTTTAAAAGGTTCTATCGCTTTTCATATCGTTGCCACCAAACACGATCGCCCTGTATTATATTTGACGAATTAAATAATGAAGAATCTGCATAAATGTATGTATATTTCTCGTATTGTGATAAAAAAAACGGTACACAAATCCAATTTTGAATGACGTAATCCTACTTCGAATATGGGCATCTGAAAGCACAAATTTGAAATTTGTTTTATTATTTATTTCTTATTTTGTAAAATTTTAACAAATTTTTTATTTATTTATTTATTTATTTTTTGTATCGCGTTCTCTCTGAAAGTTCTCGCTGATAGTGTCATAGTGTCAATATATACATTTGTACAGGTGACGATCGTATTCAAGATAGTTTCATCTAGTAATAAAGTCTTGGAGGTTATTGCTAGATGAAAGTAATAAACTTCGAGATATAAACTTAGAGATAATATACTCTTAAGAAGAGAAGTTACTTTTTTGCCTCTCCAACATTTCCAGGGAACTTTGAAATAATATTTAGATCTTAATATATATAAATTCCATATTTACTCGCGAATTCTTCCTCTTTTCCTGCTAACTCTATTGCTTGAAAACTGGAAGGAGGAAATATTAATTGGTCCATACTTTTTGTGAATGGATGACTTAAATGATAAGAAAGCACATAATGTAAAGACACATTAGCATTGTTATAATATTATTTCAAAGGGCTTATCATCTTCAATAACATTATTTTCACTTGAACAAAATATTTTTTTTATTTGTTCATATAGTTTAGATTTTTGTCCTAAACCAGAGGTTTTTAAACTATTTGCTGAAGAGCTAAAGGAGGGGATTACGAGATCGGAAGAGTATGCGAATAAATAATGTATATATATATATATAACTGAAATATTTCTTTTGTGTAACATCACGTTAATAAGCGAATTATTCTAAACTCTAATAATTGGGATTGAGCTTCAGTTTTAAGCCCAGATTTCGTGCGAATCAATGCAATTATATCACGAAGTACTGCACCATAAAATTTCGTTATAGCAATAAATCTTATGGTCATTGCAGAGGATTTAATAGAGAAATAACTGTCTCAAAGCTAAAGTTAATAGTGCAGTTATTAAATGTAGCGCAATTAATTTCATATTGTTACATTTTAATGAAAAATATGCTCAATTAAAAATTTTATTTAGTAATAAGTTCTGATAATTTGTTGTTTTTCTGCTAATGACAAATATCAGAGCATTTTTATATAAATGGACTTTAAATATTTTATGAGATAAACTGGAAATTCAAGTAAAACGCAATGCTTTATGAATTATTGATTAGCAAAGCATTAATCACGCTTTTTTATATTCTTTTAAGGTTACAAAAGAAACAAAAAAGCTGATGTACATACAAAAGAAACAAAAAAGCTGATGTGCAAAAATCAGTACGTCAGTCAAGTTTAACTGTGTCAAACACTAGGCTGATTGAGACACTGCCATTAATCTAATTAAATTGAAAGTTAAGAATTAAATTCTGCCAATAATTTAGATCAATTATCTTAAATAATGATTAAATATTAATAATTTTCAAAACTGAATTAAGAATACTAAACTGAGCGAAGGAGAAAAGGAAAGCTGCTAAGCTGGTGCATAATTCATAAGGTAAATGCTAATCACCCAATGCCAGTAAATAACATATTTACACATATATATAATAAACACAAATACAAATAGAAAGACTACATTAATGTAAATACAACACAAAATTTATAATACTTTCAGAGATTACACGTAGTACATTACTTTTACATCACAATGCTGGGGTTTAGAATTGTCAAAGATCTTTTTTTTTTTTGTTGTTGGTCATACTCTTGTAATTATAGTTGACGAGAACGTGACAAACGTAATTTGTAGTTAAAACGTATACTTTTTAAAGAGTGTAGCGGAAGTCAAATTTTGATATATTTTCGCACCATTTCAATAAATCTAATTTAGTGTTATGTGAAAGTAATTTCTTTTTATCCATTTACATTTTGGCAGTCAAATCTAAAAAAGCAAAAGCCAGAAACTAAAACTAAATAAATAAATAGAAGGAAAAAGGAAACAGAATTTCACTTTTGGTCGTTTAACATCGCGTGTACATTATTCGAAGAGTGTGTGCATTATTACATTTCTTTCTCGCTTGATATTCGTATTTTTAGAAATTTGGTTAAATGCTGCTAATAGCGTGCTAACTGTCAATCTATATTCTCTTCTGAATATCTGAAATGGTGAAAGATAAAATTTTAACTTAAACAAACCGAAAGTAACTTTATCATTTGTCATTTAAATGCGTTAATCAACACTGCAAACAATTAGTATTCAAGGAACTACGCAGAATAAGTAACTGAATCAATGATTAGTAATTATAGCTCAGATTATTTGAAATAAAACGTAGGACTCTGTCGGTAAAAAGGAACGGCTTTCTTCGATTCTGTCAAGATATTAGTGTGTATTTGTTTTGCATGTGAATGAAATTCTTTTCGAATAAGGAAATATTTTCTCAATCTCGTTCCTTTATTTCCAGTCCAATCTACTATCTTTCCTAATATTTCTAAATTTTATTGACTTTTGTTGTAGGAATCGACAGCAATATTGATAAAATAAAATTCAAAGATATGTTAATTGGAAAACTGCACAAACTGACTTTCTTTTTCAAGCCGTGGAGGCACGAAATTTCTAGTAATACGTTATAAAATCTTAATTTTATTATATCATACAAAAGAGTGAAAAATAAAGATATTTTGCATCACGTTTTCAGTAGGCATGAGATATACTTATATTTATTATTTTTTAAATCTTGACGAATTTATACGATTAAGCTTTAAATATATAAGTCTCAGTTCATCACATATTACCATTAAAAATTGTCGGACGAGACCTTCCGTCCTGTCTGACTTTCGGAAGTATAATTATTCTATTCAAAGTAAAAGTCAAATAAAAAATATTTATCAGCACGTCGACTTCTTGGTTACACAGATTGAAAGTAACTAGGGGGGGTAGAATAACTCTTTTCAAAGCTAACTTGAGCTAAATAGACTGGAATTTCCAAATACGAGGGTGAATCTAAAATTTGTAAGATGCACGTAGGTTTTTAAAGTTATACTGACGAAATTTTGGGAGTGTTCAAAGTAATCTCCTCCAGCATTAGTGCATTTGTTTAGGCGAATCTACCGAAGATTAAGTGTTTCAAAACATTCCTTCTTGGAAACGAAGAAAAAAATATACATCTACAGCCTTTTCAACCTCATCTTCAGAATGAAAGCGACGTCCACGAATGTTCTTTTTTAGATTAAAAAATAGTCAAAAGTTCCACATAGCTAAATCGGGTTGGATAGCTAAATGGATGTTTTCCCACTTTAATGTATTTTTATTCCAGAAACTCAACTGTTCTGCTGAATGAGAAATGCAATATTCCTGAAAGAGAAAATGCATTGTCATGGCGAAGAATGAATCTCCTAACTTTCACTTCTTGAAGGATATCTTAAAGACATTTAATAATGTATCAGTTAGCGGTAACTATCTTCTGTCCTTTCCGCTTCCCACCCCACCCCGGGGTTGACTCAGAAGAACGCCTGGGAAGTACTGGTTAGGATCTGTACCTAGGCAGTCTCAACCACGGGGGTATAAAATTTGACTTCACAGGACTAGAGTCCGAGTATTGTACTCAGGTTGGCTCAGGCTTGGCACTGACCGTACTGGTACTGTCGTGTCTGTTCCTTCGGCTGTGTTGGAGCTATATGGAAGATTTGTCGACTAAGTCCCCGGGGGTTTGACCCCATTCTGTTCTCGTGGCGAGGACTGACAAAGAGGATAGAACACCTTTTTACAATGTGTTTTTGCCGATGGAGTGGTGCCCGGATGCAAGGTGACAAAGTTTCAACATAGAAACGTTACTGTTCTTCCCAATGCTTAGTAAAAGCCGGGCGGGGACTGCGGGGGTTGCGCCCGCGAGAAGAAGGTCTCACGAACGTCGGATACCCCAAACTCTGAATGGGTCCCGTATGATGAGGATCTGGGACGAAGGTCCTTCGTCTGGTGTGTCTGTCCTTCCAGCTTGATGGCTCTGACCTTCCTGTCGTTATGAAGAAAACGGCATACATTACCTTTTTCATTTTTGGCAAGCTGTCTTTTCAGCATTGCGGGCGTGGGATCATCTTCAAAGACCCTTGCTTTACTTTCTTGACGGGTTGGAACATCAAAAAATATGTGCGTTTCAGTACCAGTTGCAATTTTAGAAATAATGCTCTGGCCACCATCTTAAGGGTTTATTTGATTCTGAAACGGTTCTCTTTTTGGAGCTCAGTTAAATTAAGGGAAACCCAACAGCAAAATAGTTTTTTTTCGTATGTAATTCTTTACGAATATTTTTATATATGTCGGTAGTTTCAGTGTTAAGTTCCTTCTATATCATTTGGTAAATGCAGCGGTTATCATCAAGTGACATTTTTCGTATAGCAAGCAGATTATCCGGGATTACTGCTGACAACGGTCTTCCTATGTGTTCTTCATGCTAAAGAGAGTTACGACATCTGGGAAATTCTGCAAATCATTTGAATACAGTAGCACCAGATGAAGCTTTATTTTTAAACGCTAATTGTAGACGTTCAACGCAATCTTCTTGATTTAATCCCCCTTTAAAATCATAGCGTGATAATATTCTTTCATCAAATCTTTCTGTTCCATCTGCCTAAAATTTATTCTACGTTAAACTACTTGCTAATGGCCAACAAAATTCGTGTACTAAGCTAAAATAGTTTATATTTTCATAGCTAACTGTTCTTTTCTGTCTCTTGTCGTCTGCGCGCATCTCTAAATCTTCAGGGTGACCTTCATATACTAAAGTCTACGTAAATCTTGGCTTCCCTGATTTATTACTCATGAAGATTCACACCAAGCTTAACAAACGGTCGAAATTCAGAGCGACAGTTTGACTAACCCGGCAAATATTTGCTGATACACTATGGATTTAACTACTAAACTGCACGTAAAATTAATTTGCATTCTGGTAGAAGCTGACAGTCGTGCAAGTATAAAAAAATTACAAACTTGGATTTAATTATTACAGTTTAATTAATAATTTTAATGTACACAATCATCCTGATTAATTTATACTTTTATTATGTTATGTAGTTAACGAATGAAATCATTCAATATATTCAATTTCACAATGGCTTCATTATGGAAATGAGACGTTGTTTCGAATATTTGAATGAAATGAATTCAGAATACAAATGAGATTCCTCTACCTTTGATGAGAAACATCTAAGAGAAATGCATTTCTCAAATTTTCGTAACTTAAATTGATTTGCCATAATTATCTATAATTGGAATATTTTATTTGAGATGAGGAAATCTACTTGCAACCTTGCCCTTTTCGAGTGCAAATAAAAATTCATTATTAGGTAACAGAATTCTACAGTTCCATTCATCATTGGACCAATATCTAAGTACCTGATTTATCGCTGATGGGCATATTTTGCTATTTTGAGTTTCAAAATTAAATTTACAAATGACTTGCCTGTACAGTACTTGCCTGTAGCAACATAAAAGGATAATTAGTGATATGGATCCATTGTTCGTCCATTGATGTATTTAACCGTCTTACTTCGGAAGAATCGAATGATTTCTCAGCTCTAAATTATTTGAATGTATCTACTAATGATTCAATAGTTCCTAATTCTGAATAAGGCCTCAAGCTGTATTAAAAGTTCTCCTCCTCAGCTTTAAATAATTCATGACAATTTTGAAAGGATAATTGGAATTATATCTTTTTTTTTTTTTTTTTTTTTTTTTTTTTTTTACTTTCTTATTTTCATATTATTGTCATTACACTCCGGCCTAATTAATGACTGGTCTTTGATGTGTTTGCTATTTCTCAAAGCTTCAAAAAAAAGTATAATAACGTTATGACTACTTTATTCTTAACTATTGCATATATTTATAAGTATTCTTATTTATATGCTGCTCAGAATCGAAAGTGATTAGGGACTCTGACTGCTATACCGAGAGGCCCGGGTTCCAATACCTGAAAGGCATGTATGTAATTTGTCATCCCTTCATATAAGGCAACAGTGGCTTAAGGGGACTTATACAACTTATAACCCGTAAGATCTTCGAACTGTTGAGCTATGTAACTGTTGCAAGAATTGGGATAACTTATTTATTTTAAAAGCAATTACTTCCAACTTTTTACAGCTGACAACATAACATAGCTGCTTTCTGAAATAGTAATTAGAAAGTTTGTGTTGCCACAAATATTTTTATAATTTAATCCACTTTGTGACAAAATGTTTCGTCATGTTCCCACCTTCCGAGCACAGTTTAAAACATTCTTTTGCATAATTTCATTCCTATTTAATATATAGCTTTTATAACATTTAGAAACTACTGTGAACTAAAAATTCTAAGAATTTCGTGTTAAATTTTTATTCTATTTGGAGTTGAGTTTATAAAATGTATTTTATTAAAAAAATCTGTAATGTTTACGGGCATAAAAATTTTTAACAGTAAATTATTCATCAGATTTTTGGTTCAATTAGAAAATAGTGCCCATATAAAGAATTCCGTCAAATTTCAAATATGTACTATTAGCCAATTTTAAAACAATGCGAAAAATGTTGTCACAAGCAGATTAAATTACAAAAATATTTGTGGCAACACATACTTTCTGTTTACTAGTTCCCAAAGAAACTTTGTTATGTAGTCAGCTGTAAAATGTTGGAAGTGATTGCTTTTAAATTAAATAAAATATCCCAATTCTTTCAACAGTCACATATTCGAAGATCATAAGGGGTTTAATGTGTATGAGCCCCCGTAACTATTAGGTACCTCCATAACAAAGAGACTACCGCTTTCGACTTTAATAGTGGCCAACGCCTATAAACGGCTAGAACCCGCCATTGGGAAGGGTAAGAAAAAATTCTTACTTATTTACATTACAACTAACAGTTTTAAGATATCATGTTTAATGTCGGTAGAAGATAAATTAACTGCGAAAACATTTATGTTTCATTGTTTCTGACAGTAGATTGCCAAGAATTTAATTTTGGAGGCGTAATCGTAATGTCAAAACTACTGTTCACAATTTTCCTTTCTTATAATTCTGAAGTCACGGATATACAACCATATCAGGTTATTTAAGTGTAATGCATGATATACATTCTATTGCATTTGTGTTATTAAGTATGATAAAAGTTTAATAAAGCTTTGGTAAATGTTTTTTAAATTAAAATCAAAAATATTTGTAGAAGTAGAACTTTGTTGATATGAGTTTCACTTGCTGTCTCGTGGATTAGCATTAATCACTTAGTATGAGGAGGGCATTGCGCATTTTCACGTCTCCAGCAAAAGAAAAAAAAACCTTAGTGTCTCTATAAGATAATCTAAATAGTAAGTCTCTTCTTATTCAGTTTTAAATTAATGGATAAACTCGGATTTCCCGACTGTGTGTCGACTGTGTCACCAGTATTTTACTCGTATATCCCGTGGCCGAGACTGCCTAGGTACAGATCCTAGCCTGTAGCTTCGCAGAGTTCTTTACGTCGACCACAGGGGGAAACATGTTATAGATATTCCATGTACATGTTATAGCAGTTTTCCTAGTTTGCTCAATCAAAATATTAATAATTATTAATATTTTTGAGTAGAGTTACTCTTCACTAACTCTACAAATGAAGAATAATTCGATCCTGGAATCCAAGTTTAAAAAAAAGATGAAATGAATGCGCTAGTTTCAGCAAATTTCTGTCTGATACTCACAAATGTTGTTAAAACCACAGCAGGAAAGAAGGTTAAAGAAATTGTCAGTGCCGTTTATTAAGGATAAAGTTATGATATATACTTTTCAATAGCAAGTGTGACAAAACAAATAATAGCAATGCTGAAGCAACAGGGAGTAAGATCCTAGAGGATCACAAGTACTCGTTTCTTAATATTTTAAGACTTATTTTGGTAAATGAGATCTTATGCGGGGCTTGGGTATCGACTCAGTGATTAGCTTCAGGTATCCTAGCTGATTCTCAGTAGTCTTCCACTTCCACTATGTTTCGCGTTTTGGATAGAAATTTGAATAAAACTGACTTGTTCTAAATTTCTTTCTTTGTGTCTCAATTTCTCTCTATATGGGTATATATATATATATATATATATATATATATATATATATAATGTTGTATGATCTTAAATCCATTTAGTGCGAATACAAGTTATTATTACTTGCGCAATTGCTGCAAAGTTAGTTAATAATAATTTATTTACTAAACAGTATTGATTAATTGATTATATTATCTCCTAAGTTTAATTATAGTAGAATTACTTTAAAACTGTGCATCCATTCTGGTAAGTTATATTTTGAAAGATGTTTTGAAGTAATTTGAAAGCAAAATGTTAATAATGTTTCAACGGGGACTGGAGTTAAATCATCACGAAGAATAATATTTCAATTGTAAAAGGAAAAATTAAAACATGTAATCATTGTCATTGATCGGAAATTAGTTGACTTTTCAAGGGGAACAAACCAACTCCCGTTCAATGAACAATAATTGATAAAAATACGTAAATACGAAAGTGTTTCGTCTTTACTCGAGTTATAAGTTAAAGCCAAACCGGCAATTCTAGTCAGGCCAAATATTTCCGCTAATAGTAGGAATTATGAACCAATGCTAATACTCAAAGAACTTATTCTCATGAAGCATTTTAGTCAATTCAATTTGGAGTAAAAATCAATTACTGTAGAGAAAAAACTCGAGTAACCGTCCCCGACACTTTCATCTTTATGCATTTGAGTACTGTATTATTTGTAGAAATTAAACATTGGAAATTGTCATTATGAAATCGAATTCAAAGTAAAGTTGAAAAAACATAGAAGATTATAAAAAAGATAAATAATGCAAACTTTGTAAAAACAAATTAAAGAAAATATAAAAATAATATAAAAATAATATAGAAAATAATATAAATAAGATCAGTGAATGTACATGAAGATATAAAGGCCAGAAAGGTATTAAGTAACTTACATTCTTTCTAGTGGGGGAGTTGGCAAAGTGTTCTCTTCGTGTCTGACTCAGAAGTGTAGGGTGTCCCAGAATTCTTAGCGGCAGTAGGGGCTTTGAATAATATCAGTCAGTAAGACTTAAGTGAAGTAATTTATGGTAGTGGGTGGGACTTGGAATTCTTGAGGGATGTATTTTGTGGAGTTCTTATCTGAGAGAGACCGTCTGTTAAGATTTTTTTGAAAATACTAGTGAATGGAAATTAATTAATTTCTGGCTAATTCTCGTGTCGCAATGATTAAGAATTTAAGAAAGTAAAAAGGCATTTTCGCTGTCCAAGAGCTAATAGACAGTCTAAATATTTGGCCTGACTAGAATTGCCGGTTTGGCTTTAACTTATAACTCGAGTAAAGACGAAACACTTTCGTATTTACGTATTTTTATCAATTATTGTTCATTGAACGGGAGTTGGTTTGTTCCCCTTGAAAAGTCAACTAATTTCCGATCAATGACAATGATTACATGTTTTAATTTTTCCTTTTACAATTGAAATATTATTCTTCGTGATGATTTAACTCCAGTCCCCGTTAAAACATTATTAACATTTTGCTTTCAAATTACTTCAAAACATCTTTCAAAATATAACTTACCAGAATGGATGCACACTTTTAAAATAATTCTACTTTAATTAAACTTAGGAGATAATATAATCAATTAATCAATACTGTTTAGGAAATAAATTATATATATATATATATACTATCAATATTTCTTTAGTAAATAAATTATGTATATATATACATATTCATATGCGTCCTGGTGCTGCCGATTTCAATGAAAAGAGGAGGTGCTCAACTACATGTTACAATTACATGCCAAAATGCTTAAACACTTTGGGCTGCCCTGCGCGCGAGACTTAACCGCATATGCAAATTTCCGTCCCCTCAGAGCGAGGCGGGGAAGTTCAAGCTCCGCCCTCGCACCTTGGGGAACATGTCTCACCCCCTGGGATCATCAGACGACACTGGTCGTAGATTTGCTACATACCAGTCGCTCGGGCTGCCCGTCGCAGCGGGACATTACCCAGCGTACCCGGGGACCCTACTCCCCGAGCTACTAGAACCACGCCGCTCTAGGAAAAGCCAGACCACCGGGCCGGCCAATGAGTGACTTTTCAGAAGCCTTCAGAACACCGAAGTTCAGAAATTTTATATCCCGTGGCCGAGACTGCCTAGGTACAGATCCCAGCGTGTAGCTTCGCAGAGTTCTTTACGCCGACCACCGGGGGAAACATGTTATAGATATCCCATGTACATGTTATAGCAGTCTCATGTACAAAATTTCAACGCTCTGAGATTAATCGCTTTTGCGTTTTGCGAGATACATAGGTAGGTATATAGAGAAGCCACGAAAAAATTTCTTCTGACTCCATTTTAGAATTCGTTTTGGAGATAACTATTCTTTATTCTGTCCGTACGTACAGATGCCATGCAAAAGCATCTTTAAAATGGATTCAAGAGCTTTCAGAATGGATATTTTGTTGAAATACGTTACTCGAAATTTTTCAAGATTGCAGTACTTCCTTTACTTCCTGCAAGGAAAAAATTCCTTGTGAATGCGTAGAAATTTGGTGGTTAAATATGAAAATCTTTGCAGTTTGAGATTAAGATGTGCTGTTTTGATTAATGCCTTATCAGCATTATGTTAGTACTGAATACACCAAATCACTTCCACAGTCTTCATTTTCAATAATGCCACATGTTTATTGAAATATCTCTTCCAAGACTCTAGATTTATGCAACACTATTCAAAGCTTGTACCTGTAACCTTCTCAAGATGCTGAAGAAACATTCAGCAATTATTTTTGGAACTTTTATTTTTGACATTGAGACTGACTAGGATAATTTAAGCTAATTTATTTCAACTGTTGTGATACACTTTAGAATTATATTTTATCAATTTTATGAATCAATTTATGAAGAGGTTGTTAAAAATACTGCTAGTGATATCATTAGGTGTTTTTAAATGCTAATTAGTTATGTGTCATATCTTTTAACTATAACAAATTACACAACTGTGTACAGCTTACTGAAAATATTAAGATTTTATGTTGTTGTTGTGACTAATCTCACTTGTCTGACCTCATCATCAGAATAATCCCACAAAATTTATCGTGGCAAGAAGTACAAGATTGCACCTTTCCTTGCCAAGAACCTTGAGCATAATACAGGTGACAGAAGAATTTTGGCCACTTCCTGCCCAGTTTTAAGACAGCACCCATTGGGATGGATCCAAGGGTCTCCCACCCCTCTTCTCCTACCACCAAACTACACGAAAGGACTCACCATATATGTAGAGTGTCACCTGAAGCAAAGACACTATACACTTAAAAACATCTGCGCCTTCTGCGAGATTCGAATTCAGGTCCTTTGACGTAGTAGTCAGAGTCAGAAACCACTATCCCGTTTTGGCTGCATTAAAGTATTATTGAATTATATTGTAAACAACTTAGATTTATATGCTTCTAATTTTGCAAACATTAATATGTTTGTAAAGTTTATTCTAAGTTTCTAACAGTTACCTTTAGTTAAAGCTACTTTTCTATCTCTCCTAATTTCAGCTTACAATTTCCCACCAGAATGTGTTTAGAATGGCTGTTAATGCAAATGAGGAACAGCAGTATTTAGGGGGAAGTTCCACTGACTTCGTTAGGTTTAGGTTTAGGAACGGGGAAGACGGGCACCACACATTTACCATTTTGGTAATTGGTTTAGAGCCGTCTCCCCACTTTGTGACCTTAAGGGGACTCATGCACCTTAAAACCCATAAGATCTACGAATACGTGACTGTTGCAAGAATTGGGGTATATAATTTATTCTGAAAGCAATTACATCCAACTTTTTACAGCTGACTACATAATATAGTTGCTTTCTGAAGTAGTAATCAGAAAGTGTGTGTTGCCACAAATATTTTTCTGTTGCAAGAATTGGGATAACTTATTTATTTTAAAAGCAATTACTTCCAAAATTTTACAGCTGACTACGTAATACAGCTGCTTTCTGAAGTAGTAATCAGAAAGTGTGTGTTGCCACAAATATTTTTATAATTTGATTCGCTTTGTGACAAAATTTTTCGTCATGTTCCTACGTTTCGCGCTTAGTTTAAAACATACTGTTGCATAATTTAATTCCATATTTAATATATAGCTTTTAAAACATTTGGAAACTACTGTGAACCAAAATTTCTAAGAATTTTGATGTTAAATTTTTATTTTATTTGGAGTTGAGTTTATAAAATGTATTTTATTAAAAAAATTTGTAATATTTTCGTGCATAAAATTGTTTAATATTAAAATATTCATCACATTTTTGGTTCAGTTAAAACATAGTGCCCATATAAAGAATTCCATCAAATTTAAAGTATGTACCATTAGCCATTTTTAAAATATCATGCGCGCAAGGTGGAAAAATGACGAAAAATTTTGTCACAAAGCGGATTAAATTACAAAAATATTTGTGGTAACAAAAACCTTCTGGTTGCTAGTTTCCAAAGCAGCTATAATATGGAGTCAGCTGTAAAAAGGTGAAAATAATTGCTTTTAAAATAAATAAAATATCTTAATTCTTGCAACAGTCACATATTCGAAGATCATAAGAGCTTTAAGGTGTATGAGCCACCTTAATCCGTTTATTGATGATTAACAAAATAGATACATAATTTGGAATTAATACTGACTTCGTTATAGTGCCAGAGACTCTGACTAGCAGCCGTTTGCCATTTGACTATACTCTCTCTAAGGTATTACTATACTCGTCCGTATTTAAGGCCCTCGATAGCTTATAGCTTAGCAAGCTCAGTTGATGTTTAGGGGCCAACTAATAGGGGACCGGAAAGTAATGTCATTTCTGCGCATGTCGACAACAACATGCTAAGAGCAGAAGTGGAAGCAAATCCATGTCAAGCACTCTTAACCAACCTTGGTCGACCATCCAAGAACATTTAAAGTAGAATGGAAAAATAAGCAAAGCAGGTGTTTGAGTCCCCCCTAATTCTGTCCGAAAAGAACAAAGCCAACCTATCCATCACATGCAACGTATTGCTTCAACGGCACCATACAAAACCATTTTTTGATGGTTTGATTAGTGGAGACAAAAAAAAAATAAATCCTATATAATAATACAAAACTCAAAATGTAGTTTTAATAGGGGTTAAAAGGGTTTACATCCCGAAAAGGCTCTTCTGAGTGTTTGATGGAATATTCGCGGAATCCTTATTCATTACACTAAGAAACATTATGGGTAGTGGAATCAATGTATTCTAATTGATAAGTATATAGATCTTTTAGTATACTCTTGGTTTAATTTCTTTTGCTCTATAACACAGTGAGTTGACCTTCTTGAATTTGCTAATTGTTTTCCAGACAAGACGGCAGCAAGCAAAATTCTTTGTAATTTGAAATTCAAATTCTAAGAATGTTCATTTGTCCACATGGGAGAAAAAAGAGAATTAAGGACAGAAAAAAAGTTTTCTTTAATTAGATAGCCCAATTATTCAAGTCACATTCGCACATCTTTAAGACGCTTTAAGTATTTACTAATGTAAGAATAGATTTGGTGTAGAAAGAAAGATTCTATTAGGACGTATCCCCTTTTTATTTCTTGTTTAAAACTGCTTTTAAGGACATAGTACCTTTACTAACACTGCCCACAGAGTTTGGCTAACGCGAGAAGCATCAAATTTTACTCACCTCAAATATGATTCCGTAATTTGATCATTATAAATTGTTTGTATTATAATAAAACATTAACGCTGCATCTGATAACCACAAAGGTAGTTGATAACAGTAAATTAGGTTAAGCTTAATTAACGTTGCATTTTTCCTACTGATCTTGTAAAAATGTATTTTATATGCATGACTCTGAGTATATTACTTCAACAGTTTGCTATATTTACAAATATTAATACGAAATATATAATATTAGGTAAAACTATATGTGATGAATAATTGGTTTTTGTCCTGGCAGAAACGTTCGATCATCTTTCTTGGAAGCATGCTAGTTCAACTTAGCTCTTTTCAGATAAATTACAAGAATTAAAAGAATGATAATATATGTTTAGTTACGTGGTAAATCTGGAAAAGATTTTCGTAATAACATCATTCTACAATCATTCATACATTTTCTTTAAACGCACCCCGCAAAACATTTGTATGATACCTTGTACAGAGCATTCAAAAAAACGTTCTACAGGTTTAAATTCCTGGTTCCTTTCTGCCTAAAGACTTTAATCCTTAATAATGATCATAAACGTTTATTTAAAAAGTTATTAAATAAGTAAAATGAAGTTACAACTTCTTAAAAGAAACATTTTAACCTACCAATTATTGTTTCTTAGCGAAATACTTACATTAACTTATACCGCAATTCATATTCTTTTTCTTTTCTAAATAAAAAAAATAAAAAAATAAATAAACTGTTTTACAAGACTGCTCACATTTCCAGATGATTTGAAAATTATGTTGACGAGTTCACCTTAGACCGCAATGTTTAAAACTGATGTACGCTGCGGAAAAAAGAAAAGGGGCAGTTTTATATCTCCCGTTCTACTGGGCCGATTGACAAAATTCAAATTTTCATGTCTGGAAAGCGTGACTTAAAATATGTATTAGATTTATATATAGCATTGTTCTAACAAAGGTATTTTGACCCAAAATCTGACTTTTTCTGAAATAATATACCAATTGTTTTTCATATTTTGATTTTACGTCTCAAATCATGCCTAGATATGAAATTTTGCAGAATTTGGTGTAAAATTTACGGAGAAATTCAAAAATTGATCTTGGCATAATTTTTTTCACTTTACACGAAGAACAATTCACTTGGCAAACGTCTTACTATATGGCAACCAATTTTCCTCTTCCTCCATTACGCCGAACCAGAGGAAAAGGCACCTCGTTCCTGCCTTTTTACATTGTGCATGAACGGGAAAAATGTCACATCGTTTCTACTTCCAAATAATTTTAGCAAAGTGTCTAAACCACATTTTATCTTTCATCGCATTCAACAAATATGCCAAATTTCAAAACGAACTAATATATAAATTCACGCTCATCTTCGGAAATTTTGAATAAAAAACTGTAAATATTTGCAGGTATACTTAGAAATACGTCTACTTTAAGATGATGGTAAACCTTTTACAGATTATAATTTACAACATTTTTGAAAATTTTATAAAAATTATTTTAAAATACAAATTTTAAAATAAATTATAAAGAATGGGTGAATTTGTTTTGGAATGAACCTAAATTTCGAAATGTGAAAGCAAGAATACAGTAAGTTTAATAAAAAAGAGAGATTAATAAATATATACCAAACTCAATTAACATTGAGGAACTAACATGTTGAAAGATATTTTTTCAAAACCTACTCGTGCGATTTTTACAAAACTTAGTAGTTTGGCGTAATTTGAGTCGTAGAATCGAAATATGGAAAAAAAATTGGTATTTTATTTTAGAAAAGACCGATTTTATGTCAAAATACCTATAAGCGATAAGCAACGGAGGACGTGGGCACTGTCCCTTTACCAAAAGGTTAATCGGTATAGCACCACGTCCATCTATATCTAGAGCCTAAAGAGGAATCGCAACACGCCACGCACCGGGCGCCCAAACCCAAAGCCAAATTCAACTCGAGGGCAGTCCAACAGACCAAATGCCCACGAAAGACAGTCCCAACAACCGCCCAGGCCACACATTTATTAAATAAAATAACAAAAGCGTACAGGGCAAACAAGGGCGAGTTTTGACAATAAGCAAAAATTTTACAAAGGTGTAATACACACAAATATAGAATATACATAAGCTAAAGTACAGTCTGATGTTGGGCAGCCCAATAATATACAATGAGTAAAATATAGACAGTAGAATTAGACTTAATGACAATATAATATAAAAACAGAGAACATAGTGACATAATGAATGTAAATGATTACAGCAATACACAGAGGATATACCAAAAGGAATAAAAATATAAGAATACAATAGCCTTCAGTGTGTGACTGGAAGTACTGATAAATGGGAAATGCGTAAAGCATTCAGAATTCGACTGAATTCAGAAGACTAACAACTGGATCGGGATACATTGCATAGCCAAGTACATATATTTGAAAAAGCAACATATTGAAAGTCAGTGTAATAAACTGGATATTCGCTATAACAAAGTCATGTTACAGTACCTCAGGTAGTGATGTGATACAGATGGAACGATGCTATATATAAATCTAATACATATCCTAAGTCGCACTTTCGAGACATGAAAACGCAAGTTGAATTTTGTCAATCGGCACAGTAGAACGGAAGATAAACTGTGCCCCCCTTTATATATATATATATAAAGCAGTGTACTGTTTTTTCATGAATAAACATCCTTCCTCAAAAATAAAATACAACTTTTATCATACGTTTTTTAAAGAACAATTTGTCTACCGCTTCGGGAGACCCTAAAAAGATGTTTTTGGAAAATGTGAATTATTATAGATATAGATTGTCCCCCCTTTTTTTGCAGTGTATCTTTATTATATTCTTAGAAAGAATATTCATTTTGGGAGGTGGTTTGTACGAAATGGTTCTTCGCATTCACTTTTAGCTGAACTTCTTTAATACAAATGCAGTTTTAGTTTATTATAAATTTAGTTTTTCTTAGGTAGTACCAAGTTTAATAATAATAACGTAACATTGCTTTAACTGTCTCATTATGTACTTATTTATTATACATTTGAATTTCTTGCTTAATAAGGTTCTAAAATTATTTAATTTAAGTAGAGACTTTACATTTTGAATTTCTTATTGATATATCTGAATTTATTCTTATGTAGTGAAACCTTTCATGAAGGCCACCTGACTAAGATATCACCTAAATATAATAAAATCTAGGTAGTGAACATCATGTCTTTAAGGTGACTACATCCAGGAAAGACAAAAGATATCTGGAACCATGGGTAATCGTCTTAGCGATGGTTCACTATATTCATTGGTTATTGCTTTATACTGTTGACATTAAAATACGTATATGTCATTTGTTCTTCCCTCTTTATTGCATTGTTACTGCCAGATATTTGTTCAGATATGCTATTATTATGTTCTTCTTCCTTGAGGATATTCATGATCCTAGCTCTCTTCGAAATTGCCATGCTTAGACGGTTTGCCATTCTATCTGGCTTAACCCTTAAATGCATGAATTTTTATTTTTATTTTATTTTTTTTTAATTCGAGTCAAAAATACATTAGAACTGATATGAAATGAAATAGGAAAAATACTATAAAAAATCTAAACTAAATTCTTATTTCAATTTCTGTAAAAATATTATTCTTGCCAAATGACTACATTATGCAAGAAAAAATATGATAGACAAATGTGAAATAGCAATTTTGCGTAATAATATATGCCTTATAAACTTGCTCAAATAATTTTAAAACTTGAATACATCAAAATAACAAGAACAAAATCAAAACATTCGTAAACACAAATGATGTCCACACCATGCACATGAACTCACAACGATGATCACTACACCACACTTAAACATTCAAATCTATATACGTAAACAGTATGTATCCAATTGGTTACACTATGCAGTAAACTAAAATTTGTGTTTTGGTTTGATTTACATGATTAAATATGAGTATGTTGACAAATGGCAACTGCATACATCTAACGGTTATGTTCATAACTTTGGACATAGATGGTACTTTGCTTCGCTGAGTGAGCAGCTTTAAAGTAATCTGAATCCTATTTAATAATTTAATCTTTATTTTTAGTAACATTTTAATGTAATTTATAAGCCCTCTAATCGGTATATTCAGTGACATATCTAACTAGTAGTTTTTCAATCATTTGCAGTGTTTACGTGTATTAAATTAACTCTGTTTATTACCTGAAAGGGACATTCCTTCATCTAACTCTGTTTATTACCTGGAAGGGACATTCCTTCATGTACCGCTTAGTAGTATTACCATTACTAAGTCTAGCGCAGATGTTAGTTATGTTGTTTGCAAAAAGACGGTTGTTAAATGGTATTATTAACGTCTCTGGTGAAACTGTAAAATAAGTCGTTTTTATTTTTTTATATAAAATTTATAATTTTGTAAGCATTCAGGTCATTGTAATTACTAACAGATCATTGTTATACCATATCTTTACAAGATCATTTCCTATTTTATTTTTTACTGACATGTATATATATTTTTTACGATATTACTCCATAATTCCAAAGAGACAAATGTAACGCATTAAATGCCGAAACTATAATTTGTATACTCTACCCACTATAATAAATCATCTTTATCACGACAAATACAAATAAAATATCGATGGAAAATCTTCCGATTTTTCATTTCCAGTAAATTACTTCTGAATTCAACATTTTAAGATTTGAATATTGGAATAAATTATCAACAGCTATGAAGCCCGAAACAACATGAGAAACGAGTATAAGCAAATGTTTTTATTGTGTACTGTAGGCTACGAAAGCTTTTACTAAAGGCAACATGCTATTTTAGCCCAATTAATTAACTTCTTCAAAAGAGTAACAGAAACGAGAGTAAGCAGATATTTTTACTGTTTACTCTAGGCTGCGAAAGCTGTTACGCGAGGCGACATGTTATTATAGTCCAACTAACTTCTTCAATTTAAGATTCAGCATACATCATTTTCTGAAGAACTCAGATGACTCAGAAACTATTCTCTTTTCGAAAGAATCACGATTAATTTCGAAGTATGAAATCTTGCCGAATACTTCTCTGAGGGCAACTTTGAACTCATGACATTTCACAGATATTAATGAGAGCTAGTTTTTATGGAAACTGATTGGTTAGATCGGAAGATACTTTATAAAGTCTTCTCTGACTTAACATGTTTTTGCAAAAAGTTCAGTTCCTAGAACTACTTCAGTTCCTTCCTTCCTTCCTTCCTACTTGCAAAAAGTTCAGTTTCTAGGAGATAAGATTTTTTTACTTTATATCAAACTTCTCAAGACATTGTCGTCTCAGATTTCTGTGTATGAGATGATGGCTCTGTATCCCGTCTAAATAATTAGTGAACCTAAAATGCATAAAACCTGAAAAATATCGTTCAAATGGACTGCTCAGCATCTTACGGATTAAGAGACCGAATTACAGAAAACAGCTTTCGCCAAAGAACTCTCAGATAATAAAATCAGTTCGATAAAAGCTAACTGGAAATAACCGTATAGAATTAACTGATGATTTCATAACATTTATGCAAAAACCTCATTTTTCTCTCTTACCTTGAAGTTATCAGACATCGTTGTGACGGTTTGAATAAAAATAATAACTTGAATTCTTTAATTTGTCCTCTGCTTCAGCGAGAATATTTTTGCTGTTTTATTGTGCAGAGTTTGCAGCATGTTCTTTGAGTAATAAAGTATCTGTCAGAACATTCTAACACACTTAACGGAAGAAATATCTTTATTGTGTGTTAGAAAAGGATATAATCATGGGTTAGTGAAATCGTAGATATCGTAGCTTAGGTTAAGTCAAAAGAATCTTCATGCATCTGTACCTGAACAATTACTTATAGTGCTCAAGGTATCCGAATAACGGCCATTAGCTGCCAGACACATAGACGATTCTGCACATCAAATTTCATGCACTAAGCAAACACTTCAAGGGCCCTGAAAGTCATTGTGATTTAATATTATACACCATTCGTCGCACATCACAGGCATTAGTGTACCGATATGTAATATTTAATAAACATGATACTACATATAGAAAAGCATTTCAACTTCGAAACCAATTCGCGTATACCACCATTTTTTATGAAGGGCATTGTATTTACCTATTAAATTTCTTTTCCAATTTGATTGCCCTTCATTTATACGGAATTTATAAGGCTGGTTCTTGTGCCTTATTTTTAAAATTTACACATCAACACAATTTTAATTAGTTGAATCCACATTCTTTTGTTTGAATTTTCATGCTTTAATAAAATAGTATAAATAACTGAAGCATTAGTAACATTTTAGAAAACGCAAGCTTATATCTCTAAACTCTCTTTATTCGTATATAAGATGGGTATGTTTTCTATTAGAGTTAAAAAATTCGGAATTTGCCGCTTCAGTATGAAGCAAAATTTGAAACACAAAATTTAGTTTTGAAGTTGAATATTGAAGCAAATCTTGTTTAAATTGAACCTGGCACTACAAATAGCCATTCAAACCGAAGCGGCTCTGTTTTACAAAGAACTCTCCGAAAATTTACCTTTTTTTTTTTTTTTTTTTTTTTTTTTTTTTTTTTTTTTTTTTCCAGAACATAATCTATACAAAAAATTGTAGAGTTCTTTTTTCAGAACTTAATCTGATAAAAAAAACAGCTCTACATTCAGTTTCTTAGTTTTTCGCTTTGAAACCAAATGCACGACATTATCTGAAAATTTTCTTCATGAAAATCTTTTGAAATTGTATTCTTATTTTAAAAAAATGCACATTCATTCTCAAAATAACTGTTTTCATGGCTTTGGAATACCATATAATACTTGCAGCATTATATGTGAGCAAAGAATCTGGACAATAGATATAAGTATGCGTTGCTGGAAAAACAGAGAAACATGATATAAGTCCTTCCGCCATCACCAACAAAAAAATACGTAATGTAGAATTTTTTACACCAGATATAAGTCATTCTGTAAAGTTCTTAATAGATTTATAAAAGTTTCAAAGGAAAAGATATATTTAGAGAAAAATAAAATCATAGCATGAGTGTACAGCATTGCGGTTTTTAAAACTGATTGTGTTTTGTCACGTACAAAATACTGTTTTGGGTAGCGTTCTTTATTTAGAAAAATATAATAATAATTGTAATTCAATAATACACATTTAACTTTGACTATAGACGCAACAGGCATTTACGTCTAGAAAAATTCAATTAGTATTCTTCTTGTTCAAATATTAGGTTTTAATTTCTTTTAGTTACAGTAAAATATCTGTCATTTAAATGTAATTGTATATTTTTTATTATGAAGAAATATTTCGTTAAATGCACACACACATTTATATATATATGAGATGTAGTTAGGCTTAATGACGAGGATGATAGTGGCATATTATAACTTTTTTTAATAACACACACATGGACACAGTTAACACAGAGATAGAAGTAAAAAGAAAATAATATGTGAAATTCAGTCTGTGGCATAATAACAACAGAGTATCATCAGATTAACAGGTCTCTCTGCTTTGCTCTTCAAGCTCCATCATCCATGCTTCCTTCGAAGCCTTCCAACGCTCCTCTGCGTCTCAATGGTGGAATTCTTTCACGCAAAGAAGGAAGTGTTCATTCACGCAGCTTTGGAGAAGAAGTCACTTGACTCGCTGATTGCCGTGTTGCCACTTTGGGATGTCAAAAAAGAAAATTCTACTCCATAAATATATCTCCCTCTATATATATACATAAGATTGTCCGAAAGATGTAACCAATCATATGGTAGTACAGAATTTTTAATTTTCTATCGTTGCAGACTAAACATGGCCGCCCGACTGACTTTGGAAGAGAGAAAGAAGATAGCAGCTTAGATGGAAGCATTTGGGTCACCTACAATAGTAAGGACGAAATTTCGGGAATGGTTTAAGAAGGATACCCCAAGCCGTTTAACTATCCATCGAGGACATGAGAAATTTGTGCGCACAGGATCTACCACCATAAACTGTAAAGGAAACGGTGGACATCGAAGAAGTATTCGAAAGGAAGAAAGCATCCTAAATGTTCAAGGCACAATGATCATGAGCCCAGGAAAGTGAAGTATGAGATTATTATTGGAAACGGGAATTCCGCAGACCAGTATTTTAAGGCTCCTTCGGCTCGATTGACAATGGAGCCGTAACGCATTCAAATGATGGAGTCGCTTTTTGATGCAGATATACTTGCTCATGTAGAAATTGCAGAAGTATTATTCAATGACGAACACTGACCTACATGTCTAGTTTTTGTGTCGGATGGATTCGTATTTTATATCAGCGAAAACGTGAATAAGCACAGTCGTGCCATGTATGTCTGTGAGTGTGTGTAAGATATAAAAAGTTCAAGAATAATTAATTTGGCAGTCCTTTTTCTTCACCATTTTAATTTAACTGTCATCTATTTCTGTTCTAAAAGTAAAAACTGTTTGTAATAGTGTTTATAACATTATTAGAATATTGTCTATTGGACTGCGTTTTCCCAAATTAATGCATTTCATATTTCTTATGTAATCAGATGCATTCAATGCAGATGGATTTTATGCAATCAGATTAAGTAAACATTTTACAGTACATCTTGCGCTTTGATGGTGCTTTTCCCTGCTTCGCCTGGTAGCGACGTTGCTGTTTCGCTTTGTCTTTTGCTTAAAAGCTGTACAATATTGCGGAGTGCAGAGAGCAAGCATACATGTTGATGTAGAGCTATTTTTGCGTATCAAAGCTTGCTTTAGAAAATTATTTTGAATCAAAGGTTACGTCTGAAAATTTCTCTTTAACGTTATGTCTTATTATGTATTGAAGCAGTTTTTTTTTCTAATTCTCAATATGTCTGCAGAAATTATATTATATTTAGTTAGTGGACAAGGATGTTTACGCGCCGCACCATGTTCCCATGGAAAATGTATTTAACTAGCTCTTCAAATTGTCGCTTGCGTAATACATTCGAGGTAATGTAAAGGAAATGGCGTTTGAATACTGAACCATTCAGTGGTACATTAGAAATACCAAACTAAAATTTTACTTTGTACGAATTCAGTTTTTATACATTACATTTAGTAAATCAAGTAACGAATTTTAAAATTTTAAATTATTTCAGGAAAAGCAATTAAAATAAATACATATATTTTGAATTTATGCTGAAAATTCTGAATCATTGTTAAGAATTTTATAATTGTTCTAAGAAAGTTTTGGATATGAAAAATGAATGAAATAACTTTTAAAAATTTTAATAATGCAAAGATAGAATATGTTAAAATAAACTTCAAATGTTTTAGCCTTATGAAAACATATAATTTTTTTTCGTATCTAATTATTTTTATTTTTTCATATAATGAACTGAGGTTTTTTTTTTAATATAACGGAATGTTTAGTGCAGTTCAAGAAGGCCAGTTGCTTTACACAAGTAACGGAGGTAATAAGTAACTTTCGGAACACAAGCTCATTGTGAAAATTTTAGTTAGTCTTTCGAAATATGTGCTGGGTATTCTATAATTCAGAGATGCAACGCCGCTCGCATCAGCTTCAGCTATTGAAGTTTTGAGTGCTTTCTCTGAGAAATATCATGTGCGGTATAGAAAGCGACGACCATGCAACAACAACAGAATGTAAGTCATGTTAAAATAATTTTATACGATTGTTTCTACTTCCTTTCTGTATGACCTTCATTCTTAACTGAAAGAACGTTTGATATACATAATCGTTAGCTCCAGAGTTCGAATCCCGGCGAGGGCATTACGAATGTTTTTTTTTTTTTTGTTTTTTGGCTTCGAAAAATTCTAAAAAGACTCTACAAGTGGCGCCCGAACTAAAAGGTGGTGAACGATAATAAGTCAGTTAACGTTGTAAATTCTTAATTTATTTTTATATATAGCAGGATGTAACTACCTTGCAGAGAATCTTACGTTAGTTAGTTAGTTAGTTATAATTTCAATCTTTACTCTAAATTCTCCTTTCCTCACCAGAATGCAAATTAATAGAGAGCATCTAAACTAAGTTACTCGGAATTTAGATTTACTTACTTACTTACTTACTTACCATCAGCTGAATTGCTGTATCACCTGTTATATGACTATCAGCATTTGTATTCTGTTGGTGCAGCATTCCACTGTCGCTAGAAATAGCCAAAAATCTCTATAGAATATTAAAATGTTCAGCAGAATTTAAGAGAATGTTTCTGACATCGCGTGAGCACTATGTGGTTAGTTTCCTGCGAATTCGAATAGTTGGCTTGGCTTTCTATAGCTGCCACCATTATTATCTGATGCTTTGGTAGAATTAGTGAGTCAGCTTCTAACAGTATTAAATTGTTTAGTCCTTGACTACTAGCTGGATTTAAACTAGACTGTTCGATTTATTTAACGTCCTAAATTCTGTTTCAATCAAAAGGTTATTTTAATCTTTTCAAAACTTGTTGTTGTTGTTTTCAGACATAGCGATAATTTCCTTGTCGTCTGTTAGAATTATTAGAGTGAAATGGCATTGCCAGATCAAGTGTCACCGTATAACCTAAAAACATTGATCTGGAAGCAATTAATAAGTTCAGATTACATTAGTTTAAAAATATTGTTTATGTAAAAACAAGTACGAAAATTTTGTATAAATGCAAAGATACATTTTGTTTATATATAAATTACATTAAATTTTTGTAAATAAGAATAAATTTTTGTGAACCAACCTTCTGTTGAAGCTAACTTTATTTATAAAAAAAGCTACTGTTCGAGGTATTTTAATTCTGATCATGGAAGCTTTGAGTCATTTATCATGTACGAGTATTTATCATCGTATTTTAAAAAATAATAAAATGACATGAATTATATTTTAAGAGTTTCGATGGAAAAATTATGTCTTTCATTAACTATGCTCATCTACTTCCTTAAATAAAAATTAAAAACCAAATTAATTTTATTATATCGAATTAAAGGTAGCTACAATATTAATACTTGATTATTACATCTCTTTCAGCTTATAATATACAAATTCCAGAATTGAAAAGAAATACCTGTAGGAAATCGACATAAGAGGTATTTCTAGTGCCCTGTATTGATAAATGTTACTTTAATATAGCGAGAAACATTCATGTTTTGGATTATTCCATATTTTCTTAGAAGTTATAGTCTTGTATTTTAATGATTAAATTATATTTAGAATTGCTTCAGCTAAGAAATCTTTAAAATAATAAATACTTAGTTGAGCAGTTTCATGAATTTTGCATTTAATTTCATCAAACAGTATATAAATCGTCGCTAATATTTTAAACATATAAGAGATATGTGTGTATTTAGTGAACTCTGAGATACTTAAAAGCAAATGAATAGATTTCAACTGAACACATTTATAAAATCGTTAGGTTTCTCGAAGAAGGAAACATGAAAATTATTTAATTACCTGGCAAAAATTCGAAATCCAAACTGCCAGTCATACCACGAATGCATTTGAAAATCAAATAGAAAGTATCTCGTGTGCTTATTTTATTTATTAATAATGAAAACCAATTCGTACTTTATCTCGGCATTCAATGCCTAACGAAGGAAACAAAAGAATTAAAGGATGATAACTCTCAACATAACCTTTTTAGCTCAAAACGGGGTTGATTTTGAAATGCGAATTTGCGTCGGTTCGATATGACGGAATATTACCACGATTTTTTTTTTAGTATTTGTTTCCTATTTAGAAAATTTTAATGAATTTTTGATTAACAAATTCAACGATTTGAAAATCTCGGAAAATTCTGTAGGAAATTCTAAAAATATGCTGTTTTTAAACATTTTGAGAATTGCATGTGGCTTAAGTACAAAGAAAGTGAAATTTAATAAACAAAGTTAACACACGGAAATTAAAATAAAAAATTAAACACACGGCAAATAAAAAAGAGGTCTGTAAGTCACATTACTAAGACAATTGAACACTGATACGATTAACACAGAAAAAATCTGAAAAAAAAAAAATGTATGCCAACTCTTAACACTACCTTGAGAATTCTAAAGACATGTTTCTTTGCTGCTTTTCGCAATTTTGTGAGTTTGTTGTTGAATTGAACATGCAAACAAAATGATACATAATTATACTCCTGCTCAAAAACTAAGCAACAAAGGGAAAATTGGAATAAAACCAAAACTACACACACTGGCCAAAACGGATAACTGCGATGACTCGTTCGGTCATCGAGTCTACATGCCTCTGAAGTGTATTTGCGTCCAGAGCTGCATGCATGCATTGGCTATTCAACTTTTTAGATCTTGTAAATTAGATGGGAGAGGAGAGTGCTTTCGGATGCGTCTTTTCACTATATCTCATGTATTTTCTATGGGGCTAAGATACGGACTATGCTGTGGCCTTGGAAGTTGTTCGAATTCAGACTGATGTTCAGCGAACAAATTTGATTACTTCTGACATGATGTAGAGTTGCATTACCCTCCATGAAGTACCCGTCTCCATCAGTGTAAAAATTCAACATTGCAGGGTGCTCTTGATCTACTAGTATATCTAGGTATCTCGTGGGTGTTTGTTTACCCTCTAAGAACCTTAAGGCACTACTTCCATGCCAGCAGAATATGCCACATATTATCGTACTCCCACCAGATCCTTGCATAGTGAGAATAAGGCTAGATGGATTCATGGCTTTATGGAATTCTCGCCAAATTCGACGTCTTCCATCAGTGCAAAATCAGTGCGGGATTCGTCCGACCACATTACCCGTTTCCCAATGCTCAGATGTCTAGTGTCTTCTTTCCAGACACTCCTCCAAACGAATACTTACATGTCGAAAGGAAATGACTGAATTTCTCACAAGCATCCGACTATGCATTCCTATCCTCTGCAATTCTCTGCACATGGTTTGAGTTGAAATCTCTTGGAAAGAGCCTTGGTTGACAATCCTGTGTCAGCTGAAGCACAGTAGAATCTCTGTTCTGCCGTACAATTCGTCGGAGACGAAGCTGACCATTCTCTTGCAAAACTGTGGTCGAACCGCAGTTACGTCTTCTAGAGAAGGACTGAGGGTTATGGCTGCTTTTGAAAACCTAGTGAAATATGTTGTCTTAGAAATCGAAAGCTCTGCTAAACGGCCACCAACAATAAGCCATTTTTCAGATTTTGAAAGATCTGCCGTTTTTCACTTTTTACGTTATTCACTATGAAAAATCTTTTAAAGCTTTCCTATACTAACAATCTAACCACGTGTAACCCACGTCATAAAATAAAATTTGCATACCTTATCTCCAGTATGCATTCAAATTAAAGTCTCAGAGGTTTCTAATTCATTGGCCTGTATATGCATTTAATGGATATGTGTAAAATTGACAGAAGTTAGTGTGGTATTACTGGACCACACAGGAAACAATAAAGCTAAGACATATAAAAATACAGGTATTACTACCATCACATCCCGAAAATCCGAATAGGTTGGAAGAATTTTCCAATGGCAATATCATGCTAATAACAGGTATGATACCCTCTAGTTTAAATGCATGCTTCACAATGGCAAGCTGGCAATAGTGTCGCTGATCGCTTGTTGTGGAAGTAGCATCAATTCCCGAAGTAACGCATGGTGAAAATGCAGGCACACTGCGAGCTGCTATCCTTCATCCTAACATGTTCCCCACATGCTGTATCTGTTTCACTTCCGGTGACCTATCAGGTCACGGAAATTCGGGAATGGTTTCACTCTCCAGATGACTCCACATCACTCGAGCTCTATGTAGGCGGACGTAATCATACATAAACATGGCGTCAATACCCATTGCAGCGACAAAAGGACGCACAAGCGGATGCAGAATTTCATCTCGATATTCTAATCGTGTTGCCTGCTTGCCGTGGTTCGATTCCCGGCGAAGGCGGTTGCTAATTTTTCATCTCTCCTCCAAAAAAATCCTAATTTGTCTTCAATGTTATAACGTTGTTCTCTGACAAGAAAAAAATATAAGAATTTGAGCTTTAAAATTGGATGTTATTTTACCTTACATTAGCATTATATTGAGTGACAGGCTCAATTCATTCTAAGATAATCTGAAGAGGGTCAATTTATGAGTGCATGAAAGAAGAGAAAATGTTATAGATTCTTTTGAAATATATGGACAATTTTTCTAAATTCAACAACAATGTAAATATAGATTTGAATATATTTTATCTTTATTTTTTTTCAACATAAAATTTATGCTGTAAGATAATTAAAAATTATTAACAACTAATTTAATCAATGTCAGGATTGCTGTGGTTGGAAATAAACTGCAGTTAATATTATTATCAGAGTTTCTGTTGAAGCAGTCCACATTTATTCCTGAAACAAATGTTCCAGCCATTGAAATATACTAATCTGTTGCTAGAACCGAATGATTTTAAAGTTTTTCAGTTTACAAGCTCAATCGTAAGAGGTTCCGATTTCTCTTAAATACAAAAAATTGCTGAGAAATTTATATTTTTTCTTTAATTTTAAATGCAAGCACGAAAAAAAAATTGTTGCCAACATTTGATTATTATTAATGAATTAGGATCATTTTTACATATATTTTAAATCTCTATACAGTAAGATAAAAATTAATTAGTATTACAGTGACTTACATTCAGTGATCAGAGGTTATGGAAGAAAATAAATACCGAATTTTTGCCATAAGTTAATATAATTAATTTCGTAACCAAAACACGTAATTCTTACTCATCTAAGAAGAAGTTCCACTTCTAATTCCGTAATACTTCTAATTACATTATTGATTAATTAATATGCCTGATTTTAGTTTTATAACTTGGGTAATATAGGATAACATAATGTTAACACTATTTAAATACGTTGACAGAACGCAATAATTCAGAAACGGTAGAATTTAATTTAACGGTTCATTTTAATAACAGACTATGCAGAAAATTTTCAAAAAGCATTTGCAGACCCTTCAAAAAAACCATTTTCAAATAAATATTACTTCATCCTCAAAGAATACAAATTTCAGAATTTTTTTCTTATATTTTATTCTCCTCACAAATGACTACATTAACTTCGGAATGCTAAAGAAAGTAATTATTATCCTTCATTCTGAATAGTTTGTATCGATTTTGTCATTGGAATGACTTCGTTGAAATCTCCTAGTAAAGTTTTATTTACTGCATTACAGCATTAGGAATTATAATTTTTTTATTTTATTTCTGCGATTCATTTTTTAAATTTTAAATAGAATGATATTATCCATACAGGAATATTGTGACAACGCATCATCTCAGAAAACTGAGAAAATGCATACGCACACTGAAATGGCTTTTCTGTTTAATAAATTACTCTAAAGCATATGGAAATACTATTTCTTTTCCTCTTAAATAAATGATTTGTAAGGATCTTAAGTTTTACTAATGATTATTTTATTTTAAAACTGTACTATCACTTCTTATTTTCCAATTCTGGCCAAAATTAAATGTGTTAACTTGTTTATGCAAATTGTACTTGCTAACGCCCAAGTACTTAAGTTGTGGCTTTTTGCTAAGAGAGAGGGAGTCCTTCCCACTGCCGCCTTCCCACTGCATTACACGTGAGTTTTCAATCAGTTGCTGCTTGCCTTTAAGGCCAGAGGTTTAGTCCTCTTCATATTTAAAACGTATTGTAGTTTCGGCAGTTTGCGTACTACATACGTTATCTTTTAAAAGGCCAGTCTTATTGTTTGGCATTTGTAAACTAATTCAAAGTTAGCTCTTATTTGCAATTTTAGTTACTAGTTTTATATTCTTACGTTCAGACCACAAGTGGTTGGTCTCTGTATCCCGAAGTACGGGAGCACCTGTGATCTTATAGAGAATAAAGGGTAAAGTCCCCCCTCCCTGCTGGTGTTATCTATTCCACAAATATTTGAACATAACTTGAGTAAGCTCCTTATTCCTATTCAGGACACATCATGTTTCCAAAGCAAATAAAAAGACACACATGTCATGACAGCTTAACTTGCTGGATTATGGGAAATTACATCATGGATATTAGCTTAATGGAAGAGAAATCGTCGGGGTTAATTCTAATGCCAAACATGGAAAAACACAAAGTTGAGAGTTCCTGTGTGTTCACCAGGACTTGATCCTTGATCGAGAATACTTTCTGCTAGTTCACCAGGACTTGATCCTTGACTGAGTTGCTAAAATTCATCAGTGTTGTAAACTTACCGTTGATGTGTCCAGGCTCCACCGCAAATGTATTTCTTACTTTATGACTTTATATATAAAGTCATAAAGTAAGAAATTAAGAAACAATTTTACCCAAACACACAAAAAATTGAAATTCATAAGTAATACATTTTTAAAAAATCCTATAAATGTAAAAAAGAATTTAATAAATGGTAAAACTACAATACTTCGAGCAAGTAAAACCCGAAGTAAAAAAATTAAGGAAATTTAAGGGATGTAAAGAATATAAAAGAAGAGGAGTTCAATCAACAATAGTGCAAATTCGTCAGAAGGAGGAACATTTCAATACTTTGGATAGAATTCTCTTTGTATCAAAGTAAATTTTGATATGGATTTACTTTTTTTGCTTTCTGTAGAAGTCAGAATGTTTGGGTGAACTATTATAATTAAAATATATTGGACTAATTCATCAGCTAATTCTGGATACAGCAAAACAAGGATTTTTTAGGGAAGAGATATTTCAATTGATTTCAATGTTATTCCTGACGAAGTGGCATTAAAGTTGAAGGAATACCCCTTCTTTTATATTCTTTATATATCCTTTAAATCTAAATTATTTTTAAATTAAGGTTTTACTTGCTTGAAATATTGTAGTTTTAACATTTATTAAATTCGTTTTTAGATGTACAGAATTTTTTAAAATTTATTACTTATGAATTTCAGTTTTTGGTCTTGAGTAGAATTCATTCTAAATTTCTTACTTTAAGTCTTTAATGATAATTTTTCAGCAGCTTAATCTGCGAAAATACTAGGCATGATTACATGATTACATAATGTTAATTAAAAATGTTCTGTAATTGTATATTTGCCATATATATATGATGCATAAAAAATTAAACAGAATAAAAAGAGCAATTCGGCTCATGGCTTCATAAAAAACTGAAATATCATCATAATATCAATTCAGTGTTTTTTTTTTTTTTTTTTTTTAAAGCTTCATCTTTGCTCCTATCTCGTGTCTCGGAGAAGTGGACATGTGATCTTGTTTTTTCTCGTTGGTTAGAGCGTTGCCATTCATATAGGTTAAAAGAAGCATATTATTATATGTATAAATACAGTCAGGAACACTGAATATAGCGCGTGATGGAGCAAAAAGATACAATCGAGGAAACTTTGTAAATAAATATAAACTAATTAAGCTGAACTTTGCGAACTATCCTCAGGCAAAAAACTTTCATCGTCAAACAAGGTAAAGACTTTTCGTCTCTTCGACCAATTAGACCGGGTATTCCCCAGGGTTCAATCCTTGGCCCAATTCTTTATCTGTACTATATTTACGACTTCGCCAAACCAGGAGCAGATAATAACTCATTCCTCGCATGCTACGCGTATGATACCGCGATTGCTATAAAGTCTGCAAATGTCAAATTTGCACTTAACAAGCTCCAAAACAAGATCACGGATATTGAGTTCTGGTGCACGCAAAGGAGAATTAGCATAAATGCTGCAAAATCCCAACTTATCAACATTCAGAGACATAAAATTAAAAGCAACTAAGAATGTGACATCAAACTCTTCGATGAAACTGTGCCAAGGGTAAAAACAGTCAACTATCTTGGAATTATCCTAAACGAAAAGCTAACATGGACGGGTCATATTCAGATTATAAGAAGAAAAGTGAATAACATAATCCAAAGTTTATATCCCCTGTTTGGTAGAAATTCAACCCTAAGTCTGAAATGCAAACGTCATATTTACATCTCGGTTATCAGACCGGTTATTAATTATGCATCACCAGCATGGGCTGCCCACACACCAGCCAATGAAAAAATTCTGCAGAACTTCCAAAATAGAGTGTTAAGAATAATCACAAACGCGCATTTCGTAGTAAGCACGGACATTCTGCACCGAGATCTTAAGATCCCGAGAATGCATACACTACTTAATGATCTGAATGACAGATTTCTCACCAAGGCTATAAATTGCCGGATTGTCAGCTATTCAGAAATTTTCGGTTATGAGATTCTTGACAACGACAAATTACTTTGACTTTTCGCCGCCTATTTACTGACAAATGAAAACTTTGCCACACAATTAATGTCTAAATTAATGTTTGCTGTATAATTTATACATACGTATCTTTATATAATGTACATAGTTTTTCATTCTATCATTTATTTGTAATCATTTTCAACTGTCTTAATATTTGTTAGACTTTCTTTGCCAGAGCTTCAGTTTCTCCTGAGCGACGATAGGTGTAGCCACGCTGATCGTCACTTCATGGTGTAACATCGACATCCCCTTCTTCTGCCGGACTCAAATCACCGTCCCACGAACACAATACCCTTCACGCAGATTACAATCGCAATTCCGGCTCTTACGGCATTGTTTCAGCAGAGCAGGTAACGTCGCGCTTTGCGCGATAAACCAGCAATAATTCATTTATTGGTATTGGTATTGGAATGCTCATACACGTGACTATCCCATTCCGACTCTAGGAGGGCTTTAGTAAGTGAAGAAAGCCAGGTAGATGTGTGAGAAGACGTTTCTCATAGTTAAGCAAGTTTGAGAGGGACCTGATCATCGGCATGTTCGACGCACAGACTGGTTGACGCGCCGTCACCAGGCAAAAAATACCTTTTAAGCTAGACAAAGGCACCGTTCTTTGCCCCAGGTGGATCGCTTGGTGTGTGCCATCAGAGCATGTTGGGAGCAATGGACACAAGATAGTACCTGCGTACAGTGAAACGGATCTGAACCACCAAGAAGATTACAAGGCGAAAGAATCGAGTGGTAAGTGCTCGTGAATCGCACACTGATTCGTTCCAGGATAAAATTACGAATAGGGACGCTAGTGATGAATCCCGGTTAGTTTTTGGAGACAGATGATAACCGCGGACGGGTGCGTAGGCGCCGTGTTGAACGGTACAATTAGCTCCACGCTCTCGCGCATACTGCCCGCACAGCAGGCGCTATGTTCTAGGGACCATAGCTTATGATAGCGGGTCCACTTTAATTTGTGGTAGGTAGAACGTTAACGAGTTAGCGTTAAGATGATCACTTTCTTCGCCTCCACGTTGAAACTTTCGTCAATGGTCTTCCAAGGCCAATTTTCCAGGAAGATATATTTATGATTTTTTTTTTTTTTTTTTTTTTTTTAATTTTTCCTTTACATAGGCAGTTTTCTTCGACAAGATTTCCTAGTATTAAATTCTCTTAGTAACCAATAATATCTAGATTAATTGTTCTATATTGAATAATAAGTAAAAATTAAAAATTTTTATTTTTAGAAATATTAATTACACAAATAATTTTTTCGAACATTCACATTTGCGAATACATTTCGAACACTAAAAAGCATTTCACAAAAAGTTGCTATATTTTCTTTCAGCTAAAAATTGCTTCAGGCGATCTCTTAATTTTTCATCGCGTACATTAGACAACAGAAAATTCTAGCCTTAATAAAAATGCCTCAGGTCTTATTAGGTATTTCTGAGAATTCTTTTCTCTAGCGCATAAGCAAATGACAAAACTATGAATTCCGAGATCAAAACGCAATATCGCCTTTGCATTCCTAGCATCATAGCTCAATTACCTGCTTCGGGTCACGAAGTTATTGGGAAAAGGAAATCTGATAAAAAAAAAAAGCTAATGTATCATTTCTATTATTTCTGTTCTAAATTGTCCCCTATTTTCAAGAAATTCATGTAAATGTTTTTTAACCATGTATATGGTACGAATAAGAGAACTGAATATTTTACTTACTTAATTTTTTATGTTTAAACTTTATTCAAAAGTATAATTCTTTACTAACTTGTTTCTTCAACAATTAAAAAAAAAAGAAATGAAAAAATCCCTATTATTCTATTTTTTTCCCTTAATTTAACCAAAAACTGTAAGGTTGCCTTTTATAAATGCTTATATTTTAATCTCCTAAAGTTTGCACTATGAAGTAGATATCCAGTGTGGATAATGCTAAATTTTATTACCACGTACATGGTTTCTTGTAGTAGGACTTGCTTTTTTCTCTTTACTTAAAACTACTTCTTCTTAAGAAATGAACGGCTTACCTTTATTATTTCAGCAATGCTTAGCAATAAAACAATATTTCGAAACATTTTTTATTTATTTGAGAACCTGAGTGTTCGTGAAGGCAAGAAGACTATCGTATTTCTCCCGGCTTCTTAACAGGCCTTCGTAGTGTAATGGTCAGCAAGCTCGGCGCATATTACAGAGGTTCGAGTCCTGGAGAGGACATTGCTCATTTTTCATGTTTCCTGCTTCGAAATAACCGAATATTTCTACAGTGGCGCCCGAACTAAGAAAGGTGGTGGATGATGATTCTCCATCACCAGGATTTGGCCATTGGGTCCCTAATCCCCAGTCGCCCTTTAAAGGGGGGGGAGTATATAAGGTATTTCTCCCGTCTTAGCATGTCTTCCAGGTGTAATGGTCAGCACGCTCGGCGCGAATTCGAGAGGTCCTAGGTTCGAGTCCCGGCGAGGATATTGCCCATTTTTTATGTCTCTTGCTTCCAAAAAGTCCTAGTGTCTCTCAAAGATGAGATTTCTATTCAATTCTGTATTATCTTAAAAAAATGTACGACGTGTTTCAAATAATAATTGCAGGCTATTAGTGAATAAAATATTAATTTTATTTAAATAAACCAGAAAATTAAGACAAAATGACCTAACTATTACAAAATATTATTTCAAATATTTTGATTAAATTGAATATAGCTAATTTTTTTAAAGTACATTTAACAGTAAGTAACAAAATGTAATCTTTGATCACAGTGAGCATCTAATCATAAAAATACTGCAGTTCCTTATCAAACATTCTTCGTAATTAATTTTCCATATTGCAGTAAAATAAACTATTTTATTTTGAAGTTCATGATATTTTCCATAAAGAATGTGATAATTTTTACCGGCAAAACTGTTGTGAGAAATGTAACATAATGCTGGATATTTAAAATGCCTCTTTCCAAAAGAAGCAAATTCTTTGATTTCTAAAAACACACCTGAAGTACTGCTAACGAAAGCCATCTAACTGCGCTTGGAAATGGATTGGCACATTTCCCGCCGTAACGTGTTCTTCTCGTCCTAATAAATCTTCATCGAGTTCTCTGTACGCTTCATTCTAATACAGATATATCTTTTTGTACTTGTCCGTACCAACCTCAGGATGTTCTGGATGTGTTTTCTTTCTCTTTTTTTGCGATGGTAAGGGAAAAAATAGCAGCAAAATATCTGATAGTTAGAAAAGAATAGTTGGCTGCCTTCTCGGGTACCATGATCACGTGACTACTCAGAAGGGAGATGTAGACAAAGGGAGGGTCGTGATTTGAAGCGCGCAACTTCTTTTCCTTTCCTACGATTTTCTCCTTAGCAACGTAACAAATCAATTTCATGTTTCTGCGAGTTGACCGGAGATTACTTTTCCCTTGCGTATTATGTGTCCTTTTGATCCGTAGTCCGCATCTGGTCATGTCATGTCCTTATAATTATAGATCCCGACCCTAATAATCATGCTGCAAATAGGGAAGAATAGCATACTCAAGTCAGCCAATTCGTTCTTATATGAGCTAAAACTACAATCGACTTTCAAGATAGGTCGTTAGCAATGTTTTCATTTTGCTCACATATAATTACATTTTCTGCAAAGAAAAAGATAGTGAAGTTGTCGTATTGCTTTTATTGATTTTAAAAAATAACTGAAGTTTCACTTCTTAGCAATAAAAACTGAAAAATATTATTAAATAAAAATAAATATGAAAATTTGTAACTTTTTCAAAATATGAAATAAAATCTCATATTTTATATTACCACCAAAGGCTTATATTACCCCCAAAAGTTTTCATATTTTATATTACAAACAAAGGGATGTTTGTGTGTTACCTTTATGCATTAAATATCATTTTCTTCACATTTAAACCATAAAATTAAAATTAACAGCAATATCACAAAATAATTTTAAAAGAACATATCTTTAGAATTTCCGCGCTGGAGATGAAAATCTTTTTTTTTTGTCCGCGCAATATTGCCATTCCTAGCTTTGAAATTGTTGAATTTGTTAATCAAAAATTCCTTCATTCCTTCATTTCATAGTTTTACAAACTATGAAACGGATAATAATAAAAAAAAAATCCAAATTCGGTCTTCTAGATGCCCATATTCGAGTGGAGGACTACGTTACTCAAAACATGATGTCTCTAGGTACTGTTGGGGCCCGCCAGCGGTAAAGTCGCTGAACACTGGTAGCTCGGTCCGAGGTTCGAATTCCGCGAACGGGCTGGTTGCATGGGCGTTTTCGTGGTTTTCCCCATGTGTAACGTGTATACGAGCCAGTTTCCCTTAGAAATTCCTCCACGAAGGCATCCCTCCCCTTAGGCAGATAGCCCTCGAAGCTTTGCTGTAATCACACACACACTAGGTACTGCTGATATTTCACAGTGCGAGAAACACATCATACATGCATGCAGATTCTCCTTTATTTAATTTGTTTAAATACAATGCAGGGTTCTAATATTTGGTAGCAACACTTTGAAAAGTGTATACGTATCTTTTAAGTCCTTTTTTTATTTATTAATATTAACATTGTTATTACTTCAAATTAATTTTTAATCTAACAATATTTCAGAAAAATATGTGCAATGCATTCACAACACGAAATTGATACATAAATGCGCTAATTTTTTTTTAAATACTTGATATGTGTTTACGCATTTTTTAAATCGTTGTTTTTGGAATTTAAAGTAAAACAGATCCAAATAAAACACCTGTAATCTCAAAGTACTGCAGAAATATAAAGTTAAACATTCATAATTATAAAAACTGCAGTTTCTTACACATTTAACAAAACTACAGTTTTTTTTAAGCTATTGCATTGCAATCGGGAGGCAAAGAATGCAAACAAAACATTTTTTCTAGGTAACGCAAGCTAATAAAATCGTGTAACCTAGGTTTAAGTAAACGCTGTTTTGAATTTAAAAATGCACTGCATTTTGCAATATGATTAAGAATTTTAAAAGAATTATAAAATTTTGAGGCGGAAACAAATTCTGAACGCAGAACTTGAAACATTCTACGTGCATTATATGGAATTTAAAAAATTATTTTTAGTTTCCTCACATTTTTAATTTAGAAAATACAATCTTTTGCTTTAAGGCGGGAGTTTTAAACTTACAGTTTGAAAGTTATTTGTATCAAAAGGTAACAAAGCATGAATATCATTAATTATAAAAACTGCTCTTTAAACGGAAAGAATATTTGTAGAGTATTTGAGTAAGTAATTAAACAAAGAGAACAAAAATACAAGTGGTATAACATTTTGGAAAAGATGGCGACTCACTCAAGAAAGAAAAATATCGTTTTACCTTTTATAACACTGCAGTGAGCAAGAAGGGAATTTAATAATCGTGGCATGTTTTAAATGAAGAATTTAAGAAATTATTTAAAGAAAAAAATGCATTCTTATTTCGGAAAGGTGAACTAAGAGATTCAATTCGAAAATTACAAAATTGGAGCATAATAAAAATGAGCCATAAAGTCTTACTTTTGAAACTTTTCCCTGCATATTACATACTATTATCACTATTGTTGTTAAATGCCTTAGTTTCTCTTTGAAGTTTCAGCCTATGTTACAAATAAGTAAAAACTTTTTTTTTTTTGGTAAAAAAAAAAAAAAAAAAAAAAAAAAAAATCGCAATATTTATTTTTTATTTGCAATTTTCTTGAAATAATATTATCATCAAATTACTATTCTATATATTCATGTGAATTGCTCCATTTAAGGTGGTGTATATTACAATTAGTCCCCCCATAGAGTTCGCGTTTATATTAATTAATTAAAAAATAATTAAATATGATTTTATTATTTGAAAAAATAATAGACCAGTTTTTTTTTTTTTTTAAATCAATGAAAATGTATCGTCTAATATATACTGATACAGTGAACTGTTGTTATCACTCATAATACTGATAAACTGTCATAATACTGATAAAACTGCAATTTCACAGATTGCATTTCTAAGACCATTTTTATATACAACTGCTCAAAACAGTTAAGACTTATTATGATCTTGGCTATAAACTGCGGGTGAGAAGACGTTTTGTTTACTGATATATGATGTATGAGTGTTGAAAAGAAAAGAAGCAACTAACAAGGAATAATTAAATTGTGTTGATGATATTTGTCATTGAACAAAAATGCACAATTTCTGAATATTATGATGTAGAGAAATTAGTTTCTTCGAACATGAAAAATTAGTAATGCCCTGGCTGGGACTCGAACCACAGACCTCTCGAATACGCGCCGTGTATGCTGACCATTACACCACGAAGGCATGTTAAGAAGGCTGGGGAATACCTTACATACTTCACCTATTAAAGGGTGACTGGGAATTACGGAAACCAGTCGTCAAATCCTGGTGGTGAAGAATCCTCTTTCACCACCTTTTAGTTCAGGCGCCACTGCAGAGACATTAAGATTCCCCCCCTTAATGAGGAGACATGAAAAATGAGCAATGCCCTCACCGAGACTCGAACCACCCACCTTTCGAATACGCTCCGAGCGTGCTGACCATTACTCCACGAAGGCATGCTAAGAATGCGGAAGAAATACCTTATAATGCAAACAAACAAAACACGTGATTTTTTAGATAGAAATGAGTTTTAATAAAGGGTATGCTTTACCCCAACCGAAAGAAATGTCGCTTCCTTAGGAGGCATGTAAAAATGAGGTTACGAATGAGGGAATGCTGTATTCTTTCCCATTTCTGTAGAAGACAGCTTTTAAACTGCTGAACTGTTTCTAAGGTGATAAGCGACTAACAAACCTTCCCTCGAGAATGTCCCAACATGTTCTTTTGGGTTCATATCTGGGGAACATGCCAGCCAACCCATTCGAAAGTTTCCTTCGTCGAAAAGGAAATTGTCCGCTAGCTGAGCACGATGTGGCATCCACGAGAATAAATTCCTCCCCGATTGCTGCAGTATAAAAGATCACAATAAGGTTGAAGATCTCATCCCTGTATCTATGAGCCGTTAGTGCTCCATTCCTGATAATGTGCGGATCGGTCCAGACATTGATAGAAATACCGATCCAGATTAACACTCTGCCTCCACCAATTGGACACTTTCATGAACAAGTGCAGGAATATTCCGTGCACCAGATGAGAATCTGCCTATCGTCAGGGTGTACACTAAAGCGGGACTAGTCCGTGAAGAGCAGTTTTCTTCACTCATCTCATCCCCATCTGAGATGTTCCTGCGCCCACATTATGCGGGCAGCACGGTGGGCCTGTGTCAATGAAACACAAACCATAATTCCGCCAGCATACAAATGATTTTCATGACTCGCAATATACAGGAGAAAGTAATTATTCTAAGAAAGGCTATAGAAGACAGGCTTAAATGATCTGGAATCCATAATTAGTATACAATCTGTACTGATGGGGGAAAATAAGAGATGTTATACTTCGACCTCCTCATCCGCGGTCATGAACGCAAACACGCTTGCGCCCTTCGGGTCGAATTATTCTCAAAATAGGTTGGAAGAATGGGGACCTTCTATACCGAGCATAAAAATTATCTTTATCTGGAGGTTGTCATGTGACCTTTCACGTCGCAGCAAGTAATATAGTCCCTTTTGGACGCGTCTTTGGCAGAATGCCAGCCAAGGTTGCGTTTGAGACGGTTGAACTATACTGGTTCACTAGGTCCCCAAGGTCATCCTAGAGACGCCTAGACTCCACCAAAACATATTTGCGAACATATACGTAATAGTTTGATTTAAATGTATCGTAATTGTCTTCTACTGTCATCCGCTATGAGATTAAATTTATAAAAGCTTTGCTGTTTTAAGCCTTTTTTTTAAAGTAAAGTATACAGATCGGTCTTTCTGTTCTAGCTACCGAGGAAGACGCGTTTACAGAACATGCTTGCAGCTGCCACTAGGCATTCCGTTAGCTGTCCAGCATAGAACATAGAACTTAGAAAAAGGACAGAAGCTAAACCCCCGCCATCGGGCTTTCGAGAGATAGAACCCAATCTACCGATCTATGTACAACAGCAGATTTCCATCGGTCGTGTCTATGACGAAAGTTCTCTTCTTAGATGTTTTTGAATTTTTTGTAATCTATTCTACAGTGCTCTAGGTCAATCACTGCATTAGATCTCGAGTTCATGATAAAGAAGTAAATCAGGATAAGCATATTTCAAGGGCCTCGACTGACAAAGAGCACACTTACTCCGCTCTCATTTTATATATTCCTTTCCGGGAGTAAGAAAACAACAATAAAGTACATAGCCATTCCAGAATCTGTACAAGCTGCTCAGATTTACCAAAGTTTGAAAATATCTATGGGCTTTCAGAATTACTTTTTCCCGCATCTCTCCCATGGAGAGCATGCAAAATTCATTGAATCTAGTCAGTGTTCACAAGATTTCCAAAGGCTCAGAATTATACACATAGCACCGCTAGTGCTGAAATCTAGGTATGGCACTTCTGCTTATCAAAAGTATACTATACCTTTAAAATAAGTAATATTCATAATTCAGTAATCTATTATTGGGCCACTGCAGGAGTAGCACGAATTAATTAACAAATGTTTAATAGAACTAGTGAATATGCAATATAATATTAAAACGAACATATTTCGAGCAATTGAATTTGTAACTAACATGTGTAACGAACTTCGAGGTACTACAAATATAATGTGACGTATGCATATCAAACCCACTTCAACTAATCAGTATATAAGGCAGTCGTAATTTCAATTTCTAAGTAATATGAAATATGTACGACTTGTGTATTGAATGAAATTGTATGCATAATAATAATTTATATAAAGGTACAATACATACCAAACTACTGAATTTGAAACACGTTTATGTAATGAACATCGAAGTGTTGCAAATATAATGGGAAATATTTATACATAATGTATGCAACATAATGTCAAAATATGGTAAATTTTAGAAGTTTATTGCGTGAGCAATCTGAGGTCCTAATCCATTGTTGGTTGCACAATAACTGCTAGATGCTTCTCTTCGGCGATTGTCCATTCGGCGGTGGAAGAGGATTTGTAATAATTTTGTCTTCGTAACCTTAGCGATATTACAAGAATCAATATAAACTTCAGGCGTAATCATTTGACTTTTGAAGAATCAGTTTGTTATAGCCAAGTATATTATTCTTAGGTTGCTTCATGTTCAAATATATTAAACTTTATTTATTTTTACAAAATATTCCTGGAAATCGGAGATTGCGATATACCAAGGAGAAGAACTTTAAAATTTAGTTTAAAACAGTATATTTAAAACACATGACATACTTTGTATTAAGATGAAAATGTTTAAGCTATATGCAAATTTTTTAGAATCCAAAAGGAATTTAAACAAAATGCAATTAGACAAACTTACTTTTAAAATATTCTGCATTAAAAAAAAGCCTTGGTGCACTTTCGTTAAGTGCAAAGAAATGACACTCACAAATGCGGGTTTTTAATCTCTGACAAGGGGGAATATGCAGGTGTATAAAGATTCCCACTAAACTCATTTTCATGATACACATTGCGGGCTTCCTCTAATTCAGTTTTAACGGATTGAGTCGGAGAAACATGTAAAGCAGAAGTAATCCGACATATGAATTTTGATCTAAAATTATGTAAATAAGAATAAAAATCAAAATCAGAAATAAAAGAAGGAGCTGATTCTTAAAATCTATAACATTACAGCAATGAAAGTTTTAGAGGAAAATTATATATTCGTTCAGTTTGTTAGCAACATACCATTGCTAAGTATATAATGTGTTAAGTAATAGATTTAGACAAACTGAGAATTTTAAACAGTTTCATAATAAAAATAATTAGAAAATAAAAAGAAACCTCCAATGCAACATTAAGTGTGCTGTGGCAGAAATGATGTAACAAAAAGGAATTTTGGCAAAAGTAAAAAGGAAAAAAATAATAACCTGGATTACATCGTTAACACACACACACACACACACATATATATATATATATATAAGATAATATACTAATATACATAAATGCGTATATTACATATTATTTCTTTATTTTCTTAATTTACAGAAATATCGTTTCACTTTTTGAAAGCAAATTTTTATCCCATCTGTACTACATTTGTACAACTGTGTTCAACAAAACTCTCGAAAAAAAATTTCTTTTCTATGGAAATGGATAAAGTTAAAGAAAAAAAAGTTGGAGAGGGCTTTGAAATTCTGTTAGCGATGCAATAAACTCGAATGTACAATAAGCTCTCGAGAATCCTCAATAACACAGATCTTATTTAATAAAAACGATTACGGATAACTGTCTGTTTGCTGCTACAGCTATACACCAAACTCGTAAATAACCAATGAAATCGATAGCTGACTACGGCTCTATGCCTACTTTCTCTAGTTGGACAAGAAAGAAAATGGAGAACTATAACCCATAAACTGCTCAGAAAAGCGTATACATAACAAAGCAGAACCAGCAATGGCAAAAAAAGTTACTTTTAACGAAAATCAATATTTTCTTTGTTCAGGTTTTGAAAAGCTTCCTGTTAAGGTGGACTGAACAAAAGCTTTATTTTCAACTAGTCACTGCTTGGCTAACAATCGGCTCCATGTTAATAGCCTATTCCTACGACCCACCAGGCACGATGGTACGTTGAAAGATAACAACGTCACAGCAATTAGATGCAACTCGTCATTAGCTTTCAGTCAACAAACGAGTGATGGGTTATTCATCTTCGCATTGTTTTTCTCCAGTTCGCTCCACTTCTTTGCCAAGAATAATAAAAATGAGGCTTTAATGCTTTGTGGATAATCATTATGCTCTTGTTTAAAGATTTTGTTTCATTGTTTTACAGCCATTTTTCAGTTAACGTTTCTTTCTCTTAAAGGCTTTAAAAGACTTCGACTTTTTTTTTTTTTTTTTTTTAAGAATTTTTCGTAGAACCGCTCAATATTTACGTGAATTACATGCAAAACAAGCTTATTGTATTAATGCAATTTCAGACATAGTATAGGATTTTTAACGAATATAATGAATTACTGAAAATGTTGTACTGTACATTTTGACAATAATTTTTGGGGTCTAGGAATTTTGGCCTTCGCCATTTCACCGTGGCTGTTTCGAAGTAGCCATTTCGCCGTCAAGAGGTATTTTTCTTTACAAGATTGTATTTTATCTTGCCGTTATTATACGCGTATTAAATTTCTTTAGCTTAATAATTCTATTTACTTTTTGTATGCTTAATAAAGGTTGCTTTTAATATATATGTTTCGGTGAAACACCGAAATCTGGAGAATGTCGACTTTCACTGGTGTCAACATTCACATAGTCTCTTGGGGTATGTCCGAAATATTTTCCAAATACTCTTATTTCTGACTTACACCGGTCAATGTCGACATTCACCATGTACTAATGGTGAATGTTGAACATATAACAATATTATATTTTATTCTCCGTAATTCAGTCCTTAATAACATTAAGTACTTAATAACATGAGAACCTAAAACACACAATACTTTCAAAATGAGAAAGGAAAATAATAGAAGCTAAAAACTTACTTAATTGTGCAGTACGTTCTAAATGAGAAAATAAAATAACAGTAATAAAAAACTTACTAAATTATGTGATTCAAATCTTATTTATTGCAACAACTTAAACTATTATGGCACTTTATGACCTCTCTTTTCGACTTTCACCAGAGCATATCTGTGATTGTCGTCATACACCGGTGAGAGTCCGAATATACAAGAATGTAGTGAAATATTCGGTCTTTCACCGACGTATTTGGTGAATGTTGATATTCTCCGGTGAAAGTCGACATTCTCCATGTTCGGTCTTTCATGGTAACATATGTTGTTATTTAAAAGTATGAGATATAAATAAATTACACATAGTTAGTTGGGAAATTATGTGAGTGTCAAAGAGAAATGCGACTAAACATCTGCTACAACAGGAAATTATATTACCGATTTTTAAATTATGCGGGTACAATATTTACATGTTATATTATTCGTCAAAATTTCCTGAAATTGTGATCGGCTAAATCATCTTGTCACCATGTTACTCTCTTAAAATTAATATGTCATGTGTAACGTAATATGTAATATGTAACGGTGTACTTGTATAAAACTGTGCACAAAATCATTTTATTAATTATTTTATGTAATATATTTATTAAATTAAATTAAATTTTTAAACTAAAGAGTTATTAGTCTAAATCAGCTTAATACAGTCGTGTAAAGAAAAATATGCCTTGACGGCGAAACGTCCCGACGGCTAAACGGCCACGGCGAAATGGCCACGGCGAAAAGTCCATTACCATATTTTTGTTAGCCTAGACTTCTAAGGATTAGGATAAACTAAAATCCTATAATCACTCTTTTAAACAAACAGGAATAAATTAGAATACATTTAAATATTTTACTTTATATCAAGGAGGAAGCTTACTTATCTGGAAATTCAATAAATAATCGCTAATTCTTCACGCAAATTAAATATTGATTATTTCCTTAGTAACATTTATCAATACTTCCTAGATTTTAACACTCTTTCTGCAGTCATATTTTCTTTTCAAAGTTTTATGATTCAAATAATCTGAGTGATTACGAATTTCAGGGAATTTTAAACGGATCTGTAATTATTGTTAGAAACAGATAAAATTCTTCCAGTCAAATTTCTTAAAGCTTAAAACTTTTAAATAGTTATTATTATACAACAAAGTTGGTGTGTTTCATATACTACAAATATTAATAATTATTTCTGTGGAAAACGCGTAGACTCAACACGAATCAAGAAACCCCGATTACGTTTCCTTTTATTATCCATTTTGCATTTTTCCGCATCTATGTTGTAGAGCATTAGACTAGAGATGAACAATGAGCAATGCCCTCGCTCGAACTCGAACCACGGACCTCTTGAATACGTGCCGAGTGTGCTGACTACTACACAACGAAGACATGCTAAGAAGGTGGGAGAACTGTCTTGATTGACAAGACAAGACTTGGTGACAAGATGATTTGAATATAATCAAATTCATTTCAAACATTCTGTTCAAAAATAATTTCTATTTCAAGCTTTTTCGATTATTAAACTATCTAATTTCAGATTTCGTATATTATTTGGACCATGGTGAAAGGCTAGTTATTCCACCATCACGTAGACAAGCATTTTGTGTAAGTTTGCAGCAAACCAAATAACATTAATAATGCTGATCTGCCCCTTTACTAAGCAGTAAATGACATTGGAATTGTTTTACTCCTCTAAGAAATATACTATTCATATTTTGAGTTCTTTCAGTTACACCAAATAATTCTCGATATTATGTGGCACAAGGGAGTAATTTGAAAGTTAAGTAAAACAGTCTTTAGTAGAGAACAAAAAATTTATTTCTAATAATTTGAGATTCATTGGTAATCAAATGAATTCCAAACTCTGCTTACAAGGCTGTTACTGGTGGTATTTTTACAGGGCTTGTGTCTGTCCAATATTCCCTGGTCTCCATTCTGTTTTTGCCGTATGCAGCAGACTTTCTCAAACAGCAGTTCGGCCATAATACAGGGTAACATGGGTATCACAGTTACCTGCAATCTAACACTATCATTGCTAGGATTGATGCAGGAAATAAAAATTTCGCATTAGTGTATTAAAATCTCAGCTTCTGCTTATTAAAGAAGGAAATTCGTACAATGGTTCGCAACAAATTTTATCTACCTGGTGGACTTGTGCCTGGAGTTACAAATGATGGTTTATATTTTTTCCAGTCGAGAGGGTAAGAACCACTATGCATTTTATTTGACGTCTATCTGAAAATTACAGATGACTAAGCTTCAACAGATAATACCTAAATTTTCGGGCCATCGTAAAAATTATACATTCTTATGGGTTATAGTAGCTTACATTGTTTTTTTTTTTTTTCTTTTTTTTTTTTTTTTTGGTCTATTTTTCTTTACAAGTATGACACTAGAACCACATTGTTACATTAAATATTTTGCAATATTTTGTAAAAACAAATACAATCATTTTTATGCATATTTTAATTTTCATTATTATTAGTTTGATGAAGAAAATTTCAAATGTGTTTTTTTTTTCATGAATTGCTTTTGAAATAGAAATAGATTTGTGAATAATTGATAGAGGTTATGTAATATTAAATGTGTTAGTCTTGGAAGTATTAAAAATAATTATTTATTTGAAAAAAATACGTTAAATGAAACCTAATATAGTGGTTATTTTCTTAAATGACCACCTCTGACAGTGACACGTATGTCAGGAAAATAATACACTGACTCAAATTTATTTCAATAATTCATCATTCTAATTTATGTTCCTTGGAGATGATATGTTAAAATCCTTTTGTAATAATAAATTATTTATATATATATAGGTAAATGGTATTTTTATATATTTTTCTATAGGAATTTAGTTTCATTAACTCTTTGAAATCTAGGCCCTTCGCTAACTTGTGTCCTCAAAATACCGAAACGCCCGAAATAGTTTTCCAGTTTCACAGCAATTTCCTCCCCTCCCCGTCCATTAACCCAGGAAAGAAGTGTGAAGATTTCCAATGACATCATTTGAGCTTTCTAACAAAGATTCCATTAGCCTTTTACCCCGTTCTTTATAAAACTATTATGAAGGTCAGACCAAAAGCCTTTCTGGCTTTGTTATGATCACGACTGAGATTTTGTTTACTTCCATTATTTATATAAGAAGGAATAAATTGTTTAAAAATGAATATAATCCTTAAATTTTTAAACTGCTCTTTTATTGCTGTTTAAAGCTTAAAAGCACACTGTAGCACAAAAGAATCAACAACCAAATGTCACGATCAACCAAAAGATAAAAAATTTCTTAGGATAAGCTGTCTGTAGTAAACTGATACAATGCATTTGGAGAAACTGCACCTGCTACAGCATATCTTAGAGGAAGGGATGAAAACAAGATTACAATATCGGCCGTTTTCGGGCGGTTCTGGTTGTTTCAATGTAGGGCCGTGTGGGGCGGATTGGATGTGAAGGAGTTAAATTAGTTTATTTAATAAATAGATACTTATAATTACGTGTATAGAGTATGAGTATATTCTAACTTATTCACAGAGCTGGAATGATTACAGTACGGAAGTTAATAATTAATCTTTTTTACATCGAGAACTACATATAGTATAAATACCTATTATGTTATTGATTTTATTTATATAAAATTTGTGGAAGATTATATAGCACTAAAAGTGAGATACAGAATAAAACATTATAAGGTATGAGATATTTTTTTAATTCCCGAACTGTGGGTTGAAAATAGGTATTTGTTGAGACTTACAATATAATTAATTGTGGGTATTATTAAGTTTATTTTATTTTTATACTGATGTTTCATCTATATTCTGAGAGATACAGGTAACATTCAAAGCTGTGTTTCTTACACTGCGGGACCTGCAGCAGGGGGTCGCTAAAAATTTAGGAGTTTTGAATATTTATTTTAACTTATTATAATAATTTTACAATTACCAAATATTTATATGTATCTGAAAATAGTTAAAGATAAGACAATACAGACAGAGAAAAAAGGAAAATATTTCGACGCATTCTTTTTATAATAGAAAGGTTCATTTTACTTGCTTTGCACGTGACGCTGCCATTTCGTCTGTTACTTATTTAAAATGTTCACATTGTTCTGTGTCTTAAAATTAAAAATTAAAGTTAATGACCTAAAACTGCAAAAGTATATTAGTGTACAAAGGAAAAAATCGGCAGTTTCACATACGCGTGTGTCAGATTTGCGCAATGCTTATGAGGTCCCACAAAGTTTTCGTAAATATTGTGGGGTCCTGGGGGTCGCGAAAGAATCTCAGTGATAAAAGGAGGTCACGACTGAAAAAAGGTTTAAGGAACCCTGATTAAAAGTATTGTAAAGAGGTGGTCGACACAGTGTTTGTATATTATTATTTCTTCACTACATTATATTCTAGGATTCATCCTTTCTTCCACACAAAACATCTATGTGCATGCGTGTCATAGTAAGTTGCAGGGTGATGCTATCAGCGGTAAGCGAGTTGTAAGGGGATAGCAAGTATGCTAAATTTGAACTCTCTGTTAAGTTTCTAATTTGCAAGTCTCTTATTCTTTTGCTTGTTTGTTTATTTAATATTTTTACTTGTAATAGTGTTTCTTTTCCTGGAAATTAGGGTTTTGTCTAGTTTTGTTCAAATCTGGTTTAGTGTTTTGTAGTTAACTTAAAATTTAAGCAGATGCTAGAAAGTACCATCTCTTGGCAATACATTTCTCATTAGGCATCAAATTGTTAAACAAGCTGGTGTGATTAAATGCCATTGTTTAATTTTCCAATTAAAGAACTGAAATACAAATATATGCAATGAGATACAGTATATATTTTTAATCAAATCAATAATATATATATATATAATCAAAGTTATGTAATATATTCTGTAGTCGAATGCAGGCGGTTGAATTCGTAATGAACAGCAAGAATTTCGATGGCTTAGAGATGTTGAAACTCTAATCCACAATAAATAAGAAATTTGGCAGTCGAGGTAGATTTAATTCAACTTTTATTTCAGCAAATATGTTGTACCCGCAAACAAGTTGGTACATTATTTATGCCTATTCCAAAAGTTTACATTTTTCATAAATTTGTAGCAAGAAACACGGAGCGGACAAATTGCAGTCCAGCTAGGCCAAAGCGTGGAAAGCAAGTGTGTTATGTTGAAGGTGAAATTTTAATTCAGACTGAGTTAGTTTTGGTTCTCAATAGATTTTTATTTGATAATTAAAACTGCAGTAACATTACTATTGGCTGTTTGAGTTTTAGTTCAGTTTACAACATCAGAATTATACGAGAGGCAAACCACATGGATTAATATCGACATGACACAAAACAGAGAGATTACTATTTTTTTATGCTGCTAATTTAATCTTTTACATATTCTTTTTATTTCTTACATATATATATATGTACATATATCATTCGATGATTGTGAATTATGAATTTCATTATTATCTTTCTATTATTTTCAAAATTATATAAAGGGGGTTTAAAATTTTGAAAAGCGAAATTACACAAATATTTTGTAATATGTTTATAAATGCTGACATGCATTGAGAAGGACAGGAGCTCATAGGATTCTAGATACCTTTAAAATTTTATGAAGTTTATTCGCATTGAATTTTATTTAAAATTACTCTACATGCTTTCACCGCCATTTAGTCCATCTATGCTAATTATGGACTGCTGGTTTATGTTTTTAAATACTGGTTTTTATGGAAATTTGATCTTCAGTTCTATTTTTGTGTATTGTTTTTTATAGGGATTCTGTATATGGATATCCGTTGTATGTACGATTCTGTGTATGGATACTCCGCTACGGTATAATTCTATTGGTTTTGTTTATGAGTTTTTGCCTACTGTTTTGTGCAGTGAGTTTGATAAGAGGTACCCTTATTGGTCTGTAGATTTTTGTGCACTGGTTTTTATAGGCAGTTGCTCTATGGGTACCTATATAGGTACGGGTTTTGTCTGCTGGTTTTTATGAGTAATAGACCTACGGAATATCCATTTTTTGTGGAGATTTGGCCTATGGATACACATAAAGCTCTGATTTCTGCTTATAGGTTTTTACTGGGATTTCGTTTATGGTGCCTACAGTTCTACATGGAGCTTGGGCCTACTCGTAACCGTACAGTTGTACGGGTTTCTGCTTATAGATTTTTACGGGGATTTAGCCTACGGGTACCCGTACAGCTGTACTGGTTTCTTTCTATGGGTTTTTATGGGGATTTGTCCTACGGGTACCTGTATAGTTGTATTGGTTCCTTTCAATGGGTGTTTACGGGAATTCGGTCTACGGGTACCAGTATTAGCTGTACTGGTTTCTTTCTATGGGTTTTTACGGGGATCTGGCCTATGGATAACCGCAGAGCAGTACGGGTACCCGTAGACCAATTTCCTGTAAAAAAAAAAAAAAAAAAAAAAAAAAAGGATGGGTTTCTACGGGACAGTTTTAGCAGGGCAGTCGTACAAAGGAATGAGCTAGCCTTTCTATTTAACTCTGACCAAACCCTAAAACGATCGTACACGGTTGCAGAATAATTCAATCTTTCCTGAAGCTGTCGCCTTAGGGAATACATTATTATGAATAAAAAAAGTACTGAAAGCTTTCAGATTTTATATTACACCTTAGGGCGTTTTTTAGCGTTTCGTTTGTTACCTTTATTTATTAAATATCATTTTCTTCGCACTTAAACTATAAAATTCAATTAAACAACAATATGGCAAAATAATTTTAAAATGAGCCTATCTTTAGAATTTCCGATACAGTCTCACGCGCTCGAGATATTTTTTGTCGGTACAGTGCTGCCATTGCTCGCTTTGAAATCGTTGAGTTTCTTAATAAAAAAATCGTTAAAGGTTTACAAAATATGAGACAGCTAATAAAACAAATTCCAAATTCCAAGTTCGGGCTTCTAGATGCCCATCTTCTGGTGGAAGACAACATATTGAAAATTTGATGTCTCTAGGTACCGTTGTTTTTTTGTAGCGCGAGAAGCATATACGCATTCATACAGATTTTTCATTATTTAATTTTTTTTAAATATAATACAGTGCTCTAATGTTTGGTGGCAACAATTTGAAAGTTGAACCAACATTTATAATGAATCAACGAAAAATGCCAAAACGGAATTTATAGCCCTTCTGATCTTATAGCCTACGTGATTTGCTTCAGTCTGTTTGCTTTTCTATCTCAGTCAAATGTGAAAAGACAGAGAAAAAAGAAAAAGATCTTTTCCCTCTTATCACTTTTAATTTAGTACTATGTTGATGTTTGGCAAATATTTGTATGTACTTCTCATAAATAATTATTACAACTATTCTTCCATGATTCATTTTTAACCCTTTAACTGCTTAAGACATGTTTAAACGTTTTTGGAGTTTCTTTAAAAATGCTTAAGACGTCTTTACACGAATTTCAAATCGCACGAAAAATGCTTAAGACGTGTATACACGAAGCCCGAATTTCGCGAAGATTGCTTAAGACGTGTTTAGACGACGCGATCTGGTCTTCCTTCCCCTACCTTTCTGCAGGCGGCTGTCAGTTGACACAAAAGTCTTAATAGGGTGTGAAGTCTGTTTGAAAAGAAACTTTACGGATGGGTCCTGAGAAGGAAGAATCATTGTCAGAGAGCAGGTGTGCATTATCTTTCCAACGACTGCAAGCTTGTGAATAAAGATAAATCGTTTTACAACAGTTTGCCTTGTGGTTATTTATACAAATGAAAGTTAAACAGAATCGCTCGTTGTTATAATACATTACCGAAATTTAGAAGAAACAGGAAAAAGTAACAATTGTAACGTAAGACGTACTTTTTAATAAACCATATATTATACAATGTATTAAAAGTTGACTACAACATCAAGAACAGGATAAAATATAAAATGCTGCAAACTATCTTGTTTGTCCTCGTATTTCAAGTGCGGGTATTTCTAATGGTATATTTTTCCTTTTTACATTTTGAAATGTTAAAAATGGGCTTTCAGTATGTCTGATTTTTGTATTCGAATATGTGGCTGTGTGTTCCTTGTAACCGCGAACTGACATATAAAAATTTCTTGGATGTCGAAAGGAAGATATTCTACTCGAAAACTTCAATTAAATCGAATAAATTCATATGCCGCAGGAATTTCTAGAAATATTTGTTTTTAAAAATTTTATTATTAAGATTTGAAATCCAAATTAGTTTTAAAATCTAGGGGAAAAGTATGCATTTCTTGGAACTTTTTTGGAAAGAAATCTACCGATATAAAATTGCTTAAAATCAATGGAGTGTAAGTTAAGTAAAACAGTTAATGTATGAAAGAGTTACATATACTGCGCACAAAAATTAGTCAGAAAAACAATTAGCTAACGAATTAAATTAATTACATTAAAAGAATTTCGTTAGAAAATAACCTCTCCAAATGTCAGTGCTGATAGCAGCACTACGAATGAAAGTTATTAAATTCCTAACTTAATTAATCCGTTGGTACTCAATAATTGTCACCTACCAGCGGCCGATCAGTAAACGTCGCTGAACACTGATAATTCGGTCTGAGGTTCGAATCCGCGAACGGGTTGGCTGCAAGGGCGTTTTCGTGATTTTTCCCACGTGTAACGTGTATACGAGCCAGCATCCCTTAGAAAGTCCTCCACGAAGGCATCCCTGCTCTTAGGCAGATAGCCCTCGAGGCTTTGCCGTAATCACATAAAACCAAACCAAATTAAAAACCAATAACTATGTGTTCGCGATGCTAGGCTACATGGCAGTTTTCGTGGATTTTTGCTGCCTATTTTTAACGCGAATATAAGCCAATCTCATTTAAAAAGTCCTTCACGAAGACGTGCTCAGACTACGAGTCCTCGCTTGGGATTACGTTTTGACTGTTAGATTAATGACAAAGCTCGCAAAGGGCGATCTGTTTAAAGAGGGTATGCTTTCGTGAAAGACCTTCTAAGGGAAACTATCTCGTACCGGTGTTACATATAGGTAAAATTCACGAAAACGCAGATGTGGTGAGTCAGTTCACAGAGGTTTCAATCCAGGTCAAACTATCAAATAGTCCTCGTATATTTTGTCATGAGCTAAATAAAATAAAATACAATATCGCGAAAGTCACTTTATGCTATTGAAATGGCAATAACTTCGTATTATACAGGCTATCATTTTGCCTTTGTTATGAGATTTTAATCTTTTCCGTTATCGAAGCAAGCCCACAATGGAATACTGGTAGTTCTATCCGGGGTTCGAATCCCGGCGAAATGCTAGCTACATGGATGCTTTCGTGTCTTTCTCATGTGTAACGTGTACACAAGTCGGCTACCCTTAGAAAGTCCTCCACGAAGACATCCTTTCCCTTATGTAAATAACTCTCGAGTGCTTTGCCATAATTAAATAAACCAAACTATTACAGCACAACATGCTTAAAATATTTTGTATTGAAAATTTTATGCGTCAAAGTTGGTCCCCGTTAAATGAAATATGCTGTTTTTTTCTTTGCTTTTATAGCAATGTTCTTGTTTTCAGAATAGGAAATGTCAATGAAACATTTTTAATAATGTCTCATTCTGTTTTGTTTTTGTTTAATGAAAAAATGAATTTAAGTAACAAATTTCGTATGTTTAGAAAATTTTACCATTATCGAAATGAGTTGCTGTCGAAGTGCATTTTCTTACTAGCGCATATATTTGTAAAGAGAAAATTGTTTCGCGCGTGTTATCCTATAACTGAAAAGATCAAGAGAAATTTCTATAGGGAAATAAAGTTATTAATTTTAAATAAAAAATAAAGTTATTTGTAAATTAAATGTGTTTTGAGGCAAGAGTAAAAATACGAGATATGCAATGAATTTAAAATAACGATGTATATAATAAGGCTTTTGCCGACAGACATTCCCCGCGAAATTTGCTAAAATTTTCTATATGTAGAATTAATGTATATTCCGCTTAGTATTAGAATTCAGTGATATAACACCTCACTTTATCAGTGTAATTATGTGTTATATCGAGATTTAGTTATGCCCGATACCAGCATTTTATTTTTGTTTTATAAATCTGGTTCGTTTACTGATATTATGTTTATTAAATACGATTTATCAGGTTTTCAAATTCTATCAGAGCCCAATAATGGCCCGCCTAGCTAAGACCGCTGATTACTACTAATTCCACTCGCAATGAAACCAAAACGAACAAATTGGCTGCATAGTTGGGTTTCATAGTTTTTCCCATGGATATGAGTCACATGGATATGAGTGAGTTTTACTTAGAAAGCCTACCACGGCGACTTGTCTATCCTTAGACAGACAGATCCCGTTTGCTTTGCCATATTTCAAATAATCGGACAAAATTTGACAACAAAGGCTAATAAATGCATATACCGAAATAAAATAAATTTAAACGCATATTACAAAAATAAAATAAATGCATATAACGTAAAAAGTGATATCACAACACATTTTTTATTATTTTTAATACACTAATTCCTAAATTGCATTATTTTCAAATTTTATTTCATTTTTATGTATGTATTAATGTATATTTTATATGTTCGAAAGTGCAATTGTTTAGTAAATTAAGACAACTTAGTAAATTAGGCATTAAATAAATCTGATTTGAAAATACATGCACTTAGGTGAGATTTTCGTAACTTGAAAAACATTACTCGCAAAATAATCTCTACGAAAATATAATAATACTTTATCTTCCTACTTGATTCTGTGAAAACAATTTAAATTAGCTTATTACATTTTTTTTTTTTTATTTAAAACAACTTGATTTTTTTAAAAAATCTTGCTGTCAGAACGAAAGTATTTAGAAGTATAAAAGTGGTCTTTTTGAACACATGTTTCTGCGGTATTTCTTTACAGACGTAGATCAACAGATAAGAGGCCAACCCTATATGTACGCATTGACAGATTTCACCACCAAAAGGCCTTTTCTCTAACATAGTGCACGCCACTTTTATCTTCTTTGTAATGTAGTATAACTAAACCCGTTGGCCCTGTTTGTTTGTAGCTTCTGAGAACCGTTCCCATTTGAATGCGTCGGAGCTTGAGTGACTGAAAGACTACTTATTCCCAAAGCTATTAGTCAGACACCAATAAAAATCTGTTGTTCGTGTTTCTACTCTCTCTCTCTCTGTGAGTTCTTCAAATCCAGGAAAGGGTAATGCGTGCATTTGGGTGCATGTGAGAAAAAAAAAATTTCTATGCTTCATTTTGTATTACTTGTATAGTGAAACGTTTCAAAAAACAGCTTTACATGCAAAGTTTTTCTCTGATGAATGAACTCAGCTGAAAACACGTTATTGTTTTCTGTAAATCCCCCCCCAACAAAAAGGATGCTCTTTTAAGTGAATTAAATTCTTATTGTGCTCTTATTAAATTTTTCTAAATTTTCTGTTCCCCTTTTCTTATAATACATAAGCAATTTTTTAAATATGCGTGACCCCTGAGCGCTAAGATCGGTAAGCTCGTTAAAGACTGGTAATTTGAAGGAATTCAAATCTCGGCAAATGAATTTATTGCAGGGGAGGTTTCTTCGTTTTTCCTCATGTGAACGAATACGAATTCTTTCCCTTTAAACGTCCTTTACGAGACGCAACTCCTTTTAGGAATATAATCTTCCAGTGCTGTGAACAATTCTAATCACCGGTGTATGTCGAAAATCACAGATATGCTCTGGTGAAAGTCGAAAAGAGAGATCATAAAGTGCCATAATAGTCTAAGTTGTTGCAATAAATAAGATTTGAATCACATAATTTAGTAAGTTTTTTATTACTGTTATTTTATTTTCTCATTTAGAACGTACTGTATAATTAAGTAAGTTTTTAACTTCTATTATTTTTCTTTTTCATTTTGAATGTATTGTGTGTTTTAGGTTCTTATGTTCTTAAGTTCTTATTTCAAGTCTCAAGTGCGTTTATTCGCGACTGAATTACGGAGAAGAAAATATAATATTGTTATATGTTCAACATTCACCATTAGTACATGGTGAATGTCGACATTGACCGGTTAAGTCAGAAATAAGAGTATTTGGAAAATATTTCGGACATACACCAACAGACTATGTGAATGTTGACATTCACCGGTGAATGTCGACATTCTCCAGATTTCGGTGTTTCACCGTGACATATTTTATATATTTATATATATATCCACTCTGTTACCTGGCTCAGTGATCTCAGTTTCTTTACACTTATATGTTTGTAAATTGTACATTTTTTGCTTTAAAAATGATTGACTTATGTTGTTCTTATTTCCGGTTAAGGTTTTTATGCCTTTAGTAAATCTCTATGCAATGTTTTTAGAATTATCAACAAATTTAAAGTTCTTTTAAGTGCCGCTAAGCCTTTTTGATGGCGGCCATTGCTTGTTTACATTTGAAACAGCAGAGTAGTGGATTTGTTGCCAATCTAGAGAAACGTAGCTTCGCAACAACAAAGATAACGCCTTCATTTATTATTGCCAATTAAATCATGCTTAATCTTTTCTGAAATTTTTCGAAGAAATAAGTCATTAAGAAGAAAATACAGATATTTTGAGTTTTTATGTGTTTTTGCATTGTCGCGAATTGAGAACTGAATTAATTGAATGAGAAATACTCAATCGTCTGTGAAAAACTGTTTCTTTTTTGTTTTGTTTGCTTAATTGCTTTTATACATCGTTCTAGCTTTATTATAGGATTTGAATAGAACATGAGGCAACGATTAGATAATTCTTCAAATGATATAAATTTTGTGCATTCTGTATTATAATATGAACGAAATATAATACTAATGAACGAAATATGATACTAATGAACGAAATATAATACTAATGAACGAAATATGATACTAATGAACGAAATATAATACTTAAGTGAATCTAGCGCCAGAGTGTCGCTATGGTAAACAAATAGAGTGAATTTTAAAGAATGCATTTATTCTATTGTGGTTTATGCGCTGTCGGCGAAGTAGATTTAATTCAATCCAATAAGTTTAAACGAAATGCAAGAAAAAATGCGTATAATTTAATATTCCGTACAAGGAAGTCATGTGGTGTACACATCAGATTTTTACAATAAGGTAACATGCGCTAAACAGTTTTGAATAGAAAGAAACCGCTCACGCGCTATTGGGCTTTCTCAGCTTACGAAATATGTATTTTAAGTTGGTTATTTACATAACATAAAAACAAAATACAGATTATAAATAGTGCATTTTACTGACAAAACTTTCTTTGAAAAAAATAAAACTATTGCAAAGAATAAGAGATATAGTTAACTTAACAGCGGCCGATAATCAGTGCTGGTGCATATGTTTTTGCAGAGAAAATCATTTTGCTCGTGCTGCCGTATAACAAAAAATATACATAGATTATTTTTTACAGTTTTAAAAATAGTCCTGGACTATCTGTTTTAAGAGAATACCTTCTTGGAAAATTTTCAAATTGTAATTGGCTTGAACTCGCATAACGCATGGGAAAAATTAAAAACACACCAAGCCGCTAACTTGTTTGGTTGCTAGCGACAAATCCAGAACAAACATCAACATCCAGTACTCTTATTCACTCTAGTGAACGTAAATATTTGTTTGTATATTAGTAATAGTATTAAAATTAAAATATTTATTCTAATAAAAGTTGTTGTTCAAAAATACACCCTTGTAAGGCATTTTCTTTGGTTAAGGGACTTCATGTGAATAATTAATTCTACGTTGAAGCAAGACAATTTCTTAGAACTTAATGCTTCAAACAATTGAATGCTGGGATTCCTAGGGAAGAAAATATCCTCAAAAAGTATATTCCACAAAGAATATTGAATTATACTCTTATAATGACTTATTAAATAATGAATAATTGTTATAATTATTAAATATAAAGCTTACTTATTTTTTACAAAATGTACAATAATAACCTTTATTTACAAAAATGATATACTGAACAATTATATTATAAGCTAATAAAATAACAAGATTGTATTGTTTCTTATTAACTATGTGTCATCTTTCCTTTTCAGCTTTCTGTTATAGGATAATGTTTTTAATCCTATTTCAGACAAAGTGTACTGGTGTTTCAAGGACGGGAAGGCAAGAATTTTTAAATTTAGTCAATAAATTTATGATCACCTGAAAATTCATAAAGAAGAACTATTTCAGGTTAAAATTCAATTTCAGAATATCTTGAACGTATATAAAAAAGTGAAATGCAAATTTGACACTGATATTATCACTGTTTCAGCCATTAAATAACTCCTAAATGTTTTGTTTATTGCTCTTAAAAACAGATCAGGTGTTTAAAAGTTAATACCATAATTTTTGTATTAAAAAAAATCTCGAAATTATTGCTAAAGAAAAAGCAGAAACAAGGGCATTATTATTTATTTATACCTAGGCAAATTTAATTTCTTTGAGATCGAGAAGATATTTTAAAGCAAATGTTTCTGTTATATCCTGAAATCACCTAATTTTTTGTTGTCATAAATCAAATGAAAAAGTCACATTTGAAACCCATCCCTTTTTCAAATCAGCTAGCTATCCAGGTATAATCATGAAAATCTTGTTCCGCTCTTGAAATTAAGATATTCAGTTACCAAATCTTAGCTCGCTGAATAATTAACTTTACTTAAAAGAACATATTTGGTATATATTAAGTATATATTGTTCATTCAAAAACGAAATCTTTTCAGAAAATAACATCCGTTTTAAAAACTAAGTAAATTTCAGCATTAAATATGCTTTAAAAGTTTAAATTTTGAAATCTCCTTAATATTTAACTATAGTTTCTCTAAAAGCAAGTGTAAAAGTCACATTAAGTTAAGTTGATTAAATTTACCAGAAATAATAAAACAGATATTTTCATAGTAATTATTCAAATATTATGCTAAATATCTTAAATTAAAGGTAATATTTAAATAAAAAGAAATTTAAAATAATTATTATCTGCATGTAAATGCATTTCTAATTTATGACAAAAGCATGGAAACTCAGAAATAATATCAAATGCAATCGAACTATAAACATTGCTTTTCAAATATTTCAGCAATCTCACAGAAGAAATGAATATTGCACCAGATATTTTTAATATGGATTTTATTAATAGCAGTTTAACCAATCTGCGTTGAAATTCTGATGATAATCAATGACCCAGCGATTTAGGTAACTTAGATTAAACATGAAAAATAATAATAAAAGAAAAGCGGGTAAATTTTAAAGTCAAGTTATTTCAAAATAAGAGTCTTTTTAGGAAAGAAAATCCTTTAAGATAGTATTCGCACTTGTAGCCTGCGGCATTCGGACGGTCATCACGGAGAAGCTATTATAGTCATTTGCAACTTTCTTGACAACTCGCATCTACAGGTACTAATATTTATGGTAGTAATCCATCTTACTTACAGTCGGAACCCTTGATCTAGTATTCAGGGAGGGGAAAGAAATAACAATAGCAATAGCTGGCATTTTTCAGAGGTTTAGGGTATTTTCCCGACATTTTAAGGGAAGCTCGGTCCAAAATTAGTGACAGTTTTAAAGGTATTTGTAGAAAATAACTCGACAGGCTAAGGGTTAATCAAAAACTTCAAGCAGAATATTTCAAACTATAGAAAAATATTTTTCGTGCCGCATAAAATGCTCAAAAAGATTTTCTAGATGTCAATATATATATCATGGAAATTTAAAAATCCATTTTGCTGAGCATTTTTCATAATTCTTTTTTTAACCGATGTTTTTATTAAAGCGATTCTTTTGCAATTTCACCCTTTAAGGCATAATTTATTATACCTAAATCTACAGGAAGAGGGTAGAAAATTTAACTTAAATTTTTTCTAAAGTTGAAAACTCTATCTAGTTAGAAAATTTCCTTACAAAGTGGGATACTTTAGGAACAGGTTTTGAAAGCTGAATAAGAAATGAGTTTTTAGTTTGCAAAGCCCATCATTTTTCGATTTCTATAAATATTTCATTCCTTTAAAGCGTTTCACTTTATTCCCGTTCTTTTACACGTCACAGTAACTCAGAGTTCACGTCTTCCTCCTAAACTGCGACTTTTTTTAGCAATTCTAATGCATTCAGCGGTTAAGGCTCCACTGTGTTTGAGCCAATGTATCGTTGTTTTATAGCCAAAGTGAGAGTTTAAAATACACTAAATTTTGAAAGCAGCAACTTGCAATTTTCTCCATCATTGAAACCTGCGAGAAAGCGTAATGTAAGTTTCACGCTTAGTCACATGTGGTTGAAAACTTTTTGATGCATATTGGATAAAATGTTTGATGAAAACTGAGAGAAACTATAAATATAAAATTTTCGAAATAAATTCCTTTTCCTTTTTTACACATTTCACATTATCTACTACTCCAGACATTTCGCTGGATATTCTTTTTCTTTGTATTACAAATTCTTTGTGTATAGATATGAAAATGTTGGACAGTGTCTTAGTAATAAAAACGAAATTTAATCACCTTGGCACTGTAACTTTCTAGCATTATAATATGCTCACATAGATTTTCCCAGTTCGAAATCAGAAACAGCTTTAGAGAAGTAATCGTGAAAATTTTGGACGTTACGTAGCTTTGTATTACTTTGTATTACCACCCAAGTGTCTGTGAAAGTGTTGCCATTTTTCTAATCATGATAATTTTAGATATCTGAGTGACGTGTTCGTCTTCATGAAATATTTTGTCATTTGGGGTATATTATGTTACTGTTTAAAATATTTTGTTTTCATATATGTTTTATTAGCTTGTATTAGTTACTTATATTTAGTTTCATATTTGTTTTATTAGCTTTATAGATTTTAATTATCTTAATGAATAAAAGCGTATTAAAAACAGATACAAAAATAAATAATTACATAAATTTAGCAAGCAAATGTTGTTCAAATACAGTTCTTCATTAGCAAATGCTAAAACCGTGTCACTCAGAGTTTTAAATTACTTTTCAAATGAAATAACTTAGCAATTAATGCACGCATCTGTAACTTAAAACTTGAATTTAACATTTAAATGTTGTTATCTGGCGATTTCAAATATGCTTAACGTATAATAAATATATTGAAAATTATTAAAATGAGTAGCATATTCAGTGAAAATATATAGATATACAAATGTTAGGAAATATAGATATATTATCAAATAAACATGCCTCCATTTGTATCAATAAAATTTATTATTAAAACGTAAAATAAAATAATTAGTATTATGAAATGTGTTTTTTCCATTAATAAAATTATTATAATTTCAAATATAAATTCGTAAACATAATTCCATAACGTCACATCGACTGGCAACACTCAAGAATGACTATTTGACATGCATGTGAAAGATGAAATGACTATGTATCACACGGCAACACTTGCAAAACTGCATGGATGATAAATGTGCAATAACGTAACGTAGCGTAAAAACACATAAAGTAACAGTCCAGAAATTTTGAAAAGACTGGGCTTTATTTATTTCTAACCTATAAAAATTCTTTTTTAGATCAAACTATGTTTGTATTTTAATTAAATTAGGTTTGCATTATATCGAACTGTGTTCACATAGTATGAATTTAGCTATTTTGAAGTGGTATCTGGTTGACATCGGTTCGTTGCCATATCTTTTTTTTTTTTTTTTTTTTTTTTTGTGTGTGTGTGTGTGTGTGTGTGAAATAAAACTTAGTATTTTATGTATAAAAATTAATTCTAATATTAATAATAAATATAAAAAATATCTTCCATTCTGTTCGATGACCTTTTCGTATCTTTCTGGTAGCTTCACGATTCTCTGCTCATAGAATTTCTTATCTTTATCAGCAAAAACCTCAACCAAGTGGATTTGAGATCATCGTTATTACTGAAAGTTTTACCACTTAAGAAGTTTTTCAAACTTCGAAATAAATGATATTCCAATGGTGAATTATTGCAATGTCATTATGCAATGTCATTTCCAAGCTCGAATAAGTCTGTACGTGTTACTAAAGATGTATGAAGACTCTCATTTTCTTGGTTGAACACGATTCGTTTGCTATTTGCCAACTCTGGCCATTTTTGTTTGATTTTGATGGCGGAAATGGCGTTTCTATTGCCCTGGCAGTGACTGAGCGGTAAAGTCACTGATGAATACTAGTAGTTCGATTTGAGGTTCGGATCCCGCAAGTGGGCTGGCTACATGGGTGTTTTCGTGGTTTTCCCTATGCGCAACGTGTATAAGAGCTAGTTTTCCTTAGAAAGTTCTCCACGAAGCCATCACTGGCAGATCGACCTCGAGGCTTCTCTTTCATTGCTTTCTTAAGCTGTTAGCTGTAAGCATCTGAGTTGATTGTTTGGTTGCCTGGAAGCAGCTCAAAATATAGAACACGTCTGTAATGCCACCAAATTTACCGCAAGATATTTTTCCGAGTATTGTAGATGATCTATTATACATCACCAATGAATTAAAAAAAAACATCGATTGCATTTCATTCGAAATGCATATTTCAAATATTTAATTGTTTAGTTAAGTGAATTTCTTTCAGTTCAAGATGCGTTTAAGTCATCTCAAGTGATTTTGAATTGATGTGTGTGGTATAGTTAGCCTTTTTGCGATTTCTCGCACAGTTATTTGAATATTCGAATCAATTACGGATTTAATTTTGTTATCATCAACTTCAGAATGTTTGCAACAAGACTAGTCATCTTCAAGTGAAAAGACTCCAGAATGAAAATTTTTAATCCAATTCCGACTGATACGTTCTGCTAAGCAATAAACACCGTAAACCTCACATATCTCTTTGCGAGGCTCAACCGTTTTCTTGCCTTTATGAAACTGAAAAGTAAAAATGTCGAAAATGCTTATTTTTGCACCGCATGTTGAAATTGACCGTAAACAAAAATACACCAAATTTCTTTCTATAGAAACCTAAAAGTGTCGGCTGTCAAATCTCAAAAGAAATATATATATATATATATATATATATATATATATATATATGTATATATGATAATTTTAAAATGCGTAAACGAAGGCACTGGAACTTTAACCACTTAACGATACTGCGTAGATGACAGAGAAGACCGTAGTGGCTTGAAGGTGGCAGAGTGGAAAGCATGATGACGCAATTTAGCACGACGCATCTTGAAAAATCACAATCTTTATGTTTTTTTATGTATATCAAATCATTCTTTTTCCAGACAAGATGTTTCCTAATTATATTTGAATATAGTAAGATGCATTTTGAAGTACAACGTCATTTTAAAGAAGTAAGCGGCAGTAGCATACATAAAAAGCATCTTGCCGGCAGGAGAGCTTATGCGGAAAAGGGAAAAAGTTACAGTACCTTCAGAGGAATAAGGGTGGGTAAAGGAAACGTTTCAGTTCAGAGTTTTGGTTTACAATTCGATTGGACAAGAGGTATCTGCATTAAAACGTTACGTAAAATAGGAAAATCTGGAACCTGTGAGAAGAGATGAATTTAGGGGCAGATTACCAAATTTATAATGTTAATTTTGAGATCGCCAATTATTTTTTAAAACAGCTATCATATTTTATTATGTCTTACCTATGTATATAATTTATTTACTAAATAATATTGATTATATTATCTCCTGATATTAATTTTAGTAGAATTATCTTAAAAGAGTGAATTCATACTTAGTAAGTTCTATTTCGAAAGATGTTTGTAATGATGTAATGTTGTTTGTTTGATGAATGTAAATTGTTAAAAATGTTAACGGGGACTTGAATTAAATCATAAATAACAAAATTTCAATTGTAAAAAAAAATAAATTAAAAGCAAGTAATTAAATGCAAGTAATCAATAACAGCCATTCAATGAACAATAATTAAGAAATAAATACGAAGGTGTTTCATCCTTTACTCGAGCAATAAGGCAATGCCAAGTCGGCAATTCAAGCTAGGCCAAACATTTCCGTGACTAGAAGGGATTAAGAACCAATGCAGAGAACCAAAGAACTCATTTCGATAAAGCATTTTAGCTAATTCAATTTTGAGTGAAAAGCAATTTCTGCAGTAAAATTGATATCGCTCGAGTAACTGTCCCCCGACACCCTCGTGTTTATGCATTTTAGTTCAATATTATTTGTAAAAATTAAACATTGGAAATTGTCATTATGAAATAGAATTCAAAGTAGTTGAAATAAATATTAGAAAATTACAAAATATAAGCAAAATAATGCAATCTTTGTAAAAACAAATCAAAATTAAAAAAAAATCTTTTAAAAAATATTTAATAAGAAAAGTGACTGTACATGAAGATATAAAGGCCAGAAAAAGCATTAACTTACGTTCTTTCTAGCTGGGAATGGGCAAAGTGTTCTCTTCGCGTCTGACTCAGAAGATCTGTGTTTCAGAAATGTTTAGTGGCAGCGGGGGCTTTGAATTATATCAGTCGGTAAGACTTGTGTGAAGTAATTTATGGTAGTGGGAGGGACTAGGAATTCTTAAAGGACGTATGTTGTGGACGTATGTATACGTATGTATGTATGTAAAGGACGTATGTATGTAAAGGACGTATGTTGTGGACGTATGTTGTGGACGTATGTATGTTTTATTTGAGTGAAACCGTCTGTTAAAGTTTTCTTGAAAATACTAGTGAATGGAAATTAATTAATTTCTGGCTAATTGTCGTGTAACGTTATTTATTTGCACAAACCCGAAGTTACTTTCTTCTCAGTTCGTTACATAGCTATTTTAAGATGAAGAAATATACTGCTACTGTGAAAACAATATTAAGGAACTTCACTTTTACTTATACATAGAACTACAGCAAATCGTACTGACTTTACTGCGATACATATTGTATGTGATACAATTTGTATGTGACAGCTTTCTTTCCCAGTGAATATTTAATTGTATTTGTTTCTCCTACTGATGATTAAGAATGTCTGCTTGAGTTGTAAGACGTTAATTCGTACCGCAGTGCACATTTCCGTGACTAGAAGGGATTAAGAACCAATGCAGAGAACCAAAGAACTCATTTCGATAAAGCATTTTAGCTAATTCAATTTTGAGTGAAAAGCAATTTCTGCAGTAAAATTGATATCGCTCGAGTAACTGTCCCCCGACACCCTGGTGTTTATGCATTTTAGTTCAATATTATTTGTAAAAATTAAACATTGGAAATTGTCATTATGAAATAGAATTCAAAGTAGTTGAAATAAATATTAGAAAATTACAAAATATAAGCAAAATAATGCAATTTTTGTAAAAACAAATCAAAATTAAAAAAAAATCTTTTAAAAAATATTTAATAAGAAAAGTGACTGTACATGAAGATATAAAGGCCAGAAAAAGCATTAACTTACGTTCTTTCTAGCTGGGAATGGGCAAAGTGTTCTCTTCGCGTCTGACTCAGAAGATCTGTGTTTCAGAAATGTTTAGTGGCAGCGGGGGCTTTGAATTATATCAGTCGGTAAGACTTGTGTGAAGTAATTTATGGTGTGAAGTAATTTATTGATTTGAAAAATCTTATTAAGTATACATATGTGAGCTCATTTCCTATTTGAAGTCGTAAGCGTATTTTAGATCTTTTTTAAAATGAAATGAAAGTTTTCCTTTCTTTCAAAGTATTTGATATGCCGTTCCAATATTCATGAGAAATAATCTGAAATTTTAATGTCAAAAATATGCAGTTGTAGAGAAGCTCTTTTGATTCATTTTATTCATATTAGTTTTTATTTTAAATTTTTGCTTTAATTCTTGCAGATTTTCTAAATTTGACAAGTTTTATAAATTTTCTACTTTTCTACCTGCGTCGTCATCTCTGTTACTTTCTGCAGCAAATACAAACCGATGATTTAGATGCGCACATAAAGCACTTTATAAGTTATTGCTGTATTACGAGGAGTATTCGGAAACTAAGTACCATTTTGAAAAAAAAAAAAAAAAAAAAAAATCTGAAATATTTCAGATTTTAAATTACGTCCTAAGGGGCGTTTTTTTAATGTTTTGAGTGTTACCTTTATTTATTAAATATCATGTTCTTTGCACTTAACCATAAAATTCAGTTCAAGAGCAATATCGCAAAATAATGTTAAATTAAGCATATCTTTAGAATTTCCGATATACACAGTCTCGCGAGCTGGAGATAAAAGTATTTTTTTTCTATATAACGTTGCCATTTCTCGCTTTTAAAGCATTGAGTTTGTAAATCAAAAATTCGTTAAAGTTTTACAAAATATAAAAACTATAATAAAACAAATTCCAAATTTGGGATTTCAGATGCCCAGTGATGATTCGCAGTAGGATTTCGTCATTCAAAATTCGATGGCTCTATGTACCATTGTTTTATCACAATGCGAGAAATAGACTATCATTTATGCAGATTTTTCATTATTTAATTTCTTCAAATATAATGCAGGACTCTAACATTTTGTGGCAACAGTTTGAAAAGTGAACCGACGTTTATGAGTCCGACGCAAAATCGCAAAACGAAAACAATAGTCCTTCAGGGACAAAGCCCCTTTGGACTAAAAATAGTAAAACAATTTTTTTTCAAATCCAATATTTTTTTAACATGAAAATACATGTCTTAAACTATTTTTCAACATAGTTTCCGCCAATGATCAAACACTTGTCATAGCGGGTGACCAGTTTTTGTATACCATCGTCAAAGAAACTTCCCGCCAGTTTCGATAACCACGACTCCACAGCATTTTTCGTGTCATCGTCAGATCCAAAGCGCTTGCCATTAAGCTCGTGCTTCATGTGCAGGAACAAGTGATAGTCGGACGGCGCCAAGTCCGGGCTGTACGGCGGGTGATCGAACTGCTCCCGATGAAACTGTCGAAATAACGATTGAGTGACCCCAGCAGTATGGGGCCGAGCATTGTCATCGAGCAACACAATTCCTTTACTGAGCATTCCTCTTCGTGTGTTTTGAATGGCACGCCTTAGCTTTGTTAAAGTCTCACAATATCGTGCCGCATTAATGGTTTCACCTCTGGGAAGAAATTCAGTAAGCAAAACGCCTTTCCTATCCCAGAAGACAGTGCACATGATTTTTTGTGATGACATTGTCACTTTGAACTTTTGTTTTTTCGGAGAATGTGTCTCCACTCCATCGATTGTTGTTTCGATTCTGGTGTGAAATGACACACCCAAGTTTCATCACCTGTCACAATTTGGATTAAAAAGTTTTCTCCCTCATCACTGTACCGCGTGAGAAATGTCAAAGCACTACCAAGTCGCTTTCTTTTGTGAACATCAGTGAGCATTTTTGGACCCATCGGGAACACAGTTTGCGATAATTCAAGCGGTCAGACACAATTTCGAGCAAAACAGTACGTGAAATTTTTGGAAATGTCTCTGAAAGAGTTGTCACTGTGAAGCGTCTGTTCTCATGAATTGCTTCATCAACTTTCCTTACCAAATCATCGGTGACAACCACAAGGCCGACCAATCCGAGCCTCGGCGTGGACATTTGTTCGACCTACATTAAACATTCTTACCCACTTTCTCACAATTCCATCACTTATCGCGTATTCACCGTAAACTTCTGTCATTTGACGATAAATTTCGGCCGGTTTAACATTCCTCGCGTTCAAAAATTTAATCACGGCATGAATGTCACAGTCAGCGGGAGAACTAATTGTCTTAAACATTTTGAATGTGCGCAGCAAACTGAAAACACTACATAGAGCAACCAAAATGGCGACAATTGGAAGTCGGTGAACAAGAAAGACTAGTGCGCATGCGCGGGAGGCCTACCACAGCGCTGCGACGTTGCTAGAATGAAACGGTACTTAGTTTCCGAATACGCTACGTATTAATGTGATCACTTTTAATTTTGTTGCGTAAGTACGGGTTCGTAATAAACTGAATGCACAAGTCCGATGAAAAATAAATAAAATTCATTTTTATCACAACAAATCAATTAAAATGCTTAAATTTCTTCAGAGATATTTGTACAATATCGCAATCTAAGGAAGCTAATCCGATCTGACCGCGAATTCGCTACAATCAACAGCAGCAATAAGTAAACAACTACAGCTATCCAAACAACAAGTGAACTGAGATGTTTTCCTCCAGCTTTTATAAGCTTTTTAAACTACAAGAGAATAGCCTGGTGTTCTCTCGATTTTTCCGGATAGCAAAAGTGTATAATTACGAGATATCTATTCACTTAAATGTTAAATGAGCGTGCTTCAGTATTTTAATTTTTCCGGCATAATTTTCTCTTCAAATACGTCTCGTGCTGCATTGCACGGGAGTATAAAACGAATTTAATTACAAATTCTACTAAAAATAGCTAAATAAGTACAAAAACCGTAACAATATTAACGGTAAATTTTCATGAACAACGGAATTTTTTAAATCAAATACATCTAGAAAATGTCTACTATCATATTTTCTTTGAATGGAGAAAATAGTTTGGTAAAATATTATTAAATACCATCAGTTTTTAATAACAAACTGAAAATGTAAAACTTAGAATCAAATTGTGTGGTTTCGCACCTATAAATATTGATGAATCAGGAAAAGCGGTGAAAAAATGATGATGATATTGAACATACATATAATATGCATATTTAAAACTATTTTAAGAAGATAAGCAAAATATTTCGGAATGGCAGCATCTATGAGACACAGATGATGCTCCTGCTGATTCACGAAGTTGTAAGAAAACGTAGCCAGGCAAATGCCGATTTAACGACGAATTCCAAGAACGTACTGCTATAATTCTTCTCACCCTGTATACGTATTCACTGTCTTGATCTCGTCTCCGTGTATATCATTCTTTAAGCCTTCAATAAATATAAGTTTAGCTCTGATTTTGCATCAATGTGTGTTTATCCCTGGGGCTCTCAAAAAGAGTAAGCTTCCAATTTATAGAGTGATTGCCACAAATTGGAATTGTTAACAAAAGCAATATTAGTTTATAATAATAATAACAACAACAACAAAAAACAAAACTGATTTGTACACCACTGATTTCCTTGTACGGAATTTTAACTTTCACTCAATTTTCCTGAATTTCATTTAAACATATTGAATTAACAGTTAACGAATTTTGAACTAAACCTACTTTGTGGATTAACCACAATAAAATAAATGTACTCTTTAAAGTTTACTATATTTATTTACCATAGCGACACTTCGGCACTAGGTTCACTTAACAGCGTCACATCTCATTCATTTTTTACTACGATTGCACAAAAATCATATTATCTGAAGAATTACCACATGTTTTATTCAGATACTATAATAAATCTAAAATGATGTATAAAAGAAATTAAACAAGTAAAAAAAGAAACAGTTTTTCGCAGATGATTCAGCGCCGCTTACCTAATGTGTATGCGCTACTAAATAATTCAGTTATCATATCGCGGAAGGCAAAAATTCATAAAAATTAAAATATTTTAAAATATTTAAATATTTTCATTAAAAATTGAAAAATATATATATATATATATATATATAAATATAAAAAAAAAAAAAAAAAAAAAAAAAAAAAAAACATAAAACACCAAGTACAGGCAATACAATTAAAAAAACATACAGTTAAAATTACGGTTTGTACGCAAAAACAAGCTAATAACTAAAATTATAATTCCTGAATTAATTAAACATAATTTAACTCGTCATAATGAAAAAAGACGTTACTTTGTTGTTGCGAAGCATATTTTCAAAACATCCACAATTCTGTGGGAAAAATGGGCAAAAAATCCACTATTCTGTTAAGTTTCAAATGTAAACAAGTATGGCTGCTATCGCAATAAAAAATTAGGCTTAGCAGCCCCTAAAAATTTTTAAAATGTTCATAATTTCACAATTAATTCCTGCAGGTTAACTAAAGCCGTAAAACTCTTAACCGGAAGATAAGAACAAAATAATTAAATCATTTTTAAAGCAAAAAATGCACAATTTACAAACATATAAGAATAAAAATCCTCAAGTCACTGAATCGAGTAACAGAGTGGATATATATATATATATACACACACATATATTTATATACTTTTGATGCTGCCGAGTGCAACCAAAATAGGAGGTGCACATCTACATGTTATAGCAGTATACAAAATTTCAACGTTCTGAGAAGTTGAACTAAAGTATTATTTGGCAGTATAAAATTGTCTTCTTGTTGTAGTTCTGCTATGTTAAAATGACTGAATTGTTAAAGTTGCGAATTAAACGGGGCACACATCAAAAACAAAGTTTAGAGGAAAAATAAACAAATATTTGAATAACCGTTGAATAGCAAAATCGAGATTGTTAGCATACTAACTAGTGATATTGATGAATTGTTGAAAGAAGAAAACGAAATTAAAGATTAAATTACCACTGTAGATGAATATAACGAAAACATAGTACCAATCTAAGTAAAGTTGCAAGACAAAATTAAATCAGTTCGAGATGTTTCATGTCATTCAGTGGAACAAACAATAAACCCAGAAAGTGCGCACGTAGAAAATAAAACTGGGCCTTCAAAAAACTCCCTAAACTTTCGCAACTAAACTCCCTAAACTTTCGCTTTCTGGATTCTGTGGAGAGCCTATAGAAGTTTTAGAGATTTGAAAGTTTCTTGTTATCAATAGGGTGAAACTGGATTGGGAAAATTCAGCTTCCTTTAGTTTCTTATTTCAAAATAAAACCATTCTGCAGTCTTTGTGGAAACATTTCATAGTGAAAGAATGAAGAATGTAAAAACAAAGGTAATCTTAAGAAAAATAAACGCTAAACTTTATTTTCAAACAAACTAAACTTCTACCTATCTGAAAACAGTTTCTTTCTGAGCTTATTCTGCAATTTATGCAGTTGAATATTTGGTCTGTACGACAAATATTAATTTTCTTTAAACAACATGTAATTCGAGACATTCATTTTCTCCTCATTGATACTTCATCTTTCAAAACTAGACTACTAGACGAAGTTATAGCATACATATTTTATTCCTTACGAGAATAATTCTAATTCCATTTCCAGTTTGGGGAGTGAGAGATCAATTTCTGATCTTCTACCTAATGGCAGACATTACGTAGACGACTGAAATTCCGCCTACGTAATTCACCTGGTATTTTGAGGCAAATATTTCATGCATATTTAATGAAAGTTGTTCCTTTTATTTAATTTAAACTGCATTTCTTTTACTTGACACCAAAATGTAAACTGCGATACCCGGTTGTCTAGTTGTTTAGTAATAAGAAACATAAATCGAATCTCTTACAATTAATCAAGTCACTCCAGTTTTTCGTTCGTTTGGCTATATGTCAACCAAATATCCCATAGGCTGCATATAGTAATCGGAAGCGAATGGAACCGGAATTAATATATTTGAGGTCCGTTGTTAGAAAATGATGAAAATATCATACCCGCATTTTGATAGCTGGAAAAGCATATTCTGCATTTATTATGTTGATTGGTAAAAATACGTAAAGGATTAGGAATCGCACATCATAGAAGAAAAGTTTATATTTTAACATTTGTCAGATATGAAAATGTTTATGCAGAAAAAACAAATTCTCCACTATTATGTGTTTAAATTGTAATGGCCATATACGAATTGTTGCCTGATGTTATAACCCGTAGACCGGTGAGTGACGAAGCAGTAGGAACACTGTAAGTAAAGCTAGATTTCATATCGCGAAAAATGGACTGGTTTCATGGGAGGTTTCGTGTTTTGCTCATGTACGAGGAAAGGGTATAATTGTTTGCGCCCACCAATGAAGAAAGTGCTTTGGTTTACAGTGTCACATTATGATTCCTTTACATAAACCCCTCCAATATCAATGCACTTAGCTTCTTGTACTGAAGTTTCTCGCTATTTAGGGATAGATTTCTAGGGTCCAGCGAAACCACATCTTTATCAGGAACAGTTATTGATGTGTCGCATACCTTTGGTCGAGTTCTGATGACATTAAGACACTATTTTAGCATTTACTCAACTATCGTCCATGATTACAACGGACACAGTGTTGATGACTTTTTGCGATGTTGCTGCCACTGGAAGTCTTTTTCGGGCCTCATACTAAAATGTTTTTCACAGCTACATTTGACAGAAATGGCCCACATTCTGCAAATGATGGGCTTTATTTTCTAAGCTTTACGACATTTCTGGTGAATTTGCATTCCAGTGACACCTCTTTGAAAGATTTTTTATCTGTTCCGTCATTCAGTTTCTCCTGAAAAATATCAGAGAAAAAAAACACATCAGTTTCATAAAAATTTCACACACTGAGTCATAAATATAACTCAAATTTGACATCCCGCAAAATTTAAAAAAATTAGTCCTAATTCTTCCTTAGGCTCACAACATTTAATCATTTCATTATATACAGTGAATAACAGCCAATTTTCCTTAGAAGGTCCACCAAGAAGACATTCCTACCCTCGAGCAGACAGCTTTAATGAGAGTTTAATCATCCAGCGTCAGCTATTTCCTACCCGAAATCAGTCGCGCATTTAATTTAAACTGAGCCAGCACGTGTTAGGGCCAGCGAGTGCACACTTTTGCAATCAGAAATTTCCAACATAAAATTGCTTTGAGTTTTAAGTTCACAGCGTTCTCTGAAGTCTCACAGCTGCTTAGAATTTAACTGGAAGCAAAATATTTAATACTTAATAGCATTGCGGCTATTGAGTTTTAAATAAAAACCGTTTGATTAAACCTTTTCATGACTCGGTATTTATTTCCATAGTCGGGGCGATAACTCGTTTAACAGTGACTGTAGGTCACAGAAATTTAATTTAAATACGAAATGATGGATTACTTTTGGCACCCAACATTAAAAAAAAGGACACCTGGAGCCATCACTACATGTGCACTACTAGTAGAACATTGGCAAGGCCTATGGATTGGTTGGGCTATAGACTAGATATGGGAAGGGTACTCACCAAACCATAGTTCAGATGCAGAACATGTACTTGTTTATTATGGTATTTAAAATGTATATGTTATAAATAAAAGTGAAATTATATGCATATTTCTGGAAATTGAATACTGAATTATTAAATAGTACTGTAAAAGTATGCTTTTTAAGGTTATGAATCAGAAAAGTGTAATTTGTTAAATTATGTATTGTTCATTTAAACAAAGATCATCTTTTTACTTATTTATAACAAAGAACTGTATATAAATGCTTTGTGCATAATACTGTGCACAAAAAATTCAAGTACTCACTTCATAAGTTTGATTAAATATTCCTATTTACTTTCTAACTCAGTAAGAAAAAGATAATTATGTTAGAAATATTATTATGGTATAACTTAAAGCTACTGATAATAAAATCAATTATAATTATAGATGTTGTTAATTACAAAGCAAAATTAAAATAGCGTATTGAGTGAAAGTAAATTTAAATCTGGTCTTAAGTTCCAGGTTATAATTTTAAAAATTATTGGCATAACTCTAAAAATCAATAGAAAATATCCTTTTTCGTATAATTCTTCATTGTATGAGTTAAACGCATTAAAGATTTTTTTCAAACTCATTTATTGGTCTAACTGTAATTCATCAGTAAACTAAGTAACTTAATACTTTCACAGTTTGAATTGAATTCTGTTTTTGACAAATTGAACAAAGAACAAAGTTTTTGCAAGACATAAACATATGTTTAGTTTTCTCTTCAGAATCCTCTGTAGTCAGTTTTATTATCACTAATCCCTGAAAGAACAGACAGTTCATATTAACACAAATGCATCGGTAACACATTTTATGCTGCTAGTTTACAATTAGTTTGAAGATTTAAATTGATTTTCTGTTTTGAAAACAAAAAGGATGAAAGATCATAATTAGTAACTTTATGTAATATTTAATATATCCACTTGATTTTTTAGAGAAAAACAGTTTAGTAACAACAGTTGCGGTATCCATATTCCAACTTCCAAATTGCTTTAACTGTCTTGACTGGCTCAGAAGATTCATACAATTTCCCACTCATATGCCCCTCACTACTGTAAATACTATTTTGCCTGTTAATGTAAATGTCATAAATTTAACGTTCAAAGATTTATACTAATATTCTTATGCAGCTATATCTCTATCAAATTTCTTAAATGTTGCATGTGAAAACATGATAATAATTAGTTAAACTCCAAGAAAACATTACTTTATGAATAGTATGTATATACGTTATGAATATATACTTTATGAATTATATTTTGTATAGTCTATTTAATAGAAGAACAAATTATGAAAAATTATCGCACTAAAAATATCTTAGCGCATAGTAATATATTACTAACACAGAATCGTAAATCTTTCCGCATTTAGCTGCACGGGAAAGGTGTCGTGAAAATTACCACGACCTTACTGCAAACATTCGCACCATTTTGCAAGGTCTTTACGATGGGTTGATTTACTTGAGTAGTTTTAACGTAACATGAATTGTTAAATAAAGTTTGTTAAATTTAAAATCTGTGCTTGCATATATACTAATTATGGTCAAGGCTATAACTCGTTTACACTACTTATAATAAACTCAGCAAGCTTTAGATGAATTCACTACGTTTAAGAATAGAATAAGGACTATACTTTTAATCTTATAAATACAAAGAAGGAGTTTCCGGTTTTTAAGAACGTTAGTAAATGTTAGTGAGGTAAGAGTTAAACGATCCTAAGCTATTCGTCTATAGCTAAGGATTTTCTATAGCCATCTTCTTCTATAGCTAAGGGTTTTCTATAGCCATCTTCTTCTATAGCTAAGGATTTTCTATAGCCATCTTCTTCTATAGCTAAGGATCCTAGGCTATCCGTAGCTATAGAAGAAGATGTTAGCCGCGTGAAATTTCTAATTATCTTATGATAACAATGAAATGGCAAACGCAAGATAAGTGGAGTCGTAATTAATTATAATTAATTCTATACACTATAATTCTATACCATGTAATTCAGTCAATGTAATTCTATACTTTTATAGGTATTTTCTGTATTGATTTGAATAGAATCAAAATAAATACTTTTCTGGACGTTTTATCGAATCTTTGTGTGAATGAACATTTTAAATTTATCAATAATACGCACATTAAAAATTAATGTAAAGTATGGCTATGTTTAGATTCGCTCGTAATACTTTCGATGATAGTGATGGACAAATATATTATCACACAGACAGCTGGCAACTTACTAGCGGCTAAATTGTATAAGCTGTTTGGTTTGTTTTGCCCTTGCAAGCATAAATGCATGCCTTTTGGCACATATAGTATATGCATAATGCTTAAAATAAAAAAAAAAATAGAACAAATATCACCGAATTGGATATTTAATTAAGGCTTTAAAGTATCTAATTGAATTTGAGAGTCTAAACAAAAACCTAAACTTGGCTTTATAAAGTTAAAACAACACAAAAGAGCGATTTCACAAAATATTTTTTTAAAAAAATTTTTCTTGCTTCTGTTAATCGAGGCTATGTTGCCTTTATTTTCATTTTCTAAGAATATGTTCTGTGTGCAGAAATTCTAGAACATGCGTATGATTAAATAATTATCTAGATATATGACGAAGATATAATTAGTCCAAAGGGGCTTTGTCCCTGAAGGACTATTGTTTTCGTTTTTCGATTTTGCGTTGAATCGCTATAAATGTACGTTTCACTTTTCAAACTGTTCCCACCAAATGTTAGAGTTCTGCATTATACTTGAAGAAATTAAATAATGAAAATTCTGTATAAATGTATGCTATTTCTCGCATTGTGAAAAAACAACGGTACACAGAGCCATCGAATTTTGAATGACGTAATCCTCCTACAAATTTGGGCATGTGAAAGACCAAATTTGAAACTTGGAATTTGTTTTATTATCGATTTCATATTTTGTAAAACTTTAACGAGTTTTTGAGTAACAAACTCGAGGACTTCAAAGCAAGCAATAGTAACGTTGTACAGAAAAAAACATTTTCATCTCCAGCGAGCGAGACTCATATCGGGAATTCTAAAGGGATATGCTCAATTTAAAACTATTTTGTGATGTTGCTCTTGAACTGAATTTTATGGTTTAAGTGCGAAGAACGTGATATTTAATAAATACAGGTAACAGACAGAATGGTAAAAATTGCGCCTTTGGAAGTAATTTAAAATTTGAAACGTTTCAGATTTTTTCATTTTCTTTTTTTATTATAAATTCAAATTACCGTATATACCCGCGTATAAGTCGAGATATTTTGGACAAAAACAAACACTTCAAAGTAGGGGGTCGACTTATACGTAGGGCCATAAAAAATTAAAAGAATCGGAAGTTCAAAAATTTCTTTATATAATGCAGTTGTTTTCTTCCAGCGCTCAAATTGGACGACTTATCAAATAAGCCACTTAGTTGAAGTAATTTCATGACTTAAATTATGTAACGAACTAATCACAGAGTTTGATACTTTAACTAGAGTACGTTTCGAATAAACCAAAAAATTTTCGGCCCCCGAACAACTGATCAATATCGAGCAATAATAAAGTTTCGCCAACACGCCAAGAAAAGAGAAATGCAGATAGTCATTTTTAAAGGTCATCCGTTGATCATTTTTAAAAGAAAACTTTACCGAAAAACGTTGTGTTTCCATCAGGTGTGCTGGTTCGCGCCCATGAAAAGGGATGGATGGATGCTGACGGAACAGCCGATTGGCTTAAAAAATGTGTGGGATAAAAGACCGGGAGCAGCTTTCAAAAAACCTTCGCTTTTAGTATACGATTCCTTTCGTGGACACTTTTCTGAAGAAGTGACAAAAGTGAGAAAACACCTAAAACCGACGTAATTCCGGGAGGATTAACATCCGTCATTCAACCCCTAGATGTCTGCCTCAATAAGCCCTTCAAAGTAAATGTTAGAAAATATTGGGCAGAGTGGATTAGTTCCGGTCGACCAACATTTACAAAGGGAGGCAACATTAAAAAGCCCGATATTACATTAATTGCTCAGTGGGTTAAAGATGCTTGGTGAAATGATTATAAAATCATTTAAAAAATGTTGTATTAGCAACGAACTAGACGGCACGGAAGATGATGCTGTTTTTGAAATTGAAAATGACGACGAAGGCTCTAGTAGTGATTGTAACAATACAGAGTTCGAGACTGAAAATATGTATCATGACGAGCCAATGACGACAGAAGAGCTCAATGAAATGTTTGGCGAATCTGACCATGAATCGGACGTTGAGGGATTTTGGTTTTATTTATTTACCAAGGCATTTTTTATCGCATATTTACTTTTTTTCCTCAGATGATTTTGAATAAATGTAGTACTTAAAAGAAATTTTTCGAAGTTTCTCGATCGATTTCGGAAGTGGGGGGGGGTCGACTTATACGCGAGTTTCTTATTTTCTACAAATTTTTTATGTCGAAGTGGGGGGTCGACTTATACGCGGTATCGACTTATACGTGAGTATATACGGTAAGTGATTTTTTTTTAGCTTTATGGATGAAAATATAAATGTTTTCCTAAAAGTAAGTGATAGGCTAGTAAAATGCTGGAAGCAGAGATAAGATAGAAACATTATGCAAAGTAAAGAGTACCTTCCGTGCGTAGAGAAACCGATGCATTTTTCCAGTCCCTTTTATGAATAAATCATGTATCGAGAGAGGGAAATTGTGGAACAAATTATAGAGTAAGATTGACCTTAGAAGTGGATTGACTCACGCAATGTCTGATCATTATTTTTCCTCCGTGTCGCATGGATTTACTTTATATTAAACACTGGTTCACGTGCTTCACGCGAACTCTGATTAAGAGACATTTTACGGCTGGTTTAAACATATTTTCCTTTATGAATATTTACTGGATTCGAATATTCACAGAAGAAAATTATTCCATTATCTTCCTTTATATTCACGCTTAATAAAAATATAATAAATTTGAAAAAAATAATGAAACCATTCCATTACTGTACATAGCAATACCAAAATATACGTGCATATAAATGCATCAACAAATGCAGTTCTGCAACTGAGATAAGTAAAAGTAATGTGTGTTATTAATTAAACTAGTGGCGGAAATGTGCATGTCAGTTATTAGTTGCACATATTATGCAGCATAATAAATTATATTTATAAGTACGTTGTTACTTATATTTACATAAATTTCTTCAAAATTATTATTTTTCTAAATAGCTCTATTTGTTAAACGAATAAGTAATATACTATTGTGTTGTTGTGACTTATCTCACTTGCCTGACAGTTATATCAGACAAGCCCACGGAATTCGCCATGGCAAAGAGAGCAAGATTGCGTCTATCATTGGCAAAGCCTTGATCACCATACGGGTGACAGTACGATTTCGCTCATTTCCGCCCCCTCCCAGTTTTGAACGAGAGCGCAGCGGGGGGGGGATGGGTCTGAGGGTCTCCCAAACCTCTACCCCTACCATCAATCACTCACGAGAGGACTTTCGGATTGCTGCATATTTAGAGTGCCCCCATTCTGCATTCTGCGCAGACACTATATATTTATAAACATCCATGCCTTCTCCGAGATTCGAACCCGGGTCTTTCGCTATAGCAGTATATTATATAAATATTATATAAAAATATATCGAAACATCTATTTATTGCTTCTAATCTCTCAGTTTATTACACTCGCAAACGATGTATAAGATTTTAAAAAAATAAATTAAAAATTTAATTTCAAAGAAGTGACAAAGTTTCCCGAAACTGTAAGATGAAGATAAAAAAAAATGAGGGGTATGGAAATCTGAAAGTTTTCATATTTTAATGGTCGCCTAACAGGTTTTGTTATGGTTTCTTATGCTTTCTTCTGAATTCACAGTCTGCTGTTGCACTCATTCCTGCTAACACATTCTTTCCTGTTTTAACTTTATCACTAAGCATCGTTTTCTTCGCACTTTTACCACAATTGTAATTCAACAGCAAAATCACAAATTTTTAAAAGAAGCATGCCAGCATATATTTAAAATTACGTAGGCAGAGGTAAGTATTCGCATATATTTTTTCTACTTCTGCACTTTTCACAGCTCCTGATATCAATTCAAGGTGTTCATCATACCAATAATTTCTTAGTAAAGTGGCTTAGAAAAACCTTTTCTTTGTCTTTTTATTATTAAAGTTTTGTTTGTTAACTTTATTTATTAAATATCACGTTCTTTGCCCTTATGCCCAATAAAATTCATATCAACATCAAAACCACAAAGCACTTAAAAACAGCATATGTTTAGAATTACCGGTAGATAGTCTCCTGCGCAGGAGATAAGAGATTTTAATCCGTAAAGTGTTGCCACTTCTCGGTTTCATATCGTTGAGTTTGTTATTCTGAAATTTATCAAAATATGAAATATCTACATATAATAAAACAAAGAGTCTCTCTGTGTGTGTGTGTCTTTCGTTAGCGCTGCGCGTAAGCTTATAGACCCACGGCTACGAAATTTGGTACATAGGTGCATCTAGACAAGAGCCAGTGCACCTCTAAGCGATTTTTTCGAAATTCGAATTCGAATTTTTTTTTTATTTTATGTTTTGTGACGAAATCGCGTCATTTTGAGACATAATGGGCTATAGGAAAGCGAGATTTTACTCTACACACTGCATTTTCACATCGTCTTGAAACGTAGGTACTTAGCTATTTTACGAACTTAAAATAAATCGATTCAATACGAATTTATTATTTAATTTTTAAGTCAGATTAACACCTTCAACGGGATTTTTTCTAAAAAAGTTTATTTTTCTTTGATTTTTTGGACACGTTAAACTTTCATCCTTGCGACTACCTATACAAAAAGAATTTTGGAAAAATGATAATATTTTGTATTTAAAAAAAAAAAAAAAATTAAATGAAGCTTCCGAGTACACTTCTCACATCTCACATCTTTACAAATGTGGTTTTGGCAACAATTTTCCTTTTTTATTGTCGTTGATAGATTTTTGATGATATCGCATCTTTTTTAATAGTTTCATTCTTTTAGAAATATGGGTTTGGCAACAATGTTTCATAGTATTTCATCGTATGTCACTGTTTTTAAGAGATTGGCATATTTCATGGCCATTTTTATATATATAATACGTTTTATTGATGCTTTTTATAAAGTTGTTCTGCAGAGTAAAATTGTGCGCGGAATTTTTTGTTTTTTGAGTTTCTTTCATGTTATTTTTTGCTTATTTCACTGTTTGTAATATATTGAAAAGTTTTGCATGATTTTTTTTCTTCAACGGAAAGTTTTTTTATTAGGATAATTAATATTTGTATTAAGGGAAATAGCTTATTTCATTGTAATTTTTGGTGCTACTTTGGTAGACGCTTGCACGGATTTTGGTAATTTTTCTTTTGGCGAGTAATATGACTTATGGTAAACCCATTGCTGGATAAGTTATTTATGGTAACCGATACTTTGTTGTTATTTTATTTAAAAAGTAACCCGTTTTATTATGCATAAATTCCATGTTTTAAATATTATTTATGGCTTCTAAATAATAAAAATCAATTTAATTTTGCATTTTTATTTGAATAAAAATTTTGTTGTTTATAATATTTTATATAATTTTATGTTGTGGATGATGTAATCAATGACGTCACCTTACTTAAAACGTAATTGGTTTTATTAATATCTATAAATTTAATCTAATGTTTTAAACATTATTTATGGCTGTTAAATATTAAAATGCAATTTAATTTTGCATTTGTTTTAAAAATATTATTATGAATGATTATTTAAATAATTTTAAATTTATGCGTGATATAATCAGCTTCCTGATTGGTTACTGAATATTTGTGCATTACCGCGCCATTTTAAAATTTTATTATTCATCTCTTCGAATTCCTCAAATTTCAAATGGAATGGATTTGTCCGTTTCGAAGATGAATGTTGTTATTGGTAATTACCAAGAATTATTGGTATCGGAATAAAAAAATTGCCCTTTGAGACCTTATTTTGGCCAACCTGGCTTTCCTAATCAAAGATTTATTTATAAATTGTTAATAGCGTACGAGGAAATTTATTTTAAATTTTTGGAGAAAACCTCGCTAATTGCTTCTCCAATGAAGTGCGAGAGATGTGGATCACAGATGAAGATCGTTTTTTTCTGGTACTTATCAATATACGACAGGTAAAATACTTTAAAAAAATGTAAGTACATAATTTTCTTTTACTTTATAATTGTATACTTCAACTTTTATTAAAAAATTAATACAATGTTTTCAAAAATTCCTGAGATATTTATTGCCACATATGTTTTAATGTTAAATAATTAAATCCTATAAAACTTATTATAAAGTATTTAAGTAATATTTTAATTCTTTTAAACGTTGGTATGATGTTTTGAATTAGATATTCAATTTAAGCAAAATTTTAATCCAATTAAATGTTCGCGCAATGTTTTTATAGCGGTTTTTTTATTCTTTTATATGAAAATAATAATTTAAGCTTACTTTAGCATTTTATGCTCTTAGTAAATGTATTTATTTACATTTGCCAACCATCTTAAACACAACGTTTTCAACAAAAAATGAATTCATTATTTTTAACGATATTTCTTTTTTTAAGTTTCTAATACTTTACTATTATATATGCGTAAAATACGTAAAAACAGCATTTTTCAAGATGGCTGATGACTATAAAAACCGCGCCAACAATTGCGCCAATGTAAATCGCCAAAAATCCGTGCTATATATATTAATAATTTATTATTACAAAAGGCTTTTCGTATACCATCTCAAAGGAACATAAATTTAATTAAAGCGATGCATTATTGGAATAAATTTGAGTCAGTGTTTTAGGTATAAGTTATTTAGATTTCTATTGTAGAAAGAATACTTTAGAAAGTGTATAGAAATATTATTTTGAACCATAAAAATTCTAAATAGCAAAATTTAAAGTACTGAAAAGGTAACTATTGTTTTCGCCAATAGATTATATAATATAAAAATACCTCATGCTGAGCATTTTCTGTATTTACAATGCCAAATGAAATTTGTATAGTGCAGTATTTAGCAATATAAATAAATCTTCCGTACAGCCTTATACAAATGCAGTTAAAATTACAGTCTTTGCAATTAAGAGGATATAGCACATATAGTTACATTCGTTTACAAAACGTTTTACGCTAATATCTATACAAACAAATAAATTTAGTGCAGAAAACCGTAACTACCATATCCGCAGTATAACTAATGAAAGAAAATAATGTTTAAATATTACTCTATGAAAGCAAAGCTAAACCAGTGCCCTTACGAGACTCATGATCCGAAAAGCTTTGGTTTTAATTGTCTTGTAAAAACTTCCAATTACTTCTGAAAAATTAATACCCACACAAAAAATTACTAACAATAAACTCCACAATTCCAGATAATGCCAGTTTCCTGTAGCCTGACAAAATTATGAGTGATTTTAAGTACTGTTATTTAATTATGTTCCTAACAAATGTGTCACTGTCAGAGGTGGTCATTTAAGAAAATAATCACTATATGAGGTTTAACTTAATGTAAAAGTTTTCAAATAAATAATTCTTTTTTTATACTCCCAAGACTAGTACATTTAATATTACATAAATCTTATTTACAAATCTATTTCTATTTCAAAAGAAATTTATGAAAACCACATTTGAAATTTTCTTCATCAAACTAATAATAATGAAAATTAAAATATGCATAAAAATGATTATATGTGTTTTAACAAATTAACACAAAATATTTAATGTAAAAATGTGGTTCTAGTCTCATACTTGTAAAGAAAAATAGACCAAAAAGAAAAAACAATGTAAGCTACTATGACCATCTAAATTTTCACATAATTTTAGTAATCGAAAAAAGATTCTTTAAGCTTGTATGTCTTGTCTACCCCATTCAATAAGTAATAAACACATTAAAGATTTCAATGTTTACTTCATTAATAAAACTTACCTTTTTTGCTCGCGAAATAAGTTAGTAGAATTTTTAAGACATAAAAAAAAAAACATTCTTTTTGCTCGGCCACATCACATTAGTCAAAAAATTGAAACATGCAAGATCATTTTTAAGTAAGGTATGCTCAAATTTATTAGTACATAATATTCAAATGATAAAGCATCTACATGAACAAGCTTTAAAAAGTATTTCTAAACTGTAATCAAAGAAACAAATTTTTAAAAATACAGTTTCAGTAGATGCAAAAATTATATTTGTGCATCTGATCTGAACACACTGAACCAAATTATCACTTTTCAGTCTTTAAGCACTGCTTTTCAGGATAAAAATAAAGATAGAATATCAATTTCACGCACAGAAACTCCATTTCACAACTAATCAGCTATCCGCATAGTTCTCTCAAACATTATACACGATTACATGTGCATGGCTTTAGTGGAATTTGCTTTCATATTCATAGTCAGTGCTGGTATTTTATTATTTATTACTAATTTCTAAACAGTAAAACATAGTAAAATTTGTAATACAGTAAATCATAGTAAATTATATATTGCATTACTACAACCACGAAGAAAATAACACCACCATCGCACAACAATAACTAGAGCGGCACCATACTGCTTGTTTGGGAAACTTCTGAGAGTGAGGGAGGGAGGGGAATTTTTTTCCTCACGTCAGCGTTAACAGGGAGAAAAGTTTTCCGATTGTGAATGAACTTGTTCGCGTTAAAGAGATGTTAATTGATACCGGTGTTTATTTGTAATATTAGAAATGTAAGTGCTTATGTCTGTGTATTCAGAGACCAGCTCGTAGCACAAAACACCTCCCTAAGACGACCGCCTCTCAAAGAGACCAGTATTTCTGAAAACAAGTATATTTTCGTATTGAACATTCCCTCTGTTATGCGACCATTCACAAAGAAAATTCTGCAAGTGTGGCTGGTCGCCTTAGAGAGATTCATTTCGTAGATGCAACCTCCCTAAGACGACCACCTCTAAAAGATAAACTTATTTCTGAGAACGTGAGTATATATTAATATTGTGTATCACCTCTCTAAGGTGACCACTTGCAAAGATGAATTTTTATTCGCGGCTGGTCGCCTTAGAGAGACCTCGTTGTGTGTGGTGTATATGATTACTGTTATTGTTTCCCAATTTTTTTTAAATCAAATAAATAAGCATATTTATTAAAAACTCTCTCTAAAACGACCACCTGCATTTCCAGGTCTGATGGTCTTAAAGAGATCATATTTTCATTCTATTAATTTTATTGTGTACAAGAAGGCTATTAACGTCAGATAGAAAGTTAGCATAAACCCATATAAACCAACAGCAGATTTTTTATTATATTGATACCAGTAAGAAAACCAGTAAAATTCAATATAAACCAATACAAACCAGTAGAAAGCTCTGACATTGATGTTGGTTGTATGGGTATTAATTGATACCAGTATGAAAAACCCACAGAGATCAATAGAAACCAGTAAAAGTCAGTATAGACCAACAAAAATTCTATAAGTACCAGCAGAAAGTTTTACTGGTTTATATGGGTTATTTTGAAACCAGTAAGAAAAAAATCACAGAGACCAGTAAAAGTCAATAGAAAGTTATAAAATCTTATGGGTACCCATAAAAAGTTTTAATGGTTTCTATGGGGCATTTTTAGCAGGGATGTGTCTAGAGAATACACTAAAACTATAATATCCAGTCCTGGTGGTATAGATAAACATTTATGAAGAAAGGGAGATTTCTTGAATCAAATTTCAAAGAGATATAGCTATTTTTCAACAATTTACACGGTCTAGTCACGTTAATGTGACCTCCTGTAAAAAGCAAGGACAAACACCTTTCGCAGGAAGAGACGCGAAAGAAGAGGGTAGAGTAGGTTCTTGGAGGTTCAAAATAGGTCCACTGAAATGGTTCAGGCATGCCGAATCCAGTGCAATGGCCAGCTGCGCTAGGTTACGCGCATGAGGACCCATGGCGCTAACAATCCCATTCAGGTGGTCTTACAGATTCCAAATTGGGTTTACGTCCGGGGAGTTTGCTGGTCAGGGGAGTACGGTAAACGCATCCTGGTGCTCTTGGAACCACGCACGCACACTGCGAGCTGTATGACACTTCAAACTATCATGCTGGTAGTTGCCATCATTCTGAGGGAAAACAACTCGAATGTAGGGATGGACATGGTCCGCAAGAACAATTGCGTATTTCTGTTGATCCACTGTGACAACTACAGATCCTTTCGTCCTTGCTTTCGGACATTTCACGTCGTATACGCTAATATCTATCTGTCCGACAGCATAAACGTTTATTCATTGGAAAATGCCACCTGTCGCCACTCAATGGACATCCAGTTGAGGTACTGGAGTGCAAATTTCAGCTTTCGTTGCTGATGAACTGCTGTCAGCATAGGTGCTTTAACCAGGCAATCTCCTACTGAGGACCATAATCAGCAATGTTCGCTAAGCCCTCGTTGAGGAGACACTGTTGGTAGCCCCTTGGTTTATCTGGACGGTCAGATGCTCAACTCTTACACGTTTATTCTCCCGAACGCATCTCCGAAGACGTCGTTCACCAGTGTCATCTATGGCCCGTGAGGCACCGCATTTGTCACGTCACTGATTTTGGATAGTGCCATTTTCCCATGCACGGTATACTTTTACCATGGAGGCACAAGAATAGCTTACAAATTCAGCCGTTTCGGAAACGCTTCCACCCTTGAACCGAAAGCCAAAGATCATGCTCTATTAGACGGTAGTACAGTATGTTTCTTGATTCTCTCAGACACCCTTTACAAACGCTCCACTGCAGTGTTCTGTGACCTGATTTTCATTATTGGTTATCTCACATTCCCGTCGAAAGTAGATGGTGATCACATTAAATGTGACTGGAGTGGGCAAATATTATGATGCTTGAAGGACAAAATTAATATATTTCACTGAGGAATATTCAACATTGATTTTTCCAAATAAATTAAATTCATGTCAGAAATCTGAATGCGTTAATTTTGTGATTTACACTATCTCCAAGTTTAACGTACCTCACCCTTTTCCTCATATAATTATAAGATTAAATTTTTCAACTCAAGTTTATTTTCAAGGCAGATATTTTTACTTGAAGAAATGCTTACTGCATAACGAATATGCAATGGTTTCAAATCCTTCGATAAGTAAAGTAAAGGAAAGATGCGTAGTGGATCTACAACTCCTCTTTTGCTGTCTTTTATGTTACTTTTAGAAAGGCTGAAAAACATTTATAATATGCCTTTCAAACTACTTTTCTTCTTTGATTTAATTAAACGAATATTTCTACTCTTATTTTCAAATATCTATCGTCAATGAGATAACATACTCTGCTCAAAATGCAACAGCCATTCATTTAATTGACTATTAACAATATTAAGCATTCAGCAACCCTTATTCCGACCATGTTAACTTGGCGATTTTCGACGTACCTTTCCTCAAAATGTGATATAGATGCACGTTTGAAACTTTTTTGTGTAACTGTAGTCCACCTTTCTGATTATACTGAAGACAAATTCTATTAAATATGTTAGAAATCCAATTCAATTTTGGTTATCTTTGAAGTTTTTCATTTCCCAAACTGCCTTCTTATTTTCTAGAAAACTAAAAATGAGTTTAAACTCTAAGCAAGTTTTGAATTAATTTTTAAAATCAGTTAAAGAATTTCGTCCAGATTTATACTATATTTACGTAGCTTCAAAATCAGATAATTTCTCTGCGATAAATACTTATCCAAAACTATATAAAATTAGCAGTTTACAGAATTAGCAGTTTTTTTCCTGGAAAACATAGTATTTCAGAAAACTGGTAAATTACGTAAGATAGACCATGATGTTAGAAACATTTAATTTTTATTTAAACTAATTTTTCACGTTTTAGACTTTTGTTTGTGAACGTTTATAATTGTAATCAGTTAAAGATATTATTAATCTACAATTTTTTTCCTTGTTTTAACTGTTCGACAAACACAATCAAACATCAGCTTCTATTTGTCAGACCTATAAATGACATTGACCTACAATGTTATTCAATTTTATAATATTAAATACTAAATCTTAAAATATAATTGAAATTGTGCTAGAAGGTATCCAGTCTTGCTTTTGCTTATTTTTTATCACACATTAACTTACTGTAACTACGACATTCAGTTTAAAAAAAAAAAAAAAACATTAATGAAAACAAATTTGAATTTGTGCACAAGGCATTAAATTTTATAAAATTATGTCGTTAGAAGTTTTACTTTTTTTTTCCTTTTTGATTTTTTTCTAAACAAAATCTTAAAACTTTTTCTTGAAGTTGCAGAGATATTAGGAATTTTTGGAGCAAGAGTGATTTGGAGCAAGAGAGATGAAAAATGAGCAAACACCTTCGCCGGGAATCGAAACGGGGAGCGTAATGGCAAACCGCACATTGAGTTGAACAGTGTTAAACGAATGTCGCACACTGCGCATGCCCAGAAACAAATTTGGCGTAATTATTATGTTGGCGCGATTTGAAAAGAGGATAAATACGGTATGTGGTAGATGTACCGCCATCTGATTGTAAACAAATCCGGCGTTTAAGTCTTTCGTAGAGTATATGTGCAATGTAAAGGAATTACTGTGTAAAATTAGATTTTTTTCCTGTACTGCTCCAACAACTGGAAAGTTGAACGATACGATCAAGTTTAAATTCGATTGAAGAGTGCAAAAAAAGGGTAAAGGAAGTCAGCGGAAATGCAGATGCTCCAGTAGATAGCGCGAGCTTCAAACCAAATGCTATTGCGAGATTGCTTTCAGGTATGTATATATTTTCCCATTTCAGTAAATTTGATATGTTATATGTGCAATATGTGATATATTGTATTTTAACACATATACAGTTCATTAACATTTTTTAACATTTCCTAAATTTCTATATAATGTAGCATTAAGAAAGATGTTTTAAGAAATTTGTTTCCTTACTGTTTTAATTTTTTTCGAAAAGAAACATCATTTTCGAGAAACTTCAAGAAGAAAGTTATTAGCGTAATTTTATTACAGCTAAAACTGATGCAAGGTACTTGAGTCTTATCTCAAAATGTGCTGAAATGTTTTGGTTGAAGTTAATATAAAATAATGCAATGAACTCGTAATGTAATGAATTGTGGTATAACTGTAAAGAATTGGTAAAAATAAAATATTCTTAGCTCAAATTTACTTAACTCCTTATATTATCAAATATCTATTGAATAGAAAAACCTGTTGAAATATTAAATGTAACAAGTTCTATTTTTAAAAGGCAGATGATTGTACAGCATGTAGGAATTGATGATGATTTTTAATAACCCTAAAGTAATAGTAAAGTCAACAATAAAGTATATTTTGATGTATGTAATTTTCATCAATGATTACATAACATTGCACTTAAATATAAAGTATGCTTGGATTGTTTTCATGTATGCTATATATTATTGCAAATTAGTTCTCCATAAAATTGTATATTTCTGCTGTGAAAAAGTATGCATGCAATCATGCAAGTTGTAGGAAAACATGTACGTGTACTGCACATGTACCAGGAAGACAAGATAACAATTATGACTGTCAATCATCATTTGCTGACTGTATCTGTCAAGCTGACTACACAGACTATAGTAGCCAAAGATAAGTTGTAGAAAGTGTGTTTCAGAGTTGAATATATGAATTAAAGTTAGTAGGATAATTATTCTTAACTAAATAATAAAATTTAAATAAAACCCCTTATTTCATTTTTTATAAATTCTCTTATTATTATGATGTGATTTCACAACCATTGACCCTCTCCTATTGTTAAATAATTCATTCAGCACTGAACAACATATTATTTTGTATGTATGACCAAGTTATGATCTAAGATTTTTCAATACTTGAATCATCCTTTTAAATATTTTTATAAAATGATTTTTTTTTTAATTTCAGGCATTGGCACAGTGAATGGCAGCTGAAAAATTTTGACTCTTGTTTCTGAAAGTGAAATGTTAGATGTAAGTAATGATGTTTGAGACCCTTATCACACGGCATTTGTTTCACATGAACAACTTGTTTCGGACAGTTTTCCTGCCTGGTTTACTATTGAAAGAAAGACATGCAGTGTTTTCCTTCCTTTCTAAAAAAATTGCAAATTGTTCGTTTTCAATCAATCAGCTATCAGCTTGTTTGTAATGGGGAACCAGTTTCCCATGTTAACCCCAAAGTGATCTATGATAATTGGCTGTTGTGAAAAAGCAGAAAAATTGTGCCAAACAGTTATTCTTCCGAAACAAACTGATGTGTGATAGCATCCTTACTGTTAATAATACTGTGAAGCACTTAATTGTATGCTTTGCTAATGAATATGTACTAGGCAATTGTGGTTATTATGAAAGAGGTGAAATTTCAAATACAATTGTTTCAGTTACAATTATTACAGATATTATTTAATTTTGTAATAATGCTAATTAAAAATATGAATTAAGAAAATGCAAAAATTAGTATATAAGCATACTAAATAGTTCAGAGTAAGACTTGTACTTAATTTATAGTATGCACTCATTCACACATATGATGACTCGTACATCGATATAAATTTGATATGCTTTTATACTGTTTACATGTCTTCTATATTCAGATTTGAATCATCATCTGCCAACAAATTCAGTTAATCAGGCATTGTTGACCTTATTAGTTTCTTGCAGATGTGTGAACTTTGGAAACATTTTTAGATTTAGTGTAGTTTTTGTTTGCTTTTCAGGTTTTCACATAATATCAACTAGAAACATTACCTCTTCATTTTAAAGGTCAAAGAGATAAAACAAAAAAAAATAATTAGTTAATATCAAACCTAAAATGTTCCTTTATTACACAACTATTATTTAAGCCATCCAAATGGGCGCAATATTTTTATAATACTTTTATTTAATTTTCCAGTATATGTTATTGAAGCCATTCAAATCCCACTTGGGCATTTTCAAGCATATTAGTTGTTGAATATTATGTCTGACTGTAAACACACAGGCAAAGTATGTATAATTATTATGTAATTTAACCTATCTTTCCTTCAAATATTTCTTTAAAATTACACGAGACAGGCATACATTTGACCTTTGATTAACAGACTTAGTGTAGTCGCCATGACGGATAAGAAAACAGATGAATAATAGACCACCCATAATCACCAACATATAATGCAAGGATTTGAGAATAAAGATTGCTTATTAGCATAATAGTGCACTGAATATTAGATATAAAAATTATAGAACTGAAAGATTTGTCATGTATCATCTTTGCTTATTATTATATATATTGAAAATAAACAGTTTGCTTCTGCAACAGAATAAATATCGAGTGTCTTGAAATGTTTTGTATACCTGGAGCTTTACAGTTCAGTACATTATACAAAGAGCAGTCAGTATATATAATGATTATCAGGTCTGCACAGAAATTTTTAATGGAAAATTCTTGTGTATAGATTTAGTTCATATTTTGTATCTTGTGTACAGATTTAGTTGATATTTTGCAAGACATGGCAATATTTCAGACTTTTATTCTAATTATTGTGACAAAACAATCATTAGAAAATTATACACGTATGAAAATTATTAATATTACATTATGTAGCTTATGTTAATAATTTTCATACGTGTATATGTAATATTTTGGCAGGCACAGGAATGACCAAAGCTTGACAATATAACTACATCATAGGCCATGCATTGTTATGGCTGGATAGAAGGTTGCAAAATGACGACAAAGAAGGATTTAGCTTTTTTTAGATCCCACATCTTTATTCAATTCTCCCAGCAGATCATTTTGCCTTTAGATGAAATTCTCAAAATTACATATTCAATATTGATTTAAACTAAGTAAGATTAAATTTAGACTTTACGTCATATCTGCTTTAACAAAGGAAAGAACAAGATGGGAGGAGCAGCGGTAGAAGAAAGCAGTCTGACGAAAAATGGCACGTATTCAGCATGTGTACTAGCGGTTATATAACATGCCAGAATGTTCTCGAAAGTACTGGTCTAGGATAAGATCCTGAAACTGCAGTAAGTTAATTATAGGTTGCATGCTCGCGCAGAGCAGAGCCGCTGTATTTTCTATATTTTACATGTATATAATACATATTCTTTGTGTCTTGGTGAATACATTCTACCTCGCTGGCAGGTAACAGAAACTGACGATCAAAAGATTGATGAATATTTAATAATTTTGATGAGATTATCTAGGAGAGTAAAATAGTTTAAAACGTATTAAACATGGTTTTCCAGAATGTTTCCTAGCATAGTTTTTAATCTCAGACTAAATGATACACATTATCTGGAAGTTCATATTCTTTTGTCATAAAGTATGCTTTATTGTAATTAGTCTTAGGTTGTAAAGTTAAATTTATGAAAATATGATGAGTTAAAAATGTATTGCAGATATTAAACTAGATTTTTATATGCAATTTTGAAATTTTAGAGATCTTGCTTCATGTAATTATTTTTAATGTTTTTATTAAATTCTTAATTAATGCTATTATGCATGCATTAGAAAGTGAAATGAAATAATACTTAGGGATATCATTTGGCTGCATTCTGTTGTTTCTCAGTTAAACTATTCTGCATTCAAAAAAATTACTCAAGGATTCTTACGAATACCAGCTCAAACAGTTCCAAAGTATTTCTGCAAAATATACGTAATTACTTAAGAATTGTATCCTTTTGATAATATTATTTATTTAGCCTTTACAAGTTACTGCCAAAATTATTTTGGCAGTAACTTGTACTTGTTACAAAATAATTTGAATTATTTACAAAATAATTCAAATTATTTCGTAAATAATTTGAATTATTTTGTAAATCAGAAATCTTCGAGGGGATTAGTGTGTCTCGCATAGTTACCCTGGTGCCACACTATAACACTGAAATTGATAGATGTATAATTGAATGTTTAATCAAAAATGTCTAATTCCTCTTTTATGATATTTCAATAATTGATACTACTGAAACAAGAAATATTGGTACATTAACATTTTCTTAATATTCATTGTGTATTTGTTATGATGCATGTATTAATGTCATTACAAGTTAGCATTTGATAATGTTTGTTTCAACAATTTAGGGTTTGATGAAGTGCCACAGAGATTATCACTTAAAGAATGCGTGCAGGCCAACCACCAACACAAGATATTAAAAGAGCAATGAAAATGAAGATTTAACTATAAAGAAAAATCTGACTAATATTATTACTCATAACACTTAATTGTTTCATATTATTGTAAATTTATGCGAGTTTTCCTGTATTCTGTTTATTTTGCAACTTATGTTATTGTAAATTCATGTATGTTTTCATTCTTGCTCTGTCATGCATTTCATACTAATCGTTTGTTGTGCATATTAATTATATGTGTATATTACATCATTGAATTACTGTATTTGAATTTTAATAAACCTTTTTACCATTCAGTAGTACTTTTCCATAAAACCCTGAACATTCTAAACATCCCATATCACTAATCCTCAATTCTAAATAATATTTGAGTTTACTTAATTCATGTATTAATAACGAATTTGAAAAATAATACAATAGTGACATATTTTGAGGTAAAATAAATAATGCTCAATTGGACATTTTAAAATGTTTTTCCTTTTAATAGAGGAACATTTTTTAAGGATTTAATTATTAGTATTTGAATATTGTATTAATATATGATTAATTAGTATATGAATATATTCTGTGTAATGAATAAGTAAGGCAGTGAATAAATTTTGAACAATAATTTCATATGAAGAAATATGATCTGCCTGGGTTAAAAAATTAATCTTTAAATCCTATTTATGAGATTATATGACTGAAATCTGTAACCCAAAAGCAGTTAAAGCAACCCACCCCCAAAAAAGAAGACATTTTAAATAGTTTCTTCCAAAACTTGAAATGTTTAAACATTACACGACACTAAATTTCTAGTGAATTTAAAATACTCATTTCATTCAGTTCAGCTACTGGCCATTATATGAAATTTTCCTATATTATTAAAATGTTTCTCATGATTTTGCAAGGTGAAGACCACAAATGTTCTGCCCTCATAACTAATGATGATATAATAAGCATGAAGTAGACTTCAGTGTAAGGAATATGGAACTATATATTTTGCTCTTTGTTTATTAATTAGCTCACTTTTAAAAAATTCATATCATATAGTAAGTAGTCATAATTTTTCTCATTTTCTTAATATTTCATTGAAGTATTTAAATGTTAATTTAATTAGCAATACCTAATAATGTCAAATGCATATATTATTATACAGAATGGGATTCTGACCATAACACTCGGGCAAAGTGATATACATGTTAATTTTTCAACAAGTTTCTGCGTTATGCTTTTTACTCTCTACACAATGTTTAATTTTTAATTATTATTTTTTATTATTTGTAGGACCTTAGGTCCTACAAATAATAAAAAATAATAGTAATACCAGAAAGTGTGACTTTCTTATATTATCCAACAGGAGACCTATGTTCACATCTTATATTTTGAATTTACAGTTTTCTTTTGTAGATGACAGACACGATATATTCAAAAGAAATTAACATGCTGCTGGATATATGCATGTGTTTTTCATATTTACAGCTGTTGCATGTGATGTTATGTAATTGGGTAAAAAATGAAAGAATTAAGTTTATTGACACCAAAACAAATGCATACTTTGATGTAAAGGCTGCATAAAAATGAAAATGGCTAAATTAAAATAGTGAATTGAGGTTGTAGAGTTCTCATTTATTTTTATTAACCAGCTATTTTATGATAATTAGCTTCTCTTTCTTCCTTTCCATTTTCCTGCCAGAATGCTAATTTTGAGTGTATTCAAATGAGGTGAATTCATTTTGTTACTTTTGATTTACGCCATAAATGCTGGCTGATTCTGTATGAACAAGCTGTGCACTCTGTTAATTTGTGCGAGTTCTATAAAAGGGTTTTTTTACACCTATTCCAAACCTCTGTTGTAATTTCCAAAACATAACGAGAAGTCGCTTAAGTTTTCCAGAGTTCTCACACAGTATATATTACCAAAGTGGGTGAAACTAACTCGTATAAGGTGTAAGAAAGACCAAAAGGAGATTTATTAAATCAAGAAAAGTAATCGGTGGAAAAGGCATTTAATCTTAATAATGAAAAATCGAATTTTACACCAAATATTCAGACTTTTGTAACTGTTTTATATTTAATTAGCAAGAGTTAAAAATAAAAATTACCTTTATATTCATAACATAGGTTACATTCTGTTAATTTCCCATAAATAAACAAAGAATACATTGACAAAATCATTGTACTAAGCTATTTTGGTAAAATAAAATCTACTATTTTCATTGTACTTCAAATTTAGGTTGTTTTCATGAAATTATTTTATTAAACATTAACTTATACTTGATAATCAATCTTCAAGTTCGAAAATAAGTTAACTGTAATTGCATTTGTTTTATGATCAAATATTTTAATTTGGCATTTGAGCATTTCTAATGGCATTTCTTTTTCCGTTTGACATCTCTGCTCTGTTAAGGTTATAACCAGTTAAATTGTTACTGTGTCTCTGAAAAATCAACAGCATTCTTAAACACCATTTTAAAAATATTTCTGTGTGTAGTATTTTATCAGTAGAATTTTTCCTAAATAAATACAGAAGTTGTTATGAAAACATTTGAAAGTACATGTCTTGAATGAGAAACAGTATTCGTAGTGTTTAGTCAATTATGATATATTAACAGCTATCATAACTTTGCATGTATGTTGTATGCATTATACATATATATATGCATAAAGACCCAATTTTGGCAATGAGTAGAGCTGTTACAAAATAATCATGAAGTCTAATGGAACGTACTCCTCACACATACTGGGGGGGAATCAAATTTATGTACGTATTTGCCACTCTTAAAGAATTTTTGGGGGGAATTACAAATGTACCAATTTCTTATTAATATATAATCATTTGTTAATATTAAAGAAAAATTTATTTCTTAACTTAACTAAGCCAGCTAAGTCATAGACCGAAATATGTGTTTCTGCAGATATTCAGAACTTCCGGAACTACGAATACATTCACAGTTACAAAATATGTAAAATATATTTCTTTTAAATGCTTGGAATATTCGTAAAAATATCTAAATTCAAAGAAATGGTAAAATACGTTTCACTTGCAGATTCTTTGTTATTTATTTGATTATATCACCATTAATAACAATGTTCACCCCCCCCAGAATAAAAAATATATTGTTTATGTACTGAAGTCTTGGTTTGTTTCCCTTGACAAGTCAATTAATCTAACATCAATGACAATAGTTACCTTTTAAATACTTTTAATTTTGGCACTTAAAATGTTTGCATTTCAAAATAATATTTCTATGCAGCTTTTAAATAATTTTTAATGCAACAGAAATCTAAATAACTTCAAATGCTGGCTAAAATTCATTCCAATAATTCATCACTTTAAATTTCTGTTCCTTGCAGATGATACAGGAAAAACCTTTTCAAATAATATACTTCTAATTCTATCAGGAATTATTGATAAATAACCCGATGAAAAAATTGATACAGGCATAGATGGAGGAGATGTAAATAATTATTACGAAATAATGTGAAGTAATGTTTGCATTCAAAATGTAAGATGTTATACTTATGAAATTCTGCACTTCACTTTGGAACTGTACGAATTTTCGCTCAGAAAAAGACTGAAATTCAGGATATATTAGTTACACTTTTAAGGAATAAAAACAATTCAGAATTTACCATACGTTACATTCGTACATACGCAAAGAAACACGGACATACGTAAAAAATATAGCAAGTGTTTGCAAATAACATTGAAGAAATTTTACAATTCCTTAATGCTGTTTATTTAATTCTTTTAATTAAGAAATAAAAGCGCGAATATACGTTAACAAACTAAGCGGGAAAATCCAGTTTACATTACTGAGAATTACAACATGTAAACAAATTACATCTAAATAACGAATTATGAAGCACAATATATGGTAACAATTATTAAATGCACTGTTAGACAAATTAAAATGAAACATATATTAGAAAAATAAGCAAGTGCAATCGGTATGAACGTTAAAATAACTAATAAACAAAGTTCCACAACATTGCAGTTGTACACATCACTCGACCACACTCGACAGCCATGGAGATCACGAATGAGCTAGCGTAGGGTTGCTTTTAGTCGCCAATATTTCTTCCCGCGCCAAAGGTACAGCATCAAGCATGCGCAGTAAGCGAAATTCGCTTAACACTGTTCAACTCAATGTGCGGTTTGCCATTACGCAAACGGGGACCTCTGGAATACGCGCCCAGCGAGTTTTTAAATTCTTAAACACAAAACTTCTTTTACCATCTTTTTTTTTTTTTTTTTTGTATGTAAAATAATCTATCCCTTCCTTTAAAAAATACCTTATATTACGTACCTTACTCTTATGTCATCGTTTGAAGAATATGTATAAGAAAAAGAAAAGACCTGAAAGGTTATGATTTTAAAATGCCATGATATATTGTGCATCCAGTTGCATATATCACTTACGTAAAATACTTCTGTTGATGTAAATATGGTATTTTCTATTGAAGTTTTTGTATTTGATTGTTTTTACATTTTTCAGTTCCTCAAGTTAAGTAAACACACTCACCCGTCAACAAACCGTTAACATATTTTTCTGGAAAAAAAAGGAGTTGAAACAAAATTCAAAAACCTTCCAGCACGCGCTCTTGGCAATTTTACATGAGCGCGCGCGCGTCATATTTTTACGACATCCGTTATTTTACCGATTTTGGCACGAAAAACGACAGAAATGAGTGAATATTGATAATAAATTTGTTAAGAAATAAAATATTAGTCTAATTATTGAAAAATACAAATGATATCACATTCAAATACAAGTAAATTATTTTTAAGTTCTTATGTTAGTGAGATGGAATTGCAATGATGTATTTCATTATAGAAAATTTTAAATTTATTATTTAATAATTATACTTTAAAATCGAGGTAATTTTAATATTTTAATATTCATCCAAGGCAAGTGTAGACAAATAAAAACACCTTGGTAGGAAAAAAAGTAAGTTTAGCATTAGTTACTTCTGCAAGGGAACTTACTTCTTATTGGTTACAAAAACGCACTTGAACTAACTTTAATAATTAAGACACAATAACACGCCGAATAAATACTGATTCAGAAGTCAAACAACAAAAATCAGCGTTAATTTACAAAATTTTCACAGGACTAGTTTCGATGGTTTTACCGAACCATCATCTTCAGCTGCAAAACCGCAAATGAACAAGATAGGAAATAATGTTTAGATAATATAAGAAAGCCTGGACAAGAATAAGCAAGTGGCGCCATCTGTCGGCGAAACCAGAACTAAAACATAATTTCTCTAAAAGCCGAAGGCAAATTTGGATTGGAATGAGGATCGTTAACTAGAACAGAAAGATTTTTATGAATGTGAAATGCCTCTAGGAAATCCAGTTCTCCAATGGAAGATGTTTTTTGAATAATTTTGGCAGCAGAAAAATTGAAAGTGTGATTTTCGGACCAACAATGTTGAGCAACAGAAGACTTCTGTGTTTCCTTTTTTCTAACATATGCCTCGTGTTCTTTGACGCGAAATTTTAAGGCTCTCTTAGTTTGGCCAATGTCAATTAAACCGCACTGGCAAGGAATCCTATAAATACCCCAGGAATTCATATCCGGAATGGGGTCCTTGAGTATAGAAGTTGGAATTTTATTGGTGGGAGAGTAAACAACCCGAAAGTTAAATTTCTGCAAAATATGTGCAACTTTATAGCTAATTGATGGAAAGAAGGGAATGACAACAGAATTTTTATAATCTCCTAAAATAAGAGTGTAGCTTTTAGTGTGTTGAGATGAGAATTTTTTAACTGCTTGATTAATAATGTTGGGTGAAAAGCCCCTGTCAATAGCTATTGCTTTTAAATAATTTAGTTCTTCATCAAGGGCTAGTTTGGAGGAGCAAACTTGAAGAGCACGGAAAACATAGGAATAAAATGAAGCTAACTTTTGTTTAGTCGGATGACATGATTTAAAGTGTGGTGGAAGGCAAACCGATGAAGGTTTACGGTAAACTGTAGTACTGAAGTTGGATGTGTTACGTGTGACCAGAATGTCGAGAAACGGAAGAGAATTGCAAGTCTCAAGTTCAAAAGTGAACTGAATAGCAGGATGAATAGAATTCATTGTTGAAAGAACTCTATTTAAATCATCTTTATTACCTTCAAACAGGGTAAAAGTATCGTCTACGTAGCGGAACCATGCCGGGAAGTTTAAAGTTTCAAACAATTTTGATTCATAATAATGCATGTAGATATCAGCCAGGATGGGACTGAGGGGGCTTCCCATGGCTAATCCCTCAGTTTGCTTGTAATATTTATTTTGGAAAACAAAATGTGTTTGTTTCAAACAGAGTTGAGTGAGAGAAATTAGCTCATCAATTTCGATGCAAGAGAAATGAAATTCGCGAAGTCTGGTTTCTAGACATCTTAATGCACCCTCCACTGGGACATTGGTGAATAATGATTTTACATCAAAAGAAACCATGAGTAAATTACGAGGAGAAATGTTTTTAACCTTTTTTACAAACTCTATTGAATTTTTTATGGTGTAAATGTTATTGTCTAATAGATTGGACTTTAATATTAATATTGGATAAAATAATATTATATATATTATTTTATTTAATATTGGACTTTAATAACTTTAATATTTTTATTTATTTCTAAAAAATAGAAATAAAAGAAAATAAGGAATGAGAATCGCTATTGTTCTCCCATCCAAAGGTTTCCTTGTCTTCCTTTTCTTCATCAGATAATTCTTGAAAAGTCCGAACAAAATCAGCTGGTTGCATGTATTTTTTTCCCCCATGAAAACCGATATAAAATTTACAGAGCTAAATGTTTTCAAATTAAAATAATACACGGCAATTAATAATACAAACTTACAAAATATTTGAGAAAAAAAAACTATTTTCAGAATTTTCACCCACGAGCGCGCGCGTGTCGTAAATGTTACGAAAAAGCTGCCACGTAGCACAGAAGCCCAGTAGGAAAAAAATCAAATGACTTCCTATTGGCACATTCCATGATGTGGGGAAAGGTAGAAAGGAGGAATAGAAATGACCTTCAGACGTCTCAGCTTCGATATGCGAAAAATGTGCATTAAAAACTGAATTTTTCGTAAATTTTGCGCCTATGCACTAAATAAATGTAATACACTTCACTAAAATAAATGTCAGATTTTATAGCAAAAAAATTACCAATTCAGAAAAATTAGAACGAAGTAATTTATCGCAGATGCTTATGACAAACATATAACAGAAATTACAAATATTTAAGACTTGAGTTTATTATTAACGAAATCATATTTCATAATGCTGTAATATGCTTTATACATCGTATTACAAATGTTTACTGCTATTACCCGGGGTGAAAATGCACTAAGAAAGAAACAGATAGGTGGATAATAATAACAGGATAATAACCGAATGGTACATCACGAAGGTAAAGAAAGAATCAGAATTACATTAATTAAAAAGCGTTTCTGATGTAAGAAAATGCCCTTACGAACACTGTTTATTAATCTGCTATGCAAGACATAGCTGGAGAAACTGAAAGAGCATTAGAACGAATTGAAATTCACCCTTATGTTCGATCTTATATACGGAAGATGTTGAAAAGAAATGTTCCCCTTGTACCACATAAAAGAAAATGTGATTACGTAATGCAGGTAGTAATTTTCGGATATGACAATATGATATGAAATAAGCAGAAGGATTTCTTATTACTTTTAATAAGCCAAGATAAACCAATACAATTTACCATGGCAACTACAGTATTGGTTTACCTCAGAAGAGGAAGGAAGATTCTATTTTTAGATGCGATAATCAAGAGGAAAGGAAATTGAAGCTTAGGAAATTTAATTTGGAGCTAAGAGACTTGCTTGTACGAAAAGCTATCTAAATTCTAACTCTCAGCGCCATGCATTACATAAGAAGAATGGTTCGAGGTTCGCGAGTTCTGTTTTGTAATGGCAAAAGATAAGAAAGTCTACTAATCTAAGGAAACAAACCAGTTTTTACAGCTAACAATACAATAGAATTTTATCAAGGAAGTTATTCAACTAAACTCAAGAACAGAAAAACACACTGGACAGACTAAATGGATTATTTTTAACATGGGCTTGGAATATTTCATACAGAACAGGTAAATTCCCCAGCTAGCGATCAATATTATTTGGCTCAATAAACAAAAACAAATGAACTAAAATCCGAAGCTGGACTAAAACAGAATACCATGTAGATAAAATTTGATGTGGACATCATTATGACTTCCTTTTACGGTCCACAAAAATTATACACATTTTTCGTGCATTTCATTTCCATTTATTTCCTCGAATTTCATTAGAGATATATTTCTCATTCAATAAATTCAGTTTTACCTTCGCGGCAAAGCAAAAATAACGAAAACTTAAAATATCTTCATTAAAAATTGAAAAATACAGAAAAGCATGAAACACAAAATACAGTTAAAACAATTGATCCCACTCGCAAAATACACTGAAACAGCAGGAAATAGCTTAATTCTCTAAGTTTCAAATGTAAACAAATATAACTGCTCCGTTGGAATTAGTTGCAATTTAATAAGGTTTAAATTGTTGATAATTCTACAACTATTGCATGCAGATTAACTAAAGGCACAAAAATCTTAACCAGAACATCAAAACAATGTAATTCAATAATTTTTAAAGCAAAAAATGCAAAATTCAACAACATATAGATAAAAAAATCTGAGCTCACCGAGCCGAGTAACAGAGTGGCTATATATATATATATATATATATATATATATATATATACTTTTGGTGTGGCCAATTGGAACCAAAAACAAAATTACATGTTATAGCAGTCCCATATACAGAATTTCAACGTTCTGAGGCTACTTGTTTTGGATTTATGTGTATCTACATCCCTTCTGAATCCATTTTCAATCTATTTTATGATCGCTTTTGGGAAAACGAGTCCTATATCCTGTCCTTACGTACAGATGTGGTGCAAAAAACATCGTTAAATTGTATTCGATAGCGGTCAAAATGGATATTTCCATTGAAGTATGATACTCGAAATATTTCGCCATTACTATACTTCCTTTACATGGTATAAGGAAGTAGTAAATGGTACATAATCATACATCAAAAAAGTGAAATCGCAGATAGATAGGATGCTTGAACGAGTAAAGCTCACATGAGCTAGATCGGAAAACATAAATGAAATATACAATAATTCTATACAAGGAATTCAGCTTTTGATGACGAAAGATTGTAATCAGATTAACAAAATAAGCTGCATAAAACTAAGGTACTAAGGATTTAAACTAAACTGATATACTTTCAGTGAATTTAGAGCGTCATGAAGCATTTAAAAATTTGCAAATGTTTCAAGGACGTCAAAACGTGTATGTAAAATGACTGGTGAAGAAGCATTTTTTTTTTATCTAGATAATGAGAAAATGTGACGCTACCACGTCTCGCGAAAGTAATTATTATATTTTCTTTACTGATTCCTTGTCCATAATTATAGTTGTAAGTGCAGAGAATGATACAGAATCATATGATCAATCGTTTACTTAAATCAAATGACACATTTGATGCTTAGAATAATTTCTTGTTTAAAATGACTATTTTCTTCCTCGATTGCCAAATAACACTAGTTAGTCAATTCAATTTACATGAATATTCAATGCTAATTTTAAAGTTAGTAATTACGTATTATTAATTAATGAGTGATAAAAATAAATACTGTTATGAATTTTATTTCCATGTAAGTAATTTTAGCCATATTACATTTGAAAGTGTAATATATTTTGTATTATGTAACAGCAAAAATCTGAAGAGACAGAAGATGTGCCGGAAAAATAAGATTTCAGAAACAAGTCTAACATTGGGATAAATAACTCTTTCGCTAAATTGGCACGGTATCTTCAAGATTTCGATGATTTTAGAGGCTAATTTTTGTCGCCGTTTTGCTCGGATCTTTGTGTCACCATAATAGGTATAGTATTAAATAACTGTAATTGATCTCATATGCAGCTGTAACCGTATCCAACCCTAATACGCCTTCCAATAATTTTGAGAGTAGAAAGTACTATAAATATCGGTTCGATGCCTGTATAAATGTAATTGCTGCTGTAATTGAATAACTATAATTGATCCCTATATGCAACTGTACCATATCTCACAGTTATACGTAGCTTTAATCATATATGCTTTACAGTAATTTTGTGAAATGGTGTTGGAGATTTTTGGCGACCGGAGAAAAACATATACGCCCGGAAAGAGCATTAGTTCTTAGTTGTTCAGTTCAGCATTGACTGTTATTCAGTTCAGCATTGACTGTTATTCAGTTCAGCATTGACTGTTATTCAGTTCAGCATTGACTGTTGTTCAGTTCAGCATTGTGTTGTTCAGTTCAGCAGTGACTGATGAGTATTAAGATTTCCATGCGAGCTTTCTCTTTCAGATGCGTTTCGCGTTGCACGTCGTTCTTGGTTGTTTGAAGCGTAACTGCTCATTGTACTCTGTGATATTGAGAAACGTTATACGCGTATTTTGTGGAAATTTCCAGAACTGTAAAGCGTTTCTTTTGGCAAAATAAATTTTATTAAGCTGTCACTGGTTCTGTGTGCATTCAATATATTACGAACCCATACGCATGCAATATTCAAAAGTTTGTTGTGGTTTTTTAATCTTTCTACTGAAATTAGTACATTAATTTCACCGATTCATATTACGAAATGAAATACATTTTTAAAACATACAAGCAATGTTAGAAATCCTCGTCTGTAATACGTATTTCATTTTTATTTTGCTAGATTAAAGTGAAATATATTTAGTTTGCTACTAGTGCAAGCATATACATTATACTTAATTAACAAATTAAACATGAACTTCCTGCCTGTCAAACATTGGTAATTGATTCTCTATCAAAACAAACCTATCAGGTGCTTTGTCAATATTTGCTTAAGGTATTTATTTGAGACTTCAAAGTACATTTCTTTAGCTTCAGGGAAATACTTAAATTATCTCTAGCAATATAATTTCGATATTTTCATGTAAGCAAAGGCGACAGAATACTTGAGTAGACAATTTAACTTCAGATTCCATTTCGTTGCTGTAAAGTCAATTTTGGAAGTTTTTTATTATTATTATTATTATTATTATTATTATTATTATTATTATTATTTTTAATTTGCATAACTTTTGCGGTATTTTTTGAACGTCTACTGTTATCTTCTATAGACTTTTATATAAATATTTTATTTTTTGCACCCACTCTCAAGAAGCTTTATTTGTTTGTTTGGATTAATGTATAACCACAGTTTCTGAACGTGAATTTTGATTTTCAATCGATGGTTTTTAGGACTATGTTTTATCATATTATCATTTGCTATATATTATCATATAGGAAAAACAATTGAATACTATCACATATTAAATATTTTAACTAATTGCTAAAGGGCATTAGCACAGAAGGGCTATTAATTTCATTTCGACATTTTGCTTTGAAAACTTTAAATGACGGTTCACTTTTCAAATTGTTGCCAAAAAATATTACAGTCCTGTATTATATTTAAATAAATTAAATAATAAAGAATCTGTATAAATGTATGTATGTTTCTCGCATTGTGATAAAACGACGGTACCTATAACCATCAAATTTTGAATAACGTACGTTTCCACCCGAGTATGGACATCTGGAAGCAAAGATTTGGAATTTGTTTTATTATCTGTTTCATATTTTGTAAAACTTTGACGATTTTTTTTACTACGAAATTCAAAGATTTCAAAGCGAGCAATGGCAATAGTGTGTGTGTGTGTGATTATGGCAAAGCCTCGGGGACTATCTGCCAAAGAGGAGGGATGCCTTCGTGGAGGACTTTCTAAGGGAAACTGGCTCGTATACACGTTACACATGGGGAAAACCACGAAAACGCCCATGCAGCCAGCCCGTTCGCGGGATTCGAACCTCGGACCGAACTACCAGTGTTCAGCGACTTTACTGCTCGGCCGCTGTTGGGCCGAGCAATGGCAACACTGTACGAAAAAAAAAAAAAAAAAAAAAAAAAAAAAAAAGCATTTTTATCTCCAGCGCGCGTGTCCGTGTATCGGAAATTCTAAAGATATGCTCATTTTAAAATTATTTTGCGATATTGCTGTTGAACTGAATTTTATGGTTTATGTGAGAACCACATGATATTAAATAAATGAAGATAAGCCACAAAACATTTAATAAACGCCCCTTTCTGCTTCATGTAAAATCTAAAATCTTCCAGATTTTGTCATTATTTATATAGGATACTTTCTTTATATGTAACTCAGACACTGAATATACAAATTTGGTAATGTATTTAATATCAGGAAAGTATAAAAGACATGATCCGAATTGTATGTCGGATAATAAGTATAAAGGAATATATAAATATAGTAACAGGAAAATATAAAGAATTTCTACAAAGGACATAATCCAAATTGTATGTCGGATTATGTCCACATTTTAGATTTTATAAAGAACACTTTATAGGATCTAAAATGTGGCACTAAGAAATATCTCAGTTTACGATAAGGTATTTTTCTTAAGAATTTGCGGATTAGAAATAAGTGGGAAAACAGAAAGGAAAATGAAAGCTTTAAAAAATGTACTGATTATTGACTATATCTGAAGGATGATAGTTCATTTCTCTCTGAAAATAACAGAATAAATATTTTATATTTTCATATATTTGTTTGAATTTTTGTCGTTAGCTTTAGATTCATGTTAAAAATATCATTTTATAGGTATATGTGTTACGTGTTCTTTATCCTCTTTTGAGACAATAGCCTGCAGTTTGTTCTTCTGTTTGAAACACTTTTATTCATAAATTTATATTGGAGATCATTTATATTGGATTATAATTTATATTGGAGATTATATTATTATTTTCTGCTAACTAATATACATTGTTAAGGGTAAGCGTAACACGATTTTACTATTTTTTCGATGAGAATAATATGCGTGTATATGTGCGTGTGGATTTTTCGTCTAATATAACTCTCATATGAAGCATCTAAAAGTTTTTCTTTTGCGTATTTAAACGTTCTACATTCATATGAAGATCTGATTAGATTTGGTGTCAAACTGCACAACCGGAACGTACATGAAGCTCATAAATGATTTTAAATGACACCGGAAATAGTACTTCCGCTCATAACAATTTATAACGGGTAACCAGAAATGGTAATTAAGTCCATAAAAGTTTTAATGCAAAACCATATACAATATGGTCCGAAACTTTTCAATTTTAGGCATTTAAGACTTCTTCATTAATAGGAACAATGAATTATATTTTGGCTAATATTTATAAACCGGAAATGATACTTTAATTGAATATCTGAATAGATTTTCGTGAAAATATATATAATGATTTGGCACTTAGAACTCACAATGTGTTTCAGAAAAATATATTACATTTATAAGTTATAAATGTATTCTTACCACTATGGTATATACAAAGATATCATTATTAAGATGAACTCTCGTTATGAAGCGATTAAATGTATTAAACTCAATTTGATCCCCGATTTTGCTTTCAGTTTTGTCTCAAATCACTTTTCAAATAAAACAACGTTACCACCAAATGATATTGCTATGCATTATTTTCCAATGAAACAGTGCAGAAAATATAAATTATATAGCGAATGTAAAAAAAAGGTATTGCAAAGTTTAATATTCTATTGGAAATTTTAATATTGCTTTTAAAGATTGCCATGTTCTTCACTACTCTGGCTACAATAAAATGTCGAGAAACTTAGTGAACTAAGTAGCGACTTATCGCTGTGCTCAAGTAGACAGCGTAGACTAAGGATGGTTAAAATACCCTTTTATTCGCAAAAATGATAAAAGATGCCCCCCTTCTCGGGCTTACAGGATAGCCTAACTCGGGCTTTTAAATCAGAATAAGAAAAGAAGAAACTAAACTATTACTAACTAAAATAGATTCAGCCAAAGCAAGACGCAAATATTTAACGTAGTTGGCTCTTAAATTTAAATTAGTCGGCGAATATAAACAGGTACGTGAAATACGACGAAGCTTAATAGATTCAAGAATGAAATAGCTAGATGGCAAACACGCACCACAAAGAACTCCTAAACACTATCTCTCTTGAAGAGTCGAAGCAGAACTATCTCGATGTAAAACTTAATGTAAATACTACTCCTAACTCATTTACATTCAACGAGATTATAAAAACTCATTATGGTAGGGAGTTGTAAGTGGGAAACAAGATGAAAGGGAAGGGCTCCAAATTAAAAATAACTGTGTAGAGACATTAGGTAATTTCGAAGGAGGATAGATGAAAAATGAGTAACGGCTTCGCCGGGACTCGAACCACGGGCCTCTCGAATACGCGCCGAGCGTACTGACCATTACACTACGAAGGTATCCCAAGGAGGCGGGAAAAATATCTTATATACTTCCCCTTTTGAATGGCGACTGGGTATTAGGGAACACTATCGCCAAATTCTGGGGGTGGAGAATCATCTTCCACCAGCCTTTTAGTTCTGCCTCGCTGTAGAGCTATCAGGTTATTTGGAAGCTGGAGACATGAAAAACGAGCAAAACCTTCGCCGGCACTCGAACCACGAAGCTCTCGAATTCGCGTCGAGCGTGCTGACCACTACAATACGAAAGCATGCTAAGAAGGCGTTAGAAATACCTTATATACTCCCCCTTATGAATGGCGACTGGGTATTAGGGGATTCAATCGCCAAATTCTGGGGCTGGAGAATCATCATCCACCACCCTTTTAGTTCGGCCTCACTGTAGAGCCATCAGGTTATTTGTAAGCAGGAGACATGGAAAATGAGCAAAGCCTTCATCGGCACTCGAAAGACAAAGCTCTCGAGTTCGCGTGAGCGTACTGACCACTACAATGCGAAGGCATGCTAAAAAGGCGGGAGAAATACCTTTTAAACTCTCCCTGGGGATTAGGGGACCGAATCGCCAAATCCTGGTGGTGAAGAATCATCATCCACCACCATTTGTTTTTAGTTCGGGCGCCACTCTAGAGACATTAGGTTATTTCCAAGCAGGAGAGATGAAAAATGAGCAATGCCCTCGCCGGGACTGGAACCACGAACCTCTCGAACATCTACTTTGTTCTCAAATATGCGTCGAGCGTTTTGACCACTACACTACGCAGGCATGCTAAGAAGGCGTTAAAAATACCTTATATACTCCCCCTTTATAAAATTAAAATACACCTTATACGATCTTATGCCTTTTTTGTTGAATTTTATGTGGCGTGAATGATAAGAAGGTGGTGTTTAATAAATATAAAAAGCTAAAATGTCAAATAAAAAAGTTGATCTCTTATTAAAACAACGGAAAATGGATATTTTGAACTCAGAGATGACTGAAAATTGTATGGCAAAATTTAATACTCTGCTGATAATTGCAGTGATGCGCTACATTTAAAAATATTTAAATGCTAAGGTATAGATTTTTGATTTCGAAGAGTTATATACCCAGAAGCTATGCTACTTATAATTAGCATTCAGCCATAAAATTCGTAAACAAATCTTTTATTTATAGATGATATACCGGAAGTGATACAATACTTAATGTTCGTTGTATTTAAAACAAATTATTGGCTGCAGGTAATTGTTGGTCACACCAGAATTAAAAAAAAAAAATTGTATTTTTACCAATTACGAATTACCTCCTTGTACGAAGTGAAAGGTATTGTAATCATAAAAAATTCCAGGTACCATAATTCAACGCAAAAGGTCCATTTTGACTGCCATTGAATGCAACTTAACGATGTTTTTGTGTGACATCTGTACACAAGAACACAATAAAGGCACTTTTTCTCCAAAAATATTATGAAACTGATTTAAAATGGATTCAGAAATGATTTTTTCGTGGCGTCTCTACGTACGTATGTGCGTATATATAAAATTATCTCGCATACCTCAAAAACCAGTAGCCTCAGAACGATGAAATTTTGTATATAGGACAGCTGTAGGATGTAATTGTGCCCCTCCCTTTTTGGTGGCAATCGGCCACACCAAAAGTATATATATATATATAAATGTATACGCACTCTGTTACTCGGTTCCGTGAGCTGAGCGTTTTACTTCGTATATTATGGTAAATTATGCATTTTTTGCATTAAAAATGACTGAATTATGTTGTTCTTATCTTCCAATTAAGGTTTTTATGCTTTTAATTAACCTGCATGCAGTATTTGTAGAATTATCAAAATTTAAAAGTTGTTTAAGTGCGGCTAAATCTAATTTTTTTTACCATAGCACCCATATTTGCTTACGTTTGAAACATAGCAGAATAGTGGATTTGTTGCCAAACTAAAGAAACTAAGCTTCGCAACAACATCTTTTGCTATTTGATTTGTCTAATTTCTTTTATACATCATTTTAGATTTATTATAGTATTTGAATAGAACACGTAGCAACGATTAGAAAATTCCTCAGATGATATATTTTTGGGGCATTATAAAATGATTGAGATATAACGCTGTCAAGTGAACCTACGCCAGAGTGTCGCTATGGTAAACAAATAGAGTGAATTTTCAAGAATGCATTTATTTTATTGTGGTTTATGCGCTATCGACGAAGCCGATTTAATTCAATTAAATAAGTTTAAATAAAATGCAGGAAAAAATGCGTATAATTTAATATTCCGTGCAAGGAAGTCATGAGGTGTACACATCAGATTTTCTTATTTAAGTTACGTGATCCCTCGTAATTTTAACTAAAGTGACTTTTTTAGAAGTAAATAAATAAGTGTTTTCGGATACGTAAAAAATGATTTATTAATTTATTTTACAGAAAAACGGATATTATTATTTACAGAAATTATTTGCAAAGATATATATATATATACATATAGAACTTATTTACAGAAAAACAGCAAATAAGAGCACTATGTTTTTTAGATATTAGTAGAAATAAGGCAGGTTGGTTAATATTAAAGTTAATTTTATCCCGTATCTAATACTAATCTTTTAAAATATTTTTTAACCAGAAATATTACTGAGTTTGCTTGTCCTTACTAAGTCAGGAGTTTGCTTCTCCTTACTAAATCAGGAGTTTGTGTCTTCTTACTAAGTCAGAAGTATGTGTCTCCTAAGTCAGGAGTTTGCTTCTCCTTACTAAGTCAGGAGTTTGCTTCTCCTTACTAAGTCAGGAGTTTGCTTCTCCTTACTAAATCAGGAGTTTGCTTCTCCTTACTAAGTAAGGAGTTTGCTTCTCCTTACTAAATCAGGAGTTTGTGTCTTCTTACTAAGTCAGAAGTATGTGTCTCCTAAGTCAGGAGTTTGTGTCTCCTTACTAAGTCAGGAGTTTGTGTCTAAAGAAGTATAAAAGTTTGGATAAAATCATTTAATAATTCTGACAATGGCGAAATTAAAATTACTTAAATATGTATGACTCACTAATGATTACCTGAATTTAATAAATAAAAGATGCCCTCTTATCTGTTAAAGAAGCTTTAAGAACTAAAAGCGAGTATTAATCCTTCCTGATAAAATCCTTTTTGCATTAACTCTTATTTATAATTTACATTTTCCAAAATGGCTTGCTGAGATATTATGAAATAAAATTCAGATCATACATTTATGCATCTATTCTGAGCACTTAAGAACGATTTTAATTTATGTTCTATATGAATTAAAATTAATGGAGAACACGCAAGCGATAGGTTTAGTTAATTAGTGTTTATAATTATGAAAGTCACAGTATTATATTCAGTGTTAGGTGCGGGCTGTTAAGTAGTGACCTTAAACCTTTAGTTTATTATGTTTTTTTTTCTTTTTTGGAACGTGTTACATTTACTGTGTTATTATGGTCTAGACATGCAATCAATTATCGTCTGCACTAGTTCAAAATCGATAACTCATCACTTCATTGCGTGCAGAATGGAACTGAAAGATTTTCTGCAAAGAAAAGGTGTTACTCTCACGCAAAACATGGTTTGGCCTTCCCATAGCTTAACAACATTAGCCTTTTTTGAAATAACGGATGCAAAAGTACAAGCGGAAGCCATTTTTAGAAGTTACAATGAAAAGTAATTAGATGTTTCGTTTTTTTCCCGCTTTTTAGAACAATAACGTAAATTAAGAATATTGTTTCCTCTAAAAATATTTCTTGAATACGCTTGCTGGAAAGCAAGATTTCATCAAATTACCTTTTCTTATACGCTATAAATCACAATTTCATAACTAATATTTCCTGTTGTTTAAATATAGCTAAGAATGTTTGCAATCTTCTAAAAGAGGTATGAAAAAAAAAAAGGAAAAAATATCTGAAAGCTTTCAGATACCTTTATTTATTAAATATGATATTCTTCGCACTTAAACTCTAAAATTCAGCTCAACAGCAATATCGCAAATTAATTTTAAATGAGCATATCTTTAGAATTTGCGATACACAGTCTCGCTTGCTGGAAATAAAAAAAAAAAAAAAGTTTTCCTTTCTACAGTGTTTCTATCGCTCGTTTTAAAATCGTTGAGTTTGTTAATTAAAAATTCGTTCACGTTTTACAAAATATGAAAGAGATATTAAAAAAATTCCAGACTCACAATTTGGGCTTCCAGATGCCTATATTCGGGTAGAAACGTACTTCATTCAAAATTAGATGGCTCTAGTTACCTTTGTTTCATCAGAATACGAGAAACATATATATATTTATGCAGATTCTTCATTATTTTGTGGGATCCTCACTTGTGTATTTCTCAGTTATTGTAGAAAGTGAAGAATCTCAAGCGAATCTCAAGTGCTAAGCGAATAATCGCTTAAGTTCGTGTGACAGGTGACAGGTGACGGAGGACGGGGTTTAACATAGGTAAACAGGCGTGTGTCCCACGCCCTCCCCTATCTAGGAATAACAACTCCCTGGGGCCCCGTGAGGCTGCCTCGGGAGTTTATAATACAGATCTAAAGATCAATACATGGCCAAACAGGGCCTGAGGATTATTGTTTGACAATGGTTGCGTGACAATAACTTTGTGGGTGTGCATGGCTGTTGGAATAACACAGATACATAAAATTATACAAAACAAATACAAGAATAGATACATATACAGGCAAAAACAAACAAATTCTAACAGATACGAACATAAGGATGCATTGATATTAAGATATATATGAAGAGAGACACATATGTAAGATACAAGAGTAAAAACAAGAGTAATAAATACTTATAAAGTCATATGTGTATTGCTGGTATCCTTGGGGTTGCAAATGTGCTGTGAGCACTTAAACACAGAGATGAAGCTATTAGTACCGGATGTCGAGTTATGGTGCCAGGAGTTAGTGTTAGATTTCGCTGAAAGTACAGTCTGCACTATAGTTCAAATTTGCAAGAGTTCAGGCTACACTAAAGTTTAGTGTACACTATGGTACTAATAGCACTAAATTTGGAGTTTGGCACAGTCACTAAGTTTTAATGCAATTGCTATAGGTTGGTACAGTCACTACAGCGCAGACACTATGTTAGGCACAGTAATTTCAGTGCCTAACATAGTGTCTGCGCTGCAGTGACTGTACCAACTTATAGCAATTACTGTGACAAGAAACAACAAGGTGGGAGGGTAACTAACCCTTTATTATTCCAATACCATTTAATAGAACTCCGTCTTGGAGTGTACAATGAAAGCCGACACTTGGGCTTGAACTTAAAAGATTAATAAATAAACTAAAACTAATTGTAAACTAAAAGAGATATAGCCGAAACTATCAAGATTCTAACCGAGCTGGCCCCTTAACTCTATTTGACTACGAAGCTATCAAAGGCCTGAGTACGGCCGAGCGTAATAACAGCTTTGAGAGAGAATAGCAAAAATGGCAGACGCGCGCAAATGAGAAACTCTGATTCTCTCTAACTCAGCAAGTAGAACTTCGCGGTTTAAATACAGCTCCTCCTCATTAAGTATTCAGACGTGTTTCTAAAACTACGTTCTGGCCGGAAGCCATAAGATTTGATAGGAAAGAAGTTTAGCTCAAAATTAAAACTGTTAATAAAAATAAAATAACCTTAAAATTTAATTTCTTTCAATATAACGCAGGGCGATAAGATTTGGTGGCAGCAATTTGAAAAGTACATCAACGCTTATATTTAATCTACAAAACATGGCAAAACGAAATTAATAGCCCTTCTGTGCAAATTGTCTCTTTGGACTAACAAAAATAATCCTCCGTTGTTGTTGTTTATGAAATTAAAGTATTTTATTGCTCCTGATGTTCAATAAAATTACTAAATTTTTGATCCCATGTTAAACTGGAAACGGTGCCATTAAAGAGTTTGAAATGAAAAAAAAAATATTATTAATTTAGAAGTAAAACTAAATATTTTAAGTATTTTGAAATTTAATATACGTTTATATTAAATTTCGCAGTATTACAGTGAACATAATTGATAACCTGCTTTCTTCGGATTAACTAAGAAAATAAATCGTTTAGTTACATATCAGGTAAAATTGATAAAAAGTATGGAATTCAACACATATGACCGTTCATTTTTATATATAATAATTATGGAAGCATAGAAGAAGAATCAGCTTGCAGTCGCCGTCGCTGGGGAAGAAGGCTCACAGATGACAAAACATGAACTTGACGAATTTCCAATCTTTATTTTCAAGTATGTAAATCATCTGCATAGATGTTTATCCAATCATATTGAAATCCAAGGCATTTCTATGATTCAAACATAATGAAATACGATAAATTGCTAAGTACACTGCGAATTTCTATGAACGTTTACGGCATTACCATAATTATCAAAAGATGTTTATAATGGCATATACCACGTGCCTTAAGTTAAAATTGTCCTTTTTAATCGTAAGTACGTCATTTGTATGTAAATGAAGTAAGAACAGAGTCATGAAAAATGAATCCTGTCAGATTAAAAACCTAATGGCTCTTGCATTAAACATTCAAGCGTCTCGCTTCCTCAGAAATAAATTAGCGAAATTTGTTAACCTCATAGAGAAATCCTGTGAATACAGTTAAAATATCTCAACAGCACTGCACAGAAATATTTTGGGTGACACCCTCAGGTTTTTCGTAATGTTTTGAAGTATAGTAAAGATGAGGAATGCAGTGAGAAACTTGATTACTAGGCAATATGTTTAAGGTATTTTTATATCATTTTTATAAGTGCTGGTTTAGAAAACAGCATTAATCTTCGCAATACTGCAGAATATATTAATCAATTTATCCATATCTACTGATAAGTATAACATAAATTTGGACAGAAAGTAAAATAAAATTAAAACCTCAACCTGTGTACATTTAAATAAAATTCCCTACCTTATGAAATTGCAACTAACCTGTATATACACGGAAGCATATATATATATATATATATGTATATACAGAGTCACAAAAAAAAATTCTCCGATGTACTAACCTCAAGCAGTCTAGCCAGTCAACCAATAGAAATGAAATTTCTGACATTGCTATTTCAAAGTATTTCGTTGAGATTGTGATGATTCAGAATAACAGAGATTTCACAGTTGCGGGTACAGTGGAAATATTTAGAAATTTTTCAATAGCAACAACAACCTTTGCAGATGATATTGCATTACATGCGACAACAATGTCACAGGAGGAATCTGTGTATAGCTTGACGTTTTATGGCACCTTTTAATTCTGACAAATCTCATGGATCTGATGTGTATACCTTATATTTCATATAATCCGAGAATCATAAGTCCATTGGATTGAGGTTAGAGGATTACAGAGGCCACGAGAAAGAAAAGATAGGAGAGTCGACAATATCTCCAAAGGGCTATTGCAGCTCCCGCCGAACACATGTGGTCAAGTGTGGAGGAGCTCCAACTTGCATTCATGCAATGTCGTTAACGATATTTCGCTGCTGCAGTTCTGGAATTACGTAACTCTGCAGCCAAACAGGCGACAGAACAATTCAGCTGGTGGTAAGTAGCATTGTTGTACATCTAGAACTTCTTGATGGAGCAAGTTTTCATACTTCTGGTAGTAACCTCTTTGGATAATTGCGAACAGAGAACGAATATACTTGCAATACCGCACAAGACAATCAGTTTAGCTTCCTATATAAAGGCGATGGTGATGCAGGCGACAGAACAATTCAGCTGGTGGTAAGTAGCATTGTTATACATCTAGCACTTCTTGATGGAGCAAGTTTTCATACTTCTGGTAGTAACCTCTTTGGATAATTGCGAACAGAGAACGAATATACTTGCAATACCGCACAAGACAATCAGTTTAGCTTCCTATATAAAGGCGATGGTGATGCAGGCGACAGAACAATTCAGCTGGTGGTAAGTAGCATTGTTGTACATCTAGCACTTCTTGATGGAGCAAGTTTTCATACTTCTGGTAGTAACCTCTTTGGATAATTGCGAACAGAGAACGAATATACTTGCAATACCGCACAAGACAATCAGTTTAGCTTCCTATATAAAGGCGATGGTGATGCATCGTGAGGATTTTCGTCAGCCCAGTGAATACAGTTCTTGGAGCTTACGTTCCCAAAATTATGGAGGTATGAGGCGTAATAACCACCTTCTATCTTCATCATATCTGATGAAGAAAAATCCGCTCGCAAAATCCAAAAACTGTTTCGTCTCCATGTTTCAGTATCAGGATATGCAGTAATTAAAGAAGGTAATATCCGCAAGAAAGAGCGTGGAAGTTTGAGGGTTGTGGTTTTCAGTGTATCTAAATTGCCGGCAACAATTTTTGCAGTATGCAATGGACTTTCAGTAATCGCCAACGACTTCAATAGGAATATATGGTCGTCTGAATCGTGGTCTAATACACATGCATTGAGTTTCGTCAAATATTTTTACCAAATCATGTACAATTTAACGAAGCATAGACCTCGCTTCAGCTTAATAGTATTGAATCGACAGCATTTTCAGTTGAAACAGCTTTATCAATTGACCTCGTTGTTTTCCTGTAAGTGCCATCTTGTAAGTATGTTCGAACACCTGAATGAATAAACAATCTTCCCGCGATATTTATTAAAGGATAATTAACTCCTTGCGTATGGTGTTCTGTGATTACGCCTTTTAATGTCTATCCCTGTTAATGATGTGAATGATGCAAAGTGAGTCAATACACCTCCTCTCTGTGTTGTGATTGGTTATTTACAACGCTCTCCTTTGCAAATGTTTTAGACCAGCAATTTTTTTCCTATGTGTACCGTTCTAGCGTCATTTGTAGTTTTCCAATGTGCTAATCAGCTTACACAGGAAAACAATTGGCGCTGTTATTCGATAATTTCGAAATTTATTTTTACTGTAACTGTAACCGTGAGAGCTATATTGTTTTAAATCACCAAAATATCGATCACTCACCTTCAAATAACAATAATTAAATTTTTATACGTACCAAAAGTACATATATAAAATATGTATATATGTATATATTAATTTATATATGTATGCATGTATTAAGATAATTTATATCTCAAACAATTTTCAAAATTATATATCTTATTTTTTATATACTTTTTTAAAACTTACAAGGTATTTTCTCTCTCCTTCCAGTATGCCTTCATTGCGTAATTGGAAGCCTACTCGGCGCGTATTCGAGAGATCCAGGGTTCGAGACCCGGCGAGGGAAGTAGTGCCTTTTCTTCACGTCCACTGCTTCAAAATAATAATAATAATAATAATTCTACAGTGTCACCCGAACCAAAAGGTGATGGATTTGGCGATTGGCTTCCCGAATCTCCATTCGCCCTTTAAAAGAAGATGTATATAATGTATTTTCGCCCTCCTTCTGACATGACTTCGTGGTGTAAAGGTAGCACATTTGACGCGTCTTCGAGAAGTCCAGGTTCAAGTCCAGGCAAGAGCATTATTTATTTATGATGTCTCCTGCGTAAAAAAATCCTTAGGGCATCTACAACATATAATAAATACATATATTTGACGTCATTCGTAACGTTATTAATTAATAACTTCTAAACCTTCACTGTTATTAATAAAAATATTTCTAATTGAATGAATTGCATACTTTGATGAAGAAAAATATTTTGCACTGCGTCTAACATCAAGATGGTGATATTTTTATACAAATTATTTTAGATTCTTTTTTTTTTTTTATAATTCAAGATTTAGCTAGCATTAAATAACGTAGTATGTGAGTAATGATGTTGTAATTATTCTGATCAGAATTGATGGGTAAATAATGATGATTTAATTCTTCTAACCAGAGCTTTTTTATAATTACAAATTTTTGCAATGCATAAAGTATTACTCAAATTTTCTTTTCCCTCTTGCGTTATGAAAAATTTTTCTATTTGCATTAAGAAAAGAAATAAAAGCAAAAGAAAACACATTTAACCAGCACATATATAAAAATGCAATAAAAAGTAAGAAATTTTACAGCTGTTTTATATATAAATGCGCAAGTTCTTGAAATAAAATATTTTATAAAATAAACTTTTGTTTAAAATGCTTATGATAATTAATGCCCCAAATAAAAAATAATTTATCATATACTTTAAAGATAACAATAAATAAATAAATAATTATGTTTATAAAACTCATCTACAATTTCATATCGCGAATAATAAAAAGTTACAGAGCCCATGATAAGTTAAAAAGATAATGAATTTATACATTTAACAATGCAATAAAATTAATAGACTTCATTATTTAGACGACCGACGCTTTTATTGCACCACTCAAAAGCAATTTTTCAGACATAAACGCTGCTTTAGACTGAAACATTTTTTTAATATAGAAAATCGCTTGATTCTTACATTATTATTATTCTTATTTTAAAAGAGGGCTGAATATTTGTTTCATAATTTAAGAAATTTTAAAACTTAATGCCTGAGATAAATTTATATATTGAAATTTTAAAATCATAAACTTCGAAATCGAAAAAATCGAGCGATTTTGAGACATTCGTCAAAAATTCACAATATAAATTAAAAATTTAAAACGAGTTTGATTGAAAAGATTTTTTTTCTTTATATTCGATGATGCAAACAGTAAAATTCTGATATATTTAGCTTATTAGTTAAACGAAGACATGTGTTGACAGTCGCTTACACATCAAATTAAAAGAAATCTTTCAAACTTTGAAAATAATCCTTTATCCGACTGCACTGTCATCGACCAACAGTTATCTGTACAAGGTTTGAATTTGGTACTTTACTAAAGCGTAGATTAAAAATCATGACAAAATTTAAACTATAATGAAACCTCATGTGGGAATAAAGCTTTACAATAATTAATTTTAAGCAGCTAAGGAAATATTAAGGCAAAAAAAGAAAGTTTACAAATGTGTTCCTTAATCTCAAAAATATTATTCAACGATGTTAAAGAGCACAAATAAAAACCATATTCTAATCAGATACTTTCAAAGATACATATTGTCGCCAAGCCCAGAATAATATTGAAAAATAAAAAACAGTAAACGTTTCTTTCACCTATTTTGTCGTTGAGAAACAATAGCCTTTTTTTTTACATAAAAACGCAGTCAAATTAATACCTGCAACAAGAAGGTGTGATGTGCAAGTCATTCGGAGAGCAAGTTTAGCTTTCTGTAGCTGAGGAAATATTACCAAGGCATAAAATGGCAAAATTTAACATTTTTCTAAAATATTTTCAATGATATGCTTGCACAATTTTAAAGGGAACACGCGGAGATATACTGACGAGTTAGTTATTATTTTTCTTACTTTCTGAAAAATTCAGCCTATGAACTATTTCAATCCTTTTTTTATTCTCAAAGATGCAAGACCTCCATCATATATCGTCCCAGTAGATATTCCATTTGTTTCCACGAAGCATTTGCTGGGTTCACTATACCCGGAGAGATTTGGGCAAACGTCAAGAGAAGAAAGGAACATCAAATATTTATTACTTGGCTGCATGTTTGCGGCATCACCATGCACTTGCATGCCAGGTCGTTATAAGTTCTTTTCTTTTAGAATTAAACCTGGCATATGCCTCGCAGTAACGTCAGACTAACGGCAATCCTTCCCGCTATACACAAACATATTGTAAACAGCTCTGCAAATAGTATATGCATTTATAACTTTAGTTTCACATTTATGTTTTAGAATTCCTTTTGCATATTTAATGTTTGCAATAATATTAAATTTTCATGCTATATTTTTTATTTATTTCACAGTTTACTCAGTTTGTTATAATGATTATTTAGCTGGGTATGGTTTTGTTCCTAGGTTTACAGCCAGATATCTCATCTTTATAAATTATGTAATATATCTAAGCTATTAGTGACATAAATATATTGTACAAATGTTATTCTGTGTTACATTAATATAAACAGATACAGTACTATATTTTATTGCTTAGATAAATTAGCCTCTTTCCGTCTCGCCTAGAATTCTTCCTTCTGACTTACTTAACAGCGTAAACTCAGGGAGCATTATTTCAGCAAGTGTGCAAATAATCTTGCCGGTAATTTAACAGATTAGCTCTCCGCTCATGGGATAAACTACAGTGTTATTTTATTCAAACTGAAGAAGGCCCGCCATAGCCTGAGCGGTAAAAAAACTGAACGTTAGTAACTCCACCTGGGTTTCAAATCCCAGTGAACGGGTTGGCTGCATGGGCGCTTTCTTAGATGTGTAATGTGGGTACGAGTCCACTTCACTTGGAGGATTTTCCACGATTTTCCCTTCTCTTGAGCTGATAGCCTTAGTGTGCTTTGTCGTATCAAATAAAACAAACCGCTCTAGTAAAAAAAAAGCTGAGGTAGTATTTAGTATATTTAGTGTCCCTTACTTATGGTCTATATGAAGTTTTTTATGCTTTTATATCACCTTAATTCAGGTAATTAACAAATTCGAATTTTTCATTTAGGGAAGTTTATTTAAACAAAAATAAACTGTGCCAAATTTTAGTTATTTCCCATCATTAATTCAACTATATTCATGTTCTACAACCATTTTAAATCTGATGTTTTATCTCAAAAGGGGATATTAGTCTCGAAATGAGATTTTGCGTCGATTGTCGGCAGCTTAATAATTGAGTTTTGTGATTGTTTAAAAAAATCTGTTAATTGGTACCAATTTGGCTTCAAACTAGCATTTGGAATAGATAGATTTAACGATCTGCGTATCAGATAACAGTTTATTTGCAGTCTATTTAAAATTTTATATTCGCTCCTTCTAAACATAGAATTTAATTTCCCTAATGTAAATGAAATCATTGCAGTCCGAAGGGTGTGTTATATCCATCTCGACTTATACAGGATGTATTAATACATGCGGAATGCGACGGAGGTCGTAGGCACCACCCCTCCACAAATACGGTTAATCGGTATAGCTCCACATCCACCTTTATCTAGATAACCATACGTAGTCATTGTGCTAATACACTGAGACATAAACATACATACAAATTTGGTACTTAATAGAGTGTTAAAGCTAATTAATCTTAGACACTAGATAATGCATTGCCATGTTACAAGGTGTTTGCAAAAGCATGGATGCTTATATACATGGTGTGTGTACTTATGTGTTGGTTACATTATGATCCTTTGAAGCATTATCATTTGATACACAAGACATGTACATACTGAAACATTAGGTGCACAATATTATGCTAGAAAAGTAATTAGTACGGTGAATTAAAAGTTAGACCCTAGATTAGTACTGTGTGGTACAGGGTCTTGCTACCGGATTATTTGTGCTGTTTCCTAGGTACATTAATCTATGTACAAAGATATTAATACACGTGCATTAGGTACACAATAATTAAGGGGGGCCCAAATGTTAGGTACGTTGTGTATCAGTACAGTTGTGATAAACTTTCAGGAGAGCCAGAGTACACCTAGACGATAGGAAATTACATAGCAATGCATGAGCAGAAACGCTTTCCTGGCGCAGAAGTGACAACACAAAAGTCAAGAAAAAAAGGACCTGAAAGGGGTGCGAAAAACATGTTTATCATTCGGAGTACAACAGATACAAAGTCAAAACAACATAGAGACAACGATTATCATCATAGGTGTTTGAAATTACAACCCGGACCGTGATGCAGGAACCATGCGTCATGCATCTTCCATGTAATCATTCATTCGTGATGCAGATCTTCCAAGCACCAGCGAAGTCAAACATTTTTAAATTGTTGATAATCCTAAAAATATTGTATGCAGGTTAACTAAAGGCATAGAAACCTTTACCGGAAGATAAGAACAACATAATCAAAAAATATTTAAAACAAAAATGTACAATTTTCCAACATAAAAGAATAATAAGGTGAAAATGGATATATTCGCTGAGATATAACACTGGAAAATTTTTGCGATTACAATACTTCTTTTACTTCGTACAAGGACGTAAAAGCAAGAGCAAATTATTAACAAAATTTAACCATTTACGGCACAGTGTGTCCGGTCTGGACACAGCTAAAAATTTCCTTCTGTATGCACAGAAAAATTGAATGAAAAAGGATTTATAGGTTGCTGTAGGTTACTCTGAACCTTCTTTATTTGATATTTGATTTACAGATGGCAGCTCAACACAAACCAGTCCATATATTTTAGCCATGTTTAGTTTTTTAAGACCCTCATTTTTCAAAGAAATCTTCCAGAAATTTTTAGGCTATAAAAGGAATTGTTTGAAAATAAATTTCTATGTTATGTTTTTGGCTGTATGCTATTCTCCTTATTCTATATTAGTTTTAAATTTTTACCTTGAAATCTTGCCTAAAATAAAACGGCGAACCCTAGGTGTGCCCAGACCGGGCTCACCGATAATTTAGGACAACTGAGAGTCTGAATTCTTTGTTTCTCTGCATCTCATCAGTCAGTTCATTGACAACAATGCTCGTTTCAGCACTCTTTTCGATACTCTATTCAATCAGTATGCCCACTTTTGGCACACTCACAGAATTAAAACGATAAGTGCTATCTTCACAAAATTTTACTTGAGCACTGCTCTAGACCTAATTAGACTGCCTACCTTTTTTTTAATCAAAATCCGACTTTAAAAGGTAGCGATCCGGAAAGGGTTAACGCAACTGCGACTGGTGGAATCGTACGTTTTAAAGCGCTTGAAAAATAATTTCATGGGATGGGTTCTACTCCAATACACATTGACGACGATAATCAAACGTGTTCAGAAAAGGCATACGATCTTGCTCCTTTCTTCGTGTAAATCTAAGAACAGCCCTATTGTGATTTCAACTGGAAAAGAGTCACCTTATTGAATACTTCGAAAATTAAGCTCTGCGTACATATTTGAAATGCTGTTTTGGATTAATTGATGATATAAACGTTCGCTCGCTTTTCGTTTTAGAATGGGGCTTTCGGAAAGTTATTCCGATAGAGTTTATTAGAATGGTATAATTCTAAACTGAAAGTCATTTGAAGAAACGTAAAACACATTTCCAAAGATGAAACTTCAATTTCATATTCTCTTTTTATGCAGAGAACATTATTATCAAATAAAGAATTCAGCCTTTAATTATAATGGTATTAACGCATATTTTACCATTGTCCTATGTACCGGAAAGTACATTTTTGATGGCTGCATAAAAAGTAATATTGTCTAAACTATTTCTTTGTATTATTGTTAGAAAGCTGTTTGTTATATTAGCTATTTTCTTTAAAATTTTTACTTTTACAAATCTGTTTTTTTTTTTTTAAACATACAAAAAAGGACTATATCTGATGTTCAAGTTTCTCAATTAATTGAATGTTTATGTTGTAGTCTTCTCAAGCCTTTGTCGATATATTCAGAGGAGTGATAATTAGCGCAAAGTTTTTTACGGGTTTTGATACCCGTTTATGCTTTCAAAGAACACCATCTCTCTTTTAAACTTAGTTATATTGTAGAGCCATTAGGTTACTATGAAGGAGGAGACATGAAAAATGAGCAATGAGACGACTGGGAATTATGGGACCTCCAATCGCCAGATTCTGGTGCTGACGACCACTTTTGTTCAGGTGCCACTTTAGATTCAAAAGGCTATTTTGAAGCAAGAGGCATGAACATTGAACAATGCCCTCGCCAAGACTTGAATCTAGACCTCTTGAAAACGCGTTGAGTGTGCTAACGTTATAAGGTTAGTCTTATAATCCTACGTTTTCTAATTTTTAAAACTAAAATGCATTTTTTTGGAAAATCTTCATAGCATCGATTTTATTCTGATCATATTTTTAAACTGAATATAAATTAGACGCATATCAGGTAGTGAGATACCGAAATGCCAGCAGTGCGTAACAGAACTCGTTTTTGAATTAAAGATTATGTATTCCAGTTTCTTGATTGACTTTCTTGTTAAACATTACTACATAGGTTTTTAATATTTACTTTCTTGTGACTTTAAATGTTATAAAAAAATTAGGAAGGCTTTAGATTTTTTGTAAAGTTTAAACTTTATCTTTCCCATACAGTATAAATTTTCAAAGTTTTCTATAACATTAAAATTTTATTTTTAACCCTTCCTTCCACAGAAAAATTTTAAAATCTTCCATATATTTTCGACAATATATGCGCCAAAACAAAGTGGAACTTGTAAAGTAATATATTTTTCTATTCACTGGAATCTTTTTTTTCCAGTTTCTTAGCTTTGTTCTTCAATTTTTTCAGTTTTCAGTTTATCAGTTTCTGTTTTTCAATTTTGTCTATTTTCAGTTTTTATATTAAGTTTTCAGTTTTTTGGTTTCAAATTTTTTCAGTTTAGTTTTTCAACTTTCAGTTTTTCAATTTTTTTAGTTTTCAGTTTTTTCAGTTTCAAATTTTCTGTTATTTTTAAATTAAGAAAATGAATTCATTAAAATTCCCACTAGAGGATTCATTAAAATTCGGACTTGGAAAATATGTAGATTAAAAATTATTGAGATGTAGACTAGTTAATTCTAAAATAATAAAAATAGATATAAAATGACAAAATATATGGGGAAATTTTATAACATAACTTTGCTTTAAGTATATAATAGAAATAATTCTTGGAAAACATTACAAAGGACACTTAATTTTGTAAGGGAGTTTTAAATTATGGCATAAATTGTTTAAAAAGGAAGCTGTAAACATCATATAGAAAATAATGTAATTTGTACAACATATTATACATGCGGCGAAAGCTCTGCATGTTCAGCTGTTAAACCTAGTACCTGCTGCTTGAGATTAATTTTATTTATTTAATGGATGTTTAAAAATTATACAAGGAAACTATTAAATCTAAACCAGAATAAATACATAAACCACAATTTATTTCACGGAAAACGAAAACGAAGTTACTTGCTTGATTTTTTGTGACCAAAAATGTTGCATATAAGGTATGTCAACAATCTCTGCTACCAGACTGTACTGAGAGTTTAATATTATGGTCTTGCAATTAAGAATAATAGTTATTAATACATTTTGTGCATTATATACATCGAATAAACAACAAAATGTTAATGCATCTGCATGCATTTGCGTAAGTACTCATTAACCTGGCCAATGGACCTCTTTCATTAATTAAGTTGGACTCCTGAATATTTAATCTAGTGGCACTAGCAGTTAGATCTTGCTCACCTTTTCCAAATAAAGGTCATTGAACGGATGCTTCAATACCGAGATATGTCGTGGTACTTTTAAGCATCACAGAAAATAATATAATATATCTGCATCATAACTATATGTGTAAATTATGTCAAATATACACAGATTCTTTCTCTGAATGTGATCGAAATATTTGCCTTTCACAAAGCTGGAAACACACCAGACAGATAGTTATTTAAAGCGCTTATGCATATAATAAGAGAGCTTACCAATTATTTGTCGTTCCTTATAAGTCTGTAACAGAGGAAAATGATGTATGATAACAAACACAGTTTGATTATATCTGCTCTATTCCTTATGGCTCCTTTCAGACCCGGTGTCATAAATATCATACCTGGATTAGGCCTCATTGCTAAGTAACCCAACCTTGTTATATCACAAAAGCTGGTTTAATGGTTTTGGCATAAAGTTCGAAGTTTTCAACTTTATCTCGACTTGCTATAAAAGTCGACCAATCAGAGTGAACTCGCGAAACTTATTCAGCAAGAAAGCTATGTAGACACATCCATGCATGCCCAAATTTAACTTCTCTATTTGTCTGTGTCTTAGACCCTTATTCGCAGTTATGAAGGGAATTCCCGCATCTTATGCCGTATTAGTTTTAAGTTCCAAATTATTGCCGCGATTAGCATGCGCTATGCATGCTTTTCTGTCTTTTTTTATATTGTTTCTATGAGCGCTTCCTGTATTCAGTGCTTCAGAGTCAGTCCGCAGGACAGGCTAGTACAGGGCAGGGGTGTGACCAGTGGTCACGTGGATGCAGGAAGATATCGAGTTGGTTGAGAACTTCTAAGGGGATAGTCTGCAAAAGTTCACAATTTCTCGGCAAAAATGCTGTAAGAAGTCAATAATGTTTCTTAATAATAATAGTAGAACATATCATCGAATCTATAAATTTGGCCTCATCCGAGAAATTTCCGTATTGACATATAACTATGTCTCTATGACATTTATACCACCGTCTGAACGGAGTTTAAGAGCCCACTAGCGGCGGACTGGGTAAGACCCGTGAAAATAAAAATTGGCAGTTATACCAGAGTTTGTATCCCTGCAAACCGGATGCGTGCGTTTTCCCATAGCTTTCTTCATATGTAATGCATATTCAAACCAGTTTTCCTCGGACTATCCTCTTCGAAGGAGGCCCGATGGCACAGTAGCTAGCGCATCGCGCAGCAACACCACGGGTCCGGAGTTCGAACGCCATGCTGGGCAAGGTCGACTCAACCTTCCATCCCTTGGGTCAATAAAATGAGTACTAAGTTCACTTGGGGACTAAACACTGGAGGTTCTGCGACCAGGCTGACTACATGTTCAGGGCATATGCTTACGCACCCCGAGGCCCACGGTCAAGAAAGCAGATTTCGGGGCACTGCAGGCCTTGGCCCATCAGGACAGTTTGCGCCACTGAGTTTATTTTTTTTAGTTCTCCTCTTCGAAGACTTCTACAGTCCTAATTTACTTTGCCATAAGTACGCAAATTAAGAGCAAAGTAAAAATGGATGTATTTCTACGACATAGAAAATTTTAGTCTAAAAATTGCCCTAAGGTACTATTTTAAATATTACCTGAAAATGAATTAGTAAAGTGAAATGAAATGCATACAATCCCTGATATATGAAAGAACATTCTTCCGCTATTCCGTATTTAAGAATGTTAATCATAAAGTTCATGTTAATCATAAAATAAATAAATGAGTAATAAAACCAAAATGTCAGTAATCTAAGCATCATTAGTTTTTTAACTATTTTTTCTTCTCCTTTAAAACTAACACTTTACTGAAAGTATGTGCATTCCTATTTTAACCAAAAATCTTTATTGCTAAAATACATTCACATTATAAAAGAAAGTATTACCAGTCGCCTAGAAGCTTAAAGTCAGAGATAAAACATGCACAGAACTCCTGTCCCATTGTTGACATTTATCCTTCACTGTCAGTCCTCTTCAACATCTTTTAAAACGATTCAACATCTTTTTGTTTTTCAACATCTTTTTCAACGATCCTTATATGTGTTGTGTAGAGAATTTGTCTGATAGGGTTTTAAAAACTAGGTGAATGATTTTCTGATTTATGGAAATCTTAATTTTATTTGATTCTGAATTATTTATTTTAATGCTTTAATTTTTGGGAAAAACAGATGCTTCTGGGAATATTATTTAGTTTAAAAGAATGTTATTTATTTTTCTTTTATTTGCAATTTTTGTACAAGCTTTGATTCATTGTGAAAAGAAGCAGGGAAAGGGAAGCAATTTTTGCTAAGTCATGATTTCGCGCGCTTTGTCCTTTAGAATGTTCTAGAAGGAATTCCATTGTGTCGTTGACCTTAAGACAGGAAGTACGTGACAGAAGGGTCAGAGGTTGCTACTTGACTTTCGATGTAAGTCATTCAGGTTTTTGGCGATTGAGGGTCCGGTTGTTGGCTAAGTGAAGAAGGGCGTGCATGCGCGATCACCCTTATTTCCGCATTCAGGGGTTGAAAACGCAAATTTTGCCAAAATTGAGGGGGCGATAATTGAAGCCATAGTGGGAGCCCACGTTTGTGAACGAGAGGAAGAAAATTCGAGTTTGAATCACTTTTTCGTTGACATTTCGTGCGAGACTTGGCGAGACGTACTTGCTTGCTGAACTTACTTTTGGACGTTACTTTTTGCCCGACTTTGGATGAGTTTTGTTGAAGGATTTAAGACTTTCAGGATTAAGACTTTTTGCCGGACTTCCAAGGCTGAAGGATTTGTTAAGTTTCTGTGGATGAATAAGTGGTGAGTCAGGCGGATCACGGCGGACACTATCCGGCCGTCGCCTTGCTGTCGAAAAGAAAAAAAAATGATCCAGCGAGTATTAATTTCCAAAATTATTGGCCAAGTTCCATCCCGGCCAACGTGAGATTTTATACTCGACATCCTGACTGCGAGCTTGAAGATTCTGCTCGGGTGCTGGTTCGAGGGCTTGTTTTCTGCAAGGCTGTGCGACCTGCGGCCAGTGACACCGAAAAGCGTGAGACTCCTTAGACGCCTGTGTTCCCCTTACGGAATGAATTTCCAGAAATTATGGTGGGACTTATAATCCTTTGAATTTTCTCCCAGAATGCAAGGCCAGCCCAATACCTTTCCGGGTGCGTTTCAAGTCGTCCAAATCACAGATAAGTGCTTTCTCAATTGTCCTTAGAACTTTTGGAAATTAGAATTTTACCTAAAATTGAATCTTAAATTCAGTCTACTGAAAATGAATTGCTTCCTTTTTCCCCTTCTAAATTACCGAGACAAACCTTAAGGTTTTTATATGAATTAGGGTGTAATAATAAAGTTGTTTGTGTAATCTTCCTTAGAACAGATGTGTATTGCAAATAATATGTTTTCCTTAACCTCTTAGAAATTATAGATCGGGTACCTGTTAAATTAAAAGAGTCATGTAATAGATTTGCAAATAATGAATTTAAAATGTAACAAAAGAAAATGACAAATTGATGTATTCCCTGTGTCTAAAATAAGAAAATTGTAACTATAACAAAAATAAGAAGTTTGACTCTCGGATGAGGATAAGATTTAATTTTTATTGTGAGGAATTTGAATAAACTGATATTTAATCTGGAAACCTATTACTGATGTGTTCTTTATATCTGTTATGTGTTTTTCTTATATATATATTGATTTTACATGTTGTTTATTCGATCCTCTCAGGTGGTCCCGGATGGGTCTCGACGGCGCGGTCCCGGATGCATTTTCACAACGCAATGCATTAAAAATTCACTTTACAATCACTAAAAGTTTGGGTAATTAGCAAACTCTTAAGAGTTTAGTTTCTCAGTTGTTTTTTTGGTTAGTTGCGGTTTCACCTGTCTGTTTCTGCATTAGTTTCCTCCCTAAGAGGAAGTAGTAACACTGCATTGGTGCCCATGATTTTTTGATTTTTACGAGTTAAAAATACCCTTTTACACTATCTCAAAAATTTATTAAACAATTGGCAACTCTTGGGCATACAAGAAGCCTCCATTTGGGTTTGGGTTTTAACTCAAAATAGAAAACATATAATAAAACTAACTAATGCTAAACAAAGTTAATCAGGTTACAGGTGAAATCGGGTCCAGACACCTTGGCGCTCCACAGAGACTTAACGAATATTGTCAGGGTCCTGCAAATTTTTAGTGCAGCATCCCCGGCGCCCCATAAGGAACGCATGGGATATAAGTATAGAAACAGAACATTGGTGCAGTAGCTATTTAACATATGTTTTGTCAGTTACTGTTATTATAAAAATCTTTTTCATTTAAACACATTCTTTCCTGCTGTCATTTACAATTTTCTGAATTCTGTCTTGCTGTGACCATACCTTTGAAAGCTTTGGATTACAACTTATCAAAGAAAGAGAAAAAAAAAAAAAAAAAACTAAAAACTATTCGAGCAACCGATTTGAAATTTCAAGTTGAAAAGTTAATTTTGTTCTATATTTCAGGATTCATTTTGATATAAATTTCTAGCTTGTTCTTTTTTTACATTCTGTAGCAATGGTTCTTGTGTCCTAAATAAAATATTTTAAAAAGATTAAAACAGTTGAATATATTTACGCATTAGAAATGAGCTTGGGTGAGGTCTTGTATACGATATTATTTGAATATACTTTCATTTATTTCATTTAAATAAAAGTACTCGAAAGTACCGGTGTCGAATAAGCCATTTTGTAAGATAAAAAGATAAACGGATAATGAAAGCTCTTCTCATTGTTACCTTTAGATACGAAGAGTCGATAATAAAAAGCTTTCTTTAGCATAGTACATGTTACAGTCTTGCAGAAGCATCAAGATCATTGTTTTACAGCCTCAGAAATCCAAAACTGAAATCGGTTAGTTTATAATTTTGTATTTTGCTTATATTAAGTATTGTATACGCAAAGATAGGTAACAAAATATTCACAGAGAGTTACAAACTGCTTGTTAATCACTAGGTATATTATATCAACAGATCTAAAAGTTTAGTCTAGTATATACTTAAAGAAATTAAGAGACATTCCGAGCTATATACAACTAAAATAAATCCATAGCAGACTTTCCACGTCACGATATAGTATATATAACAACATATAAAATATATGTTGTTTTCTTGCATAGTTTTATTTTAAATTTAATTTAAAAAAAATTAATTTAATTAAAAATAAAGAGTGATACAATACTTTTTTACTAATTGCAGTTGTAATATCCTAGCTTGTATTACATGCCTTGCTGTTGTAATATCCTAGCTTGTATTTACATTACGTATTTTGTGGAAGCAGGAGATGTGAAAAATGAGCAACACCTTCGCCGGGAATCGAACCACGGACCTCAGGAATACGCGTCCAGCGTGCAGACCACCACACCACGAAGGCATTCTAAGAAGGTGGGAAAAAAACCTTATAAGCTAATACAGAGTTTCTTTAAAGCTAGAATACTGAAGTACCATGTAGCGACTATTCGCTAAGTTCTTGTACGTAAATGACAACTCCAGAAAAACGAGTTAAAAATACCCTTTTACACTATCTCAAAAATTTATTAAACAATTGGCAACTCTTGGGCATACAAGAAGCCTCCATTTGGGTTTGGGTTTTAACTCAAAATAGAAAACATATAATAAAACTAACTAATGCTAAACAAAGTTAATCAGGTTACAGGTGAAATCGGGTCCAGACACCTTGGCGCTCCACAGAGACTTAACGAATATTGTCAGGGTCCTGCAAATTTTTAGTGCAGCATCCCCGGCGCCCCATAAGGAACGCATGGGGAATTTATTAAGATGTTCTATATGCTGATGAAGACATTAGACTATACATTTTACACATTATCACACAGATACTAAATAACTAAAATGTAGATACTAATCCAAGTAGCACACAACGTTGCAAACTGGTCCGAGAGGTTGCAAAGTGATCGTGGTAACTTTTAAGATGTCTTTACACTGTTGCGAAAATATTTGCCGTTGCATCTTGGCAATTTGTCGACGTCGGTGAAACGTCATGATATGACCGCTTTTAGACGTGGTCGTTTTAGCATTTTTTTTTAGTTCATCAGCATTATTTTTAGAATGAAAAGAGACTAAATCTGCCCTTTCAAGAATCTGAAGTCAGCATAAGATTTACTTTGCAATGTTTCATTACTTTATTTCATCCAAATATATCAATCTAAGGTAGATTCATCTAATGAAATGTAAATTTAATATAAATACTTTTGATTTATTAAATTTGATTAGTACTAAAAATACGTGCTAAATAATTGTTTAAAATTTTGTTAAAATAATTAATACTTAAAATATTTTTTATAAATATTATAGCAAAATATTTAAAAATGAAACTAATCTATAAAGTAAGTTATTGAGTTATGCATTTTACATGTTAAAACATCATATTACCGAAAATAATTCAAATCACGTGTTAGCAACTATTTCACTACTGAAATATGTCTTTATTTCTTATTTTAGAAGTAAGGGCCAATTCACGGCTGTCCAATATATATGCCGGAAGGAGAAGTAGACCTTTACGTTATTTATTGGATACTTACATATACGAACATCTCGAGATTTGCTAGCTGCTAAATTCGAACAACTGCGCAATTATTTCAGATTCTAGCAGTTCTTCAAGTCATTGGGTAAAGCTACCATCTGTAAGGCACTTGAAAAGACTTACTTCATGTTTGAAATTGAATCAAGCAATGGCTGATATAAATAATATTGCTTATATTAAAAGTAAATGTAATGCACTGTCAATCAAGGAACGCATTGTGAATCTTTTCATTGTTCTGTATCTATTTACTTCAATTGACTTCAGCGAGTGAAATTATCGTGAGAATGCTGAATTTCTGCTTATTTTGTGTGTGAATATCTGCTATGGTGAATCTAGTGTTCGTGAAATAGTGTCTCTGTGGTCTATAGTGGTCTGTGGAATATAGTGTTTGTGAAATAGTGTCTCTGTGGTTTGTGAAATACTGTCTCCGTGGAAATAGTATCTGTCTCCAATCGCTGTGGTACCAGCGGTGCAATATTTGGATAAACTTACTAGCTCTGTGCTTGAGTTATAACGTCCTAAGTGCTATATCGCATATCATACATATTAATCGATTATTGTGTTCATATTGAAAAGTTGGCTTTCAGAATTAATTCATATAAAACCAAAAATAACATACAACGGTAAGCCACTTTCTGGTTTTGCTTAAAATGCAATCAATACAGTAGCAACAACAATTCAAACTGTTATGGTATGTTCATTATTTTCAAAATACAAACAAATTAATGGACTGGTACCTGTTCTTAATATGACTGCTGAAGTTGAAATAGATATATGTATAATATTAATACTAATACCCATTCTATAGTATATTGTCTTTTATACAGTATGCAGAAAAGGTTAATCATTTTAAACAGTGTATGAAATGTATGATCGAAAACCTAGTGTTAAGGAAACATTAGCATTTCTATGAAATATTGTAATCTATAATTATGTGATGTTTAATTGTGTAATATTAAAAAACACTAAATATTTTTTATTGATTGCAAATTGCAGTTTTATTACTTTTCGTTTTGTATATATTCTTTCAAAAACTGTGTAATTCGCGTTTTTTTTTTAAATATTGCTGTTATGTAGGTTTAATAGATTATCTCAATAAATGAATGTTGGAAATCAGGTTTTATTTTTTATTAAATTTAAGTATATTTCTGTTTTCTTCGCTTACATTTTATGTGCTTGTGATAACAAAGAAATTCATAATAAATAGAAACAATAAGATTCATCGTGTGCTAGTTAACGAAGATCTTACTTTAACGTACTTGGCTTACTATCGTATACTATATTATTTTAATTATTTCTGTACAGTAACAAAAAGGAAAATTATTGATTATAAAAAGTGCAAGCAATTATGATTATAATCTACCACTATTGTAAAATGTAGAAACTAAAAATAAGTAAATGCATTAACATATTATCGAAAGAAATGGTGTTAAGAATCGTCATCATTACTAGTAAATACTGCAATGCATAATTATTGCAGTTTTAATTTCTTACTATTTAAAAAACACAAATATTTTTTTTTATTAATTGGAAATTTAAGTTCTGTTACCTTCCTTCTGCTATTTATACTTTCAAACACTGCTAGTTAATGTTTTTTTTTTTTTTTTTTTTTAAATAGTGCTGTCATGTGTGTTTTTGTGAGGTTATTATTTCATTTTAGATATGAATATGGGAACTTATCAGATTTAGGTATATTTTTATCACATTTATTAACTACTTTATACTGTCTTTCATTTGCATATCTTGAAGACATAGAAGCTAATGGTTATATTTTTTTTACTCTGAAACGCGCATAATTTTATTTATACTTGAGCTTAGGTAAAATACTATTTATATTACCTTAAGAACCGCTTCCTAACTTATCATGACAGCGGCAATTTTCAATGTATCTGAGATTTAACAAAAATAAATGTGATAATGCTGTTATCAGAATACATATATGTTATACATATATATCTTTACTTTATGTATAATTGAGTTTTATTTACTTTTAAAACCTACTATTAATGTTATATATTTATAATAACCACTTTCATAATTATTCTCACTTAAAGGAAAAAAAAAATATGAGATCTTAAATAATCGTAACTTAGAATTTAAGTTATTTAAAAAATATAGTTTAAAGTACTGAAAATAATCAAGACTTTTATTAATTATTCATATTTAGTCCAAAGAGAAAACGTTGTTTTATCTTCTGGTTTTCAGGAAATGATAAAATATTTAACTTTAGAAAAATACAAAGAATACAAACATTTTAAAAAGAAGAAAAATATATTAATTATTAAACTTATTTTTCTGCATAAATCAATATGTAACACAAGGACATAGTAACGACATTTTCACAACTGTTGCAAAAAGTTGGAATTTGGCGAACATTTAGGCGTCTTTAAGATGTCGTGATACGATGCTTTCACAACCAAAATATCACCTGCGAAAGCCACAATAACGACGTCTATGCGACAAAACTCTCATCTGCAAAGACGTAATAAAGACGTCTTTGAACGGTTGCAAAATGTGGATGTTCGTGGACATCTGGGCGTCTTAAAGATGACATATTTCAACCATTTTGCAACGACATCCGCGACGCGTTTGCAACGTCTTTACGACGCTACTGTGCTAGCTAATTTGGGAAGTAATGAAAATTCGCAGGTAAATAGGAATGCTGAATCAGATATTAAATATTAATGCATACGTTATGCAGATGCATAGATGCTAAATACTATATTACATACTACACAGATATTAAAAACGAATGTTGATACAACTTTGAAATGCTAATGCAAGTCATTACACAAATCCACAAATACTAAATCCACTACTACATAATACACATATACTAGATACTCATATGCTATATTATATTGATAAATAGATACTATATGCATTATTACTTAATACACAGATATTAGATGCGGATGCAGACGCAGATTCGAAATACTAATGCAAGATATTACTCAGATATACAAATATATGCAAATATATACACAGATACGATAAGATACGAGAGAACTCAGCTATGCAGATACTAAATATAATATTACACAGATAGTAAGTACGAATACACTAATCCAAGTCTTGACACGAATCCACAGATACTAAATACACTACTTCATATTACACAGATACTAAATACCCTACTCCATATTACACAGATACTAAATACACTACTTCATATTACACAGATACTAAATACACTACTTCATATTGCACAGATACTAAATGCACTGCTTTATATTGCACAGATACTAAATACACTATTTCATATTGCACAGATACTAAATACGCTACTTCATATTACACAGATACTAAATACACTACTTCCTATTACACAGATACTAAATACACTAATTCATATTACACAGATACTAAATACACTACTTCATATTACACAGATACTAAATACTGATTCAGGTACACAGATACTAAAAAATATTGATAAACAGATACTATATACTATTATTTACTACAAAGATATTAAATGCGAATGCAGACACAGATTAAATTTAATCAACCGAAACTGCGCAGAATTAAACTCGCGTTGTTGGCCCTTAATTAAGTACCATCGGAGTACACTAGTAGGCACGTATTAAGTACGGCCATAGGATAGCAAGCTTTAACTAATAGCAGCAACGTGGTCGAAAGGCAGAATACGCTTTCCTGCTGAAGTAACTTAGACCTCAGCTTAAATGGTAGTTTCTACCCTATTAGCATAAAGCATAATACTGAAAACTCATTCTGGTAGGAAAACGTAGGTAGGAAAATAAAAAGGGAAAGGAAAGGTTTGTCTTTTAAATAAATAAATATTAGAAAAATAAACCCTGCACACTAACTTAATTTTTTTTTATTAACACACAGCAGGCACTTCTAATATGCCCCAATTATTTTTAAAATGCTTTGTAATTTATTCAAGAAGCATGCAACATGTATTCATTATGAACTTAACATTGTAATTTTTAACGAAAAATACCTTCGTTATATTTTAATTTCACAATCCAATCCTGTATTCTTGAAAACAATATGTTAACCTTTTAAATGCAGCTGCAAAAGAATCATATTATGATGAATTTTGTACATAGACAGATGATTTAAATGCATTTATATATGAAACTGTTTTATTTTTCTGTATAATGTAATATGAAAATGTATAGATAATAGGTCAGACAAGTAAGCATTAGCAACAACAACAACATCAAAATAGAGGGGGGAAAAGCTTGATGGAAAGCAAGAATGCAGGGGCAAATCTAATTAATGCTGAGTAAATGACCATCTCACTAACATAACTGAACACAAAATATCATCTGCAGTTGCCAGCTGAAAACAGTTGCCAGCTTATATCGTTCAGCTGGCAACTGTTTTGATGACTAGTTTTTATCGCCGAAAGTCGCCAAACTTTGCGACCATTTGGCGATATTTAAGTCCTGTCCCTGCATTAAACTAATAAGTATTGTGGGAAATGTTATGCCATGATATTCCCTAATCTTCTACTGTGTGACGTATGCATTGCGTCAGCATGTGTTTCCCGCCTTCGGGAGAAAACGAGGATTAGCTGGGGAGCGGAGCAGACGTCGCTCGATCGCTCGTGTACCATTTTCATTAATTCTAATCCTAATGTAATCTATATTTGTAAATAGTAATAAAAGTGTATTATCAACTATGGTCGTTGCCTTTCCCCATTAATTGATTTCATATGCATTACATTAATTGATTTCATATGCAAGTATAGCCGTACCTGGCTTCATATGCCTTCCAGTAATTACGAGAAGCAGAAAGTACTAGAAATTTCTCTGTGGACGGGAGGAAACTATATAAGATCGGCGACAGCATCCGTTCCTCAGTTAACACATGGCAAAATGCTATAAGTTCTTAGACCTGCGATACGTACATGATCTTCTGCACCTTCAATGCGTCTTCCTTTGAAGAACCATGATCCAAAGTTTTCACCGTCATGAGACCATTGGGCACTATATCAAATGATTCGAAACAAACAGCACCACCTGTGTTATATCTTCGGTTTATAACGGAACTTGGAACAGTTCCTTAGTTGTTGTAGTTGGTAACTCAACTTTAGTTCGGAGTACTCCGGATTAGTTTCGCTCTTTAGATGCGTTTTGCATTGCATTGTGTTTAACGTTCCAAATAGTTCGAAGTGTAACTCTGTGATGCTGTAAACAGGTGTAAACTATTTTTGTGGAAAGTTCCAGAACTGCAAATGTTTCCTTTGATAAAATAAATTTTATCAAGCTATCATTGGACCTAAGTGAATCAGTCTATTATGAATCCATACACATGCAATAGTGTTTTATTGCACAGATTAAATTAGATTAAATTGTTTCAAATTTTAATGGATTTAATTAGGTACTTATTTTTATTGTTTGCTTTTCCATGTTCTTCGGACTACCTCAAATGTTGATGGACAACAAAAACCGACACTTCTGACTTATTAACGAAGTTCCCGTAGATTTATCTAAATTTCACGCTTGTTAAATAGTGCTTTTCAAAATTAATGTAATTTAGCAATTTGAACGTATATTATGGAATACCCTAGAATCAATAAATTTCGCAATTAAGGCAAACTCAGACTACATTTTGTTATATACCGACTAACAAACAATTCTAAATGCGGAATTAGAATGGTATAATGAATGCAAGTCTAGTCCATCGTACAGGAGATTAAGATTGAACTAGGTTACAGAATGATTCTCCGCCCAAAACAATGGAGTTCTCCATTAAATCCTGATAACATCGCTGTGATAAAACCTCAACCAACTGCAAACAACTCTGCTCAGTTGAAACTTGGCACTAATTGCTCTCATTAGGTTGTCCTCCGTTTTATCTACCGTTCTAGTAATCTACGGCTATTTATGTCAGGGGGAAGCTATTTATAATTGCATATAAAATAACATTTGAAACTTAGTCCTTCAGTAGCTTAACTATAATTAACTTGTTTCTAAATATATGAAAGAGAATTACACTACATACTCAAAGCTCAACAAGGATGTTTTTAATTTATTTCCAGATACTAAAAAACCATTTATATCAATTAAATTGCAATAGCTTTTGAAGAAATAAATTAGATTCGGCTTTCCTTCATGAGTTTTAGATTAACATGCTATTAAAATGTACTTCTCATACAGATTTTATTTCCCTCTTAGTGGAAGGAAATATTTGTAAAGCCATACAAATAATCCTTTAATATAATTAAGCGTTAGAAATCAAATATTTACAAAATGCTTTTGTGTGTCTTACAATAAGTTCTATTCGACAATACACAAAAGGGATCTGTAGATCGAGCTATAAAAGATCTTTTATCGTCTTTTGCTTTTGTTTTTATTTATAACAAATAGAATGCCTCCTCGTGTAACATCGGGGAAATTATTAAGGATTAAACAAAATGACATATCTGTTTGTAGTTAAGATTCGTATATATTAAGACTACATTCATTTCATTTACGTAGATAAAGAAAGGATGTCTGTGAGTTTTCGACCATCCTCATACCTTGTAGCAAAATGCAACGCTTGCTGAAAATAGTATTTGGTCAATGAGTGTGATGTATTTGTTGTAGAAAATTCGGTTGCTTGCCCTTCTCCAGCTGATCTTCTAAGTCAGTAAATATTATGCAAAGAAAATTTTCCTTTGGATGTTGTTGTTGTTCTACATTTAGTTGCATTGGTGCCTGTTTAGCTCACAAGTCTACATTATCTCGAAAACCACATTATAATTGATGTGGAAACTATAAAGGATATACTAGACAACATTTAGCTGGAATTGGATTATCGTGTTTAGGTTTTCCTTTTTATTAAATAAAGTCCCTCAGAATACTCTCAGTAAAACTTGAATATTATTGCATTAATTTATTTTACTATTTATTATTCTGTATTTATAACTGTCAAAAAGAAAACCATTTTGAATTGTGCCAGTCATTTTAAATAATTCTTCACCCAATCTATGTTATAGGAATTATTTTTCATTTTCTATTTATTTAAAGTTACGCGGTTGTAAATATTCTTCTTCAAAGTAGATAATAATGATAATAAAGTAGATAATAATGACATCATTTCGCTTTCCCATTAAGCGCTATTAATTCGTAATATATCACGAGTTAAGCGAATAAATATTACTTAAATAAGCTAATTGTATCCTTATCTAAAGCAAGGAGGATGAATTAAACGCATTGAGTTTTTCTTTTTTCACCAGAGTAATGAATGTGTAGCTGGAAAAATCGTTGAGAAAACAACGCAATGCGAAAACGTCATGGCACAAAACATCGTAAGAGAAAAGAAAGCAAAGAGAAAATATCGCAGCTGTATAAAATCGTGGTAGAAAATATCGCGGTCGAAAAAAAGCTGTTTAAAAACATTGTCGTCTAAAATATCGTGGTGAAAAGTAAAGCACCTACAAATTATCGCATGATGATAACACCGCACACGTGCGTTTATCAAATCCCATATTGTCATATTATGTAACTGACTTTCGTCGTATCTAACAAACTGACATCCAAAATTTGATTGCGCGCTATACGTGAAAATGTTAACTACAGTTTAAGAATAAACGGAAATAAAGCAAAATGCAATTTTTACTAAAACAAATAAAGGATTAACAAATGCGAAAGAGAATAATTTGTTCATTACCTAAGCATATTTCATAGAGGTAACTTCATGCAACTATTTATATTCGTTTTTCTAAGCGTGTTGACTGTATTTTCCATAAAAAATTACCAATAAAACTTTATAAAAATATGTTAATTTATTAATGACCTTTGTTAATTAACTACGTAAATTTAAAATTCTATTAAGTTCTATAAATTGCATTAATCTTTTACTCATTTTCAGTTTTTAAATGCTTAAGTTTCCTTCTGTATTTTTTCAGCAAAAAATTATTAGCTCATTAAAAAATATGAAATATAGAAGCAAAAGATTCCCTACTTACGCTCCCACATAATTATTCGAAAATGCGTTTACAACTTTTGAAACCTGAAAACGCATGTGCGCGATGTTGCCGTCATGCGATGATTTGTAGAAGCTATTTTTACCTCGATATTTTCGACGACGATATTTTTGAACCGCTTTTAGTTTCGTCCACGATATTTTGTGCCACGATGTTTTAAGAACTGCGATGTTTTCTCTTTGCTTTCTTTTCTCCCACACTGTTTTATACACAACGTTTTTCGCCTTGCGTTGTTTTCTCCGCGACATTTTCGTCCGCGATGCTTTCGGCGGACACCGTAATGATCACAGATCAGCTTCTTTTCTAAATCACCCTTTGAAGATATCTTCTAAAAATGAGTAGATTTTATATATACTTTCCTTTTCTTATTGGACAAATCCCATAGCAAAATGTTCCCCTCAAGTAATAGATAAGTTTGCAAATATGTTAATAAGTTTGCAAAAACTGCTATTCGTGTTGCATCTTTCTATGCTAGATATACTTCGGAGTTCTCAAATATATGTCGATCAATAAAACAAAAAATACAGTTTACAAAAATCAATGCAATACATGATAATTTCTGAATTGACGTAGTTGAGTCAGAGAACGACGGTCTTTTAAGTGAAACAATATGCCAGCTACAATATTCATGCAGCAACACCTTCGAAAAATGTCAATCAATAGTTTGTATATCTGCCTTCGATGAAGCTAGTGGATTGGCCATGTATCTAGACCTATATATATTATAGACTCAGACATCTCTGATGTAGAAATCAGTAAGTAAAATTATAGGAATGGCCTTCACCGTACGTGCGTAATTAGTACAAGTAGTAGGAAGACAGCTGGTTGAAGGCATATCTAATTTTTCATGCTTCTTAGCTCCATAAACTCTAATATTTCTACATTGCACCCGACTAAAATGTGACGAAGAATAAATTTTTCTCTAATTTTATTTGGCCAATTGGATCTTTTTCTCAATTGGATCTTTAAAGAAGGAAATTATGGTGCGTTATCACTGCGCCCGCGCATTACCTTTTTTAACTGGTAGCACAGCCAGCTAGGATCGTCATAAATAGGCCGAACATTATGAATAGGCGACATGAAACATGAAATCCTGGACTATTTATCTTAAGATAAAATTTCACTTCAATATCGAAGTGATAAAATCCCTCTCCTGGGATCACGTGCCTGTCCAGGAACCAGTCAGACGAAGAAACTCCAAAGATCCTCCTCCTAAGACGAAAATAACTGGTTGAAATCTATATCATAATATCTTCCTCACCTGCACATCCCGTTTAGGTGGTCTCAAATATATTTAGTGTATGAATGAATCTATGGCAATAATACTAAAAAATTCCGGAATTTCTTAGAGTTAACCATTCATAGCGTAAAGGATAAGTACGCACATGGCCCACACTGAGCTTTATCAAAGAGGAAAGCAAGCACAGAAATAAATTCCGGATTATTTTCTACAAACCGTGAGATAGAAAAACCTGTAATCAATAGGCTTAGCTGAAAAATAGAAATGAAAACTGGTGCCCGTAGATCAGAAAACCTAAACTTCAAAAGCAGAAGTTTCTTGGCATTCGTCGTCAAACAACTCAAAACACATCGCAGCTACCCGCAGCTAATCAGAAACAAATCTGCGTTCACAAATAAAGAGAACGCAGCCTTCTTTACTGAACACCTAAACAAAACGATTCAAAACTAATGATTTTCCAGCAAACGGAAATCAAAAATGAAATATCTGATTTCGTTAGACGCTTAGAAACATTCACGTTTTCCAAAAAATGTATTCCTTTCGTTCATAGAAGAAAATCATATCTCCGAATAAAGCTGCAGAAAGTAAGCTGATAACGAATACGATGCTAAAGAATCTCCGTAACAAATAATTAGTGAAACTCTATAAAATCTATAATGCCTGTTTATGAATTAACTATTTTCTGACGAAGTTGGAGCATGCAAATATTTTCATAATGTCGAAACCACAGTAATCTGCTAAATTACTTTCAGGATTTAGACCTGTGAGCCTGCCATTCTGGCTGGAAAATCCTTTTCAGCGTCTCATCTACAACAAATGAAAAGAGATCTCTTCTTTCTACCAGACAAATAATATGGTTAGCGCAGTGGACTTTCAATAACTAAGCAGTTAATAAGTTATAATGCCCGCTCTGAGCAATAAATTATGTATGGCCATCGTGATACTAGCTGTGGCCAAAGCTGTTGACCATGTTTTGCATGGTGGACTCATATTCAAGCTCACCATGACAAACTTTCCAATCAAAATAATTAAAATTATTATCTCGTTTCTAGAGTGCAGGACATTTTCTGTCAACGAAGGAGACTGTATTTCTGAACCAAAATCCATCCGAACAGGGGTTCCGCGAGGATCGATCCTGGAACCAATTTTACACCTGGTACATGCGAATGACCTTCCAGATGTCTCCATGGATCGCAATGTATTGTTGGCGTGTTAGACCGACGGCACGGTTATTCTGATGAAACCTAAAACGCCGAGTTTTACCATCTACTTAAGACCGCAAAAATCTATCTGCCATTGAGAAATGGTGCACAATCTGGAAGATTCCCAGCAACCCTGACAAATCTCAATATACAAGGAAATACAAGCAGAATTACAGTATTGGTAATCCGTTTAAACTGTTGGGAAAATATTCCACATGTTGTTACTTCAGCAAAATATTTCGGAGTAACTCCGAACCTTTCATTTATGTGGACAGCACACGCAAGTAAGGTGGGAAGTGATGTTCGTTCTTCTGAAATTACAGCCGCCGTTTTTAAGTCTTCTACACTCAGCCCGGTGAGGAAATGCAGAGTCTATAGGCCCATTATCGGTCCAGTTTTCTCTTATATTTCTCCTGCATGGGCAAATGCCAGTGGCAGAAATATCCCAAAACTTTAAGTCTTCGAAAATACGTTTCATCACCTCATCATGAATGTTCCATGGAGCATAAGAAACACTAATCTACAAAAAGACCTGAAAATTGAGTAAGTAAAAGAATACCTACACAAGATGGATGAAAATGTTTCCGTGAAGCAAGAACAGGTAACGTAACACCGCTAAATTCCATACTTAAGTTAGGAAGTGATGCAATATGAGAATTTTCTGCCCTCCTTCCTTCGCATTTCTTTAGAAGATAAAAATGAATCGTAAAATGCTTAGTAAGCGACGCAAATCACCTTCTCCAGCCAAACTAACTGCAATGCTATCCAGATCACCCTGTCAATATACAAAGACTTTCAGAGGCAAAAGTGCCTACAGTTTTCTCTTCTTTTCTTTTACTTTATCAAAGAGGAAAGGAAAAAAAGGTTTTTCTTTTTTCAAAAAACCTTTTTTCCGAAGGAGTTTAATTTAGGAACCAAGCCCTATCAAGAGACAATTTTCTACTACAACTGGAAACAGCTGCGAAGTATATTGCATCTAAATGCCAGTTAACAAATGAGTATCCAAGAAGCTGAAAAATTTTTACCCCGCCTGCGAGTATCATATGAGTAAAGAAGTAGGCTTTTATAATGGAAAATGTTTTTGATACACTACGGAGTGAGAAGCCGAGTAATGTAACCAAATTGACTTCTTGAGGATTGAATGATCGAAAAGCAAGTGTGCGACTCAATTTAGGCTCTGAAGTTCAGCAATCCAAGGTAACATCCAGATGGACTTTCAAGTACATGCAGAATGTCGAAAATAATATACAACACAACCGCATAATCTCATCGAGTCAGTGCAAAGATACTTTTAGGAACACTGCTTTAGTATTTTTGAAAATTCAGTAATAAATGATGCATATCTTCAAAAATGCTCGGTAATATTAAGAAAAATAAAAGACACAGATCTTCTGACAGATCAGAAGTGACTAAGCTAATGATTCCAAGTTATTCCTTTCACTAGACATGACATATATCTGCATTATATACAGGAGTTTCTGTTCTAAATTTATTGATATTTAAGTGTCCACACTGTATCGCAATAAAGTATCTAAATGTCTGCATTTTAATTGTAAAAAAATTGCTGTTGTGCAACAGGAAAAAGAATTAAATAGTACAAATTGTGTGATTAAATTTTCGGGTCTCTACAACAGGCTAGATATTAAATTTGTTCTAATCCTAATTAAGTTTACTAATGCACATTTGAGTAGTTAAGTTGCAGAGACATTAGGATTTTTTTTAACCTGGAGAAGTGAAAATGAGCAAACCCTGGGATCGAACCACAGTCTTTTGGAATATGCGCTGAGCGTGCTGACCATTACAAAACGAAGGCATGATAAGAAAGCTGAAAAAATACCTTATATACTCCCTCTTGAAAGGACGACTGGGGATTACGGCACCCAATCGCCAAATCCTGAAGGTGCAGAATCATCATCCACCACCCATTTTTATTTCGGGCGCCACTGTAGAGACAATAGGATTTATTTGAACATATAGAAGTGAGAAATGTGCAATGCAATCGTCGGGACTCGAGCCACGGACTTCTCGAATACGCGCCGAGCGTGCTGACCATTACACCACGAAGGCATGCTAAGAAGGCGAGAGAAATACCTTATAAAGTATAGCTGGCAAAATTTAATGATTTAACAAGGGCTAAAGCAAACCATTCAATGCAACATGTTGCGAAAGCTTATAAATGTTCTATGACAGGAAATAAAATTTCTCGCGTTGTGCATAAGGCAAAAATGCAAATTTTTAGGCAATGCGAAAGTAAGACAAAACTACCTTTCGTACAAATGGAATTTAGAAATCGGAAAAGAATGTTTAGGTTTTTAATGTTATTGTCGCTGATGACTGAATGTGAAATGAAGATCATCATATGATTTATATAGATATAGCTGTAATTTAAAATACAGATATTTTAAAAATTTTATCCAAAGAAGTAGAAAAGAAAAAAGATAAAAATGTCATGCGTTGCCAACTTTGTGTACAAAAAATATAATCAAACAAGAGCATAAAAATGTAAGTATACTACCAACTCTGCAAAGAATTCTTTTGATTAAGAAAAATATAAATCTTATTTCCTCTCAAAGTTTTGCTCCAAAATAATTGGAAACTTCTTTTGAAAATCCACTCAGGGAGTTATTATTAGTCTTATTTGTTCATGGAAGTCTTAAAATTTTTCTAGACTTCGTGTTTGCTTTTAGGGAAAAAAAATATGTGTTACAGAAATAGCTTTGAAGTATAAGGAACTGATGAACCGAATTCTATGACCTTACAAAAATGGCAACGCTTTTCTTAAGGAAGTTCACATTCTTGAAATATTGTGAATAATGCAGTTAAAATGAAGAAATATTTATTTTCTGGCTATTTTTAACTATTATAAGGAATTTTCTCCCTGTTTCAAGCATGCCTCCGTGGTGTAACGGTAGGACACGTAACGGTGGACGCGTATTCGAGGGTTACAGCCGAAAACATCGCGGCAAAAACATCGCAGACGAAAATGTCGCGGAGAAAACAACGCAAGGCGAAAACGTCGTGCTACAAAACATCGTGGTACAGAACATCGTCGTCGAAAATAAAGCGGTTCAAAAACATCGTCGTTTAAAAACATCGTCGTTGAAAATATCGTGGTAAAAAATAAAGTATCTACAAATCATCGCATGACGATAACATCGCAGACATGCTTTTTTCAGGCATGCTTTAATAAGTGTAAATGGATATTCCCATAATGATTTGTGAGCGCAAGATCGAAAGAAGGATAATTTTTACTTTCATATTTTTTATTAATTAATAAATTTTTGCTGAGAAAATAAAAAGGAAACTTAAGCATAAAAAATTAATGCAACTTATAGCACTTAATAGAATTTTAAACCGACATAGTTACTAACAAAGGCCATTAATAAATCATTTTTATAAAGCTTTTACTGATAATATTTCATGAAAAGTATAATCTATAAGTTACATTAAATTTTCTATGCTTAAGTTTCCTTCTTACCTTTTCAGCAAAAATTTATTAGTTAATAAAATATGTGAAAGTAACATTTATCCTTCTTTACACCTTGCGCTCACAAATCATTATAGGAATATCCATTTACAATTATTAAAACCTGAAAAAAGCATGTCTGCGATGTTATCGTCATGCGATGATTTGTAGATACTTTATTTTTTACCACGATATTTTCGACGACGATGTTTTTAAACTGCGATGTTTTTGAACCGCTTTATTTTCTACGACGATGTTTTGTACCACGATGTTTTAGAACTGCGATGTTTTCTCCCACGATGTTTTGTAGCACGACATTTTCGCCTTGCGTTGTTTTCTCCGCGACGTTTTCGTCCACGATGTTTTTGCCGCGATGTTATCGGCGGACACCGTATTCGAGAGATCCAGGCTTGAACACCGGTGAGGACACTGCTCATTTTCCACGTCTCCCGCATAAAAATAAATAAATAAATAAAATAAAATAAAATAAAGGGTCTGAAAGGTTTCAGATTTTAAATGACATCCAAAGAATTTTTTTTTTTTTTTTTTCGTTTTGTGTGTTACCTTTAGTTATTAAATATCATGTTCTTCTTCGCACTTAAACCATAAAATTCAGTTCAAGAGCAATGTCGCAAAATAATTTTAAAATGAGCATATCTTTAAAATTTCCGATACACAGTGTCGCGTGCTGGAGATAAAACATTTTTCTCTGGAGATAAACAGTTTAGCGCGCGCTGGAGATAAAACATTCAATGATTTCAAAACGAGAAATGGCAACAAGCTTTGAAATCATTGAATTTGTTACTCAAAAATTCGTTAAAGTTTTACAAAATATGAAATCGATAAAAGACAACTTCTAAATTTCACATTTCTGCTTCCAGATGCCCATATTCGCAGGAGGGTTATTTATTCAAAGTTTGATGGCCGTTGTTTTATCACTAAGTGCCGTTGTTTTATCACAATGCTAGAAACATACATACATTTATTCATACATACATTCATTTATTTATACATACATTATGCAGATTCTTCATTATTTAATTTCTTTAAATAATGCAGGGCGATAATATTTGGTGACAAGAATTTGAAAATTGAAACAACGTTTGTAGTGAATCGGCGCAAAATGCCAAAACGAAATTAATCGCCCTTGGAAAAATTCCCCTTTAACTAAAAACCCTAATGATTCTACACTATTTCTTTATGGATATTTTAAATAATTGCAACATTTTTACCCCTTTTACTATTTCCTTCACAAAGTACCATTTCCACTTTGTTCACTTTTTCTATTACTGTTTTCCCTTGAGTGAAATTATTTTATAAAATACATTTTGTTAATATTATTCCTTGAAAGCTGCCTATTGCACAGATATTTTTTTTATTTCAAATACATTTACTATTTAAATTTACATCTTAAATGTGGTAAACTTCAGTGATTATAATTTTCTTTCTTAAGTATTTTTCAACTTTTTAGCCTAAAATATTTTCAGTTTACCCTAGAAAACTTACACAAGTTAAGGCAACTGAAAAATCAAGGTATAGCATAATTTTATATGTATGCATCATTACAAAAGCAAAAAATATGGTTTATAGTTAAATAAACGTAGACATTGTATAGCAAAGAAATAATAACTAAGAAACTATTTCCAAGAATTCACACATGATGGCATAAAGAGTTCAAGTTACTTTGTAGGTTTTCTTCGCCTGTTACTACAGGATTGTTGTGTAAGATGTGTAATTCTTTTGTGGTATAGGGTAACTCTTTCTACTTAATAAGAGCAAAATTATACTAATAACTAACTGTCCAGACAATGGTTACATTAATAATGGCAGCATATATCCTTTGCTGTCATTCTTCGATGTACTGCAATTACCTGGACTGACAGAGAAACGACTGACGCAAATGATCGAGAAAATTTTTTCCTGAAAGCTAAATGAATATTTACTGAGATACTAGTGAGGGAATCATATTTTCTTTTTCCACCTACGATGACAGGCTTAAAATGATGTAAATTTCCATATATGCTTAAAAAAATCTTTATTGACAAAACTGGATACAAAATTTCATGTGTTCTTTTTAACGAACTTTTAAAGAAAAGAAAATGTAGAACTTTATTTCAAAATTTTAAGAAAAAAAAAGAGTTTCACTCACACATACCGCATTAACCTTAATGTATATTAAAATTAACAGAAAATGAGAATAATAAGATATTCTCTGCTTCAAAGAAGGAGAGACATAAGGTCAACATTAATTTTATGTAATTTAAAAAAGGTGGCATTTTTATAAATTCGAAGATTAAACAAAAGGACACGCAATAAACATCTTGCACGCAATATGTAATTGCTTTTATCTATATGCTTGTTGAGTCATTGAGGATAATGTTATTCACGTTACTCGAGGTATAAAAGAGCATAAAGCTTTAATTCAAGCTCATAGGATTGCAGTAATTTTCTATTTTAAGGCTGTAAAGTTGCGCGCCTCCAACTTGCACGCAACCAAGAGGTGACTGTTGAAACTGGAAAATATACAGAGTCTTGCTAAGGGTTTAAGTCCCTTTTTATTCAACTTAAGAAATTACAATTGCGTGCTCTTGACGCTCACAAACTACGCCGACCCGGCGGTAAAATAAAAATAAGAACCTGAAAAGAAATAATAACAAGACTAACTACGAGGCTCTCTAAAAGTAACTAACCTCACCGCGTTTTACAATACCGCTGCTAATTCAGCAAACCTTGAATATCACGTTGAACGATTAACAATTCTCCGAGGCAAGCACACAGGCCAAAACGCGGGGTTCTTCAATTTCTGGCTAACTACCTCCGCGCTCGTGAAGTACGAACAGCACACCTCGAACTCGTTTCCTTTCTATTTAACTCAGAATTAATTTGAATCCTTGCGCGTTCTACTAAAATTTACATACTCTGGCATTGGCAGTTCCAGGGGAAAGTAAGGCTTCACAGGAAAGATAGTTTAAACTTAAAATAAATGTTAGTTAAAATAAATATAAACCCTACAAGGCAAAACGAAAAAATATCACACTCATTCATATAAATTTAGCTTACCTTCCTAAAATTTATCCACTTTACTGTAGGTAATTATTGCCTCAATTGAAACAGGAATGGCTTCGAAAATTTCCATTGCTTGCTCAAAACTCTACTTATTAAGATTCATGTCAATTCTTATTTTATATATAAATTTTTATCTTTCGAATTTCTGAAGCAGCAAATTTTTCTAGTGTTTAGGTCATATCTAGTGAACGCCAGTCATGTTTAGTTGACCTGTAAATGCTTTTTAAATTTCCCACCACAGCGTAGAAATTGTAGGAATATTGCAACATGTTCAAATCCTTAGTTAGCTTTTGAAAGAATATTAATGTTTTATAATACAAAAACGTTCTGTTCATCACTCTTGAAATTAGTATTATAGCAAACACCTTTTCAGAGTTTTTGAAACTGGGGATTAATTATTGTCGGTTTGTTATCGAAGTTTCTTCTAAATGTTTGACAGATCTTTTTAGTTACTTAGTGGTTTATATTAATTTGTCTAGTTCCTTTTTAGTTTCTTTTTGATCAATATGCATATTCGTGTCGGGGAGGTTTCTGTAAACAAGGGTTTCTAAATTATTTTTTTTTGGAAAATTTAATTTTAAAAAAAAGTTTAATTTAATACTAAACTTTTCATTGTTTTTTTTTAATACTTCATCATTGGTATTTTCCTTTAGACCTTTAATTTTAATTGCTAGGTAATTTTAATTACCTTTAATTTTAATTGCTGCTTCCTTTAGACCTTTAATTCTAATTACTCAAGGTACCACTTAGTTGGTATTTCGTTTTGGACATTCTTCACTACTTTTGGTTTTGACTTTTACCCTTGCTTGCATGAATGACGAAACACGAATTGAATGATTGAAGAGTTAGGTTAGGAGGCAACTTCCCCTTGATAAGACTGTCTCCTGTCAACAGTCATTCACTTATGCATTTAAAAAAATTAGATTAATTTTAATTTGCTAAATTGGTGAATTTATTTTCATGTTTTGGTTTTGCACTTGATTTACTTATGCAATCTGAATTTAAATGATATTGTAAATTAGTTCGCAAATTAATTCTTTTATATGTTTGCACATTACTTTAACTTTAAATTTGGTTTTTTACGTATATACATTTTTGTTAAAATTTAAATTTCATTCCATGCAGCAATGGCGCAAAGAATTAATTAAATTTGTATTTATTCAATGCATTTATTCAATATATATATATATATTATATACACACACACATATACATATATATATATATATATATATATATATGTGGTAAAATGAAACTCAGAAGTAATGACCAGCAGGAATTTTAATGTTCTAGAAGTTTCGATTCAGAATGAATAAGAAATTGGAGGCTGCAAACTAAAGGTAAAGTTAGTTTCGGTTCTCAGTGCATTTTGATTGGGTAGTTAATGCTGCTGTAAAATTACTATTGGCTGTTTAAGTTTTAGTTCCATTTACAACATCAGAATTACGTAAGGATCATATGACATAGATTAGTTTCGAAATAACGTAGTGCAAATAGGGGTTACTATTTTTGGAATACAGAAGGAAAATTAATTTACGTTGCTAATTTAATCTTTTATATATTCTTTTTTTTTCGTACATATATATAGAGAGAGGCGTAGCAAAAATGGGATCACATATCTACTTTTTTAAATCTGTCATGCATATCACCTACCTATTGAAAAAGGTAACATGTAATTATTAATAAGTATATATGTAATAATTAATAACTATTCATCTTCATACTTGCGACAAGCCTTCATAGAGAGGAACATGTACCAACAGGATAACCTTAACAAGGGACAATAATTTTTCGATGAATTGTGCAGGTAAAATTGATTTCTTCCTCATGTAGTAATATAAAATTATCAATTTTAACTGTAGACATAATGTGATTATAAATTATATCACCTTTAGTTTGATAAGAAGACGCTTGAGGATAAGCATTCCAAAAATACCTTTTCGCGTAAATAACACAAGAAACGAACGAAATAATAATTTGGATGAAAATAAAATCGCTTTTCTCGTAGTTCAAGTTACTTCAGAAACATCTAATTCGGCTCTATACCCAAAATAAACAAGAAAAACAGTAGCTAAGAAATGCAGTGGATAAGTTAAATGGTTTGAGTTTAGCTGAATTATTTTCTATTATGTCTTGCAGCTCTGATTTACTTAAAGCACCGCCAAATGGATTTGCCTTCATTGCTGGAAGTGTAGTCACGCAATCAGATATAAACTGTAATTCTCTTTGTAGAGCACATTTCCCTAAGGCATTATAATCCTGTCATCGCTGCATCGTTTTAACGTCTTAACGTTGAAAGGTCGCGATATTCCAAATCCGCTAACTCAGCTAAGAATGGCAAAACAAACATAGCAAGAGCAGTGGCAAATATTTACAAGAGGATTAAATTGAATGGGGTCCGCTAGATGCCAGGCTTCGTATATGGCGCAGCTGCGAAACAGGATTAAGTGCGTGAGGGGAAGAAAAAAATAGTAGCAAAAATTAAACAAAACTCGGATTTGGAAATGACATGTTGAGTTAGTACGCGGTTGTAATAAAATGAGAAGCATGTTTCGGCAAATATTTATTAGCTATACCTTTTTTACCCAAATTTTGAAATATATTACACTTTGCTCCACGCAAGTATTAAATATTTAGAATTTTTACGAAAAGAACTCGGTTTTAATATTTACTGTGTTCATAAGTTGTTCGCAAACACTGAGTATTAAAGAAGTTTATTATTTATGGACATAAAGCTCTTCTGGATAAATTTTAGATCATTATTTTTCTCAGCAAATAACAATTTTTGAAACGCATGTCAAATTTTTCAGTTTAAATTCCCCTTTCTATAACAAAAATATTTTTCCCCAAGAAACGGTTTCTTGTCTTTTTTTTTATGTCAGTGTAAAACAACTGTTTTTGAATCCTAAAAAAGAATGTAAATTTAATACCGTTTGCTAGATCACATTCTTATTTATTACTTTATAGAATTATATTCCAACATAAGCTTAGAAATTATAATACACAAATTACTGAATGAATTAAAGCTTGCTGTTTTTTGGAGATTATTAAGAATTCCGATGCAGAAGTAAAAAACTCAAAGTACTGTATGTGGGTCAGTTTTTCGCAGAATGTTGTTAAAAGATACGGTGCTTATTGTTTATAGCCGTTACACGTTTCATCATTCAGAATTTCGCTCAGCTGAATCAATTCATTTCAAGCGAGAGATATTGTTAAAATAACCACAAATAGTAGAACAAAATTTAGTAGTTAAAATTTTGTAAAACATTAGTATTCCAAACTGTAGATCATAAACATATTTTACTTTCAAGAATAGTCATTGTGTTTTTCGACGTGACCACCACGAGTCGAAAATAGTTTTAAATCCTACACCATTGTTTAATTTCAAAACAAACTTAATAAGGTCGGCAAAAATGAAAGCTTCAGTACAGTTTAAAATCTAATTACTAATTTTAAAATTCGAGGTTTCCTAGAATGCAACAGAGACTTGTAAAGGGTGTAAAAAAATCCTTTATTTTAAATTAAAATAGAGCTGCAAAAGGTATATCTGATGCTTACAAATCCGCCAGCATTTATGGCGAGAACCTCAAAGCAGAAAATCAAAAGTGAATAGAATTTAAATGCTACACAGAGTAATTTACCACAAATAGTAGAACAAAAATAACCACAAATAGTAGAACAAAATTTAGTAGTTAAAATTTTGTATAACATTAGTATTCCAAACTGTAGATCATAAACATATTTTACTTTCAAGAATAGTCATTGTGTTTTTCGACGTGACCACCACGAGTCGAAAATAGTTTTAAATCCTACACCATTGTTTAATTTCAAAACAAACTTAATAAGGTCGGCAAAAATGAAAGCTTCAGTACAGTTTAAAATCTAATTACTAATTTTAAAATTCGAGGTTTCCTAGAATGCAACAGAGACTTGTAAAGGGTGTAAAAAAATCCTTTATTTTAAATTAAAATAGAGCTGCAAAAGGTATATCTGATGCTTACAAATCCGCCAGCATTTATGGCGAGAACCTCAAAGCAGAAAATCAAAAGTGAATAGAATTTAAATGCTACACAGAGTAATTTACCACAAATAGTAGAACAAAAATAACCACAAATAGTAGAACAAAATTTAGTAGTTAAAATTTTGTATAACATTAGTATTCCAAACTGTAGATCATAAACATATTTTACTTTCAAGAATAGTCATTGTGTTTTTCGACGTGACCACCACGAGTCGAAAATAGTTTTAAATCCTACACCATTGTTTAATTTCAAAACAAACTTAATAAGGTCGGCAAAAATGAAAGCTTCAGTACAGTTTAAAATCTAATTACTAATTTTAAAATTCGAGGTTTCCTAGAATGCAACAGAGACTTGTAAAGGGTGTAAAAAAATCCTTTATTTTAAATTAAAATAGAGCTGCAAAAGGTATATCTGATGCTTACAAATCCGCCAGCATTTATGGCGAGAACCTCAAAGCAGAAAATCAAAAGTGAATAGAATTTAAATGCTACACAGAGTAATTTACGCGAAGATGGCTCGGACTTCAAGGGTGTAACTTTAACTATCTGCAACTATAATGCACAACCGAAGCCTCAAACTCTTATCTTAGAATAGGCAGAAAAGTCTTAACAGTCTCAAAAACCTCACTTAAATAAACGCTAAACTAATTGCATTCTGGAGAAAACACAGAAAAAGAGAAAGAATAGTTAAGATTCCAAACATAAAAATAACCAGTTAAACAAATTAAGTGAACCTCACAATTTCATAAAAAAACTTATGCAATGTAAGTTTTCTTCCTTCATAACAAAAACTCGACAAGTAATCTTTAAATTAATTACTTTTGAACGAAACATAAAAACTGTTTGTAAATATATATTACAACTCGGGTTGGATTGTATGCACATATGCAGTTGCGAATTGCTTAGGATGACAGCATATAGCTTTGACTACCTGCCTACATACACGATTGTCACATTAGTTTTAAAAAATATCTGTGTATATAGTGAAGTTTCATAACATTATATGCTGATAAAGGTGGGCATTTCTGACCAAATCTTAAGAAATCTTGCAATCTTCCTTCAGCTTCGTTTCACATAACGTTGTTATTCTTACGCGTCGTCTACATCTTCATTCTGCTCCTCATTTTTTTTCTTACACTTACGTATCCAACTATTTTATAATTATCTTGAGATAATGTGACGGGAAGACACTTGTTAACATTCACCAACGCTGCATTTCCTTTTCTCGATCGTAAGAGTCATTAGATCCTTAACAAAAAGGAGTTGATCCTCGCCGGGACTCCAGCTTGGATCTCTCGATATGCGTCGAGTGTACTAACGACCGTTACACCACGAAAGCATGCTGGAATCGCCAAATCCTAGTGGCGACGAATAATTGTCCAACATCTTTTAGTTCTGGCGCCACCTATTTTGAAGCAGAAGACATGTGTCCTCATCGGGCACGAAGCCTGGACTTCTCGAATATGCTACAGTTACACCACGAAGGCATGCTGGAAGAAGGGAGAAAATACCTTATACAATTACTAAACCTTTCTGAAAATGTAACTAAATACAATGTCCAGCACGACCTCTGAATGTGCTTTAGCATCAGGGGAACATTCATCTCTCGATTCGCTAACAAGATCATAGAGCATAATTTACGCCAGGAACGACATAAAGCAATATTCTTTATATTTTTCTAAGCAAAACAAAGTAAATATTCCCTCTTTTAAAGTGAATCGTTTAATTCATGTCTAAATATTTAAAGTCAGGCGCTCTGCTTTCAGGATGACATGGACTAGCAAAAGATGACTGGTTGTTCATTTTTATATTCTGGATGATTCCTTCGTGCATTCGTTGGATAAGGTATGTTACGTTGAGCCTCAAAACAATAACAGAAATGTTTTCCCCTTTAAATCTCCAGACTGTTAACTCATTATATATATATTTTTTTATCTTGCAGGTTTAAATTTGAAATTTAAATTTGGACCATCAAAATGTCGTCATTTTGATATGAACAGATAAGTCAGTGCCGGATACAAGAAGTTTTACTGTACTGATAATGATGAAAGCAGTTTTGAAGGAAGCAATAAAACATGATATCTTACGTTTTTAGCAGAAATGTAGACGAAGTTCCTTTTAAAAGTTATAAAGCAAAATATTTAAAATGAGTAATAAAATAGTTCTGTTGCATTTCATAAATCTATTTCTTTGGAGAACATATATTTTACTAGAAAAAATAATGTAATAAATGCAAAAAATAAACAATATTTTAAACGTGATACCTTGATTTCTAAAAGGAAACGTCTGAAAAATTATATAAACGTAAAAATCCGTGGAAATCTAGTTCAGTTAATTCCAAAATTAAGCATAGGCCCACCAGCGGCCGAGCGGTAAAAGTCGCTGAACACTGGTAGTTCGGTCCGAGGTTCGAATCCCGCGAACGGGCTGGCTGCATGGGCGTTTTCGTGGTTTTCCCCATGTGTAACGTGTATACGAGCCAGTTTCCCTTAGAAAGTCCTCCACGAAGGCATCCCTCCCCTTAGGCAGATAGCCCTCGTGTGCTTTGCCATAATTAAATACACCAACACACCAACACCAAAATTAAGCACATACTGTACTAAAAAAAACAAAGATTTTCTTCAAAATGCAGTTTTGTCCAGTTAGAAAAACAAATCTTTATAGCATGTGAGAAGAAATAAAATATTTTTTTAAAGTGACAGGTTAATTATAATTTATTTACATTTATGTGCTCCAAAAAGGACACCTGAGACTTGATTTTGCACAAAGTGTAGCTCTGAATTACTGAGAGAAAACAGTTTTAGTGTCAATGTGAAAAACGTCACTGATTTTGAATTGAAGAAATTCATCTTACCAGTGGAGCCCACCAGCGGCCGAGCGGTAAAGTCGCTGAACACTGGTAGTTCGGTCCGAGGTTCGAATCCCGCGAACGGGCTGGCTGCATGGGCGTTTTCGTGGTTTTCCCCATGTGTAAAGTGTATACGAGCCAGTTTCCCTTAGAAAGTCCTCCACGAAAGGCATCCCTCCCCTTAGGCAGATAGCCCTAGTGTGCTTTGCCATAATTAAATACACCACCAAATACACCATCATCTTACCAGTAAAATTTAACATTAATTTGTAATGCAGATTATGTCATTATTTAGTCACCTGCTGTGTTACTTTAATTTTTTCTGCATTCGATCCTGAGATACTTCCTTCACAGTTTCAATCAATATCAACAAATATTTTTGAGGTAGGTTCAAAACAAGGAAACTATGCAAAGACCTACAGAGCAAACCTCTGAAGCTAACATAGCTACTATGGCTACCATAACGCGGTTTTATGAAACTCATAGCACTTTATAAATATCTCGACATCAGAAGGAAGCTGTAAAGATCTCGACATCAGAAGAAAACGCAATACAAGCCATTCGAGTAACGTGCAAGGAGGCCATATTATCAGGATGAAAGAGGCGAGATAATTCATTCTTTGTGTAGCACACTTCGTCAGCAGAGCAAAGAAGAAATTTAATCATATATATCTTACTCTATCGCCGAAAGCCTTTCAGAAGTAGAAAACAGTCATAGAAGAACCAGTTTGAGTTTCAGAAACCTGAGTTTGGACCAGAGTTTCAATAGTTCGTCGTAGCTTTCAAATTGTTTTTGCATCTTCCAGTAAAACGTAGTGGCTGACAAACTCTGGCTGCTAAAGTAATCTTAGCAGCCAAAATTTCAAGAGAACTATATGATAGGATTCTTGTGACCAGACCCCATCACACTGCTTTTCACGATTTTTTTCCATACCTAACAGTCTGCAATTACGCATGTGGATTCATCTGTTGGTTATAAAATATCTCCTATCAACTGATACGCTATTGTTTATAAGAGTGACTACTGCAATAACACTGAGGCAGTTTTGCGATCTCAATCATATGATTTTCATGATTCACCCTGAATACTGATGTGCCCATATGTGTCCCAGAATGGGACTCTCTGAGCCATATACTAATATGTCCATCAGACCAGACATATCTTGCATGAAGTAAGGGCGTAACAGGAGGGTCATTTTAGTGTATTTAGTTAAACAGCTTGACCATATTCCCTGTCACTATCACAGCATCAAAGTTTGTTGAGAAAGACAAATTGTGTATCATGATTTTATGACAGGTTTTGTTACCGTTTTTATCACAGAATAACGATACTTTTATAAGGTAATCTTTGATGAAACTTGAAGCGATGTACTGTATAATGCCATGTAGTATCAGTGTCTTTTTACCATAAACCGAATGTCAGTTTCTAATAGGTGGAACATGTCTGAGATATGAGATACCTATGCAAATCATGAAAATTTGATGACGAATCCTGAAATTTAAACAGGCTGATAGTTTGACCACATTAGAACAGCTTCTTACAAGGATTCCATCAGTGAATTAACGGAATCATGTTTGGATGCCAATATTAATAGCGAGCTGAATTTCTTTGAAGCGAGCCAGATGCAATAGGCTCATAATTTCCATTTTTGTAGTTAGATGATCCACATAAAATGCCTTAGATTTAAAGGACCGTAATAATTCTATTTCTTTTCGATTCCCATTGCACGTACTAATTTTAACCACGTTGAAATTGTTATTTTTGAATGAGTGTTTAATATTTTTGCACATATCTATCAGTTAAATAATGTGTATTTTATCCAATCCAATTTTGTGTTTGTTTTAGCATCTTTTTAAAAGTTTAGGAAGAACTTAATAGCCCAGATTAATCCTATGTTTTAAAACTAAAATCTCAAATTTCCTGATAAAGACACATAGAAATTTCTCGACTGTATCTTCAAAATATCTAGTAAAATACAGAGTATATTTTCATAAAGATTAATTAAAGTTCGAGATATTATTGAGTTCGTCAAAGTAGACTGTGAATAGAATCTTTCCTTCATATTTTACTTTCAGTTATTCTCAAAAAAAAAAAAATATTATTATGCATTGTTAAAAACCAGCAAGATCTACCAGTGGATGAGTTGACTATTTTAAAAATGGGGCACACATCTTTTAGCCATGGTATCTTTAATCTTGTCTTGTTATACTAGATACTCTTGAAATGATTCTGTAGATGCTATAATAGCAAATGGCGAGCGCTGATATTTACATGTTACCCTAGAAATTGATAGTTCCACTCGGATCGTCCTAAGATGAACCTTGTCACAAACGTTTAATTCCATCTGCGACGCTTTGCGTCCGGGACATGCTGTCATGGGGACAGTGTAGCGGTCAGAGCAGGATATTACGAGCCTTCACTGTTATGCAAATGAGGTCATAAAGTGGGGTTGTTAGAGGCAATCTCTATGGACCAATCAATACTCGTTTTAAGGGAGCAGGCCCGTTCTGTGTCATGAAGAGGAAGTGGAGCGTATTATGAGCGAACGGGCTATTGAGAATCCAGGAACTCACGAAACCTTGTCTCGGGAAGTTTCAAGTTTCTCCGCGTTCAAAATCACGAATGGAGTTAATGTGTTAGAAACATGTCATTTGCGCTGTTTGAATACATTTATATTTTAAGGAAGATGTAGACGTTATCAATCAAATCTTAATATAGGTTATAATCTATCAACGCTTCCTGGCTTTTATTTGGTCCCGCTGTTAAGATGTCCGTAAATTTTATAACATTCATTTTATTGATTTTTCAGGGTTTGAACAATACGCTAACGTTTTGTTTGCATGAAAACGGAAGTAAATAAAATACGGATTTCTAAATGTATTACATGCAAAATCTACATGAAAAATATATTAGCGATGAAAAATTCTGCTCTCTTCAACATGTATATTTCAATCTGTTATAAATAAATTAATCTGTATATCCAGTAACGTTTAACTTGTGCATTTACACCAAACAGTCAATAGCTTAAGGTATCTGCCTACGTTCGGAGCACTTGTTTTAAAACATAGAATTCTGATGAAATATATATTTATTTAGTGAAAATATGATATCAAATCATGAAAATAGGTAAATTTTTAGGAATATTTTCATAAATTTTTGAAATATATGCAATTTTATGCACATTTTTAGGAGAATTTACCACTTACGTTAAATGTCGTATATTTTTCCTCACAGCATATATTTCAATTTTATTTATACTGTATACTACTACAACACTCAACTGTGTTATGAACTAAAATGTTTATGATATTTCTAAAATTTACTAAAATATGTGTAATTACATGAAAAACGCAGTTTTTTGTAAAATATTTCTTATCGTTTTATATAGAAATACTTATAAAACAATCAAATTAATAAATATAACTTAGATTGTAGCTTAAAACCTAGTAAATAATATAGAAAACACTTTAGTAAAATTTAATAGAGATACCTTTAGAACATTTTGAGTAATTACATTTCTTGTATGTAAAACACTAGAAAAATTAGTTTTCCAGAAAACGCATTTAAAGATTTCACATTAACAGAAAAACTGTTCTGTTGCATTTACACACTTAAAATTCTCCACATTTGTACATAACACCCTTCATATCTTTATACTTAAGTAATTTTGATTTCCTATTTGATTTTAATTTTTTCTGGCTATTTTTGAAATGAGCGATGAATGACGTTTCGAGTTCTTTATTCTTTCGTTACCAAATCCAAAGTAATTTTTAATCATTTCTTGTTCAATTGATATGCCTAAATGTTCAAACACAGGAAGTAATCGAAGATACCCTGAATTAAAAACTAAAACTGCTATATATGCACCCAACCTTAGTCTTTATACCTAATCGCAATGTTGCCAGACCCAGTTCAAAAAACCGCAATGTTGCCAGTCCTAGTTAAAAAAATTAAGGCAAATAATTATTACCAGAAACAAAAAAAGTACCCAGAATTAAAATGAAATGTTTTAGCCCAATTTTACACACAAACAGGTAAAAAAAAAACACGAATAACAACATTGTTTACCTTTAAGTTGAGCCTTTTAAATGGCACTTCCGGTCTTTCTGCTTTCACTTCCAGTGCAGTTAATTGGCTATATCTTCTCTTCTAATTATCAAAAACGTAAAAATGAACCATTTTCGGAATCCTACAAAACTGAACTTTCAAATTGGGCAATTAAAAAAAATTGAATTTTTTCGCCGAAATCGTTTTTTTAACGTAGGCAGATACCTTAACTCCCTTTTCATACTTTTATTGTTGTTAAACGTTTATAATGTAAGTTAAATATCTATTGTTCTCGTGCTAAATGCGAATGAATGCACGAATGAAATATGACTACCTGAAACGAAATATTATCTAAATTCGAGGAGATAAAATTTCCTCTGATTTAAGATATTGCATTAAACTTCGTAACAATAATTCTTTGGAATATGAATGTAGATACAAATTCATTTTGAATTGCAAGTGATACAACGAGTTTACATGAATTGAAATACGACTAGAGCAAACCGATATTTCTAAAATCTGATACTTTGTTGCTTATATATATTTGTAAATTTGGCAAATTTAAAGAGGTCTGAAATTTTACATATAAAAAGGCAAGATAACTTAAAAAGCTCTAACCCATTTTTTAAATTTATATATAGGATTCTAGCTAAATTAAAAATTACTCTAAAGCTAAATCTTAGAATTATAAAGTGACTATTCGATAAGTTCTATTTTATCAGTAGTTATACTCGAAGAAGGGCGAAAAGATACTTTTATTCCCTCAAGAACAGTTCACAAAAGGCACTTCTTGTGCTTACAAGTATCTCGTCAACACTTTCGACTGTAACTCAAAATTATAACTTAAAATTAAAACTAAATTTGATGTGAATAATCGACCGAAGTTGCACAGAGCTCTTTAACGCATAGTTGGCTCTTGGCTAATACTACCAATATAGACTAACCGACAGTTAATATCCACGCCCGTTAAATACAAGCTTCAACTAGCAGCGAAACAGAACGTGGCTGAAAGGCAGAACACGCTAAGTCAGAAGTAACTCAGACCTCAGCTTAAATAGAGGCTTTCTACCCTATTTTGCATTATGCCCGAAACTGAAATGAGAAATGAGAACCGAAATAGTAAATGAGAGTTTTAAAGAAACGCTGTTTCAAAAGTAAAATTAACTGTTAGGAAAATAAAAGGAAACCCTACAAATATGCTTAATAAAAGCTTTCAAACCTCTCATAGCCTTTGTTTTAAATGAAATTTTGAATTCATATTTTATTTTTATTATTTCAGATGTTACAACATTTAAAAATTAATTTCAAAATATTTTATATTTCAAGTATTAGTTAAAATCCGAGAGGGTTAGTTAAAAAATAGATGTATGTACTTTTTGTATAAATGCAATTTACAATTTTTAAGGAAATTAAGGGGACTCATACATCTTAAACACCTTATGATCTTCGATTATGTGACTGTTGCAAGAATTGGGATAACTTATTGATTTTAAAAGCAATTACTTCCAACTTTTTACATCTGACTACATAATATAGCTGCTTTGGAAAATAGTAACCAGAAAGTTTGTGTTGCCACAAATATTTTTGTAATTTAATCCTCTTTGTGACAAAATATTTCGCCATGTTTCCACATTGCGCGCATGATATTTTAAAAATTGCTATTGGTACATACTTGAAATTAGACGGAATTCTTTATATGGGCACTACTTTCCACCTGAACCAAGAATCTAATGAATATTTTAATATTCAAAAAATTTATGGACGAAAACATTAAATTTTTTTAAATAAAATACATTTTATAAACTTAACTCAAAATAAAATAAAAATTTAACATGAAATTTTTAGAATTTTAGGTTCACAGTAGTTTCCAAATGTTATAAAAGCTATATATTAAATATGGAATTAAATTATGAAACAGAATGTTTTAAACTGTGCGCGCAAATTAAAAACATGACGAAAAATGTTGTCACAAAGGGGATTAAATTATAAAAATATTTGTGGCAACAGAAACTTTCTGATTACTATTTCAGAAAGCAGCTATATTATGTAGTCAGCTGTAAAAAGTTGGTAGTAATGGCTTTTAAAATAAATAAGTTATCCCGATTCTTGCAACAGTCACCTATTCGAACATCTTATTGATTTTTAGGTGTATGAGTCCCCTTAAAATAACATCCCATCAAAAAGCCATATTCTTATTTTCTTCCTACATATTTGTTAATCAATATGATTAATGATGTCTGATTAATAAACACTTAAGAAAGTTCCAGCTATTAAAATTAGAATTATAAATTATTTCTCCCGCCTTTTTCGCATGCCTTCGTGGTGTAATGGCCTTTCCGAGTCCCAGCGAGGGCATTGCACATTTTTCATGTCTTCTTCAAAATAACCTAATTACTCTACAGTGGCGCCCGAATTAAAAGGTTGGTGGATGGTGATTCTCCACCTACAGGATTTGGTGACTGGGTTCCGCAATCCCCAGTCGCCCTTTAAATGTGAGAGTAAAGTATGTCTCCCGCTTTCTTAACATGCCTTCCTGGTGGCACACTCGGAGCATATTCGAGAGGTCCGTGTATTTTATACGAAAACAACAAACGAAAATCTCGAGTACAAACCAGTCATCGCAGCCTCGCTTCGATTAAGCATTTTGAAGGAATTACACGACGCGAAAACAGCTTTTCATTTAGGGGTCAGAAAGACTTTAAAAAGGGTACGCGAGGCGGTATATTTCCCGCAATTATACAAAATAGTAACTGCGTATGTCAGGTTCTGCAATCAATGTCAGTTAATAAATGATATTAATTACAGCCCGACCGGGTACTTAAATAGCATTCGCACTATATTTCCGAATGAAATTTTAGGCATAGATCTTCTTGGTCCTTTCCCCCAGAGTGAGTTAAATAAAAATCGTTTTCCTTTAGTAATCGTAGCTCATTTTTCAAAATGGACAGAAATTGTTCCTCTTAAATGCGCGTCAGCCAAAACAGTCGCAGATGCATTCTTACACAGATACATTTTAAAATACGGTGCACCGATAAAAGTCATTAGCGATAACGGTAAACAATTCATTACACCGTACATTTAGCACATTTTAAGCCCAAGCTTCTCAGGCTCAACCATCTTTTCGAACTTGTGTATTGCTGACTTCTTAAACTGAAACTGTCAGTAAAAGACAATGTTTCATAAGTGTTGAAGGATAATAAAAGGTGCAGTCCAATATGAGACAATTTTGAACATTTAGTGGAGTGCTTGAGGAGAAGAATGATTACTTTGGATAATCATGACTTAAATTTAAGGTAGCACCTTTAACTTTTCTCGCATCAGTAACCGTTTCGAAACTATATTATTAAAGCGTTACTCTCAAAATTAAGATTTATTTTAAATGATAACAAAACACACATTTTATTTATGTTTGTTCTTAAAAACATTTTACTGTTATGTATTCTCGTTTTCGAGCTATGTTGAAATAGTCTTTCGAACTACAGCGAATACTATACAAAGCTTTGACCCTGCGAGGGCATCGCTAATTTTTCCCATCTTCTGCTTCCAAAAATTCCTAATGACTCTACAGTACAAAGAGGGAGAATTTAAAAATGAGATTTCTTTGCATAGAATAAGCGTCTCTGTATCCAATGGAAAGACTTAGTACTGAATATTTGTATACACTTACGTTTATGAAACAGAAAATCGTTGTACTAGTTTTAAAATACAGATGATGGCTCATGGTAACATCACAATAATTTTAGAATTATTCCTGGTACTGCAATTTTGCATTCAATTCTGTGCACTGCAGATCTAAAAACGTTACTTCTTTAAGAAGAAAGATTGCTTGTAAAGTTTAAAAATGAAGGTTAGTATCAAAAGGTATGAAAAGGATTACATTTAAGCGGAAGGAAACATGCAAATGTCGTTCGACTGCGTTGCGATCTGCCTCAGTTGCATTTCCTAACAGTGAATAAAATAACTATTATAAAAATATACCAGTAAAAAACATTTCAGTATTTACCTTGGAAATAAGGGTATGTTTTCTTGTTTTCGAATGCATATGCTTCCGAAAAGAAAATACAGTCTGTGGTTGAAAAAAACTTTTAAGTAAATTTCCGCTGTAAATACAATAAAGTACTCTTTTTTTTCCTGGAAACCAGAATGAAATATAAATTTTTTGAGTAAAAATATAATTGAATTCCTGGTATGTTATTGAAATATTCAGGTTTAAGTAACTTTGGGGCTTTATATTTTTGTATACCTAATGTAGGAAATATATCCATTCCCTGGCGATGTTTGGCAGACAGAAAGCTGTTACGTATTCGTATTTGAATTCTTGAAACTTAAATATATGAATGCTTTGAAGGGCAGAGTCAAATAGTATACGATGAGATTCTCCCACACCATTAAAGATACATTTTTACACTATTATCTATATTAATAACTGAAACTGAGAACTGCTGAGATTTATAACATAATGGGTAATTACAATAGGTCAATGTAATGGCGTTATGTCCTTTTTATATAATGTATTGATGACAAGTATGTAAAAGAAATCATATAAAAAAACTTACAAATAATCACATTTAATTTACAGACATATTCGGACATAATTTCTATTGTCGTTCGATATTTCTGTTTTATAATTTCTTTGTTTATACAGATATTTTAAGCTGTATCGATTATCGTTGCAGCTTTATATTAAGGTGTTGTAATTCTGTAATCAGTCCAGTAAATTTATTGCTCATTTAAGCTTGGATAACTCCCATAGAAACAAAAGCATCCGAAGGAAATTGGGCATATGCAAAAATGCATAACTCATGATCTCGATGTGAAAAGTATGAATTATATTAATTAGATCTTATCTAATTGCGTTAATGTCGCATATACATAAAAATGTAAATTAATTAATATTTCTACCAGCTATGACATAGCAATCAAGGTCAGCGAACGTTTGGATTAGTCAAAGATATTAGCAAGGATTAGTCAATCTGCAAATTATTGAAAATTCAAGTAAGAATTCTCTCCTATATATATACATATATATTGTAATTTATCTATAAAATATACAGAAGAAATTCAGCGCATCATTTTAAATTTTATGGAACATAATTGGGAATGTCTGCTTAAGAGTGGAACAGTTTTTTTAATAAAAGGGATTTTTTTCGTTAGAGGATTTATATTTACTCTGAAAGAGCTAGTAAACTTTAACACATGGCCTATAAATATCAAAAAACATAAGGAAACTAGGTAAGACACCTCATGAATATATAACATGGATGCAAGTATGTTTCATCATCTACTGCCATAAAATAAACAGATCTCTTACAGGAAAGTAAAATTTTCCAAGATATTAATGAACAGTAATACACATCATGCAAATTCGCTACCAGAAGAAAAATGTATAAACAGTTATTAGCCCATAGATACCTTATCACAAACAACAGGAGACACTTATTCTATGGTCAGAGTTTGACAAGTTTGATCGGCGAAGAATCGAGGCCGAATGAAGCGAAGAATCGAAGTTGCTATACTTCACCACCAGTGCTCATGTGCACCAAATGAAACCATGGAGATGCGATGCCATCTCTGATGATGATGATGACGAAGACGACGTCCAAGATACTGACCAGTTATTAAGCTCGATTCCTCGATGGAACCCACGAAGGTGGACCCAGGCAATTATGGAGGTACCAAATGCCTAAATGCTAAATGCGAATTGCATATGCTTATGTAGCCTTGCGGCTTTTATAAGCTCTGTTCTTTTAATCCCTAGGGACCATCACAATGTAAACTATCAACTAAATCCCAGCCGGGAAACGGATCAAGGTAGGAAAGAGGGCGCGTTGGCCGCGAAGCGTTTAAGATAATCGTTACATAACTACCACTTATTGAAGAGGTTGTGGAAAAAATTCTTAACCAAAACATATACATGTGCAAATGTAGCGATATCAAGTTGCAGAAAAATGAACAAATAAACAAATAAAGTGTAAATTAATGATATTTACAATGAGAAATGTAGTAAAGTGTATGCATAAGTGACAAAATTATGGTCTTGCATTCTGTGAGCAGTAAATAGCCTTAGTGTAACATCTTCTGGGACGCATATGTTGTTTAAAGAAAGCATTAAAATTGCCAGCCGTGCATTTTAAATCCTTATCATAAAATTTACTGTTTAATCTATGGAGGTACTCATCAATGTATTCTACCTTCAAATCATCATGCAGTAGTTTGTTCCTAATATAGAAATGTGCGTTTGTAATGGTGAGCAAGATTTTATTTTGTACAACTTGTAAATTGTGCAGTTCATTGCTCTTTGCCGTAGCCCAAACTGGCGAGGCGTAACACATGATAGGTCGCAAAATGGAAAGATAAATTTGTCGCTTCCTGCGTACGTAAAATTGAGAACATCTACCAAGTAGAAGATTCAGCTGCTGCGCAACAATTTTAGTTTTGTTAGCTACATAGTTGATATGGGTGTTCCAGGTTAGCCTTTGATTTAGATAAACTCCTAGATATTTGACCTTGTCAACTGTGGGTACCCGCTGACCGAATAGGTACAGTGGCTGAATAACAACTTTTAATTTCTTCCTGCGTACGATAAGCAGTTGAGACTTATCAGCATTAATAGAAATCCTCCAGTTGGAGCACCATTCTTCAATACCAAGGACAATATCTTGCAAAACGCTAATGGCTCTGTTAGGATTTACTGATTTAACTGCTGCCGCCGTATCATCCGCATAGCAAGCGAGTAACGTGTTCCAATTTAATTTGTCCCTTGAAAATCCGTCGCATAGAATAAATATAGAATTGGCCCCAAACAGGACCCCTGTGGGACCCTGCTGACATCATCTTGTAGCCAGAATGACTTTGTCTGCAGCTCACAGTGAAGAATCTGTTTGTGATATAAGAATGTGCCAGTCAGATAAGCTCTCTGGGAATATTAAACTTGATTAATTTGTAGATTAGACCCTCATGCCAGACGCGGTCAAATGCTTTGGCCACGTCTAGCATCAGCAGTGCTGTGCAGCTTTTATGATGGAGTGCGGATCCAATTTATTAACAAGTCTAATTAGTTGTTTTGCAGTAGACAGCTCACTCCTAAAGCCATACTGTTTATCAGGTAGGAATTGCAAATAGGGCTGAAATTTCTGTAAGTTAATCCTTTCAAATATCTTGGTAAGATTGGATAAAAGAATAATCGGCCTGTTATTTTCTACTTTAGTGATGTCTTTAGCGGGTTTGGGAAGCAAAAATATTTTTGCACATTCCCAGCTTTTTGGGAAGTAGCAACACGCAATACAAGCATTAAAGATGCCTGTGAGTCTTGTAATGCCACTTTTAGGCAAATTCCTGATCATGAGATTCGTGATCCCGTCAATGCCTGGCGCCTTCTTTAGATTAAGTTTAGAGACTATCTTCGTAACCTCCTTTGGAGTAGTGAGCCCGCTAGCATTAAGTGCAGAAGGCATCTTCAGCCACTCATTTACTTCATTTTGAACTTGCTGTGCAAACGAATTATTGCATGGTGTTATGTTGGGACTAAATTGTTTCTTTAAGTGATTTGAGAAAATTTTACATTTATCATTATAAGTGTAGGCTGTTATACCATTTGCTACTAAGCATTTTAGTGAAGCGCCAGAGAAAGCATCGCAATCCATCTCAAGCTCAGCGATTTTGTCTTTCCAGTTTTCTTGCCTGAAATCCTGTATTTCCTTCCTGAGTCTTTTACTTATTCTATTGAGCTCGGCTTTCGTGTTCGGATCCCAGGTAGTATTGTAGCTTCTGCGTAACCGGTTTCTTTCAGTCTTAATAAATTTAGGGATATTACCAATAATATCGTCAACACACAAGCAGTTTCTTAAGCCTTGTGCTATTTCAAGATATATTGCTTAAGGTGATGTTTAATGATATCAAAACACAGAAAGGAACCAGATTATACTTCGAAGAATATTCCAAATTTTCGTTTTATCATAAGGAGAATCTTTCCAAAAGAACCGTTAAACGTCCCTGTCTTTTTCATATAACTCTGTTTTCAAAATGCTTCGAGAATCTTCGTGCTCCTTTCAAGAGCATTTACAATAGACCCTACGTAAAAAGACTGCGCAGCGAATTCTCGCTATGTCTTTGAAGAATAGATGTTGCAAAAGAAGGTTAAAATAATCTTTTTTATTTGAACTAAACGTAACAAAGTTTGCACTCACTTGGTGTTCACAATTTCCACCACTTTTGGAACATAAAATAAAGAATGTAAAATCACAATAATCTAAGATGGCTAAAAGTCTGGCTCCTTATTTATCTAAACCGCTAAATCAGCTGCTCACAGCAAAGCCGAGCCTAAAATATAAATATAATCAGAAGAGGGTGACTAACACCAACTACAGAGCTATTTCAATACACGCAGCATAAACTAGGAACTAACTCCGCTCCTACCCCTCACGAAAATGCAGCTTAAATACTGCTTTTGAACACATTTACATTTTGCATAATACGTCAAAATGCTATATTTTAAATTTCCTTCGTTCTACTGCAAAATGTCTATATAGTCTTCTATGCGACTCGTATTAAGTGCTTTAAATTTGGTTTCCACTTCGAGAAGACTAGACGTTATCAGACTGTGTAGATAATTATTAATAAGTACGGCGCAAAGTCCAGAGAAATGATGCGAAGAACTCATTTTATTCAATATGATCACAGGTGACACCCACTCGTGCTCACAAAAGGCAACACTTTTGGCTTAACTTAAAAAACGAGTAACTTAAAGTTAAATAGAATAAAGTCAGCCTAACGGCTTTTCACAGCTTACTTATCCCGCAGGCAGACTCTCATTTACTTACTTACTTACCAACCACCGGCTGTTAGAAGACTATTAGCATTTGTGCTTAGTTGGTATAGCATTCTGTTGTCGCTAGGGCCAGCCAAAATTCTCTATGGAATATTAAAATTTGTAATGTAATTAATAAAGTTACTTCGGAAGATGGGTAACAGTAGCGGTTTTTTATACGCTCCTCGTCACCTGAATGACATTATGTGAATGACATACCCTCGTGACCGAACCTGCCTAAGTACAGATCCCAGCCAGTAGTTTCGCAAAGTACTCTTCGTCGACCCCCTGGGGAGACGATAGGTATTTGTGAACTATGATTAATAAAACTATTAAAGCGATTCTGTGATGACTTTGACTGTGCTGAATGAGTATTTTAGCAAAGTTTTAGGCATTGCGATTCTGCGTTTACAGATAAAATGTACTCTAGAAGTCGGTGGTAACTTAGATATAAGAAGTTATTCAAATGCATAAAATACTGAACAATTATTAACTGAGTAAATTAATGTACATCATATATGCTGTTCACATATTTGCAGAGTTTCTGTGTAGTGTTTGCTTGTCACATTCATAGTAGTCACTTGTGTTATTCAATTATTTACAGATCGCTTACAATTCACCCATGTATAGTTTGCCTGATAACTAAAGGTGAGCTGAGAAATGCAAATCAGTGTGTAGAGCTGAAAATTTACGCCTTCATCGAAAAACATATGCGGTTCAATTATGTAGACAGCACCATTGTATGTATGCTTGGCAATTTTGCACCGATTACTGGTACAAATATTTGAAGATGGGGCTGGAAAATATTAAGCTCATTACAACACCACTCAGCCGCTAGATCTGCGCAGAAAGATTTTTCTCCCCTTCTTTTTTACCTTCTAGAGGCAGGCTCTCATTCGTAGGAGACGACGTATTCAAGCCTAATGGTAAGAATTGTTCAAGGCTGCAAAATCTAATCACTGATTACAAAACATCAAAATCAAAGATAGCAACGTGGTCTTCCGACATGCAGAACACACTCTAAATTCACCTTCCAAAAACTTCCCTTAAATACTAGCTTCTTTGTACCTCATTTGAATCCATGCTTGTTAACTCTCACTCATATTCTAGCAAGAAAACGTGTGTTCAAAGCAAGAACGATAGGAAAGGCTGCTTAAAAATAAAATTAATTGTTAAGTAAATTAAATGAATACCCACAACTTGATTTGAAAGACTTCACAGTTTCTAAATCAACAGTTCTGCTGTTTTGAGAATTACTTTCTAAACCTAAGTTTTTCAACTGCCAGAATTTTAGTTATTAATGCATTTACTATTATTTTCTTAGTTTAAATAATTCACTAAAGTTATTTATTTTAAGTTACAAACACCATCTAATTAATAATTCTGTGACTATTACATTTTTTTTGAAATTATTTTAATTCTACCTGTTATCGAATAGTAGAAATTTATTCCTAATGGAATACCAATTTTGTCATTTTTGTTTACTACAGTCAGATAATTGTAAATTTGTCAAAACGAATTTTTCTGTAGCAAAATTTAAATCTTGCGAGGAACATATAAGTACTGGAGATACTTCCTTTTCTAGCAGTTTTACATTTATAAGTCTAGTATCTCAACAACAAATATGTGATCACTGGTATTTTCTAGTTTTGCTTTAACGACATCAAACTTCTCTTCTAGCGCTATTTTATCTCCAAATAAATAAACATTAATTGATTCTTTCCTAATAGATTAATTTTAATAGCTGCATCTTTAGTTATGATTATTCTCACTGAGCCATTATGAAAAAGAATTGTCACATTTTCAATTATTCCGAATCGACGCGGAAGAAGTTTGTAATAAAATTTTATTAGATCTGTTTGCATCTGATTACATGACGAAGCTGCGAAAGTAAGTTCTATCCGACATTTTCGTTTCACTTTTATCATTAGCTTTTCCGTGGTGAAATGAATAAGAAATCGCTTTCGAATGTTTATTATTACAAAAACTGCATTTTTCGTTTTGCTTGCAGTTCTCAATTCTATACTTTATATCCAGACACGAAAAAACATCTGCTTTCATTTTTCAGAAGCTATTCTTTCTTCTCCAAACTTAAAATTTCGCAATCCGCCGATTTATGATTTCCCTCGTCACAAAAGAGACACTGAAAATCGGCTAACGTTGCTAAAAATTCAACTGTTTACAGTTTATTTATTTTCACGGAGGAAAAGTTTCTGTTTGAAAGGTAGTGGTATAATACGCTTTTCTAATCGCAAGAACTTCTTTCGTTCTCTATTGTAATCGCAATAATTACAATAGAGAAAAACCGCGTCTTCCCTAGTGAATATTTAGCGTCTGAAGAACTGTAATAAATCTTTTAAATCCATCTTTAATTTTGCGGTTAGAATCAAGAGCGAATTATTTTGGAAGCAATTTCAAAATTAAGAACGTTAAAATATTTTCGTAGGAATTAGAGTCTATTTTTAATGCTTCAAGATTTTTTATCCGCACTTCGGTGGGGTCGAGAATTTCCCTTAGTTCGTTTACATTATTAGGATTTCTAACAGGGGAAATATTACATAAGAGTTGTCCCAAAAGGCAGTAAGATATTTTCGTTTGTTCAGATTTACAAGGCAACAGTTCAAGAGCAGTAATTATTTTCAATAACAACGAAGAATCCAGAATTAGCTAAGACACCAAGAAAGCTCCCATTTCGAAGGATCACCATAAAATTTATTTATTGTCAATTTAGGTAATTTTATTAATGAAGTTTCAGTACTTTGATTCGGAATATAATTAGAGCTTGACACGTTTATTCCTTCATTAGAATTGCAGTGGATACCGCTTAGTATGATCACGTACGTTCGGATCTTATTTGATTGTATAAAGCGGTTGAGTGTTATATATGGTGCTGAGCCATATGCAGGATTTAGTTTTGTTTTGAGATACACGGTTCTATATTTTCAGGCGGGGTGATACAAAAAATATTTTTTTTAATAGACTTATTTTATATATGAGTTAATTTTTAATGGATGAAATGTGCATAAACCTGAAAATGTGCATAAACCTGGTATATGTCCACGCTATTGAAATTAATATTCTTTTCCGATATGTTGTTTAATATACAAATTATACATATCTCTTAATAAAGATATTTATTAATTATTTTCCGTGGTTGACAAAAGCCAGCTTCATTCAGAAAAATTGTAATTATTTCAACAAGTTACGCAGATCAATACAATACGTAAGCATATCAAACTTTATTTTAAAATTCATCCATTCGAGTTTGTTGCTTATTTCTTACTAGCTGCTACACTGAATGCCTTCGCCTGCCTTTTAAATGTACTGGTAAAATGACTAAAGAGAACATAAAACGTTAAATTTAAAAACTGATCAGAATTTTACTCTGCAGAACAAATTTATTAAATAAGACAAGTAGATAAAAGATGAATTTCTATAAAAATGTATCACATATCAAAAAACATTGCAATGGAATAAGCAATATCCCTTAATACAACTATTAATTATCCTACTAAATAAATTAATCGACTTCCCGCTGCCTTCTCTCGACAAACGTCTAGTATCCAAGAGAAACATTAAATTTAAAAACTGCACAGAATTATTTGCCTTAATTTTTTCGAGTGGCAGCAGTGCTGATATCAGCAACAATAGCAAGTGGTATATCACTAACAACGGCTGCGAACCATTGTTGCTGATATAATCAGATAATGAGATAGAACTATCGATTTGATGCGATTTCATCGAAAAAAAAATTAAAATATATCATTCGAATTTTGAAAACAAAATCTCTTCCAGGTGCATTGGCTGTTGTTTAGATGCACCTATGTACCAAATTCCGTAGCCCTATGTCTATTAGCTAGCACGAATGCCCAGTACGAAGAAAAGACACACACATACAGACCCTTCCTTTTATTATATGTAGAGATTAGTAGTTTTTCAACGGTAGTCTCCAAGACATGACATAGCTTGTAACTTTCCGTACCTCCACCTTTAAGTTCGAGGCTTCTTTTCAAAAATTTTAATGCTTGTCGAGACTCCGCTGCTGTTGGTATAGGATCGGAAGTTTCACCTTCGGACCCAAGTTCATTTTAGCTAACTCCTTTGTTTTCTCTAAAAACTTCGATGATCTCAGCGTCACTCTATTCGCAGCAAGTTTAGATATTTTCATCGATCACCAAATATTCGAGGAAGGTCTCATCATACATTTCTTCATTGCCATTCTTGTCTTCTGGCAATTCTTGAGAGTTTCCAGAAATTTGCTTTGCATGTAATCTGGCTTTTCTAAAACAATTTGAAAACGTTTGCGAAGTTACTTCTTCTCATGCATTTTAAATAACATGCGTGGTATCTAAGAGAGAAATCGACTTAATTTCCTCAGAACAAACTGTAGCAGTAGTATCAATTTCATTAACTATATTTTGAACCACTTCCTTTCTATAATGACTCTTTAATACTTTGACCTAAATGGCTGAACAATGTAAGTGTTATTAGGAGGAAGGAGAACTAATGTTATCTTCTTCAACGAGATATCAATTGGGTGGGCAGCGCAGTTATCTAAGAAGAGCGCCACCTTTCCTTGCTGACGTTCTTTATCCCCCTTCGTCAAATAATCACTTCAAATATTGCTTTGTCATCCAATCATTTTTATGCTACAATAAGTCATAGGCAAATACTTGAGGCTTTTCATACAACCAGGGTTTTTGATTGCAGTGATGACTAGTGGAGTCTTTTTAACTCCTCCGTCTATATTAGTTTTTAATTTTACAGTACAAGATGTCTCATGTTTTCACAGCCAGTTGATGACTCACTTTTAAGCAATAAAGTGTGATTAGGTAGGATTCGATAATAAAGACTATTTTCATCAGTGTTAAAAATGTGATGCGGTTTATATTCTTGCAAAAGTTCGGCTAAATTCTTTTCTATCCAATTATCAGCTTCATAAAATTCTGCATTCTTGTTCCTCTCCATGTAATTTTCTGAAAGCAATATTGTTTCTTATTTTCCATCTTGTGAGCCATCCAATGGTAGGGACAAATACTTCGTTTTCGCTTGCATGAGACATTTGCACTTCCCAACAGTTCATGCGAAACTGTCTTCTTTCTTTCATCAACGAACTTAATGCAGAATGTGAAATTCTAAGTTGTACGGAAGCTTCGCTTTGGATGCATTATGTAAATCATTTTATTGCTTCAACAATTTTTCTTTATCCTTGATTTTGGATATTTTGAGGTACGACCAAACAAGAAAAAATGTACGATATTTTTTTTTTTCCGATGAAGGGAACGAATTGTGTGAGCAAAAAAGACAATTTTCATACAGATTCACTCTCACGTCTTTTTTTATGTTTTTCCTTTTCTGCCACTGCTCTGAGCCAGGTTTGACTGTTCTGTTGTAACCCCCCCCCTGCTTGGTCCAGATATGAAAATTTTAGCATATTCAGCTTCACTTGTAAAAGTTAATCGACCTTGACTGACATCACTGACCTTGAAACACAAACTTGGAGGTTTTGACAGCTCCAGATAAGAAAATTGTAGCGTTTGGGCCTCCACGTGCGAAAGGGAATCGACTTTGAACAAAATCACTAAAATTGAGACACAAACTTGGGGTTTTGACTTTACAGTTTTAAAAGCTATTTTATTTTTAAAGGCTATAGCATTGGTTTTATAAAGCGGTTATTTTATAATTATATTGTATTTATTTGAACCCGTTCCTTGGGCTTTAATTTTAATAAGCTGTTGATTTTATAAAGTAGTGATTTTATTAATTGTTACCTACTGTAGTACTTTCTAATACTCTTCTGTTTAGACAATTAGACTACACTTGTATTATAGATTATTGTGATATGATTCTACGGAATTAAGTTTCTCATCAAAATTCTTAAGGTATCTGCCTACGTTAAAAAAACGATTTCGGCGAAAAAATTCGATTTTTTTTATGGCCCAATTTGAAAGGTCAATTTTGTAGGATTCCGAAAATGGTTCATTTTTACGTTTGTGATAATTAGAAGAGAAGGTATAGCCAATTAACTGCACTGGAATTGAAAGCAGAAAGACCGGAAGTGCCATTTAAAAGGCTCAACTTAAAAATAAACAATGTTGTTATCCGTGCTTTTTTTTAACTGTTTGTGTGTAAAATTGTGCTAAAACATTTCATTTCAATTCTGGGTACTTTTTTTTTGTTACTGGCAATAATTATTTGCCTTAATTCTTTGAACTGGGACTGGCAACATTGCGGTTTTTTTAACTGGGTTTGGCAACATTGCGATTAGGTATAAAGACTATGTTGCTGGGTGCATATATAGCCGTTTTAATTTTTAATTCAGGGTATCTTGGATTACTTCCTGTGTTTGAACATTTAGGTATATCAATTGAACAACAAATGATTAAAAATTACTTTGGAATTGATAACGAAAGAATAAAGAACTCGAAAATTCATTCGTCGCTCATTTCGAAAATAGCCAGAAAAAAATTAAAATCAAATAGGAAATCAAAATTACTTAAGTATAAAGATATGGAGGGTGTGATGTACAAATGTGGAGAATTTTAAGTGTGTAAATACAACAGAACAGTTTTTCTGTTAATGTGAAATCTTTAAATGCGTTTTCTGAAAAACTAATTTTTCTAGTGTCTTTACATACAAGAAATGTAATTACTCAAAATGTTCTAAAGATATCTCTATTAAATTTCACTAAAATGTTTTCTATATTATTTATTAGGTTTTAAGCTACAATCTAAGTAATATTTATTAATTTAATTGTTTTATAAGTATTTCTATATAAAACGATAAGAAATATTTTACAAAAAACTGTGTTTTTTCATGTAATTACACATATTTTAGTAAATTTTAGAAATATCATATACATTTTAGTTCATAACACAGATAAGTGTTGTAGTAGTATACAGTATAAAAAAAATTGAAATATATGCTGTGAGAAAAAATATACGGCATTTAACGTAAGTGTTAAATTCTCCTAAAAATTTGCATAAAATTGCATATATTTCAAATTTATAAAAATATTTCTAAAAATTTACCTATTTTCATGATTTGATATCATATTTTGACTAAATAAATATATATTTCATCAGAATTCTATGTTTTTAAAAAAAAGTGCTCCGAACGTAGGCAGATACCTTAAATCTGTTTCTTTCAGTGTAGAATTATTAGTTAATTTTATAATTTCAATTTTAGCGTTCAACTGATTTAATAATGTTTTTGCATTACTCACAGAATTATATTTTTTTTTCAACATTCTTATCTATTTTACTGATAAGCTTTGCAATAGAGCCCCTTTCGTTAGCTCTTACTTTTTTATCTGTTCAGATGTATACTCAACTACTTAACAGAATTCAAATCTTGACACTTACGATTCCTTCAAAATAATCGTAGAATGATCATAGATTTGTTTCTTCATGATCTTACTTCTACAGTCAAAGATGCGAATTCCTTATTTGTAACTGTTTTCAGTCTGAATGTTATTTATTTCGCTCTCGTGTATTATGTCGCGTTATGTTGCCAATTTACGTAAATAAGATTATACAGACATTAGCTTATTTTTAGGTAGCAGGATACTTGAAAAATTAGCATCGCCTTCACCGCGAATCAAACTGAGCATGCAGACCACTACACCACGAAGGCTCACTAAGAAGGCAGGACCTTTTAAGTTGCGATTCTATATAAGTCAAGAAATGAGTATGGTAGCCAATTTATTAACACTGGCAGTGATAATACACCCTGAAAACCTCTGGAAAAGTCTAGTCATAAATAAATCATGAAACTTGCATTTTTGGCTGTTTCAGTGGGGAATTCTCATAGAAGTACGGTTTCGAAAAATCGGCATCAGCTGCAGTTAGCTTTGATGATAATTACTTACAAACAAATGTCATACCAGATAATTTAATTTATTTTAAAGCCAAATCACGACAATCCAGAGAAACCTTCTAGTTCACAGAATGTATTCGATTTGTAACCTATGACGTTCGATTGCAAGATTATCTTAATTAAAAGGTTGTTTACTTCTAAATTGGTAAATATCAATAAATAAAATATATAGGTACTGGGTGGGATTTATATCCATCTTCGACAGATCCATCGAAATTCTTGAAGACGCCCAAAACATGATATGGAAATCCAGCCGTTATAATGATGGTATTTTATTCTTTGACCGTTAGTGCTGTGCTGAAACACGCAAAAGGCAGTTCAAAAGCGAAACAACTTGTTCCTTTCCAAATTTCCCCTCGTATTTCAAATTATAAGTGTAAGCACTGTTCCTAAGTTACTTAACATAACTTATGCTTAATTCAAAACTTGGTCAAGGTAGATATTTATTCATACATTATATAGTGGTTAACAATAGATTAATCTGCGTATATGATATATATAAATCAAAGGTTATGGTTTAATATTCCATTCCCGTCTAGTATGTAGCATCAATTGACCATAATGTCTTTCAGGTGAGGGCGCTGCGATCGATCTATGACATTACAGTTCTTTACAGACCGTCAGTGTCGTGCTCGAATACTTGGAATGAAGAAATGGGAGGCCATTAACAGTCCATGTATTTGTTAGTCAGAGAATATTTTTTCTTTACGACAAAATCTATCAAATTTAAGTGCACCATTCTACTTCTGAGAATGTTCCATTGAAGTTTAAGTCTTTCTCTTTTCGAAGATGAGAACTTACGAGGTTCACAATAGCTATTTTCGTTATGATCGGTATGCTACTCAATCTCCAATAACCACGATATTTTATCAGTCATCTATATTCATATTTTAACCTAAGGATCTGCAGCGTTTTTATGTAAGATGTTTTTCAGATTTTCCATTTCTGCAAATATTCTGAGGGAAGAGGAAGGTAACTAGCACCCCCACACTTCCCCCCAAAATGATGGGAATAGCACATGACTTCCTTGTACGGCCTGTTAAATTATACACATTTCTTTCTGCAGTCCCATTAAACTTATTTTTTTCGAATTATTTGACTTTGCCAACCGATCTGTCAAGGCAAGTTGATAATGACATCAATTTTTTTTTTTTTATTTTTTTTTTTATTTTAAAATTAAATCTTACGGCCAACTTTTGTCGTACGGGAGTCAAACTTCTAAATTTATATTGTCGTAACACATACAAAACGTTTCTAAATATAGGTATAGGGAGTGAGAGACTATATTGAATGTTAAATTTCGTTATTTGGCGAAAATAATTTTTTTTTATTAATTTGACATTGGCAAAACATGAATATTTTCGTCATTTAAAACACTTATGTATTTGGAAATATATGTCTCCGACCAACGATGACGCGCATTTTTCTTGTACGTTTCACCCCAGTTGTCTCTTCTCGCTTCTTTCTTCAGAGATCGGTTCATGTTTTCCAGTGTGCTAACCCAGCCAAAGAAGAGCCGCAGGATTTGGCAACCCTAATTTCCTCGCGCATTTCAGTTTTAATGTTTACCTCCATTTTGACGAAAAATGAGCTTCTGTTTTGAAAATTTTTTCAGCTTCTTTCAGTGTGCTGGTCCTATAGTTTTTAGATAATAAAACCAATTTTTTAATTTTTTTTTTCTTTTCAGTTTTAGTTAAATTTTAATAATAAAAAATTTCACACTTTAAGTGGTCGAGAATGGCCAATTACTATTTGTAGAAAGGACTTAAAGTTTTTTACTATATCGTTTACTTCGATTAGTTCATTACGTTTTTAAAGTTTTTTAGGTTACCAGTACATTTCTACTTTATTTCTTTTCAGTTTATTGTAATTAGTTATATTTTGCTCAGTTCTGGAGTATGATTAGTACTTAGGTATTTGCTCTTTTTATTACTCTTGTGAGTTATCTAAGAGTAGAAATGCCTGTAGGGGAAGCTCTAGACTCATTTGGAACTTTATTTCTTTTCAGTTTATTGTAATTAGTAATATTTTGCTCAGTTTTGGAGTATGATTAGTACTTAGGTATTTGCTCTTTTTATTACTCTTGTGAGTTATCTAAGAGTAGAAATGCCTGTAGGGGAAGCCCTAGACTCATTTGGAACTTTATTTCTTTTCAGTTTATTGTAATTAGTAATATTTTGCTCAGTTTTGGAGTATGATTAGTACTTAGGTATTTGCTCTTTTTATTACTCTTGTGAGTTATCTAAGAGTAGAAATGCCTGTAGGGGAAGCCCTAGACTCATTTGGAACTTTATTTCTTTTCAGTTTATTGTAATTAGTAATATTTTGCTCAGTTTTGGAGCATGATTAGTACTTAGGTATTTGCTCTTTTTATTCCTCTTGTGAGTTATCTAAGAGTAGAAATGCCTGTAGGGAAAGCCCTAGACTCATTTGGAACTCACTGTAATCTTAACCTTTTGAAGACGGGATGGCCATTATAGTGGCCATAGAGTCCTCTCTTTGAAAAGACAGGGTTGTCCACTTTAGTGACCATGTCTTTTTCCCCCATTTTCCAGGCTGAAAATTGGTGAGAAATGTCAAATTTGACGTCCCTGCGGTTTTAACCACTTATCTATTTCAAAGGTCTTCCTTTTGCGACATAGATGCACCCCTCTGAGAATCCATTAAACTAAATACAAGAATCTTTATTGCAAATAGCAGGTGATTTCTTAAAGTTGGGAAAGCATTCGGTTCAAGATTCCCCGTCCTTTGGTAGCTTTTACTGCTACCAAAGCCCCGGCCTCAAAAGGTTAATTATCATAACCAAAGTTTGTTTAGAACGGTTTTATGTTTCATATGGTCTAGAGGAACGAAACATGTATTCGGAACTCTTTAGTCGCGCAGTTTGGAGTTTCAAGCACTCTCGCCTTGACACACTTCCCTTGAATGAGTACCTTTCTCGAAATATGATACCCGAAACTTCTTTGCAATCACAGTACTTTCTTTACTTCGTACAAGGATGTAAAAATGCATTGATTTAAAGAGAGAAAGTTCAAATGCAATGGCAGAATTATAAATGAAAAAAAAAAAAAAAAAAAAAAAGGTGCATGTTGTTCGTTAATTGTGAATTAGAATTGTTTGTGTCGCCCAACCGGTAAAGTGGTTAGAGTCGCTGACAGCTGTGCCTAAGGGATCGAGTTCGAATAACGGAGAAGACATGGATGTTTCTAAATGTATAGTGTCGGTGCGACATGGCGACACTCTAAAAAAGCAGCAAGAAGCTGTGAGCTGCTCAAGGCTTGCTACGAGGAATTTCGTGGGCTTGGTCTGATGTTACTATCAGAGTAGTGAGCATAAGTAACAACAGCAACATGATTGTTTGCTGGTTTTCTTATTGTCAATTAGAGAAAGAATGTGCGTTAATTCATATAATTTCTGTAAAGATAAATAAAAATTACGTCAACGAAAATTCCAAAATTATCCAGAAACTTTCAGTATAAATTACAAATGTCGAGAAACTTTCCTAATGTACTGAGTTATAAATACACTTTCTGAATATCTTAACATACTGCACCAGTATCCTCACATACTGAGGAAAATTTTTGCCTACAAATGCGTCTCGTTAAAAGTTTAATTTATATTAATTTGTTCTGAATTAATACATTGTAGGGTTTATATTTATTTTAACTAACATTTATTTTAAGTTTAAACTACCTTTCCTGTCAAGCCTTACTTTCCCCTGGAACTGCCAATGCCAGAGTATGTAAATTTTAGTAGAACGCGCAAGGATTCAAATTATCAGCGGAAGTATTCTGAGTTAAATAGAAAGGAAACGAGTTCAAGGTGTGCTGTTCTTACTTCACGAGCGCGGAGGTAGTTGGCCAGAAATTGAAGAACCCCGCGTTTCGGCCTGTGTGCTTGCCTGGATGTATTGTTAATCGTTCAACGTGATCTTCAAGTTTGTTGAATTAGCACCGGTATTGTAAAACGCGGTGAGGTTAGTTACTTTTAGAGAGCCTCGTAGTTAGAGTCTTGTCTTTAGTTTCTTTCCAGGTTATTATTTTTATTTGACCGCCGAGTTGGCGCAGTTTGTGAGCGTCAAGAGTACGCACTTGTAATTTATTACGTTGAATAAAAAGGGACTTAAACCCTTAACAAGACTCTGTCTTTTATCCAGTTTTCACAGTCACCTCTTGGTTGCGTGCAAGTTGGAGGCGCGCAACGCTACAACATAATTTAGTTTTGCGCTCAAGAAGTTCTCGTAATTTCAGGACAAATTTAAGCAACCTTACAAAAACAACGATATTACATGTCCCTTGAAAGATTGGATTATTTTTCAATACAATACATAAAAAATACTTTTTTACGTGTGTGGAAATTCGCGAATCAGGTAATCGACAAATAATTACTCACGTTTCTGTCAGATAAAAACTCCCAGAACAAAAATGCTTTAGAGAAAAGAACTTCAAGTGTAAACAAAACGTCCAAAAAATAATGCAGCTGAGGAAACTATAAAAAATTTCCATTCAAAACATTGTCACAAAAACAATAAATCATCTATAAAATATGTTAATATAATAAAATAAAAAAAGCAAGAAAATTAAAAAAAAAAAAAAATGCTTCACAACTTGCTTCGACGATTGTATTATGATCATAGGTCTCAAAGTATAAGACAGGTTAAAATTAATCTCTTGATACAGAATTTGGGTATTTTTTAATTTGACGTCTGTAATTAGTATTTTTTATCAGCATATTAATTTGTACTGTAAGTCGGAAGATTAATTAATGTGGAATTTTAATCTTAAAAATAATTTTTAGGTATCTGTACTAATAATTACAGGGGATTTATTATTGCGTTAATTACTTATAAATTCCCAGGATGCCTTAATGCAATATCGAATAATTAAAAAAACCCACTTTTTAATACATATTTTATAAACTTTCTGAAGTTATTTATTTTTTCTATTTATACGAAATTAACTGATGTATTAAAGTTAGGCTCGGAGCACATACAATCCTTAATAATCATTATTAATGCATTTTAATATATTAAAATAAACTGGTTAAAGTGCTCGCTTTATAACTGCATATTAAAAACATTTACATCGCAAATTAGCTTAAAAAATAAGACTGAAACTTAAACTGAAAAACTGAAAATTTTATAAGCATGGAATAGCGCTTAATTATTGTATTAAGGTATCCGAGCTCGTACAAAAGACGATTTTCGGTCAAAATTTCGAATTTTACTTTATTACATTATCTTAAAGAATACATCTTTAGCTATCAAATACAAGTTTTTGCTTGTCGATAGGTTAATTAGAACTGAAGTTATAAGCATTTTTCTGTAACTGAATAAACCGGAAGTTCCAATATTCTGGGCCGGAAGTGAGCGTTTAAATAGATATACTTATTTAGAATCTTTATTTATCATCAAGATTTTCTAAATTATAAACCTGAGTACTAAGTTTAGATATTTTGTAATACATTTTAAGAATATCGTGTTAGTTTTTTCCCTTAATTTCGTATTTAGTTTGACGCAAAGGGTATTCGATGTTGAATGTATGTGTTGCTGCTGTGTCGATTATCATTGGCAAAGGGCTTGATTTGAAAGCTATGTCACATTTTTGCATTATTTGCAACAAAATAAACAGAATGGCATGCAATCTTCAGCACGACATATGTAAAGCGTAATATAATTGTTCTGCAAATTATAAAGAAGCAGCTTTGGGTATGGAAGCAGTTGGTGCTTATTCCCTGTTTGAATGATCTATTACATTACGACACGGAGTATTACGAGGACGGGGATTCTAAGGGGTTTTTAATTTTGAAAGATATTATATGGTAAAGATTCGGTCAAGAAAGTGGAATGCATTGAACATGTACAGAAAAGGGTTAGTAGTGGACTACGAAAAGTAAAAACTCCGCTCCTGAATTGAAAGGAAAAGGTAAACTGACTGACTCTTTTATTGATAAACTGCAGAATTAGGGATTGCAATTAGAAGTCATGTTTGAAACTTAATTGAGATGCAGCAGGTTGTACTAACTGCTTGTTCCATTGTAGCTCTTCTTCGAAGCCAATGCCCTCCTCAATAATCAATGAATTGGCGCAACTATGAATGTGTGATTGCAGAAATCAGGAAAAAAATCAGAAAGAAAAAAATTCAAAAACCTCTGGTATATCAATATATATTTTGAATTTAATTAAACCTACATATATGGAGTTGACTACGTAAACAAGAGTTATTAAAAAGTGTCTACATGGCAAAAGTCAAAATATCAAGGAACGTTTTAATGGCATTTTATTGCAAATTGTTTTGAAAGAAACATTCATAAACTTGCGAATATTAATGTTTGGAGCAAATGTAAGTGTTGGGTTATTTAATGTTATTTAATGATGGATTTATAGGTTTGCTTGAAGCATTTTCAAGGTTAGGTATGTGCCCTGAATTTTACATTGAGCAGGGAATTCGAAAATATGATAAAGTGCAAAATCATGACTTTTGGTGGCATTCCACAAGTTTTACAAAAACCCAAAGAAAAAATTACGCTTTGTTCGAAAGAAAAGGTGCAAAGTGTGGGAAGAAAAAAACAAGGTGCTAAGTTACAAAGCAGGGGAATTTTAATTATCAGGGATGCTTCTTTCACTAAGAAATTTTTTTATGAAAACTTTAAACCTGTTTTCTGAAAAATGTTTTTTCTGTAAATATTGCCAATGGTAACAGCCATAACTCAAAATTTTATGGATAAAATTTAATGGTACTTTCTATACATGTTTCATATAATCTGATGCATGCTCTGAAGCAAACGATTTTAGAAATATTAATTAGAAGTTGAATAGTTACTTTTTATTTTTAGATTTTGGATGCAATAATAGGAAAATATACAGTAAATACTATACATTTTGACATATCCTCAAGAAGATATGAATATTTCTTAATTATTTTACTTCATTGCATACAAAATAAGTGTAAATATAAATACAAATTAAAAAAACTGCATATTTATATATACATTGTTCGCCGTGGTTGTTGCCGTAAAGGCAAAATTTAAGCAAAAATTATCCTTTTTTTCATTATTTTCCAAAATTAAAATTACTTAGCATTACGTTTTAAATTGTTTTCACTCATTAATATGCTTATCTTCAAATTAATATGTTTATAGTTAAAATAAAAACCATTTTTAAAAAAATGGTAACCGAACGAGGTCGGATACCTTAATGTAACAAGTTTGTGAAAATATAAACTCATACAAACACTTCAGCATAGGATTCGAATAAGAATTTAGATTTATCAGGCCTTAAGCGCGAACGAAAGAAATTCCCGTGACATATAGGAGCATAGCGCTAACCAAAAACAAATAAAAAATAAATAATTAATAATTAATAATAAAATAAAAACATATAAAAAGTGCTAACGTATATAAAAGTATTCACAAATTACATAAAATGAATTACAAATACAGAATTTATATATAAAAGTATTACTTGAAGTAGCAAAAATGTTAAAGTCTTGGATAAGCCTAGAAAATTTTAAGGACTTCATTTCTTCTGTTTCAAGTAAATTGCCTTCAACACTTTTGAATCTAAGAGAATAGATTGAATTTTTTGAGAGTGAAAATGAATAGGTGTAACGTGTTTTCTCCCTTTGCATGCCGTCATGGTGTCCGGGTACCAAATATGAGGTTCGGAGTTCGAATCCCGGTTAGGATATTGCACATTTTTACAACTCTAATGCCTTTGCAAAGGTAATGAAATGTAATGATTTGCAAAGCTACACATGCTTTAGTTTAAAAAACAAAACTGTGTAATTAACACTGTATATGAATCTTGAAACTAAGATAAACTGACAGTACTACTTTCTGAGTACAAAAATGAAAATTAACTAATAAAATTCATTTAGATATGTCCGAAATGAAAGGATTAAATTTTAATTTCTTAAATTTAAAGAAACTATAAAATATGGACAGAATAACTAGTTGAAGTGATATTTTTAATGGTTGATAAAAAATTACCCATAAAAAGAGGTTTGAAGGTTTTTTTTTGTCCCAGATCCCCCTTAATACTACAAAGACAGGATTTCTTTACTTCTAAAATGTCTAAAGCCATCATTTTGAAATCTTGGATTTAAATCGAGAATGTAATGTACTTAAGATTTTTTAATGTGTAATAACAGTAGTAAATTTATAATAACAGTAACAGTTTTAAATGTAGAATTATTTTGCAGCAAAACGCACTAAGCTGTAACATATCTGGGTATAATATCAATATAAGCATGTGCAATGAAACCCGAAAACCGGTTCTAAGTATAGTAATAACTGACACTATTTCTCATAATGTATGAATAGGATAACGTAAATTCATGAAATATTGTATAGTTAATACGGATAAAATAGAATTTACAAAAGATATTAATTTGATGAAAAATATTTGTAAATTGCACAATTATAAGAGAAAAGGTTGATTCAACGATCATTTTTCATTGATAAAGCACTAAAATAAGTGATATTTATGCTTTCAACTTAAATTCAGTGCAAATTATATTTTTACTACTTTTCTCTATATTTCTTAACATTATCGTTTGTAGCATATATCAGTTCTATTTTTATTCCACTTTCCGATTTAGGACCGTGAACATAAAAATTAATTTAGATTTATGGACAGAAACTTACGGAATAACGCGTAAAATGGGTTTGGTGGTCACAAGTTCTTGTAAAAGCTTATCGGAAAGTTGCAGAAAAAGAATTGTGTTTCTTTTTTTGTAGCTTCTTTGAACACAATCCAAGCACTGATTATAGCTAAATTTAAAATATTATAGAACTCGCACATCGGCGATTTGTGACTTCCAGGATTTACTCGATACTGCTTTTACTCGATACTTTTTAACCATTTTGTCAAAAATATTTTTAGAGAATATGTTTTTAGAGACATAAAACGTGCATTTTGTGGAATTTCTTGGCATTACCAATAACGTCAAGACTCTGACAACAAGTATTACTGTTCAAGTGTAATAAAGGAGCTAAAAGACCCATCGAGTTTATCTAATGAAGCCGAATTGCTATTATTTTAAACATAACATTTTCTATTTTTTATTCTTTTATTATTTTTCTTATTGAGACACCTGTAAATAATTGTAATTAACATGTAAATCCTCTTCATCTTTCATATTTAGCTTTGCACATGTCATTATTTTAGTAGATCCGGATAATATATTTTGATATTTAAACTCCCTAGTTGGGATATTGGTATGTAAATAAATTTTAAGGAGTTGTTAAATATTTCTTTTTGGCTCCCATAACGCTGTCAAAACGACTGGTCTAGACTGAGTAGGTATACAACACGTTTAGCCCACTTTATTAAATGAATAAAGTTTGTAAAAATATGTGCATATATATCACGTGAAATTAAGAAACTCAGAGAAATTCAGCAGCTTGAGCTCACAAATAGAGATGCAGACCTGTAAAGTAAATCTGAAGGCGCCAAAATGACAGTAATAATCTTTCTAACGTTTATTAAAACTTTTTTGCTGTGAAATTCTAATCAAATATATAGCTTTAAAATTGCGCTTATACATCGGGTATCTCTATTGCAACTCAGTGGGTTTTACTATTGTAGCTCAAATTTTTAAGGGCGCATATAAATGCTATAGCAGCAAAATGTAATTTATTGGGGTGGAAAAAAAATGTATTGAACAAATTAATTGTAATTTTAACAAAATATAATATAATTTTATAAACAGTTGTACTAATAGACACCAATAAAGTGTACCAATAAAAATTTTTCTAAGACTAATATCGGGTGACCCAAAAGTCCGTTAACATTTGCAAATTCAATATTTTGCTGACTAATGTAGGTAGAGAGGTAAAACCTGACACACACGCTTGAAATGTCATTGGGTTGAAAGCAAAAAAAGTGCTTAGAATGCTTAACAGATGGCACTTCATATGATAGTAAAAGCAATTTATTAGCATAATAATTGATTTTTAGCAAAGACTATATTCTTTATAACAAATTTTCAACATGTCGGCCGTCATTCATTAACAATACCTGCAGAATTTTGAATACAGCGTTGTACAGCATATCTGTAGGTATGGTGAGAAATTGCCGTCAGGATGTTGTCCTTTAGCGTACCTAATGAGGTAGAATGGTAGCGGTAGACTTGGAATCTCAAATAACTCCACAGCCAATAATCATACGGATCGAGATCTGGTGACCTGAAAGGACACCTGACATGACGGAAATGGCGGCCCAGCACGCGGATTCTCACCAATGTGCACAAGAGACCTTTCACACTTTGAGCAATATGGGGAGAGCGCTATCCTTCATAAAAGTCATACCTTCCAACAGATGTTTATCAGCCAGACTAGGTATGATGTGATTCTGCAACATATCAGTGTACCTTGCATCCGTCACACTGACAATGTGAATAGAAGAATCACGCATTTGCTCGTAGAAAAAAATTTTCAAACATTTCTCGGACTGTTTTATACGAGGCAGTAACCGGAAAAATAAGCTACTGGAAGCTTTGTGCTCGACGGGTACCGAAACTTCTCAAAAAGATCCACAAAACCAGCGGACGCTGACTTAGACTTTCTATGCTGGTACTAAGTGGAAGGGGAAGAAGGTTTTGAAAGAACACTGCCAGGTGACGAGACTTAGGTAACGCATGCAATTGTTGAGACGAAACAAGAGTGGGGGCACAACAGTTTTTCAACTTTTCTGAATAAAGCCCATCGAACTTTGTCCCCGAGGAAAGTTATGGTGTTTTGGGCGTGATAATGGAATCTTCGTACGATAATGGGTTCTGAAGAGTATTGCAAGACTTTGAGAAAACTGAAAACTGAAAGAGCCATTCAGAAAAAAAGTCGAGGCCTTCTGAAATCAGGGGTTGTGTTCCTGCACGATAACGCTTGCCCTTTCAGCGCTCAGCTAACACAAGATCTTATGCACCAATTCAAATGGGACATGTTTCACCATCCTCCCTACAACCCGCGTTTGGATCCTTCTGATAATAATCTGCTCCCTGCAATGAAGACTTGGCTTGGTACACAGCACTTCGCTGACGAGGAGGATCTTCAAACCACTGTGACAAGTTGATTGAGGTCGAAGGCGGCTGAATTTTATTCAGAAGTCATAGGTTAGTTGGTAAAACAATGCGATAATAACTTGAATGTGCATGGTGGTTATGTCGAAGAATAGAGGATAGGTGTGCCTTTCAGACGTAAATAAAAAATGTGCTGAATCTATGGTGGTTTTTTTTTACGAAGAAACGGAAGTTTGTTTCCGATTTGCTCTCGTAATTTCGACTTTTTTAAAATTTAAATCATGGACTCGTTTTCTAAACCTAACATAAAGTGTGCTATCAGCAACTTAAATAAAAATAAAATATGCTATCATAAATTATGCGGAAATAGACGAATTTCATTTATATTTATTATAATATTTATTGAAAAAAATACTGAAAGGGGAAAAGATCCTTCATTTTAACATCATAATACATGTTTAACCTGGGGAAACTAAACAACATAACATATAAGTATATCTTCTGTCTTTCTAAGAGCGTGTTCGTGAATATCGAAATTTGTGATGCAAAATACCAAAGAAATTTAAATATTTATTTCTGTATCAACCAGTAAAATATCTCGCTTCATGTCTCATAACATTTCTTCAGGGTAGACTGGTACCAAGCATCATATTACATTTTAAGTTACACATATAATATTTGAATGTAATGTGGGATGTGCTTGCATTATTTACAATAGCTTAGCGGTAGAAAATGCGGATAAATCGTAAACACGTGTGTTGTTTATGCATACCGCTCTTAATAGTGATCAGATTTATTCATGAATATAAAGAGATAATTCATGAGTAAGTTGCAATAAGACAAGTCACGTATGCAGACATCAAACTTAAGGGGAAAATATATGAGAAGGAAAGTCACTTATCGAAGAAATATCTTTCTCCCTTTGTTTATTATTCTTCATCGATCGCATTCATTCAATTCTGACATCGAAATGCAACTAGCAACAAATCGAAGGCAAGCAAAAATACATGAAATGGAGGTTGCTTTTATGTGCCATTAGCATTAATATTTATTCTAACTCAAGATTCTTTACTGTCGTATATGTATAAAGCCTACACAATTCCCTACCACCATGTCTTTTGAAGGTTCTGCCGCTCTCAGACCTTCTCACAAAGTGCAATGCCTGAAAAATACATTTAGGCATACATTTTTAATGTTTTCTTCTTTCCTTCCCTTTTTCTCTGACTGGACTTTGTTTTATTTGTTTTATTTCCTCTATGAAGGGAGATGATTTATTATCACGTCCACAATCTTGTGGCATTAAGATCAAAATGTGGAGCTATGGTCGGCGTGATTCCTTTCTATACCTGAATTCTCTTTGTTTTTAAAAGGAGCCACCCATCTTTTTTAAAAGCATTTATGCGATTTAAAACTTCACTTTTCCTCTGTGACCAAAGAAGAAATTTCAATTTGCCTTGTGAGGAATCCAACTGGCACTAACTGTCACTCTAAATCATTTGATGAATGGTACTGAATTTCCAGACCGGTCTTGCATTTGACATTTTGAAATATTTAGAATTGCACCTTTTCTTCCATTTTATAAAAAAATCAATTCTAAGTCTTTAAGATGAATAAATAGTATCACGGTGTATCATGCATTTCCCCCTTTTTTAATATTTTATAAATTAATGTGTAATCCTCTGGACAGCATATCCATCTACAATGAATTACATCAAGCACTTAGGATTTAAGGAGACTTACGAATAGATGTCAAATATATCTTTAAATACAACTAATAAATATTAATTTACACATGAATTTGGTGCCTTAATTAAAGTAGTAAACTAATAGGAATCTTACATAATAATAAGTAATTTTGAAATTTTTGCGATAAAATCTTGTTATACCCAAACTAACATTTCTTATTATAATATAAAAATTAATAAGAAGATGAATTTATTTTTAAATAACTCTTATACATTTGGCCACTTGGAGTTACATTTAGTTTTAGAAATTAGATAATACAATAGGCTTTCGTAAATTAATGCTAAGAATTAATTAAAAGTGCTAAGAGAAAAATTGTAAACAAAAGTTTCATGTCATATTTCAATTTTAATTTTTGCGAAACACAATGATTTATAAATACGAAGTTCATGATCTTGCAACATTCAATTATAACAATTGGAACTTTACAATTATAACAATTGACAAAAGGATATAAATAAAGTATTGATATCAATGTTACGATAATTTCATGTAGTAGTTTTTAGCTTCATGAAGTAGCCTTTGCTGTTATTCTTCTATAGCGGTATAAAATTGATTTCGCCTGAAACAAAAGGAAACAAAACTAATATATGATACATAACAGTTCTAAAGAATATATGATACATTACAGCTGCAATATATGATACATTACAGCTGTTTACGAAACTCCCACAAATACTAAAGAGTTGTAAAAGGTGTGAGCACGGAATTTTAAAATTAAATTCTTTTTGCGAAATAACTATTTCCTAATTCCTTTCGCATTAAAGTCATTTTCGTTTTAATGTCTTTGTGTATATAACAGCTGCGCTTGTTTTTTACAATAGCGAGTAAAGAGATAATTTATGACTTTGGCAGGGACAGCGTTCTTAGTTCCTCTCATCCCCGCCTCAACGCTGTAGCAGTATTTCCCAACACTGGATTTTAGCAAATCAGGACCCAACTCACTAAGTGAATGGAGGAGGTTGGCAGCACAACGCAAGGCAATAAAATTTTTATAACCGCAATGAAAGTACCTCCACGACAACATTTTATGACGCCTTCCTTCTTCCTGTTCGGTGGGGGGAAATGACTGTCCTATATTGTAACGTTACGTCTTGATTGAAAACTGAAATTGAAAGAAAACAAGTATACGGGATTGCTCCTATGCAACCTGTATCCCAAGAGGGTTGTAGAGAAAGGCACTTCGGTCTTAATTTTACACATTTCCTTGGTACGTGGTAATTAGAACCCGCTTATTAGGCTGTTTAACGAGCTGTAAATGAAGTCAAGGAAGCATGAAGAAAACGAGAATAGTAAATGGAGTAAGGTACAATTTCTGGTGACAAAGATTCAGGTAAATTTAGCCTCGTAACGGCATTCTTTCAAAAGATCGAGGTCATTCTTTAGAAGGAATAATTCAGCATACACCTTCCTTATCAAGTTATTTTTTTATTCACATGCGCTTCACAATATAACATACCCATTCATCAAGAAAATAAATGTTTTCTTTCATACCTTGAAGTTAAACTCTTCTATTGAAATTCGGGCATTCTCATTATGGCACTGAAATATGATTTGATGGACAAAGAAACTGCGATACTATTCTGCGATTGCAGTTTCTTACTAACAAATACAGCTGCTTATGGCGAAACTGAAGTTACTAGAAAAATTTTAATATTGCATTGTAATAATCAATGAAACGGTAACTATCGCATCAATATGCGATATATAAGAATTAAAGTAGACTTCAGATTTAATATATTTCCACAAAAATAAAGTAAAATATTTTTATAAATAAATTTCTACATTCTACGTACATTTAAATTACATGCTTGCAAAGCAAAGGGAAAATATTCTGTTGGGCAATGGAATAACCTCAATGCTTAACAATTTAACAAAACAGTTTTTTTTTATGTGATTGAACTTTTATTTTAAAAGTAACTTTTTCAGGAAATTGAATTCTTGAAACGAATCTGTTAATATAGTATCGAAATAAAATAAGAATTCTCTGCGGCAAATGGTAATGAATTTAATAAATACATTACTGAAGCATTAAAATACACGCAAGATAGAAAAATATATGAAAGATATTAATTTCTGTAGGTATTGTCTTCCTGAAGAAGAAGTTAGAGTTGATTACCTAAGTTAATAACTAAGACAATAACTTTTATTTGCAAAGCATATTTATTATCTTAATATCCCCGAATCTTCCATATTGCTCCTACAGCAGAACATTATCGTACTGAAGGAATATACCACAGAATTTCCCAAAGATAGTATTCCCCAGAAATACGCAAATACATTGCAGATTGCATAAAAATTACGATGAGTGTAACTGTTACACACCTTGGAATCAGAAATCATCCGGGTTGTTCCAAACACCAACATGTGGCTGAAGCTTCGAAATGCTTGCCATTGATTTATTTGGTCCACTACCTGGAAGTACTAATGGGGAAAAATGGATTATTATTGTTAAAGTTTGCAACGCGAAATGGGTGAAACATTTCGGTTTACTCCTTTCTCCTACAAAGTAAAGTCCAATTGCATTAATCGAAGAGTTTTCCTTAGGATATCGATTGTTTTGAAAAGTAATCAATCATAATGGGACTAAGTTCATTAAAGCTACCAGGCAGAAAGTGTGTTTTCTTCTTAACATTGGCCATGTGTTCACTCTAGAGTATCAAACCTAAGCAAATCCAGTAGAGCGAAAGAATACATTTGAAACATAGGTTGCCCATACTTGTGCACGATAAACAATTTCTTGGGCAGAAAAACCTTCTGACAATTTGTTTTACAATGAATACTCATGCAAAACCACCAGCCGAACTGCTGCATTCCTCCAGTTTAGAAGAGAACTACTTAGAGCTGACGATGTTAAACATGATCTTAGGTATATTATCTCCAATGATAATTCTGTAGAAGATTATTCACCCATATTTGGAGAGTTTTGCCACCACAATCAACCAGGTAAAGGAAATCGTTGAAAAGAAACAAGAGTACCGAACACAATATGCTGATACAGCTCAAAGACCTGGATACTAGTTTAAAGCTGGAGATAGAGTTTGGAATCCTTATAAGGTATTTCTCCCGCCTTCGTAGTGTAGTGGTCTGCCCACTCGGCGAGAGGCTTCGAGAGGCCTGTAGTTCGAGTACCGGCGAAGGCTTTGCTCATTTTTCATCTCTCCTGCTTCGAAATAACCTAATAGCTCTACATCCTAAGCACCAATTGCGAATCGGCTGAACAGAAAACCTCCAACTTTATGCCTCATTGAGACGGCCACTACGTTATTATGACTCAAAGTTCACAGACTACTTATGAAGTTTCAAACTTAAGTGAACGAGCTACTCCATTAGTTGAGCATCATTCTTCAACCTAAGACCTTACTTTGACTCAAATTCATCACCTCCTTGCAGATAAGGACGTGCTAAGAAACCTACTGCTGGTTCATCGTTGGGGCTACATGCATTAACTATTCGAAAACTGTTAACTATTCTTCCCTCATTCTGAGGTTGAACTTGCTGGAGATACATTACTCTCCTTCCTTCCTCACATATGAAAATGGATTGCTCCACTGCTGATAGACAGCAAAAGAAAAGGATGTTTGCGCGGTGGTCGTCTGGAAGCGCCATTACATAATATTATGAAATATGAGCTTGGGCTGTAATATTCCGCTTGCTATTCCTTTTATATTATATTTAAAAGAAAAAAAAATAATTGTAATTTGTCGGGTGTTTATTTTGAAGAAAGGAAATTGACGTTCAAGTTATGAAAAACTATTTATGAAGATCACTTATCTCGGGAGTAAAAGGAATTAGTAGTGCCATTTTATCTCCATATTTCGTTTTCGGAAGCAGAACGCTCCTAGCTTATATTCTAATTAAATTTTGTGCCTGTGTAATCATTTTAGCGTTTTGCATTTTGCAGATCTTTCACTGAGGATTCTTGCAAAGAATCGTCTGTTTATTGTAACTGGCGTTGAAATATTTTGATGCACAAAAAGTGCTTTTTCTCAAATATCTAAACATTTCACTGTAGCTTGTAACATTTAAAACGGTTATGTTTTTGCAAATTTTATTACACTTAGAGTTTGTGAAGCAGTTCCAGAACATTTGGTGGACGTGATAACTTTCTTCTTGAAAAAAAATATTGTTCCAAATAGTGTTGTTTCTTTAGAATTTAAATCATCTGCAAATAATAAATGTTCGATGTGTTGCTGCACAGGAGAATAAAAATATAAACACTTTTCAAAATAAATTTTCTATACCACACTATAAAGAAAACTTTCAACGTAATCATGACTTACAAACAGTATTCCTTATAGAATGAACTATACTCTTCTGTACGTATTTCCTTTTCTTTCATTATTATGAAAGTTATTCATGGAGAATAAATCCTTTTTTTAAGACTTTAAACAACATATTTACACAGCAGTCAGTTCAATTTGTCACATCACTATACATACACTCTCCTAAATTTAGTAAACAATAATTTTTTTTCTTAATTTTACATGCTGCCAGTTAGAGTATTTTAAAAGTAATGCAACTTTAGCTTCCCATTTAAGCATTTTAGGAACAACAAAGGTGAAATTTTGCTTTCTTCAAACGAAGTACACATAGCGGTTTTCTCGTCTTGGTGTTTAATAGCAAAATTAGTAAAATAAAATAAGGTAATACGCAACTAAGCACGAAACGTGATAAGAGATTAACAATTACTTAATCTCACATTGAAGACATCTGTATCTTTACCACTAAAGGGAAAAAAAATAGCTATTATCAAAGGCTTTCCTCCCAAACATCCATGAATGTAAAGGTTTATTAAAGTAATTGAATATTTTAACAACGTAAATGCCTCCTAATGGACTCAAATGAAGCAATATTAATTCCCACTAGTCAGTAACACCACTGTGACTGAAAAGCCATTTATTTCACTGAGCCATTAACTATACTATCATAATTGCATTGCTTTTCCTAAATTTATAGTTGAAATAGCTATCGGGCTTCAAAGTTAACGATCGTGATACATATCGATAGGCTAGCATTTCTGAAAAGTGCACACTTATCGCTTTTCCAGATGAAGGGTCAACTCGAACATAACACTATCACCGTGATCAGGCAGTTGCTTATGAATGTCTTATCACGTTTCTGAGCTGTAAACCTTGGATGTATTTCTTTTTAATGGGAAAACCATTTTCGATATTTATTTAAGTTTTCAAATTGATTTATATACATTAAGAAAACAATATAACTACTTCAAAGGCAGTTGAGAGAAAGATAAAACTATTCATATTATGTTATTAAAACGAAATTTTCTGTGCAAGACTTTTGAAATAAAAACTACATATATGCATTCATTTAAAAATATATCATTATTGAGTTTCAAAGGAATTAATTTTAAATGAATAAGAAATAGATTTGTATTCTGAAGAGAGGAATTCCACTCTAATCCATTAAATTCCACCTTAATCACACTATCGCAGAAGATTTAAAGAAAGAGCATGCATTTCTCTTCCAGAAACGTAAAGCTTAATATGTACGAAGTAGTTACTTTTAAGATATTATATTCTGAATTATCTTTGTGGGCTAGTTAATTAGTAAAAACGTACCTTGATTTCAGAAATGGGAATTGAAATTAATTCCATGCATCTTAATCAGGAAATAAATATGACATTAGATAAACTATTAAAAGAAAGAAATTTTAAATTTACAAGACAATCATTATGGAAAATTGTTCTGATACTCAAATAAATCCCGATCAGAAATTTAGTTGCGAAGTGTAATGCTTCTAAATATTAAAAAATCTTTCATAAAACAAAATGTTGTTATGCAACTGTAGATGTAGAATCAGCGTTTGCCATCAACTTTACAAATTTATATTTTGACTTTATTTTTCAGTGTCAGTTCTAGGATAAAATCCAATTTTATCAATTATTTCAGTTATGTTTATCTACTATTCATACAGCAGTTTCAATTTATACCATAAATGAAATAAGTTCATCATTTTTCATGATATCTAAATTAAATACAGTGAGAAAGATTTCTTTTTAGTTAATGCATTCATTTACTTTAAGAATTTTGTAGTTCTGTGTTAAACGCTATTATGTCATTTTAGTTGACAGGACTTTCTTTCTTTCTTTCCACCGACAGCAAGACAGCCGGGCCACTGGGTAGTTAGCATATCGGCCAGGTAGCCCCGCTGACGGAAATAACTTGATCAAAATAACACACTTATAAATACATATTGTGCTCAAGACGACTGCTTGGGGGCAGAGCAAACAAATGCTGGACAAAGACGATAGTGCAGTGATGGAAGAAAGGTGCATTGCGGGTGAGAAGAACAATTTCAATTACATATTTACAGAGTAATTGATAGGTGGTTACAAATACTAAAAGTAATAAGAAGTAAAATACTAAAAAGTGATATAATGCATAAAATTAAAAAAGGCAAAACAATGAAAACAATACATAAAATAAGCCAAAATACATAATTCAAGGTTTATAGTTCATGGAAATAAATATATACAGGGAATAAGAAAAGCCGAATAAGCTAACTTAAGATAAAATTAATTCATTACAGGTACAGAGCATACAGGGGCTGTGCTGGTGACGAGGATGGTAGCTGAGAATTACTCCAGCCTGTCTGAGATTTTGCGTGCAATATTTATGCAATCGCATATGCGTTTTAATTCATTGCGATTTTTCGAAATAGCTTTGGCCCATGCATGGATGTGGTTTGCTACTGGTTGCCTAAGATGATATTTGGCGGTCTCTCTGCAAGCGAACAGATAGTGGTCCGGATTTCCTACCATCCCGCATGAGCAATGCTCGTTTTCGCGTCGTCTAAAGCGACGCAGGTAAGTCATGAAGAGACCATGTCCTGTTGGATACTGAGTGAAGTGAGACGAGCCAGTTTTTAGAAGCCAAACTCTTCTGCCGGTGGTCTCCGTCTGCCACACATGTTGCTAACGTTTGAGTAATTCTCTGTCGAGCTCAGCTTTTAAGAACGAACCCGGGAGAGGCACGTCAAGTGTGCGAACGTGGGGATCAGTTGCTGCTCTTTTGGCTATTGCATCTGCAATTTCATTACCCAGTATTCCAATGTGGGCAGGTACCCACTGGGGTTCAGGCCTATAGTATTTAGGTGTTCTTAGTAAGAGTTTTTGTATGGCCCTGACGAGCGAGTGGATTTTTACTACATGTGCCTTGGATTGCCTGGAGGCTAGAGGCTGAGTCTGAATATATACTGGAATAGTTATTTTCCAGTGCGTAGACAAGTGCAGCTTTTAATGCAATCAGTTCAGCCTGAAAAACTGAGTTGTGGTGCTTAAGCTCGTTACAGTTCTTTCAACTCATTACAGTTGAAATGACTGTAACGAGAAAAACTTGACGCGAATGTAAATCAAATTACAGCAATTAGCTTACATTTCTACGTAAAGTTAAAATTAAGCAAAGCTAACATTTTTAACTGTAGTATTTTCAATGAATTTTAGTACCTTGAGTGCATAAATATATATGATATAAACTAATGCAGTGTAAAGGCAAATTGTGTTCTGAATAATGTGTATTGTAAAAGCTAACGACGGATTTAAAGCTAGACTCTTCAGTCAACACAAATAAAGTTAAATGAAATTCAAAGTTTAGATTACCAGGTAAAGATTTTGAAACAGTGTGCCTTTGAGGTTTAGTACAGGTGTTTCCAACCGGTGGTACGCGTACCACTGGTGGTACGCAAGAGAAAAATAAGTGGTATGCAAAGAAGCAAAGTATTTTTAACTATTAAATTCAAAAGTTAAAAACTCCAACAACTTGATTGAGTATTTTTCTTTAACTCTTGTAAATTTATGCTATCTGAGTTTTGTTTAAGAGTGGTGGTGGTGGTAGTAGTATTTTGTAGAGGCGGTACTAAAGGTTTTCAATTTTGGTTTAAATGGTACGCGTTAGTCAAAAGATTGAGAAACGCTGGTCTAGGATGTCTATTGTTTATGGCCATTTTCGAATTCTGTTAGAAGTTAGTTATCAAAATACTGCAATCTAACACACTGTTTCACCGAACACAAAACTGAAAGGGGGTTTTCACAAAGAAAAATAAATTGTGAAAAGATATTTTTGTAGGTGCACACTGTGCAGCTTAAATATTTCTATTCTAAACTATTTTTCTTTCCAGAACGTGTAAGATGGTATGCGCTGATTGACAACGATGGATCCTAAAAATATGAAAATCAAATAAAATTTTGTAGAACATTAATTTAAAATTTAGGAATTTTATTAAGTTTTTATAAGAGTTGGATCATGCTTTTAGACTTTAGAATTCAAAATCATATCCAAGGTCATTAAGAAGTCGTGTTGTGCTTTCTTTTTAAATTCCAATGGAGAAGAGTTTAGGATTTTATGTTAACTATCCAATTATTATGATAAGAACTTTACTGTAACTTATTCATTCAGTCTTCAAATGCAGATTGGTTAATGTTTACCCTGCCGAGGATTGGAATGCTTTAGTGTTAGAGTTTGTTACTGCTTCCTTACAGTTAAGTATTATCACCAACTCTGCCAAAGTTATTATGGATTCAGTTTTCTGCTAGCCGACGTTTAAGTTACACGCCGTAAACTATCTTGAGTTCATACTTTTGTCTGCATTACCTACATTTCAATTTAATTTTATCTTACGTTAATTTGAAGACCTGCAAGTAGCAGAGGTTCATATTTAGCACTACTAGCATCTTCAGTTCACTTACGATTTAAATTAAAAAAGTTTATTATAACTTTCTTATATCTTGGTCAGGTACTTCAGACTAAAGCGATAACTCGTTTCCCAGTCTAGTAGGAACTACAGGACACTGAACAAATTTATAAGCTTAGAGGAAGCTTACAATTTTTTTATTGCAAGAAGATGTAGAGAAAACAAATAATCTGACGATGTATCTAACTAGCTAATCTAAGAACATGTGTCTGAACTGAAGGAGATAGTGAGTGTAAAGCTCGTCATAGCACCATCTTTTAACACGACTTCATGCCAGATTCACAAAATGATTTTATATTCATATTATTGATTGTGTACTAGAGAGTTAACTGAAAATAAATAACTACAGTGAAAGAACTACTACCACGTGGAAGCCTGAATTCCCTTTCCCTGTCGATAGTGTAGACGTCGTAATAGCAACGTGTATTCTCGAAACGTCAATATAATATGTAATTAGAAATGCAAAGAATCATTCCCATCTGCATCAGTTAAGAACCACGAAGCCATAAGCAATAACCAGGTAAGAAATCGACCGTTAAAAGTTCTTACGTAAAAGCGATGAAGAAGAAGATAGAGTTGCAAAATGACAGTCTCTCAGGAGTTCATTGGAGCAGTTAATAAAGAATTGGCTGAAATATCTAAAGCATATATATATTTTAATATTTCAGATATTTTTTTTGTTATAGCTTTTCGACCTTCATAATAATTAATCTTACATTTTCTCAGTTTCATTCTTGTGTCCTTAAACATCTTAACGATTTCCGCAGATTAGCAAATTCCTTAACTTTCAATATTGTCATAAAATTGGATCGTTTATTTAAAGTGATGTTCCTCCATTTTTATTTTATATTTTATGAGGTGGTTTCAAACAAATAGCTAATAAAATGAACCGACTTCGATTATCACCAAATCGCAATAATGGAGTTATTCTGCCTGTTCAAGAAATTTAATTCTTTATTAAAACAACTCGTTTTGCAGATCTTCTCTGAATTCACATTTAAGTAAGTAGTTAGAAACAAGTTATCTACGACGTTGTGTTTTAGTGGTAAGAATATCCAAGTACCGCATGGAAGTCTGAATTCCATTTGCCTGTCGATAGTATAGACGTCGGGAATGATATTTATTTCAAATTAAAACAGAAAGGAGAAGTTTTTAGTCTTCGAACATTTTACTGATGAATTTTATTTGACTTGTTCCATCTGATTATATTTTGCCATTCAATTTACAATCCAACATTTTTTCTTTTCCTCTGTACGTATGTAATATGTAACTATGTATGTATCTGGCAAACCTCAAAAATAATTATCCGTAGAAGGATGAAATTTTGTATATGGGACGGCTATAGCATCTACTTGTGTAACAACCATCTCTATTGCAATCAGCGGTATCAAGATATATACAAGGGCGGATCAAATGAAAAGGTACGAAACGTAACAGATAAATATTTGCATATTCTGCCATGGGAGAACATAGCGAGACATCTTGGTATGCGATAGGAATCTCTGATTGGGATCGGAGCATGCGCTGACGCCTGCATGCGCAAGAGAGAGAAAAGCTCTTACCAAAAGAGGCGTCCAAATGATGCGGCAGTCCGTATGAGGACAGGATGGCGTTCGCGTTGCAAAATTCGACGACTGAGGAGCAACGAGATGTTATCCGATTTCTGACAGCGGAAGGTGAGAAACCGGCAGCTATTCATCGTCGGATGGTGACAGTTTACGGGGAGAAATGTGTCTCTGACAAGTCTGTCAGAAAATGGAGTGCCCGTTTTCGTGCAGCCGTGAGAGTGTGGGGGATGATCAAAGACCAGGCCAGGCAAACACTGTCATCATGAGCGATCTCGACAAGGTGGACGACCTAGTGAGAAGTGATCGGCGTGTCACGTTGCAAATGTGACAAATGTGACAATGCGAATGGTGAAGGTGAATGTCAGCTATGGAACCGTGTGGACAATTGTTCACGACAACAACAACAACAAACTCTTATAACCGATCCTGCTACTGAATCAACTGCGGTGTTTTGTAACTATTCTAATTGTTACAAAACAATTATTAAAGTGTAACGATTGGAATCCACGTTTCTAACCACTCCGTTATCTGACTCCGGATTAGGCAGGAGGAGACAGGTGCTAACTACTAAAGTGGGCAAAAGCCAATAGGCTAAAACTGGGCAGAGCATGTCAACTAAGCAAAAGAGCTTAAAAAAAAAAAAAAAACATCCAAGGGGCTAATAGAGCAGGGGTGCCTTTCGGCTAAAAGGAAAAAAACAAAAAGCCAAAAACTAGTCTAAGAAGGGGAGAGCTATTACGGCTAAAAAGAAGGGGAACAGGCGAAATGAAGCAAAGCCTATCGACTAAAAGGGGCTGAAAGGAAAGGCTAAACTTAGAGAAAGCTTTGTAAACTTAAAACAAAAAAGGGGGGAAGTCATGACGTCTAAAACAGGAAGTGAAGGGACATCCAGTAAAGTTACAATGCTAGCCTAATTTAGGGGGAAAAAAAAACTTTTTACATAAATGAACAATTAATTAAAGCAGAGTAAAATTTAAAATAAACATATATACAAACAAAATAATAATCATAACAAATAAAATAATTATCATAATCATAACAAATAAATAATCATAATCATAAATAAATAATCATAATCATAACAAATAAATAATAATAATAACAAAAATAAATAATAAATAACAATAATAACAAAATAATAGAAAAATTCAAAGAAACTTAAAAACAGATATACAATTTCCTGCAGGTGTATACACTACACCACTACAGTAAACACTACAGTGACTAAATAAATGAGCATTACATTGAAGTGAATGGAAGAAAAATAACAATCAGAATGATATAAACATTGTAGGATTAACGATAAATAATAAAGTCTGAGTCATTTACATGTATAAGTTGCATAATTGACTTCATGGCATTAAGAGTAGAATTGCATTTTGCCAAAATTTCCAGTGAAGGCAATGGCGATGGAAAAAGAGTTGTTTTTTCTTTTACTGTTATTGGACAAGACGTGATGTAATGGAGAGCTCCTGCAAGCTCTCCACTTGTCCCGCAGCCACATCTTGTGTTCTTTTTATGAAATATTTGCATATATTGCAGGAAGTTACCATGATTTGTCAAGACTCGATTTAAAATGTGATCTGAATGTATACGAGAGAGAGAGAAATTGGTGGAAAAAATTGTTCACTACAGGTTGCGACATCGGAAGGTGTGTGCCGCTTGGGTTCCGAAGCAGCTCACCGACCAGCAAAAGGAACTGCGTATGGGGCTAACACTGCAACATTTGTTTCGGTAATCAGGAAAACCCCGCTTTCATGGAGCGGATCGTCACAGGTGATGAAACCTGGTGCCATCATTACGAGCCAGAGACAAAGCGGGACAGCATGCAGAGACAAAGCAGACAAGCATGCGTCGTCACCTACCCCTAAAAAGTTCAAAGCCGTGCCGTCAGCAGGTAAGGTTTTTCTCCCCGTCTTTTTCGACGTTCAAAGTCCACTACCTGTAAAATTCCTGGAGAACAGAAAAACCATTAACTTTGATGTGTACTGTGAGACACTTCGACGCCTATGCAGGTCCATCAAGAACAAAAAACCGGGACTGCTCACGGAGGGTGTGGTTCTGCTCCATGATAACGCCTGCCCGCAGGTGTCCAGAGTCACACACATGGAACTGGCCAAGTTCAAGTGGGAGACTTTGGACCATCCGCCCTACAGTCCGGACATGTCGCCCTGCGATTTCAATGTGCTTGGTCTACTGAAGAAACACCTGAAAGGAAATTGCTTCAACTCGGACGACATACTCAAGGACGCTGTGAAGGACTGGGTCTCGTCACAGCCACAGGAATTCTGGGAACAATGATCCTGCGGCTTGTTCATCAGTGGGCTCAGACCTATGGTGTATATTTTTAATAAAGTCTATAATTGTACCCACCGTGTCGTTTCGTACCTTTTCATTTGATCACCCCTTGTATATACGTATATATATTAGAAGTAATGTGTGTGTGTGTGTGTGATTATAGCGAAGCCTCGAGAGCTATCTGCCTAAGAGGAGGGATGCCTTCGTGAGGATTTTCTAAGGAAAACTGGCTCGTATACACGTTACACATGGGGAAAACCACGAAAGCGCCCATGCAGCCAGTTCGTTCGCAGGATTCGAACCTCGGACCGAACTACCAGTGTTCAGCGACTTTAATGTTTGCCCGCTGGTGGGCCCATATTAGAAGTAAGAGGAACGTTTAAAAGCTTATGCTAACAAATACATTTATTACATGTACGTTTTTAGCATAAGCTTTTAAACGTTCCTCTTACTTCTAATATATAAAAAAAAAATTGCATCTCAGTGCGCAAAATACTTGACCACTAAGGTCTTTCTAATTCATATTGTCTTGCTACTTATATATATATATATATATATATATAATGTTGTATGAACTTAAATCCATTTAGTGCGAATACAAGTTATTATTACTTGCGCAATTGCTGCAAAGTTAGTTAATAATAATTTATTTCCTAAACAGTATTGATTAATTGATTATATTATCTCCTAAGTTTAATTAAAGTAGAATTATTTTAAAAGTGTGCATCCATACTGGTAAGTTATATTTTGAAAGATGTTTTGAAGTAATTTGAAAGCAAAACGTTAATAATGTTTTAACGGGGACTGGAGTTAAAGCATCACGAAGAATAATATTTCAATTGTAAAAGGAAAATTAAAACATGTAATTATTGTCATTGATCGGAAATTAGTTGACTTTTCAAGGGGAACAAACCAACTCCCGTTCAATGAACAATAATTGATAAAAGTGCGTAAATATGAAAGTGTTTCGTCTTTACTCGAGTTATAAGTTAAAGCCAAACCGGCAATTCTAGTCAGGCCAAATATTTCCGCGAATAGTTGCTACTCAAAGAACAGTATTGAGTAGTCTCATGAAGCATTTTAGTCAATTCAATTTGGAGTAAAAATCAATTACTGTAGAGAAATGCTGTAAAACTCGAGTAACCGTCCCCGACACTATCATCTTTATATATATATATATCAAACCCCTTACCCTACTTAAAATTCCTTACTCGGATCTTACATTCTTACTCCTAGGTCGCTGTCATATATTTGGAAATTATAGAAGTACTCAAAGACAAAAATATCTATGTTTTGGCACTATAAAATTTTAAAAAAGATAAGTTATCGACAAATAGTAAAATTAAATTTCAATAAGGTCTTCCGGATCCTGTATTTATATTTAGGAACGTCTTACACTCGTTATGAAGAAATACAATTATAAAAAGGCAAAAATCCTGTAACGTAAAAATTGACCAGAATATTTAATTTCAAAATTTGCAGTTTTTGATGTTATTTTCATCTGTCATTGAGGGTTAGGTTAATTAAATTAAAATAATTCAAGGAATCAAGTTAAAATGAAGTGGAGAAAAAGTGCGTATAATATAATAGGCCGCACAAGGCGAATATATTTCTTAATTTAGTTATCTATTGTGAAATTTTTAGATAGACATATATATTATTTTCCCATTACGTAGAAAATTCAGACACCAAGAACACTATGAAAAGAAAATATTGTGAGTACCACTAGCATAGATTTTGAAAAACACATTTTGTCTAATATAAGAGAATAATTGTCACTTCATCATAAAGTAAATATTTCTATAACATGAAAATTAGTATAACAGATATCTAATGTTAATAGGTAATACCAAACATTCTTCACGAATTTACGTATTTTGAAACGCCTCACAAAAAAACAAAAAGAAAATTAAGAAACCGGAGCGTTTACAGATTTTATATTGCACCCAGAAACGTTTTTTAACGTTTTGTGTGCTACCTTTATTTATTAAATATCATGTTTTTCGCACTTAAACCATAAAATTAAGTTCAACAAATATTGCAGAATAATTTTAAAATGAGCCTATCTTCAGAATTTCCAACATACAGTCTCGCGCTCTGGGGATATTTTTCCCCGTTCATTATTGCCATTGCTTGCATTGAAATCTTTGAGTTTGTTAATCAAAACGTCGTTTAATGTGTTACAAATTTGAATTTGATAATAAAAAAAAAATCTAATTCCAAAATATAGGGCTTCCAGATGTCCATATTCTGTGAAAGATAACGTTATTCAGAATTCATTTGACTGTATGTACCGTTGATTTATCACAATGCGAGAAACCTAGATGCTTTTATGCAGATTCTACATTATTTGATTTTTTTTTACATATAACACTGGGCGATAATATTATGTGAAAATAAAATGGGAAGTAGCCGGCATTTATATAGTGAAAATGCCAAAATGAAATTAATAGGCATTGTCATTGAAATTAGTAACCAAATTGTCAGATGCTAACAGAATTGCAATTATCTAATTATTAATGTGCAAATATTTTAAATAAAAATATAAGCAAACAAGTTAATCATTTTAAATTTGCATTTCTTATTTCTCTCATATAAACATAATATTTAGGTAACGAATCATTATTATTTTATGTTTAGGCTTCTATGACAATTTTAAATAAATCATTACGCAGTGCAAAATAGCAACATTTTACGTTTTTAAATAAGCCAAAAACCCATCAGAATATAGTAAACAGTGATTAATTAATGGCTGATATTAAAAATACCCAAATTAGATGTAGATCAATATAGATTGAATTTAATTATGGGTAATACTATCAACAAAATTTCAATAGGAGTGCAAAATCGCTTTTCTAAAGGAATCGAAACGAAATTCAGTAAACACTATTGGCAATATACGAGTATTCTTTCGATGGCGGTGCATCAAAAAGAACAGTAATTTTGATAGAAAATAAGCTTCCCCAAATCCTTTTCTTTATAAAATTAGTTAAGAGAATATTCTTCCACAAACCTCTTTTGATACTGTCTCTGAATTATATCTTTATATTTCAGCAAATTTCAGTTTCGTTGGGTATAGGAGACATTTCTAAGCTATTTTGTTCTTCTTTTTTTGTAATTTCTGTTCATAAATCTTTTTGAAGTTTCACATTGAGTTTCCAATCATTAAATCTTCAGTTATTTTCGAAATAATCAAACAGTTCTCCATCTCTTCCAGAAGGCTCGTCTGATTTAGAATTGTATTCTTAAGGATTCCCATTCCCACAACATTAACAAATTGCTGTAACCATTCTCCCCATTAAACGCTTAACGGTTGTAATGCGTTCATCGGGATCGGCCAGCCTCTCGTGGCTTTTATGACGCTGCACGATTAATTCATTCCAGGAGAACTTTAATTCAGAATGAAGATTCAATGCGTGTTATCTTCACTCAGATTTGAATTTAAATTGGAAGCATCATTGCCAGTTAAAGCTTCAACAGTTCAATATTCCCCTTATTCAAACATTTCTGAACCCTCAAAATCCTTAAAGGCACGGAAGAGATTTTCAAACTAGCTATATGAATGATATCTGTGCAAAACATCCGGAAGCTTAAGTGATTTTTACCACTGTTTTTTTATTATTTCTGAGCATATGGACTGACTGATTATTCAGATTATAGATACGCAAATTGTTAATCCATGTGTCAAAGATTTCTTTAAAAAATATATTTCATATAAATTTTGAAGATATCCTACGCGGAATGTTCGTGAGAAACCTATAAGCACAATAAAGTACAGCTTTCATTAGAGAAAAAGCAATTATTTTATAATGTGGGTTCTGTAGAGATTTGACACTACAAATCAGCTAGATGTTGCTTAAGATTTTCCAAAGATTAAAATATTTTCCGCATTTCCCACACAAATGAAGGTTTTGTAAGATATCTGAACAGATGATTATTTAAAATCATATTTTAAGTTTTTCTCCTGCCTACGTACCTTAATAATCATTGCTTTCATGACGTTAATGTTACGATGTAAACATGTTCATACACTAATGTGCAAAACTTAAAAAACAAATACCTTTTCCAAATTGCAACCATGAAATTGCTGAAAAGGGAGTTTCGTAATCAGCTCAATGGAAATCTAAATAGGTAGAGGACGCGTATGGCATCATAAGACCAGAGGGTACGCCAGAGCACGCAAAAGGAGTAAGCTCGCTCTGTGCAAGGCAACTTAAAAAGAAGAAAGAAAGGCCCCTTCCCAGGCACCCTTCTGCAAGTAAAAGTGAGACAGTACGTATCATATAGCTACAGCAAAACATCAGAACACCTGCGCACGTGGGGGGGTTAGAGTGGTTTGCAAGCCTGATGAGGGACGTAGTTTGACGTCTGTAGCCAAAGATTTTGGAATGGAAAAAGTGTTGTTTCAGGAGCTTCGAAAACCATTCAAGCGACAGGTACAGCTTTAAGAAAGTCTGTTGACAGTCATTCAACGAAAACTGCAGCGACCGATGACCGATACATCAACCTACAGGCGAAACGAGAAAGAAATCAGAGAGCACGTAACATTATTCAGCAGTTTCGCATGGAAATCGGAAGACACGTGACGCAGTGTATTATGTCCAGATGACTTCATAAAGGTGGCATGTTCGTCCAGTGCTCGCAACTGCATACCAATGACATCAACCTATAAGCGGCACTGTTTATAGTAGCGGAAAAAAAAAAGGCTGAATAGTTCAATTATTGAGTCACACCTTCTTTCCCGATGAGAGTCACTTCAGTCTGACATCTCGTGCGTTAGTTAACACGGAGCGAGACGCTTTCATCCATAATGATGTCGGAGAAAGAGGCCATTGAGGTTGTTCCCTCCGGAGTACTTGTATGCGGATACATTATGATGAATGCGGACAAAAGGAACTCCACATTTTGGAAAGAGGTTCAGATATCAGAAGAATGCTTCTGTGATGAAGGTATCCTAGTCCACATGAGTCTTTTCCTGTGTGTCTTTAGTCACGAACTGGTTTTTAAGGAAGACAGTGCACTGCGGTACGGGATTCATGCTTATGGAAAGCTCCTGGGAAATGAGTGTATCCACAGAATAGATTGGCTAACATGCTTCCCTGATTAAAATCCCACTGGATGTGTGAGTGATACTTCAGAGAGAACCTCGGCGGCACCATCTTACCTTTCGGATAACACCAGACAACTAAGACCGATGCTGTTTGAAGAACAGAACTATTACACTAAGTAACTTATACATAATCTGGTGTTGATTGTCGACTGACGGTACACCGCAACCATTGCAGTTACAGAAAGTCTGAGGCTTACTGACTGCCTTGTTATATTGAGGTGTGTTGTACGTCCTCTTGCCAGACAGATTTTTGTACCAACACCATTCTTCCAATAAAGAATTTCCTATTCTTCATGTACTGTAATCATTATATTCATTTGTTGCTATTGTACCTTTTCTCATCCTTTGCGGAATTATATCTAAAATCAGAAAAGTTGCTTAAATTTTGCACACTAGTATATTCCATCGAAGGGCTTTGTTTGCTTTGGTTTGGCTTATTTGATTATAGCAAAGCACAATAGGGCTGTCTGCCTAGGGGGAGGGATGCCTTCGCGGAGGACTTTAAGAAAAACTGACTCGTATACACATGCGAAAAATAACAAAAATGCCTATGCAAGCCACCCTGTTCCGGGATTCGAACCTCGCACCGAACTACCAGTATTCAGTGACTTTACCTCTTGGGAACTGGTGGGCCACCGCAGGGCGTTTTTTATGCTACAGTATACTAAGAGAGACATTATTTCTTCCTTAGACATAGATTTTTGTAAGTCTTGGAACGAAAGTATTTTTTTATTTCACTGATATGTAACATTGGCATCAATTCGCAGTTTTATGTTTTTGAGGTTAAATGTACGCTAAATTCTTAACTTTGTATTTCTTATCTTTTTGTATACGAATTTAAATCATGAAGTATTAATTTTAATTGAAGTTTGCATTGTTAATGATAAAAGACATCTATATTAGTATTTATATCTGCTAGTATTGGTCAGTTAGATTTGCTTGGGAAAACTCAGGTTATAATATTTGAGCTCTATGCATATTATTGATTGTAATAGCATATTAATATCCAATAGGTTTATTAAAATAATATTAGGCCAACTATTTCATACACAATTAAATTAAAAAAATCTTTAAATTATAAAATAATATAAAATAATGTGAAGTATAAACATAAGCTATGAAATATATGTATTTAAATGATTATGTCTTGCAGTAAAAGTGGAAGTGGATAAATATAGTATCTTTTAATAATTTGCGAATGTTAGCAATTAGTTACCCAAGTTAAGTCAGATAGGGAAAGATCTGTATTTAAAAGAATAGGTAATATGCAAAAGCAAAAAGTAAAGCATAAAACTGATTAAAATATGCTAAATAGGTAAAACAATACTCCTTGGTTCACTTGAGTTACTTAGCAGATGCCCACTGATGAGTTCAAAATGATAAGACGAGCATACGAGTCCAAAGAATTTCCTTTTTGAGGCATATGAAAACAGTTTTTTATTCTGAATCCCTATTCTATTCCGAGATTCATCCTTTTCAGTTAAACCTTTCGGTATTATTTATTAAAAAGCAATGTTAATTTAATAGCTAGCTGTTTTCATGTTGAGAGAATTAGCTATATAATTCAGCAAATTTAGTTTGGTCTTGCCATTTTTTTTCTTATTTACATTTCCAGCACGCGCGCTTAGCAATTTTACATGAGCAGCCGTCAGGCGTAATTTTTTACGACATTCGTTATTTTACCGTTTTTGGCCCGACAAACGACAGAAATGAGTGAACATTGATAAAAATTTGTTAAGAAACAAAATATTAATCTTATTATTACAAAATACAAATGATATCACATTCAAATATAAGTAAATTATTTTCAGGTTTTTATATTAGTGAGATGGAAATGCAATGATATATTTCATTATAGAACATTTTAAATTTATTATTGAATAGTTAAATTTTAAAATCGAAGCTAATTTTAATATTCATCAAAGGCAAGTCTAGAGAAATAAAAAAGGAAAACACCTTGGTAGGGAAAAAAGTAAATTTAGCATTACTTACTTCTGCAAGGAAATTTACTTTTTACTGGTTAAAAGAACGCACTTTAAACTAACTTTAATATTGTTATTTATTTCTAAAAAATAGAAATAAAAGCAAATAAGGAATAGAAATCATTATTGTTCTCCCATCCAAAGGTTTCCTTGTCTTCCTTTTCTTAATCAGATAATTCTTGAAGTATGAGAGAAAAATCAGGTGGTTGCACATATTTTTTTTGCCATGAAAACTGATATAAAATTTACAGAGCCAAATATATTCAAATTAAAGTAATACGCAGCAATTAATAACACAAAATTACAAAATATTTGAGAAAAATAAATATTTTCCGAATTTTCACCCACGAACACGCGCGTGTCGTAACTTTTACGAAAAAGCTACAACGTAGCACAAATACCAAGTAAAAAAAAAAGTCAAATGACTTCCTGTAGGCACATTCCATGATGTAGGGAAGGGTAGAAGGGAGGAATAGAAATGAAATTCAGACGTCTCAGCATCGATATGTGAAAAATGTACATTAAAAACTGAATTTGTCGTAAATTTTGCGCATACGCGCGTGTTGGAAGTTAATTGCAACGTGTTTAGATTCTGATAATTGTTAAGCATTAATCAATTTTGCCTAATTGTAAGACTCAATTCAACTCTTGGGAAGCTTTTAGATTTTTATAATTCCAAAATTACTGCAATGTATTCGTAGAATATCGCAGAATATTCAGTTAATTTTGCCAATGATGACTATCTTTTTCTAGCAGTTCTAATATATTTTCTAGTATGTAAGACAGAATAATTTGATAATGATAATTTTAGGAATTAAAGAGAAAGTAAATTAATAGAAAACAAGTTTAGCATTAGCAAAGTTCAACTGAACCAGATATTTCATTTTAAAACATTTTAGTTTCTAACTATTTCACGCAGAAATGAAACTTTAGAAGCAGGTTTTAAGTTTTGCATTTTTTGTAATTAGAAATTAGAAAGTTTTTTTAGCTTTATTTCATCTTGATTATCCGAGATACCTTTATTGTGTTTAATCAGGCAGAGTTGCTCTGCGCTGGCAAATAAAAAGCACGACAAGTAATTTTGACGTAATACTTTTTTAGCACCAAATATTTAGATGTGAGTACTTGTAAGACGTGGTTACCTCGAACCACGTCTATTCCTAAATTCTCAAATTATCTCCAAATTGTTTTGATTATCTATATCGAAATTTTTTCAAATAAATTTTTCACTTTACTGTTCATATCAGAGTAGCTATTTTGCTTTAAAGGAAGCTGAATAACCAAGGGCGAAGCTTTGTTAGTGTGAGTATCCAACTAAATTCATCTAGATCTGTATAACTTGTCATCATAGATCAGATGAAAGAAAATAATCTAATAGCGAATATATACAGATTACGTGGTAAGACTTGCAAAGCTCTAGTCATGGGAGGGAAAGTTGATATTTGTTGAATTGCTTACATCTCGTAAGGAAAAGCCAGCAAAAGCGACGCTGCCGTAGTGAAATCTTGTTAAACTTGGAATAGGATTGTGGGAGTTGGGGAAAGATGGGCTTGATGTTCCCAGGAACATCAAAGTCAAACAACGAACTTAAATGCGCGTAGCCAAAGAAATCCCGTGAGCAACCAGTTTAGAAACTCAATTATAAAACAAAGGCACTTTTACATATGATGAAAGATTTGTAAAAGTATTCATCATTTATTCATTAAGAACCAAAAGTACTAAACTTAGAAATACTTATTAAAAAATAATCAGTAATTCTTAGAAAGAAAAAAAAAACGTAATTCTGAACTAATGTTATGCACAAACTTCAAAAGAATTCTTGAGAGCAGACAGCAGATATATTAGAATTTACTAAAAGTCAGGAATTATGAATATTCTTGTCCTTATATATTGGGAAATTAAAATCTTAGACCAGAATCTTCTAATGTAAGCAGATGTCATTCGAATGAATCCAAGCAGGAAGTTAGAAACAAAACTCTGAAAGTTACCACAACAGCTATTTACTACTTAGAAAGTTTAAGAAAGCATTAATCAATTAATCAGAACAAGAAATGATTTACCACAAGTCTTAAAAGTTAGTCACACATCAATATTTGGAACTGAAACGCAAGTTAATATTTCATCAAAAATTCCCAGGCTTGGTAAACCATAGCTCAGTTCCTCAAAAGCAGCTGGTACTAATAGCTAAATATATTTAAACATCATGAAATAAAATAAATGACTAAGTGCAACCCATTCGTACAGACATAAAAATTAAGCATGATCTAGAATTGAATCACATGTAAATCCGTTTTCTCAATAGTAGTAAATGCTGATCTTATCTTAAATTTGATTTTACCACAGGTCTGCGAAAATGCTTAATTAACCAACATATCAATAATATTTGCTGAAAGTACTAAATCAAACAAACAAAAATCAGAGTTTCCTGTACAAATTTCGCAGACTAGTTTCGAAGGGTATGAAAAGGATGAAGAAGTAGACTCCCAAGCCTTAAGAATAGAGAATAAATTCAAGAATGTTCCATCTAGCAAAAGGAAAAACTACTGGGTCAATCTCTTGACAAAAAATTAAAACAAGCAAAGAGTAAAGAAGAATATTAATCGGTATCATTAATTTAAACTGAATATTTTTATAACTATGAAACATACTTTTGCAATCTTAATTCGCCAACAGAAGATATTTTTTGAGTAATTTCGACAGCAGATAGAGCGAAGATGTGAAGTTTTAACCAGCAATATTGGGCAATAAGGAATTTACATATTTCTTTTCTCCTAACATACATCTGTGTTCCTTAGGGCGAAATTTCAGGGTCTTTTAATGTGACCAATGTATTAAGCCATAATGGCAAGGAACACCGGATGTGCCCCGACATTGATATCATGAATGGTATCTTTAAGTCTGGATATGTAAGTGATCCTATAAACCATTTCTTCATCAAAATTTCCATTAACATGAATTTTGCTTCACTTTGTAAACTTGGAAGCTGAAAAAAATTTGAAAAGGGAAATGAAAAATTTAATGATTTTTAGCAGTATTCAGTGTCAGTCTAGTTGTCTAAGGTTTTACTCTTTACCACATGTATTCGTCTTGTAAATGAAAGCACGTCCGGCTACCAATCGGGAAATCCAAATTTTAAATCAGCTCTTACCATAGATGATGACTTCTGAAACAAATGACTACAAGTGTAAATAGTCTAACTAAGCGTTGACTTACATTTGCTAAATGAGCTGTCTACTTAAGCTAGTAGATAGGCTAAAGTCGGATAACTAACGTAGCAGAGCTAAGCGAGATAATAGTACTACGAGGAAAATCATCACCATATTCTGTTTGTGTATAGTTTTGAAGAACTTTGAGTAATCTAGTTCTAAATTGCAACCGATGGAAGCTCACGAGGCCATCTCTGTCCTTAAGCAGTTAGTCTACGTGTGCTTTGCCGTATTTTAAATAATCAACATGTAGTAAACTATAGTAATATAAATGATCAGTATAATGTAAATATATACCAGATTCAAAATAAATAAAGTATAAATGTAACGTAAACGTCTGCAATGCAATTATACACTCATGTCCCTAAATTAAGGATAATGCGAAATCAGGCAAAGGAAGAGTTAGAAGCAAAACAAATTTGACTTATTTGTAAAGCTTATTTATTAAACAAAAGGTAAAGAGCAAAGAAAGATGCTATATGTTTGATATTATTAAAAAAATGAGCGATTTTTTCTCCCTGGAGCAAATTACAAAAAAAAAAAAACCTATTTACAAAAAACCAATATTACATGGTTGATATGATTGTTAATACATTGTATGTCTCCCAGACGATGCAATACAGTCCGTACAACACCTAGGCATGCTGAGTATCAAATTATTGATCTGATCTTGGGAGATATTACACCACTCAAAAAGCAATGCTCTCCGAAGTTCCGGTAGACATGTAGGATGAGGTTGACGGGCTGCAACTCGTCGGCCAACCATGTCCCACACGTGCTCTACTGGATTCAAGTCCGGTGAGAATGCTTGCCAGTCCATACGGGTGATATCCTCCGATTGAAGGCATTCGCTTGCGATATTTCACGCTGAGGACGGGCGTTGTCATCCATAAACACAAATTGTGCGCCCATTGCGCCCCGAAACAACCGTACATGTTGTTCCAGAATGACGATCCGATAGATTTCGCTTGTCATGGTTCCAGTTTGAACATGCAGGTCAGTTCTGGAACCCAGAATAATTCCACCCCAAACGAGCACTGCTGCACCACCATAACGGTGTCGTTCAATGATGTTTTCTTGGGGGTAACGGGTACCTGGAGCTCTCCATATGAAAGTCCGGAGAGAATCAGACTGCAAGTTAAACCTGGACTCGTCGGAAAACATCACACAAGTCCACTGTTGCGGTGTCCACAATGCATGCTCTCTACTCCAGAATAACCGCAGGCTACAGTGAGTTGCAGGAAGTGAAACGCGTCTGACAGTTCTACGAGCATATAGACCAATCTGATCTGTACACGGTCTGCCTTGAAATTGTCGTACCAGTGGCTGAAGAGAGCTGACTAGACATGTCTGAGGCTGTGTTCCGCCTGTTTCTTTTGGCAGTAACTGCCAAATACCGGTCCTCATTCGGCGTTGTAACTCTGGGGCGACCTGTGCTGTAACGTCTACTCACGTTACCATCATCTTAGAATCGTTGCCAAAGCCTGGAGATGACACTCTGGGCAATTCCAAGTTCGTCTGATACTTCAAGTTGGGTACGCCCCCATTCCAGACGGCCGATATTTCTACCACGTAAAAAATCATCCAAATGCGTCCTTTGTGTCATAGCTATTTGGTTATTGCACCGAAATGCTTATAAAGCGCCTGCGAACAAGTTTACTTCTTTGCCTGTAATCCTTATATTATCATTCTCTTACACTCTCGTCATTGTGACTTACCATCGGTGTCATCTGGTTACTTCTTGAAATTTGCATATGATTCTTGAAGATGTGTGTAGTGATTTTACAGGTGATATATTTATTTTAGAGTTCAATTTCCGCGTGACTCCGAGTTATCCTTAATTTACGGACATGAGTGTATGTCAATGCAATGTATGCAATGCAAAATGCGATATATGAAAGGCAATTCGAGCTCAAATTCTCCAAAAGAATAAATCTACTATATGAGAATTTTGAAAAAACATTTTCACAAGTGTGAGAAGAAAGGTAATATGGAAAGTGCTTAAAACGAAACTTAGTGGAAGACTTAGACCTGTAATAAGGCTTGATGGAACCTCAGCTTATAATCTTAATCAAAGTAATGGTATCGACGCATATGCATAAATAATTACAAAAAAGTACATTAATGTAATTTTATTCAATTTAGAAACAATTAATATATAATTATAAACAATAGTAATGGGTAATGTAGAATGAAATATCAAAATATCGAGGTTCAATGTATAACAAGAGCAGTAAAAATTGAAAGAATTAGAATATTAAAATGAAATTAAACTAAAAACTAATTTATAGTAGAATTTAAAAAATCAATTGCTAATGCTACAAAATTTTTCGTGACTTCTGTAATTATTTACGTATGTACTATGTATCTCGCATAACAATCAAAACGTTGAAATTGTGTGTTTGGGACTGCTTTAACATGTAGTTGAAAACCTGCCTTTTTAGCGATCTTCCGCACCAAAAGTACATATGTATATATATATATATATATGTATGTATATATATATATATGTATATAATATATGTATGTATATATATATATATACATAAAACCGATTAACAGAATGGATATAACATATATATCCACTCTGTTAATCGGCTCAGTGAGCTTAGTTTTTTACTCTTATGTGCTGGTAAATTGTGCATTTTTTGCTTTAAAAGTGATTGAATTATGCTGTTCTTATGTTTCGATAAAAGATTTTATGTTTTTAGTTAATATGCATGCAATAGTTATAGAATTGTCAACAATTTAAACGTTGTTTAAACGCTACTTCGTAAGTCACTTCGTAAGTTCTACTTCGCGCTACTTCGTAAGTCCAACGAAGCTGGCACTTGTTTCCATTTGAAACTCTCAGTAGAACAGTGCATTAAATTAGTTTCTGCAACAACTTCAGTGTCTTTTTGCAGAGTGGGACCAAAAGTAAACTTTTAGTTTTGTGCACCGAAAAATATGTTTTCCTGCCCGCTGACCCAATGGCTTGTTTTTGCGTAGAAACTCTAATTTTAATAGTAAAACATTAACGGTTTTAGTGTTTCTTGTTTTTCTGTACCTTACAATTTTTAATGAAGATGTTTTAGGGTTTTTATGTATTTTTGTCTTGCCTCGAAGTGAGAACTGAATTTATTGAAGGAGAAATATATATCCGAAATGCGAGAAAATAAGTTTAAGTATTCAGAAAAATGTGTGTAATTTAATGAGAACTGAATTTATTGAATGATAAATATATATCCGAAATGCGAGAAAATAAGTTTAAGTAAAATTCAGAAAAAAGTGTAATTTAATGAGAACTGAATTTATTGAATGAGAAATATATATCCGAAATGCGAGAAAATAAGTTTAAGTAAAATTCAGAAAAATGTGTGTAATTTAATAGGCAGTACAAGGACGTTATGTGGTATTCAAAGCAGAATTTTTATATTTTCCATTGTCATGTTTATTATTCATACACGTGACAATGTTTCTTTTGGCGTTATTTTCAATGAATTCTACGTCTTATTTATAAAAGTTGGAACGAGAACAAAAAAGTAAATATTACTCTGAAAATCTTTGAAAAATGAGGGACTGATTTTTCCCCTAAACGTTTCTTTTAAATTTTGAAGAAAAACTGCTTTTTCCAAGCTGTAAAGCTAGCTAGTTGAGACTTAATTTCTTCTTAATTTTTTTGTCGTTCATATATACGCTTCCTTTTCTTTTTTACATTGTTAATGACACAGTAACGAAAATTCATAAATTGGTAAAAGCTGTTCGCCAATTAAACGATGAGAACAATGGTTGAATAATTGTTTAATGTGTTTATTACAAATTTCGACCAGTGTCTATGGCATAATTTCTGTTAAGTATTTCAAATATTTATAAAACTAAAACATTTGTATTCGTCACATGGATGTGCTTATCTTTTGGTCCAAACTGATTATCTTACATGGAATTTAGATTTGGAAGCTCCACCAAGTGTACAAAAATCCATTTAAAATGAAGAAGCAGATTATTCAATTTTCGTTTCGAGAACAACAGGAACAGTCTAGTTTTCTATGAGCAAAAGGATTTCTGAAAAGGTGTAACTTCATTACCATAAGAATAAGCAAAATGTTGAATTCGGTTTTGATCCTCATAACTGTTCATTACAAAGAAATGCACTTACAGGAAATGTAAATAATTAGATTAGTTAATCGATGCGCAAAGAGTTTTATTTAATAAAGTAAAGGAATTACTGAGTCAAAATAAAATAATGCCGTGAGCCACAGATGTAAATATAATATTCTTTCAGGATGAATAGGGAAAAACACGTTGAAAGGAGGAAAAAAGTTCCCTGAATTCCCGCTGAGTGCTCTAAAGGGGAAATCTTGCTCTTTTAGCTTTCACGAAATGTAAATAAAAAGTGAATGCCAGATAAGCAAAAAAAAATGCGTATTTTTTTTTTTTTTTTTTTTTTTTTTTAAAGGGAGAGAAAAAGGGAAAAAATCGAGACTGCGAAGATATCTGTGAAAAAAACTTCTTAAAATGCGTCAGATGTAATTCAGTGAAAGAGAAAAGAACTACAAAAAGTGGTTTCCTAAATAATAGAAACGCATAAAGATTCATGTATGAACAAATTTGCTGTAATTATTCCCTCTTGCATGTTAACTCATGAAAATGAAATCAACTTGCAGAAAATCAAGATTACCGTAATAGAACGAGCTCTGATTAACAAACCTCGACTATCTTCACATAAACACACAAGTATTTGTAATAGTATTGTGAATGTAATCCACGGTATTCATTTTTACCCCAAATAAAATGCTCAGAAGTGCAAGTTTAATGTGAATAAATTTTATAGTATCTTCTCATTTCTTTACCGCAGCATTTTCTAAAAACTAGACATTTTAACTGCGGCTGAAATAAATACAACATGAAAAAAATGAAAACTTTCGAGACATAGCAATGGTCGTTTCCTATAATAATTATTCGTCGCACCATGCGCTTCATTTCTTCTAGTCATTAGAAAATAAATTTGAAACTAAGTATATGTTAATATTTTCTTTAAACGTCAATAAACAAATAATTTTCATTAAAATGTAATTAAGGGGACGGTGGACTTTAAAAATTAGTTTTTTAAGTTTTTGTGTTTTCAACAAGAAATTTTACACATATACGTATTATAACATCAGTTTATAAAATATATGTTCAAAATTTTAATTCATTTTAAATTAAACATTTTTAAAACAAATAATTAATTATTTTAATTAAAGATTTAAAATGCTCCTTGGGTGCTAATTTTCAATATTTTTTCCTAATTTTTCCTTTAAGTTTGTTATAAAGTCTTGACAAAAGCTTTTGTGCATCTTTTATTGAATATGATGAATCATAAATTTTTAAAAAGAATTTTTGTGGACTTAAACCTTGTTTTCGGAAAAATATCACCTTTTGTTAAACATTATCACAAGTTTAAACTTCTTAAAAACCTCATATTCCAAAACGCATATACAAATCTATTGTAATATGTAACAAGATAGTTTATTCCAGATACCTTTAATTTTAAACAAAAATGAGACGCATGGAGCATTTTGAAGACATACGAACTGCGGAAAATTGTGTTTTGAGAAAACCGATTTTAAAGTTGTTCTTCAAACTTACCTTTAATACATGGTCATGAGAAACAGCAAATTAACTTTAATATGCATATGTAGGCACTAGATAACATTTTCGTATCATTTAACTATTTTTAATCTCATAATATTAAATATGACAAATATAAACATATCGCAAATTGGTATGTGATTCCAAGTTATAGGGAAAAAGAATTATGCATTATATCCAAAGAATTATGCATTATATCACTCGCATAATACGTTTTACCTTCATTTTCTACATTTACATTATCTTTTAATGCTTTACAATAGATTTTTTTACTATTTCTGTTTTTTTTTTTTTTTTTCCAAGCAAGTAAACTTCTCTTTTTGCTTTGGTTCAAGCGACGTTGATCACGCTTTTTTCTTCCTGTTCTAAGCGCATAACATTCACATAACCAAAGTTAAATTCATTCATAGTTGTCAATACTTTTGACATTTTTAGCCTTTTTTCAGAAATAAACACTTTTTGGGGCAAGTATATAAATTATTACATCAGTAAATAACTGCTGAAATACATTTTTTTAGATTTTTCTCCAAAATTTAAAGGGCAAAGTTTACGTTTTTTACACATTTCAAATGCTTGCAATTTCTTTAAAAATTAGAATATTTGAACTCGGTTTTTGGCATACGATGTATATGGAATATTATGAGATTAAAACACAAATTCAATATTTTGGTTGCCCTTTAGCTTTTTTAGAGGCCACCGTCCCCTTAAAATTCTGAATCTAGAAAATCACAGTTTACCTAAAGTATCTCTTCTGTATTACCAAAATGCCATCATCTGTCTAAGAGAAAACAAAACTTCGATATTCAGGGAAATACAAAAACACAAAAGCTAGCCTATAGATAACGAAAATTCGTACTATATCAGGAATTTTTGGAATCCAACGGTGTGTTTCGCTAAGCCCAGAAGTGAACGGTTCGAGAGAAGATGATATTACAAACAAAGAAACAGACAGACATGCATAGATTTTATTGTAATAGATATTTCTATTTTAACCCGCTGGAAGGCGCGTGGGGTGTATCATACCCCAACCCTACATAAAAGTGGAATATTTCTAACTTGTGAAACTGAAATTCTGTGCTGCTTTCAGTAGCTGAGTTTCTAGCTGTGGTTGACTTTCAGAACCGCTTTTTCTTTGCCTGTGTGTTTCACAAAAATATTTATCGGTATTTTGTTGGAACTGGGGTATGACACACCCCACGCGCCTGTCCGTGTAAGTGTTTTTCTGACTGAATATTTAGTTCAGAAATTTATTTCTAGAGTGTAACAGTAAATATTTCTACTCGCAAGTGATTTTAAAGTACTTGACATTAAATTCTTAAAAATTTCTAACTGCATTATGGTAAAAAGAATGAGTCCCTATGAACTGGAGATGCAACGCATGCGAGATTTATTAGAAATATTTGAAAGCGATGAAGATTGCATTTCGGAAACTGAAGATGAAACTAAGAATATTTTCTACAATGTTTTGGTTTCGGAAAAGATAAAACATTAATTCCTGATGTTACTAAAAAAGGAAAAACTGTTCGTATGCTTTATATAACGATCATTATAACATTATAACATTATATAACGATCATACTATAGATGATACTATTGGAGAAAATAAAACGTTGGGAATTATATGTTTTAATAATATGACTAAAGGAGCAGTGGATATGGGGGATGAAATGTCAGCCAATTATTCAATTGCCAGAATAACGAGAAGGTTCCCAATGGTAATTTTCTTTCCTGCACTGAATGTTGCCGTAATAAATGCTTGAATTATATTACATTCAACTGCTAATCCACCAACAAGAAAACGAAGTCTGTTTTTGAAGGACTTAGCATTACAATTAATGAAAAAAAAAAGTATTGAACAAAGATCAGAGATTAATACTTTTCCAAGAAATTGACGTACTGCATGCAAAACAAAAGCAGAAGTTTCGATGAAGAATTAAAACGAATACATGAAATTAGAAACAACTAAGTATGAAAGATGTGTTAAATTTTTTGCCCTCGCGCCAAGGACAGAAGAACGTGAATGCAATGTTTAAAATGTGAAAACATTCTGTGCCAAGAACACGTGAATGTATTTCTTTCAAAGTGTGAAGAAATAAAAAAAAGCATGGTGTATTAGAGATGCAATGAAACTTAGAGGCATGATGTTTATTATTTTCATTTATCTTAATTTTAACTCTAAGATTATTTCGGAAATTAATTTTTTGAAACCCAATTATTATTCACTTATTTATAATACACGAGAACAAAAAAAGAAACAGTTTTAAAACTAAATAATATTATTTTATTGTATTTTAAATATTGGGGTATGTGATACCCCACGCGCCCGTTCTAGTAACTTTTCTTGGTGCGCCTTCCGCCGGGTTAACGTAGGTTTACGTTCCTCCATAATGGTCCGATGGGAAACAAAATTTAAGACGTTATTTGGATTGTGCTCGAATGAGTACGAATGTTACTGTCAATCTAAAGTCATCAGTAGATATACGGAAGATCACATTTTCAAACAAAAACATTTCTTAAATTGGACAAAGATATACGCATAACAGCGTTTCAAAAATAACGAAATTTTGGTAACGTTAAAGCTCCTTGTGTGTGGCCAGGTCGTCTGGTACATAGTAACGCGTAAACAGCGGGTGGTTACCTTGCCAAGTAGTCTGTAGCTGTTCTTATTATTATGATGGGAAATTTCAATGTAGGTACCAAACGAAATGAAAAGGCATTTGGTTTTATGAAACATCATTTTAATCTCAGTATGGTGCCAAGTGACTATCCATGTACACTTGGCAATTCATTTATAGATTTAATATCTATACGAATATAACTGCCAGCGTCTTAAATTATGTGTCTTATTTCTCATATCATCGATCAATTATACCTAGGGTTATTTTGAATAAAACATTTTAATGAATAAAAAACAAAATAAAATAAAATAAATCTGTGTGTAAAATCTTTCGTTTTCTTTATATGCACTATAACAACCTCACGCTTCGATTAGTAATTCTATGCACACCAGCCGCTCTTAAAATTAAAACAGGGAGCCTAACCGCATTTTTTTAACTCAGAACGTAAATTGTTTTAAAGTTATTCTCACTCACGCTCCGAAAAAAAATAGCAATGCTCTTACAAAAATAATAACAATTTTCTAGGCAGGTTGTTATTATATGGAAAGAAGATATCTTTCAAATAAATTCGGCATAAAAAATAGCAACATTTGGATCATGGTATATAAACATATGTGAAAATATATATAGGTGGCCAGGTATCTTGCACATTATGCATTTGCACTGTCTTTGAAATTTTAATTTTCGTATAAAATAGTTCAAAAAAATCAAATCCCGTGTTTTTAAATTCGGAACATGTAATAACTCTTTCAGGTGAAAGATTTTCTATTAATTGTTTCACTTACTATAGGTTAGTTCTTAGGCAGCTGAGACAATTACAACTATTTTCCTAGTAATATTCCTCCCATTTATGGACCAACATTTCTGACTCGTACAATGCCGGTTTGTGGACCTATATGTAGCAGGTAAAATGTTTGCGGACATATATGTAGGACCTGAAATGTTTGTGGACCTATTTGTAGGACCTAAAATGGTTTTGTTCTTATACGTAGGACCTAAAATGTTTGTGGACTGATATGTAGGACCTAAAATGGTTGTGGACATATATGTAGAACCTAAAATGGTTGTGGAACTGTATGTAGGACCTAAAATGGTTTTGTTCCTATACGTAGGACCTAAAATGTTTGTGGACCTATATGTAGGACCTAAAATAGTTGTGGACATATATGTAGAACCTAAAATGGTTGTGGACCTGTATGTACTACCTAAAATGGTTGTGGACCTATATGTAGGACCTAAAATGGTTGAGCTATATGTAGGACCTAAAATGGTTGTGGACATATATGTAGAACCTAAAATGGTTGTGGACCTGTATGTAGGACCTAAAATGGTTTTGTTCCTATACGTAGGACCTAAAATGTTTGTGGACCTATATGTAGGACCTAAAATGGTTATGGACATATATGTAGAACCTAAAATGGTTGTGGACCTGTATGTACTACCTAAAATGGTTGTGGACCTATATGTAGGACCCAAAATATTTGTAGACCTATATGTAGGACCTAAAATGATTGTGGACCTATATGTAGAACCTAAAATGGTTTTGGACCTATATGTAGGACCTAAAATGGTTGTGGACCTATATGTAGAACCTAAAATGGTTTTGGACCTATGTGTAGGACTAAAATGGTTGTAGACCTATATGTAGGACCTAAAATGTTTGTGGACCCATATGTAGGACCTAAAATGGCTGTGGACTTACATGTAGGACCTAAAATGTTTGTGGACCTATATGTAGGACATATAGTGTTTGTGAACCTATATGATGACACTTTTGTAAAAGGAAACCCTACTCATAAATTTACGTTATTTTAGTAATTTGGTATTGTTAATCAAAACTAACCCTTGAATATTGATATGATGAAAATTTGGGACATGCTTACAGCGCACGAAAACGTCGTACAATTTTGTTTAAGAAAAAGTGTTTTACCCACTAACGCGTTTATTGACAAAAGAAAAGCCGAAATAAGTTTGTATTCTGGAAATGGCATTCGTTGTCGTGCCATGTTTTTGCCTGTTACAGGAAAAAAAAAATTGTTAACAAACAGGGGTCGACTCATCCAGAAGAATTTTCTAACGTTCCTGCGTTTATTAATGTTTGCAGCAACGAAAATTGCTTCAGGGGATTGGTGTAAGAAACCTGAATTTGAAGTAAGAAAGAATTGCTTCTTTACTTCTAAATCTGTGTATCACAAACGTTGCTTTGCCTTTAAATTTGATGTTTTCAGTTTTGACGTAATTTCTCATAAAAACAATTGTTCCTCTTTCGTATTTCACGTTAAATAAGTGAAGGTTGTCTACATTTTAGTCTTCGAATGTCCTTGTATTTTCCCTATTGATACAGGCGTTTGAATTCTTTAATCAACGGTGGTAAGGTTCGCTGTCCAGAAACGAAAATATCGTCTGCTGGCGACAGTTGCACCCGGCTATGGGAAATGTAAAGAAATGCCTTTAAACCCCTCCCCCCCCCAAAACCAACTTCGAAATTAGGTAGTCAAGGCATATCAGTGCGCATCTTCCTATTTGAATAACGCAAAAAATAATAATACTTAAACCTATAAAATTTGTATAAACATTTTAAATCGTAGTAAGGAAGAAATTAAAGAATAAAAACTTACGGAGTTAGAAATTACTTTAATCATCAAAAGTTTTTGCCACTTACCTATAATCTGATCACTCGATACAGTACGGGACCCATTGATACAGTATTTAACGGAGTCTGCATCTCTAATCGTCGATTGGACTTTCTCGGACATTCAGAAATCAAGTGCATTAAATACCGCTCAACGATAGAAAAATTCGAACTATCTTAAGTCTGAAAAATAAGAGAGACGTTAATTAATCACTCTCATCAAAATATTTTGTCATTCTTATTATCACCTTGGCAATTTTAAATAATTCTCCTTTGGTCAAGGAGAGACTTAGATATCTTCAAATTCTTTGTCAAGTCTCCGTTTTTAAACGTGTATATGAAGTAAGTCAAGCAAATGATTTAAGCCTTTAAACACCTTCTGCAACTTCACTAGATTTTTCTTTTAGCTTCTAGAGATTTAACTTACAAGCAAGCCTATTTACTTTAAAGTTTATCGAAGAAAATGCAGTTTTCAGGATTACGTTTGCAGCAAATGGGCTTCCTACTTCTTTTCAGAAATTAGACATATGGAGTGTAGCCTCCAATGCATTTAATAAATTTACAGGAAAGAAATATCTAACCAAAGATTATCGAAATGCTGGAAGTTTACGCACTGCGTTAGGCTTAATTGTGATCTATTAATTTCAATAATTGTTGTAACAAATAGAATTTGATATAAACCGTGTATCATCTGTCATTCATTAGTGCAGGAGTGATCGACGAAATGAACGACTGGTTGCCCAGTTCTTTACTTTCACTTACAAAAACTGCGACTTTATAAATACGGCAAACAAAAATTGATTTTAAAGACCTGCATCATTTCTTTGTAATGCTTTTTGGAGGGCTCTTGACACCTATATGAATCTGTTCCCTACTCTTCAAGAGATAGTACGGTAGCTGCTTTAATTCGAGATTTCCTCTGAGGGAGAAGATATAATCAGTAATTTCCAAGAGAATTCTGAATTGATTTTTTTTTTAAATTTGTTATTTAGTTTCTTAGCATAATGTAAGAGGAGCTCGATTCTTAGGTCACTCCAGTATACTTCAGACTTCAGATCAATTATGGATTTAATGTCGCCGTCTTCCAACTGTTCCTGACTTCTTCGTCACTCCTGGGGTCTCTATCAGCTGATGTTTAAATGATAACTTGTCCTGCGACCGGATTCAGCAGCTGGGGTTTCTGTTAGACTCAAGCGGCACATGCAGACATGATGCTTATATTTTAACTTCCCATATATATGATTTTACTTTTTAATCATCAAGTTCAAATACATTTTTTAAACTTATAGTGGATGACACTTGATGTTAATATAATTTTCTCACACATTAAAGTTAATTCCTACATATTTATTCCTGTTTATCAGAACTAAAGATATTCCGTTTCCAAATATATTATAGTAAAAACGTACAAATAATGACCGTTAAATTTCTTTTTTTTAACCTAAGTAAGAACTGATTTTAAAAAATATATTACCTGTTTTTCAGTAGAAACTCTAATTTTAATTGAAAACAAATAATTCTTTTCACTGTATTTGCATTTTACGTTTTCTGTATTTTACAGTTTATTTATGAAGATGTTTTGAGTTTTTATGTATTTTTGTTTTACTTCAAAGTGAGAACTGTATTAATTAAATGAGAATTATATCTCTAATGAAATTCGAGGAAATAAAAAGCTAAAATGAAATGCAGTAAAATATGTGTATAATTTAATAGGCCATACAAGGCAATCATGTGGTACATCAGATGGTTTTTATTTCGTACAAAAATTAATCTAATTTATCAGCTGCAGTGGGCTGACGAATAAGTTCACGAATATGTCTGACGAATAAGGTAGTCTGACGAATAAGTTGACCTTGTATTTTTAAAGTGTTTCTCAAGAAAAGCAAATGATTTACCAACAATATGGTCTCTGATATATCGGTTTGATATACTGAAAATTATTTACAGGTAAGATAATTAAATGGCTTAAATTTTAAATCGGGATTCGTATACTCGAACCCCATTGACCTTGCTAAAATTTCCAAATTTGAAAACTACAATATTTTTTCTTATTCGTTTCTTTGAACGTTTCATGTCGTAAGTTAAAATAACTTTAAATGGTTTAATTGAAAACATAGGAAAGTTTAGTTACATGTGATTCTCATAACAGCGTTCATTAAAATGGAGTGCAAGAGTTATAATTTCAGTGGTACTCGAATCACAAAAGTTATTAAGTATCCAGTATTTAGCATATTAACTCCTATAAACATTAACTCCTAGAAAATATGATGTATTACACTTAAAAATATCTTGAAAATGAAATTCGAAATTCAAGAGTTTTAATTATTTATTCTATCTACTAAATTTAATTGAAAGGTGCATTTTTGAAATATCTGTGTTCTTAGAATTTTCCATTAAACGTAAATTAAAAATATTTCTTTAATTAAAGATTCAACGATAAATAAATAATTTCCCATCCTTTTCTTTTTTTTTTGGGGGGGGGATCTTATATGACAGATTCAAACTTGGAAGAATGAAGGATATTTTAGGTCTCGATTGGGTTCGGCTTAGTTTATTTAATAATGGCAATGCTTGCTAGGGTTATCTGCCTAAAGGGAGGGACGACTTCGTGGAGAACTTTCTAAGGAAAACTAGCTGGTATACACAATTCAGATTTCAGGTTCCGGATTCGGATGCAAAGCTACGCACGTATATTAAATTTTAAAATTTAAAAATGTATTTGATGAGTCAGCTTAATATATTTTTAAATGTCATATTGCTCTTGTAAGATTGCAGCAATTCTGAGAAGGCCATTTAAGGCAGAGAAAATGTATTTTATATTTAGGCAATGTGGTGGGTGTAGAGATAAAATAGTTATAACAATGAAAAGCTTTATAATTTATATCCTGTAAATTGTCAATACCTATGAAATACAGTTAACATGAAAATATGAATGCAATGAAAAGTATGTGAAACATCAATAACACGCAGAAATTCCACTCGCTTATAAAATTTCTTTCAAATGACTGATGGAAAATTCTCTGCTAACGATTTCTGAAAACATATATAAATCTATAGAAACGTATAGAAGTCTTTTATCATCAAGTACTGCTTGCTACATGTACACATCAGGAATTCATTATAGACCCATCTGTGTATTGAATAATATTTTTTATGAAGTAGCCTGAACACAAACGATAATATAACCATTTCACTTTTAAAATGAATGGTGACAGAGTTGATTAATAGATCAATGCAACAAGGGGCACGCATCAATCAGGCTTAATGGATTCAGAAACTAGCATGTATTAAATGTTGAACAAATTTTAAATTAATGACGAAATATCTCACTAATGAATATGTGGCAAACAGAGTTTCGTCATATAGGTTTAAGTTAGACAGAAATTCGAGAATTCTAGCCTATCATGCATAAGTGTTGGGATTTCGTATATTTAATAACCAGGAATTTTGACATAAGACTCAAAAGGTTTACCTGATGTTCGAAATCAGCTTATGGTGATGAAATTCTAAAATGGGATAAATCCATATGAGTTGTTAATCAAGTTTCTAACCTTTCATCTATTTGTTATTAATCTAATGACTGCTACAAGAATTCTGTATTCAATAACACTCTGCCAAATTCTGTTATATTTTGACTATTGTTTGGTTTACATTTACAGCTCTCTAAGTATACGAAGTGTTTACGTAAAAGGAAACAGCTATATAATATTATGTGTTTTTTAAACTAAAAACGTTTTAGACTTAAAAACATTTAATTTTTTTCGCATTTAAAATATAAATAAAAGTATAATAATAAAAACATATTATAAAATATAATATATAAACATATTATATTGTAAATTATAAAACCATAATATAGTATAATAATTTAAAGTATCGCATATATTAATTATAAAAGTAAAAGACATACATAATTTAATTCAACGAGTTTTTTTTTTTTTTTTTTTTTTTTTTTTTTTTAATCCAAATAAAGACTTCATTGCTTAGTTCTAAAATCTCTAACTCTGCAACTGCTTTGCATAGACACACACTGTATCAAAATAAGCTTCTCCATCACGTAAATAAAAATCACACTTGATCAAATAACTACAGTATAAATAGCAGCAACTAAAGCAACTAGTGGAATTAATGCTTTTAGTTATACATCTTGAATAACAAGAATGAAAATATTTTCGTGACTCTCATGAAGATAAAGAAATCTATAAACTCTGAAAACTTCAATTTACTACATTTCCATCCCTAGTCGTGCTTTCTAGAGTGTCCACTGCTTCAAACAGGATATTTGATGCAGAGATAAAGGAGTTTTAGAAACGATTTTAATCTCAAACAATAATACCTCTTTTACAACCTATTTCACAAAATAATCAGTAATAAATAAAGCCGCCATTTTCACGGATGTGGATCATTAGGTTATTTTGACGCAGGATAAATAAAAAAATTAACAATGCCCTCACCGGGACTCGAACCTGGACCTCCCGAATACGCGCTGAATGCGCTACCGTTATACCACTAAAGCGTGCTGGATGGAGAAAGAAAATATCTTATGCACTTCCCCTTATAAAGGATGACTGAGGAATTAAGGGACCCTGTCTCCAAGTCTTGGTGGTGACGAATTATCGTCCACCACAGTTTAGTTATGGAGTCACTGTAGAGTCAATTTTTTAAGCAGACTGGCATAAAAAAAGGATCAGTGCCCTCACCAAAATTCGGACGTGAACCTTCCGAATATGCGCCGAGTATGGTACCGGTAGCATATTTCTCAAGTGCACATCTGCGTAGCCACCGAGGGAGTGGCTTTTAGGATGAACCAATGGGCATCCAGTAATATTTCCGTCACGATCTTTCGCTTGCTTTAAGATTTAAACAAGATGGTTGAAAATATTCTGCCACGCAATTTTCTGTACAAAATAATTATAGCATCGTCGATTTCTTCTGAAAATTTTCATTGCGAAATTAGATCAAATGTAAGCAATTGTGAACATTTCGCTACCTGGCTGAAAGAATTTGAAATAAATACAAACAAATAAAAAGAATGCAAGCATTGAAACAAGAAAACACTAGATTCATTGTAACACTTCCAGCCTTTCTCAGTTGAATTAAAACAAAAACTATACACTTGAATTCAATTCTCTTAATCCGCAGATGTTAGTAAATCCATAATATTTGAGGCTAATTGTAGCTTGATTCATTTTCTCGAGAGCGATAATATGCAGTGAACATCAATCCAGATATTAAGGCGTGATAAAAATCGTGAAAGTGAAATGTCAGCGATTAATTAAACTCATGAAACGAAAGCACTACGAGATATTGTACTATTGTATTATTTATAACCACGAAACAAATACAAATTAAAACATAAACAACATCCGCTCACTTGCATGAAGAATTAACGTTAAAAGAGCAATAGAAGCTCATTGGTCCATTTTCGAAACCCCTCCCTCAGTGGCTAACCTGATGTGCACTTGTGAAATATGCGTACCATTACACTATAAAGACTTGCTGGAAGGAGGGAGAAAACTTCTTATAAGGTGATCAGCAGGAGATAAAACCATTACTCCAAATTAAGACTAAAAATCATTACCTCGGTAGTTGTAATAATGCAATAAATTCTCTAATTCTGGTTTTCAGTGACTATTGACTTAGACTATGTTTTTATATTCTTGAAGAATGCCTTTAGTTAATTCTTATCACTAGGGAAATGTAGAGTATTCGTTCAACCACAAATCGTGTCCTATAACTACTTGATTAACAAGATCTAAAGAATTTATTTGTCAAAACCACCATCTAGACTCATCAAATATTATGTTTTCTGATGTTAGTCTTATACGGCCGTACATGTGCGTGCAGAAAAGACTCCATAGTACAATGGGTTGCACTACCTGATGAGTATGGCATGCCATCGTTACTCCTGTTATGTTAACTGTTACTTATTTTTACTAGCAGATTTTGCTGAAACCATTCCACACAATCACTTATCTCTAATGGACAGTGCGATGTTGGAATAAGGAACAGTTAAGTTGCAAGGGCTTTTTCGGTGATAACATCTGTGAGATAGAATGGAGATGAAAAGTAATATATACATTTTGCAATTTGTGACCTTAGAATCTTAAATGTTGTTAACCACTACTTCAAGCTTTCGTAAGAATAGCTTGAGGTTTAGTGATAATCTTTACAAAGAAGAGCTTATCTGGAAAATTGACTTAACTAATCGACGTGAATACCAGTGATGGTATACCGATTTTGCCACACGTCCAGTGCAATATCTCCTATTATGGATTATACCATTACTACATACGTCAAAAGAATCGATCTGCGAATTTTGACGCCCGTCTTGGCCTAATTCCATCGTGATCACTCGTTTCCCCTCTTTTCGAGCAATTGTCTCGAAATTCAATATTTGATTGGTGTGCCTTGTTGCATATCTGCCAAAATAGGATATAAAGACATATCGGCTACGTCTAGTACTATGATTGAAATTAGAGTAAACGAATAGAAAGAATGGAATTGTCCAGAACAGCTTCTTAAGCCTTTGTGAATCCTTATTCTTTATCTTCCCATGAGTGTAGAAGAAAATTACTGTACCAGTAGAAAGATTACCGGGTTGTTATTGTATTAGATTTAGATATTTACCAAATAATCACACATCATGCTGTTAATTTGGAATGGCAGCAATTTGCAGAGTGTGATGACCTAATATATATATATATATATATATATATATATATATATATAGGTGGATAGCTAGATGAGTAAAATATTGTGTCAATCAAAATCGTAAAAAAAAAAAAAAAAAAAACTTGTATTTAGCGCAGGTATCATGAAACACTCAATCGATTTCGAGGGCAGCTAAATATCCCTCCTCATCAGGAGAAAGAAATACATAGAAAGAAGGAAATAGGAGAAGGAGTCACAGAAACACGTGGTCCTTATCAGCAATGCACGTGGTTATAACTAGATTTTTAATCAGAGTTGCACTGGCCGCCTACTTTTACTGAGCCAGTATATCTGATATTCCTTTATAGAAATATTAGCGAAGTTAAAATAGGGAGCGAGGGGTAAATGCACCTTACGCTCAAAATCTGAACTTCAAATAATGGAAAGCAACCACTGAACGGATTTTTATATCCTCTGGTAGTACCAAACGCGAGGAGGTAACGCCATCTATCGGCAAAAATAACTGAATTAAGATAGTAGAATTTTAAAGGCATTAGGAAGGATTGGATTGGACTTCAAATCATTAACTAAACTTGCTAAATCTTTGTGAATGGGAAAAGTCTCAAGAAAATCCAATTCACCTATGGAAGAAGCCTTTTGGATGATTTTTGCAGATTTTTGTAGCTTAGTAAAAGTAGGCAACCAGTGCAACTCTGATTAAAAATCTAGTTATAACCACATGCAGTGCTGATAAGGACCACGTGTTTCTGTGACTCCTTCTCCTATTTTCTTCTTTCTATGCATTTCTTTCTCCTGATGAGGAGGGACCTTTAGCTGTCCTCGAAATCGATTGAGTGTTTCATGATACCTACGCTAAATACAAGATTGTTTTTTACAATTTTGAGTGTCACATTAGCGTGTTTCTTTTCTAGTTCTAGTTTAAAATATTGTGTCTTTTTTGTTTTGTAACTGAACATATTTTTGTGTTTATTAAATTCATGTTTACATGTTTAATTAATGTTTCATTCTTAATTCATGTTTATTTAAGTCATACTTAATTCGTGATCATTCATAATTTTATTTATATCTGATCCATGTTCATTCATAATTAAATTCATATTTAATTTATATTCATTCATAATTTGGAATGGAAAAGGACAGTTGCTCAACATAACTGATGTGAAAAAAAGTAACACTTTCTTTTCTTACGTCTCCATCTAATTTTCTGGTTAGCACATTTAGATCACAATCCAAATATTTCCATTTTGATTCCCGGTTGAAGATGCAATACATTTTACTTGTTTCTCAACTTTAAAAAAATGTGCTTCTGAAGCAGCGCTTGAAATAAAACGTGGTATGCTTCAAATCATCTGGATTCGATCATCACTTTCATTAACCTAACTTTGTTTAGAAGGAGAATAGTGTAAGGAATCACTGCATTATATCAAGACATGCATTTTAATGGATAACACATCCAACAATTAATTAAAAATCTGTGACTCAATCCTTGACTGTATCACGGATGATTGTTTACGTCAGTGATTTCAAAGTGGTCGCCCTCGAAGCAATTTTAAGCAGCCCACGAAGCTATTTTAATTATGAATTTGTTGCAAGTGTCACAAAGATTACAAGATTTTAATTATTTTAAGTACAAGTTTGCATTATTTTCATTTCGATTGAAAACTAACGCGAATAAAGTATCAGAAAATTTATAAATGGAAGAGTATTTTAGCGTGAAATATCATTTTATTGAAAGATGTGAAAAGAAAAAATCCTTGTTGACCGACGATTATCAACATTCCATGATAAAGATAATTTTTAATAATTTTTCTCAAAGGCTAAAAACTTTATCCAAATCAAAACGCCATTCATTGTCAAGCTGTTGTAAGGGATAAAGAAGTTTATAATTAATGGCATACAGAGATGTTTATTTTTACTTATGCATAAAAATCTGTAATAAATAAAAGAAAGAGATTACGTTGTCATTATTTATTCTCAAGTATTTTCCTACTTAAAAACTTTTCCCTGAAAAGGTAGGAAAGTTTTTATACTTCCTTTTAGTTTAAATAATACAAAGTTGTTTAATGATTACTTAAATATATTAGAACAATTTTAAATAAACGGCAGTTTTAAAATTTAATATTTAGCTGTTTGTATATTTCAGTTGCAAAGTGTAAGCAACAAAAATGTCTTGAAAGCACCGAACATTTCAGATGGAAAATAAACATAAGTTTGAATATTTTTCCTTCGTGGTATTATTATTCTTTATTGGTGCTTTGGAAAATATTTAATAAAAAATTTAAAAATCATTTTATATGTTTTTTATTAATTCAAAGGGGCTTTGTCCCTGAAGGATTGTTTTCGTTTTGCGATTTTGCGTTGAACCTTTATAAATGTCCGCTTCACTTTTTAAACTGTTGCCACCAAATGTTACAGTCCTGCATTATATTTGAAGAAATTAAATAACGAAAAATCGGCATAAATGTATGTAGTATATTCCTCTCATTGTGATAAAACAACGATACATAAGAAACATCGAATTTTGAATGACGTAATCCTACTGCGAGTATGGGCACGTTGGACGCCCAAATTTAATATTTGTAATTTGTTTTATTATCGAATTCATATTTTGTAAAACTTTAACGAATTTTTGAGTAACAAGCTCAACGATTTGAAAGCGAGCAATGGCAACAATCTATCGGGGAATATAAAGCCTTTTTATCTCCAGCGCGCGGAACTGTGTATCGGAAATGCTAAAGATACGCTCATTTTAAAATTATTTTGCGACATTGCAATTGAACTGAAATTTATGATTTAAGTGCGAAGAACATGATATTTAATAAATAAAGGTAACACACAAAACGTTAAAAAAACGCCCCTTTGGAAGTAATTTAAAATCTGAAACCTTTTATATTTCTTTTTTTTTTTTATTCATAATTTATTTAAAAATTTTGCTATAAAAATTGTGGTCTTGTCTGCTGTTTACACACGGAATTTGAATTTGAAACCGGTGGTTTACGTTACCTGCTTTGATAGCAGCGATCTGTTTACTCAAGTAGAATATTTTTATGAATTGTGTTATTCTTGTTGTTACTTATGCTCACTTGTCTAACAGTAACTTCAGCAAAAGCCAATGAAATTCCTCTTGGTAAGGAACGCAAGAAACGCCTGTCGTTGTTGCCAACAGTTTGAGCACTTTACAGGTGACAGTGCGATTTAGCTCTTCCGCCCCCAATTTTGATGGAGAGTATCCCGGAGGAAAGGGGAAGATGGTCTCCACCACCTCTCCCCTTCCAACAAACCGCACGAGAGGACTTTCGGCTCGCCGCATATTTAGAAAGCAGGCCCACCAGCGGCCGAGCGGTAAAGTCGCTGAACACTGGTAGTTCGGTCCGAGGTTCGAATCCCGCGAACGGGCTGGCTGCATGGGTGTTTTCGTGGTTTTCCCCATGTGTAACGTGTATACGAGCCAGTTTCCTTTAGAAAGTCCTCCACGAAAGGCATTCCTCCTCTTAGGCAGATAGCCCTAGTGTGCTTTGCCATAAATAAATACACCGAATACATATTTAGAAAGCCGCCATGCCGCACCCCACCCTATATATTTACAAACATCCATGCCTTCTCCGCGATTTGAAACCATGTACTTCGGCACAGCAGTCAGCGACAGTAACCACTATACCGGTTGGGCGGCTTTTTATCAACTGGTGAAACGTTAATAATTTCTCATCATAACTTTTGCTTTCTCTGGCGTTCTTCTGAATGAGTCTCGCTATATAACGAAATCCCAAGTCAGCATACAAAGATCTAACCTCACCTTATCCACTCACAGTTAAATTAATAAGAAAACAAGGATTATCTTATCAGCTCATAGATAAAATAATAAGATTACAAGAATTAGCTTATCAACTGATAAATAAAATAATAAGAAAAACAAGGAAACTTACTTTCAGAATCATATACAAATCATTATTTAACAAAAGTTCCTTTGAATATTGAAAAAAAAACATCCATTGAAGTTCCATTGAATACTTATTGCAAAGTGACAATATTTTAATTATAATTACAGAAATCATATTAGCTGCATGATAGTCTTCTATGGGGTATTAATATTCTGATTTAGATCATGAGCCGTCTTTTTTTTTTTTGTAAATCTTATACTCAAAAATTTATTCTTGAATAAACTATTTAATAAATTCATAAAGTCTAATATGTAGGTATTTAAAATGGGATTAAGTGCTCTGAATAAAATAATATCTGACTCAAACTAAGCAAAATATATAATCAAAACCTTTTAGTTTTTATTTCGGTTAAAATCTTCTGTTATCCCTTATGTTCAATGCAGTGTATAAAGGACAAGTTTTTTAATGGCATAACTAGTAAAATAATATGTCACCCTGATCGGTACAGTAGTTTGTGCTCCTGGCTGCTGTATCTCTTGTTGGGATGAAGTTCAAATCCCGAAAACGCATGGATGTTTGTAAGTATAAATGTATATGCGACATAGGAGCTCTCAAAACATACGGTGAGCCGAAAATCCTCTCGAATGGTTTAATGGTAGGGGAAGAGGGGTCAATAACATCGGACACAGTCCTAGAGATTTCGTCTATTGAAACTGGAACGGAACTAGGAAAAGTCGTACTATCGCATTGTATGATACCGGAAGTCTTGCCAACGACAAGTGCAATCTCGAAATCTTCGCTACCATAAAATTAGTAAACTTGTTTTGATTTTTTTTAGACAAGAGTATAAACCAGAGAAACTTATAATATATTTCTTTCATGCAATTAGTTATATAATTATTAACAATTTAAAAGCATAATTATCAGAATTTAGGTTAATGCGACTCTCATATCAGACACTATTATATTGTATTTCAGTTATTCATTTAATTAAATTAACCGGTAAAACAAGTTTGTAGGATTCAATATTGTACAATGATTCAGTTAAATTCCACCTTCGTTTTTAAGCAACCTAAGGGACAATAAATCCGCTTGGGCTAATCATCCACCGGGCATAAATATTGAGGTACTGTGTCGAGATATAATCATATACAAATCACAAAGAAAAAAAAGAACAGGAAGACGGAGGAAAATTAAAGTAACTAATAAAATAAATTCAACATAATACTGAAGTATTGTTTGTGGCCTTTTAATAGTAAGCTTTCAACAGAATGCAGTATACTAAAAAATAATAAAATCTGCAAGGTTTCAGATTATAATTACAATCAAAGTGGCGTTTATTTAACATTTTGTGTGTTACCTTTATTTATTAAATATCATGTTCTTCGCACTTAAACCATAAAATAGCAATATCGCAAAATAATTTTAAAAGGAGCATATCTTTAGCATTTCCAATACCCAGTCTCGCGCGCTTGAGATTTTTTTTCTCTACAACGTTGCCATTGCTCGCTTTGAAGTACTACAGTTTGTTAATAAAAAATTCGTTAAAGCTTTACAAAATATGAAATCGATAATAAAACAAATTCCAAATCCAAATTTTGTCTTCGAGATGCCCATATTCGCAAGAGGATTACGTTATTCAAAATTTGATGGCTCTAGGCACCGTTGTTTTATCACAATGCGAGAAAGATACATACATCTACGCAGATTCTTCATTATTTAATTTCTTCAAATATAATACAGGGTGAGAATATTTGGTGGCAACAATTTGAAAAGTGAAACAACGCTTATAGTGAATCAGTGCAAAATGCCAAAAGGAAATTAATAATACTTCTGGGAAAATTGCCACTTTGGACTAGTAAAGAACATACAGTTAAGAAACTATTGCATCTGACAAAAGATGAAGAAATGTTTTTAAACTTTTCTTACAATAATGCAATTTACAAAATTGCATATCCAACAACTCAATGAATAAGATAAGTGTTGTGTAGTCAAAATTTAAAATAATATATACGGTAATACTTGATATAATTTTAATGAATTAGCACTAATTTAATTGTCTTTAAACACAATTACTAGTTTCATCTCTTAACGCATTCAAACAACATCAAAAAATTTGCTACTTAAAAAAATACATACCCGAGACAGAATATTTGCGTCTTTCAAAGAACAGCAATAAAAAGAATGCAACGTCTTTATAAGAAACTAAGTTTGGTAAAGATAATTTTTTATTCTCCCCCCTCCTCTTTTTATCTGATGCAGACATTTTTCAATGGCGAAAGCTTGCTAAAGAAAAGCAGTAAGGGTTCTGGTTTCCGCTCCAAGTTAGCTATTTTTCCCACATAAAAAGCATGGTAACGTACATTACATGGTTTAAAAAGATATGGATCAAAAACATGATCTTCTTCCATAAAACTATGCTGCCAACTACAGAAGGAGAGAAGCACTGTTAAGTCATTTCGAAGTTAGAAAATGATTAAAATTCTGAGCGAAGCCTTGCACAAATACCTCCACGTCTGAAAAACAATTTTACGCTACTTACTTCTTTTTAAATTGAGAGCAGCGGTTTCTTCCCTTCACGACTTGGCAAACCATGATTCTGTTTTTAAAAAAATTTGTTTTTTATAAATGTGAGTGGTGTTTTCCTATATCTCTATTGATATTGATCCTGTAAGTTTGTGATAAGAATAGTAGTGTGATGCCAGTCCATTGTATTGGTTAAAAAAAGTTTACAAAGAGTTCATTATACATCAATTAGTTAAAATAAAATAAATTAGACTATAATTTGTAAACATGCATAAACTTTTTCAGGAGGTTTGAAAATTAGAGCATCAAATTTAACCCTTGAGTAAGAACGTTCATTTTCTGTTACAAAAACACAGAGGAGGGGTCTTTTAGACTGCGCTTTATTTTATGCATTTTAAACACATAAAATTTTAAAATTATGTACTATTGTTATTATATAAGCATTAATACACTTTGCTTGTTACATTGAAGTAATTATTTCTTTTTAAAACTCTAAAATTAATGCATTAAAAATTTATTTTTAAATCACATATGAAAAAGTGAGGAACACTTAATCAAATAAATAAAATAAACGCTAGAGTACAAGCTAAACTATTGTGACGTCGTGAATGCTTCAGTGGGAACGGAATCAACACTGGTATTGGTGATGCATCACTTTAATTACAGCACATACCACAGATACAACATTTAATTAGTACATTTAGAAAAACTTGAGTACATATCCGAGTTAGTGACACGATCAGAGACGTTAATGAAGATAGCACTCGTCATCACTGGACAAATTTAGTCTCCACACCTCAGCTCGCTGGCGGAGCTTCCCAAACTCTTTCCTCTCTGACAGGCGACTGACCAGAAAGTCTCTTCTCTTTCCGCATGCGTATTACTCAGTTAAGTCATTGCCATTCACAGTTCTTTAAAATAGGTGTTAAAATGAATTACAGTCCTCGTAGTGTGAGGAGATCGCTAACGAAGTTCTCTCTAGTCAAGAGCATCATAGGTTTTTCTCGAGAGTTCTTGCAGCTTAAGGGGACTCATACACCTTAAAACCCATAAGATCTTCGAAGAGGTGACTGTTGCAAGAATTGGGATAACTTATTTATTTTAAAAGCAATTACTTCCAACTTTTTACAGCTGACTACATAATATAGCTGCTTTCTGAAATAGTCATCAGAAAGTTTGTGTTGCCACAAATATTTTTAGAATTTAATCCGCTTTGTGACAAAATTTTTCGTCAGGTTTCCATCTTGCGCACACAGTTTAAAATATTCTGTTGCATAATTTAATTCCATACTTAATATATAGCTTTTATAACATTTGGAAACTACAGTGAACCTAAATTTCGTGTTAAATTTTTATTTTATTTGGAGTTGAGGTTATAAAATGTATTTTATTAAAAAATTTGTAATGTTTTCGTCCGTAAAATTTTTCAATATTAAAATAATAAAATATATCATACTTTTGGTTCAGTTATAAAATAGTGCCCATATAAAGAATTCCATCCAATTTCAAGTATGTACCATTAGCCATTTTTAAAATATCATGCGCGCAAGGTGGAAACATGGCGAAATATTTTGTCACAAATAGGATTAAATTACAAAAATATTTGTGGCAACATAAACTTTCTGGTTACTAGTTTCCAAAGCAGCTATATTATGTAGTCAGCTGTAAAAGGTTGGAAGTAAGTGCTTTTAAAATAAATAAAATTTTCAATTCTTGCAACAGTCACATATTTGAAGATCATGAGGGGCTTAAGGTGTATGACCCCCCTTAAATTTAGATAGGTAGTTTTTCTACTCAGTCTAAGGGGGTAAAGAGAGCATGTCGTATGCGTTTTAAGGGTATCAGTTATATATGGCCTAGAATAGATTCCGGTGGAAACTCCTAGCGTTCTCTGAATGCACTTTTTTTTCTCGGTTAACAGTTGGCTTTTGAAGCTTCCGTTCCATATGTGATTTCACTAATTCTGACGATAATTCTATCAAAAAATCAGCTTTTTCCGAATTGGTATTATCTCTTAATGATTGATTTACTACATGTACATTAATTTCACTTACATCAAGCAACCTAAAGAATATGGCAATTGGCCATCGTCTTGTTCTTCGGCTTGTAGAATGTTTAGAACTTTTTTCATCTAGCGCATCTACACCTCCTTTAGACAAATTGTAAAACGTTATTATTTTTGGTTTTCCAGTTTCAAAATCTTCTTATTTCGAATGATTCATTGAAGAAAGGAGGATAACACATTTTAAATTTTGAGGCACATATGAAACGAGAGTCATCCTATCTGTGAATGCATAAAGGAAAGATCCTTCACTTTTCATTTTATTTGGCAAGCATTTACCTGGTATAGTTCGACCGTCTCAAACGCAACCCTGGCTGGCATTCTGCTAAAAAATTCTGTCTATTTGTCTATTCTGTTTAAAGATTCTGTCTATGTGTTCTGTGTATTCATTCTGTGTTTTGGCATTCTATGTGTTTTGGCAGAATGGCAAAACACATAGACTCTTCCAAAAGGGGCGTTATCACTTGCTGTGACGTGAAAGGTCATGTGAAAGTCTTCTCTTCTCCGGAAAGAGATATGCTGGAGGAAAAGAAAGTCCCTATTCTTCCACCCCATTTTGAGAATAATTTGCTCCGAATGGCGCATGCGTGTTTGCTCTCATGGTCGCGGATGTGGCGGTCGAACTATTTTTCTCTCTTTTTTTTTTTTTTTTTCATAGTACCAACATATGTCAAACTTCTAGCGGTAAACAAACTCTTATCAGGAAAGCTGCTGAAATGAGTCAAGCAGTCCCCCCCCCCTCAAGCGAGAAAAAAGTAACATAAACGCGGAGGTGAGGCCTATATGACCGCGGCCCAATTTAAAAAAATATTTAAAAAAAATAATGGATAGAGTTTAATAAAAATTTAGGATTATTTATACTTTATTTCAACTTGGAAGTACTGAAAAGGAGAAGAATAACTGTATAAGCAGTTTCGCAGTTCTAGAATATTGGCGCGACCACCTCTGTGTCTTAGCCGCAAAATGTCTGTATCTATAGCAGTTTTAGCTTAAAAATAATATTAGTTTTTATAAAAGCACAAGACTTAATATTTCCTAATTAACGCTACAGAATAGAAAAAATTAAAGTCAGCAACATTTCAGTCTAAAGCAGAAAAAGTGTCAATATGAAAAAGTGAAAAATTTAAAAATTAATAAAAGAATTTATCTTCTTTAGGAGTTATTTATGAGAATACGTTTGTTTTTTCTTCACACTTTCCTTTGATTTTCCAATCTAATTTTTTTTTTTTAATTTCTTACCAGTGTTACCTTCAGCACTGATATTTTATGATGGAAGTTTCTGTGAGATTCCTATTCTCGGCTGGCAAAACATTTGGGTTGTTAAGGCATCACACAATAATATTTAACTGTAGAGATACATAATAAAGAGTTATCCTGGTTTCAAATATTATTTACAAATGCATTTACATATGTGAAATTACGAACGGGTTCGAACTCGACGTGGCCGTTTCGCCGTCAAGACATAATTTTCTTTCTTAATTTAGACATAAATTTCTTTTCTTGCTGTATTATATTAATTAATTTAAATTAACCACTCTGTTTAGGTTAATAGTTTAATTTAATTTAATAAGTATTTCTATGTAAAATAATATATAAAATGCTTTTGAGTACAGTTTAATACAAATCCGCCGTTACACATGACATACTAATTTTAAGAGAGTAAGTTGCTGATTGACAGCAGAGTAAGGTGCCAAAATAAATCAGTTTTCCATTTATTTTTCATAAAAATGTAAATTTCCAACTTGTATGAGTTATTTCTCTGAACTACCCGATTAAATTTCTAGAAATTTTGATGAATCATGTATACATGGTACTCGTATAATTTTAAAATCGATAATATAACTTCTGTTATATCAAAAATTTAACCTCAGTTCTCTTTGATACTGACATAATTTTCCAGCTATGTGTAATTTCTTTATATCTCATACTTGCAAATAACTATATATAATAAAAGCAACCTTTACTAAGCATACAAAAGGCAAACAGAATTATTAAACTAAATAAATTTAATACGAGTATACTAACACAAGATAAAGTACAGTCATGTAAAGAAAAATATCTGTCTTGACGGCGAGACGTACCGACGGCGAAACATCCCGACGACGAAACGTCCATGGACCTTATAAGAAATAGACCAATCCAAATGGGTTTTCTCCCTCGTCTTACGCGTTCCCGGCTGTCACCTTGATCACATCCGGAGGAGTAGGGACGACTTGCAGAAATTTAACAGTGATTGCCTATTGCAGCGTGTATAATTGTCAAGAAAAAGCTGGTTGTAGCGCCTCATTTCACAAATTAGAATTTCTCCATATTTTTATTTTTGAAACAGATTGATTTTAAAAATTTTAGCATATTTATCGAGCATATTTATCCTTCCAAATAATTATAAAGCCATTGCATGCTTTCAGGGCTGGATATTTTTTTTACCTCTTCCTATGCTGTACGGAAATTTGTAACTACTTCTTTTAGAAAATACTATTTTAAATCTTAACTAACAAAAAATTTAAAACAAGCAATTTTCTCTTGCAATTTTTATGCTTTTTATTGTTGGAAATAAATAAAAAATACTAAAATATTTAAAAATGAATTTTTGAAAGTTTTGTTTAATATTCTAAATTGTGCTGCTTTGTTAAAATTATAGATGAGTATTATAGCACAATTTCTATTAAGGAATTTTATTTCAATCATATTTCTTATACATCATAGTGATAAACCCTTTTGACTCCTTTTTTAACAAAAATCTTTTAGAGTTTAAAATAACTAAAAAAATATCTAAAAGAATAAAATAATAATATCTAAAATATCTAAAAGTATCTAAAAGTAACTAATAAAAATATCTTAAAGATAAATAAATTTATCTTTTAGAGTTCAAAATAACGTTAGTTAATTTCTATACACTTAATTCTAATATTAAAATTGTATTTAACCGTAATAATTAATGTTGCCTGTATTTTATAGTGATTATTTTTTTAATTTATTTTTAGTTCTACATAAGATTTTTTTTATTTACTGTTAATTTACTTTATTAGCTCGAAGCGGCATTTTGCGCTGTTTCACTATAAATGTCCGTGTCTCCTTGCAAATTGTTATTACCAAATATTACAGCACTGTATTATATTTAAAGAAATTGAATGAAGATTCTGCATGAATACATGTATGTTTCTCGCACTGTGACAAAAACGGCGGAATCTAGAGCCATCAAATTTTGAATAATGTAATCCTCCACCCGAACATGGGCATATGGACGGTCGAATTTGTTTTAATCTATTTCATATTTTGTAAAACTGTAATGAATTTTTATTAAGAAACTCAACGAGTTCAAAGCGAGCAATGGTAACACTGCACGCAAAAAAACATTTTTATCTCCAGTGCGGAAATACTAAAATTATGCTTTTTTCAAATGTATGTGCTTTACGGGCGAGGAACATGATATTCAATAAATATAGGTACCACACAAAACGTTAAATTTTTTTTTTTTTTTTTTTTTTTTTTTTTTATTTTAATATAAAATCTGAGTGCATCTAGATTTTATTTTATCTTTTTTTCCCCTTCATTACACTCAGAATATTTTATGCTCCGAATTTTAGAAATTACTAAAATAAATAATCCACTTTAATGTTAATAATTTAATGATGATATAATATCAAATAAGTAATTGTTTTGTAATGTTATAGTTTTTAAATTCACTGCCTGAAAATATTCCTTAAATTTAAATATATATATATATCAGATCTTGTTTAATTTTACCTTATTTATTTCAAAGCATCACGTACTATCCATATTATTTAATTTTACTTTATTTTTACGCAAAATTAAGTTCATAAATTTTGTGTTTAGAGTGTTTACCATTTTACCAAAGTAAAGATGTTTGTACAAGAATTACGCGTGAAAAAAATGCGCGAAATATAGTAAAAAGTGCTTTAATGAGATTTATTAAAACTTATTTGGAAAAAACTGTGCCTTTCATAATCTCATCACTATACAACGTATCACATTTAATAATTAAAAACAGTTATGTGGTACAAACGCCATAGGTTTCAGTATTAAAGTAAACCAGATCGTCCCTACTCTTTCTTACGCACATGTCGGTGACGCGCGCCCCGCCCACTGGGTTAGTCTATTCCACTGGGTTAGTCTATTATAAGGTCCATGGAAAAGTCGCGATGACGAAGAGTCCTAGGTCCCATTTATAGATAACTTGTCTATTTACAGACACTTTCCTTTCCAACCTTTCGGAAATGCGGGAAGAATGACCATGAAACATTTTACATTGTCTTTTTTTAAATTTTCCAATTACACGAAAGCAACTTTTATCTTCTCAAAGGTTTGGTATCAGTTATTATAATATCATTATTTTGAAACTGATGAAACTCTTAACTCAACGCAAAGTAAAGGTAATTAAATTGCATTCTTAAATTTACTGCTCAATTTGTGGCCCAAAATCGCTTCCAAAATTGGGCTCTTTTTTTTTTTTTTTTTTTTTTTTCATATTTTAATTCAATATATATAATTTAAAATTGCACTTTTTTTCCTAGAAAATATTTTTTTTTATATATATTTTTAACATGAAAAACTTATGCCAGAAAACCCAATTTCAGATGTTATCACAAAAAAAAAAAAAACCTTTTTTTTAAATAAATTTCAGTCGAATTACAGTTAATTTCTATTTATTGCATAATATAAAAAAGTAAAATGTATAAAATTTAAGAAAATATAAAGCGCTGAGGGAAAAATACCTTAAAAAGGCCGTTTAGTATGATAGAGTTCAAACTTCACAGTCTTTGCACCAGATTCAATAAATCAGTCTAATCAACAATTCAATAATTTAATTATTTCTAGCAGCTGTTATTTCTGTTTTTTATTTATGTTATTATATTATTAGCTATTATTTATATTTCTATCTAGCGTTTTCCAGCAGCTATTTCTGTAAGAAAAAAGCGGCAAGCAATCATAAATATATTCCTTAATATATTTATAATTACTCATACACTTTCACAATTTTTAAATTCAAAATCAAATATATTGTTTAGCATACTATCGTAATTTACGTTGTAGAGACATTAGGCATTTTGGAGGCAAGATGAAAAATTAGCAACCGCCTTCTCCGGGAATCGAACCACGGACCTCTAGAATACCGGCCCAGTGCGCAGAACCACTACACCACGAAGGCACGCTAGGAAAGTGAGAAATACCGTACAACGTCAATATTTTTTTGAATCATTGAGACAACCATAGCAAATTCAAGCATAACAAATTCTGTTCGATTTAATGTGTCTGATTATGCTGAAATTTGGTAAATATTTATTTAAAAATCAGCTGTAGAATTAAGGTAGGTGTATAAACTTGTTGTTCGCTAATTCATATTAATAAATCATTATCACTTATTAACGCATATGAGCATTATAGTCAAGTTTTTTGTCATTAAATCCCAGTTTCGTTACTTTTAGGACTCTGTGATTAAAAAGCTAGGCCCTAGTAACTAATAATATAATTCTGTCAAAAATGAGTGAAGATACCTTGATATCTTTTATTTTATTACTTTCATGATACTATTGCTAATTTAATATTATGATTGATAGATGATAATGGATTATGGAATTTCCATGCACGTATCTCATATACTTTATCTCAAATTTTATGGTCTATCCTGGAAGCAGCAAGCTGATTGTTTTATTTAACAACATACCCATCACCGGTTTCCTCATTTTTTCGACTCTTACCTTGTCATCATAATATTTTACGAATGACATAAATGACAATTTGAATAAATATTTCTTTGCCATTTTGTTTTCAGTTTTTACTTTTCAGATAAAACAGAAAATGCACATCTAGTGCAATCCAATGCAAAACGGTATCCAGTGCAAATTATAAAATGCATTTAAGTACAAGGGGAAAGAAATATTTAAAAATATGATAAAACTATTTCATATGACGCAGAATTAAATATGAAATCTCTGATCACAAAAAAGCATTACCACTAATGAAATGCATTTATTTTAGCTCGAATGCGATAACGAACATGGCAGACAATCCTAATCCACATCTTTTCCTCATGTAAAGATGAAAGGAGATTAATATAACCACCTGCTCCCCCAGAAAGCTACGTAAATAAACCGGCATCTTGTACCAAGCATGCGAAATAAAGAGATTATATTAGTAATAGAAGTTTTATCTTTCCATTGTTTTATTACTTTATATTACTCTCCAAATGAATTCGTTGGCAATTTAAAAGTATTAATATATATTTCATTATTAATAAACACTTATAAGTCTTTGTGCATGCTCTACTGATTGTGGATAATGCTTGCAATAATCAAAATGTGTTCAAAATTCAAGTTTCAGCCGTTAATTAATAGACATGTTAAACCAAACGCATTATTTGATAAGAAAGTTCAACGAAAAATTAAACAGTTTCATCAATTTTTCTTTCCAAATCTAAAATATTCCGAAGTCAAATTACTTACGAAAACTGTTGAGAATACTTCAGTGCTTATCAGAAATGCCTGTGAACATGCGCAGTGTAGTCAAAAATTACTTTTGAATTCGGAAGAAAGTTATTCTGCGACGTTGTGATATTCCTGTGTGAATTTCTCCATATTTTTAAGCGCCTGATCAGATCTCTATACAAAAAATTAGACTTTCTAAAACGTATTTTAATAAGTTAGCTTTCTATTATCTAGCATGTTTAGCATATACTTTATATAAGTCTAGGGATCGGGGTAATGTATGAAAAATTAGATTATACTAAAGAATATATATATACATTGAACTTTAAATATATAACAAAATGAAACTTTGCATCATTCGAAAGGTTTGTGTGATTGGCAATGTAATCTACGTCCAGCGGTTGTTAAAGTAAAAGCAGGATAAATATTTTCGTGGATATGGCATATAAGAAGCAGAAAAAAATAGAAAAGTGTTTAATATATATATCTAAAATGTTTTAGTATTTGCCTGAAAATATTATTATAAGGCAATATAATTCAATTAACTGTATCATTTGGTGAAAACTTAGTTACACTTTTTATACCGTCTAGATATGAATAAGAATTGTTTGATTATGTCGTCTGATATTTTTTTATTCATGATCAAGACTATTTGTAAGAAATCATATTTTACAACATACATAGAATCTTGTTCAAATCTTTTGTTTCATTTTTAAAAACGCTGATGTGTACAACACATGACTTCCTTTTAATGAATATTAAATTATACGCTTTATTCCTGCATTTTATTTAATATTATTTCTCGACTTTAATTAGAGATATATTTCTAATTAAATTATTTCAGTTCTCGCTTCACTGAAAGGCCAAAATACATAAAAATTCAAAATATTTTCCTTCAAGATTGAAAGATATCAAAAAACATAAAACACCAAATACAATTAAAACAATTAAAAAGCATTTTTTACAATTAACATTACAGTTTTTAGGCAAAAAGAAGCAATTTGACCAACAGGCACGAAAGCAGGTTTTTCGGAGCACAAAACTAAAGTTTCCTTTTGGGCCCACTCTGCAAAAATACACTGAAGGTGCAGAAATAATTAACTCACTGTTCTAATATGTTTCAAATGTAAACAAAAATGGCAACTATGCTAAAAAGAAAATTAAGCTTAGCCGTACTTAAACAGCATGGAAATTATTGTATATTCTACAAATATTGCATGCAGTGCATAAAGCTTAACAGGAAGCGCAAAATTGTTTAACAGAAAGAGAAGAATAACAAAATTCAATCATTTTTAAGCATAAAATGCACTATTTACTAAAATATAAGAATAAAAAACTGAGCTCAATGAGTGGAATAACAGAACGGGTACATATATATATATATAATACACACCTTCGGTGCGGTGGCTCCAACGAAAAAGGGAGGCGCACAACTACATGTTATAGCGGTCCTATAAAAAATTTGAACGCTCTGAGGCTACTCATTTTTGAGTTAAGCGAGGCACATGCATACGTATATACGTCCGTACAAGACGCCACGAAAAAATTTCTTCTGAATGCATTTGCAATCCGTTTTATAAGTCGTTTCGGGAAAAAAAAAGGTCTTTATTCTGTCCTTACGTACAGATGGCCCGCAAAAATATTGTTAAATTGCATTCGACAGCGGTCAGAATTGATTTGTTCCTTGAAATATGGTACCCAAAATTTTTCGCGATTACTGTATTTCCTTTTTACATCGTACAATAAATTAAAAAAGACTAAAGATTTATTTTGATTTTATCATAAACTTGATAATTAAAGAAACACAAATTCACTTCCACTTATGTCGGTAATCACACACAATTATACATTACGTTACTTAAAGTTCGAAAGTTTAAATTTAAATCTTAACGCCTGGCTCGTCTATTTATATGACTTAAAGAAAATACCAAATACACACACACACCATGCAGACGCCATAGAAGCAGTGAAATTTCGATGTGATCGACTAAAGCTGCCAACGCATTGTCTTAAAGTTAATTTCTTGCTCCTCTTTTAAATTGTCTTCATTTACATTTTATAATGAAGTAGACGAGAGAGTTAGATTACATGAGATAATTTTGCTTAAAAATTAATGTATTAATTAAAGTAAACCTTAGAAAATAACCTAAAAATACTTCGCTATTATTATAATAAAATGCATTAGTAAGAAAACCAAATTATTTGAAAGTCTGAGGAGAATAATTTTTATATATGAGCATGCTTATGATAAATGGTATCTTAAAAAAAGGTCCCAGAAATATGCTACTTGGTATGCCGTCTCGAGATCTGGTAAGGATAAGAAAATAGAGATCATAATTGATCTCCGATTGTAGGAGAATCTCGGTATTTATTAATATTCGTAAGAGATCCTCTAAGAGAAAGAGAGTAAAAGATAAAGTTGAATACAGATAAGAATGAGCAAAATATTTCTCACTGGAAGACTATTCTCAGTTTATTTATTCAGTAGAAACATATTTGCTTAGTTTTTTTTTTGCCTCAACACTCAACTTATTAAATTTATCACACATGCTTCATAAATATTTAAAATTTTGCTGGGAAATTGAATAACTCCTGTGAATACGCTTACAGATGAAAGAATTAAGATTTCAGATTAGAATTTTTTTTTCAAATCGCATACGTAAGTGGCACTCGAAACTGTCAGAGATACGTCGAGGTGTCGACGTATCTCTGACACGTCGAGTGTAATTTCGACTTGTCGAGATTAAAGAATTTCGACAAGATTCTCGAGATTGAAGAATTTCGACACGTCGAGACTAAAGGAAAGAAAAAGTATAGTAAGTACAACTTCTATGAAGTGCGAACGTTTATGTCAGCCGTATTTATGACATGCAACTAAAATAAATTTAAACTTTAAAACTAAAATAAATAAAAAATCTGAACTAAATGCAGATAAAATAAATTTCCTCTTGGCCAAGCAAATTGAACACTGATCAATCTTTCACCAAAAGAGAAAAAAACAATCCCAATCATCAAAAGGAAAAAAAAAAAAAAAACACAGAAAGAGAGACATTCTTAAACTAACTGAAAAAGTTCACAAAATGTCTCCTTTAGGCTGGACTTTATCTGCTAGAATACTTGAGTGATTTTAAGAGACTCAGACAATGGGTGTCAATCTTATTTAAGCAGACATAATGTAATGGGCCAGTTACGCAAGGTCGAAAAGCTTTTTTAATTACATTTTACTTTCGAAGTGTACAATTGGATTCTAATTAGATAAGTGAGACTGTGGATTCATTACATTTATACTGTAGAAGCAGGAAATTTGTGCAGTGCCCTGGCCCAGATTCAAATTCGTGAACTTCTTATCGCTAGACGGACATATTTTCACCTATACCACGTAGGCACGCTTCAAAGAGGGAGAAAATACCTTATATCATACAACCACGCACAGACTTTAAAGGCGACTGGGAAGAAGGGATCCAATCGTCAAACGCTAGTGATGAAGAGTTACAGTAAATTACATTTTAGTTCTGGCGCCACTTGTATGATAATTTGGCTTCTTTGGGAGCAGAAAATAACGGAAGAGAGAAATGCTGCTAGCTGGAAGTGCTTCCATTTACACCACGAGGGCAAGCGGAAATGAGTGAGCAAATCCCTTAATTGGTAGCTTAATAAAAGCTGTGAACTATTTTACGTTAATTTTTTGTTAGTTTTCCAAATAAACATTGAATGATATTAACATATTTTATTAATAATCTATACCTGGTACAGTATGCGAAAATATACAGCAACTTAGTTTAATATATTTACAAAATTATGCAAATAAATGTTGAATATCCTATCTTAAATTGTTCGATAAATTTTTCAAAAATATATTAAAACAGTATTATATAGAAGGAGAGAGAAATGGAAATATTGTCTTCCGTAATTTGCTATAAAACTCAGACAAACAACAGAAACAGATATTTTAAAACAAAATAATGAGGCTTGCAGCATTAATTGTTTACCAAAGTTAAGGACATTTGATTCAAATAAAATTTCGAACGCAAAGCAACTTTCCCATTTCTTAAGAATTCTTTTAGCATCTGTAAGAAAAATCTTTTCGGAAATGAGTTCCCCAGCTTCATTTAAAACTTTTAATTACTAAGGAAATCAGATGTTTCACAGAATAGGTCTTCCACTCTTTGTAGAACTGGGGGAAGTAATCATTTCCAACAATTATTCTGTTAAAGTTTCGACCTAAAACGGTAAAGCAAGATGGTCGAAAGCAATTAACTTCTGGAGACAGAAAACAAGAAAGAACCTCTTAACAATAGGAGTCTTTCAACCATTTGCGAAAGTGCAGCTAAGGGATTAGCCAATCAAATGCAAAGACCTATACTTCACCACAGTGCATTGTTACAAGAGAGTTTCCGAGACTCCCAATGGACTGCGAAACGGCTCAACGCAAATCAAAGGAAATGCGAAGCTATAAGACGAAAGAATCCTTGGAAAAGACCATTTTTCTACGCCTTTTGTCGTTTATGGTCCCTGAACGGCCAACTACAGAAGAGTAGCATAAGTGTCGTTAAGCACAAAAACATCAGTAAGACAAAAGAGAATAAAAAAGGGTGATCACATTAGGTTCTTGAGAACCTATCACTCATTCTATTAAAATGACAGCTAAGCGTTGTGTCTTATTAGAGATATTTATATCAATAATGTGTTCATTTATGTTTTAAAAATTAATGATAAATCTTATCATTCATTTAAAATCATGCTTACAAGAAACTGAAGAGAAATGTCTTATAATCTTTTTAATCTTCCAGCACGCTGGCTTGGCAATTTTACATGAGCACGCGCGTCTTATTTTTTACGACATCTGTTATTTTACCGTTTTGGGCACCAAAAACGGCAGAAATGAGTGAATATTGATAATAAATTTGTTAAGAAATAAAATATTAATCTTATTATTGCAAAACACAAATGATATCACATTCAAATATAAGTAAATTATTTTAAGGTCTTATGTTAGTGAGATGGAATAGCAATGATGTATTTCATTATAGAAAATTAAAAATTTATTACTTGTTTAATTATATTTTAAAATCGAAGCTAATTTTAATATTCATCAAAGACAAGTATAGACAAATAAAAAAGGAAAACACCTTGGTAGGAGAAAAAGTATGTTTATTATTACTTACTTCTGCAAGGAAATTTACTTCTTACCGGTTACAAAAACGCATTTAAAACTAACTTTAATGTTTTTATTTATTTCTGAAAAATGTAAATAACAGAAAATAAGGAATGGAAATCGCTATTGTTCTCCCATCCAAAGGTTTTCTTGTCTTCCTTTTCTTCATCAGCTAATTCTTGAAGAATCCGAGCAAAATCAGCTGGTTGCACATATTTTTTGGCCATGAAAACCGATATAAAATTTACAGAGCCAAATGCATTCAAATTAAAATATTTCACATCAATTAATAACAGAAAATTACAAAATATTTGAGAGAAAAAATATTTTCCGAATTTTAAAACACGACTACGCGGGTGTGGTGACTTTTATGAGAAAGCTGCCATGTAGCACAAAAGTCCAGTTAAAAAAGAGTCAAATGACTTCCTGTTTGGCACATTCCCTGATGTTGGAAATGGTATAAAGGAGGAATAGAAATGACCTTCAGACGTCTCAGCTTCGATATGCGAAAAATGTGCATTATAAACTGAATTTGTCGTAACTTTTGACAATACGCGCGTGCTGGAAGGTTAATGCTACTTCTTTAAGCATCATTAATGTGCGATACCTTCTTCGTAACTGTTTAAGAGAGTATGAAAGAAATTAAGGTTGCAACATTACAGAAATAAGATAAACGTATAAAATGAATCTTGAAATGTATTGTGCACAATTTCAAATGAACACAAAATCCTTGAAAAATAAATGCCGTGGGGAAATGTTTGCACACATGATCGTAATTAAGGGTTTTATGGACTTGATTCCCGGGCGAAAATTTTATTCCTCGTCCTCGCAGTGTTTCAATAAATGATTACGTAGGAATTATCTGGTGTGTAGAAATCATCTGGCTTTCAGTAGATGAGGTCATTAAAGCATCTAGCTGTAAGGAAAAAGTCTTAGATTCAGTTCATAACCTATCTTCAGGTAATAATACACAAATTATTTTGAATTGGGAAAAACGGAAATCACACAAACCGCTTGATTAAGGAAAAAAAAAGAACGATTTCAGATTTTAACGATGGCCTAAAACAATTTGTTAAAGTTTTCTACGCTTTTTTCTAATTTTCAAAAAATTTTAAAAGCAGCAAAGCAACATTGTTTAAGATTTCCTGATGCAGTGCTAAGTGTTGTCATATATCTTTATATTTTTATCAATAGTTTCTTAGTTCATCAAATCAATGTTCAGTTTTCTTAGTAAGATGGCTTGGAAAACATTATTTTTTTGTCTTTTTGTTATTAACGTTTTGCGCAATTCAGTATCACTTTCTTCGTAATTACTGCGCATGAAATTCTGTTCAACAACAAAATTACAAAACATTTTAAAACAGCATAAATTTAGAACATCCGATAAAAATATTGGGCTCTGGAGATGAGAATGTTTCATTTCACACAGTGTTGCCACTTCTCTCTTTCAAATCTTTTTAGATTATTAACTGAAAACTCTTTAAAATTTTATAAAATATAAAATACAAAATTCCAAAATTCGATCTTCCAGGTGGGATGGTGGACTACATTATTCAAAATTTGATGGCTCTAGATACCGTCATTATTTCGGAAAGCCACGAATATACATACATACATACATGCAGATTCTTCATTACTGAATTTCTTTAAAAATAATGCAATGCGATAGTAATTCGTGGCAGCAGTTTAAATAGTGATGCAACCTCTTAGAGAAATTCAAAGGAACATCCCGTTTTGAGATGAAAATACCATTTCGGATGACGCCCTCTTGGGCTACAATGAAATATTAAAGAAAAAGGAATTTAAAAGATTTGCTATTTCATATTACTCCCAAAAGGGTGTTTTTTCATTTACAGACGTAGATATGCGTTTTAACAGCTTTTGAGTTAACGCTCCATTGGCTAAAATTATTTAAAAACAGCATATCTTAAGAATTTCCGATAGACAGTCTTGCGCGCTGGACATAAAAATTATTTATTCTTTGCACTGTAAACACTGCTCGCTTTGAAACTGTTGAGTTTTTTAACAAAAATTCTTTAAAATGTTACAAAATATGAAATAGACAAGAAAACAAATTCCAAATTCAGGCTTCCCAGGTGGACCTGTTCAAGTGTGACTATGTTATCCAAAGTCTGATGACTCTAGGTACATTTGTTGTTTCACAGTGCAGGAAACATATATTCATTCATGAAGATTTTTCATTATTTAATTTCTTTAAATATTAGATAAGGCGATAATATTTGATGGAAACAATTTGAAAAGCGATTCGACGCAAAATGCTGTTTCAAGACTAATAGCTCTTCTGGGCTAACGACCATTTGGGCTTTAAAAAAAAAAAAAAAATTAAAACAATTCAAAGCTTTCAGATTTTACATTACGCCTAAAGGAGCCTATTTTAGCATTTTGAACGGTTACCTTTATTTATTAAGTATCATATTTTTCGCATTTAAACCACAAAACTCAATTCAACAGCAATATCTCAAAATAATTGTAAAACGGACATATCTTTAGAATTTCCGATACACAATCTCGCGCTGGAGATAAGAAGGACATTTTTTCATTCAGTGCTGTCATTGCTTGCTTTGAAATCGTTGATTTTGTTAGTCAAAAATTCTTTAAAGTTTTGCAAACTATGAAATAGATAATTAAACAAATTCCAAATTAGGGCTTCCAGATGCCCATATTCAGTGGAGGATTACGTTATTCAAGATTGGATGGCTCTAGGTACTGTTGTTTCATCACAATGCGAGAAACATACACATATTCAGGCAGATTCTACATTATTTAAATTCTTTAAATATAACTCTGGATGATACGATTTGGCGGAAACAATTTGAAAAGTGAAACGGACAACGTTTCGAGGCAAAATACCAAAACGAAATTAATAGCCCTTCTGGCTAACACCATTTTCGCTATAAAAAAAAAAAAAAAAGAAAAAAAAAAAAATAAAACACCAAACACTTTGTCACTTTATTCGTGATAAATTAACCCGTGATTAATTATGCTTGATAAACTAATCATAGGTATATTTGATACGAAATGCCATTTGTGATTAGTACTACACTTGCAGTCCTTATAGTCCAAGAACTTGTATATATATATAAATGTTATCGAAGATGTTTTGGATATTGTGCATGAGAATGAAACTGAAAAGAGACTTTACTGAATTTGAAGAAAGGTTGTAAGGGATGAACCTTTTACTAACTTCAACTTATGATAAATACTTAATAAGGCTGTCAACGACTTATCGATGAATCTTCAAATTACAGAGACTTTAGAAGGAAGTAAAAGACCCTTTGTTTTAAAATTAAGTAAACATGACCAAAAGACACATCTCATGCTTACTCATGTTTACGAAACTGAATGTAAATATATAATAGGCAAAGCACAAGCAAAATAGTTTAAACTTGAAATTGGCTCTCACCAGCGTGAAATAATATTGGCAATTCTAATGCACGGTCGGAGACAGAATCTCTTATCAGAAAATAGCAACGCGCTTTCACTAGGCAAAACGTGCCATGCCTAAATCATCTCAAAACTTCACTTAAATACACGCATAGTAATCTGTATTTTGACTGGAAAATGAAAAGTGAGAAGTGACAGTAAAGTCCCTTAAACTAAAATAACTGGTTCAAATAAATAAACTCTACATGGTGAACTGTTGGCAAGAAGCTCGCAGAAGCCAGACAGTGGTCGGTTTCTAGTGATCAGAAAAGATGAATTTACACATAATAAGCAAGAATCATTCTGCAAAATTGCGTTAGATTGGAATGTTCTACATCGGTCATCAAAGAAAGCATAGCGTTGAGAACATATACAGCTGCAGTTACTTAATAAAGTTCTCGACAACGCACACCATTGCTTTCAACCATGCAATGATCACACTAAGAGGGTAATATAATATTGAAGGTATGTTACGTAGTCTGAATTTTGTTGTAAACCATATAGCACCTATGTGATAGAATCCTGAATGAATAGATTAGTTTCGTTTCCAATTGTGAAGGATTTTGCACTCTGTAATGTGCCCGGACATAGCTTAGATCTATATGTTATTGAACAGTGAATGTTGCCACTGTGAATGTAAAATTTGTTTTTTAATAAGTGGAAATCTTCATTTTTTAACATTTATTCTTCTAGATGCATTTCAACTGAATAAATCTCTCATTCACAAAGAAAATGTTATGGCTTGTGGAACATGATCGTGAAGTGGTCTATTTAGACAACTGTTTTAATAGTCGGATTTAACTCATTCACAGCGTATTCGCCCATACCACCCGTGCATTCAAACTTCGGTAAGTGACCCGAAACCTGCGTCCATTTTCTGCCTGGGAGACTTCCCCGCATCCCGTTAGTACATGGTTCATTGATTTCGAGAGTTTTTAAATGACATGCTATTGAAGAGACTGAAGTAGCTGTCTTATTTGAATGTACTTTTCCTGTCTTTTGTTTAAGGTCAATGTTTAGCTACTGATGCTCGCAAATGCAATCCTGTCATAAGTTGAAACTGCACACAGGGGATGAAACCGCACAACGATTTTCAAGAAAGAAGAAATCACTTTATTTTTAAAGCAGTACAATTCTACTTTAGAGGGTAAAGCAATCGATTTCACTATAAATTAGTATACAAGGGCGTTTCAGATGACTGAGGAGAGCAGATTTTGACTTCTGTCGATTGTTAAATACCGCTGAACATTTACCAAACACATTTGAGCTGTCTCTCAGACAGCGTTTCTACTTGTAAGTCAAATTTCTTCAAAAATGTCAAAAAATGTAAAATTCCTTCTTTTGAGTCTAAACAACGGTAAGCACGCTTCTGAGAAGATTGCAGTATGTACTAATTATTTAAATAAAATTAATTAAAATAAATAATAAAAATAAACAAAATTAATAAATAAATTTAATTAAAATATAATATACTTTTAATTCTGCTCTGTTCACTATTTGTATTTCCGCTGCATTCTGTATCAGCTGATTTACGGAAACATAGGCTTTTTAACTTCTGCATATTTTTTGACAACTGTTAATTTCATTCCACATAAATTAAATATTTTTGTCCCACACATTTACCTCCATGTTGTTTCTAACTCTAGTAGTTTTATATTATTTAACCTAATTATTTTATTCGTTTGCTTTTACTTTTTTCTACTTTTGTCCTATAGCCAGAATGCAAACTAATTAAAGAATAAATAGGCGCAGAATTGCTGAATTTGATGAAAAGCTTCTGGCAGTGTTGGCTGACTTCAGTAGCACTTTTTACGCTTCGTTGATGCTTGAATTGTTTTATCAGCTTAAGCCTCGGGAAGCTGCATTTCTTTCACGAAAACTTAAGTCTCAAACCAAGGGTCATTCAAAAGCATATCAAATTGTATTTCACATTTTATTCGATTTGAACATGAATTCTGCATCGCAACACAAATTGCGATGGTTGTTTTCCTTATATTTCCAAATCTGCGTGATCATCAAAACGTGTTAGTAAGTAGGTTAACTTGTTAGAAATAGGTTCATTTTAAACTTCGACTTGAATTTGAGAATTTTTTTGTTAGACGATAAGATCAGTCAGTAACGATTGCAAGATAAGTAATCTGACTGTCATTACCTTTCTAATAGTTTAGTATTTTGAATTAGAGAGTTGGGCAAATTTGTTTTTGTCACTAAAATTAAATATAACAGTAATCTGAGATCTTGTTTTATAATTACCTTTAGTATTAACAATTTAAGTTGTTTTAAAATTAATTACAGGAAAATATTTTAAGTCTCTCTGGTTAGGAGACACGTGCCTTTACGAAAACCGTAGAAATTGGGTCCTAAAAGTCTTTCGTATTTATATGAATAAAGGCTTAAAAATCTAAAAATAGTCTCGACCCTTTAAAAGTTGGCCATTCTGCAGACTTTAAAGGACCGACGGACCCCACAGGGATGAGAAAATAGTGCGTGCGTTCCCCTCAAGTTATAGTTTTCAAGCTTTTATAATGTGCCAGACGACATGGTTCTGACATCGCAGGCGCATTAATTCGTTGCAGTTGACAGTGCAAGAGACATAACTTCACGACCAATGTCAAGAGATTTTAGGATTCTGCACTGTGTCTGTCTTTAAAGCATCTTAATTCAGGAGGGTTGACGAACGAATGATCTTGTTTTTTCTCTGATAACCTTGCAGATATAACGAATTAGAGGGTATAAAATACAATTGAAAATTAAGGAGGCGTGGCTAATTCAATCTGAAGTTGTATTTCCATCGGAACAACACGTCAGAATGCTCCTGAACTCTCCACTAGAGAGTCCCAGAATGTTCTTGAACTCTCGAATAGAGAGTCCCAGAATGCTCTTGAACTCTCGAATAGAGAGTCCCAGAATGCTGTTGGACTCTTGACTAGAGGGAACTTCGTAGCAGGCTCCTCACAACACGAGGACTATAATTCACTTCAATAACTGTTTTACCCTATTCATGAATTATACATATTTGTAAACAGTTTCTCGTAATTGTAATAAATATGTTTTGAGTTTAAAATTAAATAAGTATTACGCAGCGTTACAAATGTACTAATCATTATACGGAGTCAAATTCAACCTGTTTCCCCTTACCCACAGCGGTAACTCATAAAGGTATCATGTATAGGATATGAGTCCATAGCTTTGCATTATGGACTCGTATCATATACATGACACGATACATGGCATGATAAGATGCATCTGCATCAAGATGTTTCAGTTAGCATACTTCTCTTATGTGCAGTATGGTGGTTCAAAATCAAAATCACGCCTGTCAGCTGCAAAAAGAGTAAAAGGGATTCTTAAGTTTTGTAATGAGTAACGAAAAATCTCAGAAACTGTAAAGCGAAGCGGTCTAAATAAGTAAAAAAACGAAAGCAATTTTAAAGGCAATTTATTATTACATATAATTTGCTGATTTTGAAGATTTGTTTTTTTTTCTTCGTAATAGTAAACTAACTAGAAAATAATAAATTAAAAACTAATGAGGTTATTTGTTTCAAGCTGAGGATTTAAGTTTTAAAAATTGAACAATATTAATCAAATTTTAAATTAAATAGTGACTGTACAGGATTATTAATCAAACTTTAGATTAAAGTTCGAACATACACCACTTTGCATCAAACTTCATTTTAAATTCATTTTATGAATATTAAACTTGTTTCCTTGAAATCTGTTTCGTAGCATTTTAACGTATTTTGTTGTTATCTTCTTACACAAAACTAATTATGATTCTTTATAAAAGCATCACTTCCGGAAATTGACTTCCAAATATATAAAATTGTAATTATTTCGTGCAGTTTTCTTCAATGAGCGAAAGGTAATTTAGACTTCTGAAGAAAAATATTTGCATAATATAATTCCAGACCAGAGTTTTCCTTAATGAATTAGCCAACCAATAATTAAGTTATCTTACTTCTTAGACAGATTGAGAAAATAACAATAAAAATGATTAATGCGTTTCTGTGCACATTAACATTATTTTTGCTTTACACCTATATATCATATTCTACCACAATTTAGATCATTAATTTATCACTTTTGATGAACACTCCATTTACCACAGAATTTGAATAGAATTTAAAAGTATATATAGAAGTTATCTAAAATGCTAGTGGCATAAACAGGTTTATGCAAGTAAAAGAAAATTGATTTTTGTTAGATATAATCATTTTAATCTTTGAAGATGTTGTGTACATATGTTACGGTGAAACACCGAAATCTGGAAAATGTCGACTTTCACCGGTGAATGTCAACATTCACATAGTCGCTTGATGTATGTCCGAAGTATTTTCCAAATACTCTTATTTCTGAATTCCACCGGTCAATGTCGACATTCACCATGTACTAATGGTGAATGTTGAACATATAAGAATATTATATTTCCTTCTCCGTAATTCATTCGCGAAAAAACGCACTTGAGACTCAGAATAAGAACTTCAGAATATAAGAACTTAAAGCACACAGTACATTGAAAATGAGAAAGGAAAATAATAGAAGTTATAAACTTACCAAATTATGTGATTCAAATCTTATTTATTGCAACAACTTAAACTATTATGACACTTTAAATTGCACAAGAGGCCCTTGCTTTTACAACTGCATTTATTTGCGGAACACTTCCTTTTGGAATGGCAGCGTGTACATATACTCCTCTCTTTTCGACCTACAACCGGAGCATATCTGTGATTGTCGACATACACTGGTGAGGGTCCGAAAGTACAAGAATGTAAAGAAATAATCGATCTTTCACCGACGTATTTGGTGAATGTTGACATTCCCCTGTGTAAGTCGACATTCTCCAATTTCGGTCTTTCACGGTAACATATACGTAACGTCAACTTTGCGAAGATAACTATTTTGCTTTCGAATTCAGCGAGAAATTGCACGTTGCTTATTCGGATTACATCTAATTTCAATGAGACAGAAGAAAAGGATTCCTATTATTTTTGAAGTGTCATAAAATGCTAATAAAACTTATTTCTCTTAACACTATGCATAACAAATTACATCTTCCATCTCCCCTGTTTACTACTTGATTCTAGAGAAAAAGCTCTGAAATTATGAATTTCTTCATTGGTTAAGCGGCATGAATAAAATAGGTAAAATAAAATTTTAAAAAGCATATCTGTTAAAAGTAAAATTTACATTTCACTTCACATAAGTGTTATGTCTCGAGGTAATGGCTCATTTTGACTTTCTTGTACAAAGTAAAGGAAGAATTGTAATCACGAAAAATTCCGGGTATAATATTTCAACGAAAATATACATTTTGACAACTCTCGATTGCAATTTAGCGATGTTTTTGCTTGACATCTGTACGTAAGAGCAGAGTAAAGGACTCATTTTCCCTAAACGAATTTTTTCGTGACGTCTGTATGTACGTATGTATGTATGTATGTATCTTGCATAACTCAAGAACGAGTAGCCACAGAAGCACAGTAGACAAAGAGATGGATGCTCTCATTAGAAACGTTTTGAGAAAACCGACTCTAATTACGTTACACATGGAAGAAACCATAATGCTTGCAGGAACATCTGATAATAATGTGCTAAGTGAAAAGAATAACGTGTTTAACCTGAGAAAAAATATTTCAATGACAGCTCCGGATACACGTGACATCAAGTGGCTGACGTTATTGATTAGCGTTAATGGATGCTTATGTTTGGCGGAATAATTATATACTACAGTAAGAACTATTTTTATGAAGAATACCCAAAAGTCTCTAATGCATACAGATATCTATATGATCTTGAAATATGCCTTAGTTTAATGAAACATAACTCTGAGAAAATTTCTCAATAATCAAAATATTAGCGATAAATTTATAAATAATATATTAATAAATTTGAATTCAATTTTAATTTCATTAAAAATAAAATAATAGCTATAGGTAGGATTACTTGTAATGCGAGAATTGGTTAGGAATATACATGGTCACTTCTGTAAATCTGCAGAGGTTTTATTACTATTTACAGGGACGTAATCACATATTAAAAATTACAATACAAATGTGGTTTTTATTAGAATTAATACAAGTTGGTATTTTAGCGTAGCAGTTCTGCATAAAGCTTTGCAATTCAGCAATACAATTTTCAATTTCAAAAACAATGAAAGTTCCTGAATGCAAAGAGATCAAGTATCACAGCCGCTGATCTTCACGCAACCCAAGAAATAGAATTCTGAGCCATTAAATCGGAAGTTTATGCTGGCCACTCGTTGCAGTAGTAAGAAAGTAAGTAATAAGTAAGTAACAGTATGGTAGTAAAGTAAGGAAATAGAACCTAGTAAGAAAACAAGCTGCCTGTTATTACGCGAATACTTTGTAGCACGATCTTTTCGCAACCAAACACTGTCAACAAAGGTCAATCATCAGACATGTGATAGAAAGCTTGCCTAACTGACGTTGTTATGTTGTGGCAATTATTTATTCTACCAACACCAATAGCATCGATTCTGCAATGATTATGACTGGAAGTGTTGCATAACAATCGAAATTATTATGCAACACAAGTATGTATTACTTAGAAATTAGTTAATAAAATGCCTAAGTTGAAAAAAGCTGTGCTCAGTATTTTAGTAATCATTCTAGAGACCAGCGATTCAGTAAATAATGGCTCGTTTAAGCTACGAAGATTTGGTAATTTACTTGTAAAACTTGTAAAAGTTGATAACCAGGAGAGTTTATGAGTTTTGCTTATGTGAAATTTAAATATAAAAAATACTTTCTCTAATAGGGTGTTCCAAAGAGGCATATATCCTTAAGCAGACAACAAATTCAGCATTAAAATATAGTGAAAGAAAAAAAATCTTTGAAAGCTTTAGCGGAAAAAAATATTGCAGAGTTTATATTAAATCAGACTGAAGTAATTTTAGAGTGACGAGATTTGTTTCTTTGAAAATGGCATCATTTTTAAATCAAATTTTACAACATCGTTAAAATTTAGCATCAATTTAGTTAACTGTGATAACTATTTTATGCTTAACTACGTAGATGCAGCAGACGGACGTGGAATGATAATTTGTAAATGTGAGAAAAAGATACTTTTTTTTTGCATCAAAAACAAATTATACTTTAAATAAAATTCAAAAACCCACATGAGGATCGGAATTGCATTCTCTGAAAATTAAATTAGCATCTATCTAGTCCCTTTCCATAACCAACTCATACTCACTGTATGGAGCAATTATAATATCCAACTAATTACATAAAACGCAGCGTCAAGGTTTAATTCTAGCTGTCCATAAAGGAATTCTCAGGGGAAAATTTTACGGCAGTGCGCAAAATTGACACATAAATTCGTAGAAAATACAGTTCAACATCCTCAATCGCAAATCCAATCACTAAACCAATGCTTAAAGCGAATGCATGTATAGCATTTTGGAATTCTCAGGAAAATATAAACTTGAATGCAATTTTCGGCTAGTTACAAAATCAGCTATATTACGACACCAGTTTGCGAAAAGAAATGTTCAGACCCTAGTTACGAAATAAATAATTTAAAAATAAAACAAATTATACACAAAATAATGCTTTGAGTTTTAGTATTTATATCTTTGTTGCAACTATCCACGAAATATATGCTATTGATATAGCCATTGTTTTTAATCTTAATTGCAGTCATGATATTAAATATAGAGCAAACTATGTACATGGAAATTCTTCGCTACTATGCTCGCTATAACGCATTTCAATGGGACTATTTAAAATATAAATTATATATTTGCGGAACTATTTGCGGAATATAACTAAATTCAGTTTGCAAAGAAAGCAATGGGCATAAGTTTCATTCAAAATGTGCCTTAATGGCTGAGAAAGCATTCAATTCTACCTGCCTAAAAACAGGTGTCTTCAGGAAGCAATATAATGTTTTGTCCGACTATTCGTGCCCAAAGAACAGGGGTGTCTAAGGATCCGTGCTTTTTGAAGTGAGGAAAGGAATATAAGTTAATTAATAAGAAATGATAATGAAATTTCATCAATATTTAAATAGCTTTTATGGTTACTACTATGCATTTTAATAATATAATTTTGAGCACGTGGTAATATAAATTTATACGTAAATTATCCACATGTTTATATACTAATAGAGCTAATAAAGAGTGGAAAATCTAACTTTTGGAATTTGAAACGGCTATTTAAAAAATGAATATTTTTTTTAATTATGAATTCATTAGAAAGATTGGATATATTCATTTAATAATGAAACACAGCACCATTAAAATGACTGCCACTGCTAACTTGACAGTACCCCGTCCCATCAACCAAATTTTGCAGTACATTTTCGATTGTTTGGGGTCCAATCGTATGAATGGGAACTTAGATTTCGTCTTTCATCAATCTTCTATGGGTGGTTAGCGTAACACCTATCCTTAAGGTTTTTCAAAAAAAAAAAAAAAATATCCAACGGTGTCAAATCACATTTCCAAGGTGGTCAATTGACATCAATATTTCGGCTATTCGATTACCAAAAACAGTGCGCAAAAGATCGATAGTTACGTTGGCTGTGTGGCAAGTGGGGGGGCTACTTGACAAACAAGACTTATCGTCTTGTTGAAACCAAATGTCACCTGTGTCATTCTCTTAAAATTTTTGGAAATAAAAATTCGCTTAGAATGACACGGTAACGTTCGCTGTTGACGGTAACGGCGGTCCCTTGCTCATTTTCGAAGAAAACTGGCCCAATGATGTCGTCGGAACAAAAACCACTTTAATCTTTGCTTCGTTTGTGGTCATGTGAAAGTATTAATTTACTAAGTATTTAAAAATGGAAAAATTCTGAATTTTATCTATACATGAGAAATAAATGCTGCTATAATTGAAGAATATCTACATCAACTGAATGGATACGACCTTTTAATAATGATAGTTTAATATAATACAAATATAATATTATCACTTGATTGAATGGTTGTTTCCGTGTAGTTTGTGTGCGAACTTACTTGCCTTACAGAATCCTCAATAAGCCCTTCTGTTTGCTAGAGCCCTCGTGCATTTTATTATGTTCTATTAAAGAGCAAACAGTTGACATTAATTTGAGCGTAAATCGAGACTGAGTGCCGGGCCGATTTGCATCACACTGTTACTGACATATACAAAGGATCTTTGAGATAGTTTTTAGAAATAAGCATTAGATTTTACAATTACCTGTTGGACGTAATTAAAATATTTCAAAGCACTTTACATAATGGTATACAAATTTAAGCTGTACTATACCGATTGCATATCGCATTCATATTTGTAAATAGTCTAAATGATTAAAAAGTTTTAACTATTACGGGTTCGTAACATAAACAGATAACTGGTATTACTTTAGAAGTCAAAAAATAAAATAATATGTAATAGATAACTGGTATTTGAAACTATCATTTAAGAATTTAGAGTTGACGACCAGAAGTAGTAATTTTTAAGACATCTCTGCAAGCAGTTTCTTTTAAACGGCTGCGTTCACTAGAGGATTTTCGTAGATCTTCGTACCGTCAACTGGTCAGCAGAACGATGCAATACACAATCAGCTGCTAGTAAGTGAAAACAATAGCTGGCGATTTATTTTGACGGTCTGGCTATCGTACTCGCCTTACTCTCTAACGTCAACTGGTTCTTACTGCTCGTTGTCGAAAAAGGAACTGCAATATTAATAGCTTCGGTTTCATTTAGATTCGATATCCCAGGAAGGGAAGTGCAATGCAATGGGACTCAGAACCGAATATTCAGAGTGCAGATACTGTTTTCTCTGCCATGAAGCAACATGCACACAAACCTTGAATGTCGATAATTTGGAGAAAACTGCAAGGAGTTTTGGATGCTCCTATATCAAAACTGCAGAGCTAAGTCAGTTCACAGAGGATTTATTGCCCACCTATCACTTTCGAAGGGTACTCTTAACAGCATAACATTGTCATCGCTTAGAATGGTATGACAACATTTAGAATGGTGTAGCATGGAACAGTTAAGCGTTAGCGATAATCGTGCTTTCTGTCTCATCGATAATAACTACTGTGTGAGTGTCTGGAGGCAATGCGTCCACCGACCAATTTTCCAGAATTACTCAATTCTAGTATGAATGGCGGTAACATTAATTATGTGATTATGCCATGCTGATGCTGTGGCTCATGCATTACCATATCAACAAAAAGTCCCAAAGTCAAATTTTTAAATGGCTAATTTCAGACAACTGGAATTCTCTTCAATTTTTCTAAAGAAGCCAGATGTTTTCTTGTGTAGTCTGGTTATCTGATATCTCATTAACGGTAAATCTGAAGAACAAAATTGGTTCTTCGTTTCAATACTATTTTGAATTTCCTCTTATTATCACAAAATGAAGGTGAACTCTGACCTTCAGTCCGTACCACATGGTCCATAATACCTCTGGATATTATTCGCATAGTTAACGAATCGATGCAATGTCAAATTCAGCAATACATATCTAAAAACAAAATTTTCAGTTCTTACAGGTTACTCCATATATGAGGCCGCTGAACTTTTATATGTATTTGAAAATCAAATAATTTTTCTGATTCCAGTTTGACTAGCTTTCAGTGCAGGTTCCTTTCTATTTTTGAGCATTCCTTCATGATGTGATGTTTCCTATGACAGGCAGAATATCATATTTACAACTAAAATGTCTAGCAAATATTGATATACCTTGTAATTTTGATTGTATCGCTTTATGTTTGAACTATCAGTGCCAAAAGTGAGCATTTTGGTGACCCGCAGAGAGATAATATTTTTTTCTAACTTGGAAGAAAAGTAAGCACTAAATGTTTGGTATTCATTGCAGTATGCAGAGTTTCTCGCTTGCTTTAACGTTTACAAAATTTGCAAAAATGGATTCATAAACAGTCACTTTCAGTATGAATGCCCGACTAGCTCTCCATATCTAAGATTTTATGACTTTTTATTATGAAGTTACGAGCACACGAATTACCTGTAATCACGAGTATACAAAGACCACTGAATGTCACTGGCAATACGTTAAGACGCTAGAAAGAAAGAAATATCATCGATTTTAAAACAATTGATGTTAATGGAGTAGATATATTTTAACTTCTCTTTAGGACAGGACCATTAATGATAATTGCCATTTTCAGAGTTTATTATCAGCATAATGCATTTTGTGCTTCATTATGGATGAGGTCGTCTGGTGAACTCAGTTATAATTAAGACATTTATGCTTTAAAATAGTTTTATGAATCCCGTTAATCGATTCATTTACTAAAAAAGAAATAGTATGAAAACGAGTATGGCGTTGAGAAGATAAATTTTATGTACTTAATATGAATTCAAGACAATTTGATATTGTCTACTACTAAATGTTATTATTATCATCCTCATGATTGGATTTGCGATTATATTACACTCAATATTTAAATATATGAGAATTACTTAACGATTATCAAGGGGCTCATAAAAATTACCTTTAACCCGAAGATATCATTTTATCGGGTCTCATTTTAATTAAATTTCATACCTGTTTCGCAATTTCGTCATGTATGATATCCTACGTTATTAAAAATATTTTACAGAGTTTCTCTAGTTCTTCCAAAACGTGTTTTGGAATCTTTGTTTGTACCTAGGTTTACACGTTAATGCGCTTTGTAAGACGATCCTATGAATATTTTATGCGTTGGAAGTATATGTGGAATGATAGTTTTAATCAATGCAATTACTACCCATCAGGACAGTCCATAATTAAGTTCGATAATGGGCATCATCAGAGATAAAGTTCGAATAAACTTCGAAAAGCCATGTTAAAATTCCTCATGTGTACTTCGTCAAGCTCCTGAGAATAACAACAGGTCATGACACGAGTAACTAGATAATTATCTCAACACGCAATCAACTTCAATAATTTTTTCGTGGCAATAAATAATTCAGTGCTCACATAAAATCCATTGCCTTTTGGAATTAAACTAGGCATAGTATTTATGCTCTTGAAAGAACATTGGTCAATAGCTCATTACTTCAGATGAAGTAGTTGTGAAACTAAAGATAACAATTTATTTTGCGGTTTGGGGTGTCAATGGATTTGTATCAATTTACAAGCATAGAAGACAGCCTGATTCAAACGACATGATGCTGTCTGTCCTAGCAGAGATGGCCAACGCCTGAGTGAAGCATTTTTATTATTAAGATAACTAAAGCTCCTAAGATAGTTTCTGACATAGATTTTGATAGCTGGATATCTACTAAGCTTCTTATCTGCTATAGCTATCGTCACCAAACTTTCTACGATTCTTTTCTGGATCTTGGAAGAGGCCGAAGTACACTTTTTGTTTCAAAAAAATATGGTAAAATCAGAGACATTAATTAAACACTCAGAAAACGCTAATTTTCGCCCTCATTTTTCGGTGTCCGCTAAAAAACTCGCGGATGTAAACGTTGCGGAGAAAACAACGCAATGCGAAAACGACGTGAGGCAAAATATTGTGGGAGGGAAAAAAGCAAAAAGGAAACGCTGCAGTTCTAAAACATCGTGGTACAAATTATCGTCGTCGAAAATATCGTGGTAAAAAATAAATTAACTGCAAATCATCGCAAACGATAACATCGCACACATGCGTTTTCAGGTTTTAAAGTTGTAATGTTTGCTAATTATTTGGGAGCGCAAGAAGGAAAGAAGGATTCTTTTACTTCGATATTTCATATTTTTGAATAAATTAATAAATTTTTGCTGAACAAATAAGAAAGAAACTTAAGCATTTAAAAATTGAAAATGAGTAGAAAATCAGCACAACTTATACAACTTTATAGAATTTTAAATTTACATAGTTAATTAACAAATATCAGTAATAAATTAACCTTTTTCTATACAGTTTTAATGACAACGTTTATGCAAAATACAGTCTAAAAATGCTTAGAAAAAGGAAGTTAAGTAACTGCATATGGTTACCTCTATAAAAATTGCTTATGTAATTATCAAATTATTTTCTTTCACATTTCTTAGTCTGATAGTGTTTTTAGCAAAAATTATATTTTATTTTGTTTTCGTTTATCCTTAAAGTGTCGTTAACATTTTCATGGATAGCGTTTAATAAATATTTTTGGATGTCAATTTGTTATTTATGAAAGTCAGTTATGTAATATGTCAGTATGGGATTTGAATAACGCATGTGTGAGATGTTATCGTCATGCGATCATTTATAGGCATTTTGTTTTTATTTCACGATATTTTCAACGACGATGTTTTTAAACTACGAATTTTTTGAACTGCTTTATTTTCGACCACGATATTTTAGATCTGCGATGTTTTTTCATTGCTTTATTTTCTCCCACGATGTTTTGTATCATGACGTTTTCGCCTTGCGATGTTTTCTCCGCGAAGTTTTCGTCCGCGATGTTTTTGCCTAGATATTTTTGGCTGTAATCCATTTTTCGGAGTGGCAACAGTCTCTGGCTGGATATAGAAATCTGCTTTATTTCGAGAAGTGTTGCTACTGTTCGCTCTCAAATCATAGCGTTTGTTAATAAAATATTTCGAAGGTTTACAATGAAATAAAAATAGCATTGCCAAATACTAAATATATTATTCCCGGATTCAAAACTTCGTGGCAAGCCATTTTGACTATTCGCATTATCATACGCTTTTAGTCAGCCGAGGTATTAATTAAAAACATTAATTTTTGCACTAATTTTTCTGAGTGCCAACGGTCTCGCTCTTTAGAGTTAAAAATGCTTTTTCTAAAAGTGTTGCTATTGCTTGCTTCCAAATCTATATCAAATGTTAACAAAAATTTGTCAGTTTTATAATATATATATATATATATATATATATATATATATATATACAAAAAGAAGAATCCCTTTTTTTTGCATCGTTATTAGAGAAAGATTCTAGCGGTATCGTTCTCTCTGTTGTTAGATACATTACTCTTAATCTAACTTAACTGGCATCGGGTACTTCAGCTAGCAACTAGATAATTAAAGATAACTAGCTAAGAAAATCTATTAGAAATTATGAGTTCAGAAGGCTTTACCAATGCATCTATATGACCATTTTTGATGAGATGTTTTATCACGGTCAGTTGTCTTCCTAGCTAATCTACTTTGGGAAAACGTTTTCCAGAGATAAGGGATGTTGTTTGTGTATATTTTAAATGTGCGAAAATGTGTTGGGTGGCATACATCTCATTCGCTACATCTCTAAATTACAATCGATCTTTCGGTTTAATACAGTTTGACATAACTAAAGCCTTCCAAATATTATTCATTATCATACAGCAAGTCTGTTTATCAAACAGAATAGTTCTCATGAATAAACTTAATACATGTTATACGCATGAATATCTAAGTGTATATGATCGAATTTATTTAAGTAGTTACTGATCTTTATCTCGGAGCTCATCGGGGTTACAAATATCACGATTGTTTCCAAAAGAGCTCTATAGAAGCCGGCAAGCCCATTAATTTTACGATATGTGTGAAAGAGGTAATAAGGTTAAAAAATACATGAAGACTTTAAAAATAAAAGTACAAGTTTTCTGTTGTTTTATCAAGGTTTTATGCCACTTGAATATATGGAAGAAAGCGTAAGTTAAATGCATTGTTGTCCTGAAAGTAACAGGGGTCCAACTAGTAAAGCTGCCACAACGTAGGAAGCACATTTTCATCCAAAATAGTGCAGTAGGCATCGGAGTTGAGCTTACCATGAATGGGGACAAAGGGTGCCAGCCCATACCAGGAGAAACACCCCCAGACCATAATTTCACCTCCGCCGAACTTGACTGGAAAATTAACTACATAATTTCTCATAAAATTTATCTTTATGGATGTAATCTGATCATTCTTCATTAACTTGCTATTATAACTTAAGTGTTCTCTGAGAGACACTAGTATTAAAGTACCATTAAAATAAATCTTTTACGAAAAAAGTATATAAAACTCCATAATCTTTTAAAATTCTTTATTATGCCATAACTTCTAATTAAAAATTCTTTTGCATTGTTCCTTTACATACAACGTTTTCAATTATATTTATTTATTCATTAATTACTTTAGAAAAATAAATAAAACAAACTCAAAGTGAATTATTTATTCTGAAAAACAAAATGAGTGTTACTTAGAATTTAATGAAAACTTCAAGTTGATGCAGAAAATGTTTTATTACATTTAATATAATTTCTGAAAGAAATGCAGTTATACGAGTTCTTGGACAGGAGACACTGAACTTACTTTTGCAAATATAATATTTGCTGATGTAAACGTTAAACTAGATTCTAATAATTTAGTACTTTCTCTAAGGCTTGTATCCATATTCACCCTGTTAAATACACATATAATTTTTACAGAATGTACTAAAATTGTATTTTTCATTACAGAACTCTCATTATATATTGTTACTCTAACGTTTTTGCACGTCGTGTCTTAACTCTAACATTGTTTGTGCATAATACTATTTTTAAATTCCTGAAGTATTCCTTTAGTTTTTAGATGAGGAACTTTCCTCATATTTTTCAAGTCAGGATGATTTTTTTTTCCATTTAGTGTATTATTAATCAGAAACAAGGAAAAGTGCTTAATTTCTAGATTACGAATGTGAAAGACACTTAATACGTGACACTATTTGTATATTTCTGTAGCTCACATTGGATGGTTTTAACTTTATACGCGCCAAGTTAAATGAAAATAAAGAAGTTATTTTACAATTTCAATTTTCATTTAAGGTTCTATTACAAAAATAGTAAGCCTATTACAAAAATAGTAAGTTATAGATAGTACGATACACTGACTACCAATAAGTATTTGGACACCTGTGATAGAAAAGAAAAATTAACTTTATTCAAAATCAATAGTTGGTAGAGCCTCCACGAGAGGTAATTACAGCGTGGACCCTCCAGGGCATACTTTCCACAAGTATTTGTATGACAGCTAGTGGTATTTTCTTCCACTCGGCTTGGAGAAGACATAGAAGTTCCTTCACCAATTTTGAACGGGTAGTGCACCCCTGAATTCGGCGATGCAACTTATCCCAGAGGTTCTCGATAGGGTTCAGGTCTGGACTCTGGGCAGGCCAATCCATTCGATGAACTCCATTGGCACCATACCAAGCCTTGGTTAACATGACAACTGGCATTGTCGTTCTGAAAGTAATAGGGATCCAACCCGTAAAACTGCCACAACGTAGGGAGCACATTTTCATCCAAAATAGTGTAGTAGGCATCAGAGTTGAGCTTACCATGAATGGGGACCAAGGGTCGCAGCCCATACCAGGAGAAACACCCCCAGACCATAATTCCACCTCCGCCGAACTTGACTGTTGGCACAATGCATTCTGGCAGGAGACGTTCTCCAGGTAGACGCCAGACCCTGCCATCCGAACGGTAAAGAATGAACCTTGATTCGTCACTCCAAAGAACCCGTTTCCACTGATCTACGGTCCAATTTCGATGTGCTTTGCACCACATTAACCGAGCACCGCGGTTGGACTTTGTGATCAAAGGCTTATGGGCAGCAGCACGACCATGAAAACCAAGCAGATGTGCTTCCTTATGGATGGTATTTATTGAAACAATACTCCCGGATGCCTGTTGAAACTCCTCGCGGATGAGGGCCATCAGTTGGGTGCGGTTCTTCCGAATTTCTCTGGACAGCACTCGTCGGCCTCTATCTCCAAGTTTCGTTGGCCTGTCGACTCGGGGCACATTCCAACAATTACCACTCACCTTTCACTTCTTAATTACATAGGCCACTGTCGATTTTAGGTACTTCAGATCGCTAGATATGTCCCTTAAGGATCGGCCACATTTGTGGTACCCGATAATTATACCTTTCTCGAAATCAGAGATCTCCGAACTGCGAGGCATCTTGCATGCGACTAAAGCCGATGCTGTTTCCTACACGATATATACCGGCGGAGTCCGTGACGTACATTAAAACCGCAGATATCGTCATTTGCATAGGTTTCCAAATAATTATTGGTAGTCAGTGTATAAATAAATATTTTAGGAATTCAAATAAATAGTAAATATTCCATCTAAAGTATGGCAGAAATTGTTTTTTTCCTATGCAAAATATGCTGTAAAGTAGTTTTATAGGTTAAGAGAATAAAATAATAATAATGATAACAAAAATGTTAATTACACTACCCAAATCTCTTCGTAATATTTGCTTTAATCTGACGGGATTATAATAGGTTATAAAAATGACGTAATCCCAGTACTTAGTACGCCCAGTACCATTCTTGCATGTGGCACTATAAATGTCGATATTTATTTTGACGAAAATACAACAAATCTTTTAAATTTCTAAACAAATCAAAAGAAGCCTTTAAGTCACTTATTTTATCTTTTTTTCAATATGAATTTTGAAATTGCATTTCTTTTATATCCCTAAATGTTTTCCCAAATTTCTCTTTTCATATTTATAAAGTCATCTAATGCAAGATTTTCGGGGCGTACTTCTTATTTAGAAATTCTATTTATCTTATTGTAAGAAAGAAAAGATAAAACGAAGAAGGATTTTTTTTCCTTTTCAAAAACAATCTTATTTTTTTTTCTTTTTTCGTTTCAGTCAAATGCTTTTTAAGGCCATTTAAAGTGCGCTTATCATGTTAAATGTTTAAAAACTAAGATAGATAAAAAAGGCTCGATGCAATGAGTTGTTGTTGAGTTTGATTTTACATTAAAGTGCCGATGAAAATGGAACTTTAAGTGTCATGCAAATACTAAAGTATGTTGCTCCTAAATTTTAAAAGACAAGTTGAGCAATGTTAATTTAGAAAAAATTCTGGTATCAAAAATACAGACAGCTGTCACATTTTGTTTATGATTTAGTTATAGTTTTCTACATGTGATGACAGTTAATAAATAAGCTCAGATAATTTTTGATTCAGAAGCAGAGGATCTGCAAAATTGCAATATTGTAGTACATTTAAAAAATGTAAAATTTTATGTATAAAATAAGAACCTAGAGAGTATACCATGGTATATTCTTGTAGTATTGATTGCAACAACACATGAATTTCACGCCAGGTGATCGGAATTATAGAAACATATTGTGAAGGGCCTTATTACTAGGGTTTGATTGAGCCTTATTACTTTCTCCCTCCTTCCAGCATGGCTTCGTGATGTAACGGCTAGCTCACTCGGCGCGTATTCAGGAGGTCCAGGCTAGAGTCCCGGCGAGGAAATTGCACATTTTTCACATCTCCTGCTTAACATAACCTTAATGTTTGTACGCTGGTCCCCGAACTAAAAGGTGGTGGATGATGATTCTTTACCACTGGGATTTTGTGACTAGGTCCTCTAATCCCCAGTCGTACTTTATATGGGGAAGTATATAAGGTTTTTTTGACCTCCTTCCAGCATGCCTTCATGGTGTAAGGGTTAGCACATTCGGCGCCTATTCGAGGGGTCCAGGTTCGAAAGTCCTGGTGAGGGCATTGAACATTTTTCACATCACCTGTTTAATTTAACATAATGTCTCTACACTGTAAGCAGTTCGTACTGTGCTACGAATTAAAAATTTTGTGTAAGGTACAGAAAAAATACTTATAATGTAATGACATACAAAAATTAGGACGCTTATACAATAATGTATAAGATAATTAATGCAAGAGCTTAATGAAAGCAGGCAATATATATATATATATACTGACACTATATATATACATATATAGTGTCAGTGTACTAGAAAGTGTTAAAGTTTTAGTTTCAGGTATTACGAACCACAAACTATTTTGAATAATGCGATTGTTCGTGAATATATGAGTATAAAAGAAATATCAGAAGGAAGAAATATGATAGCATGCTTATAAGGTAATTCAATAGCATGAAGCTAGTACTTGTTGTATAAGAAACTGTAGCAATAAACACAATTAGAATATTGATAGCATAAGGTATTTTCTCCCTTCTTTCATCATTCATTCGTGGTATAACTGGAAGTACACTCCAAGCGTATTTGAGTTGTCCAGAGTTCGAATTCGTCGAAAACATTGCCCATTTTTTTCATTTCTTCTACTTCTCCCCCCCAAAACAAAACCCCTAATGACACTATAAGCATTATTTATAACAATTCAGGAACTTTAAAACAAGAAGAATGCAAAGAAACAACGTGCATGTAGGCAATTAATTAATAAGTATTTTAAGAGTGTTCAGTACAAACATAAATAACATTTATGCATTTAATTAGTAAGAATTTTAAGAGTGTTCAGTAAAAACATAAATAACATAAGAGTGGAACAACATGTAGTATTAGTATTAGAGTAATGTATTATTAGACAATATAAAGAGATACTGTGATGGAGTATTACATTAGTTCAACAGTAAAGTTAGTGTAACATACATTGCTACATTCAGTAGAACGTCGTGAAAAGTATAGAAGTAACTTATCTAGTACTGTACAGTATATTATTATTCCAATAATGCAGAAAACATCAACTAGACCAATGTATAGTGATGAGGACTCTGTCAAAATAGACGATAGCATATTTGACTGTATGAAAATATGGCATGCGTGTATGTTAGACGAGCGCAAACATTTGGCAATATAAATGTAAAAAAAATATTTATTTAAAAATTTGGTACTATAAGAGGTTAAGATCTGTAATGTATGATATGGAATATATTAGTAATATGTAAGGCGATGCTACAGTGTATATGTAAATATGCGTTATAAGAGCTGAGGGGCAGGCATGAAATATTATTCAGTTTTATAATCGATTATTTGGCAGAACAGAAATATCAAATAGTAATTAATAGCCTGAATGAAATATTTATGTACTTTAATTAAGGTTTACTGATTACCAGAGTCTTCATGAGAGAGGGCATTTTAGGAAAAGACTGCCATTCGCATGGCTCTCATAACCTTATATAAGACAGCAGGCCAGAGAGTGTACAAAGCACATCTTCCAAACTTCAGTGGGCCAACGGTTTCTTGAGTAAAAGTTCTGTATTCAGCTTGACTCTCAATGTATCTCCGTCTGGAGCAAACCTAGAACTCACTAATATTCTTCCATTATCAGGTAAAAGGACCGCTGTGTATGGAGGTATTATGTTCTGGGCAGTCATCGTAATAGATTAGCTGCACAAACATCCATGTATTTAACTGGTTCTTGTTACGGACTGCTTAGAAGACATCTTACAACTTTGTACGTAAATTTTTAGGACACAGTTGGCTGTCAGTTCTTTTTTAGGAATGATAAAGCTCGTCTATTTTCAGCTCAGTTGATGGAAGAATATTTCCAGAGTAAATGTACTCGGCGAGCAGATTCAATAGTCACATCTCCAGATCTGAATGCGATGAAATATATCTGGAATGAGTATGGGAAGACATTCCAGATATATTCAGAGGCATAATTCGGAGGCTCCCGATATATTCGGAGGCATATATCGGAGGCATAACTTACCAAATGCCTCCGACAACCATCCAAAAGCACTGCTCTGGCTCAGGAGTTAGCGCAGCTGATACAGGAGCTCACCAACTGTCTCGTTAATTCGATGATGAATATCAGCTTATATGTATATTTTTATAAATGACTATATCCCCTGTTATCTTCGTTTTAGACGTCATCTTACAGCTTCAGTGGAATATGTTGTTGTCACAAATGAAACAATCGGATTGTATAAAATGCATCTTAAATTACTTTATTTTCTGATAACTCGTCATTAATTGACACAAATATGTCACCTTAAATCTCAAACATTAATCATGAGCTTTACAAATTTTCCACAGAAAGTTCATTAAATGGAGCTCCTATGTAGCTCCATTTAATGAAACAGTATACTTCGTTTCTTATGTAGATAGTTGCTCCATAAAAATATTAAATTCTAGTTTACTGTCTTGTAAATGTTCCTGAGTCTGTTATATCATTCAATATTTTGAATCAGATTTTTCTTTCTCTATTTGGCTCATAGTTCAGTACATAATTCTGAATTTTTAGATAAAATGCTGTTGTTTTTTTTTATTGCTCATTAAAATGTAGCACTAAATATTAAGACATGCATTTGCTATTTTTACCTTAAAGCAATTATCTGATTTACTATATATTACCAAGTACCATCCTGATACGGATATATGTGTTGTGATCTATATTGTTACTCTGTGTATACTATTGGTATTCTGTAATTCAAAAACGAGTAGCCTCAGAATGTTTAAATTTTGTCTATAGGACTGCTATAACATGTAGATGTGCACCTCGTATTTTGGTTGCAATCGCTGCACCAAACGTATATAAATATATTTATATATATATCCACTCTGTTACCCGGCTCAGTGATCTCAGTTTTCTTTACTCTTATATATTTGTAAATTGTACATTTTCTGCTTTAAAAATGATTGAATTATGTTGTTTTTATCTTCCGGTTAAGGTTTTTATGCCTTTAATAAATCTCTATGCAATATTTTCAGAATTATCAACAATTTTAAAGTTGTTTAAGTGCGCTAAGCCTAATCCTTTTCTTGATGGCGGCCATTGATTGTTTACATTTAAAACAGCAGACTAGTGGATTTGTTGCCAATCTAGAGAAATGTAGCTTCGCAACAACAAAGATAACGCCTTCATTTATTATTGCCAATTAAATCATGCTTAATCCTTTCTGGAATGTTTTCGAGGAAATAAGTGTTTAAGATTTACTTCGTAATTTTTAATATAGATATTTTGAGTTTTTATGTATTTTTGCCTTCTCGCTAAGTGAGAAGTGAATTAATTGAATGACAAATACTCAATCGTCTGTGAAAAACTGTTTCTTTTTTGTTTTGTTTGCTTAATTTCTTTTATACATGGTTCTAGCTTTATTTGAATAGAAGATGTGGCAACGATTAGATAATTCTTTAAATGATATAAATTTTGTACATTCTGAGTTATGAACGAAATATAATACTGTTAAGTGAATCTAGCGCCAGAGTATCGCTATGGTAGACAAATACTAGAGTGGATTTTAAAGAATTCATTTATTCTATTGTGGTTTATGTGCTGTCGACGAAGTAGATTTAATTCAATCCAATAAATTTAAATGAAATTCAAGAAAAAAATGTGTATAATTTAATATTCCGTACAAGGAAATCATGTGGTGTACACATCAGATTTTGTTTTCATACTATGTCGCCATTGCTCGCTTTAAACTTACTGAGTTTGTTAATCAAGAATTCGTTAAAATTTTGAAAAATATGAAATATATAATAAAATAAATTCCAAACTTGGGCTTTCAGATGCCCATATTCGAATGAAGGACTACGTTATTCAGAATTTGATATATCTAGGTGTCATTGATTTTTCACAATGAGAGAAACATACATACATTCATGACGATTCTTCTTTATTTAATTTCTTTAAATATAATGTTATATTTCCTCTAATATTTGGTGGCAACAATCTGAAAAGTGGAGCGCCGTTGATAGTGAGTCAACGCAAAATGCTGAAAGAATTTAATTGCATTTCTGGGAAAATTGCTTCTTTGATCTAATGAATCTACTATCATCCCATGGCCGCATTCGTATTTAAAGAAGACACTACGCCTAAGGGCTACTGGCATGTGGCAGAACGAATGGGACCAAAGCACCACAGGGAGAAGGACCCGCTACTTCATCGGCTATGTGGACACTAGCCGAAATGTAGCGAACGCACAGTTAGTAAGGTTCATTTCCGGGCATGGGCCCTACCCGGAATATTTCTTCAAGCGTGGCATAAGTCACACAAGTCAATGTGCATGCGGCGACTCAGGCTCACCAGAGCACTATCTAACGTCATGCCCATTAACCGAAGGACTGCATATCAATCTCCTTGAAACAAATCGCCAGCCGTTCTGTAAATATATGATAAAACAGCGGCACTTTATTAAAAAGCTGGTACAGTTGATGGACAGACTGTCCGACTTAGATACAGACTTGTGTCAGCCATAGAACAACCCAGCGTGTAAAAACAATTCAAGCATTTTAAAAAGGACATGTATTGCAATGTAGGAAAACTGTCATTCAAGTGAATTGTAAGAAACTATAATGTAGACTAGAAACTCACAGTATAAAGACTGCCTGTATTCATACCTGGAAAGTGAGTTGCATTTAACAATGTGCATGTACTGTGTAAATAAATTTCGGCAAATTATACCGTAAGACCATATATAATGAACCGATATATAATGTAGGCATAACGAATGTATGAAAGTGCATATATCTGTAAGCAATGTAATATATGTAAATATTTTTGTGTATCAGTAAGCTATGTATAAGTAAGTCATGCAATTTAAAGTAATGCAATATAAATGCAGAAATGTCTAATAAAAATGCATGGGTAACATATATGTTTTGTATTATGAATAAGGGATATAGGATGTCTAACGCAAAGCAATGTATGTATTGGAATGTCTATTTAATGTACTGGAAAATTATGCAATAAGTGCCCAAATAACATGCAATGTAAGTAACCTGTAAGACTATTATGTTTGTAAATATTTGTATCTAAAAAAATTAATCAGAATGTATCTGCATGTATCTATATGCAACTGCAAGTATATGTAACTTAAGGTTAAGCAGTGTAGGTAAAATTAAGTAATATGTGAAGCAGGCGTGCCTGACTATGTATGTATATAAAAATAATGTAATGCAAGGCACATGTAATATTGGCATATGTAACTGTACATGAAAACTGTATTTATATGCAATCTACAAGTAATGTAGGTATATTTATTGAAATGTACAGCTAAAAACTGTAACTGTACACAAAAGTAATCCAACGCAATGTAAGATTAATGTAATTCAGGTAATGCATATGCATTGTATGCCGGAAATGAGAGACAAAGTCAGTATGTAACTCTGTAAATCACGTTATCCATAGAATATGTTAACCAGCAAACAAGAATGTAATACTAAATATTAACAGCCCTTGTATGGCCATGTAATTGCTCTTTTGAAAGACTCAAGGTTCAACTCTAGATATTGGTGGACGTGGTGCTGCACCAATTAACCGACGGTAAAGGGGTGGTGCCCACGTCCCCCGTCGCATGTCGCTTGTCTTTACTGACAGTTGATCAAAATTAAGATAACGGGATGGGAATTAAGATACCACAATAACCTGAAAACTTTTATTTAATTAGGGTGATAGAAATGTCATTTTGCAACTATTGGTTCTTATTTTAGAATATAAAGGTAGTCGAAACCGCAGAGGTCGAAGTTCAGAAATATATATCACGCACTTAGTAGTTCAAAACGCTTAAAATATGGCCCAGGAAGTGGATTGCAAGACGAATCTTCACAATTCTGATCAATAGAAATCATCATATTACAAAACGTCTTTGAAGGCAGAACATTAAATAATAATAAACCTGCGCAAGCACTCCTCTAATATTCTCTCCATGAAGCAAGGAACTAATAAACTCTGAACCACTTCAAAAGCATCACATATGAAATAACGGAAAAAGTATTGTAACTCTCTCCGATGGACTTGTTAGTTGCCTCTTTGCTTGTCTGTGAAGAACACTCTATCACCATGACAACGGATTTTAAGCGGAGCCCGGATTTTCACCTTCGTTGCACCTTTTCATTAAAACTTCACTATCGCAAATGACTATCTGGCGAGGAGATAACGCCTCGATTATTTTTCGCAGCCAGAAAATATTTCTCGACGGACAATAGTTTGGTTAACACATGGGAGGTGTTATTCTCGTGCCTTAACTGAGGCTAAATAAATGCGGTGTAAAAAGACTTGGCTTTATTTTGCTTCACTGAATTACTTGATGGACAGCCTTCTCAAAGAAAAGCTTCAATATTAAAGAATCAACAAAAGTTTATTTAATTACCAACTTCGCATTTACTTTAACTGGGAAGAATAAATTTATAAATTTAAATATAAACTTTCTTTCCACATATCATTCTATCAGCTGCAACTCCCTTCTTATGCGGATATATATCGTAATAAATTTTTAAGTGGAATTGTTCTGAACTAATAAAAATTAGGCAGAATTCACGTTACATAAAAAATATTAAATTTTGCAGAGCACTCACCGTAGTGAAGTGCAAAATGTTTCGGAATTTAAAATAACCAAAATAACAAATGAGCTATGATATAACAAATGAGCTATGATATAACAATATAATTTTTCTCTAATTTTGGGTCTTTATAAAATGATACAAAACTCCAATGCCTTCTTGGTTTGAATGTCAAATACCTTTTTGGTATGAATTTTAAGTATCATCCAACACATTCTCTCTAGCAAAATTTTATAAAAATTTTAATTTTAAATTAAAATTAATTTTATTGTTATTAATTTTAAATTAAATTATTAATTAAATTATGTTATTAATTTTAAATTAAATTTTGTTATTAATTTTAAATTAAAATTTTTTATAAGAATGGCGCATGATCTCATACCAGCCTGAGGAAGCAGTAAAGAACACGAATTAAACATGAACTGTTTCATGTCACTTATCCACACTGTACAAATTTGAAGTTAAAAATGGTTTTGGAGTTAAATAAAACGACCTTTAGAAAGATTCTCCGCAAAATAAATAAATATATATTTAAAAATGATAATATTTAGTTCAAATTCAATAACTTTTTCCAGAATCTATCCTGAGCCATGTTATATTTACTCATCATAGCTCATTTGTATTTTCATTCGAAACTTAATTTCTCTTTCTATACCGTACCATTTAACTAATTGCAAACAGCTGATACGAAAATGTGGGTAAATATATATTCAGTTTCGTAATTTTCACACTCATGACGGTAACAATTGCATCCCATTTCGGACATCGATTTTAGTTATATTATTACTGACCTTTTCTGCAAGTTGCAATTTTATATACTTAATAAACACATCTAATTCTTGATCATTCCCTGAATTCTAGAACATATCCTTGAGACCTGTGACTTTTAGCAGCTTTACGTGCATTGACAGGGTCATCATTTCTTCGTTTTTCCGAGATTCGGGTTAAACCGTGCTCGGTTCGAATATGATGTAAAAGACCATTTTTTCTTTTAAAAAGTTGTGCATACTGAGTGCAGTTTCTAACAGAAGAAGCATCGTGTTGTTTGAAAGCATCTTCGCTACTCAAATGTTTTGAGCAGTTACTCTATTTAAAAACAACAACGTGTGTTTTCTTACGTCTTCTTAAATCCCTTGCAAAACGTTCCGAACATTCAATCCATATTTTAAAATGGGAAGCTTCAAGATGTTCCAAATGTTCAAGTTTACTAAATTTCATAAGACATTTACTATGCATTACCTCATCCATTAATAATTTTCCATATCCATTAATAATTCCATATTCAATTTTCCATATGCCATATTCGATACTCATATATATACTCAATATCCATAAATTTCATATAATAGGACAACTACAAAACCCGAACTAGAAGAAAAAACGTATAATGTAAATCATATAAAGAACATAGATTAGAATATTCAAGAGCTACTTAAAAATATATTGAACTGTTAATAAATTAATCTTAATTTTATATAATCATATGCATATTCCATAAATTCAACACACTTATAAAAATATATTTTCACTTAATTCAGAAGTTTTCTAAGAAAAAGTAGAAAAAGACAATTAATATTCAAGTTTTGTATAATATTATATTCTGCTAATTATTTTATCAAAGGAACAAATCAGTTCTTATACGATTAGAAATGCGATACTGCAATGCGCACTTAGAATTGAAAATTCTACGTAAAGTGGCACGCTAACGAGAAGACTGCTTTATTTTATCTCTTATCCAGTTGGATTTTCGGGCTCACCAGCGGCCGAGCGGTAAAGTCACTGAACACGGGTAGTTCGGTCCGAGGTTCGAATCCCGCGAACGGGCTGGCTGCATGGGCGTTTTCGTGGTTTTCCCCATGTGTAACGTGTATACGAGCCAGTTTCCCTTAGAAAGTCCTCCACGAAAGGCATCCCTCCCCTTAGGCAGATAGCCCTAGTGTGCCATAATTAAATACACCACCACACCACACCAGTTGGGTTTTCATTTGCTTTTCCTCTTTTATTTAATGAGCGCTTGGTATTTACTTGATTTTTATCATCATATTTGAAATAAAATTCTTTCAAATTAAAATTTCTGTAATATAAGAAGTAGTTATCTTTTTTCGCAACAGTTAGATTTTTTTGCCAGTCTTATTTATATTTAATTTTTGTTTTCGACCGCAAGTGCTATATGCATATAAAATATAAATCTTTACCCAAAGACGGGTATTTCAAATTTACAATCCATTTGTGGAATGTAAATTAGAAATGGTTGATTATAAGCTATATGTAAATTACAAAAAATATTTCTCACATCATTTTGCTTTCCACCAAGAGTTCTCGTGTACAAAAAACACAATTTATCTGCCAGTGTTGCCGTTTTAGCATTGAGTAATTTTGATCATAAATATTTTGAAAATAGTTTTATACAATCGTTTTGCAAAGATTGCCTTTCTCGACAAAAAACATTAAAAACCAATTGAAAAGATTAATTTGAAAGCATCTACTGTAAAAAATCACAGCTGTTATGAAATTTGATTTCATTTTATCAATCGTAGAGATCTGAATCTTTAAGTACTTGACTAAAGTTGAGCATCCCAACCGGTATACTGGTTAGCTACGCCGATTCTCGTAACGAAGGGCCCGTGTTCGTATCCCGGAGAAGGCTTCATGGCACGTCATCCTGGGGCCATTTTCCAACACGATAATGCCAATCCACATACCACTTGCATATCTCTGGACTGTCTCCGTGCGTTTGATACTTTTCCTTGGCCAAGGACACCAAAAGTTTCACCAATCTAGCATGCCTCGAGCATGGTAGGCTGCCAAATTCGGGCACCACAAAATATCGCAGATTTAGAGCGACAACTGATGATTGCCTGGCAGAATGTGTCGCAGGATGTCATTAGAAACCTCTACCACTCCTTGCCTCGATGAATTCAAGCACGCATTGCCTCCAGGGGCGGTTCGACCAGCTACCAATTTAAACACTCCATGGAGGTAGGAAGTAAGATGGAGTCGCCCTAAACAAGTTTCTCCGTACCCTGCTCTGAAGCACCGGCGATCCCTACGTGGTGACCAAAACATTGGGTCATTTACCATTGAGTTCTAAGCCCACCAGCGGCCGAGCGGTAAAGACGCTGAACACTGGTAGTTCGGTCCGAGGTTCGAATCCCGCGAACGGGCTGGCTGCATGGGCGTTTTCGTGGTTTTCCCCATGTGTAACGTGTATACGAGCCAGTTTCCCTTAGAAAGTCCTCCACGAAAGGCATCCCTCCCCTTAGGCAGATAGCCCTAGTGTGCTTTGCCATAATTAAATACACCACCACCACACCACACCATTGAGTTCTATGGGATTTGACGCGTTCGGGTGTAAATATTTTGTAATTACGTCGCAAATATACATATAAATGTATATATTTTCTTTTTCTACAACACTTCAGAGTCCTAAGTATGTGAAAACAACATATTTTTAAACAACATTTCATTCTGAACGGAATTAAATGCTATACTTTTCACAGGGCAGTTTTCTCAGAATGGTTTAATTTGAATGAAATATTTTCACAAGTTTTCGTTAATTACATTAGAAAAAAAAATTAAGGTAATTCGATTTTATTCGGTTAAGGTACAAAAATTAAGATCAAAGTTTATTGTATTATTAATATTAAAATTATGCATTATTTCTTTTCTATTTATAGAGCTTCTTCCTAAAATACTTTCTTAAATATGACATGATTTTTTGGCTTCTTTTAAATCGAAAAATGTAAGTCAATTTATAATTAATGCTCTATTCGGTTCATTTTAAATCAGAGAATTATTAGGAATACTTTAAATAAGTATTTCGCTAATTCCTAATAATTAAATAGGTATGCTTAAATAGTTTTATAACGTATTTGTCCACAGGATTTCAATTTATGTTTACAATTCAATATTAAGGTTATTATATATTTAGATAACACTTATAATCATTATAAATTAGATACATTTAATCATTAGATTTCTTCACAGTACTTTCACAGTTGTTTATAAGTGAATAAATTCTTTATTTCAAATACATTTATAAATAATTTAATGAATATTTAAGTATTTTGACAAAGGCAGATACATACTTTTTGCAAGCACATGCATAAATACCCATACATATTTCCTATTTATCATTTCCGGCATGCGCAAATCTTTAATTTCTGTGCATTCACTATATTTTTCGTGTAAAATAATTTACACTAATTTAGCATACACCCGAAAGTTTTACATAAAAAATATATATGAATATAATTTGAATGAAAATTATAAGTATTATTTTTAATACCCACTCAAAGGTCAGTTTTTCTTCAAAATTCCTCCACGATGGCATCTCTCTCTCTTTAGGCAGATAGCCCTTGCATGCGTTACTCTATTTAATAAAAACTCAATCTGACCTATGTGCCTAATTACAAATATTTTAACTTACATAATTTTATATTTACATTTAGCCATCAAGTTTCAAACTTTTCAAATCTTCTAGAAAATAAATTTTGGCAGATCTCTTTTAGCAATTTTCTTAAAATCTATATTTTTGTAGAATTTTATAAAACAAATTCATAATCAAAATCGCTGTTGTTAGTTATCGAAAAATAACCAAGATGTGATTTTTGCGTAAATGTCAGTAAACTATACAAATTGCTATTATCCATTACACTATGAATGTTTCTTTCATGCGAGAGTGTCCCTTTTTCGATTTCTATGGAACTATCGTGTGTCGAAATACTATCAGAATCTTGTCAAGCGAGCTTCTGAATGTAAACAAAGAACACCCCGTCTGGTGACCCAAGCTTCAAAGCAGTGCTTCACTTCTAGCTCGGAATGGCCCCTCCTCCCTTTCCTACCTCCATGAAACACTCAGTGGGTGATTGTGAGCCGTAAACTTGTACTATGACCTTGAATTTTTACTCATTTTATTATCTGTGTATGAGATATACACATATTCAGTTTCATCAAAAACAACCACTTCGTTCATGGTGCTTCGATGTTTTTGCAAAAGAGTATATATTGATTGTATTGCATATTTATTTATTATTTTAATGCATTATTTGCTATTTACTTACCTTAATGCCATTAAATACTCGTTTTCAATGGAATTTTCTTAATTGACTGATTCTCTTGATTTATTCCAAAAGTACCAAATTAGAAGCATCAAAGGAATTCAAGAAAAATAAGAGCATGAAAATAAATGAACTAGCAACCATAAAGCTCTTAATTTTAGGCGCAGTTTCTGCGCAAATAGTTAAAAGTCTTTAATAAAATTTCTTCCTATGCATGCTTTAAGAAGCTGCTAGGTTTGCTACAAGGGCGCTGATAATTGTAACACAGGTAAAGAAGAATAGCACAAGTTGTAAGGGGTAAAAAACTTTATTTGACGTTAAGAAACCTGCTCAACTTGAATATCAAAAGATAAAGATTGTTAGTTTTAAAAATATTAAAGGTAATCCGAAGATAAATGATTAAAATAATTATAGTAGCAAGCGTTCTGTGAGACGTATTATGATTTTAACGTCTTAGGCCAACGCGGTATAGAAAAGATTCGGATCGGCTCACCTATTCATCGGAGGTCTCCAGACTTATACTACTCTGAAAAATTTGCACCGAGTTTCAGCATGGAAACAAATGAACTCTACTACATTCTTAATTGCATGGAATAATGATGTAATAAGTTTAGTTTTAAATATTTAATTTTAAAAATGGAGACAGAAACATGTGAACGTATGCGAATAAAATTCAAATTATGTTTTATATACGAAGGAAAATTGGAAAATTAAGGTTTAAAAAATATTTAAAAATTGTTAAATCAATATATTCGGAAGCATTATGATTAAGAGGCAAAATAATATATATATTTTTTAATTTATAATTTAAGTACCTACTGTTATTGTTATTTAATGTTTTATAGAAGAACTAGGTAATATATATAATGAAACATTGCGTTTTTTTAATAGTATATTACTGTTTGGTTATGCGGTAACAAGATTCAGATAAACAATGAATATAATGAATTAGTTATTTATTACTGGAAAATCCCAGAATACGTAGCATGAGTTTAATTACGAGATGCAATCCAATTCAGCATTTATGTAATTTAATTTCCGGATACATGCCAGAATTAATTCGACGGTCGTCTGACAAATATTTAGAAAATATATGTGGTGTTTATTCATTTGCCTTGAGAACAGTTGATTGATCGCCATTCGTCAACCAATTTTGCAGGCAAAATGCCCATTTACATTTGGAGCATTTATATACTAAGCGTTTTACGAACAGGTAAAATACTAATTTGTTTAATGAAATGGACAGCAAACTGCCATATAAATCTTACTGCGGAAGAGTTAACTGATGTATTCAGAAGTTAATAGTTCTCCAGCTCGTGAAGCTTGCTTGCTTTTAATGATGTTGTTATATCGATTAAAGTTATGATGCTTTTACTTTATCTTTAAACTGGTTTTTGATTAAGGGGGCTCATACACCTTAAACCCCTTATGAGCTTCGAATTACGTGACTGTTGCAAGAATTGGGATATTTTATTTAATTCTAAAGCAATTACTTCCAACTTTTTACAGCTGACTACATAATATAGTTGCTTTGGAAACTAGTAACCAGAAAGTTTGTGTTGCCACAAATATTTTTGTAATTTAATCCGCTTTGTGACAAAATTTTTCGTCATTTTTCCACCTTGCGCGCATGATATTTTAAAAATGGCTAATGGTACATACTTGACATTCGATGGAATTCTTTATATGGGCACTATTTTCTAACTGAACCAAAAATCTGATGAATATTTTAATATTAGAAAATTTTATGCACGGAAACATTACAGATTTTTTTAATAAAATACATTTTATAAACTCGACTCCAAATAAAATAAAAAATTAACATGAAATTCACAGTTTTTTTGGTTTACAGTAGTTTCCAAATGTTATAAAAGCTATATATAAACTATGGAATTGAATAATACAACAGATAATTTTAAACTGTGCGCGCAAGGTGGAAACATGACGAACATTTTTTGTCTCAAAACGGATTAAATTATAAAAATATTTGTGGCAACACAAACTTTCTGATTACGATTTCAGAAAGCAGCTATATTATGTAGTAAGCTAAAAAAAGTTGGAAATAATTGCTTTTAAAATAAATAAGTTATTCCAATTCTTGCAACAGTCACATATTCGAAGATCATAAGGCGTTTAAGGTGTATAAGCCCCCTTAAATGAAACTTCAATTTTCAATGCACGATCAAAATTCGCATTTTGAAACTTCAACTTTCAAACGTTCTTTAAGAAACTAAGCACATTATTATTATTTACCTAATGAAGTATTCTTGGTATAATGCACTCTCGGATTCTATCAATGCATTCTATGACGTTTATTCAAAAAATTATCATGATAATCTGAAATAAACTCTAAGTAGTTCAAAACTTATATACAAATATAAATATTAAATAAATGCTAATACAATAAGCTAATGCAAGCTAAGCTAGTACATAAGTATTGTAAAGCTAATACATAAAGTATTTTAAATCCCACATAAATTAAAAAGAATGTATATAGTGTTAAATATAAACATATAAATAGAACGCACAATAAAATATCAATTTAAAAACAACATTCGACGAGTTAAACGCGTTAATATGATTTGATTAAGTCAGATGAACCGAATTTCCTTCCCGGAGGAATTTTAATCTGAAACAATCGCTACCGTACCCTAAATTAAATCGTTTCGTTACACTGTAATTTTAATCCGAATCAGGCTAAATTTGAGATCAACAGTTAATTAACTCAGAAATCACTGCCCCAGTTTACATTTATATTACTAGCACAATGCTTCTTAATCTCTTAGCATGTTTACCTGAACAAGCAGTAAATCTAAATCAGTTAATCTCTTTCAAATGACGCACCTTACCCTGAGTTATATATACATTGTTTTTTTTTTTTTTTTTTTGTTTTGTTTTTTTTCATTTGCTTGAGGGTTCTCTTAGTGATGCCCTTTCAAAGATAAGAAAGTAATTAACATTAACATGATCAAATATGAATAGTATGATAATTAAAACTTACGCATATTCATGTATTAAAATAGGACTAGCGGGTTACAGCCGAAGCAATATTTATAAGTTCTATATACTGAAGAACTAAAAATAAAATGAACTATTAATTAAACGTACTGTACACCAAGTTACTAACTATGACCAAAGCAAAATTTATGAGTTCTATGTACACCTGAAAACAAAGTGCATAAAAGCATTTCACTATGAATGAAGCCAGTTCATTCTTTTCAATCAACAACCAATTCGTAAATATTTTTTGTTGCCAAACCAGGAAACAACAACATTGGACACTTCAGGTTAATACGTATACGTATGACGTCATGATTAAAATTTAATGCAATGTAACAACTCTTTCTTAATATGAATAAAATAATTAACATGGTAGTAACATACCATGTTAACTATCTTAATCTGAAACAAAACAGTTGCCAACAGCAGCTATTTATTTAAATGCAGATATTAACGAAACATGTTCGACATGCAATGATGTCACGTGAAATAGTATGCTTTCTTCAAAAGCAGTAACATAACCTTATAAGATATTTCTCACGCCTTCTTGACATACCTTCGTGGTGTGGTGGACTGCACGCTGGGCCCGTATTCCAGAGGTCGGCGGTTCGATTTCCGGCGAAGGCGTTGCTCACTTTTTCATCTTGCCTGCTTCCAAAAATTCCTAATGGCCCTTCAACTTTATAAAATATTTAATAAAAACAAACATTAAATAATATATTTCGAGAATATTAATTTCATTCGAGAAGACTTTCGTTTGAGAAGGTTATTTTTATTTCACTAACAAAATATTAAATGTTTGAGATGGCTAATTTTATTTTATACTTTGTAAAACTTACAATTTTTACTTCCTTGTACGAATATATAGTAGAATATATAATAGAATATGTGGCAACGATCAGATAATTCTTTAAATGATATAAATTTTGTGAATTCTGAGTTATAATATGTGTACGAAGTAAAAAGAAGGTATTGTAATCGCGAAAAGCTTCAGACAACATATTTCCACTTTGACCGCTTTCGAATGCAATTTAACGATGTTTTTGCGTGATATCTGTACGTAAGGTCAGAATAAAATATCTTTTCCTTCAAAAAATTATAAAACTGCTTTAAAATGAATTCTGAAGAGAATTTTTCGTGGCGTCTGTACGAGCGTATGAACGTACGTGCGTACATACGTATCTCGCATAACTCAAAAACGAGCAGCCTCAGAACGTTGAAATTTTGTATATAGGACTGCTATAACATGTAGATGTGCAGCTCGTATTTTGGTTGCAATCGGCAGCACCAAACATATATAAATATACTTATATATATATCCACTCTGTTACCCGGCTCAGTAATCTCAGTTTCTTTGCTCTTATATGTTTGTAAATTGTACATTTTTGGCTTTAAAAATGATTGTATTATGTTGTTTTTATCTTCCGGTTAACGGTTTTATGTTTTTAGTAAAATCTGTATGCAATATTTTTAGAATTATTAACAATTTTAAAGTTGTCTAAGTGCCGCTAAGCCTTTTTTTAATGGCGGCCATTGATGTTTACATTTGAAACAGGAGACTTGTGGATGGATTTGTTGCCAATCTAGAGAAACTTAGGTTCGCAACAACAAAGATAACGTCTTCATTTATTATTGCCAATAAATCACGCTTAATCCTTTCTGGAATTTTTCGAGGAAATAAGCGTTTAAGATTTACTTCGTAATTTTTAATACAGATATTTAAAGTTTTTATGTATTTTTGCCTTGCTGCGAAGTGAGAACTCAATCAATTGAATGAGAAATACTCAATCGTCTGTGAAAAACTGTTTTTTTTTTTGTTTTGTTTGCTTAATTTCTTTTATACATCGTTTTAGCTTTATTATAGTATTTGAATAGAATATGTGGCAACGATCAGATAATTCTTTAAATGATATAAATTTTGTGAATTCTGAGTTATGATATGAACGAAATATAATACTGTTAAGTAAACCTAGCGCCAGAGTGTCGCTATGATAAACAAAGTGAAATTTAAAGAATGCATTTATTCTATTGGGGTTTATGCACTGTCGGCGAAGTAGGTTTAATTCAATCTAATAAGTTTAAATAAAATGCAAGAAAAAATACGTATAATTTAATATTCCGTATAAGGAAGTCATGTGGTGTACACATCAGATTTTTTATTAACAAACTCGACGATTTGAAACGAGCAGTGGCAACAATTTTCCAAATAAATAAGATTATTATATCCAGCTTGCGACAGTGTTGCCACTCGGAAAAATAATGACGAAAATTAGTATTTTCAGAGTTTTTAATTAATATCTGGGTTGATTAAACTATGCGTCAAGGAGAATGGTCTAACTGGCTTCTCGAGAATTTTTGGATTCAGGGAGGGGGTATATCCATTTTGAAACCAAACTCCCCGCCGTCTCGGAGGAGATAATGCCACAAACAAAAGGTTATTTATTCTTCTGTTTAAATGTTTATCTCTCTACACGCATGAAAGATAAAGCAACAACGTTTCAGAAGGAAACAAAACAGTAATAATATATATTTTGACATTTTTAGATTGAAATTCTTACACAAACATTAAATGGTAATGACAGTTATTTTTATAACTTTCCACGTTTAAAAATCAATCTTTTATTTCCTCGTGAAATAAATACACATCCAAGAAATCGAGAATAATTGAACAGGATTATGACAACAATTTGGTTTGAGATATTTTCGCGTTCCACGAAGCTGAATATTATTGTCATTTGTAAGATTCAGTTCAACCATTTGCTTTAGTTGATTGAAAATTTACGCAATTTAATTTATTAATAAGTAAATTCTACTGTATTGAATTAATTATAGTTCACATTAGAACTGCGCATTCAGGAGACTTTCCAAAGTTCTCTCACTATGTTTCATCACATTAAGTCGCCACGCCAAGAGTGAAATGGATAATGTTGCCAGCACACAATACATAATAACTTTAAAGCTAAATTTAAGAGATCTCTCACTTATTATAAATAGTCAATTTTCAGAAAGTTTCCCTTCCACAATTCATGTGATTTCTGTCTTTAAATGTTTAAGCTCATTGGCTTAATAAACTTATTTTTTCTTATTAATTTATATTTTTCATATTTAATTGATGTAGTCTAACCTTAAGTTTATGATACACTAAAATGAAAATCTTTCGAAACTATTTTAATTAATAAAAGATATTTCTAATGCCGCATAATGTGTACCTTAATGTTGAATGAATATTATGTTTAAATTTATATTTATTTTCATTCATTAATGAATATTGGGATATTTCCGGGTATTTCGAGTAGAAAGGATCCCAATCCTTACACAGTTTGGGCATGGTTTGAGTAAGAAAATGAAAAGTCTGATGCATAGATATATTGTGTAAATTAATCTACGTTTCATCAACTTACATTATATAATAAAAGGTTGGAAAACAAGTGCTTTGAAATGGACCATTCTGACGAGCTTTAAATATAAATAAAAGTTTTAAAGAGTCACCTTATATTAAGACACAATAACACGCCGAATAAATACTAATTCAGAAGTCAAACAACAAACAATATATCATTCTAGTCAAACAATAGTCAAACAATATATCATTCTTCGAATAATATATAATGATGTTGCTTGCGTACCGGCTCATAAAGATTGAATGCACACAGAGCCAATGATAGGTTGATAAAATTTATTTTATCAAAAGAAATATTTCATGGTTCTCGAACAAAAAATAGTCGTACAGCTTTCCACAGTACCACGGAGTACGATTAGTAGTTACATTTCAAATTAGTACTAAGAATGATAAAATCAATTCAATACAAAGCGCATCTAAAACGCGAAGCTCTCTCAGATATCTCAATACTCCTATTTTAATTCTGAACTAACAACTAACAATTAAGAAACTGATGCTGTCTAGGGTCTTAAACAGCTTTCTCCGGACGCCGAGAAATTTCTAACTTTCTGCTTCTCAAAATTACTGGAAAGCATATGAGGGCCGGATAAGATTACAGCTAATATAGGAATCAAATACAGATATTCAATTACAATATCCATTACAGTTATACAGGGATGGAACCAAAATGTCGCCACATATTACGACTTTTAGTAATTTCTTATCAAATTTGGCCACTACTTTGGTACAAAATTAGCAGTGATTTATTTCCGGCGGGTAATGCATATATTATGTCATTCAAATATGGCATCATAAAGGAATGTCTAACGTTTTTTAAATGATAGTAAATAAAGGAATATTCATCAAGAATTTGGTGCCAATATTGATCGGGAAATGAATTTAAATTTAAATTTCTCATCCCAGAGATTCATTCAAGGAGGATCTAAGTATGGATGATCTGTTGAAAAGAAATGCTTGCAATCAACATCAAGAAGGATTAGAGAATCTACTATGATCCATCTATGAATTTAATTTACAGTAAAGGTAATTTAGGTAAATCATTTTATCAGGTTGTACTCAATGTAGAAAATTTTGTGATGGCGTTCTCTGCTCTAGTCCTTCGCAGTAATTTCTCTAATTTGTGAAATCGGTTGAACACGTACTAATGTAAAATGGTCTAGGTGAATTTTTTTGTTTGTTGTTCTCATCATATTGAAAGCCAAAGAGAAAGTGTGGACTATTTTTCCCCACGATTGACTGTGCCTACATATCTAATTCCTTTATTTCTCGTTTTTTGAATAAATTCAAAGAAGCAAAGAAATTGTTCGTAGTATCATTTTGTTATATAGAAAAAATTCTATGTTTGTAATTTTAAATACTTTATTCCATTATAACTTAAACTTAACTGACTCACTGTGGTGCCACATAAATTAACAAAAAAAAAAAAAAAAAAAAAAAAAAATCAAAATCAAAAATCAAATATCAAATAATTCAAAACATTCAAAATCTAATTCATAATATTCATATATCATTTCGACATTCTTAAAAATATTCGTATAGTAAATCTATCAATCAATCGTATATCATATCTATCAATCAATCGTATAGTGGTATAGTACAATTTACTTTTAGGTTTGCGTTGTGAGTAACCTATGTAAAGGGAAAATCAATAACTCCAAATTCAAGTAAACTCCATGTTTCTTAAAAGCCCCCCGGCTCAAACAAATGGAGGGACATGACAGACCACAGAAACTACACTAAATTAAACAAATGAAACATAAAATACATATCAAACACATTTATTAATTTCTAGAATATTCAAACATATGATAACTAGGTAAACTGATCAGTCCCCTACAAATTAACCTTAAGATGTAAATTAACATATATATCATTTTAAATCTTATACTCATGTTAGGTGTACTAAATTTTTTTTTAACATTACATAACTCACAATTTAGGCGGTTGTACCGTATATTAATATAGTATCATTACTCGGTTACAATTTAAATACAAAAGACAGAAAAAAAATTCACTCACAGGGTGAAGTTCATACATTCAACTCCTACGCCATCATCGACTGATTAATATGGAGTGCTGATAGTTCAACAGATCGTCCTACTCATTGCGTTGACCATTCGAAGAGATCGAGAATGCCATCATCGACGGATTAATACGGAGTTTTAGAGAGTTCAACAGATCGTCCCGCGTCCAAAGTTTACTCGAGCACCACATTATTCCTGCTGTCCTTTATTCACAAAATCATCGTTAATGGAGGCAGACAGTTCTTGCGAATTTTAAAGATGACTTGGTTGCAACACCATTGAAGCTGTCCTTACAATAAATAAATTCCAGAGCATGGAATGATGAAAAAAAAACGACGCAGCTGGCACAGGCAGAATAAACAGCAATGCACACCTTAGAAGGGTCCTACACGAGTCTCTTTCATTCTGGAAGCCCCGAAACTCACCATAAGCGTAGAGCACCTTTGGAACAAAATCTAATTAGGAAGTCAAAGCCGGTAAAAACAGGAATACCGCATCAGGATGTCAGGATCACCAAGAGAATCTGCCGAACAATTCTTGGGATAAGAGAAATCGAAATTCTTCTGCTGAGCTCTATGCCTTATACCAACGCAAATTCTCGCCAGCTAAAAGCCGAGAGAAAAATCATACCCTTTGCCGGCTGTTAAGGCTAAGGGTCAAGCCCCCGCTTTTTCTCCTCTTACTCTTCTTGAAAATCAGAATCAGAAAACAGAATGAACTCTAGCCTGGTGCAAGCACCCAGGAAAACTCGGTTTCTCCACCTCTGTGAGTTCATAGGCTTTCAAAAAAACATAAAATTAAATCTTACCAATCCCGGAATTTTAAGTTATCTAAATTGAGAAAATGACACACCCATGACGAATCAAACACCAGAAAATCTGACAATGCAATCCGAAAAACATCTGCACTCATAACGTGAGAAAAGAAATAGACCCCCCAACTAACAAGTGAAACTAAGCTTTTACGAAATTCCAGTTACCAGCCACCCCCACTGTCTTGAAGTAATAAAACTGCAAACTTACAAAGCGACAAGAAAACAACTTCCGTTTCACACGCATGAGCTAAAAGGGCGACATTGTTAGTGAAAAGGCCATAAACCAGATGTGTGTCCTCGCAACCGTCTCTCGCCTTTGTTACAATTCCTACTCAAGAACAACAAGTTAAATAACACCTTAAGAGCCTAAGAATACTTCTTTTTCCAGATTAAAATACACATGAATACAAATAAAAATATTAGAATAATAATAATTTAAAACACATATTAATAATTTAAATTCGCTACATAACAATTTCTTGTGCTGCTATAAAAGGACACCAGCAACCAATAATGGCATGAAGCAGTTTCGTGTTTCCTTTTAATCCTTTTCTGAATAAAGGCACCATTTCACTAAAACATTGTGTTTTTATATTAGCTAAAATCAAGCTTTTATGCCAAATTTATCCAAATTTTTCAAGCATATAGTAAATAAAGAGTCATAAATTTGTAGGATGTATTCGCACGTATTTCGCGAATATTAATATCCTAGACAGAAATTAAATTGAAAAAAACAATGTTTCAATCACATTCCTTAGCTGAGCTTTATAGTGGTTACGGAGTCAAGAGGAAGGAGAAAATTGATTTGAAACAAACGCATTCTAAACCAGCAAGCTACATTATTGCACACTCTCAACAATTTCGCAAATCATCCTTATTTATTACTTATTTTATAGATAGGTAACTTCTTATTTAATATTTCTTAATTTCTAGCTTTATTATGAATTTGTTTTCATTATTACAAAATTGCAGCAATTTTTACAACTGTTAAGTCACAACTACTTGAAGTAATTGCTGCAATTTTGTAATATACAAACATTACATGTCACATGAAAAGGGGGACTACATTTTCGGACCTCAGTGGAACATTTAACCCAATCTCAAATGTTCAGCAAATGTAATGTTTTCATCTATTTGTGATACAACAAACAATCTCAATAAAGTATTCTCTATCTCTGAATAAAGAGCAAAGGGATTAGTTTCAGTGTGATCTTTGCGATCTTGTTGACTTCAAGTGAAATCCCAAGTATTTCATCATTTGCAAAAATCTGCCACTATACATTGTTTTGCTGAAGAACTTTAGGCCCCAAGAGTTTGACCTTAATTAAGTCGATTTAACAGCCAAAATGCCACGAGTATGTACAATTGAGAAATAATATCCTCAAGCTCATCAAGTTTTAAGCTAAAATTTAGATTTGGACGTACCTCAGCTTCTGTGCATTGCTCCATAAGATCCAATATTTGTTAAAAGAGCTCCATGATCTAATTATATCCCCATCATTTATTTTTCTCTTCGCAAAAGTAGCTGGCCCACCTTCTTTTCTCAAGGCATTTCGAAATCTTCCAAGTGCGTTTGATGAAACTAGTTCCTTTTTCCACAGTGTGCCATGGTTTAATATATCTTTGTCTTTTGATTGATTTTATTCATTTACAAAATATTTATCTTCGCTTGCTTATTGGATTATGGTCCTTTGTCGGCTTTTCGAACCACAACTACTTCCTTGACTAAATTAGTGTTCAAGTCTAGATCCCTTGCCTTGGCAACTTTCTTTCGTTAGAATTTCATTTTTTAAATCGATACAATACAGTAACGATGAAGGAATGCTTTGTTCTTTCTCAAAACCAGACGGAGAAATTTTATGGCACTTTACTTCTTAAGGGATAATAAAACCATAATTTGATGAATCGTATTTCCCATCTTCATCAGAAAAAACAGATTAAATTTCTATATTCAATTTTCATAAGAACTAATTTCCAAACTGGACCCGAACAATTCATTTAAACTTTTACCGTTTCCTCTTTTGATAGACAATTTTCTCGACTTTATTAATTCTCACAGAGAATAATTTGTTGATTAGAAAATGTTGTCAGAAGCCTCAAACAATCGCAAACAAAATGGAGAGAGCAATGTGATGCAGAACAAGGGGGAAAAAAACCTGCTGAAACATTCAGGCAGACAAAAAAGACGAAATTAGTTTCGGATATTTCTTGTTTTCGAAGGAAAGCCTCATTTCAAAAGGAAAACTTGAACAAATGGTGTCAATATGCTGCTACACCAAGCCGTGTTAGCTTTCTTCTAAACAGGAAGGTGGACAGTGAAAATGACCTCTAGTAGTAATTCAAGATGGGTGTGTATACGTATAAAATAATCATTCAAACAGGTCAAATAAATTATTTTGTCATCTTGGTATGCATTTAGGAAAAGCAAAAAAATATATATATCAAAATTTTTAAAAATAAAATTAAGACAATACGAACAATTTCTTTCGTTCGCGTTCAAAATGATCACTTACTTAATTTGAGTGGTAAGGTATATGGTGATAAGACGACTAGGTAATGATAGGATTTGGCAATTCAGTAAAATGCTTTCTTGTATGTATTTGCCCATTGTGAAAAAAATAAAAATCCCGCTACACCTAGAAAACCGGAGCACGCTGCATGCTGCAATATTTTGCGCATTGCGTTGTCCTATTACATTTTTAGAAATATTAAACTAATGTTTCAATGAAAAATTATATCCTGCGTAAATTACGTTTTTCACATCAAATTTTTCAAGAGTTTTGTCATTATTTTTTTAATAATTCCTTAATATAAAATAACTATTTTATTTCCACAACCCTCATATGTTTAAAGAGCGCATTTTTATTACATAAATTGTTAAAAAGATAAAAATTATGCAACCAACGTTCGTCTCGATTAAATTTTGATGTCTCTGCTTATCTTCATAACAATTAGTACGTATATAAAATAAAATTAACTTAGCATACTTTAAGAAGCATCTCTCTATCTAATTTCATTAGGGCTCGAAACTATCACAGAAAATAGTAAATGTAAAATGTAGTTTCCTTCTGAAATTTTGTATTTACTCTAAATGTTTGTACATATCCTGGACTCAATAACATGACAAGATAAGAAGCTGATTTATGCAAAAGAAATTTTGATAATCTTTAATAAAATCTCTATAAAGCTCATAAAAAATATTTTTTCCCTTCACATCACAACAAATCTCTGCACTATACATTAAATATCAAGTATTTAAATGAATAGTATTTAAAATAAAAACATATATTTATGTAATAATTTAATACAAAACCGTATTTTTATCCCAAAGAGCATTAACCCAAAAGAGCTACTAATTTCAAAACGGCATTTGGGACCGATTCGCTTTTCAAACTGTTGGCACTAAATACTATCGCCAAGTATAATACTTAAAAAAGCTAAATAATGAAGAATTTGCATGATGCATGGATGTTTCTCGCATTGTGAAGAAACAGCGGTACTTAGAGCCATCAAATATCAAATAACGTAGTCCGCCAACCGAACATGAGCACCTGGAAGCCCGAATTTTAAATTTCGAATTTATTTTATTATCTATTTCAAATTTTGTACAATTTTAACGAATTTTTGATTAATAAATTCAACGATTTCAAAGCGAGCAATGGCAATACTGCACGGAAGAAAAACATTTTTATGATATTGCTGTTGAATTTTATGTGTTTTAGTGCGAAGAACATGATATTTAATAAATAAAGGTAACACACAAAACGTTAAAAAAACGTCCTATTGGGCGTAATATAAAATCTGAAATCTCTCAATTTTGTGTACATATAATAATTTAATATATAAACGTATTTTTTATATTTATCAATATATTCTAGGAAGCTCCAGCATTTTCTTCATATCCTTATACTAGTCACAATTATTATCATATTTCTTCAGTATAATGTAGATCAGAGTTCCTTAAACTGAGGGTCGCGGGACCTACAGCTGGGGATCGCCAAAAATTTCAACAGTTTCGATACTTTTTTAACTTATTATAATAATTTTGCAATTACTAAATATTTTGACACCATGTATCTGAAAATAGATAAATATAAGATAATACAGGCAAAGAAAAAAGGAAAACGTTCCGACACATTATTTTTATAATGTAAATGTTCATTTTACTTCCTTCGCAAAAGACGCTAGCATTTCCTCTGTTATTCATTTACAATTTTCACAGTCTTCTATGTCTTAAAATGAGAAATTAATGACCTTAAACTGCAGTAGTGTATAGTGTGCAACTGAAAACATTGACAGATTCATTCGCGCGTGTGTCGGACTTGCAAAATGCTTACGGGGTCCCACAAATGTTACGTAAATATTAGGGGGCCAGAGGTGGCCAAAACGTCTTAGTGATAAAAATGGGTAGCGACAGAAAAAAGTTTAAGAAGCCCTGATAAAGATTACATACGTATATATGAGGCCCACCAGCGGCCGAGCGGTAAAGGCGCTGAACACTGGTAGTTCGGTCCGAGGTTCGAATCCCGCGAACGGGCTGGCTGAATGGGCGTTTTCGTGGTTTTCCCCATGTGTAACGTGTATACGAGTCAGTTTCCCTTAGAAAGTCCTCCACGAAGGCATCCCTCCCCTTAGGTAGATAGCCCTCGTGTGCTTTGCCGTAATTAAATACACCACCACCAGATATATATGATATACATTCCTCTGCGAAACGAGATGTATTCCATTAATTTTTGCATAAAAAAGGATAAGTGTATAAACTCTTCGACAGTAAACTTTTATAAATAGCCCAAAGGGAATTTATTTTCTGAAGAATAGAAATTTTTACGCTTAAAATAAGGCAAAGAATCCTCATATTAAAAAGGTGCTGAGAAGTTTGTTTTGAGTTTCATTTCTGATAATGGTAACATTTTTCATTTGCATTTCGATCAAGTGATGCAGCTGAATCAATTTATCTTCTTGTGCCCTATGGCTATAACTGCCGCGTGTTAGGATCGCATCCCACGTTACTGGAAGTCACATTAACAGTGGGGTTATCAGAAATCTTAAACCCTGAAGAGTTTATGCGATGCCGCATTGTACGTTCTCCAGAAGGGAAGAGTTTTCATCGGATATCAACAACTACACTACTTTCTACTCTAGAAGCAGATAATTAATTTTGTACTTCAGTGACACATTTTAAGTGGAGAACCATTAAAATGTCTCCTTATAATTAACTTTTCTATCTTCCTTCTCGATCAAAGTTTCAATATTACCATTTTGTGCCGCCAAAAATTTTATTAATTAATGCTTTACTTAGTTATCGAGTGTTGTTAGTATTGGACCCAAGAGGTGAGTAAGTTTTGCCTATCATAATTAATCAGTGTCTTGGATGACCTCAAGGCGCAATACTGCTAAGTACTTTCAGCAAGATACGGAAACTTTACATGGGAACAATTTTAGAGTTCTGGCAGATGTTTTAAAATTAAGTGCACTGATGAGAGAGCTTTCGTTATAGAATATATATATGAAAGCGGACGCTTTAGCTCTGAGTGGCACTCTAGAGACGAAAGCTTCATCTTAAGTTTATGCAAAGCATATAAGTGTAAGTTTAGGCACGAGCTTTGAATATTTTGAAAACTTAAGAAAATTTAAACCAGTTGAGAGTAAGCATGATTTTAAACGTAACAACTCCTATATTGGGAGGAAATTCGATTACAAGCTCATAGCTTTTCAAATTTGCTTATGAAGATTTACTGCATAATATTAGATAGAAATATTAGGCAGTCAGTGGAGATTAACGGCTTATATCGTCACAGTTAAGATGTCACATGTTATTTAAAGCGAGGGTGAGTGCTTTAATGCATAAATATAACAGAGAAAATAAGAACAGGGCACTAATTAGGAAAAGGATTAAAAAAGCTTTAATAGGTATTTTTATTTTTTGCACTTCCTGAAAAAGGCTTTATCGTAATTTAACAAGAAAGGTAATTTGAAAGACAATTAAATCGCATTTTCAGTAATTATCCTATGTAATTAGAGATACCTTTATGAAAGCAGTTTCAAGTTCTGCAAGTTGGAGAACTTTACAATCACAAAACCAAACTCTTTTGTATGATACCTATAAAGAACAAATACTGTTTAGTAAAGCATCTTTGGATAAGGCATAAACGTATGGTTTACCTTGCTTTTCCGTACATTTACTTACTAGAAAATAATGCGAAAATATAAGATATTCTCACATACAGATTTAAGAAACACTTTAATTAGCATAATAAATAATTATGTGTGATATGCATGTATCTATTTTTAATATATCACCATATATTTTTAGGCAAGGTTCTAAGGTTTCCGCCCATCTGCGATATTGGTTAGTGACTCTGACTGCCGTAGGGCCCGGTTCATTGATGTTTGCAAATGTATAGCGTCTGTGCAGCATGGAGCACTTTACACATGTGGCGAACAGAAAGTCCTCTTGAGAGGTTGCTGGTTAGCGAAGAGAGGTGGGACAGCCTCGTACGCGTCAGCGTGATTTCTCTGAAAACTGGGGGTTGAATGTCAGCTAAAATCGGGCTGTCTCCTACATGGTGCTCAAGGTTCTTGCTAACGACAGAGGCATTTGAATCGTGCTGACTATTGCCAGACAAGTGAAATTAGGAACAACGACAATCTCTATGGTTTACTCAGCATTCCTCACATATTACTTGGCAAGTAAGTAGATTACAAAATTTACAGAATAGCTAACGTGTATTACATATGAAATCTGTGTCCTTTTGCCTTCTTAACAAATCACTGGTTTCCTATTACAAGTGATTATTTTCTAAATGCAGAGAAACAGTTTTTCTATTGTGTCTTCTATTTTCTTCTACTGAATGTTTTTTGCAGTGTAAAGTAAATATAGACTGTTACATATCCTTATATATTTAGTGTTCGTCGTTCCCTTTTATGTGTGAAATATTTTTCAGAGAATAAAATGTTTTTTTTTTGGATGGACTACATATTTTAACTAACTAAACCATCGACATAAAAAACGATAAACAAATAAATAAATAAATGTACAAATGAAAAAAAAATCAAAAATGAATAAAACATCCTCAGCTGATTCCAGTAGATATGAATTTAGCCTATAAAGGGATGAGGGACAATCAATCCAGTTATAGGAACTTTTTGCGATTATACGTTTCATACATTTTGTCATCCAGGGAACCATCGAATTCATCAGTGATGTTTTAATTGTCAGGCAAATAAAGTGGAGAATATATAAAAGCTGACGTAATCTATATAATATACAGGGTTATCCAAATTAAACTTCCCCAACTCAGAGGCCTGTGCAGAGTGTTGTATGGGTCATAATGTGATGAAATTTTAAAAACAGACACTTCAGATCATGCGCTCGAGATTTATTAAAAAAAAAAAATAGTACAAGAAGTTGCCGATAGGTAGCGCTGTAATACTATTAATGTGCATATTGCAGCAACGTGATTTGCAGAAATAAAGCTTCTGCGCAACGTATCCAAAAGACGAGCCCTACAAAATTGGAAGACAGGGGATCCTGTAGTTCGGTAAACATTTGCGTTGCAGTTCCTTGCCAGAATGGAAGTCGATGCTGCTTGGCCGTGGAACATCCTTTGGACGGATGAGGCCCATTTTCACCTGAATGGTCAAGTGAATACGCACAACTGCCGCATTTGGGCAAGTGAAAACCCGCGCGCAATCCATCAGATGCCCTTTAACCCTCCAAAGGTACTGTATGGTGCGGTTTCACTGCAACATTCGTCATTGAGCCATATTTTTTTGAAGAGGTGACCCCAACAGGGCTCAAAATCTGCTCTATAACAGGAGAACGGTATCAGGACATGTTGACAACGTTTGTGATCCCTGAACTGCAACAACATGGCCGCCTCCAGAACACGATATTTATGCAGGATGGTGCACCTCCCCATATTCTTGGTGGCGTTCAACAAGTGTTACCGATGCAAGTGTGGCCAGCCGCTGTTTCCCTACAGCTTCCTTCAGCTCGCCTGATCTCAGGCCATGCGACTTTTGGTTATGGGGATTCTTAAAGGATAGTGTCTACCGAGAACACCCAGCAACCTTGGCACATCTGAAAGACGCAATTATTCGACATGTTCGTGGAATTAATGTGGGCTTACTGCGTTCCGCTGTGGAACACACTGCTTTGCGAATGGAAAGAGTTGTGGAGAACCACGGCACACATATAGAACATCTGTAGAATGTCTTGTTGATCTGCAGCGCCACCTATCGGCAACTTCTTATACTAATATTTTCTGTTTAATAAATCTCGAGCGCATGATCTGAAGTGTCTGTTTTTAAAATTTCATCACATTATGACCCACACAACACTCTGCACAAGCCTCTGAGTTGGGGAAGTTTAATTTGGATAACCCTGTATTTGTAACAAGAATTCCATGAATTAATACCTAGAGAGCTATAATATTCTTAATTTGCTTTAATGGCTTCAATAATAAGGTTTGGCATGAATTAATATCGCAGGAAATCAAAATAGTGAGAATTAACTTCGAAATTATGCCAAATCATTATAATATCCAAGGTTATAGATATTAATATTGTGCAAGATCAGAAAAATGGATAATCATTGTAACGATAAGCTAACTGTAGTTAACGTAGAGCTTTAAACATAATTTGCTAGGGAAAGGAGATTAAATTTAATAAGTACCATTGAATATAATTTGCATTAATAATAAACAGAGAAGTTTGCGTAATATAATGGACCTAGTGATAATCGCTTTAATCTCTATGATCTAAATGTATATTTAACCATTTCTGAATAGATAAATGTTTCAAGCAATAGTTGTTTTGGAGCATGGCTCATTTAAATGGAGCTAATAGTAGTTACTATATAATAATTCAGTTTTAATATTTTTCCTCACTACATCTGATATTACCAGTAGAATAAGAATAATGATTGCTCCTGCAGTTTGTTTTTTCTCATTGTGTATTTCAAATTTTTACAAAAACAAACGTGCAACAATAAAACAGTTTTTATCGAAATTTTGACACTCAAATACATTGGCATGGTCAGATTCACTGTTTTGAGCATTTTAAAGTTTTATTTATTTTTCGAAACGCAATTAATGTTAACTATTCAACCCAAATTAAGCAATAGATTATGTTTGAGTACAACAAAGCACAAGAGGGCTATCTGCGTAAGGGGAGAAATGCTTTCGCGGACGACTTTCCAAGAGAAATAAGCTCGTACTCGTATTACACATGAAGAAAACACGAAGCTCAAGCCTACAGCCAGCCCATTTGCCTGGACTCGAACTCAGATCAAGGAATCAACGTCGATCACTGGTGGAGCTCTCAAATTAAGCAAATTATTTAACCTCAAATGTATATTAAATATAATTTTTTGTCATGTGAGCCCAAGAATAATTCAAAGAATAATTCAGTAGTTTATATTTAATATGGCTATTATACGACTATTCTTTATCACTCTAACAGTGATTAATTGCTTGCTCTCGGTAACTTCTGTGATGCATTTTAATGAAGTTAGAAAAATGAGAGAGTTTTAGAGATTGGACTTCTTAAGATTAATGTGATATCAGATTTCTGATTAATGAAATTATAGCTTGGATTAATAAGGTATTTCTCTCGCCTTTCGTAGCATGCCTTCGTGGTGTGGAGGTCTGCACGCATTTCAGAGGTCCGAGGTTAGATTCCCGGCGAAGGTGTTGCTAATTTTTCAATTTCTCTTACTTTAAAAATAACCTAATGTCTCTACATACTCATTGCAAGTAATGTATACTGGAGATAGGCTTCTACACTGACTACCAATAAGTATTTGGACACCTATGCAAATGACGATATCTGTGGTCCTAAGGTACGTCACGGACTCCGCTGGTATATATCGTGTAGGAAACAGCATCGGCTTTAGTCGCATGCAAGATGCCTTGCAGTTCGGAGCTCTCTGATTTCTAGATAGGTATAATTATCGGGTCTCACAAATGTGGCCGATCCTTAAGGGACATATCTAGCGATCTGAAGTACCCAAAATCGACAGTGGCCTATGTGATTAAGAGGTGGAAGGTGAGAGGTGATTGTCGGAATGTTCCCCGAGTCGGCAGACCAACGAAACTGGGAGACAGAGACCGACGAGTGCTGTCCAGAGAAATTCAGAAGAACCGCACCCAACCGATGGCCCTCATCCGCAAGGAGCTTCAACAGGCATCCGGGAGTATTGTTTCAAAGAATACCATCCGTAAGGAAGCACATCTGCTTGGTTTTCATGGTCGTGCTGCTGCCCATAAGCCTTTAATCACAAAGTCCAACCTCGCTGTTTGGTTAATGTGGTGCAAAGCACATCGAAATTGGACCGTAGATCAGTGGAAACGGGTTCTTTGGAGTGACGAATCAAGGTTCACCCTTTACCGTTCGGATGGCAGGGTCTGGGTCTGGCGTCTACCTGTAGAAAGTCTCCTGCCAGAATGCATTGTGCCAACAGTCAAGTTCGGCGGAGGTGGAATTATGGTCTGGGGGTGTTTCTCCTGGTATGCGCTGGGACTCTTGGTCCCCATTCATGGTAAGCTCAACTCCGATGCCTACTGCACTATTTCGAATGACAATGTGCTTCCTACGTTGTGGCAGTTTTACGGGTTGGACCCCTGTTACTTTCAGGACGACAATGTCGGTTGTCATGCTCGACGTTAACCAAGGCTTGGTATGGTGCCAATGGAGTTCATCGAATGAACTGGCCTGTCCAGAGTCCACACCTGAACCCTATCGAGAACCTCTGGGACGAGTTGCACCACCGAATTCAGGGGTGCACTACCCGTGCAAAATCGGTGAAGGAACTTCTATGTCTTCTCCAAGCCGAGTGGAAGAAAATACCACTAGCTGTCATACAAAGACTTTGTGGAAAGTATGGCCCGGATGGTCCACGCTGTAATTACCTCTCGTGGAGGCTCTACCGACTATTGATTTTGAATAAAGTTAGTTTTTCTTTTCTATCACAGGTTTCCAAATACTTATTGGTAGTCAGTGTATATATCCTACATTATGACATCTGAAATAAATATGAATCAAGTTGAGTGCTTTCGTAAAATGAATGTTAAAAAAATCTGAATAACTGGTCTATTATGCGCGTTGTGTCACTGGGGATGAGACTGGAATCAACCACGAAGGCAACATTAGAAAGGCCACCCGATTTGACACGACGAACAAGTTGGCAGTTATTAGACTGGTTGCATCATTTAGCATGACATAACACACGAGATTTATGCTCCTTAGGAAAGATGTACTCATAGAGTATTTGTAGGGATATATGTAATTTATTTACCACATAATTTTATTTTGAAGCACATTTTCCTCTTCTTTTCAAATCCTTGCTTTCTTGCAAGAATGAGATTTCAGTTTCGTGTGCTATGTAGAATAGGGTAGAAAGGAACTATTCAAGCTGGTGTCGTCCACGTTGTTTCTCCTCTATTTAAGCTTATTATTTTACGGCCGTGCATATTGATTGTCGGTCAGTCTACGTCAGTTATAGGGCCAAGAGCCAACTATGCGTTAAATATCGCTCTGCAGCTTCAACTGATTATTTCACTTCTTCTCAGAAGGTCGTCTTATCTGCGGAAATAAACTCTATTGAAAAACGTGAAAAGTTCAGCATTATGTTAGTCTTTTACATAACGTCGATTCGTTATTTTATAAAATGAGCAGGACTAGCGTACGCATTTTGCACAAAAGCTATAAAACCGGCAATTATTACAATATCTGAATTTCACATGTCACTAGATGAGTTTTACATACCATTGCATGTACCAGAGTTTTACACATCATTGCCTACAGATAAACTTCACACATCAGGTACACAAACATTTATCATAACACTTATAATAACACGTCATTACGTGTGAACACGAAATCGTATGAAATACATAAACAGTAAGTCTCCAGTTGCGTGGAAAATATTAAACGTTTAATTTTTCTATTTAGAATTCATGGGTGAAAATTTTAATTTTTCATTTAACACGGTTTCATACATTTTCTGATTAGAAATATCTTTCAGGAAAATCTCCAATCTTTTCTTCTAAAAAAATAAATATAACCAGTAATTAATCACGATTAGGATGATGTAACATGATCAATATTACGGATGTGCACTAATTACTCGGATGTCATCGGAAAGTAATTTTAGCTCCAGATTTGGGTAAACAATTAGCACCTACTCTGGTAACCGAAAACATAAATAAAAAGCAGTGGTAACAAACAAGAAAAACCTGTTTAAAAATGTGATAATTAAGGATCAATATTCAGAGTTGAGACGGCAGCTAATTATATGTCGTCAGACCCACCTGCTGTGAGCATCTCTATTCATTATTCCCGACATAATCGCTGGACCTAATCTTACTTTTTATAGGAAATATGTTTCCTTACAAGATTCTAAAGATAAAAGATAAGATGCTTTAAACTATGAAATTTTAGTGTCTCTCATCATAAAAAATCCTGCACCAAAGAGACACTTGTACATGCATTTCCACTTTGGTTCATTAAAGTAAATACTTTGCTGTAGCTGCCTTTTAGGCATATTTTTCCTGATATTTCCAGGTGGTAAACTTTAAATAATTTGTTATTTTTTATAATTACTTTGGATAATGAAATTCGGATCCTTTTAAGTGTATTTTTTTCTTTTGCTTGTACATTTCTTTCTCATTTAACAAATATTTTCACATCAAGGCGTATACTTTAAAATATAATCCTTTTTCGTGAAATTATTTGCAATAAAAACATAACGACATAACAACCATTTTCACACGAAATTATTAGGCATTTACAAAATTTCAGATTAAATAGTTTAAGAAGGTTATATGCCTTGTATATTGCAGTCGTTAGCATTAGTAGTTAGGTTAATGATAGCTGAAATTTCCCCATTTATTAAATAAGTAAAATACTGTAATAACGGCAAATACTATGTAATTTTAATTAATTAAAATTGATTATGGTATGATGTATGATGAAACAATAAATCACTGAATAAATCACTAAGCAGTGCTTTTTAATGCCTATTTTATGCAAACGTATTCTTACTTGTATAAAATGTTTAAGAACGTAATATGTTTAAGGAATTTCACTCTCGATTTCATCCACGCTTTTTTGACAGAATGTTAGCAAACTAGCACGCATGTGTATTCAAATGAGATAGAAAGAAGTGGTACTTAAGAGAAGGTTTGAAAAGTTGATTTTAGAGCGTGTTATACCTGCTAGTTTGAATTACTAGGAATTAGATTTCTGTGGCATTGAGCGCTTCTAGCCATTAACCTGCTAGAACGCGAGTCGGGCCTGCGAGGCCCGCTCGTTACGAAAACGTAATACAAAACGTTTTCGCCGTTGGTGAAATTTTTCGACCTTCTCGGTAGCTGCGTTTAAAGTCATGTACTTGTCATTCACAAGCATTTCCGTGATTGAATCCTTTATCCTTTCTCAGAAACTGAGTAACCGGGCTTCCCAGGTCCGAGGCGCTCGCTCGCATTGTCATTTAAAATTGTGAAAAATATGAAAGAGATAAGGCAGTTGCAAAAAGGTGTTGCAATTTGAGTTATGACGATGAAATGAGAAGACTACAGAAACTATTAGCCGAAGTGTCGACCGATAAAGATACGACTAATGAAGAGGACGAAGAAATAGATGGTGAAGAACAGTTTAGTGATAACCAATCGAATTCTGAAGAGGCATTATACTCAAGCGATGAATCTAGTAATGAATTAAGTAATTTTGTGTCCGTCAGCGAATTGTTACCTTGGCAAATATAATGTGACAAAATGAAATAAAAATTTAAAAAAAGACTTGCTGTGAGAACTCTTGCTCACAACATTGTGAGAAAATTGCTCGGAAATGTTTGTGAAACAAAATTTGTGTCCTCCCCTATGAATTCTTGGTAACTACTTATGGATGAAATAATAGTAAAAGTTCTAGTAGATTGTGCAAACATTTATATCAAATCCATTGCCGTCAAATTTGGAAGATAGAGATATGCTCGACCCACAAATATTACAGAAATCAGAACATATATCGGTCTTCTTTATTTTGGAGGACTCCACAAGGCTTCTCACGTAAATGTTCTCGACCTTTGGGTGACTGACGGAACAATGCTTGACATTTTTCATCGAACAATGTCTAACAACGTTTTGTATTTACAATGAGATGTTTGAGATTTGATGACAAAAGAGATCGCTTGTCTAGAAGGCAAATAAATAAACTGGCTGCGATAAGATATGCCTTTGAAAGGTTCGTTGAAAATGGCAAAGAAGTTTACAGTCTTGGCCTAACGGACCGAAAATCACAAATTTGCTGTGCTATGTGCGAGAAAAATATTTGCGGTAAACACAGCGCGATTATTTGCAAACAAAAATGTGAAATGAAAGTTTTATTTTGAAATTATTGCTGTAAAAATTTAATATTGCATAAATTAGTACTAAATTTCCCATGCGCTCTAAAAGAAATCAGTTTATTTTTGTTGTTAATGATAAAAATAATTTCAGTCTTAAAATTGTTTTAAAATACAATTTTATTAGAATTATTAAATTAAACGTATATTTTTATATTTTATACACTCTGGTTTTATTATTTAGATGTTTTTTTTTTCAATTACACAAGCAATTTTATTTTTGTTTTGATGAGAAAAACGCTTCGGGCCTACGGAGCCCGACGCGCGTCCTCGTGTAGCTAAAAGTAGCGCGCGTCTTCGCGGGTTAAGCTTTTCTATGCCGATTTCTACGAGTTAGAGCCTTCATGCGCTTTAAAATATTTTGTGAGCTGTTAGACTGAACTTAATACACTTTATTTTAAGATCATTGTCACCTGTTTTGTTAAATTACTTGCTTGATGAAAGCCAAAAGTATTGGTTTTATGTACGCCCAATTAGCGCTATCAGTGAAATTGTATTGAGTGAATAAGAGTTCTTCTGTACACTTCCGCGTTTTCTGCATGTTTTCCAGTTGATTTTATAAATCTCAAGGTCTCTGTAATCATTCAAACACTTATCTGATGATAAGAGTCCCAAAGTACTTTAATTTTAGCCACATTGTCTGAAATTCCAAAACTTCTTGGGCACAGGGCTTTGTTCGCCATCAACGTCCTCTCTTCCGTCTTTGAAAGCTTTATGCCTCCTAAACACTTTTGCATTGGAGAAATAATCCTTCCCGTAGGCTTCTTGTAACATGACAGGCATCTCAGTAGCCGATGTTTTAATTTGCACAAAACTTTACAAGGTATCGCTGCTCATCATTCCTCTGCATTCTAAAAACCTAACGCCATATTCAAATGCATGCCTGCTTCGCAAGCGATCCGTGCGCTATAAAGGTTCAAGGCCAATTCACTTCACCAGATATCTGATAGCCCTCACCACCCGTACCGCCGACAAACACTCCCCCTTTGACCTTCTCGTTGGCGCAAAACATTCAGTCTCTTTACTTTCTGAACAGACCTTGTATGTATCAATATTTCCTATACGCATACCTCTTTACAGTAGTACATCTTAATGCATCGAAATTATGCTTTCAGGAAAATTTTGATTTCTTGAGTGTTGTGAACTATCAAGTAATTCATTTCCCAAAATTCAAGATTCCTTTTGGAAATTAAATGCATATTAGACGGAGAATTATTTGACATTGCTTCTAACTAATTCTTAATTGTTAACGGAAACAGTGAAGTAAAAGTTTACTTCGGATTGGCATGGCCACTCAGAACTAAATTCTCCCCATGAGATATAAGAACTCCCCATGAGATATAAGAACTACAGGATCATTTGACCTCATGGACGTACATACAAAGGATACCCAGATTCACTGGCAGTATGAAATAACGTTTTTCGACACCAAGTGGCAATGTTTTCAGTGAACATATCTTTCTTCGTCATTTGACGTCATGGACATACGTACAAAATGTACCCAGATTCTCTGACAGTATGAAATGACGTTTCGCGATGCAAAGTGGCAATGTTTCCTGTAAATATATCTTTCTGCAGCAGCACATCTTAATTAACAGAAATTATTCTTTCAAGAAAGTTCTGCTTTCTTAAGATTCGTGAATATGTTTAATAGTGTGCAATTCATTTCTCAAAATCCAAGATTTCCTTTGGAAATCCTCAGAAATTTTGAGCTTGCAGAAAAAATATAGTTTAAAAAGGAGTTGTTTTATGCAGGAAAGCAAAAGACATAATGAAACTCATGGGAAATAAAAAAAATGAAATTTATTGCATGTTTTATATTTATTTTGTTTATGCTTTTCATTCCAGTGAAATAAAAGAATAATATTGTTTTAAATTATTAAAATTATTTTTAATAGATTAGCATCAAAAAGTTTTTCTAATTTGTCTTGGAAATCACAAACCCAAAATCTAAATACATAAATAAAAATATTATCCAAAAATCTTGATTCAACATTATATTATAATTCTCGAGATGTTCGCGACCGACAGTCTCTAAAGATTGCTGATTACAATCACTGTTTTTCAGGCAGTGTTTAATTATAATAGCTCAGATATTCAGCATTTATTACGGAGCTATAGTGTATTCTTTTGATGTATGAAGCTGATGGTGATCGTAATTGTAATTAAAATCTTTCTGTTTCAACATTTGTCAAAAACAAGATTTTATTAATTTATTGGTCAACAGATGTACTAAGTGTTAAAATCTAGCTGAAATTAGAGTATGTTTCAAAGTATACTACCTGTTTACCGCGTTTTATTTGCCTTCCAGAACTTTAAGCCACTGGTATTCCGATACGCATCAATATTTAATTTTTATATTAAAATGTTTTTCCTTTACTGTTAAAAAGCGGCACAACATTTCCTTTCTCTATGCTTCTGATAATGATGAGTACAGACGTTCAGACAAACAGACTTCTGTGAACGAGAATAACAATCACACTTCAAGATGATACGAATGTGTTAAGTGATGAGGAACTGGAGATGTCCACCACTACAGTGTAATTAACTGTAATTACACTGTAAAGATACACTGTAATTAACTCAATGTGTATCAAGTTTCACATCTCGTTGGCAATCTTGTTTTTGTTAATAATCTTCCTTTTCACTATCCATAACACTAAATTCGAATTTCCAATTAGATTTAGTGTCTACAGAGATTTAACATTTAATTGGAGTAGTATATCGAGGTATTTTTTATTCTCACGCCTCAAACCCCCTCTTGTTTTCAGAATGATGCCATTCTGCTTGTTTCAGTGCTACGCCTTTTATAATTAGCAAAACAAAATCTCTATTTTTGGATGCTATAAAATGCAGGTTTTGTTCAAAATGAGATATCTCATACAGTTTCGTGACAAAAGCTACATGTTCTAATTTCTTCAAAAGCAACATTCTACGTTCTTCATATCCATAAAATAAAGTTCAGTACGTATGTCATAGGTGAAATAAAAGCGTATTCTATAAATATTGCTTACAAGAGTAATAAGCAAATATTAAAATATAAGAGGGAATTGAAAGACATTATTCATAATCACCATATTATTGTACAGGTATCTGAAAAATTTTTACCAAGGTTTCCCAAAACACTTAACCAAGGAATACATAAATAGAGAATAATTATGTCTTCGCATCCGTAACAAATTGACTATCCTCATTTCAGCAAATTTTGTGAAAGGTTTTTTTTTTTCTTCAAAATCATTAAAAACATCTTCTGAGAATTTTTTCAAGTGCTCTGTCGAGGAGGAATAATGTCTTTAAACAGCAAATAAAAAGCATTACAGAACACATATTAGTCGTTCTTTACTGCATCAAATGCAAAAATGTAAAAACGGATTTTTGTCGCATCAGAAAATTATTAAGTACTCTTATATTATTTAAAGTTAACGATTATTGCTTAAGAACAAGCATTTCGCAAATAAAAAAGTTACTACGCAGTAAGAAAATAACAACAGTTTTGACAATAAACGATATCAATAAAAACACTCGTTAGCATCTTGAGCGCAAACTAAATTGCTTTATTTATTTGTGCAGCTAAAATACTTAAAATATCTCCCACTTGTTTAAATTTGTTTTTATATTCATCTCTTTTTTATACAATTTTCGTAGGTAAAAACTCTTCAAATGAATGAGTAAAAATACTTCAGAATGGGCAATGAATTTCTGTTATTTAGATTGAGACAGGTTATTTAATAAAACATTCAATGAATTTCTTTTTCCGCTTCTTTTCAAAGACAGAAAAACCTTCTGAATGTGAGTTTAATCCAATAACTAAAGGTTTCTACGAAGCATTTATTTGAGTTCTTTTGTTGGATAATTTAACGAAATATCCACATAATTCATTTGTAATTAGGGACTGTCATTACGAAACGTTACCTATTTTCATTCACATTTTCTTTAAATACGAATTAAAGTATTGCCGGGTATAATAAACTGTGGTATGGATAATCTGTTGCAAATAAAAAAAAATAAAGTATTTTTCCACTTCGTTTATTTTATCCTAATTTTTATTTCTTTGTACGTAGAAAGAAGTACAAAATAATATGTACATTGTTTTTATAACACATGGAATCTCATCTTTGTATTCCGTTTTTAATTTAAAAAATGAACTAGTTAATTGTTTTAAGTAAATACAGGTAGATACAAAATATCTATATTTTTTTTACCTATCAAGTGCACCGCCCTTAGGCACTACACTGAAAGGAAGGGATGCCACGTGGAGGTCTTTTCAAGAGAAACTATTCACATTGCACATGGAAAAAGCCTCGAAAACGCCCGTGCAGCCAGCTCGTTCGCTGGCACTCGAACTCTGGTGCGAACTACCAGTATTCAGCGGCTTTTACCGCTCTGCCGCTGATGGGCTAATCTATAAATTTAAGAACCATATTCGAGAAATTCGTGACGGTAATGTAAAAGTCTGTAAGAATAGGTGTAAATTGCAGAGACACCATCAATCTTCAGGTGCTGTTCATCTTGTCTAATCATTTAATTATTTCCCCGGCAAAGAAACTTAAATAATATTCTAAAAAAATACGTTAAATTAAACAATGTAAAACCTCCATAAAGCAATCTGAATTTTTCCAAAGAATTTTGGAGGCCCTAGAATTATAGTTTTATTAGAAAAAATAATAATTTCATAAATAATAAAATAAGAGATTATCGGAAATATAAAATAGAAATAGAATTTACAACTTATATTTGAAATCAAATTTTCAGTTCCTAAATTTTTCAAAAGCTGTACAATGATAAAAATAGTAAATAATACAAGTTTACCCAATATAAATTTGAAACATCCATTATATTAAGAATGAACAACTGCTTGAAAACATTAATATTTTTTTCGAATAATGTATATAATTTATAAATAATTAATATATATTATATATGGCTAGGACGGATCCATCAATTGATAAATTATCTGTAATAGTATTAGAGAATTGATGAAACTTTGAAATCTGTTTATAAATTTCACGTAGGAGTTTCAATTACTTCTTGTATTTCGTTGATGAAACAGATGAATAAATAATGATTTGGACTTTTCCCTTTCTCCTGATGTGTATAAATAACTATTATGTGTTAGACATTTATTGCTTATTCTTAGCAAACATTTGAAGATTCTTTGACATCAGGATGCTTCCCGCAGTCTTGGTACCAAGCACTTTGCAGGGTTTAGTAACATGTGATTTAATGATTATTTAAGACACAGAGTTTGTATTAATTGAAATACTTTGTATAACACTTTCTTCAAAGTAAGTTGACCAAACTTAGTAAGTAAGTTGACCAAATCTCTTACTTCCCAATTTCCGTTATGAGTTAAAATTAAACTAAGAGTACATTTTGATTATATGCGCATAAGTAGATTTGGTTTGGTTTGGTTTATGCAATTACGGCAAAGCCTCAAGGGCCATCTGTCTAAAAGGAGCGATGCCTTCGTGGAGGACTTTCTAAAGGAAACTGGTTCGTATACACGTTACACAGAACCTCCCACGGAACTACCAGAGCTCATTGACTTTATCGCTCTGACGCTGGTGGGCTATGAGCATAAGTAATTCAGGTATTTAATAACTAGTTAAAAGTAACTTGACTGTAAGTGGTTTATATTAGCAGACAAGATATCAGTTTTAATGCAGATATTTCATACGGTAGAGGTAGTGCAGATATTTCATACGGTAGAGGTAATGCAGATATTTCATACGGTTTTTATCATTCCGCCGCTAGATGAGATAAAAAGTAGCAATCAAATTGTTCCAAATAAGAAGTGAATGAGGATCAGAAGTTAGTGTAATCACATTGAGTTGGTTTGAAAAGTGACCTCCCAGCATGCAGCTGATTAGACATATGTATAGTATAAATTCTGTAATTAAACGGAAAGAAATAGTTCAGTGAGATCATTCTGTAGAGTCAAGCCAGAGAACATCTTACATATACATAAAAAAAAAACCATTAAATGTACCAATCAAATTTTGCTACAACAAAACCAAATTTTACTAAAATACTATTCCATCCAAGGCAAAGCTTTGTGGAAATGTTGCATTTGTTACTAAAGGAAAAGATTTAATTACTCAAGATATGCACTTTTGTTTGTACTCGATATTTTGTATTGAATTGTGTAAACAATCCAGTTTCTTTGTCTGTTTGATTTTGTTTGCACTGGAAACGTTTGTACTGAATTGCTTGTTCAAGCGCCAAGCAAGGAATAATCTTGGGTTTGAAAGTGAACAATACGTATTTTTCTAAGGACAGGATTCAGTAAATTATAGTGAAAACTGTTACGTCTAATTTTTCATATGTCTAATACACACAGAAAATGCTTAGTAAAAAAAATAAGATCGCCGTATATGTAGAAACAAATGCATGTGTAACAATGTAACACATGTTTCTATCCATACCGCGTGCCTTCGCGAAGGAATTGAAAAGCAAGTCCGGCTAGCAATCGAGAGACTTTCAATCAGGCCTGTCGAAGGGTGTCAAAGATTCAAAGTCCCGCCTAGGGCATGGAAGATTCCTCGTGCTTTTAAAAAAGTAAAAAATCTAAATAACTGTGCAACTCTGGTTAAATAAACTTCTCCAAAATTTTGGTGATGGTAATGAATTATTGCACTCTTTACTTTAACAAAACATTAATGACTGCTGTAGTTGCTAAAGAAACTGAGAATTTCCAATCATGGAAGTATTTAAAATTATGCTAGATTGTAAAAAATTTTCTCTTTATTTGGTACAAATAGGCTTCACCTAAAACTAGTTGCAATAGAAATGAATCTGAGCAAACGAAAAGCCAAGCTTAATAAACCAAGTGTGTGCACTTCTTCAACAATTTAAAAATATTTGTTCTCTCAAAATTCAGAAAATGAAACCCATGTTTTTTTTTTTTTTTTTTTTTTTTTCCCTACAGCAGCAATGTCCCCACAATAGGATTTTTTTTAATTTACGTTTACCCTTTTTGTTGCTTTTTCAGCAATATACCTATGCTTGCAGTTATGCTAGTTTGACAGGTAAAGTGATGCTAAAAATGATACCGGGAGAGGTTTCTTCAGCCGCAAATTTCGATGCAAAATATATATATATATATATTTGCGCCAAAATATAGATGCCTATGTTAATATTATATGGAAGTTATATTCTCAGCCATATAATAATCCTCTCAAATATATTTTCTGATATATTGGGTGATTAGAGTTTCAAAGCAAAGAGTGTAAATATTATTACATAAAATGTTATAAGTCATTAACTCATTCTAAAATTATGACTTACATTACAAAACTTAATGGAACTACTTACATTGAAGAAAACTAATGAGTTATAGGTTTGACTGCAAACTGACAAGAATCAAAAACGGACGCCTAACATGTGTTATGTTTCTGGACTATTGACTGGGTATATGAATATACTCCGTCATATGGCTTTTTGCAGTTCTGATACAAAACAAAGAACCGAGGATTTTAACCGGCTGCTATTTTTGCTTGAATTACATATTTAGAATATCATCAAAATCATCAATGCAGGATGATCAGATTAGTAAACTTTGAATTTGGGAATCAGTTATGTCTCATGAATTAAGTGACCCAGTAATTTCAGAAAACGTTCTTTATCCTTCTAAGCCTCACTTAGTGTCAGTTTCAGAAATAAAGACTTATGTTCATATTTTTTTATCTAAGTGTAAAGCAGAACAACGCGCTTAAATATTGAAAGGCGTAAATCTGCAACTGAAGTAGATGGAAGCCATTTTCTTTCGACTAAGTCAATAATTTACTTATCTGTTTTCTAAACAATAGTGACAAAGTAAAAGCGATAGTTACAAAGCAACTGCTGTTTCGGAAAGCGATCCAATATCCAGCAGTTCCTGTAGTAACTACTTTTGATGTGAAGAAGCATATAAAATATGAATTTTCTTCTAACAGTAACCCTCTATGAAATTATTTTTGGAAGACATATGGAGATTTAAATGAGATAGCCCAATTTCCTGTTTACTACTAATCAATAAGAACCACTAATTTCTGATATTTCTCATGTACACGATATTACTTAGATAAAAGAAAAACCTATTTTAAAAGGAACTGGCCAAGAAAAATCATTTATTCCGTGTTAGAAAAAGGGCTTTATCGTTTTATTTTAAGATCTTAAAACATCTTTCCGATTTCTTTGACATTAAACAAAGTTTGCATAAGAATTCTGTGGAATAATGGATTTTAAAAGCAATGCATTTTTATACCCCAGGAAGAAAAAAACTTAAAATGTTAATGAAACTTAAACCGTAAAGGTACATTTTTAGGTTCTCATATGAGCTGATGAAAAATATATAATGTTCGAAAACAAGTAAAAAAAAATGAAAGCTTTCAAATTTTACATAATGCCCTAAGGGGCGTTTTCTTAACGTTCCCTGTGTTACCTCTATTTATTAAATATCATGCTCTTCTCACTTAAAACTTAAAATTCAATTCAACAGCAACATCGCAAAATAATTTTAAAATGAGCATATCTTATTAAAAATATTTCTTTTTTCAGTACAATGTTGCCATTGCTTGCTTTGAATTCGTTGAGTTTGTTAATCAAAAATTCGTTTAATGCATTACCAGATATGAAATCCATAATAAAAGAAATTCAAAATTCAAAATTAGGGCTTCCAGAGGCCCATATTTGGTGGAGTATTACGTTATTCAGAATTTGATAGCTTTAGCATCCGTTGTTTTATCACAATACATACATTTATGCAGGTTCTTAATTTCTTTAAATATAACACCGGACCATAATATTTGGGGGCAACAATTTGAAAGGCATTTAAAATTTCCAACCCCAAATGCCAAAACGAAATTAATCTGGTCTAAAGCTATTTGGGCTAAAAATGCACGAAGTGGTTATTTTTCAAAAACGTTATCACGAATGTTCTAGAAAACAACAGGCTTGGAAATTACGAGAAAAACCGGTCACCTCCATCAGAACTAAAAAAGAATGCATTTTAAATACACTTTTAAAGTTTCCATACTTAGCTTTTTCCAGAATTCCTTATCATTTTGTTTTATGAATTAGGAGAATATTTCGATCGCAAAGGTAAAGGCAGTCCGAACATGTCGGCTGACTGTTACAGATCCTCAAATGGATTTTCTCCAAACGAAATACAGCCAAACGTCTATTTCTGTTTCCTTTTATATATGCAAATAATATTTCATTTAAAATATTATAATATAATAATAGCTATAACTTCATTACTTTTATATTTTTAGAATAAGTACTATTATTCAAATAATCTGGGTGAAGGAAAACGTTACGCATAGATTTGAAATCATCAAGATGATGTCTGTATAAATCAAACTTTCACTTTCATTTACCAAATAAAATGCTAAATTTGTTCAACAATGTACTGTATTTGATATTTGAGAGCTTTACATTAACCTTCATTTAAAAGTTTACAAAACCTTTATTTAAAAGGAGTAAATGTCGTTCTCTGAACTAGTGTTAATATAGTTCCACTCAAAATCATGCACAATTATTTTGCTTTGAAAAACTGTATGCTGTTTTCTCTGCATTTCTCTCAAATAATTGCGCACATTTATGTATCGGAGCACACGTTGGCGCCTTATATTTCTCCAAAAGGGCTGAATAGGGCTTCTAAAATTTAACTTTCATTAAATAAATGCTAACTTGTAGATAGTAGCAAATAATGTATCGTTTTTAAGACCGTAAATATTAATTGAAAATTTTGTTAGTAAATAATTGGCAGAAAAATTAATTGATAAAATTCTATTGGCGTAGATATCAAAATGTGTTTCAGCCTTTTAATACAAGACTTTCAATGTTAAAATGTTTGTAATGGGAATAAAATTCTTTCATTTGCATATCCCTTGCTCAAGGACAGGAACGTTATCACAAACTACATGCATTATGAAAACAAAATCGCATATTGTAATATTTTCTCCATTAAAATGCCTATATTATTATAAATAATGATTTCGAGGAGAATTTCTAAAAATTATGTGATTTGGAAAGAGGTTTACAAAAATAAGAGCCTAGATGTACAATTTTCGAATTCTATCGACTCGAATTTAGTAATAAACACCAACTTAGTAGCCTCAACTTACTGAAAGTAGATGATTGAATTATGTTAGTAAATTATCGTAATTGATGCCTTTCTAACAAAATCTGACCGTGACTATATAATGTGTATTGATATGCAATATGGCTAAGTATCTTAAAAGTAACTCCACAGCCTTAAATGCAGAGAAATTAATTTACTTGAAACATTATTCTCTTATTAAATAAGCATTGAATGTATTTCGAGAGAGAAACTTAGAAACGTTCTTTGACTTGTCCTGATAAAATGCAAAGTTCAAAATAAATAAAAAAATCTTCATTTAAATGCCTATTCTTTAGTTTGAGCTTCAGAAAGTATTCATCAAATATTTTACTTATTATTCACATTTTCTGCAACTTTACAATCCCTTTATTACCGCCACGGCAGTATGAAAATAAATTATTAGCCTAAATCAAATTCGCAGAGAAATTATCTCGAGATTTACATAAAATTATGTCATAGCAACTCCATCTTCCTATTTGTTGCAAAGCACTTTGGAATCCTCACAAAAGTATCTGACTGAAGTGATAAAATAATAAATGACTGTAATTACACAGAAGCGTAGAAAGTCATTTTTGAAGTGAAATTTGCTTTGGCTTTCTTCCCAAATGTTTAAAGCAATAAAGTACAGTAATATATATGCAGTACATCAGAATTCAGATATTTTAAAGTTTTTCATACATTTTATTCCAGTTGATCCAGATAAAAGTAGGCATTATTGCATCATCCTCATTCAGAATCACTATTTTACGTGCATTACTTTTACTGAAGTTAAGAATGGACTATTACTTTCAAAGTAATTGTTAAATATTTGCTTCATCAGTAATGTAATGCCGTTGTGCTGGTTATCAGTCGATAGTTAATAGACTTTTTTATCGAAATCAAAAGCACTATTAAAGATCATAACAGAGAGAATAATTATCCTCAAAACATAAAGAAGTAAGTTAAGGTCGCTGAAAAAGAGACTATTTGTTTAAGACATCTTGTCTCGAAAACGATAATCTTGACTCTGGCAAACCTCTGAATATTTTCTAAACGCACCTACAGGTCTTCGCGGTAATGTGTAAGATTTTATGTTTAATTAACTCTTTAGTATTTTACCTGTACTATCGTTTCTACTTTCTCCGACCGTTATTAGGCCTTACTTATCGACCCTTACTTACTTACCCTAAATTATTTAATGTATACAGACATAGTTTTCTAATACTAGAAGGGAGTTTTTGGCAGCAAGCTCTTACCTCACTACTGTTTTAGTCTTACTTCTAAACTGAAATGTATCGCATTTAGCCTTTCGTAGCATTGCTGGTTTGCTTGTTTCGAGGGCTTGAGAGAAGACTTAGAAATGTTTTGTGAATTTCGTAATCTAATGTGTAGAGACATTAGGTTATTTTTCAAAGAAGGAGAGATGCAAAATTAGCAATGCCCTTGCCGGGAGTCGAACCACGGAATACGCGCCAAACGTGCTGACCGCTACACCACAAAAGCATGTTAAGAAGGTGGGAGAATCACCTTGTAAGTGCAGTTAAGAGGTACTTTAATTCTTATGTTCTCTTATACCGGAAGAAATGGAGGCCTCTCTTTATCGCACAAGCTCTATAAATCCGACCGTGTACGGAAACCACAGAAATACGTTTAAAGTTTTAGGTTCTTTATGACTGCTCACATCCCAGCAGACATCTAACTGTCTCTCGAGGATAAGTAAAAAGCGAGAGATCCACATATATACCCAATGGTATAATTTTGGTGATTCATCACTTCTTTCGGTCATATCTCGTGAGGGATAGGACATACATACATGTATTATAAAGATCACAATTAGTACTTGACTACCGCTTAGGTTTACAAGGCTGTAGGTTGAAATCCCCGGTTACAGAGGTCTTCCAAATCATAATATTCTGGTCCGCAATCATGTTTATTCACTTTTTAAAAAATATGTAAAGTTGATGTTGAGAGTCCTTGAAAGAGAGCTAGGGCTAGCAAAGGGCATAATCGTAAATGGGATCAGATATTATCCGTGATTGTTTAAATTTGGTACTCATAAACAATGTCTTCTTCATAAATCGGATGAAAAGGATGGAGGAAATTCGATGGACACTGCGGAGGGGAGGATTTCTATACCTCCCATTCTACTAACGAAATTCAAATCGTGTTTTCAGTTCTCGAAAACGCAACTTAGGATAAGTATTAGAATTATAGTATGTAGCGTTTTTCAAATATAGGCATTTTGACAAAAAATCCGCCACTTTCAGAAAAGACATTCTGAATTTTTTTCTAGTTCGATTCTACGATTCCATGTATGCCTAAATATTAAATGTGATGTGGAATTTACGGAGAAATTCAAACATTTATCTTGGCGCATTTTTTTTCAGTTTGCACCGAGAATAAGTAACTTAGAGAACATAATTTATAGCAAACTAATTTCCGTTCTTTTTTACATTTTAAACGAGAGGGAAAAAATCATCATTCATTATTTCAAATAATTTTAACAAAGTGCGTAAACCACATTTGGCGTTACTATCGCTCATAACAGTTATGCCAAATTTCAAAACGCGCTGATGTGTAAATTCACATATATCCTAGGAAATTTTATATAAAAGGCTCTAATTTTTTTTCAGTTTTACTTAGAAATACATCTACTTTAAGATGATGGCAAAAAGTTTAGAGGTTATGATTCAAAATTTATTTTCAAAAAATTTCTAATAAATTATTTAGTAATACAAATTTTAAAAATAAATCACAGAAAATAGGCGAATTGTATTTGGAATAAATCTAAATTTCGAATTCTTTAAGAAGGAATCAAGTGCGTTTAATAAAAAAGAGATATTAATAAATATGTAGCAAATTCAATTAACACTGAGGAACTAAAATTTTGAAGGATTGTAAAACCTGCTGGTGCGATATTTACAAAACTTGGCAGGTTGGCATAATTACAGTCGTAGAATCGAAATACCTATATGAAAAAAATGCTATTTACAAATGTAATGCATATCCTAAGTTGCGCCTTCGAGGCATGAAACACGTATTTGAATAGCTGAATTTAGTCAGCCGGTCCAGTAGAACGGTTAGATGCAGAACCATTTCTTTTTCTCTTTTTCATATACTTTTTAAATTTTATTTCATTTTATTGTATTCAAAATTGAAGAACCATTTATTTTGTCGCTTATTTTTAAATCGATAAATATACATCGAGTAGCAAAAAACACAAAAACTGTCATATTAGTTTTACGATTAATACAATTCTTGTAGTCCAAGGAAGAAATTTAAATAAAATTGCTTTGCTTTATGTTGTACACCGTGTTTACAAATTGAATGGAATAAAACTGGAATTGAAGTAACTGATAGGAATAGTAGAACAAACAACCAATGGAAATATCCTTTGTTTTGGATGTATTCCAAAACGAACATTGCCTGCCAAAATTAAAAGATAAATATAAAAGTATGGTCATTGATTAAAGTTTTCAACAAGTCTATAAAGATGTAATTACTTATGTAAATTATGTGCAACTGATTTGTACTTATATTCATATATCAGAAATGAAATATGTAAACTAGAGGATCGATAACATCATGAAAAACAGGCGGATTTTACAAATCAGATGTCTAGTGTTGTTGAAAGTCAGTGTAGCTTCTGTTGTTTAAAGTGATATTCATGACTTATCATTCAAAAGCGAAGACATAAGCAGTGATAGATCGATAGGCTAGAGAGAGGCAAACTGAAATGGAAGTCAACCAAGACCTAAGCATTCCTTAAAGTGTCAAGGCAAAATACCGCATTTTAGGCAGCGAATCAATCAGTACATAACTTTGTCAATAGCGGCCGGGAGAAACAAGAACGTTCTAGCTATTCGAAGAAATCGTAAAACGATTAAGACAGAAATAATTTAGGCTTACTGCCACAGTAACTTGAATTAACTGCCTTACCTCCTGCAGAAAAGCTTCATGATATTCAACTAGCTTTTTACGGTGGGCACTAGCCATTTTAGGCTTTCGTCACTACTAAGACAATGGTCATTTTACTATTCAGGCACCTAATAGGCGGCTACCGTAATATACAGGTTGTACCGTAAATGTTGCGACAAACTTCTTGGGAAGGTAGGGCACATTATAAGGATTAAGAATTATATGAATTAAGAAGCCATACCCGGAAATGTTAGGGTTAAGTGGTAGCAGAGGTAGAAGATGGGAAAAGAGTCAAGGGTGAATAATTTGAAACATTTATTGGACATGAATACAAATGGTATACGACAGCTTGAAAGTTAGAACAGATGCTCGAAGTTGGCACCATCAGACGTCAAACATGCCTGACACCGAAGAACCATTTGTTGCTGGACATGTTCAAACACAGCAGAAGTTTTTTTTTTTATTTATTTAGCAGCTGCGCAGGCGAGTCTTGCCATGAGGTCCATTTCAGACACAACAGGATCGTGATACGCGACACTTTTGATGGCTTTCCACAAAAAGAAGTCAAAGCTCGATAAATCCGGTGAGCATTGGGGACGAGGGAACTGGTCCACTACGCCCAATCCAGCGATGCGAGAATAATCTGTTCAAATAGCTACGAACATCCAGTCCAAAATGAGCAGGGACCTCATCATGTCGGAATCACCTGTTACGCCTCACATTTGGTGGAACAATGTAAAACAAATAAGGAAGAATCTGCTCCAGAAATATCAAATAATTCGCGGCATTCAAATAGTACGTCGGTGTGAGGTATGTTTTGATTCTGCTGGTGGTCCTCGAGCATCTATTGTAACATTCAATTAGACGGACACGATTTGTATTCATGTCAAATAAATGTTTCAAATTAATCACTCTTGCTGCTTTTTCCATCTTCTACCTCTGTTACCACTTACCCCTGACATTACAGGGTGTAGGTTCATAAGCAGTTCTTAATCCTTATGATGTGCCATACCTCCCCTAGAAATTTTTAGCAACATTTACGGTACAACCTGTATATACCTCTTATGTGATGTAATGACAGACAATTTACACCAGTGATTCGAACCGCGACCCTTCGGTAAGGCAGTTAGTGTCACTAACCACTTTCCCGTCTTGGCGGCTCATATATTGAACTTTAAACGCGAATATCAGTGGCTGTGGGCCACTCATCCCGTCTCCCATAAGAATCCATAAGTCATCATTTTCAGAGAAAGCGAGAAGAATGGAACCATGCGATGTTTACTCATGAGTCGAGATATAAACTGGACTGTGATCATATCCATGCTGTCATTTAGAGGGAGCAAGGGACACGAGCTTTATTTCTCTTGCTTATGAAAGACCTTGGTCCCAAGGAAGCAGTCCATGGTTTAAGTTAGAATCATCAAAAATGGTAGCACTCATCTGCATACTTTAATAGGCATTCTGTAACCGGTCACAGATATATGTGAGAGGTCTTGGGAACTTACGTAACGCTGAATAGTGTCGCTATTGGCACACATGTTTTGCTAAGAGTGCCAATAATTTTCCACATTGAGCGTCTGTGGTGTCAGAATACTTGGACATGGAAGATATCACTCGAATAGACTAGCCAGCTTACTTACCAGACATGGGCCTGTTTGAGAATGTAAGGAAGGGAGTATGCCACCAAATGACAATGCGTTAAATGCCTGCCCGTATCTTCCAGGGTTCGAAAAGGGCAGACTTTTCGCACAAAAAGTGACAGTTTTCGCATATCACTTTAGTGAATTCCAGGAAATCAAGACACGAGATTTACTTTTCTGGAAGATGTAACCATGAATAAAAGAAATAGTTGTTGCAAAATAGATGAGATCATTCTTAATAATTAAAATAATTAACATAGATCATTTAAATAGGTGAGATCATCAATGTTTTAATTTTTCACAAATCCAGCTTTAAATTCAATAGTTTGGCTTTAATCAACGGGGGAAAATGGTGATACATGTAAAAATGTGCTTTTGTAAAATTTATGTTTAATATTTTTCTATACATAATAGTTAAAGATTGCTTTCAACATAAATATATTTAAATTTTGACAAATGTATATTTTCTTCTGAAAGAATGTATAATTTACTCTGAAACTATTATTTGAAAAAATACATTTTAAACTGTAACTTGTAATTTTTTCTAACAAATTTCATTTAAAAATGATTGAAATTTATGTTCAAACATTGTTAATATTCGAAGACTTGCTCATACATGATTTATATTTTGCTAGGTTTTTTACAACAGATACGTATATATATATATATATAGGTTTATATGCTGGTATGTATTACAAAATTATAGAAAAGTAAGACTGAATAATTTGTATAACAGTTATAAGGCTAAATTTATCCATATGACAGAAATGCCAAGTACCTTAATGTTCAGAAATTCATTTCGATTGACGTTTTACGAATTAATAGTTAAATATTCTTTAACAGTACTTTTTTCATACCTGTGGGATATTTCTAAATTTCACCATGAAGTGAAGTGAATAATATTTAATTTTAAAGAGGAAGACAGTTTGTCGTACTGTTTAGAATTTTGAGATTATTTTTGAAATTAAATATGTTCATGTATAAATATAAAAATGGTAATACATGTCTAAATATTTTTTCTAGCTTAAATCTTTTAACGGTAAATACCGTAGTTTAGTTTATTTACATGGAAATCTATAGACAAGAAAATTTAATTCGACATAGAATAAGCTTTGCAATAAAAATTAGCAAAGGAATATTTGCAATGATTCATCGGTTACGCATTATTTACTGAGAAAAATAGCCATTCATTTGTAACAGTTTCAAGATTAACATCTTTAAATTAAATTTATTTGCAAAATGTGTAATAGAAGTGTCTTTGTTTAATTCACATTCCTTGTGATATTTTTATAGCATTGCATTGTAATGAACGATAATTTTATTTACGTCAGTAAAAATTTAATTCATCAGCAATAGGTACTTTTTTTTGGTAGATTCTGAGCAATTTTCTACAAATAGTATTTATTTAGAACAAAAGACTTTACAAGTATAGCCATTCTCACATTGTACTGTATGGATCTAAATAATACATTTTTTGGTTACTTAAATTGGCATATCTGAAGAGCAGTTACTGAGCAGAAGAACGGTTGTGTACACACAGATCTCAGGAAACTCGATTTAGAGTAACTATATTGTTCTCTAAGGTTTCTGGCGAAGAAAAGGATGATCATTTGTTTAACACCGTCGTATATATGTATGTCTTATCAATGCCAGAAAATTAACTAGAGCTCATTATTTTCTAAGTTTATATATAATCAATTGTTAATTTTTGAAAAGAATATTTCAAGATTATACCGCATCTAGAATCAACAACAATATCAATGCATCCTAACTTGTAAGAGCAATTAAAATACTTAGTGTGCAGTTATCATTATGAGACATCTTAGCGATAAAGATTAATATCTTCCTCAGTATTAGTTAAATTGTAGTAACATGGTAGTTATATTAACCCTCCGCGTACGGTGCGATTTGGACACATTCTGGTTCTGAAATCCGAAGCTTTTTTATTATTATTAGTAGTATTGTTATTATTATTATCTCTATTCATATATTACTGTTCATATCTTTATAAACAAAATTAGTATAATGCAGAAATTTTAATAGTTTCTTCTTAATTTAAAAGAAAAATACTTACGCACGCTATTTTCACGCGACCTTTATTGCGAGACGGATTTCGTATCCCGTGGAAATCGCAGGAGCTGTATGCGGAGGGTTGACTTCAAAGTTCAAGCTTTATTTTCTTGATTAAACGAGAAATATAACTCCTTAGACTTTCACATAAAATGAGCACAACATGAGAAAAAAAAAAGGAAAAAAAAATTACTATTTTATTTCAGTGGGGATGACAGGAATCTAGGTATTTTAATATGATAATAATAGGAAGAAGTCATTTAAAAATCTTTCGTTTTTTTCTTGCCCTTTTCACTACTATTGAGTGATTTTGAAAGTTAATTTTAACCTATCAAGCATATTTATAGGGTTTTCTATTTAAATCAGTGAGATTGTCCTTATTTATAGTAATACATAACGTTGTTAAAATCCTGCCGACTGGAAATTTAAAGATTAATTAAAAGCTTAAGAAACTGAAATTGCATGGAAATTATTTTTAATGAATTCCAGTGAATTCCAATGGAAATCCATCGCATTCAGCTGATATCAATCATACGGGCAGTGAAAGTTTTGAAAATTAAACAAATTTAACATTCAGTTATAACCTTCTTTATTTCAACAGAGTAACTAAATAGACTGCTGTATTTTCCATCTTAAAAACTTTTAATTATTAACCTGAAGTATATAATAGTAAATAAATTCATGTGTGCAGATAATGCAAGAAAATTCAAATCTAATGAAGTCTTTCACTTGAGCAATGAGTTTTATTTCTTTATACTTAGAGTAAACAATTCTCAAATGTTCAACCGGTACACCGGAATGCCCCTGGCGACGCGAGAGTTCAAGGGTCAACACCGTTGGTGGTTTTTAGAGTGTTTTAGAGGGTCGTTTATTCTCAATGTTATGAATATATGGTTGCTTAATAGGAACCTAAACCATGGGTAATAATAAATGACACATGCATATAAATTTAAACATTTTATTTCTTACATGCTAATACAGTTCGAAGCAGATTAATATAAATAATTTGAAGATCGTCACATGAAAGAATCATTTAGATCCCTGCTAAGTTTATGTTTTGATTGTCCGAAAAATGTTCTTATGGTTTACTGAACTTTATTTTCCATTGTTTTCCAGTTTCAAGAAATTTGTTTTAAATTTCAATATTTTGCGATAAGGTCGGCTGTTTTTGTGAGCACTAACATGGAAGAAAGCATTTTTTAAATCGAATGTGGTGAACGTACGAGCATCTTGTAGTTTATCCAATAAGTCTTCTATTAAGGGTAAGGGATGCCGATATTTAACTATTTTCTTGTTTAATTTCCGACAGTCAATACAAACGCTAGGGTTGCGGTTGTTTTGCGCACTACTACAATTTGACTAGAATATTCGGAAAAACTGGGTTCAATAATGCCGTAGGGTAACCAAGATTGAATTTGCTTGTCTACAATGTCTCTCTCGACAAAAGGTAATCGTCCAGATCTGTGAAAAGTAGATGTTTTATCTTTTACTTGAATAGTTCGTAGTTTTGGTTTTGAGAGGTCTGTAATCGGAAACAAGATTTTCAATAATTCTACCTTGTTCTTTTGTAGCAGTAGGAACTAGTTCTAGTTCAAATGTTTGATTAAGGGAAATATTATTGATGTACACATCTTCTGGATCATTTTGTTTAAAAACATGCTTAGAAATATGAACACCATATTTGCTTATGTTAACTTTACCTTGTTTAAGAATATCCATGGCAGTTATAGAGTCAAATGGCATTACATTACTGTCTATAATATAAACATTAGTTGTAAATAATTCCGTATCTATTAAAATGTCAGCTGTAAAATAACCCATTGGTTTAATTTTGTCATTACCAAAGCCAGTCAACATATTATGAAACACATTTAAAGAGGAATTCCCCATTTGTTTATAAATGTCGTTAAACAAAACCGTTGCTTCGCTTCCGGTTTCAATGATAGCGGTGAGTGATATACCGTTCATTTTCATTACTTTATAGAGTAAGTTCGGCTAATGAAAGTTGATTGATGTGACAGCATTCGTTTTTTGAGATGTTGGACTGTTGTTTTTGTCAGAATTCTGCTTTTGAGTTTTCTTAACACAGGTAAAGGATTTATGACCGAAATTTCCACAACATGAACATTTGGGTCCGCGATGCTTGTCGGGACAAAGCTTAGATAACTGTCCAAATCCATTACAATTATAACATTTCGATAACTGGTAAATACTGGAATTTGCTGAGAAACATTTAATGTTCCGTACAAGTAAGTCATGTGGTGTACACTTTAGATTTTTACTTTAACTTTGTGAAAGCAGATTCTCAGTTGTTACATACGGGTTAAAAATTGTAAATAATTGTACATGTCATGAAGCACATGTTAAAAATGATGCATTTTTCTTTTTTAGCTACGTTTTATAGAAGTTGAGAGAGAGCATATTTTATAAGGTATTTCTCCTGCCTTCTTAGCATGCGTTTGTGGTGTAGTTGTCCCTTGTTTTCATAAAATACCTAATGTCTCTACAGTGGCGCCCGAACTAAAAATGATTGTGGATGATGATTCTTCATCACCAGGATTTGGGGACTGGGACCACTAATCTCCAGTCGCTTCTTAAAATGGGTAGTATATAAGGTATTTGTCCCGTCTTCTTGACATGCTTCCGTGGTGTAGTGGTCAGCACGGTCGGCGCGTATTCGAGGTTCGAGTCCCAGCGAGGACATTGCTCATTTTCATCTCTCCTGCTTCGAAATAACCTAATGCCTGCACAATTTTATTTACATATTTTATCGGAGATGAATTTCTAGTTATCCTAATTTGTAAGTGTTACCTTTGTTGGGATAGTGTCATTCAACAGATATTTCACTGACAATTATGAAAGTTTTTATTTCCCAAGCTCAAATTTATTAAGCTATTAGTGTTTTGATTAGCCTAATTCTTAATGAGTGGCATTTAAGGTTAGTTAGGAAATTGTACAATTTGTAATAAAACACATAGTATAATTTCTTGTATATGAGCATATTACGGGAAAGGTTGGAACAGCTCAAAATTTGTATTTTGAAGATACCGACAATAAACTTGTTTCTAGAATATAATATACAAAAAACACGCATTTCAGACAGCAGGCATGCAGTTGTATATTTTCCCATAAAAACGACAAACACTCAGAAAACGAAGGAAAGAAAAGGATGAAGTACATATTTCAACAATGTTTCAAAGCTGCACGAATTTTACGAGCCTAGTAGATGTTTACGGTCGAAAACGAATATCAAAAGAAGGAATAAAGAAAGGCCTGCGGGAGAAAACTATTCGATCAAAACTGAAGCAACTGGTATACTATCACGAAAGGCGCCCATCTGGAAGCCTCTTTCCGGTGGAAATCCTATACTTCATACCGTTATTGTTTTTTCTTTTATTCGGTTTATGCAATAAAAAAGAAGTGAGCTTCTTTCCAAAGATGTAACAAATTTCAAATTCAAGCAAAGAACAAAAGATTGTTTCTCAAATTTTTGATAAAACTATTCATAAGTACTCAACATATGTTTACCATTTGATTAACCAGTTACATTTTATGAAATAAAGGAAAAAGCACTTAGTAGTAAGAAATACTTATGCTATTACAATGCAAAATCGGATGTTTATGAGAATTTCCAGATTGTAATCTTCATGATATTAATCAATATTTAGCTTTTAAAAATGGCAAATTTTAAAAGGGTTAGAGTTATAGTTTGCTGTGTGTAAGTTGTAGCACTATTTTTTTTCCTTTGAGAACGTACAGACTCCCCGTGCACCACATATGTACAACACAGGGCTTACAGAAGTAAGTTAACTAGAATATTAACGGTTACATGTATAAATAAACACTAAAAATTACATGCATAAATAAAGCGAACAAAAGCAGAGAACAGCAGTCTGGACTTCACGAAAACAGATAAGTTCACTGGCCAAGTCACTCCGAACATTTTCAAATCGTTCTGTAAGCATAATCTAGGGCCATCAAATGTAGGGCACAAGAAAATCAAATGTTCCACATCCTGAGGAACTCTTTTTGAACATTCACATAAATTGTTTGATCGTAGATTAAAACGAAACAGGTAACTTGCAAATTTACCGTGACCAGATAAAAACTGAGACACTTTTAAATTTAACGAGAGGAAAGACTCGGAATTCAGTCTATGGTAAATAGAAGGAAGGAACTTTTTGGTGACTTCAGCATTACAAGATGAAATGTATTCCTCATTCCACATAGCTAAAAGCTTTTTATAATGAAAGGACTTCCAATAACTCTTTGGAATGCTAATGTTGATATCAATGGGTAAATTTAAGGCATCTTTAGCTAAGAAATCAGCTCTTTCATTTCCGTAGAAACCATGATGAGCCGCACATAAGCAAAGCAGATAATTCTAAGTGAAGTAACAGTTACTAGGGTTTCGATAACTAATTTATCGCAGCTGGTAATACTGTTCAAAAGTTGAAGAGAAGAAAGAGAATCAGAACAAATAAGGTACTTTGAGGATGTTGTCCCATGATCCTGGATCCACTTGACGGCAAGATAAATGCACAGAAGTTCTGCTTGAAAAACTGTACATTCATTCCGTATACGGTGTCTAAGAAACCAAATCTCGGAATGGCCTTCAAAAATAACAAATGCAAGGCCAGCCTTGTTGTTCATCTTGCTGCCATCTGTAAAGTAAACCATATGAAAACTTATTTCAGCAGTCTCTTTATAATCGCAGAAATTTATAGGTTCTAAAGAAGCGGGATGAGGAAGATCAGTGAAGGGGACAATTCCATTAATACAGTCTTAGCATAATACAGTTATAGCACTATTGAAATTAAAATTCTGCTTCAAATTATCATAAATCAGGTTAATAGTGGATCTGACTATTTATTTTAAAGAACTGAGTATGTATCTTTAATCTTAATATAACTGATAAATAATGCTTGATAGAATGGTAGCATTCGAAATAAGCCTGGAACTGTGATAGTCTGACAGTGCAACGACTGAATTCGTTCTTGAAATATGTTTGGATAAGGATAAAGCAAAAATATGCAAGCTGATTGCAATTTTTCAGACGAATCTGAAATAATTTCCAGAAACTCTAGTCGGTTGTATTTCAATATATTTGTTATTTCATTCCTAGTTAGCCTTAAATGTACACGTGAATTTACAGACAGATAGTACAAAGTTAAAGTCTAATACGCAAATACAAAAATAATTTACGTAAGCAAAATTTTTAATTTGACCTATCCGGATAAGAATGCGAAGCAAATAATCCCTGTTCATCATATCTCTTTTTGAAAACATGCACACATTTAGAAACAACATATTTCTGAATATGAATACTTAAAATATAAAGTAAAAAGGTAAAATTTCTAATCAATATCAGCACCAGACAAGCCGTCTACCATTTTATGTATTCACAAATCGAGCCTAATGCTCTCATTAAAATTTTATGGTCGTATGGTTTTAAAAATAAACGTAACTTTCTCAAAAAGCAAATGTATCTTCACAAGACGCGATAACAATTTACTTTTTATTTTGGGTATTAATAAATATTAAATATTAAAATTGATCCCCGGCATAATTTTATCAGGTAGTGAACTTGTCGCATACATGATATTTGTGACAAAGAAGTTGACGAATGTGACGAAGAATATCCAAAAGTTAAAAATCATGCGCATATTGAAGGCAGCATAGGCTTTTGTATAAATTTAATTAAGGAATCTTCTGTCACTACAAAAAAATCTTTTATTACATTATGTATTTTTACAGCGGGGAAAAAAAAATATTTCAGAATGATGAAGAGTGAAAGTTGAAGTACTTATCGCATTTTAAGTAACACTTTTATTAGGAATTAGCCATCTAATTATACTTTTTAGCAGGAAAGGATGCAAATTCTAAGTATATTACACATTTGTGCATACTACAGAAAGAAATGTTTTGGTAAAAACTTAAAATCATTGCATATTTGGGAACTTCTACACCTTAAAACCCATAAGATCTTCGAATATGTGACGGTTACAAGAATTGGGAAAACTTATTTATTTTTACAGCTGACTACATAATATAGTTCCTTTCTGAAATAGTAATCGGAAAGTTTGTGTTGCCACAAATACTTTTATAATTTAATACGCTTTGTGACAACATTTTTCGTCATGTTTCCACCATTGCGCGCACAGTTTAAAATATTCTGTTGCATAATTTAATTCCATATTTAATATATAAATTTTATAATACTTGGAAACTACTGTGAACCTAAAATTCTAAGAATTTCGTGTTAATTTTTTTATTTTATTTGGAGTTGAATTTATAAAATGTATTTTATTAAAAAAATCTGTAATGTTTTCGTGCATAATTTTTTTTTAATATTAAAATATTCATCAGATTTTTGGAGTAAGAAAATAATGCCCATATAAAGAATTTCATGAAATTTCAAGTATGTACCATTAGCCATTTTTAAAATGTCATGCGCGCAAGGTGGAAACATGATGAAAACTTTTATCATAAAGCGGATTAAATTATAAAAATATTTGTGGTAACACAAACTTTCTGGTTACTAGTTCCTAAAGCAGCTATATTATGTAGTCAGCTGTAAAAAGTTGGAAGTAATTGCTTTAGAATTAAATAAAATATCCCAATTCTTGCAACAGTCACATATTCGAAGATCACAAGGTGTTTGAGGTGTATGAGCCACCTTAAGAAGCAAGTTTCGCATTTAAAATAAAGGCAAAGATGACCGACTTGAAAATAATATGAGCGACTTAGAATAAAGGCAAAGATGAGCACGTTTTGGTTTAGCAACTATAATTAACCAATGATTTCGTGCTGTCAAGCTTTAACTTAATTTAACTTAAAGTATTGTAGATTACAATGTACCGCTGCAACATACTGATGCTTAATATCCTCGAATAATAGTTTTCAGCTGAAATTCAATAATTTTTGTAATATCCAACAGACATTGCTGACAATGCGGAATCCATGTCTTAGAAGACCATTAGCCCCTTATATGTGAATTCCATCTACAGAAATCAGTGATGTGATAAATGTTAAGTAGATAAATCATTGCTACACAATAGAAAAATTCGATTAATTTTCACTACAAAAGAGAAAAATTTAGCAATTTATATCGAATGCTTAAATGTGACAATTTTTACTTGTCCATAATTATTCAAGTCTTTTTTCACATCATGGTAGTTATTATAAGCTCTTATTAACAAAAGCAGGAAACTTCACAGAAGAGATTTTGATTTATCACTTATCCATAAGACACACATCAGGGGAAAAATAAGTACACCACTTTTAATATAAACGCTCAGACAATCTTTTATAATCATTGCATTTAAACCTTATTTGGTAAACAAATCAGTGTCTGCGGAGCGTGTATATGTTGAATGTTGTCCATTTGATTATTTTGCCCCTATTTTACTTTTCTGTACATTTCATACGCGAACAATATCGCTCGAGAATAAGCATGCTTTGAAAAAAATGCATCATGAACAGGAAATGTTCAACAAATTATGGACATTTATTTAAGTACAGGTTATAAAATTTCATTTAAATTCACTAATTAAATAATGAGGAAAGCACAATGTATATGCTCTTTAAAACAGAATATATCACTAATTAATATATTAGTAAGCAAGTACACATTATTTTTTGAGAAACAAACTGCAGAAAGCAAAAAAAAAAAAAAAAATATATATATATATATATATATATATATATGTATACTTAACGCCATTTTCTTTTGTTGCAGGATCATAACTGACGTGATAGAATTCAGTTATCTTTTGAATAATGTAAATAGATACTTAAGTTTTACTGTAACACTGAGAATGTGAGCGATTTCGACGACGTTGGATATTCGAAACTGGAGCGCTATCACCCAACGATTAATGATTACAGAAGTCCGGGACCAGTCGATGGAACGGTCATAATGGTTAGATGTTACGATGAGGAAGAAAGAGAAATGAGATACGTAAAGAAAGGACTGATGCAGGGATGTATCACGCTCTCATAAAATTTCCAGGTTTGTGAGGTAATGTGCTTGCAGACCTTGTATCGGTAAAAACAGAGTGTCTAAAGTTTTAAGAAAAAATGTCTAAATTTTTATATAACAAACCTTCTATATGCCTTAAATGTGAACTCTCCCGGTAAGTGATTTGAATTTTGTGAGAGACTCATAAACATGTGCTAAGAAAGGAACGGTTTTCAAGATTTAAATATGTGATCAGATGAAATAACGTTTAAACTGAGTGGATCTCTTAACCATCATAGTACGAAAAGTTTTTTTTTTTCAAATGATTCAGAAAATTCCTTAGAACATCATTAATTTATTTCATTTAATACTTAACTCGATGGTCATTTAAAGATGCCGGCAATTAAGTTGTAATATTTTAGATAAATCTGAAGAACTATATAGCGACTATCCGCTCAATTCTTATAGGTAAGTAACAACACTGGTGAAAGATTAACTACCCTTTTATTCCAACTCAAAATATATTTACAGATGGTCGCTCTTGGGCGTAGAAGAAACCTCTACTTTGGCTTTAACTCCGAATAGAAAATATAAAACTAAACTAATACTAGATAAATTTAATCAGCCGAAGTTGCACAGAATCCAACTCGCAGAGTTTGCCTTTAATTAAGAATAACAGGCGTATACTAGCAAGCACCTATTAAATACTGCCGTAGAATATCAAACTTTACCTAATAGCAACAACGTTACCGAAAGGCAGAACACGCTTTCCTACTGACGAAACTCAGACCTCAGATTAAATACTTCCTTTTTCTACTTTATTTGCATAAATCGTAAAAGTGAAAACTCATTCTGGCAGGAAAATGTAGGTGGAAAATTAGAAAGTAAAGAATAGATTGTGCCAAATAGAAATAGCTGTTTGTTAGAAAATAAAAGTAAAAAACTACAAAGTTCACTTAAGATGAAGATTTTAGACTGAAATATATCTAGGAAAGATGCTGTTTACTTTCAGCCAGACAATTCAGTATCCTAACAGTTTCAGTTTTTAAATTCAATAGAATATAGTTTTTAAATTCAATAGAATTCAAATAGAATTGCAAGCGCTCACCTTGTGAGTCATCACTGGTTTATACAGCACTGTAAAGGCATTCAAAAAACTCGTTAAAGGTAGTCAATAGTTCTCGAATTCTTTACGCGTACTCAAGCTATTCAATAAATATAGCTAATATCATAGTTAAAGTAACTTAAAGTAACATTCTGAAATTAATTGCAAAAATATTTTTGAATATTTGGAGATAACCCCTCGCCTTTTACATTTAACTGCGGTTTGATTCTTAACACCGACAGTAGGACATAGCGCTCAGCGTGTGATTTTTAACAGCCGCTTGCTTTGTATTCGTGACTTGTTTACAATATGAAGATAATTAACCACGGAAAGAAATTTCGGAGAGCTATAATACATTACCTTGTGCTTTGCAGTTCCCTAGAGTGTGAAGACGATAATTATAACTATCTTATTATGCGAAGTAACATAACTCTGTTAAGTTACATTATTATTCGCGAACTGTTATGGTCGGAGGCCATAATTATCAAATAATAGCAACATTCGTCTTCGTGAATGAACGATAATGTTCTGGATCTGAAAGAAAATTACTATTGAAAAAAATTATCCTTCCGACGTAGAATGCGGTATGAAGATACACGATGAACATTGACATTTAAAATCATTATGTTAAATTTATGACACTCTTTAAGTTGTCTTTCAGCGTATGCTTTATATGGAAATCAGCAGACAGGTTCATTTATTACAGAAATTGAAATATAATTAATCACAAGTTCGCTGCCATGTAGGGAAGTATCTGATAGTCAAAATGATAAATTGAAATGTCTAAATAACTCAAAACTAACTATGTATCAGATAAGGATAATTTCCTATCCACTAAACGGAGCTTCAGTGTGACGCTATTTTTATAAATGCTTTTCTTCATTCTCGTTAATGGTGCGTGTGGTTTTTTGTAAAACATTTTGTTTCCATGATATCGTATTGTTGCGTACGTAAGCGTTGGTAATAAAATGAATGCACACAGAACCGGTGATATCTTGATAAAAAAAAATACTTTCCCAAAAGAAACACTTTACGAACTTCAAACAAAAATACTCGTAAATATCTGCTCCTCAGTGTGACAGAGCATAATTTGTAGTTATCACTTCAAACTGTTGAGAATGTTAAACACAAAGCAATGCAAAGCGCATCTACTAAACAGCAAAGCTCGTACGGAAATCTCTCAAAACTCCTAAATCTACACTGAAGTGAATACTGAGACTTGATGCTCTCTCTCCAGTCTTATGTACTTTTATATTACCGCGAGAAATTTCCAGTGGTTTCGATTTCTCGAAATTGCTGAAGACATATACAAGTATAATATATAGGCATCCGTTACAATACCAGTTACAATTATACACAGATTTCGTCCCGTTTGGTGACATTTCAGAACTTTTCACCAAATTTGGCGACCAAAACCAGTTGCTAAAACCATCGCCAGCTTGGATCTACCTCGCAGATTTGCCGAGGTAGACATTTACTTGAATGTAAAATGGACTTAACTCCTGTATCCTTATTTTTCCGGCGGAGCTTCGTTTTTTGAGGCATTTCATGTTGCGTTACACAAGAGATAATACAATTTTACGTGTAATTTCACTAAAGTTGTCTATTGCAAAAATGGAAACAGTGCTGACAAATTTAATTTTAGTTGTCTCTAAAGTCGGTGCCTACTTAAGTGTCTCTTCGAATAGACAGAAATCAATCTTTGTGACTGATATGTTGTGGAACTTTCATCCAAACGAATTTTTAATAAAATTTCTTATCCAATTTGTTTCTTTGAAATTGTTTCCATCTTAAGCAAGAATAAATTATAATGTCTAAATTATAGCCATTTTCTAAGTACTAGATGCATAATTTATTGTGCATGAAAAGTTTCTTTAAATGTAATTTTTCATTATACAGGAGCGTAAAAATAATCAGCGTTCATGCTTTCAAATAATTTTAACAGAATTAAACCACATTTATATATTATTATCGTTATTATCGTACATCGTTATTATCGCTTATAATAAATACGTCCAATTTGAAAACGTGCCAAAATGTAAATTCAAGTATATCTTAGGAAATTTTGAATAAAAAACTCTATTTTTTTGCTGGTATGTTTAGAAATACATCTAATTTAAGATGATAGCAAAAATTTTGTAAGTTATAATTCAAAATCTTTTAACGAAAAATTTATAGAAATTATTTAAAAATGCAAATTTTAAAAATAAATCAGAAAAAAATTAGAGAATTTTAATTGAAATGAACCTAAATTTCGAAATAAGAAATAAGGATCAAATAAATTTAATAAAAAAAATATTAATAAATATACCAAATTCAACTAACATTGAGGAGGTAAAATTTTGAGAGCTAATTTTTTAAAAACCTACTCGTGTGGTTTTTACAAAACTTGGCAGTTTGGCATAATTTGAATCGTAAAATCGAAATATATAAAAACGTTGGCATGTCATTTCAGAAAAAGTTCGACTTTGTCTCAAAATACCTATATTATAACAATGCTGTATATAAATCTAATACATATCCTAAGTCGCGCTTTTGAGACATGAAAAAGGTACGTTGAATTTCGTCAATCTGCCCAGTGGAAAGGGATATATAGACTTGTCCCACTTTTTTTTTTCGCTGTGTACAGGTTTTAGACTTGCTTTAGCTAAGATATTACGATATACTTACTAACTTATGTGGCATATTTTAATTATTTTATATCATTATTCACGTCAATTATTTCCATTAATACATCCATTTATGCCTTATTATTCATCAACGTACGTATAATCCATTCTAAACTTTAATGATAAGCAATACTCTACAATAACAAAAATGCTCCCGATTGCAATAATATTTTTTGCTGATTTACTGAAAATTGAGCTCAATTTTTTCAAAACATTCAAGTCAAAAATAAGCATAATCTGTTTTGCTTTTAATTCTTTTCCTTCTGTACCAATGTTTAAGAAGTAACTTCAAGCTTCAGGAAAAGGTTTAGAGCAAGAGTGCAAATATATACACTTCATATTTGCATAAAGTTCTGTGACGGCACTATTTCTCCATAATAAAACATAAAAATCAAAAGGAGTTTTAGCCCGAAAGGAGCTATATTAGTCTTGAAATTGGATTTTGCGTTGGTTCACGATAATCGGTGTATCACTTTTAAATTGTTGCCAATATTACCGACCTGTACAATTTTTAAAGAAATTAAAACATGAAAAATTCACTCGTATGTGTCCTTGCATTACGAAAACCTGAGTTACTTAGAACCGTCAAATTTCCACCCGAACACGTGCACCTGGAAGCACGAATTTTGAATTTCGCTTTTGTTTTATTACTTATTTTTATTCTTTTATGTATTACATATTTATATTCACGTTTTGTAAACCTTTAATGAATTTCTGGATAACAAACTCAAGGATCACTGCTCGAAATGAAACATTTTTATCTCCAGCCCGCAATACTTTTGCCAAAATGTAAGATCTTTAGCTTTCAGTTTTAATCAAGGTATGTTTTCTAGCCTGCAACAACATTGCGTTGCAAGCTAGAAATAAAATACTTTAATCTTCAACGCGCCAACGTGTTGCTATTCAGTAAAGATAAAATACTTTAAAAATTTAATCTGGAAGGTTACTGAGTAATAAACTAAACGATTTAAAAGTAAAAAACATAGTTCTTAAGAATATGTTTTTCTACATTTAATTAATCATGCGTTAAAATAACGAGATGTCTAATTAGAAATATTCAATATTTTTATGGAAATGCACTCATTAAAATGAATATATACTTTTTCTTTTTTGTGAAAAATATTTTAGTCAGCTGGTCGCCTGAGCAGGTAGGTTTTGAAAATATACTCGTAATAATGGCGAATATAAAAATATATATATCACAATCTGTAACACTCTACCAGGAATTCAAATACAGGCAGTTTTGAAATACTATTTCTTGATTTTGCTCTTGAATTTAATGAGATACATTCCGCAAGAGAAGAAGAGGAAGAATGACCTTGCTTGTTTACATTAGCTGTACATAAGTCACGTTATCTCTGACGTCATCTGCATTGTTTGTTTACAAAAGGTATGCATAAGTCACGTGATCAATGAGGTCATCGGAATGTATCTCATTTTATGCGGCGGAAGTGGGAAGCAAGTGTTGTTTAAGAAATAAAGTTAGCACAGAAAAATTAAATAATTAAAATGAAAAAACAAATGTTGCTTGCCAACTTGCTAAGAAGAACTTAATTTTGACATGATGTGAGAGAAATTGAAATTTGATAAGATCAGATAGAAACTGAAAAAATATAAAAATGCTACACCAAAACATAACACAGCATCAGAAATTATAAACATATGCTGCTAGGAAGCTTTTAAACATTTTGTCACAAAATAGATTAATTAAAATAAAATATAAAAAATAAAAAACTGAAAGCTTTCAGATTTTACATTACGCCCAGAGGGGCGTTTATTTAACGTTTTGTGTTTTACCTTCATTTATTAAATATCATGTTCTTCGCACTTAAACCATAAAATTCAGTTCAACAGCAATATCACAAAATAGTTTTAAAATTTGCATGTATTTAGAATTTCTAATCTTGGAATTTTTATCGGATTCGCAAGTTTATTCTCGCGCTCTGGATTTTTTTTCGGGGGGGGCTGCACTGTTGCCATTCCTCGCTTTGAAATCGTTAAGTATGTTAATCAAAAATTCGTTAAAGTTTTACAAAGTATGAAATAGGTAATAAAACATATAAATTTGGGCTTTTAGATGCCCATATTCGGGTGGAAACGTACGTTATTCACAATTTGATGGCTCTAGGTACCGTTGTTTTATCAAATGAGAGAAACATACATACATTCATGCTGATTTTGCACTATTTAATTATAGTCTATCACTATTTAATTTTAATATAATACAGGACTCAAATATTTGTGGCAACAATTCGAAAAGTGAACCGACCTTTATAGTGAACTAATGCAAAATGTCAAAGCGATATTAATAGCTGTTCTGTTCTTTTTGTTTTTTTCTGTTCTTTTTGTTTTCATTCCGTTGGGCTGAAAACAAAAAGATGTTGAGAGTAAAAACACTTAAAAAGCGCTTTTTGATTACTTTCTTTTACGATTATTTTTATTATAATATGTAACTTATTGGAATCCAGTTCTAAAAATCGTAAAAAAAATATCATTTAGATTAAGTGCATCCTTCTTCTGAGAAATGTTTCTTAAAGCAATCGTAAAATATCTTTTTTTATTTTCGTTTACTTTCACTGCACTTATCATTCATTCATTTTATATTTGACTCACATATCTGATAAACGGCTTGCTATTCTATGTTTTCTACAGTATCATTTCAATCCCAGTGTTCAATGATGCCGAATTTATTCAATGTAAGTTGAGATTAGAATTAAGTAAACTAAACAGTTATCAAAACATAATTCGATAGACAATATAATATAATTGTCTTCTATTTATATTGCCCACCAGCGGCCGTGCGGTAAAGTCGCTGAACACTGGTAGTTCGGTCCGAGGTTCGAATCCCGCGAACGGGCTGGCTGCATGGGTGTTTTCGTGGTTTTCCCCATGTGTAACGTGTATACGAGCCAGTTTCCCTTATAAAGCCCTCCACGAAGGCATCCCTCCCGTTAGGCAGATAGCCAACGAAGCTTTGCCATAATAACACACACACACACACTCACTTCTATTTATATTTGTGTTTATGTTTGTGAAAGAAACGTTGGGTTATTCGAATTATCAATAGTAGCCTTACATGTAGGTCTCGTCATTAGCGTAGTTGTTTTCGTCTTTAGGTGTGGGTCTGAGAACGAATGCAAGATTTTATACAGTCTGTCTCCAGTTTTAATCGAGAACAGTTCTATAGAGTGAATTCAAATGTATGCTACTCTTCATCCTCTAATGCCAGCCCATAGACAGGAATCTTGAGATAACTTTCTGGCCCTGTAAATTTGAGAGCAAACTACCTGATCAAAGGGGTAATATCCACTTACTTAAAATTAAAAATGAAAGATATTTTTTGACTCTTGTACTGTTATTTTTCACAGAATTTTCCCTTTTTCTAATTCGAAATACAGAGATTATTGAAGAAAAAAAATCCTTATTTATTCCTTTACCTTTTCTGTACTTATAGTGTGTGCTGTTATTTTTCTCACTTGCCCGTTTTAGGATCGGATTACATCCACAAATTTAATGTGACCATCATGTAAAGCTTGCTCTGGTTGCCTTACATCTTGAGCACCTTATATGTGGCAATATGAAATGCTTTGCTGCGTCCTAGTTTTGAAGGAGAATCCCCAATAGGAAGAATCTGAGGCTATTTCACTCGTTTTCCGTTCCATCAACCTCCCGAGAGGACTTTCGGCTTGAGAGTATTTTAAGTACCTCCATGTCAAAACAAATAGTACATTTACAAATATTAATTGCTTCTCCACGATTCGAATCCCGGCCCAAAGCAGTATCGCCATACGAACATGGAACTTATACGTATATAATTAAGCATAAATAAGAGTATATTAAATTTTCAACGCTAAATCTATTTAGAGTTATGCAAATGAGTTAAAAATAAGTAGATTTCATTACATAAGTGACATACAAGGCGTTAAAAAGTATAGGTGCTTAAAATAGAGGGGTACGAATAAAATTTTAGGCTATTCTCTGAATCAGAATCTTTTTATCTAATAAATATCTACGAATGTTCTGTTACCTATTAGTATCTGATCACTGAGCAAATAAAATTATAGAATTAATTAAAAATCTTCATAGAAATTGCTGAAAAAGGAAATAAATTTATCTGAAAAACTTATACACCATTGCGATGCATGTATCAGTTTTCCATTTCATATCCTAACATTAGATTCTCCCTTTTCAGAAACGAGGCAAAAAAATATCCACAAATACGCGAAAGCAAAGAAGCAAGGCAAGAACGTTTAACGGATTGGAAATTCTTTATTATAAAATGGCTTCACGAAAATGCTTTTTTAACAAATACCCGATGGTAAGAAATGAAAAATCGAATTTGAGTCGAAATAGAAACAAGCGAACCTTTAACAGCGCTTCGTTCCGCAAGAAACGCATCGTCCTGGTACCTGGGGATTTAAATAAAAGTGAAACGCAGAAAAGGATACTTTTTTCCTACTGTCGAGTATTGAAGATCTGAGAGGAGAATTGTCATGTTCCTGAGCAAGTTGACAACTTTGGTATCGGAGAATATATATTTTTTCAGCGGTGCTTTTGGAATTTTTCTTCTGTGCGCTTTTGAGTCGCTGGACTTGTCAAGATAGAAGAAAATATATTATTCTTCCTGCTTAGACGCAAAATGATGTAAGTGAAATAAATCGGATTCCTCCATTTCCATTATCATAACAAAAATATTAATTCAATTCCTTTTACACTAACTATACATTAAGCTCTATAAGAATAAAGCCATTCGAAGCATTGATGCATAACATTCAGATAATGGATATATTAATAAAAACACATTTACACTGCCATATGATGAAATTAAATAAGAACTCATTTGTCTTAGAAACTGAATTATTCAGATGAGATTTCTATTATAGATGCAATAATAATATACATTAGCAACATATGCCCCATACTCTGGGGATAATAACATATGCCTCATTACGCTGATTTAAATGAAATTTATGTAAAACAGCATAATGACATATATGAAGTAGTATGACTCATAACCTGCTCATCTTAAATATTTTATCGCCTAATTAAGGTATATTTTATTGCCTATAAGGTTTATAACTATTTTTAACTTGTTAATGTGTTATCCTTTTTCATATTAAAATGAACTAAAATTTGATCTCAAATAAACAGGCGATAAAATTTTTATAACAAACACTACATGATCCATAATACGGTAAGCATCGCATATGAGTTTTTATGCTTAAATCAGCATAGTGACTATGCTATAATATAATGACGCATATGTGATGTGGCCCATATGCAACTTACGTTATGTTTTACAATTGTAAAGATGATGAAAAGTATGCAAAAGTCATGTTTATTACACTCAAATAGAGATTAACCGAGGACGAATTAACCAGTGTAGGAAATAGCCAGGTCATGGCTAAAAATATTTAATTTGTTCCAGAGCTTTTCTTGGTTTTCCTCTTCTCAGTAAAACTCAGAATCTCGGAGGGTTGCACTGGATGATGTTGTATGTGGGTGATTTTGAAAAGTATTCTGTAAGTATACTTGAAACACCTGTTCTGTTTCTAAATCTGATATGTTTTTATGGTTAATTGGGACACACACGGTGATCCGCTATGGACTCAACTTTCTCCAGCTTAAGGGGACTCATACACCTTAAACCCCTCATGATCTTCGAATATGTGACTGTTGCATGAATTGGAATATTTTTTATTTATTTTAAAAGCAATTACTTCCAACGTTTTACAGCTGACTACATAATATAGCTGCTTTGGAAACTAGTAACCAGAAAATTTGTGTTGCCACAAATATTTTTGTAATTTAATCCTCTTTGTGACAAAATATTTCGCCGTGTTTCCACCTTGCGCGCATGATATTTTAAAAATGGCTAATGGTACATACTTCAAATTTGATAGAATTCTTTACATGGGCACTATTTTCTAACTGAACCAACAATCTGATGAATATTTTAATATTGAAAAATTTTATGGGCGAAAACATTAAATTATTTTAATAAAACACATTTTATAAACTCAACTCAAAACAAAATAAAAATTTAACATGAAAGTTTTAGAATTTTAGGTTCACAGTAGTTTCCAAATGTTATACAAGCTATATATTAAATATGGAGTTAAATTATGAAACAGAATGTTTTAAATTGTGCGCGCAAGTTGGAAACATGACGAAACATTTTGTCACAAAGCGGATTAAATTATAAAAATATTTGTGGCAACACAAACTTTCTGATTATTATTTCAGAAAACAGCTATATTATGTAGTCAGTTGTAAAAAGTTGGTAGTAATTGCTTTTAAAATTAAATAAGTTTTCCCAATTCTTGCAGCAGTTACCTATTCGAACATCTTATGGGTTTTAAGGTGTATGAGTCCTCTTAACGCATGCAATCCCATTTTGGCCTTTTAAGGGGTGAATAGAAGTGTAGCTTCTCTTGTATCTAGAAGTCGCCTCCCACAGACAGTTATCGTCTTGAGGTAATGACCCTAGGTACCTCAACCAGTTCTCTTGTGCATGTTTTTAGGTAAGGGCTTTGAATTCATTGTGAAGTCGATTCATCGTGGCGTTATCATCAGCACATCTTGAACGTTGCCATACACGGGGAGCGACGTTCCTTTGACGTATAAGATCTTTAACTTCAGCGTTTTTCCATCTTTTTCAGCTAGGAACTTTTTTACTGTTATCATTCAGTGCAATATGAAGTTTCTCCGTGAATGCATTAACTAAGTTATCTAACTCTTTCCCGGTCTTGTATCGTGGGTTTAGTGTTCTGTGTGTTGTTGGAACATTTGGTGTAGCTACACCAATTGGTTAAAAACACTCTTTTGACTGATGTGCTATAACGACTAATTGTAATGACCGTAATAAAAGAATTGTGATCAGATGAAAGTTAATCCTCACTAGCAATATAAGCCGGGTAGCTAACACTTCTCATTAAGAAGGAATCAATAATACTAGTCTAACGGTCGTTATAGCGTGTTAGGGTGGGCAGAGCTGCAATAGTAAAGTTTGCCCGATTGGCCAATTTATGAATTACATATCCATATGTGTTAGTTATACTGAAGTTTCAATTACGGTTGTGTGAACCTCACCTATAATTATTCAATTGGTAGGTGCGGATATTGATTGTATATCATTTTCAATACCACATCTGGATTTTTTGGAGGCTACATAGATGGAGACTAAGATAACTGGTCGTGCAGTGTGTGAATCGACTGTGAGAGAAATGGCTTCTCCAGCTGAAAGCTGAGGTAATGAATTTGGAAGTGGGGAATGGGACGTTTAATTAAAATTGCAAATCCTCCTGCAGTGGTATGACTTCTACTTCGTCTATCCATTCTATAAAATTCTTAATTGCAGATTCGAACAGTGAGATGCGGTCCAAGCATGAGTTCCTGTATGAATACTACATCAGGGTCATACTCATTTGTAAAGTGGGATAGGCCATTTGCGTTCGAACAAATTATTCTGATTGGCTCTGACATGAGTTAGATATCAGTGGATTCAGCAGTCAGTTGCAAACATGTATAACATTTATCAGTTAAACTGTTACGTTTTTAAAGAGAATTAATGTATTAACTACGTTAATAATTAAGTTCATTCTGGTCCAAAGCAAATATTCAGTCAATATTTGCATTTAACAATCGAATAATTATAGGTGGAAACTTTAATGCACACTATCGTATCTGGAACTGCTATGTATGGCCACACAGTTTACATTTCAGTCAAATTAAAGCTACATATATCATTCCTGCTCTTCCCACTCCAACTGGCTGCAGCGTCGTATGCAATATGGTGTTAATCAAAGCTTTTTCCATTTTTGTTGATTTTACCATCGCGGGTTTAAATTTTGAAAACTAGTGTAATAGCTAAAATTTCTTAGTTAAAAGTATAACTTATATTCATTTCAGCTATGCTTAATTCTTTCTTTCAACTTAAATATCTCTCAGATTTCTGATTTCCTGAAAATGCAAATTAAGTTGAGCTGACACAGCAAGCGAATTTTTAGTTTAAAAAGATGACTTCGACAACGAGACAAAAAGCAAATCATATTCAGATTCATTCACCTGCACACCACTTCATTTTTCGAAAGTAAATTCTTTGAGTTAAGTACCAAAGCTAAAAATTTCAGATAGTTCTATTCGAACTGATTATACAGTGAACTTACTTACTTTTTAAGTAGTTGTACTTTAAGAAACACTTAAGCAGTGGTGGAAAAATTTAATTACATTTTATTTCTATCTCTAAGACGCAGTTTTAATAAACACTTAAACAAATATTTGAGACACCGTCTGAAAGTTCTTAACTTCTAGCTAAGTCCGACTATTAGTTACATAACTCGTAGGGCAACTAAACTTCGACTTCCAGATTAAGTAAATTTCTCATTAATTTAATAAAGTCTTGTAAAATTTAATAGTTAAATAATCTCATCATTAATAACATTTTCAAAGATAATAAGTGATATTCATTAATTCTTTCTTTAAACTTCCTGCACTGAAGCATATCTTTGGAAATAATAACAAACATAGCATTTCTTTTACAAGGATTTGATGAACAAAAATTATTTATGTTGCATCTTTATAAATTTTGTATTTAAATCCTTAGTATTAAAAAGGTTATGAAGTATTCTCAGGTACATTTCGCACTAATTTTAAAACCTTTAAATTCTATTAAAATTTATTCATCTTTTTACATCCTTATAGGAAGTAAAGAAAATACTTTAATCGCGAAAATTTTCGAGTATCATATTTAAAAAAATATTCATTTCGGACGCTTTAGAATCCATTTGGATGACGTTTTTGCGTAATGTTTTTGCCCTTACGTACGTAAGGGCAGAATAAAGGACTCTCTTTTCTGAAACGGAATGTAAAATGGATTTAAAATGTATTTAGGACAGATTTATTTTCCGGGACGTGTATACGTACGTATGTATTTATATCGCTAACCTCAGAAACGAGAAACCTCAGAACTTTGGAATTTTGCATATGGGAAAGCTTTAACATGTAGTTGTGAACTTCCCTTTTTGGGTGCAATTGGCCGCACCAAAAGTAAAAAACTATATACAAATATATATATATATATATATATGTATGTATATATATATATACCCGCTCTGTCAGCTCGCTCAGTGAGCTCAGTTTTTTATTCTTATATATTGGTAAAGTGTGCATTTCTTGCTTTAAAAGTGACTGAATGTTGTTCTTATGTTCCCGTTAAAGTTTTTATGCTTTTAGGTAAATCTACATGCAACAGGCGTAGAATTACTAACAATTTAAAAGTTGTTTAAGGGTCAATAAGCCACCATTTGTTCACGTTTGTAGCCAATCCGTATCCAATTTGAATATGTTGTCAAATAAGAGTTGTTGAAGAAAACCACAGTATGCAAATTAAAGGCGCTGCAATCAGAATGCGTCATCTATGAAGACCATAGAATTGCATGTTTGAGTGAAAGGCCATTAAATTTCTCTGTGATACTGAGCCAGCTCCAGGCATTATTTGCCCGAGCAACTGCAATGGCGATATTTTGGGAGAGTACAGGCAGGAAAAAGTCAGACAGAATATAAGTCCTTACGGTAATTCGTGGACTTTGGTAATAACTGCTAACCATAGATTCGGATTCAAGTGTTTCAGCCAAGGACTCCAACTGCTACGATGAGCGCCGATGACCCATATTTTCTTGTCATGCGCAAGAAGGTATAGAACCGTATTTCCGACTCAATTCAGATCCTTCCTTCTGCAGCCACCAAAAGGAGGCTTCACGAAGGGGTTCTGTAAGCAAGGCGGCCAACCATTTGCTTGCGGCTCACGTCACATCATACAAGGAAACATTTGATTTGTGCATGTCAACATATCCACTGGACAACTGAATAGTGGAGGGATTTCCTCTTCATGAATGAGTCAAGGTTTAACTTCTAAAGCGATAGTAAGCGTTATTTGATATCTGGAGGACCTGAGATCCGTTATGTTGCATTAAACATTCGTGAAAGAGACGCATACGGAGGAGGCAGTGTCTGTGTTTGAGTGGTATCTCATTGGGTGGACGCAGAGACCTCAGTGTCGTTACATGTGGGAGCGTGTATGCATACGTCTATAAAGATGCATTCTTGATGCATACGTGCACCCGTATTCCGGGACAATAGCAGACGATTTCCTACTGCAAGATAACAATGCTAGACCGCGCAGTGCTCACATCTTGGACGATTATTTTCAGCATCAAATAATTCAACTCTTTGAGTGACCAGCTCAATCACCGGACGTGAATACTATTGAGCATGTTTGCGGTGACTTAGAAAATGCATAACTGCTCTCACTCCTTCGCAAAAGCAATCGCTTGCATTTCCTACGGAACTGATAAACAGCATAATTGATTGCATCACACATCTCTGTTATGTGCTGTACTGTCTCTATAAGAGATCAAACTTAAGTTAATGTTCCTGTTTCAAACATTTTGTCAGACAGTGGGCACTTGTCGTTTCGACACTAGCCACTCCTAAGGCCGAACGTGGTGGCCACTTTATTCCAGAAGCACCTAACAGGCGGCCAACATTGCCTCTTATAAAGGGACGGACAGTTACAATCATGATTACACCATGGTTACTACCCGGGCACTTCGGTATCGCAGTCGGCTTTCCTAATCACAATACCAAGTGAGTGGCCCTAAATCAAACTGATATAACCGATTTGTTCATCTTATGTATATGCTGATTTCTGGAACACCATAACTGTCTGCTAATTTCTTTTCATATAATTTTATACCTCAATCTGTGTTGTTCAGTTTCGTTAAGTTTTACATGTAACTTTTTGACTGATCGGCATTTTCTTGGTTTTACTTAAATAGTGATAACCAGTGTATAAATTCAAATACTTAATGAAACGGAAATCAGGTTTAAATGGTAAGTATATAGATTATATACAATTTATTTAGCTAAAATTTCAAATTTTTCAATTCTTGTTTCAGTTCTTGCCAAATTTCACGCCGATTCATGATTCTTTATTTAGCGTTCCGATAAAATTGATTTAACATAATTTATGGTATGGCGCCATGTTAAGAACAGAAATGCGAATCTTTGGACAGACAGATGCCTGCTATAATGACTTGAATAGAAGTATGTTCCGAAAATCAAGGCTAAGTGCGTCGGTCTTTTATGGTAACATATGAGATCGCTATATTAACATCGTCAGATCAATCCCTTTTAGATATATATTTTTCCACTATGGTTGTCTCAAAATGTATCCACAGTAAATTTAGTTTCCAGCATCTCCATGCTGTGCTTTATTTGCTGTGCTTTTTTTATTATATCTCCTTTATACCGTCCAGTACACACTTCTTGATTTTCAACTCACTGTATGTTTAGTTCACTACTTCTACACAGACATATGATCTAAAGCAGCAGCTGTCAAACATTCGGAATTTGAGGACTATTAAAATCACAGCTCTGAATATATTAGGCCACTAAATAAATAAATAAATAGAAATAAAAATTCTGAAAGGTTTCAGATTTTAAATTACGTCCAAAAGGGGCGTTTTTTTAACATTTTGTCTGCTACCTTTATTTAATAAATATCACGTTCTTCGCACTTAAGCCATAAAATTCATTTCAAGAGCAATATCGCAAAATAGTTTTAAATTGATCATATTTTTAGAATTTCCGATACAGACCATAGCGCGCTGTGGATAATGTTCTCTGTACAACGTTGCCATTAATTGCTTTGAAATCCTTGAATTTGTTAAAATTCTTTAAAATATGAAATCGATAATAAAACAAATTCCAAATTTCAAATCTGGGCTTCCAGATGTCCATATTTGCAGTAGGATTACGTCATTCGAAATTAGACAGCTCTATGTACCGTTGTTTTTACATAGTGCGAGAAATATACACACATTTATTTATGCAGATTTTTCATTATTTAATTTCTTCAAATATAATGCAGGACTCTAACCATTTGTGGCAACAGTTTGAAAAGTGAAACGGACATTTATAGTGAAAGAAACGCAAAATCGCAAAACGAAAACAATAGTCCTTCAGGGAAAAAGCCCCTTTGGAATAAAAAATAATACGAATATCTATAAAATACTTTAAAAATGTCCAAATATTAATGCAAAATAAAATTCATTATTTAATTATAAAAATTATTAGAATAATTCATTATAACAAAATTTTCAGTGTACCAATTATTGATAGTTATAGGTAAGTTTCTCGATTTTTTGAAGGTGATAGAAGTACCGATTTTGAATTGCAGTGACAGGTAAGAAATTCATTTCACACAAATAGATTGTTGTTAACTGAAATTTTCTTGGTTTTCTTAATGCGATCTATATATTGACTTTCTACTGAGAGTTAAGAGTGAGTGCTTGGATTAGATCTAGTAGAAATTAGCGTTGAAAACTGTCTTCAGAGGTTAAATCGATTAGGTTTTTGTTTTCTTTTATGCATAAATTGTTATCTTCAACTGTCGCTGCAAATGAATCTATTTACCACATATTACCATGTCCAGGATCCTCTTAGCTTCGCAAATAATGGCTACACATTCTCTGAGCGAACATAAATGCTGCTGAACAACTGTTATTTTTTCTTGTTGAGTACCCTTTGCTACCTACCCCGTATTCTTCAAGATTCAGAAAAATGTTCAGTCCGTCTACGGCCAACCAAGTTTGCTACATATAACAGGTAACGGGAGATGGGAACACGAGTACTTTGCCATCATATTTAACAGTTAGATGTAAACCCAAGTTTCACGCTGTGCTAGCATCCAACACTGCGTTTTGGCAATGAGTATGAAATAGTAACAGTGTATGTGATGTTAAAAGATACCGCATATTGATATGAGGATATGCCGTGCGACTGCACAAGAAGAAAAATTAAGTGACAACTCACAGATCCAGATTTTGTGCTTCCAGGATGTCCAAGATAGACTTACGTTTTATGAATGAGTGCTTTTTCCTTTAAGATATTGCGTTGGTATGGGATTTAGTCATCTGTATTGTCCGTAGATTTGAAATGCTACCACAGATGCACTGATCTGTATTGCGTAGGCTTTGAATTGCGTGCATTTGACCTCTATGTGTAAATACGTTGGGTAATAGCCGTTACAAGAATGTACTTAGTGGGAACTTATCTGTGTGGAACGCAATTTGGTTAGCCATTGATCGACGATCAGGAAACTTTGGAAGTTGGAAATATTTTGCTCCTAGAAGAATAACCTGGCTTCTTGTCGAGTGTCGAAAGATCGAGTTAATGTATTATATTTTGATAACCTTCTCACCTCTGCAAGAAGGTGAAAGTTAATGTTTTGAGAGTTCATTTCTTTCCAAATTGTCTAGAATAATGAAGGATTGCGAGCTTTGGGTCGAATTTCATTTACAGTTTTATCAAAGAGCACTTTCTGCAAATCTAATCTATTTCTTTTCTGAATCTAAAGTTCAAATCTTTTCCTTATAACATGCCCACGATATAGACGTAAACGATTGTTTGATTGGTGGAATTTATAGCTGCATTTACTACATTATTTAGTGGTCCATTTACTTCATTTTCTAATTAGTTACAACAGATCAACATGATAAATATAAATATACATTCAGATATCACTCAAATATTTATATATATATTATATTGAGATGATATTTGAGTTTTAAGTTATTACAACTAAATTCGAATTAAGCTATTTAAAACCTTTCAGATAAAACAACAGAAATCAGTTTCCGTCAGATACTGAAAAAATTAAAACTGATCTCTTTTCTGAATAAATGGTAAATGTGTAAGACAGGGATATTAAAATGGTTTTAAAGAATGTTCTTCAAATATACACATTTTAAAATGCAACGTAGCAGCAGTTCAGTTCAGGTGACGAGGAATAGAGATACCTGCGTTTTATCAATGGTTAGCGGGTATTATCCCACATCCATAATTAACTATTTTTTTCAATAATAATAATAAATTAAATTAAATCTTTCATATTGTAATACAAAATTTAAAAGGATTAAGTTTTTAATATAAAAAATATAAAAATAAGTATATAAATAAGTATATATATTTTATTTAAACATGCAGTAAAATCTTAAATAGTATTGTATTAAAAATAAGTTTCATGAAGTCCAATGTAAATAGCGTCCAAAAATTGGGATGAAATATTCATAAAATAGATAATAGGTAAATAAATCACAAAATAAATAAGCACTTACATATTATTCCGTCGAACATTAATGTTGGTAATCATCGAACCATAAAATTTGGCAGATATCCGGCGAAGGCTGTGCTAGTCGATCCTGTGGATTTCTGAAGGAATTGACGCCTTTTTATGTAAAAATAATCAATATTAGAAGCGCTTAATTTTGGCTCTACGTAAAAAAGCTTTTGCCAGTTTCTACAATTTTGTTAGGCTCGCGTATTTTACTGAAAGCTCTACTTAAAGTCTAAACTAACTGCAGTAACTTATCCAATCTATTACTGTTTCCCCAATCCTAGATATTCTGTAGAAGACAGAAAGAATGCAAATACGCGACTTAGTCATGATCGAGTCGCGGATTTGTATTCATTTTTACCCCAGAGCCGGTTATTTCTGTTTAATTCCCCAATTATTATAAAAAATCATGGCACTAGCTTTATTAAATCATCCTAGTCTCTACTATCTAAGGTTCCATTCGGAAGCGGATACACACCACAAAGAAAATCTTTTTACATTATCCTAAATTAACAGCCATTTCAAGGTATGTTGCTAACGGAAGGACAATAGAAGAATGATCATGAAGGCGAAAAAAGCAATACCTCCGCAGGCACCATCATTACTAACATTAACCTTCGTGGAGGACAGAGTACTTTCGAAACTCTGGAAAATCACTTGCTTTGAGAAACATTTCTTGCACTGCAAAACAGATTGGATGATGCCCATTAAACTATTTTAATGCTCGTAAGACTCTGATGGAATCCACTAGAGTTTCAAGATATGAGTGTGGCCATTTAAGAATTTTTAGTTTTAATCGTGCTGTTTTTCTTTTGCTTTGCGAAGAAGATGTTTGTAAATATTTAATCCCGCCAATTTCGGAATCACCTTCATCCAAGAACACACTGAAGTGTTACCTGGACTAATGAAGTTTGAGTATTTTAATAATATTTGTAAAGTTGTGTTCTTACTTTCTTTTGTTGCCTCTGAGAATTTATTAGCTTGGTTTTTGATAGGAGGTAATTCCTACAAAAAACGATATTTGTTTATTCTGAATATTTAGTGCAGTTTGATTACTTACTGTTTTAATGGATTTGTGACTTTCGTATAGGAACTTTTATTTCCTGAATGAGAGACCCTAACGATCCTTCTAGCTTCGACATTTTTGATGTTCCTAGTATATTTCAGTATTTCAAATTCCTTCTATGTTTTCCATCTAGAGAATATCCTCGAGAATGTAGTGTGCTCTCATTTTCAGCTTATGCAAAGTGGTGCGGCACTGCAAGTATCATAATTATGGCACTCGCAGAGTAGGATGCCCATGAACGGTTTCTGGGGCATGATATCCTTGAGTGGTAAAAGCACTAACACTGAAAGCATCGCAAGAGGTTTTGCGTATAGGGCCTTAATAGGCAGACATGTACTTTGGTTTCATCACAACACTTTTTCAGAGATCCGATGAACTGAAAATCAAGATCACGTGCTTTGCGTAGATCAACTAACTGTCAGTCTTGGTCCTTGTAGCAACACTCACATTCTGCTTAGACATTTCATCACTAATTCGTCTTTTAACACCTATAGGCGGTCCATTTCAGAGGTGACGTCTTTTCTGTTGTTCGCCATTTTATGTGCTTTAGCGTGCGACCTTTTTATTTACTTATCTAGAATGGGGAAATTTTTTGCAACTCGCCTGGATAGATAATTATTTGCAACAATATAGGGAGAAGGGTTCTTACCCGAAGTATCATCAGCATTTAAATGTGTCTCTGCCTTTTTGCTGAAAACACGTTAGAAAATAACTTTCAAAGGTTTTGTTTAATTGAGCTCTTTTTGAGAGAAAAAATTATGCGGATCCGGGCGTGAGTCAAACAAGAAAAGTCCACAAGTCCCTCCCTGTGGGTTAAAAAGTTTTATATGCAATCTGAAGTTTCGTAACCTGGTTCCCTAGAAGAAGAAAATCATGAACGTTTTTTCCCAAGCGACTGACACTAAGCACTAGCGATCAGAAGATTGACATTACTGGGGACAGCTAAGTGCCTTCCGTTTTAATTCAAAACAGAGGCTAAGCAGTGTGTTGAGATACTTAAATTATCAGAACCCTTTTTTTCTAGCCGTACGGATCAGATTGCACGGAAAACATGTAAGTGGGTTTCTCTTCGTAAGAAATTAGAAATAGATGGATGTAGCAGCATCTTACTTTGAGCCACTACAACCGAAATGGAAATAGCAAGGGAAGAAAAATCATAAAAGGTATAGATAAGAAGAGATGTAAAGAAAAGAATGTTATGGCTCCAGAATCGTGACTAACGTCTCACCAAGATGCCCTTGAAGGGCTAGCGTACCTCAGGATCGACATACCAGTACTCACAAAGAATAAGCACCGAGGCCGTGATAAAAGATGACTCACATTTCTGACTTTTGTAATTGCCTATTTCTTCCATTCAAAACCATGCCACCGAAAATAATTATTAAATGCACCAAGAAGATCAAAACTAATTGTTTTCAACCGGAAAGTTCAGTAAAATGAAGCGTACTTTCTTTAGCCTTTTTTTTTTTTTTTTGATACTCGAGAAAACAAAAACGATCTGCCTTGTCGATTATGCTGTAGAGACTTTAGGTATTTTTGAAGCAGGAGAGATGAAAAATTCCCCCTTGCTGAGACTCGAACCGCGGACCTCTCGAGCAATTTCTATCAAGAATTTGGTTCGTACTGTATGCTGCATAAAAATGAATGACAGAAAATTTGGATTCTACTGTGCATTTTTTTTGTGAAAATAATATGTGTTTAAATGGTGCAAAATAGCTGAAGCAGAAAAATCGAAATTACATATTAAATTAATTATAAATTAATATTTATTCGAAGAAATCAAATCAAATAAAGCTCTTTTGTAATTAATTTAGAAGTTTATATATCATGTAATTTTTAATGTTTTATTTTAATAGTAATAATAGTTTATTAGGAAACAGGATATTATTAGAAGGTAGAAAAACTTCTTAGCAATTAAATTAGAAACCACTCAGTATCAGCAGCGGCCACAACATTTTCAAGTTACCATAATAACTAAGAATATCAAGGCTCATAACTGCTTAATTACGTGAAAATAATTCGTAGTTTGGATTAATTACTCTGAACTAAAAATAACATTAGAGTACTTTAAGTAGAATTTATTCATGAACTTAGAAAATTATTTTTCTGCTTTACAAACTCACAAACTCTTAAGATATTTTACTCATATTCTAATACTTCAAAATTTCTTTCGTCAGCGTAATGATGATTTTAAATTAAATCATCTCGCATAAAATAGGAAAAAAAACAGAATCATTGCAAAATGGTTTACTCTTTTACTTACTTTTACTCAAGAGCTCTTAATGAATGTCGGAATTTTTACAAAAAGAAATTTTCTTGATTGTTGAAACCATGTTCTCTAGAATTTTCACAAACATTTTTTTCAGTTTCAGAACATTATTTTTTAATTTTTAAAATCATGGGATATTTCTTGGAATAGTACAGCATAATCTAATTTTATATTTTAACCATCTTATCGAAAATGTGTGATATTTAGGATAAATATTTGGGTTTTGATATAGATGTTATTTCTTCTGTACCTCTACTTTATCTTACCATTTTTGACTAAACGTCGTTTGATTTCTTGAAAATAATTTTGACTTTCTTTGGTAAATCATTCCTGCTGGTAGAAAGAATCTCGAGTTAACGATTATGCTCAAAACGAAATAAAACTAACATATATGAATTTCCATCAATCATTATCAGCGACATAAGCAACTTATCACTATACGATGCGTATTATTTTTCCTGAAATAAATGAAATAATATCAGAGTTTTTTCAAGAGATTTATAAAACTCAATAATTAATTCGTAAGGTATATAGATTTTTATAATGCACCTTCCCTTCATATTTTAACTTTCTTCGATGTGCACTGATTTTGCATTTCTGATTCTTTCTGGTAGCAACTAAATATTTCTTGTGAAATCTTATTTCCCTCCTGAATATAAATTACTATCCGTTTGGCATGTCAGTAAAAATAACTAAATGTTTGCTAATTTTTATATTAAGGCTATATGTTATTATAAAATCTTATATATATTATAATCAAATATATTTGACTGTAAATAATTAATTTTCTTCTCTGCGCAATATTTACTCGTATATTTAATGTCATCAGGAATCTCTTGCTGTCTCCTTTAGTACATGATACTTAGGATGAGTCCAACAATTTTCAACACTATCCCGAAATTTAAGAAATGTAGTTTATTTAGGGATTGTCCCATCACTTCACAAACAACGATATGATTCTTCTAAATGGAAATTTTGCGCCTCCTTCTGTGTGCCAGGAATGGAAAATGTTTCATTCTAAAATTCTGTAACATCAATTTGGCGCCTCCTGGATGCTGCAATCAAGACAAATGTCCCTCTTGCCCTACCCTAGCTACACCTCTGTTTGGGTCCCGCAGAGCAAACATGTTAAGTGCAATATTTGCCACATCATCAAACAATGATGAAAGCCATATATTGGTTGTAAATTACTATCCGGTTGGCATATAAGTAAAAATGACTACAGCTTTATTAAAATTTCTTTAATTCCATGACCAGTCTGACTGTCAAGAATTTATTTTCCCTTCTGTTCCATATTTACTATCATATTTCATCTCATCAGGCCATTTTTGCTATCTCCTCTTCAATGTCTCTCATATCAAAGAACAATGAACAAAATCCCGTATTTTCGTCGAATTATCCAGATAACTCTCAAAAGGGTGCCTTCTGAACATATCAGAGCAGTATAGGACACGTTTGGAAATTTTTATGTTTTTGAACTTTGTATGCTTATAGAAAATGTTACGTTTCGCAAAATGCAAACTTGTATATATCATTTTAAAGAGAATGTATTACTGAATTCAATGCAAAACACAAAATTCAATTATTTGCTATACAAAAAACGTTATATGTACTTTAATATAAATAAAGAACGCAGTTACGAAGTGGTTTGTAATGTCTAGCTTTCCTGGCCAATCACTGTTCTTGTTCTGAGAACCAATCAAATGTTAGTGACTGCCAGTAGAAGCTGACATCATGTTTACAGTTGAAACAATTCATTATTTTGCTTTGTTCTGTAAAAGGAGGACCTGTTTCTTATACACTGCAATTACAGGTAGGAATTTTTGTAAAAACTTTTAATATTTAGTCAAGAAGCAATGACGTCAAATAAAAAAGTAGATTGGACACCTAGAAAGAGATGTAATATTATTGTGTTACGAGAAAGTGGTCTTTCCTATGCTGAAATTGCAAGACAGGTGGGGGTTCAGTGACTACATCTGGAGTCCGAAAGTTTTATTTACGATATCAGGAGACAAATTCAATAAAAAACAAAGAAGGAAAAGGCCGAAAAAGGTGCACCAATCTATTGATGATAGAAGAATAAAAAGACTATGTCTCCAAGATAGAAAAATGTAATCAGCGGCCATTAGAAGTGATCTGAATGATGCTGGTGTTTCTGTCAGTTCAAGAACAATAAGGAGAAGATTAGCAGATGTTGGACTGAGAGTTAGAATTCCACAGAAAAAGTTTTATCTTAATTTTCATCAACGAAAAAAATACTACAGTGGGCAAAGGAACACATTAATTGGACAGATGATCAGTGGTCACAAGTTATATGGAGTGATAAAACTAAGATATAGTTATTCGGTAGTGATCGGCGAAAATATGTAAGACGTAGAATAGGAGAAGAGCTACATCCTGACTGCATTCAAGCAACTGTGAAGAACACAGTTAGTGTTATGATTTGGTCATGCATGTCAGCAGATGGCATTGGGCGCCTTTATGTCATCGATGGGACACTGAATGCCAGAAAATACATTGACACTATTCTAGAACCAAAAATTTTACCTTCCATCAGAGAGCTCTTTCCCAACAATGCTTCGTTTATTTTTCAGCAGGATTCTTCTCCTTACCACACGACCAAAATATCGATAGAGTGGTTTCGTACAAAGAGCATTAAATTGTTGTTATGGCCAGGGAACAGTCCTGACCTCAATACTATCGAAAATTTGTAGCAACGTTTGAAAACTCTTGTACGAATAAGGCGCCCATCAAATAAAAGGGAACTAATTGAGGCTATAATTGTTTCCTGGCATCATGTAATAACGAAAGAAGAGCTTAAAACTCTTGTCAGCTCAATGAAACGTCGATGTGAAGCTGTAATCAAAAATAAAGTGTACCCTACTAAGTACTGATAACTCACTGCAGTCATCACTATCTAATGTATATTGATAGCTATTAACGTTTAACTTTCTTTGTATTACAAATAATAGAATTTTGTGTTTTATATTGAATTCAGTAATAAATTCTCTTTAAAATGATAGATACAAGTTTGGATTTTGCGAAACGTAACGTTTTCTATAAGCATACAAACTTCAAAAGCATAAAAATTTCCAAAAGTGTCCACAATTTTGGCCACCACTGTATATGCTGCAATGAACGACAATGCTGGTAGCTATAGCCGATGATAAATTTTGTATTTTATAATTTTGAAAGGAAAGCCGCTGCCAAATCATAGACTATCGAGAGTTATCATATTTAAAGCCCATAAAGAAAACGATGGCTAACATCTATAGTTACAAATCTATGCAGCCTTTAGAAGACTTGTCGCTATGTCTGTATATAAGAGAAACTTGGGGTTCAAGGGACCCTTTATTTAAAACTAAATATGATGGACAGAAGTCACGCCTTGTTCGTCAGCTTTTATGGTGAGAAAAACAAAATCAATCAATACAAATGTAAAGCTCAAATTTAAAGAAATTAATAGCGAAGGTTGCACACAGCAATTTACGCGAAGCTGACTCAGAACTTCATCGCCGCGGATTCAACTATCGACATTTATAATACAAGAACGAAGAGAGGAATCCTTACGTAAAGTAGCAAACCTTGTAATGTGGTTACAAGTGGCAGAACACGCACTATCTTAACAATATTAAACCACCACATAAATATATTTGAACTAATTTGTATTCTGGCAGGAAAGCGGAGAGATAAAAGTAGCAATACAAAAGCAAAGAATAAAATAACTGTGTGATGTATGGGTGACGCCAACCAAATAGATGTATAGAAGGCACTGGCTCTCAATCTGAAGGCTCCAAAAGTTTAGTTTCAGAGAGGGAGACCGACAGAGAGGTAATAGGGAAGGCTCTTGGAAGCCATTAATGAAACTGAAATTAACTTGTCTTACTTTATATGTTTCAGTTATTAGTATTGCATTCAGTTATTAGTTTTGTGTTTGTGCAATAAATGTGCAATAACTATAATTTTTTGTATTTTGATACAAAAAATTATAGTTATTTCTCTATGAGGCGGAGGATGAAGAAAGAGGTGATATTACACGCTCTAGTGTCTTGAAACATGCTAATTCTTGACTTTCTCTTTCTAATGGTATGGCCCAATAGCCTTTGATTGAGTAAATCAATGATGGATAGCTTTGGCTTTTCCAATGTGGAATAAGAGCTCTTTGGGATTTTCCATGGGAAGGTCTTCTGGTTTCGTTACTGTATTAAGGGATCTAAAGTCAATGCAGAGGAGAAGATTACCGTCTTTCTCTAGCTGCGCTAATTTTTATTTCTCAAGTTCAACCTATTGAGCTTCTAAGGCTAACTGTGCATCCCTAGCTTTTATTTCATTTTCAATTTTTTGAGCTTCTAGGGCTAACTGTGTATCTCTAGCTTTTATTTCATTTTCTTCTCTAATTTTCTTCCCTCAACTACTGAGTTTAATAATCCAATTACAAATTCTGAATCATCTTTAAATATTTTACTGTCCTCAATTTTACCTTTAAATTGAACCACTGTTAAGCCAACGGTTGGTGTAACTTCAAATCCCCAAGAAGGTTTACTAAATCTTCTTTCTTAGTATTCTTATACATTTCAATTCATATATATATATATATATATCCTACATACATACATATATATATATATATATATATATATATATATATCTTCAATACATCTATACTTTAAGTAAATAAAATCAAAAGCTTCCTACCTGCTTCTCTTGAAGTTTCTCTACCGTCATCTAATGCTCTGGTACTCATAAGAGAGAGAGAGATGTCATAAGGATGGCTCGTGGGAGACATTAATGAAACCGAAACTGTATTACTTTATATATTTCAGTTATTAGTATTGCAGTTTAGTATTAGTTTTGTGTTTGTGCAATAAATGTTTAAAATACAAAAAGTTGAAGTTATTTCTCTATGAGGCGGAGGATGAAGAAAGGGGTGATAATACGAACTGGTTACTCACATTTTTTAAATGAATCTCACAATCTAAATAAATGGCGGAGGTTCTCTAAATTCTATAGGATATTGAAATTGGGCTGAGCAGAAAAGAATTAAAAGTGATTTAATACATATTTTGCGAAGTTATAAAGAAAGCAATGAGATGATCAAACATTATTTCAGTAGTTATTATGGAACAATACATATTTCACCTTCAGAAATCGATTACGGTCATTCATAAATTTAAAACTGGTTTTGTATTTTTGCAATGAATGGATGTTTTCGAAGCAGCAATTTAATCTAAATTGGAAGAATGCCCTCTGCTGAATTCCTTGGCATGATTGTTTGCACTCTTGGCATGCACTCTTGGGCAATGAGAATTGTTTCAAGGAAATTTGTAATAGCAATAGCTCATGAAGGTTCTGAAAACTTTTACGAGAAAGAAATCTGTAGTACCGAAGATTGCGATACAGATGACGCAAAATCTGACGCGGATAGTCCAGTTTGATAGCTTAAGAATTGGATCAGTTAGTTTGAAAAATAAACTTTTGTAGTACTGCAGGACTAAGGGTTGGTATACAAGATCTTTATCATAAGTTAAAAATATTGCAGATTTTCTTTTTCTTAAGTTCTTTAAATTTATTTTAAACAGATAACAACCTCTAAGTGCAAATTGCATAGCCCAAGAGGACAATTTTTTCGATGCAAGTAGTCTGTCGGATGAGTAAGAATACATAATGTGCAACTAAAACGAATAACTCTGAAACCAAAAACAGAACTGATCTTTTTGACGTGTTTAATACAGTAGTATTAGTATGTTTTTTATATATACTTTTTAATCTGCTCTGATTTAACCTTTAAAGCAGCTTTCATAAATAATACATATACCATACCCTTTCCGCTTGCTAATAATATGGAATAAAATTAGAAAAAAGAAAGGGGTAGCAGATGATACAAAAGCTTAAACAACATATACTGAAACTGAATGGATTAACTGCATAATTTATTTTTAGGCGCTAAGAATTTTAGCAAGTATTATATTATATCTGCTATGACTAGTATTATATTATAATGTAACAATAAGACAGAATTTTTCTTCATAAAATAGTATTTCCTAATTAATTAGTATTAAAACATAATAATTTTTATCAACAGACTTAAAAAATACAATAGCTTACTGTTTATAGCACAGTTTATCAATTTTATATTGTAAAATAGATGCTGTTTGTTAGTTTGTTATTACAGTTTTTTGTTTATTGTTAGATATATGTATACATACATGCATGTATATATGACATTTTAATGTATATATGACATTATAAAACGCTGGTTGCGCATTTATCCTCTTTTACAAAAGTGCTGATTATTCCATACTTTTTAACATGATGTGATAATCAAATATGAAAATAAAATGTGAATTTAAATATTGGTGTCTTTCTATTCATTTGCATAGCCAGAGAAAAATTTAGTGGAATTTTAGAATTATTTATTGATTATCTAATAATTTTATTTGAAAATAAAGTGGCTTACCTTTTCTCCAACTCATAATTTCATAAAGATTAGTCAAAAACGCAGAGGCGAAGATTACCGTCTTTCTCTAGCTTTAGTGGATACGTAAATGAATAATAATAAAGATATTCTTTTAATAAACATATTTATCTGATAATAAATAATTCATTTGGGAAACTAGAGAATTTAACTATTCACTTGTTGGTACTCGAGCCAAGATCTTCTATTTTCCAGTTGAATATGCTAACCACAAGAGTATGAATGGGGGAATTCGATAATTTCTTTATATTTTCCCTAGTTAAAGGGTGACCGGCTAAAGCCATTAGCTTTATTTTACCAAATCTGATTCACATTTTAGTTCGGGTGCTACCGTTAATTTAAATATTTTGTCATAAGAGAAATCAATGGGTTAATGTCGGAATTAAAAGCGCAGATATCACATTTGCTAGATGGATGGGATAACCACTCATACCATGCGTAGAGGGCTGCAATAATTCTCTGAAACTATTAATATATGAGATCACATGAACAATATGTCATATAAAAAATTTCTTTGAAGTAACTTATGCATAACAAACCAATCCCATATATTATCAACTTCAATTCATTGGACTTCTTAGGTCCCGTGCGGTTATGAATATATCAAATAATTTTATTGCTAATTTTATATACCGTTTCATTAAGTAATACATAATTGTCATAATTTCAGGTATCTTTTGCTATATGGTATTTTGTTTGTAAATGATGTCACTAGTCTAGAACAAATGAATTTTTCCTCGCAGTTAGTCAGCTTAATTCAGAGCAATTTCTCGTGTTACATGGAAGGGTGGTCCTATTAAAGTTTTGCAGCTTATTCTAAAATACAATCTCCAGAATAAGTTCCAAATTTTGAAATATTATAATGAACATTTGTCACATAAGCGCTGATGCTTGTGAGAAGAATTTACTAAATAAAAACAATTTTCAAAGTATTTTCGAACAAACTGCTTATTTTGCATGTAAGAAGTATTCAAAAGCTATAAATGTTTACAGAGTCCTAGCTAGGATTTTCAGCGCCTAGTGAAAACAGATTTCGCGCTCCATAATGCTTGTCAAGAACGGAAAATATTTAATTCTAAAATTTTGTAGCATCAATTTGGCACACCTTGAAAGCTGTACCCGGGGAGAGATTCCCCCCCCTTGTCCCACTCTAGCTACGCATTGAATGTTACGCATTCAAGAAATCCTTCTTCTGCCTCCATTATAGAAACTTCAGCAATCAAGTATATTTGTACGACTTCGTAGAGCGTTTCGAGAACAAAAAAACAGCAAAATAATGTTATAATTTTAAAATATTAGAATTACAATTTTTCCTCAAAAATAAACGTTAATTTATTTACGAATATATAATTTTTTTTAGTTATTTGTTTGTATATCAAAAAAGGCGGTAAATTCAGGGACCGCTTCGAGCGACAATATGCCTAGTTACACCTCTACCTGCCCACTGTAAAACGATGGGAAACGCGCTCAAACAAATATTCCTATAACTTTAGCCGCGCACTATAAACTTGGTCATTTGTCTGTACTATAATTGGTCTAAAACTACGTAAAGACGTTCCCCTCTCAATGAAATCAAATAGACATGACCGCGTATCTACCGAGGACCACAGGACGGTTTTCTCCGTTAAGTTGGAGGTAATAGGCGCTACCGGTTTGTTTTAGTCAATACTATATCCGCTAGATCGTAGAATGGGCTCCTGGGATGAAAGCCAGCTATTCAATATCTGGCTCAAGTCTGAACAGTATGGTGGATGATCGAAAAATTCTCAGACAAACAAGCTGATCAAATCTTGAGTTTGAGCCACAGTCTTGCTTTATCATGATCCTGAAGACCTTGATTTGCAAGATGTTTAATCTAGATTAAGGAATGCTTGGTTTTGGATAGATCGATAACGTTTTCTTAGCATCTCACGGTATGAACATGGCTTGTGGCAAAACGTTTACTAAAATGCTCCCTATCTGTCCAAAAAGCACATTTAAATGACTTCGCGCTTTAAAACTTTCTCTTTTGCTTTTCCTCCAACCAGCAGCATATGCCGTCACCTATTTGGTTGATTGTTTGACTCAAGTCAAGCAAGATACTTATGCCTTATGTCCTGTGGCAGTAGAACTCAAGAAATGATCATGTTTCTTGTTAAAGAAGGTAAAAAGTTTTAAAACACTTGCTAATTTTTTCTGTTTGTGTTTTGCTATCAATAGCACATTGTGAGCGCAATTTCTTGAATTCTAACTTCTTAGACACTATTCAAAACGAAACTGACCTTGCAATTTGTGAAAATTCGAACGGATATTCCAAGTATATATCTCCTGCCATCCGTCACGGGCGTCTTCTCGATCATTCCTGAACAATCTCACTCTCTTCGCAGATTACTGTCTTCATTTTCATAGCTTAAAAAACATATTCTTAGTTTTAACGCTTCGTATTGTTAAGCACCAAATAACTGGACTTATTTTACAGTTGGCGAACACTCGATTTTTTTAAAAGATTATTTTCAGAATCAAAAAAATATAATTTAAAATAATATTACATAATAATACATAATATTTCATAATTTAAAAATTGTCAGATCATTTCCCTACCATCTGTGCTAAGAGACTTTTTATCCGAAAATATAATTAAAATCAAATTTAGCTTTTCTCTTATTTATATATACTACTACCTTGGACAACCTCAGTAGAACAGAAAGTGAAGTAGGTATTACCTTTAGAGTTAAAAATATAATTCTTATTTCAAATATAGAGAAATAAATATCTTAAACCACTTTTCATCCAGGTGAGGCCAATGATACAAGTTCTTCTTTTTGTTTACTTTTTCAGGCACGTTTCAATATTCGGAATTTTTCTTTGTATGCAAGCGTCAAACTTTTGTATCTTTTAGCTACATTTCAGCTGGCTATTTGACGGTAAAGGGGGTTCCCGAAAAGAAAAATTTACTTTCTTCTGCAGAGTGCTTCAATCGGTTTCGAATTTTTCTTTCTTCTTTTCTTCTCAGGACTTCTTATCGTATGCGCAAATTTTTTGCGTTCTCATTGTACGGAAAGGGACAAAAACCTCGCATTCCTTTCTTCTCTCAGCAGAATCGAATTGGAAGTATAGGAGTAGAAAAGAAAAAAGCCTTCGGCGTGATATTCGAAAAGTGAATACGATTTGACAAGTGTTTAGTGTGGTTAGTCTTTCATGGACCAGTCACGAAAAACCGGAACGTCTTCTTGAAATATAACAGTATTGAATATCCAGTACTTTAATCTTTTCCTGGAGAAAACTAATAAAATAGGAAATATTGTGGGAAGAAAATATTTATAAAATTGAGTTTGCACTTTAAGATAACGTGAACTCCGGAAAATTCTTTTTAAGATACGTGACTCACAAACAGCATCAGATGAACATGAAAGTACTTCAAATTTCAATGTGTAGACTATACATATAATAAAAGAAATACCCCAAAGTATTGTTATTATAGAAATATTCAGATCTCATGATTCAAGACGTAGACTTTGTTAACACTGCATGAATTTCAGTTGTGAAGATACATTTAAGCCATCATCCTTGTATATTTTTTTGTGCTGCGAAATGTTTACTAGGTTGAAGTAAAATATAGAAGTAATTTTCTGCATTTTGCATCTCCTACAGAGTATTCATGTTGTATCCCTTTCATGAAATCTATTTTCTAAAGGGATCTGGTTAAATATAAATAAATCAAGCTTTTTTATCTTTTTATCTTATCTTTCTTATCTTTTTATTTTCTTATTTAATAAAGAAATTAAGCTTCAAGAAATTAATATATTTAATTAATTAATATTATTAACTGTAATATTAATATTGTTTAATATTATTAACTGTAATATTATTAATTTAATATTATTAACTGTAAAATTCAGTTATTCTGAAACCGCTCATGAAAAACGTTTAACATTTAATAACTGGGTTGGCTTCCTAGCAATATGCCACATTAGGTATTTGCTGTATTTCAAGATCCATATGTAATATTTGTAAACTTATTATTTAATTACATTAATGTAATTAATATATGCAATATAATTGAAACAAAATCTAAACCATTTCAATTTTAAAGGTTGCCCAAAAGAGGTTCTTAAAGTTTTTACGCATTCGTTGATCTCGTAATCTACCAGTCTGCTGCTACACTCACTCCTACTAACCCATTTTTTTTTTGTCTTTTTAGCTTTATTATTAAGCATAATTTTACCCGCATTTAGGCCATGGTCAATTCAATAACAAAATTACAAAAAATTTAAAAGCAGTATAATAGTATACGTTTAGAATTCCCGATGCAAAGTTAAGCGTTGGCATACATTTTTCAGTTTTATTTATTTTTTTTTTCCTTTCTTTCGCAGTTCATGATATCTCTGTTCAGTTTAGTAAGATGGTTTTACAAAACTTTCTTTGGCTTTCATTACTAATGATTTGTGTGTTTACTTTATTTATTAAATATTATGTTCTTGGCACGTACGCCCCACAAGATTCGATTCAACAGCAAAATAACAAAATATTTAAAAACAGCCTATCTTTACAATTTCTGACAGATAGTCTCGCGCGTTGGAGATAAAAACTTCTTTTTCCGATACAGGGTTGTCACTGCTCGCTATAAAATTATCGAGGTTGTTATTGAAAAATTAGTTTAAGTTTTACAAAATATGAAATAAATAATAAAACAAATTCAAAATTCGGACATCCAAATGTCCATGTTTGATAGACAACCGCGTTAGCCAAAATTTGAAGGCTCTAGGTACCGTTGGTTTTTACCAATGCGAAAAACATCCATACATTCATGCAAATTCTTCGTTGTTTAATTCCTTTAAATATATAATACAGGGCAATAAAAAGTGAAAAAGTGTTACACCGTTTACAGTGATTCAAAGCAAAATGCCGCTTAGCTTGGGACTTAGCTTGGGACTAACATCTCTTTAGAGCTAACAATTTAGACTGTGCCAGAATCACAAAAAGTCTCGATGCTTTTGGAAAATGCAATGTGCAAGAAGATACAATACTTAGGAAATATGACTGAAATTTTTAAGAAGAAATCATTAGACAAGTAAAGAATATTAATCATGTTATTGCTGCTAAAAATCATTTACAGAATGAAGAAAAAAGGTTTACAATTTCAGAAACTCTGTTTCTCAAACTAGTTCTATCCTGGTATGTCATGGGTAGCAGAAATATTAAATAATATGACACATAAAACAAGCACACTAGCATATAGTGTATATAGAGTATCAGTATTCAACACTGTGAAGAAAATACTTGTGTAGCATTTTATTGCTTAACACGTATATTGAATGAACTTCTGAAACACCCTATAGCAAAAGAAAACATTCCTCAGATTATTCTACGGATATTGCTTACAGGCTCACTGCATTTCCTCAAAACGTCTCAGATTATCCACCGGAACTCCACGAACACACTCTTGAGAGTACTTAATATGGCAGAATCTCATTCTCATAAGTCCCTCCCCCTGGAAAATCGACAGGAACTTTATAAGAATTTAAATAGTGTTCAGCTTTCAAATTCATGAAATGTTCAATAAAATAATATACAGAGGAAGAAAATAAGCAAGAACGAATATTAAATAGTATAATACAAATATGTAAAACCCAGTTACAAAATGTTTACGTTTTTTTGGGTTTATTTGATTACGGCAAAGCCACGAAGGCTATCTGCTAAAGAAAGGGATGCTTTCGTGGCAGACCTTCTAAGAGAAACTGGCTCGTGTGCACGTTACACATGGGAAAATCAACGAAAACACCCAAGCATCTAGCCTGTTTTTGCGGTATTCGAACCCCGGACCGAACTACCAGTGTTTAGCGATGTTATCGCTCGGCCGCCTGGTGGGTTAAATTGTTTAAGAGGTACTTAGTTATCTTATATTGCAGTTTCTCAAAAAAATATGAAACTGCCAAGTTAAATAAAATTATGTTTTAGAATTATATATTAAATATTAAGAAATATGAAACAGAGTAGAGAATATCAAAATAATAAACTTTGAAAAAAACGTTCTGAGGAATTTTCGAAGAATTAACTATAATTGAATTAAATTATGAGATCAATTATTATTGGTGTTGTTGCTAATGCTATAGTCAGCCCATGCCCATGAAACCTCTTGTTGCAAAGAGCGCAAGCTTAAGCATGTCATTGGCAACAGTTTTGAACAACTTATCAGGTTCAGTGTTCCGTCTTACTTTCTTTGGGAACATGCACAGACCTGACTCGGAACAGGGAGCTTACTAAAGCTAAGTTCAATAAATGTGGGAAGTAGACAAGATACACAGGAAGGGTATACGAAACCCTTTATTTTTCACTCTTTACAATAATTCCCGTACTTCGGAATACAGAAACCAACTACTTGTGGTCTGAACGTAAGAATATAAAAATATTTAACTAAACTCTAACTTAACTTTGGAATAATAAACAAGGGCCTACGTGGAAGATTGGCCGTATATTAACAGGAAGCCGTATGTAGTCCAGAGAACTGTTAACACTACAATACGTTTTAAAATTATCACGAGGATTAAACCTCTGGCCTGGAAGGCAACCAGCCACCGAGAAAACTGCTAAGGTAAGCGGCCTGCTTCGACTAACTCCTTCCTCTCTCTCGCTTGGCAAAAAGCCACTACTTAAGTACTTGGCGTTCGCCAGACAAATTTGCATAAATAATTTAAAGCTTTTAATTCTGGCCGGGAGTAGAAAATAAGAAGTGATAGTAAAGATTTAAAATAAAAATAAGCGTTAGTAAAACTTAAGATCCCTACAACCTTACAGGTGACAGCTCAATTTGGCTCATTTCTGACCCCCACTTTTGATGCAGAACAACTCGAGGGGGAGGTCCGAGGGTCGCCCGCACCTCTTCTCCTACTACCAACGTTTCGAGAGGACTTTCGGCTCACCGCATATTTAGATGCTCCCACGCCGCACGGACACTATAAATTTACAAACATCCAGGCCTTCTTCGGAATTCGGACCCGGTCCCTTCGGCACTGCCGTCAAGGACGCTAACCAAAATACCGGTTGGGCGGCTCATATAATTTTCCTAAGGCGACGGAGGCTACAAATTATTATAATCTTGGTAAGAAAGAGTATGAAGCAGAACGATTAAAATATGCATTATTAATTGTCAGAAAATTTATTTTTCACAACTCAACGTTTTGGAGCTACATATGAATCTTGAGAATGCAGTTAAATAATTTGTGCATATTTTAAATCTGCAAGTATATGAAATATTACTTGGAAACAACTCTTAAATGTACATAAGTATTTTAATAATTTAGTACTTTACTGACTGGAGAACCCTGAATAAAACATTTAATGCAATTAAACATTTATTATATTTAGAGAATTAATCATTTATAGCATAAATTATGAGCTAATGAAGAACCCATATTTTCAAGGTGCATTTGCATTGAAAACATACAGCAGGAGCGTTTGCATTGGCATTTAAAAGAAAGTTTCCGTAATTACAGCTGCATGGCGTCGCTTGCAATCCTACTGAAGTCTAAAATTTAATTTTAGTTTAATCTACCACACCAATTCAATTAGATTCTACGATTTGTATCTCAACCTTCGAAATTATTCAGATTGATAAATGCCTTGGGTATTTTTAACTCGCTATTTATTTCAAATAATTAGGTTATAGCGTCTGGCAACTGTCTAAGAACTTTGTTTGTCCCTCGGGAAATTGATTTGAGGAACAGTTTAACTAAATTAATATGTTTATCTTCTCATTCACAAAACTGGCTTGAAGGTTATGAAAAATTCCTTTAATAGACATATTTTGTGAATAATTATGAATGCAGAGAATAAGATTCCTGAGTATTATTGATGGCATATAAGACGCACTTTGTTTCCTAAATTTGGTCTCAAAAAGTTACCTGCGTCTTATACGTGAAGTACACAAGTGAACTTTCAATACTGAATGCTATTTTTAGCCCGGATAAGGGTATAGAGACACATAACTTTTTCTACATCTGCCATAATCATTTTGCGCATGCGTGAAATATCTGTCGCCAAAAAGCGCCAAAGCTCGAAGCTGATGTCGAGGTTCGAACAGGTTCGACGGTCAGATTATGTCTATGGAGCCTTTCCTTCTTTACATAGATATGTTCAAAATAGCTTGTCGTTTGTTAATTTTCCTTCATAAAAATATGTTTGGTAATTGCATTCAATGATTGTTTATTTGGCTTTTACGAAACGTGAGAACTAAAGGAAACCACATTTTAACTCATTTGCATCGAGAGAGGGCAAAATTTCAATTCCCCAAACATCGAAAACGCCCGTATCTAAGAATTTCTCCTGGAATGCTTTTCCTTCCCCCATGACAAGTTGAATACTACAGCGCTAACAATAGCCTTACTTAGTAAAGCGAGAACTTCCTTTTTCGACGCTTTGACACTGCGTGAAGTTCCCCTTTGGGTCGGGATTGCAACTTCGGGCATCAAAAGCTAAACACTGACAGTAAACAAAGGAAAGGAAACAAGGAAGCTAGTTTTAGTAGCTTCAAAAGAATGATTGACATGTGATTTAACAACACCTGAAAGCAATGAGTAATGCAGTAATGTGATGGGGGAAAGCACTGGGTAGGAAATTATTCAGGCGTTTCGGGCGTCCAGCCGATGTCTGAATGCTCGGGCGTTTGGGGCGACTTCGATGCGAAAGAGTTAAGTTATTGTGGTACCGAGAACAGCATTTGAAAGTCAAATATGTAGCGGTCACACATCCCCAGACAGACTTGATATTTTCTGTACTGTCCTTCCCGAAAATTCAGTGGCTCTAATTCTGTGAATGTACACCAGGTGCCTAGGTTGTCTAAGTACAGGTCCTAAGGAGCACGCCAGAGATTGCCCTTCAGTCGACCCTGTTAATGATATTAATTTCTATTTGTACCTTTCATCAGTTATACACATTCCCTTCTTAGCTCTCTCCATGTATAAATATTTAAATGCCGAGTTTAAGTGCAGGTTTTAAGGAGCACGCCAGAGATTGCCCTTCAGTCGACCCTGTTAATGATATTAATTTCTATTTGTATCCTTTCATCAGTTATACCCATTCCCTTCTTAGCTCTCTCCATGTATAAATATTTAAATGCCGAGTTTAAGTGCAGGTTTTAAGGAGCACGCCACAGATTGCCCTTCAGTCGACCCTGTTAACGATATTAATTTCTATTTGTATCCTTTCATCAGTTATACCCATTCCGTGGTTAGCTCTCTCCATGTATAAATATTTAAATGCCGAGTTTAAGTGCAGGTCTTAAAGAGCACGCCAGAGATTGCCCTTCAGTAGACCCTGTTAATGATATTAATTTCTATTTGTATCCTTTCATCAGTTATGCCCATTCCCTGCATAGCTCTCTCCATGTGTGAATATTTAAATGCCGAGTTTCAGCTGCATTGCTTTAAAGATTATATTTTAAAAGTTAGGAATTTAAAGCGTATTGTCAGTACTTTTGCACTGCAACTCAAAATGGCTGAAGAAATATTAAATATATAATTTTCATTAATTAAATTTCGCGTTGCCGTGTTCAAAATTTTGTATTAACATAAACATTTCAAATAGCCTAGTACTGCATGTCTACATTATTTACCTTTGACAATTCGTAACTTATTCTTTAATGCATGGGAATATTTTTATCTACGAGAATCGTGAAGGTAAAAAGAGCTTTTGTAGTCTGCTCTCAAACGTATTTCACTTTGAGATCTTTTTTTATTCGACTAAAGTAAATTTCTGCTTTTAGATTCACGTCTGGCAAATTGGGAAACCGTTTCAAAGCTCACTGAATTCACTATCATTTCTTATACTGCACTCCAAAATATTTCTCATAAGTTCAAGTCTTATATGCAGAGTTAGGAGGTTAGTTCTTTCGCACTGTGCAAAGAAATATCTTTTGCATTACTTTTGCAAAATAAATCCTATTCCCTTTTCCAGTTGCTGCGAAATATATATTTCCATTTTAGGCGTGTTTCGTATGCAAAAGAAGAAAATAATTTTATAGGCCATCTATCTTCTTTTTATTTTATATAAAAACTTTAAGAACCAATAATGCTATGAGTTGTCTCCATTTGCTTAACTCATATTCCAAATTAATGCTAAACAAACTGTGTAGATATGAGATAGTTTAGAGAAAGAGTGTTTAATTACTCTAGAGTTTCTTCTATCATATGCTCTAGAGTACTCTATAATACAATAATTATAGTAAAATATAATTTCTAATACAATAAATGTACTAAAACCTAATAATCTAGAGTAAAACATAATTTATACGCTCTAGAGTAAGTAAATTACATTTTCTTAAAACTATTTTAATTGACTAAATGATTACATTAAAATATAAATCCATCCCTAATCCGTAATGATAAAAACACACACAAAATACAAAAATATACACAATTTTAGCTGACATATTATTTACATAGATATAATTTTATTCTTCTTTAATAAGAACTAATATTTCAAATATAATCAGACTACACATTACTGTCATTTACTGACAATCGTTTATTAAATTTTTGCTCGTTTCTGCAACTTCAATGGCAAAAAAACACATTCGATGCTATACAGATCGATGCTATATAGATCGATGCAATATAGCTTCGATGCTATAGTCGATGCTCAGCTTGAAAGAAAATTTACAAGCATAAAAATGCTTGTGAATTTCATTTCAAGTTGAGAGCATATCTGACTTATGAGGTTCCAACCTAGAATTTAGAACTAAACGCGTGGAACCTTGAGAACTGGTTAGCGAATAGTCACTTTAGGTCAGGAGACAGACACGTAAACTTGAAAAAGATTAATTACCTTTTATTGCTCAAAATAAATTTCACAGATGGCCCTTTCTCAAGACGTACATAAAAATATCCACTTGGGCTTGAACCCAAGAATACTAAGAAGTAAAACTTGACTAATGCTTAGCTAAAAATATATAGCCGAAGCTATCAAAAGTCTACAGGAGTTAACGCTAACTAAATGGTGAACGCTAACTAAATGGTGAAGCTATCAAGCGTAGTAATAGCTTAGAGAGAGTATAGCCAAAAAGCAAACGCGCGCTAGTCAGAATCTCTGGCTCTCTAACGAAATCAGTGGAACTTCGACTTGATGTACTACTCTTCCTTCATTTACATTTAACCGCGGTTCTGAAAACACATCCTGGTAGGAAATTGTAAGCTGAAATTCGGAAAGACAGAAAAGTGGCTTTAACTAAAAATAACTGTTAACAACTTAGGGTAAACCTTATAGACTGAATCAATAAAATGCATTTATAGTCAAAATTGCTTTCGAATTATAAATTTAATTATGTAAATTCATTTATTCAACCTATTGCAGAATTTACTCGGAGTTCAACTCTGCTGATTCTCCAGCAGCTCTTTTAGCATGGTGATAAGGGAGGTAGCTAAAATAGCATAGGCTCCATACTGGAATCCCAGAGAAGGCACGGATGGTTGTAGTGGGTTTACAGAATGGTGGCTCTTAAAATATATCGTCCTTTCGAGATTGATGAAAATGAAAGAGGGGTGGAAAAAAATCCTATCCATCCCCCAGAGATTCACTTTCAAAGTAAGAATAGAACTGGACAAATTCCTTAACTGCAAGGTAAAAGGCTTTCACGGCCTAAACCAGTGAACGACAGAAGTATCCCTCTTTTGTTGGCTGTGATTAAATTTATGCCATGTTTAAATTAATGGGCTTGATATGATGTTATTATAAGTTAAGTGAGATAAATCTCAAAGACAACAAATGTTCTCAAATTCCTAATTTAATGTACTAATCAACGAAAAGAATTTAATTTAAAACTATTTTTCTTGTTATAGAGAAATCAGTAAATGGGGAATAGATTGAAATAACTTTAAACTTCATAATTCTTATTTTTTCAAATTTTTAAATATTTTAAAAATTTATTGGAGCTTTGATGCTAAACATTTTCAGCTAAACATAACCTTGAATATTCTGATTGCAATTAAATATTTTTTCTTGACTCTTCGAGTTGTAAAATGAAATTTTCTGACTGCAGTTTTTTATATTAGCTAGAAAACAAAAAACAGATTGCAATTTTTTTTTCATTCCTGTCATTGTTCAGTTCTTTATTATTATATAAGGTATTTCTCGCCCCCCTTCGTAGCGTGCTTTCGTGATGTAGTGTTCCAGCACGCTGAACGTGTATTCGAGAAGTCCGTGGTACGAGTTCCGGAGAGAGCATTGCTCATTTTTCACGTTTTCTGCTTCCAAAATATCCTAATGTCTCTCCACACATAGTTTCAAGGAAAAAACTACAGAACAAAAACTGTGAGTTAAAAGTAACGCATCTGTTCCTTTTCGTATAAATTTATGGGTCTCTAACTATGTTAACGTTTAGTGTTAAGCCTTTCAAATTTCTTTTATTTCTAAGAAGAAAGCATACAGGCAGTCATTCAAAACGATTTGTACAGTTTTCAATATTTAACGCAGATTTAAACCAAAAGAAAATACCACACATGAAATTATGAGTAAATCTGTGCATTTATGAATGTCTATCACCAGGTTTTTAGCACCCATGATAATGATATGACACATAACCGCACAATAGGCCAAATAACCGAAGCTGGGAGAAGAAGAGGCTTCTTTTCAAGCTACACAGATACAGCAAAAATTGTAACTTATATGAAAAAAATGTCCAGTAAGTTTTTTAAAGTTTGAAAAATCTAGGACTGTGTTCAGACTCGCCATTACTATTTAATCCCCATAATGAATAGATAATTTTCAGAACCCCGTTCAGTTTGTTTCTATGCATACGAAATTGTTCAGAAACTTTAGCTCTGCATGAAATGCGCACATACCTGCTCGTTTCTTAGCCAATCTTAGGTAGATTTCTTGCTTAAAAGTGATTTTATGAAAATTTGTAAAAATTTGAGTTGGATTTTTTTTTTCCCTGGAGCATTACCTGTTTACGAACTTATAAACTTATAAAACACAAAAATATGCGTTCTGAGCTGCGAATGCAACAATTTTATCCATTGAATAACAGGAAATGCAATGATCGTTTACGTCATCGCATGAAACGTTACGCGGAAAACTACATATTTGCATACACTTTCAAGTGTCACTGAATATTTTTTACTATGTTTTTCATACATCAACAAAACTGGTTTTTGTAATAATTGTGTAAAAGATTTATTTAGTATCGCTCACAGTTTTTTTTTTTTTTTTTTTTTTTTTTTTTCTAAAGCAACTTTCCTTTCAGTCTCGTTTTCACCCACGCTTTCCTGCCAGAATGCTAATAAGCTAGCGCTCGTGTATTCAAATGAGATAAAAAGAAGTGCTATCTGAGGGAAGGTTTTTGGAAGTTTGATTTTAGAACGTGTTATTCCTGCTTGAAGAGCACGTTGCTGTTCTGAATATTAACATTGAGTACTTCTAGCTTGCTTTCTGCCAACTTCTACGAATCATAGCCTTCCTGAGAGTAAATTTTTCCGTGAGCCGTTAGGCTGAAATTTATATATTTAAATTCAGCGTTACGTATTTGAGTTGAGCCAGAATTGTAAGTTTTTGTCTAAGCCCAAATTAGGCCATATTTGCCTACTGTATTAGTTGAATAAAGGGTTCTTTACACCATTCTTCGGACTTTCTGTTTTCATTACGACTTGGGGGATAATTCCTCATACTATCTTTTAGAGCTCATTAGCTCATCCTGTCAAAGAGAACCCGACAATATAATATCAGTTAGTGACAATAACGCGATTTACAGCAAATTCCCCAGAATTTATTTGGCAGTTGCGGATACATATAAGAAGGCAAATTAAACGTAACATTATTTTTGAATGATTTGTGTAATAGCAGGCATTTGTCTGCCTTTGATAGTATCCAAAACAATGTTTTAAAAACTCTAATAAAATAATAATTAGATTAAGAAGTACTTTTTCATTAACAATGCTATTTTATTCGATATCTAGGCTTCTTTGAAAACCATTTATTGAAACCATTTTTAAAGTTCTTTAACACATTTCTTGAATGCAACGAAAACTAAATCCTTACGACAGGCGTATACTTATTTGAAAAGAAAAATAACCGAGTTGCATTAAATCGTTTGTCGACCCAACGACGATTGTATAGCAACTGTGGTATCGACTTTAAATTGCAGATATCATTCATTCCACAGACATTCATAATGTATAACGTGCAACTTCTGGGTGGAAACCTTTTCGAAATGGATATTCTTCGTCGCTCCACGGTTAAAGTCGCCCAGACCGGAAGATGGAAAATATATTTCGGACTTAGAAAGGGATTCGAATACAAAATAGCGCATTTCTCATTCATAGCGGGCATTCTCTCTCAATAGGATTGTTTGTCAAGGCGTTTTATTTTTCTTCTTGGACCAAAGTGACAAAAGAAACGAAAGAAAACGCAGCTGTAAAATAACAGAAAAAATTCTTCGGGGCTTGAACGGTTCATTTGCAAGTCGATGCAACAGTAAGTTTCCATATAAGATCTACGTGAGATGTATTTCCCTTGCTTTAAGCTAAAAGTTCACCCCCTTCACAACTATTTTTCTTGTTAACTTTCATCAGCACATCTGTGGTAAATACCAGTTAAAAATTTCAGGCAGGATTACCAGCTTTAGAACTAAGCTGCAATATATATTAATAGAACAGCAAATAACTGCGCAGATTTTTAACATGTATATTTATTTCCCATATTAAAAGAACATATATTTATTTAGATACGTTAAGACCTAATTCCTAACAATATTTTTTCCTTTCATTTCCCAAACATGTTTGTTTTAAAAAATCATTAGTAATAAACATAAATTTCAGCCTCTTTTAACGTTTTGTTTTAAATTTTTAGCTTACTAGATCAAAGTTTTCTGTAGTTTTAAAACGCACTATTATAGCTGTAGTAAGTCATTTTTCTCAAATATAAAACATTTGACACAGTAATGGCAAAATTAATATTTCAAAGTAATCACTTTTTTTTCTTTTCGATATATGATTACTATACTTTGATTTTAAAAGGATTGGAAATTATTTAAAATTACTCTGTTATTCTTTATATAACTGTTAATATTGACGTCTGCTTGCTGGTCAAAACCACTGATAATGTGAATAGTATACTGTGACCATGATCCTATATAAATTTGTAAAATCATATTTATTTATTGCATTTAATATTCAGTTGTTGTATTTTCCTTAGTTTCAAGTGTGACTATGTATCCAGGTATATTGCCTCGGACGTGCACTCATTGGGAAAGTGGCAATATTACGTATTTTATATAGTACAAGTAAATACTTTTGGTAAAATTATATGTAAGATATAGTGTTTTTAAAAATAACATGAGAAGACTAAGAAATAAATCGTTACCGGAAATATAGGGGGTACAGGGATACGTCCTTTTAACACTGAGGAAAAGAGATATCTCGGCCAACAGCGCCAAGCTGGCGATTGTTTTTGCGACTAATTTTTTGTCACATTTGTATCCGGAAAACACTAATTGGTGATAGTAACTCTAACTAATCTCTAACTGTGGTAACCGTATTAGTATCCGAAAGAAAACCAAAGAAAGCGTCAGTTTTCAGCTTAGCCTAGAGTAGTGAGAGATTACAGTGCCTAATTTTTATGAGCTTAGTGCACTTGTTATTAACGTTTTTAGTTAGTTTGAAGTCGTAACTACTGATTGTGCTCTGTCATACAAAGAAAACGCTGTAGGAGTACATTTGTGTGAAACTTTCCAGAATAGTGAAGTGGTTTTCATATAAATTTCATCAAGCTTTCAATGGTTCTATATGCATTCAGAATTTGGAAAAAATGTGGATCACAACTAAATAGTTTCTTTAATAATGCATATATAGCAAGAATATGTACTATTAATGTAGCGTGTTAGATATCTTAAGACATCGAAACGTTAACTTTACTTACGGGTTGCAAAGCAAAAGCAATTAATTTAGCTGTGAATACAGCTCGAACTATTATATTGGCAAAGAAGTGGTTATATGTATAAATATACGAGACCAATTCGGAAACTAACCTCTAACCTCCGTTTGTGACGTGACACTAGTAGTAGAGGGCACAGTGCAACCATTGTTATATCAAGTAACATGTGATTCAGTAAGCTTCTTGTTATCCTAGTGAGAGTTTCATATTGCAGCGCATGTGCTGGTTATAACATCGGAAAAATGTGCGCTCCTGTTGAAAATCCCACCAAATGAGAAGTAAGAGGAGGAATATGATATCTTTGTCGAAAACAACTGTCAGTGTTGTACATTCATAATGAATTGCTTTTCTTATATGGACCAACATTATGAGGTGAAGATGTAATGCGTCAGTGGTGTGGTATTTTTCAAATAGGAAAGGATAAACTTTTATGATGAATCGAGAAGTGTAGAGACCGCTTGTAGTGAGTTATGATCTTGTTAAACAATCAAAATTCGTCCCATCCGTCGATTAACAACTCGGAACTTTCACAACATAGTTTCCCCTACGAGGCAGTTATCGGGAAAAATTAGGATACCGGAAGTTCTGTGCTCGATGGGGTTACCAAAACGTCTTATGGAAATCGCAAAAAACAATCGAATTGTCACGGCCTTAGACTTTTTCTCCAATACCACAAGGAAGGGAGGAAGTTTTGAACAGAATAGTGACTGGCGACAAGATTTGGTGGCGCATATGAATGTTGAGACAAAGCAACAGTCAATGGCATCGGGTCATACTGGTTTCTCCAAATCACATGAGGAAAGCCATTGAGCATTGTCAGCGTGGAAGGTAATAGTCACCGTGTTTTGGGATGCTAATGGAAGCTTCCTTGTCGAATTCATGGAACGGTGTACGGCAATCAATTCTGAAATGCACTATAACACTTTGAGAAAAAGAAAAGAACCATCGAGAACAAACATCTGCTGGCATCTGAGATTCTGTTCCAGCACGATAACACTCGTTCTTACAGTGCTGAGCAAACACAAGATCCTTTATGCCAATTCAAATGGGACTTATTTCAACGTGCCTTTTACTGCCCGGACATGGCTACTCTTGACTTTGATCTGTTCCCTGCATGAAGAAGTGGTTTGGGACACAGCACTTCGCTGATACGAGTACTTCTTAAACCGCTGTGACAAGTTGTTTGGCGGCTGAATTTTATGCATAAGAGATAGGTAAGTTGGTAAAACGCTATGACAATTGCTTGAATATATATGGTGACTATGTTGGGAAAATAGATGATAGCTGTACCTTTCAGACGCAAATAAAAATTTGTTGAGTTTCTGCGGGATTTTTATTTACAGTGAAATAGATATTATTTCCCGAATTGCCCTTGTACATGCGAGGTATATATATATTGACATCTTTACTGAAGGTATTATCGAAGTTATTCTTAGCACTGTAAAATAATTTTCAGATTTAAATGCAAATATATAGGATAAATAGGGACAGCAGCTCTTTAAAATTTCCGTTGGAAAAAGTTCAGGAAAAAATTTCATTTTCAAAACCGATATATCAAACTCCAATAGAGCAAAGGCCCAAGATACTTTGCTAAATAATAGCTATTCTTGCTACAGAATTAAATTGTGGTTCACGCTGCATAATTTAGAGATGTACAAACATGAAAGCTCAAATTTATTAAATTTAAGATGTTGAGTATAGATGGGTTTATTTACACTAAACGTTGTCCTACCATATTACAAATTTATGTGCACTGGAAACGTTCCTTCAGATGCAATGCTTTAAACTTTACATCGAAATTTGAATGAGAGATTCTTTAACAAAATGATAACCTTTAGCGACACAATAACAGTAGTGGGGGAAGAAGTCCTCTCCCGCCAAGAATAAAAAGATCAACACAAAAAATTGTCCATTGTTGTTGACTTCCACATCGTACTTTTTCTTTAAGTTCAAAACTGAAAATTTAATCTCTAGGTAAGAATCAAAGTAATCTTTAGCGAGATTTAGAATGACTGAACGTACGGTGACTTTTCTGAATAAATTGTAACAAGTAAATGTGTAGCGTATACGATGTAAAATGAAGAAACCATCTTTCTATATTGTATAATGCAGGCAAACATAAGAGGCAAATATATTGGGCAAATTTTACTTTGAATTCCTTGGGATTCTTCTTGCCCATAAAAATATGTAGTTGACTGAAGTTAACTGAATAATTTGCCTATTGTTTGCAAACGTTATCAAGGCATTTTTTTATAATAAGCCAAATTTCAAAAACCGTATAGTCAATTACCTTCATTTCAAGTAACAACAAACTGTTTAAATAACTATATGAATGCGCTTACAGCATTTAAATAGCATCTTAACTGTTTAATCTATAACCATTGAAGAATTTAAGATCTTTTTGAATGCAGAAAGATACTTTATGAATATCTGGCTTGAATTCTTCTCATTTCCAACACTTCATAGAATACACTGCTAATAGATTCGATAATGATTCTGCGATGTGTTGGCTGTTGGTAGATTCAGTTGTTGTCCTCAAAGCATAAGCTACATTAGAACATTATCAGGTACTTATTTAAAAGTTTTGACTTTTTAATATGCATACCTACACATGTTTCTAAATAATAATAATAATTTTAAACGCGTGCTTCTAACTTGGTCAAAATGTTTCACGTTTCTAGAAAAAAATTCACATATGCTTGTTATGTTATGCAACACACAAGAAATAATATTACAGTAAATGAAATAACAGTAACGAAACTTTAATGGGTTTTTAAAATTTATTATCGTCCTAATATTTTTTGTTTCTAAATTTATAATTTATTTATAGATGTCTAACAACTTTTCTTAAGTCATTAAAGAAAGGGTCCTCATGAAGGCGGCTGTTTTAAACGTTGATCAGCGGTCAGTCCATAGATGATAACATAGACAAATTTAATTGACATTGACTATTATATTTTGCTAAATATTTTGATTATTACATTGCATTTTATTAAATATTTAGCACTGCATTTGAAATATATATACCTAAATTGCATTTTATGCTTCTCTAAGGATTACAAAATGTGTGTTTCTCTTGCAGTCGAACACAAGACGTAATAAGTCCGATTAAATTGAAGTATGGGCAGCCTTATAAACGTGACACTTGTTTTCAACATCCGGATTGCTGTAAAATCACATTGATACGAAACGCGAGTAATTACATGGGCAATAAATCGTTGAAGCAATAACAGATAGCTGAAAGAATCTGGACTCACTGTCAGATAAGAAAGAAAATGTTTCTAGGGAACTAGAAAGCAGGAAATAAAGAAATCTTAAAGTTACTTTGTAACGGCTTTGTTTCTGAAGTGATTAGGGGTAAGAAATAAATTATTTTTCTGACGTTTGTGACAAATTGAGCTGAGCTAGAGAAGTGAAAAAAAACAATATGAGAAGAATTTCTTTGATCGACTGATTTCTTACTTAAAACTTCGATGGCATCAAAGATATAAAGTTAACGCCAGGCAAACGTAATCCTGTTCTAAAGCTATAAATGCGATAGGGGACTAACATGAATTGATAAAGATATAATTCCATTTTAGAACTAAAGGCAGAACTAATTACGGAAACAGAATTGACGCTCGTTGTGAAAACATGTCTTGCCCTAAATGAGCAGTCACTAAAATGCTAAAGATTTAATATGTTCTCATAGGCCGCCCAACCGGTAGAGTTGTTAGTGTCGAAGATTACCGTGACGAATTGTTATGTCGCGAATTTTAATTACATTAATGTTTGTTTTAAGTTATCATTATTCTAGTATTTTTATTTGTATTATGTATATTTTAATCTGGTAAAAAGAGTATTCTTAAATTGTTAAGGAGACTCATACACCTTAAAACCCATAAGATGTTCGAATAGGTGACTGTCGCAGGAATTGGGATAACTTATTTATTTTAAAAGCAATTATTACCAACCTTTTACAGCTGACTACATAATATAGCTGCTTTCTGAAATAGTCATTAGAAAGTTTGTGTTGCCACAAATATTTTTATAATTTAATCCGCTTTGTGACAGCATTTTTCGTCATTTTCCAACTTGCGCGCACAGTTTAAAATATTCTGTTTCATAATTTAATTCCATATTTAATATATAGCTTTTATAACATTTGAAAACTACTGTGAATCTAAAATTCTAAACATTTCATGTTAAATTTTTATTTTATTTGGAGTTGAGTTTATAAAATGTATTTTATTAAAAAATTTTGTAATATTTCCGTCCATAAAATTTTTGAATACTAAAATATTCATCAGATTGTTGGTTCAGTTCGAAAATAGTGCCCATATAAAAAATTCCAATCAATTTCAAGTATGTGCCATTAGCCATTTTTAAAAGTATCATGCGCGCAAGATGGAAACATGGAGAAATATTTTGTCACAAAGAGGATTAAATTACAAAAATATTTGTGGCAACACAAACTTTCTGGTTACTAGTTTCCAAAGCAGCTATATTATGTAGTCAGCTGTAAAAAGTTGGAAGTAATTGCTTTTAAAATAAATAAAATATCTCAATTCCTGCAACAGTCACATATTCGAAGATCATGAGGGGGTTTAAGGTCTATGAGTCCCCTTAAAACCTTAGTTAGCTGATAGTTCTTGAAACTATAGAGTAAAAAAAGACAGGAAACGGTTGCAAGGAGACACCTGGTTTATGGCTTTTAGTAATAGTAGAAGCAGTTACGGTGTTGTCGTTTTCTTCGTTGGGGGCCTTACTAATGGCGCTGAAACGAAAATCGGAAATCGGCTTTCTCATTTCTCACTTGCTTTCGCCTTTGTTATATTTGCAATGCTTCTTTCTGTAAGCTTAGGTAATTGGATTCTCTTATCGCTTAGTTTCCGCTTGTTAGCTGAGGGGTCCACCTTACTTTTCCACGTCCCGAGTCCAGATGATCAGGACTGCATTGTCAGGGTTGCTTTGTTTTGATTCGTGGTGGGGGTTGAAATTTTATGAGTTAAAAATAAAGTAAAATTCTAGGATTAGTGAGATTTAATTTTGTGATATTTTTGTAAGCCTATGAAATTTACGGGAGCGGAGAAACGAGTTAACCTCGGAGACCGCACATTGTGAGAAGTTAGTCTTTAGTCTTGAGTCTTGATTCTGAATTTTAAGTAAAAAGGGAAAGGAGAAAAAGAATGTGGGGGCTTGAGCCCTTGCGGGTCTTTCTGTTGTAAGCGACGTGAATCAGCGGGCTGCGGATATGGATCCTCGGAATTGAGCACATGAGAATTTGCATTGAAAAAAATGGCGCTAGAGCTCATCACAAAAATTTATAGCATTGTCGTTTCTCCATCACAATTTTTCCGAGAATTGTAAATAGATATTCTCGAGGTGATGCAGATACCAGTGATTTTTTTTTTTTTTTTTTTTTTTTTTATGCTGCCCAGCGCCTTTCCGGTTTGGGTCCTTTCAAGGCGTTTTTTCCTGGTTTATTGAAGTGTTCCTGATGAAGAGTGTTCCTGATTTAAAAGAAGCTTCCTGATACCAGTATTTTCCTTGGGTCTTGGTCTTATTGAAGCGTTCCTGATAAAGAATGTTCCTGAAGAAGCTGCCTGATACCAGTATTTTTCCTGGGGTCTTGATTTGATTAAACCGTTCCTGATAGCAGTGTGTATCATTGACGTACATCCGGCAAGCAGCACGATTTGGGTTTTGTGGATTACTTCGAAAATCAACGAAATAAGCTGGACTATCTGTTGAACTATTAAAACATCGTATTAATCCGTCATTCTTAAGTCATTGGAGTAGGATGCATGAACTTACCCTGTGAGTGACGATTTTTTTTTATATCTTATCTTTTCTATTTACAAATGTACCTGAATTAAATAATCTTAAACTATGTTAATATACAGGAAACTAAATAGTAATCATTTGTAATATATTGTAAACTGAGAGGTGGTTAGAGAAGTTTGAGTTAGTTACCTGTTTTTTAGTGTCTGGAAATGAAGGCTTAAAGATTTATTTACCAGCTTAATTAGTGAGCTATGGAATGTCAAAAATAGTAACTTACAAATTAATCTGAATATGTTAATTTTGTAATGAGAATGAGTGTTATTTTTCATCTTAAGGTTTCTTAATTATTGTAAGCTGTAATTGTGTGTGACAGTATGTGTTATTTTGCATAGTTAAATATGTGGTAGGATTAGTTGCATAGTTAAATATGTGGTAGGATTAGTTGCATAGTTAAATATGTGGTAGGATAAGTTATCCATTAGTAATATTCTAGAAATCAACAAATGTGTTTGTTTAGCATTTAATTGCATTTGTTTATTTATTTTGTGTATATTTTTCGTGGTCTGTCATGTCCCTTCATATGTTTGAAATGCGAGGCTTTTTAAGAAACATGGAGCTTTATTTAATTTGGAGTTATTGTTATTGATTTTCCTTTTTACTTGGTTTCCTCACAACGCTTTATTCTACTACCAGTATACGATTGTGCTTATGGTATATAATGAATATTTCTTTTGATATTTTTTTCTTGTCCGGCACCAAGGAAGTTGAGTTAAAGTATAAAGTTTTAAAACCCATAATTTACAGAAATTCAACAGAATCGCGGAGAAGACATAAATCCTTGTAACTGTTTAGTGCCCGCGAGGCACTAAGACATTCTAAATATGAGGCGAGCCGAACGTCATCTCAGGAGGTTGGTGGTATGGGAAGAAGGGTGGGAGACCCTCGGAACTGCCCCCCCGGGGTGCTCTCCGTCAAAATTACGGGCGGAACTGAACTAAATCGTACTGCGACCTACCTGTAAGGTGCTCAGGGCTATTGCCAACGATTGGCGTAAACTTGCGCTACTTGCCACGAGGAAGTTCGTGGTATTGGGCTGACAAGTGAGACAAGACAAGTGAGCATTAGGAACAACAACAACATATGTTCTCATAGTTGTGGCTCAAGATGGCTGTGGCTGAAGTTTAGACTGTTTTTATGATAAATAAAATTGTTATAATGCACTGTAATAATAGCATGCGTTATTTGCATACTTGTTGAAAAAGTAAAACCATGTATTTGAAATTGCTCAAAGATACTGCTTTTTATCCAATGTCATATTTTACCAAGCATTGCTTCTTTTCTTTATACAATTTTCTGTAATTTTTAAAATAGCATGTCTAATGCAAAATTTGATTGAGAATAAAATATTTATCTTAATGACTAATTCGGGTATTTGCTCTCAAGTGTGAATATCTCCCAACCTCTTCTCTCCCTTTTTTATAAAAATAGTTTTCAATGTTAGGCTCTTGGACTTTATAAATAAAAATAGCCTCAGTGAACACGTGATGTAAGAAGATTTTCTTAAAACACAGCAGAATTATCAGGCAGGTTTTTCTTACGATACGCTTTATCGCACCAATGATTTGTTAATAAAAGCCCTTATCTCTAAAGAAGTTTTATGAATTAAAAATGTAATATGTGTACCATAAGCAGAAAATGAGTAAATAAATGTATCAAGACTTGTATTTCTCCTTATCTGCTTGGTGAACATGACGTGTCCTGATTAGACAGTGAGTTTGATTACAAACTATGTTTTATGGAGGGTAGAAGAAAGGACAAGATGAGAAGGGTTTAATAACCCTTTATTTTCCACGATATTACAGGCACTCCCGCACTTCGGGATAGAAAAACCAACCACTTGTGTTCTGAACGTAAAATTTTAAGAACTACCAACTAACTAAATTTAAAAGAAGATTTAACTTTGAATATTTTACACAAATGACTAACACTAAGACTAGCCTTTTAAATTAGTACTCAAACTGCGGAAAACTACAATACGGCTTTAGCTTTCAAGAGGACTAAAACATCTGGCCTTGCAGGCGGACAGCAACTGATTGTAAGCTCGCGTGAAGTATAGTGGCAAGAAGGTTCTGCTCCCATCTAACTCTGCTCTTGGTAAAAAGCCACAACTTAAATACTTAAGCGTTAGCAAGTACAATTTGCATAGACATATTCATGCGTTTATTCTGGCCGGAAGTGTAAAATAAGAGAGGACAGTACAGTTTTAAAATAAAATAAACATTTGTAAAACTTAAGATCCTTACAAATGTAGTAACACGAGTCAAGAAATGCTTCAGGTTACATCTTGCCCGCGTGCAATACTCAGAACCTTTTGGAAAATTTATGAAACTAGTAGAATTCTGCGACTTCATCCTTGTTTTCATGATTTTGATATTGAAATTTTCTCAGAGGAAAAGGTTAAGTATAGCTTCTGGAATGTACTAAGATATGAGCATGATTATTTTCAACGTACTTTACTTTCAAAGTAGCTAATTTGTCATTTGTCTCATTTCGTTTCTCTCACATTATTATCATGTAGACTGTATAAAATTTTCTAGTACTCAGATAGTTTTGCAATATAATGTGCGCCTAACAATTTTTAATTAAATATTTTTACTAAGTAATTTAATTAATGGTGGAGAAACCTCTTTCCGTAATTGTGGCATTTTTAGCGAAATATTTACAACAGACACTTTCTAAAACAGCAGTGCGGAGTAACCTAAATTACAATGTATATTTCATTTTACTACCCTCCTTTTTATTTATTTATGTATATTATATGAATTTATCTGCCGCTATATTACATGAGTTTATCTACTGAAAATAGGACACAAAGTCTTCTTTCTTTAGTAGAAAAATTCCTGATCTTTTTACTTTAGAAAACATGTTTTTAAAAAGGAAATTTCAAGAAAATAACCTAAGTAATATAATAATTCGATGTAGAGATCCGCAAAGAATTCAAACTAAAAAAAATTACCGTCTAAAGTGGTTATTATTCTGAAAAAATTCAATATTTATTCATTTATAAAGTTACCTAAATCTTAATATGTAGGATATTCAGAAAGTAACATACGTTTTAGAATTAAAAAATAATAAATATAAACAATTTTTATTACTTACATTCGAAAGGCATAATATTCAGCTATTTTTCTACATAATCACCGTATAAATTAGGACATCATAATGGTACCCAAGCTTGTTAATTCCATCGTCACAGAATGCTTCAGCCTGAGACTACAATCATGCACGGACACCTGCGTACAGTTCCTTGTCATCGTCGGACCGCGGTGTTGCAAGCCAGGCACACACTCCTATTACAACACGATCGAGAAGTGATTCACTGTTTGTGGTATGCCTCGAGAAATGTCAAATTTGCTGTCATACGCTGCTTTTTGTGGTCTTCTGGCAAGAGTTTTCGTACCCATCTCGCACAAATCTTGTGATAGCCTAGATCTTGCATCACAACAACAAACAGCAAAGTTCGTGAAATTTGAGGAAACTCTGGCTCCAAAATTGTAAAGTGGTGGATTTCGTGAATAGTTTCATCGATTTTCTCTATGAGTTCAGTATTAACAATGCTCAGTTGGCCACTTCAGGCTTCCTCGTGAAAATTTATGCTGTCGTTTTTAACATGATGCACTATGGTCTCACTCCGGCTTCACTCATTAAGTCATTTCCATGCACCGTACAAAGTTACCGATACATATTAATTGGTCTCAGTTTTATTATGAACAAAAATCTAATCATTCATCGCAATTCACAACAGGCGGGATTTTCTATTGCCGCACATATTTTAAACATTCACAGAGAACAAAGCAGAGGCAGTACGTGCAGTCAGCGATTACAACCGGATACGCAGGATTGAGTAAACACTCCGACACCAAGATGGGGATACTAGCACTATCTCTCGACGCGCTTTTTTTATCGATTAAAAATTGCAGTTTTATTACTTATCGTTTGGTATCTATTCTTCTAAATACTGTGTAATTCGCGTTTTTTTTTTTTTATTTTTTTTTATTTATTTTTTTTTATTAAATGTAAGTATATTTATTATACTTAAATAAGTCTATTAAGTAAGTCATTTAAGTGTGGTATATTCATAATTTAAGTATATTCTTCGTTCATACTTTACGTGCTTGTCATAACAAAGACAGAAACAAAAGGTTTCATCGAGTGCTATTTAACGAAGAGCTTAGTTTAGCGTACTTAGCTTGCTATCGTATACTATATTATTTAAATTATTTCTGTACAGTATAAAAATAAAAGTTACTGATTATAAAAAAGTGCCTGAAGTGATCTTTGTAATCTAGCACTAATCTAAAATGTAGACTAAAAATAGGTAAATACATTTACATATGATCGAAAGAAATGGTGTTAAGAAACATTAGCATTACTAGTCAATACTGCAATCCATAATTATTGCACTTTTAATTGTTTACTATTTAAAAACACAAATATTTTTTATTAATTGGAAATTTTAGTTCTGTTACCTTACTTCTGCTATTTATACTTTCAAACACTACTAGTTCATGTTTTTTCTTAAATAGTGCTGTGATGTAAGTTGTTTGTTAGGTTATTATTTCATTTTAGATATAAATATGGCAGGTTATTAAATTTAGGTATATTTTTTATCCCATTCATTAACTACTTTATACAGTCTTTCATTTGCATATCTGGGAAATATAGAAGTTAATGGTTATATTTTTTACTGTGAAACGCGAATAAATTTATAATTGACTTCAGATAAAATGCTGATTATGTTACCTTAAGAACCGCTTCCTAATTCATCATGACAGGGGCAATTTTCAATGTCTCTGAGATTTAACAGAAATAAAATTGATAATGCTGTTATCGGAAACGCTGTTTTGTTTAACCACATATATATCTCTACTTTTAATTGTGTGTTGTTGAGTTTTATTTACTTAAAACCTACTATTAATTTTATATATCTATATAACCACTTTCATAATTACTCTCACTTAAGAGGAAAAATTATGAAATCTTAAATAATCGTAACTTAGAAATTAAGTTATTTCAAAAAATTTAGTTTAAACTAGTGAAATTAATTAAGGCTATTATTAATTATGCATTTTTAGTCTAAAGAGAAATTTAAAAACTATAATTTAAAATACTGAAAATAATTAAAGCTTTTATTACACTCATGTCCATAAATTAAGGATAATTCAAAGTCTCCCAGAAATCGAACTCTAAAATAAATATATCACCTGTAAAATCACTACACACATCTTCGAGAATCATATGCAAATTTCAGGAAGTAACCAGATGACACCGAGGGTACGTCACAATGACGAGAGTGTAGGAGAGTGATATATAAGGAATACAGGCAAAGAAGTAAAATTGTTCGCAGGCGCTTTATAAGCATTTCAGTGCAATAACCGAATAGTTATGACACAAAGGACGCATTTGGATGATTTTTTACGTGGTAGAATTATCGGCCGTCTGGAATGTGGGCGTACCCAACTGGAAATATCAGACTAACTTGGAATTGCCCAGAGTGTCATCTCCAGGCTTTGGCAACGATTCCAAGATGATGGTAATGTGAGCAGACGTTACAGCACAGGTCGCCCCAGAGTTACAATGCCGAATGATAACCGGTATACTTTCACAGTTACTGCCAAAAGAAACAGGCGGAGCACAGCCTCAGACCTGTCTCGTCAGCTCTCTTCAGCCACTGGTACGACAATTTCAAGGCAGACCGTGTACAGACGCTTAGGGCAGATTGGTCTATATGCTCGTAGACCTGTCAGATGCGTTCCACTTACTGCAATTCAGTGGAGAGCATGCATTGTGGACACCGCACCAGTGGGCTTGTGTGATGTTTTCTTACGAGTCCAGGTTTAGCTTGCAGTCTGATTCTCGCCGGACTTTCATATGGAGAGCTCCAAGTACCCCTTACGACCAAGAAAACATCATTGAACGACACCATTACGGTAGTGCAGGAGTGCTCGTTTGCGGTGGAATTATTCCGGGGTCCAGAACTGACCTGCATGTTCAAATTGGAACCATGACAAGCCAAATCTATCGGAACGTCATTCTGGAAAAACATGTACGTTTGTTTCAGGGCGCCATGGGCGCACAATTTTTGTTTATGGATGACAACGCCCGTCCTCACTATGCAAACATCGTAAGCGAATGCCTTCAATAGGATGACAACGCCCGTCCTCACCGTGCAAACATCGTAAGCGAATGCCTTCAATCGGAGGATATCATCCGTATGGACTGGCCAGCATTCTCACCGGACTTGAATCCAATAGAGCTTGTGTGGGACATGCTTGGCCGATGAGTTGCAGCCCGTCAACCTCCTCCTACATATCTACCGGAACTTCGGAGAACATTGCTTTTTGAGTGGTGTAATATCCCCCAAGATCAGGTCGATAATTTGATACTCAGCATGCCTAGGCGTTGTAAAGACTGTATTGCATCGTCTGGGAGACATACAAGGTATTAACAATCATACCAACCATGTAATATTGGTTTTTTGTAAATAGGATTTCTTTGTAAATTGCTCCAAGGAAAAAAAATCGCTAATTTTTTTAATAATATCAAACATATAACATCATTTTTTGCTCTTTACCTTTTGTTTAATAAATAAGTTTTACAAATAAGTCAAATTTGTTTTTCTTCTAACTCTTCCTTTGCCTGATTTTGCATTATCCTTAATTTATGGACATGAGTGTAATTATGCATATTTAGTCTAAAGAGAAAAAATTGTATTATTTTCTGGTTTTCAGGTAATGATAAAATATTTAAACTTCAGATAAATGCAAGGAATACAAAATTTTAAAAAAGAAGAAAAATATATTAATTATTAAACTTATTTTTCTGCATAAATCAATATGTAACACAAGGACATATTAACGACATTTTCTCAACTGTTTCAAGAAGGTGGAATTTGGCGAACATTTAGGTGTCTTTAAGACGTCGTGATACGATGCTTTCACAACCAAAATATCACCTGCGAAAGCCGCAATAACGACGTCTATGCGACAAAAACCTCATCTGCAAAGACGTAATAAAGACGTCATTGAACGGTTGCAAAAAGTGGATGTTCGCGGACATATGGGCGTCTTAAAGGCGACCTATTGCAACGTTTTTTCAACGACATCCGCGACGAGTTTGCATCGTCGTTACGACGTTGCCGTGCTATTTGGGTATTTTAAGATAACATGGGAAAACTGCAATTTCATTGTCTTTCACTTGATTTTTGACTAGCTTTGGGCCTCTGAATCCGAAACCTATGCGCAGATTCTGTCTATCACGTCAAATGCGTAAGCTACAGAATAGTCATTCTGGTCTTAAACGTCATGAATCAAATATACCGGCCTTCATCTTCTCGAATGGCAGCCTACGAAATGAAGAAGTTAGATACTTAAAACAGCCTATTTCAATGATCAAAGCTTTATCAAATTGCTTCATGAGACCCAATTTTATATTTCAGAGGCAGAGATATAAGTATCTGTCTGTCGAAATTTGGCTGATGTAGAATGTTTGAACAGGTTTCAAGTCAGATCTTGGCGGCCAGTTCGACAGCACACAATGCTTGGTCAGATTACTGATCACTCTGTAGAGTGATCAGTATCCACCACTGATACATATACCGAAATATACCGAGTGGTGGGATGCATATATATCGAAAAATATCGAGTGGTGGGATGCATATACCGAAATATCAATTAGAATTTCTTCTATACATTATGTATTTCTTCTATACGTTAATTCTTCTATTTATTTCTTCTATACATTTCTTAACCTCAGAAAACAAATATAAAATAATTGTTAGAGGTGCAATGTTTGGTTAATATGTCAAATTAAGTAAAAAAAAATATATTTTACGTAAAGTAATTAAAAAATGCCCAGAAAATTCATAGAAATACCATATGGAAATGTTGCAAAATATTTATGTTTGTTCTTATAGTTATTTAAAGACCCCCAATTAATTAACATTTGCTAAAAGCTGCTTAAATGCAAAAGTCAAGATTGTAAACGAAATATTTATATAATTCAATGTTAAAATTTTATGAATCTAATTTGCATGAAAAATGACATATTTGCAAGAATTTCAGTAATTTATGAAATATTTAGATATATTGTCATGCTTACAAATGCGAAATGTTAATTGCACGTGCAGAGTCATTAGGTTAGCCCGAAGCATGAAACATGGAAAATGAGCAATGCCCTCGCCGGGACCACGAAGGCATGCAGAAAGGAGGGAGAAAATACCTTATCTACTCCCCCTTTTAAAGGGGACTGTGCATTAGGGGACCCGATGGCCGAATCCTGATAGTGAATGATCATCATCCACCACCTATTAGATCGGGGCCACTGTAACATTATTTATGAATTTTTTTGTAGGAGACATAAAAAATAAGCAATGCCTTGCCAGGACTCGAAGTTGGACGCGTCGAGTGGCTATTGTTTCATCCCGAAGGCAAGAAGGAAGGAGGGGAAACTGCTTTCTGTACTCCCCCTTTTAAAGAGTGACTGGGCATTAGGGGACCCATTTTCCAAATCCTGATGATGAAGAATCATCATCCACTATTTTTGTAGTTCGGTAGCCCTTGTAGAGACATTAGGTTACATTGAAGCAGGAGTGCATAAAAAGTTAACAATTCCCTCTCCGGGACTCGAACTTGGACCTCCCGAATACACTCCAACTGTGCTACCCTTACACAACGAAATGATGCAGAAAGGAGGAAAAAAATAAGTTATACACGAATTTAAAAAATAATGATAATTTAAATGTATTTTGAAAATATTTGTAGTAAAGTTTAACAGTTGGTATTAACCAGTTTCCGAAATCCTATCGACGATATATAAGCAGAAAGAATATGAAATATCGCAGAAACAATAATAAAACTGCCTCTTTGAGGAGCTATCACTTGAAACTGTTCGCTAGTGAGCACTTATATACGGTATGCATTATGTTCTACACGATTTATTGAAAAATATAAAACTTATAATTGCAGTTGTAAACTCAAAAGTATTATATAGATAATTCTTTCAAGAACAGCTCATTGCAAAATTAGAACTTCCCCCAAATTTCATAATCTCTCACTCACTTATTATTCTCACTCAAATATTTTAAATATTTCGCTCTCTCAACTTGAGGACTTTACTTCAAATTCTTTTCCGCAGATCAATAATTCGGGCATTGTAATAAGAAGAGCTGTTACTGCTGAATATTAAAAATAAATTAAATTAATTCTATCCTTACGTTTCGAATGAAAAAGAAAACTGAAGACATTAAGTGATTAAATGAGGAGTGAATAAAACTTTGAAATATATTTGCAATTGCTGAAGAACCTTTCCACATTTACGTAAGTAGCTAAACTGATAATCAATGCAGCTTTTGTAAAATTAAACGTTTCATTTTTTCATTCATAAAGTTTATAATTTGTTTGCAGTTAGAAGAAAAAAGACAAAACCTTTAAAGATTAAAATGCTAATTTTCTCACTAAATTATAAGGAAACCAACATTAATTAAATCCTATACTTGCATTCAACGTGGATATCACATTACCAATCTGTTTCTTTACATGTTTCATTTCCTAAGACATTCATCCGTACGCGTATCTTCATATTAGTCAAAATTGTATACTTCATTTCGTTATACATTTTCTCAAAACCCGAATACCAATTTTGTGCTTTATTTATATAAGTTCTCTAGGATTTTTGGCTGTAGCTTCGCAGTGCATTTAATGTAAGCTTTTTATAGCGAGTTTTGAATTATATTTTCTTAAGCATGATTTTAAAGAGTCATTAGTTGAATTTGTATTCCTTTTAATAATTTGCTAATGAACGCAGATAGCAAAATGTTTAGCATTATTTGAGAATGATGGAATTTTGAATAATCTTGAGCAGTAATGTATTTCAACAATAATGTCTCTCTATATATATGTAATTAAAACTGAATGCATTTACTTTTAGTCCAAAGGGATTTGAATCCCGAAGGACTATTAGTTTCGTTTTGGCACTTTGCGTCGGACGGATAAATGTCGGTTCACTTTTCAAACTGTTGCCATAAAATGTTAGAGTCCTGCATTATATTTGAAGAAATTAAATAATGAAAATCTGCGTAAATGTATGTATATTTCTCGTATTGTGATAAAACAACGGTACATAGAGTCATCGAATTTTGAATCACGTAATCCTCCAACGAATATGAGCATGTGGAAGACCAAATTTGAAATTTGAAATTTGTTTTATGATCGATTTCCTATTTTTTAAAACTTTGACGAATTTTTGATTAACAAACTCAAGGATTTCAAAGCGAGCAATGACAACGTTGTGCAGAAAAAACATTTTTATCTCCAGCGCGTGAGTAAATTCTAAAGATATGCTCGTTTTAAAACTATTTTGCGATATTGCTGTTGCACTGGATCTTATGGTTTAAGTTCGAGGAACATGATATTTAATAAAGAAAGGTAACACACAAAATGTTAAAAAACGCCCCTTTGGACGTAATTTAAAATCTGAAACATTTCAGATTTTTTTTTTTTTAATTCCTAAAATGTAACTTTGATAAAATAATTTAAACGGCGGAGTAGTTTAATTAATTTCGAATAATAAAGAATTTTTATTGGAAATATTGACTTTTTTCAGTTATTCAGATTCACTTTTACTTGGCAAATTTTTCATTGAAGAATGATAAAAGCACTATGCTAAATAAAAGAAATGCATTAACGAAATAATGATCTGCAGAATACCAATTAGTGACTTTATGTCTATTAAATAACACACAAGGTCGGAAACTTCACTAGCTTTTATAACTGTCATCGAAATAAACCAATTAAATAAGCAGTATGATATAGTTATTGAATGTGTTTGTATTAACTTTAAGTGCCTAGATTTTTCCAAAACCAATGCTAAATTTGCTTGTTTGAAGTGGATATTTATTATTTCAAAATAAATATCCACTTCAAACAAACAAATTTAGCATTGGTTTTGGAAATTTTAGTTTAGTGCCAATAATTTTAGTACCTTTTCCTCAATTGATTAATTAATTATAAATTAAAGTTAAATCACTCAAACAAATCTCACGATCCAAATGACTTCTATTCTTTTTTTTTTTTTTTTTTTTTTTTTTTTTTTTCATTTTAGAATGTGAGACAATAGATAGTATTAAATAATAGAAACGTTTATTCATGTTCTCAGAAATCCCAATTACTTTAGAAATTTAGACGTCATGTGGATTTTTATTTTATTTATTATCGAAGTATATCCCATATTGCTGCAAGTATTCTGAGTAAAGGAAGTCTCATTATTTTAAGCTTTGCAGATTTTAAAAGAAATATAATTGTTCTGCTCATGGGAAATATCTTTCTCCATTTAACTCAATTTCAGTTTTATACTCCTAAAATTACATTAAATTCTTGGACTATTTCATATCCTTCTAAATATGATACTTCATTCAACCATTTTCAAAAAAAGAATAATTATTTTTGTTTAAAACCTTTTCTTTCGGAAGTTATTCTTTCCTCACTATTTTTATTAATTATTAAGCTATTTTTTAAATGTCCTTCGTTTCAAATTCTTCAAGTAATTTAATTTTGATGTCCGTTTTACAAGTTCGAAATTAATCTGGAATAAATAATCGGGAGTTCTTCTACAAACCAATCTTTTTGTGGGCTTTACAAGTTCCTTAAACTCTATATCTACAAAGACCGAATATTTTATTATTAAATAACTATGAGTATATGGAGGGCACAAAATTCTGGAATATTTAAGGAATATGGAACGTTTTATGGGACAAGTCAATAAATGGAACACTTTTTTTTTTCAAATGCGGGATTTCCTTGCGCAATACGACATCGAAACTTTTTGCATTGGTGACAAAATCCTGCTAGGCGACATATAGAGTCAAAAAATAAAAGCCCGTATCAACAAGAATCAAAAACAGCTAGGATAGGAACAGAAGCTTGCTTAAGGGAAGTGGAACGAACGGGAATGCAGTACACGGATGAAAGAAAGCAAATCAATTAGCAATGCCGCAAATTAAATAGGATATGAATTCCTTAACGTCTTTAGCTCTCACAGCAACACTGGAACTTGTAAATGTTTAACACCGCTTGAAAACAAATATATAGTTTTTAGACGTGCAAGGTATTATTAAAATTTATCTCACAGATCGAAACGTTACATTTATAAAAAGGATTTGTTTATACATATACAGGGTGATTCTCTACCAGACAGACAAACTTTCAGGGTGTGTAGGAGATACAGAGAAGACTTGGAATCTCATAGGAATGCAAGGTCGCAAATGCTGTAGTTGCGAGCTATGGTGCAAAGAAGCTGAGAATTCCTTACGTTCTGGAAGATTCCTCTTCGCATCTTGAGGCAGATGGCGCTGAAAGCAAGGTTGCGTGAGAAGCAATTCTGCTAGAAGTGGCGTTGAGCTACTGATTGTAACGGACACGCAGCTCGGGTGTTGTACCAAGAACGTTACCCGAACAGACGTGCTCCACATCATACGACCTTCGCAAGTGTAAACAGAAGTTTACGTGAGACTGGTTGTTTAACAATAGCTACAATGAATCGACAGCGAACGACGACGACAACTGGCAATGAGGAAGTTGTCTTACGTCTGGCAGAAGACACTCCAAGTACAAGTACTCGAGGGATAGACCAAGAAGTGGGTTTATCTCAATCCATTGTCTGCAAGAGACTCACAACAAAACAAATGAGCTCATACCATTTTTATCGCGTCCAATTATTAGAGCCTGAGGATTATGAACTTCGGAGGACTTTTGCTACATGTTTTCTTCAACAGAGTGCTGCAGACAGCGCGTTTGCTGCGTCCGGATTGTTAATGGATGAAGCATGCTTCACACGTAAGGGGACTTTCAACCAGCACATGTGGCTTTGTACCATGTATGGGCTTTGGAGAAATTTCATCATACACAACCATGTGCAGCTCAACAGCGTTTTTCAGTCAGTGTTTCGGCTGACATTCTTGGAAATTACCTCACTGGGCAGTACCTCTGCCCAGCCCTTTGGACCGTAAGGCATCCCGGATCTTCTTGCTATAAGTCCTGCCCGAACTTCTTGACACTGTATCTGTAGCTGCCAGGAGAATACGTGACATGCGAATAATTTTCCAGAATGTAAAGAAATCCATGCAGCTCAGCTGTAAAGTCTTCCAGGCGACTTCTGGCCATAATTTCGAACACTTGTTGTAGTTCAACCTTCCAATAAAATGTTTTCTGTATCATTAATATGTGCCTGCTTTTGTTCTTTTTCTCTGCTTTTTTGCACCATACCTCGCAAATACGGCATTTTCGACCTTGCATTCCAACGTGATTCCCAGTCGTCTCTGCTATTCTCAACACACCCTGTAAATTAATGTAATTGTAAGAAGTTACTTTCGAAACAGTACAGTCTGCACATTCGAGTTAATCACAGTACAATCTACAATCTTTATATTCGAGTTAATTACAATCTTATTAAAATTTATGACGAACGCAGACATTTCAAATTTCACAAGCTCAAGCTTACGTACTGGATTTCCAACATTTCGGAAAGGGTCATAATTAACACTATCAATTCACAACTTTTAAGAATTAAAAGAATTTGTAATAACACATACCTTCTACAAGAAGTAATACTTTACTTCATTAGTATCTTACACTGCAATCAAATTCTGAAAAATCTTAAAAAAAAAGCTAGCATTTATTTATTATTTTAATTTTCTTGTTTCGGTGATATGAAATATTTTAACCAAATCCGAAAGGAAGGTAGATGATGGATTATTAAAATAAGTGATTTAATGTAAAAATTTTACATAGCTTCTCAGCACTCCAAACTGTTTTCTCTCACAATTTGACCTATAAATTCAGTATATTTACTATATAATATCACGATTTACTGGTCAACATTATCCTGTTATTGATTTTAAGGACCTTTTGCATTTCAAAGACGCTTCAGAGCCCATTAGCGCGAAGAATCACGACTTTAAACTAACATTTTGCATTTCAAAGACGCTTTAGAGCCCATTAGCGCGAAGAATCACGACTTTAAAATAACATTTTTCTTATTTTTCCATTTCTTTTTGCTTTTGGCTAGTTTAGCAAATGTACAGCATTTTAGCCATCTTGTTTAAGTTCTCGCTTCTATCTACGATAATTTCTTAAGTACGACGCCATTCTGAAAGAGTTGCATCTTTTCTCGATCTTGCTCAACCCTCCTTTCAACCCCCGAATTTCTTTCGCCATAAGCCGAAAAACTCTATTGGTTTCTGGGCAGTTTGTTTCGTTCCCATAGCACTCGTAAGGATTTCGTTACTCTGGCAAACTTTTTCCACGTTTTTACTCAGTTTAATTTCAGTAAGGAAACTTGTAAGACGCAGGTCTGTTGCTGTTTTGTTCATTAAGTTTCTTCACGAATACTTACCTTTTTGTTCTTAACAGGACCCCTCATTGTCGTGATTAATTTTTATCATTAGGATAAAGTTTTTATTTTTTGCGCTTAAGGGCAGTCCTTTGAAATATTGCTTATTTATTACTTGCAGCTTTAACACTGTAAAATTGTTCGTAGATTTGCCTAACCAGGCTTCTTTGTATAGGATTTTTCTTACTTCTCTTGGATCATTTTCTTTTTTAGATTACAAGTTTTTTCTTGCTTGAAAACAATTTTGTAATTTTGTGTGTTCACTTTTGTGTTTTCTCACGCGCAGGCATATCGGGAAAAAGGGGCTGATCAATTGAGACATCGATAATAATATAATATTTTTTTTAAACAAAATTGTATATAATAAAAATTATAATAAAAATATAATATATAATTTTGTTATTAAAATATAATAAAAATTTTTAATAACAAAATTTTAATTAAATTTGATACTAGGAAAACCGATTTTAGTTTCAAAGGCAGTTCGACGAAACATGCCTGTGGATTGACTATGTTTTTTCTAGGTAATATTTCTCTGTACTTTATTATTATTTTAGATTTTTTCGCGTATCCATTTTGATTTTGTGGTATAGTTTTCCCTGTTTAATATGTAGGTTTTCTTCGCGAGAAAATATTTTGCTATAACGTAGTTTTAGTTGTTTTAACTTTGTTTAATATGTTATCTCTGGAACATGATTATTCAAATGATCTTTACAGCTATACCTATTTTTCCCTCTCCGTTTATTATATATATATACATAAACTGGATCTAGAATTCGAGCTTATTCTTTATAAATGTATATATTATTTTAAACAAGTGTTGACTTTCAAAAACAGTGTGTTATCTTGTTTTTTTTTTTTTTTTTTTTTTTTTTATTAAATACAATTTTATATATCCTTAGTTAATATTAAGCATTATCTAAGCTCAATCAGGAACATGGCTACTTATATTCTAAATCTTTGAGCACACTTCTTCCGTTGTATTTTTCAGGATGTCATTGGAAGATAAATATATCAGCATCATATTAATCTAAAGTCAGTAGTCAAATCCAAATATGGAAACGTTTCATTTCTCTCTCATGCTCTCGAGACTGTTGGTGCTTTTCAGGGTATGATTCTTTTCTACTTGAGGATTTAATTTTTTGTCAATCTTTTCATATCTGGCTGAAGGTGGGCTACATATAACGTGGTTCCTTCTAGTGATCTTAAATGACGTAGTTTAATTCACGGATGTTTTAGCAAGTAAAATAATAAACGCATGGTTGAATAAAACACGTACGTTCTTGCTTGTATCTTGTGCAGTCTATTGTCCACTTAAATAAAATAATTTTGAACTTCATTTTGCTTGGACACGCTCAACATACATAAGATGGGTGCTTACTTTAATATTTGATGGTATAATTTACGACGTTAATTATTCTCATTTCTTTTCAACACATTCTCCTTTCTTCTCAAATACACTTAATAATTCAGATGTTCAAAGAAAAGGGGGTGAACTTATGTATTGTTGCGTATGAAGAATCAAAACACAATTAATTCGCTCGTATTACACTGGACAGTTCCAAAAACACGTTTACAAACGTCCATAAACTACGGTGAACACTTTGAAACCATCAGCAACACAGCCTTCAGGCTCTAGCCGTAAAGCCAGTTTTACGGCAAAGCATTAAAATACAGCTTCTGACGTGGTCGATCGCTCCTCAAGCTAACTTTCGAACTCTACTACTCTGTTACTAAACTCAAGATACTCTACTCCACTCAAGATAATCATCGTTATGCTTACAGGAAGAATATATATAGCTTTAACCTACCTTCGAAAACATTCCCGAGGAAAATCGATAAAGATGCGCTCCAGAATGTTCTGGCTCCATCTACGGCATATCGCTAATTTTGTGACCAAATGGGCGATTGAGTGCGAAATCTGGCAACCCTGTCTTTATCTGCCACTTTCTTTCCGACATCTCTAACCCCGCTTTGCGCGGAAGCTATCTTACCGCAGCTGGGCTTTTCGCAACAGTATACACAATATTAAATGTTAATCAGTAATTCAATATCCTATCAAATATATTTGTGAAAATATGCATGCAAAATATGAGTTCCAAATAAACACTTAATTTCATACCTTCTCAAGTGTATAGATAAAATAAAAGTTATGTAAATCATAATTATTACTTAAATTAACAATAGCCCTGTAATTCTACGTTTGAATTCTCCCCTTTCAGCTATAAAAGTAGAAATTGCTTTAATAACTCTCTGTACTGGATAATGTAAGACTTATTCATGCTTGCTTTTGTAATCCTACAATAGCTGCTTCGTCCATTGTCTAAGGATTTAAATTCTAAAGAAGGTAATGAAAGATTGTGGGTATATTGCTCCCAGCCTTTCTGTGTAAAATGTTAAGAAATTAAAAAAGATATTTTCTGACAGGTTAATTGCCTCGAGAATATAGCAATGTATCAGGAAATGCACGAACTATTTATTAAAAGAAGGAAAAAGAAAATGGAAGGGGAAAATTTCAGGCATCAGGTAATGGACACCTTTCTGACAAGAAGTATAAAAGGACAGCTGTACCACAGATTTCTATCTTGCTATTATCAATAAGCATAATTTATAAACTAATGCTATCCGGCATACTATCAGCAAAAGCATGGCACTAAAAATAATAAATACTGGTATTTCCAAATCTGTCCTATAATCTGGTATTTCGGCTTGATTAGAAAATATTTGTATGTAAAATACTAAATTTTGCAACACTTCCAAGATTACAAGCGCAGAACATTTAATATGCGTAATCAAAAGTGAGATTAAGATAGAATAATATCAAGATTCCTCAGTTGCTGAGTATATTATTCTATTGATATCATGTCTTTCCGCATATTTAGAGTGCTCCCATGCTGCACAAACATCCATGAATTCTCCGTGACTCAAATTCTCGCCCTTCGATACAGTAATCAGAGTCACGAACCATCGATCCGATTGGAAGGTGATATCTGTGGTTTTAATGTAATTCTGTGTAAGTACATCTGTTAGGAATCATTTCAAATATTCCTAACAGAATACCTTATAATCCTTGTGTTATTTTTTAATCAATATGAAAATGTTTAACATTGTTGCAAAGACTATTCGTGAAATATCTTGTTGGTCCGGTTTCTAGTGCGGGCTGTCTGTCCGTCCAGTAGGTACAGTAATGCGGCAGAGCAATACTTGCAAAATAGGCCGATGAAGTTCTGGTGCTCCATCCAGTTCCCCCTGTCTCTGTGTGAAACTGATTATGATTTTCAAGTCTTCTTTATCAAGAAGCAAATATTACAGCCATGTCTGCTACTTTTTCTTCTTCACTATGGATCTACAACGTAACAAGTTCTTATCAAGTGAAAGCAACGAGTCACCACTTTTTAACATAGTAAAACAACTGCCTAAATCCATTACAGTTATCGCCCAATCACCCATATATATTTACAAATTATATTTCATTAATATATAGCCCACCAGCGACCGAGCGGTAAAGTCGCTGAACACTGGTAGTTCTGCCCGAGGTTCGAATCCCGCGAACGGGCTGGCTGCATGGGATGTTTCGTGGTTTTCCCTATGTGTAACGTGTATACGAGCCAGTTCCCCTTAGAACGTCCTCCACGAAGTCATTCCTCTCCTTAGCCAGATAGCCCTAGTGTGCTTTGCCATAATTAAATAAACCAAACCAAACCATTGATATACTATATATAAATAAGCGTATAATTATCAATTTTCTATTTCGGATTAGCTCCTAAAACAAATGCAAATGCAAATTAAGTTATGTTATTTCTTGATAAGGGATATAAAATATTTATAAACCGGTAATAAACTTAGAATAAATTAAACATTTTTATCGGTACTCATCAAAAACAAATTTCGTAAAATGAAATAAAAAAAAAGAATAGTACATACCTAAAAAATAAAATAGGAAATGATTATATTAAAATGGTAAGTAAATTATTACTGATTTCCAGGAAGAGGCCTGACTTTTCAAAATGATAAGCTTTCTTCCTAAAAATTCCCATTTAGGAGCGATCATGTTTCGTCTCTTTCATATGTTTGATTGAATTTATTCCTGATTGTGAAAAACTAACAAATAAAATTTATAGCAATGGGATTTAAATCAATAATTTTCAAATTAATAAAAATTCCCCAACACGATTTAAAACGAATTATTTACAGCAATCTGCATTGCAGCCAGACTTCACAGCTCATCTGCTATTTACAGATGACGATACGTTTACCCACAGAGTAGTTAATGCGTACAGTTCTCATGTGCAGGGAAGTGAGAATCCAAATGAAACGCGACTACATGCGTTTCAACAACGAATTAATGTGAATGTTTTGACGGCTATTATCCACGTCTTTTTAATTGGCTCATATCTACTGTTGCATCCCATTCAACGAACAATTTTATCTTATTTTTTCTGGAACAGGTGTTAATAAATTGCTGGAAAGTATCCCGATCTTCATTCGTAACCGAATGTGGCTCCAGTATGATGAACCCATTTTAGCGCTGATTTTCGCAGTTATCTGAATGCCACTTTTGGGGCACGATGGGTTGGCCATGTTTCACCAAGCCCTTGGTGTCTCCCGATTTATCGAGCCTCAATTACTTTTTCTGAGGACATCTGTAGTGTCTTGCTTATGTAATTCTATTTGACTCAGTTGAGGATTTCGTTGCTCGAATATCAGTAGCTGCTGCTTTTGTGCTTGAAGTAACTGGCATTATTGCCAGTGCACGCCAGTCTCTTCACCGACGCTTTCAAACATGTATCGCTTTTGGTGGATGGAATTTTGAACAGTTTTTGAAACATCTTGTTTTAGTTGAAGTGACGCACACTGTATTTATGCATAAACAAATGGATTGCGACCTGGGTTACCTAGGTGAATACTATTCGTATATTTATTCTGTACCTCCCCTCCAAGTTTGCCCCATGAATTTAGAATATATATATATATATATAATGTTGTATGATCTTAAATTCATTTAGTGAGAAATTAAGGGGACTCATACACCTTAAAACCCATAAGATGTTCGAATAGTTGACTGTTGCAAGAATTGGGATAATTTATTTTAAAAGCAATTACTACCAACTTTTTACAGCTGACTACATTATATAGCTGCTTTCTGAAATAGTAATCAGAAAGTTTGTGTTGCCACAAATATTTTTTATAATTTAATCTGCTTTGCGACAACATTTTTCGTCATGTTTCCAACTTGCGCGCGCAGTTTAAAACATTCTGTTTCATAATTTAATTCCATATTTAATATATAGCTTTTATATCATTTGGAAACTACTGTGAACCTAAAGTTCTAAAAATTTCATGTTCAATTTTTATTTTATTTTGAGTTGAGTTTATAAAGTGTATTTTATTAACAAAATGTGTAATGTTTTCGTCCATAAAATTTTTTAATATTTAAATATTTATCAGATTGTTGGTTCAGTTCGAAAATAGTGCCCATATAAAGAATTCTATCAAATTTCAAGTATGTACCATTAGCCATTTTTAAAATATCATGCGCGCAAGGTGGAAACAGGGCGAAATATTTTGTCACGGAACGGATTAAATTACAAAAATATTTGTGGCAACACAAACTTTCTGGTTACTAGTCTCTAAAGCAGCTACATTATGTAGTCAGCTGTAAAAAGTTGGAAGTAATTGCTTTTCAAATAAATAAAATATCCCAATTCTTGCAACAGTCACATATTCGAAGATCATGAAGGGTTTAAGGTGTATGAGTCGCCTTAAGTTATTCTACTACTTGCGCAAATGCTGCAAAGTAAGTTTGTAGGGTTTATATTTATTTTGACTAACATTTATTTTAAGTTTAAACTATCTTTCCTTTCAAGCCTTACTTTCCCCTGGCATTGCCAATGCCAGAGTATGTAAATTTTAGTAGAACGCGCAAAGAATTCAAAATTGTCAGCGGACGTAGTCTGAGTTAAATAGAAGGGAAAAAAATTCGAAAGTGTGCTTTCTTGCTTCACGAGCGTGGAGGTGGCTTGGTAGAAATTGAAGAACCACGCGTTTCGGCCTGTGTGCTTGCCTCGGCAGATAGTTAAATTTTTCAACTTAATATTCAGTAGTTTTCTGAATTATCAGCGGTATCTTAGAACGCGGTTAGGTTAGTTACGTTTAGAGAACGTCGTAGGTAGTCACTTGTTATTATTCATTTTTAGTTTCTTATTTTTATTTTACCGACGGGTCGGCGTAGTTTGTGAGCTTCAAGAGCACGCATCTGTAATTTCTAAAGTTGAATAAAAAGGGATTTAAACCCTTCTCAAGACTTCGTGTTCTTTCCAGTTCGTAGCAGTCACCACTATTGTTGCGTGCAGGTTGGAAGCGCGCATCATTACAAGTTAATAATAATTTACTAATAGTTAGCTAATAATAGATAGTATGAAAACAATTCTACGCAGAAATTATTCATTATATGAAAACAATTCTACGCAAAAATTATTCATAAAGAATTTTTAAACGCAACTAGTTATCAATTAGCCAACCTTACAGAAACATATATAATAAACAGAATTAAAACTTTTCATAAAAAACTAAATATCACTTTAAATCCAAAATACAACAGATTTACTAACCTATATGCACTTCCCAAATTCCATAAAACACCATTAAAATTCAGATTTATAGCAAATGGTACTAATAATTACAAGAAAAATATAGACTACTATTTTTCAATTCAACTTAAAAAATCTGTAAATTTATTTTCAACGATTGTAACACTAATCATAACTATTCCTGGACCATCCATAATAACACTCCTGTCATTAATGCCATTCAAACAATTAACATACAAAACATTAACTGCTATGACTTTGAAAACTTATATATCTCACTTCCTCTAGAAGAAATCTATACTAGTCTACTATATCTACCTAAATTCTTCCCTGATATGCTCACAACTATAAATTTTACCGAATGGAAAACCTACCTAAAATGCACACTTTTTCATAACTACATCAAATTTCAAAATCAACTTTTTAAACAAGTCAGAGGTCTGCCAATGGGCTAACATTCCAGTGCATCGCTCTGTAATATCATTTTATTTATCAAAGAATTTAACTTAAAAAAAAAAAAAAAAAAAAAAAAAAATCTACAACCACAAGAGTTAAATTACAGATATATTACTACAGATATATTGATGACCTTATTACAATTAACAATTTTAATAAAATTGAACACTCAGAGATTTATCCAAATTGTCTTACACTTAATAAAACTAATAATTCACAAAATAGCATAAACTATCTAGATCTTCAAATCATTAACTACAAAAAAATTTTTTTTTACTTTTTGATAAGACAAGAAACTTCAGTTTCAATACTAACAAATTAATAAATTGGAATTCCAACATATCCAAAAAAGTAATTAATAATACAATAATAAATCAAATACAACGAATTAAAAATATTTGCACAGATACGATAGATCTACAACGCGAAGTTATGCACCTTATTAAAATTCTCGAAAATAATATAATACCCAATCAGTTTATTAACCATTGCCTTAAAAGATCAGGCTTTAAATACTCACTCTAAATCATTTAACTGATATGGATATGATAATTGTTCCTAAACCTGAGAAGGCGGTATAAGTTGGATGACTATCAGTTGAAGGATTTGTACATAGTGTAATTACTAAGCTGTATATAATGTAAAAAGCTAATTGTCTTCAGACTTATGCTGTTAAAAAAAAAAAAAAAAAAAAAAAAAAAAAACAGGCCTATTTCATAATCTTTAGTCTGTCAAATAGCTCTTTGCCAGTGAAAATTCCTTTTTTACTTTCTTAAATTCTTCATAGTTACGACACGACAATTAGCCAGAAATTAATTAATTTCCATTCATTAGTATTTTTAAAAAAATTAACAGACGGTTTCACTCAAATAAGAGCTGCACAGCATACGTCCCTCAAGAATTCCTATTTCCTCCCACACCATAAATTACTTCACACAAGTCTTACCGACTGATATAATTCAAAGCCCCCGCTGCCACTAAAGAATTTTCTGAAAACAACCCTTCTGAGTCAGAAGCGAAGAGAACACTTTGCCCACTCCCTACTAAAAGAACGTAAGTTAATTAATGCTTTTTCTGGCCTTTATATCTTCATGTACATGTTTTTGATTTGTTTTTACAAAGATTGCATTATTTTCTTATATTTTGTAATTTTCGACTGTTTATTTCAACTACATTTAATTATATTTCATAATGACAATTTCTAATGTTTAATTTTTGCAAATAATATTGAACTCAAATGCATAAACACGAGGGTGTCGGGGAATGTTTACTCGAGCAATATCACATTTACTTCAGGGATTGCTCTTCACTCAAAATTGAATTAGCTAAAATACCTAATTGGAATGAGCTTTTTGGATCTCTGCATTGGTTCTTGATCCCTTCTGTTCACGGAGATGTTTGGCCTGGCTTGAATTGCCGCCTTGGCATCGCCTTATTGCTCGAGTAAAGGACGAAACACGTTCGTATTCTTATTGTTCATTGAACAGGAGTTGGCTTGTTTCCCTTGAAAAGTCAACTAATTTCCGATCAATGACAATGATTACTTGCATTTAATTTAATTCTTGCTTTTAATTTATTCCTTTTACAATTGTTATTCATGATTTGGTTCCGGTCCCCGTTGGACATTTCCAACAATTTCCATTCAAGTTACTTAAAAACATCTTTCGAAATAGAACTTACTGGGTGTGGATTCACTCTTTTCTAATCATTCTACTATAACTGATCTTGGGAGATGGTATAATCAATATTATTTTCTAAATAAATTATATATATATATATATATATATATATATATATGGAATGAACTGCAATTCATTTAAATCGAAAACAAGCTTTTCTAATACTTGCGCAATAGCTGCAAAGTAAGATAATAATAATTTATTTACTAAAGAAAGATTGATTATATTATCCCCAACATAAATTTGGTAGAATGTATCAAAATTAAGTATTCCAGAAGTATAAAATTTAATTCCGAAAATTGTTTTTAAAAGCAACTTGGATGTAACGCATGAAAAAAAATTAAATGTAATCTGAATTTAATTCATGAAAAGGATTTTCAAAGGTATTTGAATTTAAATCATGAATAGCAAAATTTCAAACTTTGAAAAAGAAAATTCAAAAATTAATTAATTATCGTCATTGATCGGAACGTCAACTAATTTCCGATCAATGACAATAATTACTCGGTTTATTAATTTTCTTTTTCAAAGCTTGAATTTTTTTTTATTCATGATTTAAATTCAGGTACCTTTCAAATTCTTTTTCATGATTTAAATGCAAGTCCTCCTTAAAAAAATCATGCTTTACATTCAAGTTCTTTATAAAAAACAATTTTCGGAATTAAATTTCAAACATTTGGGTTACTTCATTTCAATACATTCTAATAAATTTATATTACGAGGTAATTTAATCAATATTTCTTCAGTAAATGTATATATAGGTACATAGATATAGATATGGATATATAGATACAGATATACAGATATAGATATGTCGATATACATATATAGTATATATATGTAGATATAGTAGACATAGATGTCGATATACAGATATTATATATGTATCTACATTGATAGATAGCTAGATAAAATCTTTTACCTATTAAAAAAGTCATTATACGACATTTATTTTACATTCATGTCCATAAATTAAGGATAATGCAATATCAGGCAAAGGAAGAGATAGAAGCAAAACAAATTTGACTTATTTGTAAAGCTTATTTATTAAACAATAGGTAAAGAACAAAAATGATGCTATATGTTTGATATTATTAAAATAATTAGCGATTTTTTCTCCCTGGAGCAAATTACAAAAAAAAAAAAAAAAACCTAGTTACAAAAAAACAAAATTACATGGTTGGTATGATTATTAATACATTGTCTGTCTCCCAGACGATGCAAGACAGTTCGTACAACGCCTAGGCATGCTGAGTATCAAATTATCGATCTGATCTTGGGGGATATTACACCACTCAAAAAGCAATGCTCTCCGAAGTTCCGGTAGACATGTAGGAGGATGTTGACGGGCTGCAAATCGTCGGCCAAGCATGTCCCACACGTGCTCTACTGGATTCAAGTCCGTTGAGAATGCTGGCCAGTCCATACGGGTGATATCCTCCGATTGAAGGCATTCGCTTACGATGTTTGCAAGGTGAGAACAGGCGTTGTCATCCATAAACACAAATTGTGAGTCCATGGCGCACCGAAACAAACGTACATGTTATTCCAGAATGACGTCCCGATAGATTTGGCTTGTTATGGTTCCAATTTGATCATGCAGGTCAGTTCTGGAACCCAGAATAATTCCACCGCAAACGAGCACTCCTGCACCACCGTAACGGTCTCGTTCAATGATGTTTTCTTGGTGGTAACGGGTACTTGGAGCTCTCCGTATGAAAGTCCGGGGAGAATCAGACTCCAAGCGAAACCTGGACTCGTCGGAAAACATCACACAAGCCCACTGTTGCGGCGTCCACAATGCATGCTCTCTACTCCAGGCTAACCGCAGGCGACTGTGAGTTGCAGTACGTGGAACGCATCTCACAGGTTTACAAGCATATAGACAAATCTGCCCTAAGCGTCTGTACACGGTCTGCCTTGAAATTGTCGTACCAGTGGCTGAAGAGAGCTGACGAGACAGGTCTGAGGCTGTGCTGCGCCTGTTTCTTTTGGAAGTAACTGCCAAATACCGGTCCTCATTCAGCGTTGTAACTCTGGGGCGACCTGTGCTGTAACGTCTACTCACATTACCATCATCTTGGAATCGTTGCCAAAGCCTGGAGATGACACTCTGGGAAATTCCAAGTTCGTCTGATACTTCCAGTTGGGTACGCCCACATTCCAGACGGCCGATAATTCTACCACGTAAAAAAAATCATCCAAATGCGTCCTTTGTGTCATAACTATTCGGTTATTGCACGGAAATGCTTATAAAGCGCCTTACGAACAATTTTACTTCTTTGCCTGTATTCCTTATATATCACTCTCTTACACTTTCGTCATTGTGACGAACCATCGGTGTCATCTGGTTACTTCCTGAAATTTGCATATTAATTTTCAAGATGTGTGTAGTGATTTTACAGGTGATATATTTATTTTAGAGTTCGATTTCCGCGTGACTCCGAATTATCCTTAATTTATGGACATGAGTGTATATTTTACATCCAATTAAGAAAATATGTTAAGTGACAAAATTTGCATGTTTGGGTACTTTTGAAGTAAAGAAGAAAAAAAAAGTTTTTTTAAAGTGTTTCAATTCAAATGTTTTACATGGTATGCCCAGACTATAAACAGTAATAATTATGAAAATTAAATGTTCATTACCTCCACCCCCCCCGAAAACAAATCCCGCAAAAAAAGTCGACTTCTGCACGAAAGAGATGGAGATATTTAATTACAAAAGTACTGAATTTTTGGTGTCTACTTGTTTTGAAGAGTTTGTTATTAAATACAGTTTAAATAATTTAATCTAGTTTCTCTGTCTTAAATTGCATTCAATGATAATCTTTTCTGATTTTTACAAGGTAACATTCTTTAATTTAAAATTTCGCTAAAACTAGTTACTTTCTGTGATGCTTCAATTCTCCATATTAATTGGACATCACGTCCCTACTATTTTCAAAACTCTAGGTAAGATCTTGATCATTTCTTCAAATGTACAATGGACTGAATTTAATTCTATATAATTGTCAAATAATCTCGGATGCCAGATTAGTAAGATATTATATTCTGTAGTGGCTTACAAAACTAAATTTATATGTTGTATCATTAAATATAAAGAAAAATCTCCCCAAAGTGATTTTCTTCTCACAGTGAATTAATGGTAAACTTGTGCCTGATTAAGCTAGATACTTTCATTCGCTAATGCTTAATTTTGTTTGTTACTCTGTGTCCCTTGCGCATTAAATAATCTTCTAAATAGAAGAAATAATTTCGGCAAATTAAGTAATGAGAAAGCAATGTTTTGTTTTATTCTACATTTCCCTTTTGAATCAAAAGGAGTGCCAGTGCAAAGGAATAGCCTGAAGCTTAGAAGGAAAAAAGGCGTCTGAATTTATACCTGAATAGAATGTAATGAAAACAGCAAAAACATGTCTGGAATCCAAATAGTTTACTTCATTTTGTTTACTGCAAACACCTTTTAGGGTCTGCACTTGTATTTTCAGTTTATTAATTCAGTTAATTACTGGTATTGCAACATGAAGCAACTATAATTTTCCTTTTCTTTCACTGATTTCATAAAGTTTCTGAATGGTAAGATAGCTATCACTATGGTAAGATTATATTACTATTTTCCGATAAAAATTTCTTTATAATTATGTTGCAATTTTTTAATTAATATTAACTATTGGTTACATTGTCATTGTACTTAATTTACAGTATGTGACATATTGAAAAAATAAGGTGTGTTGGTGATTTTATTTACTCCAAAACTGTAAACCATGCAATAAAACATTTATAATTAGTTGGTTAACCAATTTCAACAGATAATGTCAGGGCTATCTGCTTGATATAAGGTTTATTCGGGGACCCCTAACTTAAGATTCATATTCATGTTACATAAGCGATTAAATGCAGAAACGCTATAAAATTAGAAGTTCTGCCTGCAAACCAACCCGAAAAAAAAAACTGTTATAGTTATGGGTTTTATTCACAGCCTCCGATGAAAAAACCAACTAATAATCAGTAGAGAATGGCATATGTTTTATGAACACTAGATGTTTTTTCTCTGAGGTGTTATATCAATTATGAGTATAAAAACGAGCAAAGAAACGTGACACATGCAAGAAAAAAATAGAGTAAATAAATTATTACTTCATGTTTATGCAATAATTTCACCCATAAACGCATTTCTGCCGCTCAGGCGGGAAAGTGGTTAGTGATGCTGACTGTTCTACCGAAGCCCGGGTTCAAATCCTGGAGAAGGCATAGCTGTCTGTAAATATGTAGTATATGTGTGGAATGGGAGCACAAAAATATACGCTGAGCCGAAAGTCCTCTCAAGATATTGTGGTAGGTAAAGAGGGGGAAGACCCTTGAACTCGTGCCTTGGTTTGATCTCCTTCAAAACTGGTGTGGAGCTAAGCAAATACTGGGACTGACATCTGTAGGGTGTTCAAGGTCTCTTGCCAATGACAGATACAGTCTTATACTCCTTGTCATGATAAAAGTTGTGTGCTTGTTCTTATTAGGTCTGACACGTGAGGTTAGTCCCAACAGCAACAGGAACGCATTGGTAACAAACTTACTTTACTGCATGATTAGAAACTCTCTGAAATTAATAAATGGTCTCATTTACATTTTCTTAAAGATGTAATTAATGAAATAACAAACTAATTGTTTTTAAAATATAGAAGACATTTTTAGATTTTTTTTTTGTTTCATGATGCTATGAAAGAGCTTAACGTTGCGGACAAAATTCCTCTTTCAATTTTGTACCCTTAATTATTTGCCAGGATAGATGCAAGTTATGCAAGGCTGGCATTTCTGCATTCCCAAAATATGTTAGGTTTCCTGGGCTTTGCTAAATGTAAGGCTCAGTATTGTGGCTAGCTAACTATTAAGCTCAGCCAGAGTTTTGATTGAAAAGTTCCTAGGAAGGTGGGGTTAGAGGGTCTTCAATCCCTCTTTCTCTACCACCAACCACTGGAGAGAACGTTCGGCTAGCCATGTATTATACAGCCCTCTTTGGCGCCGCAGTAGATACTATATATTTAGAAACATACATGACGTCCCATTGTTTGAATCCCGGCTCATCGGTATGGCAGTCAGCCCTTTTTTGACTAAGTTTAAAATTTAACTTGCTATGTATTTATTAGAACACGCATAAACAGCAACAATAATAAAATAACTGAAAAAGAGAAATTCAAATTTATATTTATTTTCTGTTTGGAATATAAAGGTTGGCATCCACACGAAATATTTGTAGGCTATATCTTGTAATTCAAAAATATTGACTATTAATTATTAAATTTTAGTACCGAGGTAAAGGAAAGTGTTCTACTATAAAACTTAAAATTTGTGGTGAAGCAATCCAGATGTCGTCTACTTCTAGGATATAGAAGTGTGTTGTGGCATCGTTCGCATTCATCTCATTTAAACTACGATTAAACATATAGTTATAATCTGACCAGGCAGCAAAATCAATAGGAAACTCCTGGGCTAACACTCCAGACACATGGAAAACGTTTTGTCAAAAACCCCGTAAAGAGGCTGTGGCAAACTTCAGATTGTAAACAAGTCACGATTGCATCGCACATCATTTTAATAAAATCGGCATCCTTTCATCTAGTATATGCCAAATTTGCAATTCGAGCATCATAAACGCAGAGCATCTTCTTATATGTCCAGAACTAGATAAAGAGTCTCAGAAAGGTGGTGAGATAAGCAATCTATATTGGAATGCCAGAGCTTTTATGAACTCCTTATAAAGACTACACCTCTTATGTTCCTTTGCTTGTTGTTTAAATTTTTAGTTTTTTACTTTTGTTCCCAAGTTCATTTATTCTTAATTTATAAATGTTTTTTCTTTTTTATTATTTTTCATTGTTTTTGTGAGATACTTGAGTTGTTTTATATGTTTGGATTGATCTTTCCAATAAAGCCATATGGAACAACAGATGTATAGTTTGCGGTTAAGTACCTTTATGGCAGATGAGGAAAAATGGTTGAGGGGAGTGAATATTTGCAGAAATTTCTTTAGAAAGTCTGTCTGTGATCTAGTTTCCGTTTATCCATATGCGTTTATCTAAGAGAAAATAATGTTATGATGTTATTTGCGTAAGTTTTTATGGATTTGGGTGTTATGGGGAAAGTATGATGATGATTCAGAATAGAGATAATCCTTGACATGATGTTTGTGTAGCTGGTAATGTTTTTAACTTTTGATAGGAAATGCATTGGATGGATCTGTTGAATGCTAGGTTGCCACTAGTGTTCGAGACGAACACCTGGGACCCCGGCCCAGATGCCGGAAGAAAGCTTAGACTCTGTAATACTAAAAATCATCTACAAAAGTTTCTCTGCATTTTTCCTAATTTACATATACTCTTAGCTATTTCCAATGATGCAATTAGCAAGAAAAGCTTCGATAAATGTGCTCATCCACTGTTTCTTCAACGCCATTCATACATACGGATTGCTGGGATTACCATTACCGGCATTCAAATGGGTATCAACTACTTTTTTCTTACGTGTTGGGTGCAATTTAATGTAGGTAGGTAGGTGACGGAAGACGGGGACGCCTATGGAATGCTTGTATTTTGGGGGCTAGTGATTTTCATAATGGAGGCTTGTGAAAGGACTGCTAATGCTACTGCTTCTTGTTCAGATAAAGAAAAATATTTTAGGGCACTTTAATTTGACTAGAAAAATACTGTAGGTGGTTAAAATATATTTGAGTCTTTTGTGACACAGATACGTGATCTTTTGGTGCAATATTAAAGATCAATTGCTTTAATACTAATTCAGACCAGTGTGTAAGAGCTGTATGTGTTAAAGACAAATGTCCGAACAAGCAAACATTCTTCGCATATTCATATTCAATAGATGACACAATGTTTCTATATAAAACGTAAACTATTTTTTTAATAATTTCAACTGAAGGTTAATGCCAGGCCGTTTTAGGAAGGCAAACTAAGCCACTGAGTTAGATTTTTGACTTATTATGCCAAAATATGCATGGGTAATCTGCCAATCGAGGGATTCTTATGTGGAGAATAATTTAGCTGATTGGTTGAGTCTACCATTATTATCCATTCTTAACATAGACAACTCCTACGGGAGATGTTCTTGGACATGTGGAGTCATTTAATATATATTGGGTTAGCTTAGCATTTTCAAAGTTGCTAAAAAAACCAGCATCTCTGTCGAGAAAGAAAAAAAATTGCATTTTTATAGACGGTAAATTATTGACATTATATGCATGTTCAGGTTGACATAGTTTAAACGTAAAGGATTAAGTATGGAATATGTTAATGAAGTAGCATCTGCAATCAGTTCAAGTCAAAGCTTTATTTTCAATATTAATAAGACAGATTTCCTAATCTTTTTCTAATAGTTGATAACTTTTCCATCTATCTCTAAAGTTAAGTAAGCCTTCTACATTTCAAATTCAGAAACGTCCTGTCTAGATTTGTTTAATATTTGCTTACATTTCTGATTTTATTGAAATAATTGGATAATTTTTTCACATATTCTGTTGATAATCTATTCTACAACACCAGTGTTATCTAACATTACTATTTAAATTAACATAATTTGTCTTTTCGAATATAATACTGGAGAATTTGAATGGTATTTGATAACTAACCGTATCTAATAACTAACAGTGTTTGATACAACAAAAATCCTAACTGTGCATTATAAAAATCCGTAAGCATAGCGTCAAAAGTCTAAGATATATTTAAACATTTTTATTATAAGTCAGATTATTTTATTAACTTTTCTTACTTCTGTGAACTGTGATGCAAAATTTGTTATCAAGAAGGATTCTTGTATATTCTACGATTATACAAATCACAAGCTCATTACCCGTTTCCCAATATTCGAATTTTAATCCGTAATTGAATGACCACACGGTGGAATCTTGTTATAAGGAATAAAACAATATCTTATTCATATAATACCATGATAAGCAATCTCAATGTACGATGAGTAAAACTATTTCTATTATATAAATAACTAAATACCTTTTAAATGAATGGAAAGTGAACACTTTCCACTCGAATACATTTGAAATTTTCGATGATATATTGAAGGTAAAAAGAATTAAATTTGAGAAAGGCATACATCAAAAAATAGCTGAAAGTAAACTTCAAAATCCAATTCCAGCACTTCACTTTATACTCGTCTGGCTTTCCAAACGATACTTTTGTAATTTGAAACCCGCATCTATCCGAACTCATTGCTCGACGTAAAAGGATACAGAGAAGAATTGCCTACCATGTTTACTTTAGTAGCGGAACAAGGAACAGATAGGACGTACAATTTGAGGCTTTATTATAAAGTTTTATCTAGACAAGATAGCAGATTAAATTATCATTGCAATTTTAAATGGAATAATTAATTGCAAATATACTCAATCGTCATTTCCTGAGGTATTTCCTTCTAGTTAATTACATAAAAACTTTTTCGTGAAATTTTTTAAAGTTCCTTTTAATATAAAAACGTAATTTTATCCGTAATAGACAAATAATAATGGAAATGTTTTTATGTTGCGTTTCAAATAATACAGGTGGCATGAAATCAGTAACCAAATTCTTTGCCTGTTATAAGCAACATGATGTTTTCTTAATTATTTTATTTAATATCTCCTATATTAATCAATTACCTATTAATTTGCAGACGATATCCTAATCTTTCCTGTTAAAAAAAAATTGGTCAGTTGCACACGCTGTATGCGGAAACAGTTTTACTTTGAAAATAAAACACTACTAACTCAGATATTCTTCAGCACTTATAAATATAATTGTGTCATAAAAGTTTAAATTGATTTATAAATGTTTATACTTGATGTTATAACTTGTATTATAAATGTTTATACTTTATGCTACAACTTGTACTATAAATGCTTATACTTGGTGTTATAAATTGTATTGTAAATATTTATACTTGATATTATAAATTGTATCATAAAAGTTTTGCTTACAAAATCTGATATGGATACCATATGACTTCCTCGTACGCCCTATTAAATCATAAACAGTTTTTGCCCCATTTATTTTTTTCTTTTCCCGAATTACATTAGAGATGAATTTCGCATTCAATTAATTCACTCCTCACTTCGCGGCAGGGCAAAAATGCGTAAAAGTTCAAAACATCTTCATTAAAAATTATAAAATGCAGAAAATCATAAAACACCAACTACAATTAAACCAGTTTTTTTACAATTAGAGTTTTTAGGCAGAAAAATCAATTCGGCCAACGTGCAAAAAGGTAAATTTTCCGATGTGCAAAACTGAAAGTTTAATTTTGATCCCACTCGGCAAAAAGGCACTGAAGGTGCAAAAACTGGGTTAATTTACTATTCTATTAAAAAGTTTCAAATGCAAACCAGTGGCTGCTATGTTAGGCCTAGTAGCATTTAAACATCTTTTAAATTATTGATAATTCTATAACTATTACATAAGGTATAAAAACCTTAATCGGAACATAAGAACAACATAATTCAATCACTGTTGAAGCAGAAAATACACAATTTACCAATATATAAGAAAAAAAAAACTGAGCTCACAGAGACGGGTAATAAAATGAGTATATATATATATATAATATAAGATATTTATCTTTCAAAATCTTTCAAATAATAAATCAATAATAGAACTTGAACTCTTGTCTTTATTCTAAAATAGCACAGCAATAATTTTCTAACTAAATAAATAAGCTCCGTCATTTAATATGTATGAAATTACCGATAAAGTCTGAACCTAAAACCTGTACATTAAACTGCCATGGGATCTGAAATGGAATTCGTATAAAAACAATTACGTCACAACTCCCTCTCTTCCGTCTTTTCTCTTGCTTCGTTTTGCTGCTTTGCTTTACTCCCCCCCCCCGGGGGGCTGACTTAGGAGAATTCCTGGGAAGCACTGTTTAGGATCTGAGGCAGTCTCAACCATCGAGAAACATAATTTAACTTCACAGGACTAGAGCCTAGTTTATTCTAAAGCAGGTTCAGGCTTGGCAGGGACCGTACTGGTGCTGTCGTGTCCATTCCTTCGGCTGCTGTGGAGCTAGATCGGAGATCGTCCACCAAGTCCTTGGGGGTTTGATTCCATTCCTTTCTCGTGACGGGGACTGACAGAGTTGTCAGAACACACTTATGATGTATGATGCCGATGGAGTGGTGCCCAGAAGCAAAATGACTATGTAAATTCATATCTTCGTTTTTGTTCTGCCTAGTGCTTTGTATAAAGCCGGGCGGGGACTGTGTTATGGCGTTTTTGAATTTTTTACTTTCTAAATTTTCCTAAGTTACCAAATGGTACCCTACTAATTGACGATAACACCAGAATACTCTTACCACAGAAAAATACTAGTAACAGTAAAGTTGAAAATTTTGCGTTGTGTTTATTCCGGATCAACACTTAAAATTCATTTGAGTAAAGACTAGTAAAAATCCTGAACACACAAAATAAATTTAACCATTGAATGATCTAGAAAAACTTATTTATTTAACTATTAAAGCAAATGACTGATATATCCATTAGTTAAAAAAATTTAAATATATTCAACAGAAGTTGTACCATTTGTTTTCACACATCCAACATTTCTGAGTAATTACTTTTTATATTTCTATATAACATCCTTGTAGTTATTACTAAATTTAATATTGCAACAACAGGTAAAACATACCGAAAGAAAAATTATACTATAAATTTAAGAACAATAACCTCCCCGGGGAGCAAAAAAAAAAAATAAAATTTAAAGAAATAATTTAACAAGTTACACTTCCAAAAAAATGAAACACTTCACACAGAATAATCAATACAAAAATATACTGCATACTATACTATTGCATTCAATCACATCAGTTATGATACTGCTATTGCACATAATAATTTTCTATTTACTCCTTTTTTTTTTTTTTTAAGGTATAGTTTAACCGGATAAATGTTAAGTAATTACGCTATTACGATCCTACCAACAAAGTTAATCCCTGAGAGTAGCAGAGAGGCTCAAACAAAGATATTACAAATCAATCCTCACCAAGCAGGCACTCCAAAGTTGAATTACATAATTACATGAAGAACTTATTTTTCCTTTACAATTAAGTTAAGTTACAATAATAAAAAAAATTAAATCCTTAGTCAATTTAATACTTTACTTAATCGACACACAAAAAATGATTTCTATAGTTAGGTTAACTTGGTCTACTACAAAAAAAAAAAAAAAAAAAAAAAAAATTAATGCTCAACACATCAATTAATTCAATCATTTAACTGCAGAATTTCTTTATCCTTTATCTAACCGGGAAAGAAAACATAAAAAAAAGAAAACTTATCTGAGGCAAGCAGTTGCTGAGTAGCAGGCAAAATCTAACCATATGAAACAAAATTGTCCCTTGAAGTTCAGCAGTAAAGCCGGCAGCAAATTGCAGGAAAGGTGTTCGTCGATTATATGGAGGTTATCACGGGAGCCGAGGAGGTTTTCTATTTGATACAGGATGAACAAGGAAGATCCCATCTTTTAGGATGGTTGAAATACAGTCCAGGACTTGGAAACGACAGCTGTCAGCAAGGAGAAAATTTCAGCTCAGGAATCTGTCGGTGGAAAAGGCGAGTCCGACTTCTAAGTTCATAGAAGCAGCGGGTGTTGGAGGAAGCCAGAAGCTAATGAAACATTTCTATGGTAGAGAACTAGGTAGAGACATCTTTCTAGACGACAATTTTCGGCATTATATTTCTTGAGAACTTAAACATAATTAACAATGATGCAAGAAGAATTAGGTGGAGACAAAGATACCCGTAAACCTCAAGGCGCAGAGGCACGAGGCCCGTAATTCTATCTGGTGAAAAAAATCATTCCTCGGCAGAATCTGCTGCCGTCGCGTACAGCAACAGAAAGGAATTCAAAAAAGCAGAAGACGTGTCAAAAAGTGTGCTCGTCCCCCAAAACAACCCGTTAAAAGGGAGGACGCTCGACTGCCAAGTTGGCACAACCCACTCTTCGCCAAGAGTTAAAATAGTTGCAACAACAACATTCCCTCATGTTATCAAACACGCCAAATCCACTACTTTGAAACCTCAACGGAAATTCTATGTCGCCAAACACTCGCCAAATACACACCACCTGTGGAAGGGGGAAATTAGGAATTTCAACAACCCTGCTAGCGGTCCCAACGAAAGAACGCTGAAACTCTCAAAAAGTGACTTTTCAACGGGAAAGAGGGCATTTCATCCCCCCTTTAACTAAATCACGAGCAAACGAAGAAAAATCTACTAATTAAAGCTCATAACTGAAATGCAATTAAAGTTAGAAAAACAAAAGTTATGTCAAATTAAAGAGCTAATTTTTCTGCAACTAATGATATTAAATACTAAGAAATCAAATTAATTTTTGACATGAAAAACTGAGTTTGTTACGTGAAAAATTCACCTATCCATTGTTTGCGTGTACAAGATTGAAGACGCAGTTCGCGTAAACTCGGAAAGCCAAAATATATTACACTAGAATTAATAAGCCAAAAAGAATATAACCAAACTTGTGTAGCTCAAATTTTGAATAATTACAAATTAAAATTTTGATTTTTTTATGAATCACTTAATTAAATTAAATTCGCTACACAACAACTGCAGGGGTTGCGCTCACGTGGAAGAGGTCCCCAGGATCATAGATGGCTCTGCCCGTATGGGTCTGCTAGTCGGACCTGGGTCGGGATTCTATGTTCGTCGGCAATTCTGCTTTGCATTGCAGCTAGCCTCGTACAGTTTACTTTTGTAAATTTAGTCCAATCTTTAAGAAATGCGAGTTGCACAAAATCGGGAGGCTCAGAACTCACCCAGAGTAATAATGTGTATTATCCAAGAAATGAAATTATTTGTGGAATTTAGGCCATGTCTGCAACTCTTTTTGATTTATGCATCCATCGTTCTAACTATGCAGCAAATTCTCGAAGTAATGATGCAGTCTTCTTCAACGTCAATCCGTTGCAAGTCTCCCCGAGTCATCTTATTTCAATAATAACGCAGTCTTATCACAATAATGGTTTCTATTACATCATGGCACAGCGGGACTCGACCTGCGAGATGATTGATTTAACTTTGGTTGCGAAATTAAATTGCGGATTAAAAGTGTTCAGTTGTTTATCAATATCAAAAAAAGGAGAAAAAAATATCGTTTTGCCTAGCCTTTCTACTGATTAAATTTGTAATCTAAATCTGCTTTATAACTAGTGGTAATTTACTTTGGAATAAGAAGAAAATCATTCATCTAACTATATTAAAAATGCTTCAAGGCTCTTGGGCATCCGTTTAGTCTACATCCGTTTAGTCTACATCGCCTAGTCTACATCCGTTTTGAATTTGCGGCATCGATCTTCCTGTTATCATCTATACTTCAGCTATCTTATCGCCTAAATTAAATAACGGTCTTTTCAGCTTTCAAAAAATTAAAATTATGCAACGGATTTTAAATTTTGCATCTACATTTAGTAAAACATTCCTGAAATTTAATTGTATTGATTCAAAAAAAATATTGTTTAAAAAGTGACTCAATATTTCCTATATGATTTTAAATTTACAAATTATGAGAGTTTATTTAATGTTATTTTGTAAAGGATGTATGCTAAACGTTTTTCATTACTCTGAAGTAAGTGATTTTTAATTAAGTACCGCTTTGAAATTAAGTTATCTAATGTGGTTTATATTTTAAATATTGAGCACTATTTTTATGAAAATGATTAAAATTTTATAAAACCAAAAAGATTTAGTTTTTCCTAATTATGATTTATATAATTTATAAGGTATTTCTCTCGCCTTCTTAGCATGCCTTCGTAGTGTAGTGGTCAGCACACTCGACGCGTATTCGAGAGGTTCGTGGTTCGAGTCCCAGCGAGGGCATTGCTTACTTTTCATTTCTCCTGCTTCCAAATAATCTAATGTCTCTACAAATTAAATAACGAATTTAAAGCTTTGTAATTATTTTATTTAGGGATGATTACTAAAACATGACTGCAGTAATAATTAGAAATGCGGTTATTGTTTAAAAAATTTGAATTTTAAGAATTTTGAATTATTTTAAGAATGACCTATATATGAAAAATGAATAAGCTAATTTTGAAAAACTGGTATAGAAATGATTTGAGTATAATGTAGAATATATGTAATGTTTAGAATATTGAGTAAAATAATGATGAATAAAAAAATGCTAAAATTTTAAACAGAAAAAATAATTGCATGTAAAGATAAGCGTATGATAAGAGAATACTAATTTTAAAACAGAGGCCCTGTTTTTAACTCTGTTATTTGTTCCTTTTACTCTCCTCAGAAAATATAAACTTTGAGGGCTCTCGCTTTATAATTTTTCTATATATAAACGGAGTGTGTTGAATTTTTTTATTAATGGAATGCAGTGCAGATCAAATCGATGGTTGCCTTTAAACAAGGAACGGAGGCCTTTATAAGCAACTGCTGAAGCAACACTTAACCACTCATGATATACATGAATCAGTTTTAAGTGGTTTTGCCCAACAGATGGAAATGTTTGTATTAGAGAAAGCTGCGGGGTCTTCGAGTTTTGTATAACATAAGAAAATTAGAAATGTCACAATAACAGTCAAAAACCATAATTTTAGTAATACTATTACAAAATGTATGATGTTAAAATATAATTTATAATAATGAAAAAAATATGTTTTAAACATTTTGAAATTTTTGTGATTATTCAAAATATATAATGTGTGTGCAAAATTTTTACAACTGTGATATTGTGTTCAAAGCTTTGCAAAGCCTTCCCTGAAAAAATCTAATTATGTGGACTGCCAAATACGAAGACTTTTGGACTGAGCAATTGAAAGGACTCAATATATCATCAAAATATCATCAAACTTGCAATTATGTAAGTAATTATTTGGTCGAAATTTCAGAATTTGTGTTTTTCAAATTATTCCTTTTTATTTGCTAATGCTTCAATGCTTTCTTTCTAAAAAATCTTTTCTCACACTCAGCTGTTTTCGTCTTGAAGGAGGGGAGGGGGGGAATATGTAAAATATAAATTATTTATCTTTCAAAATCTTTTAAATAATAAATTAATAATAGACCTTTAACTCATCTCTGCATTCTAAAAGAACAGATCAATAATTTTCTAACTAAACGAAAACGATCCGTCATTTAATATGTATTGCACTTTTATCTGAGAAGTCTGAACCCAACACTTGTACATTAAACTGCCATATGATCTGGAATGGAATTAGTATAAAACTTTAACTCCGTCACAACTTTATCTCTTCTGTCTTTTCTCTTACTTCGTTTCGCTGCTTTGAGTTGTCGTTAGCCTCGTAGAATTTACTTTTCTAAATTTAGTCCATTCTTTAAGAAATGTGAGCTGTACAAAATTGGGAGGTGCATAGCGCACCTACAGTGATCAAGAGATAAAATTATTTGTGGAATTTTGGCCATGTCTTCAACATTTTTCTTGGTATATGCATCCATCCTTCTAACTACATAGCATAGTCTTCAAGTTATGATGCACCCCTTTCCAACGCCAATCCGTTGCATCTTTCACCAAGTCATCTTATTTCAATAACAGTGCAGTCTTATCACAATAACAGAGCAGTTTTTTTGCGTATATATTCTTTTGGTGCGACCGATTGCAACCAAACAGGAAGGTGCAGAACTACATGTTAAAGCAGCCCCAAAAAGGTTCAAATTTCTGATTCCATTCGTTTTTAAGTTATGCCAGATAAATTAAGCGCGTACATAACAAACGTACGTGCATACGTACGAGATAACATACGTGCGCATGTACATACGTATAGACATCACGATAAAATCTCTTCTGAATCCATTTTAAATAAATTTTACATTCCGTTTTGGGTAAACGATTCCTTTATTATGTCCATACGTACAGATGCCACATAAAAGCATCGTTGAAATGGATTCAAGAGCGGTTAAAATGGAAATTTCCTTTGCATCTTTCACCATCCGAAATGTTTCGCGATTATAGAACTACTTTAACTTCGGACAACGAATTAAAGGTAATGGTAATAAAAGAAAGTGCACAATTTTATTAACCTCTACTATCTGAAGTACCTGGATATGATTAAATATTATGCAAACAAGAACTACCTTCTAAGGTCAAATTAAAATGTGGCTTTCGATCGTAGGCTGCAGATTGTATTACGTTTAGCAAATATTTAGAAATACGTCTCAGAATAAGATACACAGTTTTTTTCAAATGTTTTACGTTAATTTCAAATACAAAATATGTGAATAAAGTACTGAGATGATTTATAAGTATGAAAACTATATGAAAATTAGGAAATTTGGTCAATAAAAGCAAATTTTGTTAATCTGGCTGTGGACCACTGAAGAGGCAAACAGCTCAATCTTTGCATGTAAAATATGGAATTCAAAACCAAATTTAATTTAGATTCAATAAAATGTAGCCAACAAAAGCAGAAACAAAAAAGGAAGGAACAAAATATGGTACCAAGAATTAGTAAAATGTCACAATCGAAGAAAGAAGTATGTTTACACTTTTAACATGCATTATTAATTTAGGTATTACAAAGGAATTCAATCACTTGGAATTTTAAAGCATTTCTATTTATTATATTACATATTTATATGCATGAAATATTGCTTCATAATGCTTATTCAGATTATTTTCTACCGAAATGAAAATATACTTCACTGACAACCGCTATTCTGCTCATTTTATAAATCTGTTTCAGTCTGTTTCTCTTCAATTCCACATATACGTATTTTAGGTCTTTTATGAAACTTCACAGTTTATTCAGGAAATAACATATCGAATGGGAGTAGTTGTTTATATTGAACAGTCGTGTATATATTATTCATTCGAAAATAGAGTATCTTACTTTCACTAGTATTTTACAAACAGCTGTCTAAAATTCTGTATTTTCTTATTCCATTCAACCTCTGTATAGTATTAAATACAAAGGCAGCTAAACAGGGAAAAAATATTTATGCAAATACTCTGAAGCGGAAAAGAGAAATCTAAAAATAAAAAGATCAGTAAATTCATTATATTATGTTAAAAAAAGCGCACATAGTGATCCATTTTTTAAAAAGAACACTCTCAACCTTCATAGAATTCTCAAGACTAGCTTATTTTATTCCATAGCTCATTGAAAATTCAGAACTACTTGTCTGTAAATTTGAAGCTACTTCAAAATACAAAATTTGAATTAGTTTAATGTCAAGCTCGAACAACAGATTTGTAAACTTAAAATAATATTTGTTTCCAGATGAGTGTGACAGATGCGTCGAATATATCCTCCAGCTGTGTCCTCTTTGGAGAAAAAGATGCTCAAAGTTTCCTTTTGTATCAACATCTGAATATTGTGGATTGATAGTTGTCTTGAATACATGCATGGAATATCTGCCAAGCATTTCTCATTTTCTTCTTTTGTGATATGTACATGATACCGTATTTTATGTTTTTCCACGACTTTATTCTCTGCAGGAATTTTATAGCATAGAAAGAAGAGAAATATACATCCTACCATTAAAGTTTGTGAAACAAATGGGAAGTACTTAAATTTCAAACATTTAGATGCAATTTATAATCAAATTTTCTATGTAAATGCAGTTGTGCGATTATAGTCTTATTGTACTATTTTCCAGCTTAACGAAGTTCATCTTAAGCCATTTCACTCAAACGAATGACTTCCATTAGTACATTTTCGACTTCATGATAAAATTCTGAAAGAGATTTTCAGTTTCAGAGAAACAGAAATGTCATTCAGCTTCAAAGTAATGATGCTTTGCATGTGATGATGCTTAGAATATAATGACTCTTTCAAAGTGATGAATATGTTAATACATTGGCAAATCCTGATTCTTTGATATTTTGATACTCTGAAGATTTGATACTTTGAAAATTATCATACTTTGAGACCTTGAAACTCTAATACTTCATGATGCCTAAAGCCATGATGCTTGAAGTAATTATTATTTCAAAGTAATGAGTAATGAAATCTATGGCCTAAATTGCAAGGGTAGCAAACGTTTAGCCCAGATTTGCGAGATTGAATTGTCTATATTGCTTACAAAGAATGACAGATAAAGTGAACCACTTTAAGAACTCAAGCTAATTGTAGTATTTTAAGCATTTTATATTAACAATTTCAGCCTTGGAATGATCAAGTGTGGGGGGGATTCTATCCGTACTGACCCCTGACGTACACTAATGGCCACCGCCTTTCTTCTACATCGGCCATTAAAGAATCTCTCGAAACAGTCACTTTAATGCATTATTATCTGCGTTTCCCTTTATAAATCTTCAAGTGAGTTCGCTACCTTTCTTAACCCTTTAACTGTCCTGCCACTCAACATGACAGTTGCAAAGTTCGCTTCTAGTGGAGCATTATTTTCTAAAAAATAAATAAATATAAGTGAATACCTATTAGTAGTTCAGTAATTCAGTCTTGTGTGGTACATCTGGAAACACTTTTCCAAGCACAAACCAACTCCACAATCACTACACCAGAATCGTGATTCCTTTCTTATCTTTTCCCCATTTTTATCCTTTTTCGAACAACACACTTTACACTGTCTTGTAGGCTCACGTTTCGCAGGAGTAGGAGGAATATGGGATATAAAATGTCGTTCGGTAAGACGGGCAGGGTTATCTATTGTAGGTCGTCTGCCAACATTCTTTTGTCCAGAAGCTGCATCATCATATTTATGTAAAAGCTCTTCTACAACTTGGATTCGAAATTCTAAAAATGTAATACGTTTCTCAACTACATTTTATAGAGCAAATGTGAGTTCCAGAGTACCTTGTCTAGTAAATGTAAAAATAACTTTTTATAATATTTTTTCTGACGTTTTCGGATTGTTGGATGAAAGGATATTTCTCAATCACAGCGATCTACACCACCCATAGTTAGACCGTAATTAGAAACAATCTTCGGCTTGAGTATATCTCCATTTTTTTTTTTTATTTTTGAGGCTGACCATGGATGCATCATGAATACTGCTCATCAAACACACATTCTTCATCTTCGGTTGAAGAATCTAAATCATCTATATAACGTTTCAAAGAACTGGACGCCATTTTACAACAAAAACATCCCATGCACTTTGACCCAAAGAACTTATAACCTCTAACCTTTAAAATCTTCAGTAAAGTGCTGTCATCTATTGAACTGAGCGCACATTAACTTTTACCGAGATACAGTCGGGTTTGACAAAGAGATGAAGCCGAAATAAACGTCTCCCGATATATATTCGGGTATAACTATACGATGCACTCAAAAAAAAAAAAAAAAATTACCCCGAGTAATACTCGGGCGTGACATTTTCGAACACCAGTGCTGTGCCCGAGATTATCTCGGGCATGACAGTTAAAGGATTAATTTGCAAACTGGGTGATTTTCTATATCTGCACGGTGCGATTATCATAGCATTTTAGCTTAGCATTATCTTGCGTTTTACGTAATATTTGGCATTTTGTGAAAGTATCCCCCTTTTTAGTGGCTTTGGACCGCCTGAAATGTTCCCTTAAAACCTAGTGGTAACATCCTGACTCCTACAGACCGTCAACGTACAGTTCTTTTCATGAGAGCTCTATGCTTTGGTAACAGGGTAGAATTATGTATTACCCTAGCTTTATTGATCACTGTATTAATATAGTAAACTTTGCTACATTTGACGATTTAGCACTCACAAAGAAATCACTTTGCTTTCCTTTGGAGACGTATAATGCAAGAAAAACTGAAAACATATTTATTGAATTTATTATACTTTTAGGATGCTTACTTTACTTTATCAAATTTACTTACTTTATTGAAAATGTTGATTGAAATTTACAACTTGTAGCACTAATCTGAATTACAACTTGAACTTTCTTTGCAATATGTAGAACTCGATCGCCTATTGTTGCGTTATTAACAAACGTGCACTGTTCAACTTTACAATGCTCAGCAATAGTCAGAGATCGTATCCGAAATGAAGAAAGTCTCACCAAATTGATAGCCCATCTGATGGAATAAAACGTTTTACCGCTATCTGCAGTGCTATAAATCCTTTTCCTCGGTTCCTGATTGATATATTGTCAGAACTACTATAAAATTGGGCAAATCAGCGCCATGGTAACGTACGATTGAAACCGGACAGTATAATAGCTAATGAATTTCTCTGCATTACCTACTGTACATTTAAATGTCGGCACCTTAATGTCTTCTTAAATACTAAATAAGTCAACAACAAAAAAGTTTTGAAAGGGCTCTGATTTTAACAGTCCCCCCAAAGGGTTTGTTTAGGTTGTCTACGCTCTCGCTGAGCACGCTGTCTACCAGACTGTTATTGCACCCACTTTCGCTAACCCATTTCTTTATATCTTTTTAACTTTATTATTAAGCGTCATTTTCTTCATTAGGCCTTATAAAGTTCAGCACCAAAATTGCAAAGTTTTAAAAGCAGCATGTGTTTAGATTTCTCCATGAAGTGTTAAGTCTTGTAATGCATTTTTTCTATTTTTTTCTGTTAGATTTTTCTCACTTTATCGTACCAATGCACAGGTTTCTTAATAAGATGTCTCGAAAAATAGTTTTGTCTGTTATTACTAACGTTTTGTGTGCTAAGTTTGTTAATTAAATACCATGTTCTTTGCACTCAATACCACATAAAATTAAGTTGAATAGCAAAATCACAAAATATTAAAAAAGAGCATATCTTTAGAATGTCAAATATACAGTCTCCCGGGCTGGAGATAAGATTTTAATCGGTACACTATTGCCCACTTTGAGATCATTGAGTTTGGTAAAAGTTCATTAAAATTTTACAAAATATAAAATTCGAAGTTCAAAATCCCATCTCTCAAGTGCCCATCTTCCGGTGTAGGAATACGTTATTCAAAATTTAATTCCCCTTGGTACCGCCGTTTTTTCACAATGGGAGAAACATATATACAATACATTCATGCAAATTCCTAATCATTTAATTTCTTTAAAAGTGATGGAGATAATATTTCTTGGCAGTAATTTGAAAATTGATTCAGACATTTAAAGTGATTCAACAACAAATTCCGTTTCGAGAGGAATATCCCATTCAGGCTAGCGTCCTTTTGGGTTACTAAAATTGAAACTTGAGAAAAGAAGCATAATTCAAAATTGAAATCTAAAATTAAACACATTGATTAAAAATTGTGATGCTTTCGATTCCTAATATTATGGAATAGATTTTCATATTAAAATTACCAAGCATTGAATTCATACGTACCTTAAATTAAATAATTTCACAGTTAAAAGGAATTTTCTGAGAGAGGCAATCATACTTCTAGCAATTATTGTCAAAATTTACGGAATTCCCCCTTTCTGTTTTCCATTCTTTACCAAAGAAAATTCCTGAGAAATCTGATTAAATATTTTAGATCTTGCATCTAATATTATCCGTTAAAACTGAAAATCTATTTAAAAAATTAAGAATTTAACTTTTATGAAAGGCATAATTTTAAATTCAGATTAATAATACTCGTGCATATTTAATTGTAGTGTTAATGTTTAAAATTATAAATAAAAAAATCGCATACATATTTACTGTTGTTATATAGTCTTTTTTTTAATGGCGGGCACTTGCCTTGCCTATAATGGCATTGGCCACTCCTAAGACCAGAAGTGCTGGCCATTTTACTGTGGAGGCACTTAATAGGCGGCTGTTCTACAGTTAATGGTAGCAAAATGAAAGGAATGGAAACATGAGTTATTTGACAGCATTTTATATGGATTTGTGATAAAAATGAAATTTTTAAAATAAATATAGTACTAAAATATTCAAAACGCTTTGTATTATAAATGAAAAAGAACGAAAAAAAAAAAACAGAATTAATTTCCTTTAATTTTATTTTATACAATGCAATTCAGATATAAATCGCGGATTGCAGGTAGTTGACTAAGTACTTATGATTAGTTAGATAGAGACTTCTTGATATTTTTACTGATGCATTGACTGATAAATTAAAATTAATTACTAATTTTAATTCTGGTATTCATATATATATATATATTAAATAAAATTTGGAAAATTACAGATTAAAAAAGTGTTACAATCTTAAAAATTAATTCCTTAAATGCATCTATGTTTGTTAAAACCTAATGGAGGGATATAACGTCTATGTTTGTTAAAACTGAATGAATTTTCTTTAGATTTATATTCCTAATGGAGGGCTAAAACCTAAAAGAATAAATATAATATATAATTAAAATATTAAATTTCTAAAAGAAAATCAGAAACGCAAAATTTGCTGTTGACTTTGCTGTGAAGTATAAGATATAACTACTGCAAGAAATTACATAACACCAATCTAAGAAATACGTAGACTAAAATTAAAAAAAAGCTGTACCTATAATTAAAAAATTTTAAATACTTGAAAATTGTTCTCCTATTACTATCAGATAAGAATCAGTAGCAGACTTATTTCAGTTTTAGTTATCTAATTAGCAAAATATAACCGTACTGATCTTGTGATGAGGTTTTCTTATGCAATTAAAATCCAAGATAATCATCCCTCTAAGTCGTTTCTATTCTCAACCATTTTAGAATCTTAATTTACATTCCCCGACTAATAATATGGACATCCATTTAATCTAATATTGAATACTCTTCGCACTCTAATGTTCAGAACTTGCACTGTGAGCAACTAAATTCTATATTTAGTTCATGCACTTTGTTTAGGCCTTATTTAATCAATTTTCGAATTTAAATTCATTATTTAAATAACAAATTAAATTCGTTAATAAATCCTATTGTTCAAATGAATTAAATTCGTTATTTAAATAACAAATTACATTCGTTAATAAATCCTATTGTTCAAGTGATTTAAATTCGTTATTAAATCTTATTGTTTCAAAGCGTTTTCAATGTTGTTGGATTATAATGTCAGCGCTTAAATTTTAATGACAACGCTTATACAATCAGACAAAAAGCATATTTGTTGCACTCATCTTGATTGATTCAGTTCAAAATAATTCAAAATACCATCAGATTTCTGGTTTGCATAAGCAGTAAACCTAATTTTTTTCTGCTAATAGTTATGAATTTCAAGTATGTAAACCGAATTAACAAAAAAAGTAATCAAATAATGAACAATTCTATTATCTACTGCTCTGCTCACCTCATTGACGAAAGATTAATCCAAGATTTGGACCATAAACTCAAAATAGAAGATCTATTGCAGCTACAGCTCCACGAACATATAACAGTGAAATGAAAGCGTCTAATTTATCGAGTGGGAAACTCCAATTTGGATTTTGGGATTTCTTACGTGCCTCTTCTTCAGTGCCCTGCGTCTTCTTCCCAGAGAACATGACGCAGTATTTTTTCATTTATAAACAATTTCCATGCACTACTTGAGTTGCCATCAATTATTTTTCTCTTTGCGTGAAAAGGTGGCCCAGCTACTTCTCGTAAGACATTCTTCTGAAGACGTCTCTCTGGAACACTTGTCGAAATATTTCCTGCTTCCCGACCTGAAACATCATTCGCTGTTTCTCCATCGCCTTGAATTTCGTTACCTTGGATACATATTCCTCGTTCTCAATTCATGTTTTGTTTCCTTTCATTACTTTCTCGAGCTCGACTTCTGCCGCTGATTTCACTTTCAGAACCTATACTAGTAGAAGGCAATGCAATATTTCCTTGATCTAAATTTTTAATTTCTTTTTCTATTTAGTGAACAGATTCTCCATCAGAAGAAATAGATTCATTTGTTTCAGTAGGAGCAATCCATTCCTAGTTGGATAAAGGGATGTAATTTCGGTATGAAATTCTTCATCAGGCTGTAGAATTATCAACCACCATTCGTTTAGTTCCGGCGCCACTGTATAGACATTAGATATTTTTTGGAAGCAGGAGAAATAAAAAAATGAACAACGCTTTCGCCGGGAATCGAACCACGGACCTCTGGACTACGCGCCCAGTGTGCAGACCACTACACCGCGAAGACACTCTAAGAAGGCGGGAGAAATACCTTATAAGGTTCAGTTTCTGAAGCAGCATTATGATCAGAAAGACTTTCAAAAACTTTCAGCATCTCTTCATTCGTTATATTCTGTAAATCGTAAGTTATCAGAATAAACGTTTTGAGACGTGCCTATTGAAAATTTACATACTAGTTTATATACTTAGTTTATATATTTAATTTATTTAGTTTATATATTTGATTTATACACTTAGGTCATACACTTTATCACTACATTCCCTTCACTCCATTCATCATTACATTTGTGCAACAGCAACATTTAAAATTTTCTGTATTGCTTTAATAAATTTTAAATAATCTCCTCATTCAAATTTCAGTTATTGTTTACATCAAAACTAACTCGATTCTTCTTCTCTTTAAGAAAAGTAAATTTTCATGTTCTTGACATTTTCATGTTTCATGTTCTCTTTAAGAAAAGTAAACATGTTCTTGACATGTTTTCTAAATATGCTCAAACTACAATCGCACTGTCATAGATAGCTAAATACATTAAAAGACAAAAAAAAGAACGGTCTATCTCGAGAGTTTAAAGACTATAAAAAAATTAAAGAAAGTAAGAAGAAAAAATATGTAATAAAGTATGCCAGAAACATTAAAGAGATTTTTGTAAATACAGTGTACAAATAAATATCTAAACTTAATTTAAGACTCCTGAATATCTATATGTAGATTTCAAGTTATCTTTTGTTAGATGTTATTATTAAAACAAGAGAAAGCATGTAAAATATTAAACGTTTTTCGTATAAGAATCAAACTGCGGAATAAAGCAAAATCTCATACTCCAGTTTCAGATTAAAAAAGAAAAAAATGCCCGCTGTAAGAATACTACAGAACCCAGATCAACTTTATTCCTTCCGTATCTTAAAAGTGCGTTGTCTGAATTAGAGATAGGTATAATAATAAAACAGAAAAAAATGGGGAAACATTAAGGAACAATCATGATAGTAAAGGTCGTAAGTAATGCATTTTTCAAAGTGGAAAAAAATGCAAATTTTTGAATGTGCTGTAATTTCAAAGAGCCACGCGTTTCAATGTCTATCTATTATGTCACGATATGGGAGCTTGTCACGCTAACTTGATACAAAAAAAACAGAGTGTGAGGAATAATCGATTCAGTAATGCACTAAAACATTTCACATATATATCAACAGTAACCATTAATATCCTTATTTAAAAACTATGTAATTTTAGATATGAATGATAAAAATGTTTTTCTCCTTAAATTGTATTGGATAACATTTAAATTTTTAAATCATTCATCACCATGTCTTCACAATGGAATAGGTTATTTTTTTTTTCAAGATTACACTTGAATTATTTATGTACTTGATGATAATAAAGTAATTAACAAACAATAATTCAATAATTCCGAATATTTTCGTATACACATATACATATGAGTGTATATATATATATATATACATATGAGTGTATAAATATATATATATATATATTTATATATATACATATGAGTGTATATATATATATATATATACATATATATATACATATGAGTGTATATATATATATATATATATATATATATATATATACATATATATATACATATGAGTGTATATATATATATATATATATATATATATACATATATATATATATATATATATATATATATATACATATATATATATATATATATATATATATATATATATACATATATATATACATATGAGTGTATATATATATATATATATATATATATATATACATATATATATATATACATATACATATGAGTGTATATATATATATATATATATATATATATGTAATGATAACATTTCATATAGATATATGAAAAATTTGTTATATATATAGAATAACTCGATTTCGCACTAAGTGAATTTAAGATCATACAACATTATACATATATATATGCAAAAAGAAACATAATAATAGACTAAAAATTAAAGCCAATACTTTTAAACTCGTCCTGCGCTATAGCTGCAGAATTGAAGCAAAATAAACTCAAAGCATCTAAAGTTAATATTAAATTGGAATCAAAGCAAGGCAATTCATCATTAATAATTGTAACTGTTTATGAGATGTTTAACACAGTATCTAAACAAATCAAAATTAAATTCAGAATTGATGGTAGAAGAAACTCGAAAAATAAAATTACGAAAGGAAATATAAAACATTATAAAAATATATAAATTATAAAAGGTGTAAAAGTTAATCTCCCTTTACTAAAACTCCAATTTAGAACTAATCACGGGAAAATGAAATAAAGCTTCACAAAAATCGATTAATATGTTTCGAAAACATGCTTCTTTCTCTTGGTTCATTTGAGATCGAAAATCGAAAACGATTCAATTAAATTTTTAATTAAGACATCAAATTCATATGAAACTGTAAAATCGAATCTCAAATGTACCAGAATTTTCATTACACGTTTTCGAAACACTTAATATAAAGAATAAAACATAACGATAACATAACACATAACATGTCAAATTGATTACTCAAAAAAACCATATAACTTAAATTTATGCAAGTTGACCATTCAAGAAAACAAATTGGTCTAAAACCATTACACTCAAAATTCAAAAGCAGTTATAAATAATGAGCAAAACAAACATATATTAAACCAAACTGTATTTTAAACAGCACTCAAAAACTGTGTGGTCCTCGATTATGCTAAGCTAAACTTTCAATACCAAGAAAGCGAAATTTCTATAAATAATATAATCTAATCCGAGCCTTCAACAGCGGAGTTTCAGTATAAGGGCGATTAATTTTTATAATTTTTATATTTTTATAATTTTATATAGTTTCCTTTCGCAATTTTATCTTCGAGTTGGTTCTACCATGAATTATAATTTTAATTTTGATTTGTTTAGATATTGTGTTACACATCTTATACACAGTTACAATTATTAGTATTATTGAGGAATTGCTTTGCTTTAATTCCAATTTAATATTAATTTTAAATTCTTTAAATTTATATATATATATATAACATAAGAGTTTGTTCCAACTGCTATTAATTGTGCATGTCAATTAGAATATTTACCATAGTGAGTAAATACTAATCCTACATACATGTTTGATCACTTTCTTAATTATTAACCATGTTTCATTTTCGTGACATTAATAGTATTTATTAATTAAACAATATTACGTTTCAATATATATATATATATATATATGTGTGTGTAATATTTTTTAGACATTGTCGAGATTGCAGAGTGGCAGGCTGGGAAGACGAACAGATGTCACTGACAAAAAAATTATTTAGACGAATTCCCAATCGTTATTTCCACTCATATAAAATCATTTCAGTAAATATTTATCCAATCATAATGAAATTCGATACATTTCTGTGATTCAATCATAATAAAATGTGACAAATTTCTATGTACGAGTACATTGGCTTTGCAAAAGAAGCAAATGTAAAGCGACGCGGTGTTGCCAGAGCAGAAGTTAGGGAAGGGAAGAATGACGCAATTACCTCGCCAGGGGTATTTATACTAAATCCGAGGTATAGGTAAAGCTAATCTGTGATTGATTAATTTGAGGTTGTTACATAACGTAGAAGATTCTTGAATTTGAGAGAACAGAGGAATTTAGGGGGAGAGCACCAAATTTAGAATGTTAATTTTGAGGTCGCCAATAATTTTTAAAGCAGCTATCCTATTTTGTTATATCTTACACACACAAAGATATATATATATGTGTGTATGTATATATAGACATGCTATGAGCGACATTTGCTGTGGTCTGGCAAAATAAGCCTTGTATGTCTTTGCCAAATTTCAATAAAGAGTATTTTTTCCAGATTTGCCAAGTATTTTATTAAAAGTTTTTCACTCGATATAAACATATGCACGCATTTCCACATCTCATTCTAACTAAAAGAAATCTAATTTCATTTCTACTTTTATCAAAACGTCAGGAATTAGGATAACGTAGAAGTTACTCGTACGCAATAAATAGATAAAAAATTCCTCTTATATGGAAACCAATATGTTCAAAATATTAAAGCATTAGCAGCAATTCAATTGTTTAAATTAAAAATTATTGCTTGCTGTACTTTGAACATTAGTTTGAAAACGTATAACATGGTTAATTTCGGAGCAAGGAAACGACAGTAATTTAACCCACATCATACCAAGCATTGAAAAAACTCATACTTTTTATAAATTCTTAAATATGTGTTTCTTTGAGTCTATGTATTGATATAAAATCAAAATAAAAACTTGCGAAATTTTTATCAGTTACATCAATACAGCCTGTCCTAAAAAGAGGACACTGCTAATAATTCTTACTTAGGTGGAATGGGAGCAAGCATCTTCAGCATTACATTTTTTACAGATAGTTGTTGGTTTTGCTGTTCAAAGTCTTAGCTGGCATCTTCCTTGTCCATTTTATGGGTTTTTCACAATACCATGTTCATTTTGAAGTTTTAAAAATTCTTCATTTACCTGTTGGACACCTAGGTTTCCCCAAAATGTTTTTCTTGGATGTCCCAAATAGGCAACTGTTACGTGCCTTTGAAAATCAAGCAGACTCAGACTATCATCGCTAAATAACTGATTTAGCTTCCATGAAGCAACAAATGCTGTTTCAAACACGTTACCAAATAAAGGCCAGTACCCTTTCTTTCTTTGAATTGAAGTAACATAAGCTGGTGAATAGCTATCAAATAAGTTAAGTCCATTTTTAAATTTATTGTAGGATGCAATGCACATTGGTACCTTTTTCTATTTGTGCCACCTTTTACTCGTCTTTCAACGGTTCATACACTTTTTGTATCTTTGAAACTGAACATTATGTAAACAACACGATTGTGCATTCCATCAAAATGCTGCAATTTTGTTTTTTGAATCAAAACTGCTATCCGAAGAGCCGTGTTCCATTTTTGGAATTGTTTTATAATTGGGCATGTAGACATTCTGTGTTCTCTAACAGTACCTGTAGCGAATAAGGTTTTATTTGCAAGAACGGATAAAAATTCATGGGATGTAAGGAAAGTATCAACATAAATCTTATGTATCTCAGGGTTTGTAATTATTGACAGCAAATTCTTGACAACTGTATGAGATAATGGCTCATTCTTGATTTTCTTAGTCTTCTTTTGTGTCTTTGGAATTCTCCAAAATTCAGAATCGAGAAAAATTAAGTTTACGTCAATGAATTTCAGAATACAAGCTGACTTCATGTGTCAAAGTTTGAAAATTTACTCTACCCCCTCTCCCACATTTCACACACCTGTCTGTCACGTCAAGTGTATCTGCTAGGTAGTCTAAAGTTTCTGGATTATTTGTAGAGTAGCAATGTTTGGAATTTGACAGAGAAAGAAAAGTTTATCTTCATTACACACTGATGAGGATTTGGTAGTAGATTTTACCGTCGTCCTATTTTTAGAGCAGTTAAAAATGCAAGGAAAATTTACCTTTCAGGTAAAAATTTTTTATAATATTTCTTACTGGTATAAAAGTATGGAATATTGTCTCAGCCAATTGATATGTGTGTTTTTCTTGGACCTTAAAATTTTAATAAACTTGTACGTTCAAAACATAAGCAATAATATCGGTAAAAATCCGCATTTAAAAAAATTAAAAAAAATGTCTAAATTAGGTTCCAACTTGCGATAAAAACAAATATACAGTTAAATAATTCTTAAATAATAAATCATATTTAATTTGAATTAAATTATTTGAAAGATTTTATGCAAAGACCATTTATGTGTGCTGTCCTATTTTTAGGACGATGAGGAAAAAAGGGTTAAGTTAGCAATGAATCAAATATTTTAATATTTTTATACATTATTATGGATTTATTTGCACTCATAAACATTCCTTTTTAGCATCATGTCTGCTAGGTACATTGAAACTTTTCAAAAATTTGAATTCGAAGAAAAAGTTACTTGAGCATATACATAGACGGACGTAAAACTCATAAAAACGTATCAGCTGTCACAACTTCATTGGAAAATGAAGATGTCGATGCAGTTAAAAGTTTTGAAGAAAGTATTTTTCATCGAACTGAAGTACGGAAAGATCGAAGGATTAATTCAGGCAGTAGTGCGTATAAGAAACTTCTGAAAAATTACAAAATTCATTTTTCAATGTTGAAACGGTGACTTAAAACGTAACTCAAGAAGTAAGCATCCTTAAAAAT